>NC_017850.1:455989-1655989 GCF_000002495.2 Pyricularia oryzae 70-15
GTATGGTTAGACGCACGGAACATCCAGACCGCCCGCCCGCAGAAGAAACTGGATTGGAAGAACTTGGGACCCTTCCGAATTTCTGAAGTGATTAGCCCGTACGCCTACCGTTTGGACCTGCCGTCGTCTATGAGAGTACACCCTGTTTTCAATATAAACCGACTAAAACCTGCTGACGTTGAGCCCCTGCCGGGCCAACAACCTGCACCGCCACCCCATTTGGAAGTGGAAGGTGAGAGAGAATACGAAGTCGAAGAGATCCTCGACTCCTTTTGGGAAACCCGCGGCCGAGGAGGCCGCCGGCTGAAATATATCGTCCGTTGGGCTGGATATAGCGAACCCACGACTGAACCTGCCGATTACCTGGAAAACGCTGCTCAATTGGTAAAGAATTTCCACCGTCGATACCCCCATAAGCCCGGGCCCCGGCCGTGACGGAGCTCGGCCTGGAAGGGGGGAATACTGTCACAGACCTGAAGGACAGCCACTGGGCTGTCGCTTAGTCATGACCCCTGTCACGTGAAGGCGCGAGGGCCGAGCGCCTCGCGCGCGTATATCTACGCGAAATCTCTGCAGTCTCCGATATGTAGCTCCTCGAGCTACGTCTTCGTCAACAACCACCTGCTACCCTGTACCTGGAAGACTAGATAGCCAATATACTCTGTCCTGTTACCTGATCGCCCGCACCTACCTGTCCGCCCTGCCTGCCCGTGACATGTTAAAAGCGTTAAATGCATTAAAATGTGGAACGTTATACGTAATTGGACAATAATATATTGGTGGGAGGATTTTGCTTTATCCTTTTATATATTTTCCGACATTAAAATGGGGTTCGGCACGCCAAAAAGGTTTCCGGTACCTGTCACAGACCTGAAGGACAGCCACTGGGCTGTCGCTTAGTCATGACCCCTGTCACGTGAAGGCGCGAGGGCCGAGCGCCTCGCGCGCGTATATCTACGCGAAATCTCTGCAGTCTCCGATATGTAGCTCCTCGAGCTACGTCTTCGTCAACAACCACCTGCTACCCCGTACCTGGAAGACTAGATAGCCAATATACTCTGTCCTGTTACCTGATCGCCCGCACCTACCTGTCCGCCCTGCCTGCCCGTGACATTACGTAGCTCCTTCATTAGGTGCCCGCGATGCCTGCGTCACTGCAACCCCCGATCTTAACCGATTCGACCGAGGAACTGATCGAACACCTACAAGGACACCCTGAACAATGGGTGTCTTACATCTCCGATTCCTACCAAAAGCTGCAACTATTGCACGATAGCAACGTCCGCCTGAACTCCTGCCTAGAAATGCAGGAAGCCGAGACCCAACGCGCCCGCGCCGAAACGGACCGTGTCCGCGACAAGGCGCAGGCCGACATTCTGGCCATGGCCATGGAAAAGGCCTCCGCCATAACCTCCCGGGATGCCGCTTTCGCCGAATTAGAGAAAACACGGTCCGAACTGAAGGAAGTTCGGACCGTAACGCTACCCACGGTACACATAACCACCCCCGCCCCAACTACCAACACGCCTGTTGAACCCCTTATGGTTACTCCTATGGGAACGACTCCGCCGCCTGCTTCCGAACATCCCGCCTCCGCCCGCCTTTCTGAACGACTTCCAGACCCCGATAAATTTACGGGCGCCCGCTCCGACCTCCGCCGCTTCGCCACCCAAATCCGGGGGAAGATGACCTCAAACAAAGACCGCTTCCCCAACCCCGAATCACGCCTGATTTATGTAGCCGGTCGACTGTCCGGTAAAGCGTACAACCTGATCCTGCCCAAAATGGTCGGAGGCACACCCCAATTCGGAGATTATACGGATCTCCTCCAATACCTAGAGGAGGCATTCGGGGACCCCGACCACGTCCAAAACGCACAAAACAAACTATATGCCCTGAAGCAGCGGAACGTAGATTTCGCCGAGTATCTGTCGGAGTTCCAACGCCTGTCTTTGGAAGGAGAAATGCCGGAGGATGCCCTCCCCCCTCTTTTATTCCAGGGAATATCGGAAGAGCTCCAGGACATGCTCCTCCACAACCCCGCCCCATCTCGCCAATACCACGAATTCACCCGACACCTGCAAAGCTTGGATAACCGCTACCGCCAGCACCAGCAGTATAAAAATAGACAGACACGTACCCCTCGGGCCGCAGCGCCCCCCGCGCGCGCGGCTCCCCGAACCCAACCCGACATACCGCGGGCCGCCCCCAAGCCAAACGCGGAGCTCCCGCTTAACGACCCTATGGACCTGAGCAGCCAACGCCGCCACAACCGCAAGGAAAACATGCTATGTTACCGTTGTGGATCCCAAGAACATTTCGTTGCCAAATGCCCGGAACCGGATACCCGCCGCACGCGGCTGCACCAGGCCGGGATCGAACGATCCAGGTCCAGGTCCAGGTCCCCGCGCCAGATACAAACCAAACTCCCTAAAAACCCCCGCCGCGGCTCGGACGCCAGCCGCTCCAGCAGCCGAAGTTCGAAAAACGGAGCCCGCCTGGGATAAGTCGCCCCCAGGCCGCCAAGGCCGCGCATAGACCGCCGGCGATCCGCATTTCTGCCGCCGCCGTTCACGGGTTCCCCGTTGAAGAGGAATATAACCAACGATCCGACCTGATGATCCTGCCTGCCGAACTGACAGTGGGGGGCCAAAACCTCCCAACCTATGCCCTCACCGATTGCGGTGCGGAAGGAAAATGCTTCCTCGACCAAGGATGGGCCGAAGAACGCCAACTACAAATGTATCCGCTGCGAAACCCATTCGACATCGAAGTATTCGACGGAAGGACCGCCGAAAGTGGGAAGTGCACCCATTATGTCCGAGGACAATTGAGAATCAAGGACCACATCCAGAAAAACGCGCTGTTCTTCGTCACACAGCTAGCCCACTACCCCATTGTGCTAGGAATGCCTTGGCTAAAGCAGCACGATCCAACGATTGGATTCGCGTCACACGTTATTACGTTTGACAGCGACTATTGCCGCCGACACTGCAATATGCCCGACAAACCGGAGAAGGTTAAAGCTTTACACGCCGTACCAAAAAAAAGCCGCCCCCAGTACCAGGCTGACCGACCGCCGTCCCTCCGCGAAATGGATATCGCCCCTATCTCCCTGCAAGCCGCGAGCATGTACGCCCGCCGCCGATCCTGCCGACTGTACGCCGTAACCTTGAAACAGATTGATGAGGTCCTAGCCGCCGACCCCCAAAATAGGAACGGGCCGACCCTGCCCGAAACAATCCGGGAATTCGCGGACGTATTTTCCCCGCAAGAAGCCGAGAAGCTGCCCCCACACCGACCGTCCGACCACCATATCCCGCTTATAGAAGGAAAAACGCCGCCGTTCGGCCCCCTGTACGCCATGTCCCGCGAAGAGCTGATAGCCCTTAAGGAATGGCTGACCGCAGAGTTGAAAAAAGGGTTTATCAGACCCAGTTCGTCATCCGTCGCCTCGCCCGTTTTGTTCGTGAAGAAGCAGGGAGGAGGGTTGAGGTTTTGCGTGGATTACCGCGCGCTGAATAACATTACCGTAAAAGACCGTTACCCGCTGCCGCTAGTCCGAGAGACCCTGAACAACCTGGCCGGCATGAAATTCTTCTCGAAAATCGATATCGTTTCCGCTTTTAACAATATTCGGATTAAAAAGGGGGAAGAATACCTGACGGCATTCCGCACGAGATTCGGCTTATACGAGAGCCTAGTCATGCCTTTCGGGCTAACGGGAGCCCCCGCGACGTTCCAGAGATATATAAACGACTCCCTGCGCGAATACTTAGACGTATTTTGTACAGCCTACCTGGACGACATTTTAATTTATAGCCGCACCCGAACAGAACACGAAGAACATTTGAAACTCGTACTGGAAGCCCTGAGGAAAGCCGGGCTATACGCCAACGCCGCGAAGTGCGAATTCTTCGTGACGGAAACCAAGTTCCTGGGCCTGCTGGTCGGCGTCGAAGGCGTAAAAATGGACCCTGAAAAAATCACCGCTGTCCTGGACTGGCAAACACCCAAAAAGCTTACTGACGTACAAGCATTTTTGGGGTTTGGCAACTTTTACCGGCGCTTTATCCGAGATTTCTCAAAGATCGTAGCCCCTTTGACGAGATTGACCAAGAAAGACGTCGCATTCGAATGGAATAGCGCCTGCGAAACCGCCTTCCGACTGCTGAAGAGAAAGTTTACCGAAGCCCCCGTACTGGCGCACTTCGATTGGGAAAAGGATGTGATCCTGGAGACCGACGCTTCCGATTATGTTTCTGCGGGAATATTGTCACAATACGGCGACGACGGAATACTCCGCCCCGTCGCGTTCTTTTCGAAAAAACACACAGCTACCGAATGCAATTACGAGATTTACGACAAAGAATTGCTAGCCATTATCCGCTGTTTTGAAGAATGGCGCCCGGAACTCGAAGGGACGTCGTCCCCGGTCCAAGTAATTACGGACCACCGCAACCTGGAATATTTCACGACGACGAAAATGCTCAACCGCCGACAAGCCCGATGGGCCGAATTCCTGTCAAGATTTAATTTCCGTATCACCTACCGACCCGGGAAACAAGGAGCGAAGCCCGACGCACTAACCAGGAGGTCAGAGGATATGCCTGAGGAGGGGGATGAACGACTTAAGCACCAAACACAAGTCGTACTGAAAGAACACAATTTACCTGCCCGCCCCACCCGGTTACAACCCATAATCCGCCAAAACAAACCCCTATTACCAAGATACCTGATAGAGCTACTAGACGCCGGATACGAATCCGACCCGATAACGCAATCTGCCCTAGAAGCGTTGAGGACAGGCGCCGACCGCCACCCCAAGCTGCAATTGGCCGAATGCGAAGAACGATCCGGCTATTTGTATTACCGCAATAGACTGTACGTACCCGATTCGAATAATCTGAAAGCCGAGATCCTGCGCCGCTGCCACGACTCCCCCGTCGCCGGTCACCCCGGCAAAGCAAAAACCTACGACCTGCTGTCCCGAGAATATTACTGGCCCGGAATGCTACATTACGTATCATTATGGGTAAAGAAATGCCAGACCTGCCGCCGAATCAACCCGTCCCGCGAAGGCCACCAGGGCCTCCTGCGACCCCTGCCCACTCCTGAACGCTCATGGCAACACCTGTCGATGGATTTTATCACACATTTGCCGCAAAGCAACGGCCACGACGCCATCCTAGTGGTCGTAGACCGCCTGACTAAGATGAGACACTTCGTCCCTTGTAAAGGGACCTGCAATGCCGAGGACACCGCCAACCTGTACCTACACCACGTATGGAAACTACACGGGTTGCCCCTGACGATAGTTTCGGATAGAGGCACCCAATTCGTGTCGAAGTTTTGGAAACACCTGACAACCCGTTTGAAAATCGACAGCCTGCTATCCACTGCTCACCACCCCGAGACTGACGGACAGACCGAGCGTTTTAACGCGTCCCTGGAACAATATTTGAGAGCTTATGTGGCCTACCTGCAAGATGATTGGGAAAGTTGGCTTCCCCTCGCCGAATTCACAGCCAACTCCCACAAGTCCGAGACCACCGGAACCTCCCCGTTTTACGCGACTTACGGATTCCATCCCCGCATGGGATTCGAGCCGGTACCCCTGAACCAGCCTTTGCCCGCCCAGCGGGATGCCGAAAAGCTAGCCGCCCGAATGGAAGCCATTCTGGAACAAGCCCGCGCCGAAATGACCGCCGCCCAAGCCCGTTACGAAGAACAGGCGAACCGACACCGTACCCCGGCCCGCCGGCTTACCGTCGGCCAATATGTGTGGTTAGACGCACGGAACATCCAGACCGCCCGCCCGCAGAAGAAACTGGATTGGAAGAACTTGGGACCCTTCCGAATTTCTGAAGTGATTAGCCCGTACGCCTACCGTTTGGACCTGCCGTCGTCTATGAGAGTACACCCTGTTTTCAATATAAACCGACTAAAACCTGCTGACGTTGAGCCCCTGCCGGGCCAACAACCTGCACCGCCACCCCATTTGGAAGTGGAAGGTGAGAGAGAATACGAAGTCGAAGAGATCCTCGACTCCTTTTGGGAAACCCGCGGCCGAGGAGGCCGCCGGCTGAAATATATCGTCCGTTGGGCTGGATATAGCGAACCCACGACTGAACCTGCCGATTACCTGGAAAACGCTGCTCAATTGGTAAAGAATTTCCACCGTCGATACCCCCATAAGCCCGGGCCCCGGCCGTGACGGAGCTCGGCCTGGAAGGGGGGAATACTGTCACAGACCTGAAGGACAGCCACTGGGCTGTCGCTTAGTCATGACCCCTGTCACGTGAAGGCGCGAGGGCCGAGCGCCTCGCGCGCGTATATCTACGCGAAATCTCTGCAGTCTCCGATATGTAGCTCCTCGAGCTACGTCTTCGTCAACAACCACCTGCTACCCCGTACCTGGAAGACTAGATAGCCAATATACTCTGTCCTGTTACCTGATCGCCCGCACCTACCTGTCCGCCCTGCCTGCCCGTGACAGTACCGCAAATAAATTTCCGAAAAATTAATTTGTATGGGTTTATTAAAAAACACCCTTATTTGCTAACAAATTCTTTTTGGGTTCGCACGTAATTGTAAATTTTTAAACCCGGTACAGGGTAATTAATTCGCAGGTGCAAAGTGGTTATTAAACCCGGTACAGGGTAATTAATCCCATTTATTAATTTTTAAATTGCAATTCCTGCATTTAATAAATTAACAGAATTCCAACCACCCCATTTCGGAATAATATATAATAGGTTATATATAAATAAAAGTGGATTTATTATGTGCAAAATAATGCATATAATTAACAAAGTTAATATTATACTTTTAAAAATTTGGAAGACTAAAACCAATATTTTAAAAGAAACCCTAAGTAAAATATAACAATTTAAAAGTTTATTTATAATAATAAAATTATTTGTAAACAACCTTATTGTATTATTTTAAAATATTATAAGTTTTATAAGTAATATATATAATTTTATATATTATTAACGTATTAAATATATATTGTTAAAAATTTATTACGTACGGGAATTTATTATAAAAAATTAATAATTTTAAAATATTTAATATTTAATTAAATACCTGCTAATACTTTTACAAAACCCCTAACATTTCCAAATTATCAGTTTTTTTTTCAAAAACTTAAAAAAATTAAAATTTGAATAATGTAACTTTTATTTATTAAATTTTAAAATATCCAATTATTTCGTTAATTAATTTTTTTATTAATTTTTTATTTGCAATTATTATATTTAATTTCAATATTCTTGTACCCAAAGTATAATATTAGGCCAAAATTTTGAATATTTAACTTTTTTATATAGTATTTTTACTCTATTTGTAGAGTTTTATTCCATAAAAATGTTAAATTTTCTAATTTTCAAAAATACGCAATATTTTAATTATATTCCCTATTGTCTTTGCAATGCAGATATTATACCACTACTGCTATAAACGCGAGAAATTAACATATTATTCCCAAACCAGACCCAGCAAGGGGGTGTTTTTAGCTAATTCAATTGGCCGACCATCTATGTGGCTGGTAAGATCTATGGAGCGTTCGGCCCACTTTGCAACGCAAGGGGGGCTAGTCTGCGCATTGAGACTACCTTTTTGATAGCTTTTGTTTCTCATGTTTATGCTACGTGCACCTCAGATCTTTCATATTTTCCCGACCTGAGAACGCCCTGTACCGGACGTAACAGTATGAGCCACGGTTTGCAAAGATGAGTGGACTTGCAATGCAGTCTACACAGCTTCGTATGGGCGAAGGCGCTGGTGCTGGAGCAGGCGCCGGGCCGGGACTGGCACCCGCGTCATCGGGCGCGCCCGGCCTGGGTATCGAAGCCCTTTATAACAATCCAATGTTTGCTGGAGGACTGGGCCTTGCTGGCATCGGGGCAGCGGCCGCAGTTGCGCGTCGTGGAGTCATTAGGGGGGCTCAGCTGTTGCGAAAAAATTTGCTCGTCAACGTCGAGATCAGCAGACGCGACCCCTCGTATCCCTGGGTTCTGGCATGGCTGTCACAGCCCAGGCCCGCCCATGGCTTTCTCATGTCGAAACTCACCCGCATTCGTGATCTCTCGGTCGCTACTGCCACTGAATCATCCAGAACGGATCCGCTTGGCGCCAGCGACGATGCAACAAGGGCTAGCTTCTTCCTGCAGCCCGGCTACGGGCGCCACATTATCCGCCACTCAGACGGTACCTACATTGCCGTGCATCGCGAGAAGCAGTCAACCGCCAATCACCAGACTGGAGAACCTCACGAGACCGTCACCCTGACTACGCTCTGGTCACATCGCCATGTCTTTGAGCATGTCTTTTCGGAGGCTCACGCCCTAGCCAAGAGCGCACAGGCTGGCAAGACGCCGGTCTACAACATTCAAGGGATGTCCTGGGCGCAGCTGGGCCTCCCACGCCGGAAGAGGCCGCTCGCGTCAGTGGTGTTTGAAAAGGGCCTCAAAGAGGCCATTGTCGAAGACGTGCAAGATTTTCTCTCTCGGCACCAGTGGTACGCCGACCGTGGGATACCCTACCGCCGCACATATTTGCTGCATGGCCCGCCCGGAAGCGGCAAATCATCCTTCATTCATGCGCTCGCTGGCGAATTGGACTACAACCTGGCAATTGTCAACCTGGTCGAGCGAGGTCTCACTGATGATAAGCTGGCAAACATGCTCATGAGATTACCGCCACGCTCGATCCTGCTGCTCGAGGATGTTGACGTCGCCTTCGGAAATCGGCAGGAGATGTCGCCGGATGGGTACAGCGGGGCCACAGTGACATACTCTGGCCTTCTCAATGTTTTAGACGGTATGGCGGCTGGCGAAGATCGCATTGCATTTTTGACCACCAATTACGTCGAACGATTAGACCCAGCCCTAATCCGACCGGGCAGAGTCGATGTCAAAGTTCGCGTCGGCGAGGCCACACCTGAACAAGCGGCTGAGCTTTGGTCCAGGTTCTATGGTGACGTTGACACGTCGGGCAGCGGCCGGGAGAGATTCATCGCCAAACTCTACAAACTCGGCTTCTTCGCCGAGCCAGCCGAGGGCCGGATGACCCTACGTGTGAGTGCTGCTGCTATACAAGGGCTCTTTCTAACCAACAAGGAGGACATGGAGGGAGCTATATCCCACATGGAGGCACATCTAATCCCTGGACATTCTCATCATGGTTCGGAGCTCCACAGAACGACGGCGCAGTAAAAAGTAGACGGAGAGAGACCGGGACCTGAATGATCCAATGAAGATACTGACAATACGCCGTTGTTGCATTACGTGTAAAGAAAGCATCACGATTGTACATCAGTCTCATTTCGATGTAAGATGGAGCAAGCATCAGCCATAAATGTATACTAGTTAGAAGCAATGGAACTTATCAGCGAGATACAAATGAGGACAAAAAAGAATAAAATACTGGGCGGTTATATGTTATATCTAGGTTACCTTGAACTCAATACCGACCAAGGACTTTCCAGACCAGACTGAAGTACTGCCCAAAGTGATTGCTACGGCATAGGTCGTTCTACAAATGGAGAAGAGGGTTAGGGTAAGCACAAGGCTTTACTCACCGCCTAAAATACTGCCAAAGAAAACCGCCTTTTTTTCCCAATAGCTTCCCCACGTCGCAGAGCATCAGCAAGGCTAGCAAGCCTCTAGCATCAACAACTTATGCTTGATTTATCGTGAAGATCTCGAGTCGCGCAATCCGAAACAAGATGCTCAGACAAATGTAAGGCTTTTAGTTCGCTCCTTATTACTGCCGTGGATAATTGTCGACTGACATCCGTGTTAGCAAACCGCGCAATGCCCGATCCAAGCGCATCTTGGAAAAGAAGGCGCCAAAAGCCATCGAGAACCCCAAATCAGCCCTATTCCTCAGGGGCACAAGCTGCAGCCAGGTGGTCCAAGATGCCATTGCCGACATCTTCTCTATGCGGCAAACACTTGCGAAGAAGTATGTTGTCGAATCAAGCCTGCCTTTCTTTACATATTTGAGATGGCGTGGTTGTGCCTCTCTTGGTACTCGCAATTACTGCGAAGGACAGATGCTGATGATGATTTCTTCCTGCAGATTCACCAAGAAAAACCCAATGTAAGCGGGTTGTTATGAACGAGTTGTCCATCCACCACGTCCAACTGACCAAACGTGTAGACACCCATTCGAGGACCCAAGCTCGCTCGAGTTCTTCTCTGAAAAGTGCGACACCAGTCTCATCGTCTTCGGCTCGAGCAGCAAAAAGCGGCCACACACCCTCACACTAGTACGCATGTTCAGCCACAAGGTGCTCGACATGCTAGAGCTTCACCTTGATGCCGAGTCGTACCGACGCACGGCACAGTTCAAAACATCCAAGTTCACCATCGGCCTGCGGCCTCTGATGGTTTTCGCGGGAGCCCAATTCGAGAGCACGGTCCAAAACGAGTATACCGCGGCCAAGAGCCTCCTTCTCGACCTGTTCCGCGGCGACAGCAGCTCAGACAAGATAGACGTCGAGGGCCTGCGGTATGTTATCGTGGTAACTGCCGAGGACAATCCCGCGACTGTTGGGTCTGGAGATGGAGCCAAGCCAGCACTGCATCTGCGAGTCTACATGATCAAGACAAAGAGGAGTGGCGAGAAGCTTCCAAGGGTGGAACTGGAGGAGATAGGCCCACGCATGGATTTCCGCCTGGGTAGGCTCCGCGAGGCCGACGAGAGCATGCTTAAAGAGGCCATGAAGAGACCAAAAACAACCGAGGAGAGGACAAAGAAGAACATATCGACCGATTCTATGGGAGACAAGATGGGTCGTATCCACCTAGGAAAGCAGGACCTCGGTGATCTGCAAACGAGGAAGATGAAGGGCCTGAAGAGAGACCGCAAGGACGCGAACGGCGAGGCGTCCCCGTCCCAACCGGCTGGTGATCATAACAACAAGAAACCAAAAATAGCCTAGGGTATTTTCAAGGAGTTCTACTTTGACACTTATCATGAGGAACAGTTTTACCTGTAATACGTTGTAGTTGATGTATATATGTTTATTGACCCTACACATGTATCGTATTGTTCGCGTTATTATCCCTGCATGTGCCACACCCGGATGTGAAATGAACGAAAGAGAAATTAGCAAGAGCAAACAGCTCGTATCCCACAATGCATTACTCCAGAAACTCCCACCGCCCAGACGCCTCTGCCTCGGACTCCCAAACCACGTGAAAATCGCCGCCACCGAGAAGTGACCTTGAAGCAGCGGACATAGCGGTATACCTCATCGGACAGTTCCAGCTGCCAAGGGGGAACGAAAAGAAAGAAGGCAATAAAAAAAAACGATGGGACCAGTTGACCCGGAAAAAGAAAACATAGAAAAATACAAAGAAAAAGGAACCAAAACCCCATCAGCCACCCATCATCAACCACCTGGATCTAGCAAGGGCTAACTCTCGGCACCGAGGAGAATAGCGGAAACTCTGATAGCTCATATGAACAAAGTTGTACCTTGCAACTCGCAGCTAAATCTTTTCAAGAGCTGCTTCGGGCAGGCTCCGGGGCGGGGAAGCTCTGTATGCCAGATATCATCTCTGTCAACATCTCGATATGCGATACAAAATTTGGAGCTTCGTTGCGAAGCTCAGTTTCATCAGCTGTAAGCCACGAAGAACCCCATAGTTCTGGCGGGATATACCCCGGATTTGCCCTGTCATCGTGCAAGGCTACCCGGACTGACCATTCGAGGTGAGGCCACCACTGCCGCTCTATCTCAGGTCCGAAATAATCCGAGTTAAACAGCGAAACGATGCCCAAAACCTCGCGCCTCGCCATACCGCGGAGCCACCAAGTCGAGTCATGGCACTTCAGCAACGCAAAAAAGCTGGCGAGAATAGCCAGGGCGCGTGGCCGGCGCTCCTCGAGGAGTTCGACAAAGCGACGGGAGACCGTGGCAGGAAAAGCCAGAGGGGAACCCTTATGAGGTATCTTGTGAGCCCAATTCAGGACAGCGACAGCATGTTCATAGGCCTGCTTGGTGGACTGCCGCGTATTGCTCGAGGTTAGGCTACCCAGGCCACTAGTCTCTTGGGTCTGCCCGTTGGCGCTACTGCCAGCGCCCAAAGAGGTAGACGCGGTAAACATTGCTGCTGCAGCTGCTGCGGCGGCAGTTGCATTCACGCCATTTGCTTCCCACGTTGGACTAGGAGGTACTTGGCCGGGTTCGTCGTAGGGCAGCATGGCGAGTTCCTGCTCTAGACCGTCCAGGAGATGGCCAAAGTGAGTACAGTGGTTGCTAGCGAAGTCCAGCTGTAAAACGGGTTGGGAATTGATGATAGGTATCACGACATTGCTGTGCCTAAGCCATTGCCAGGAGGCTGCGGTAAGAGCCTTGACGCCCTGGAAAGCATGGAACCACGACAGAGGAAGGCTGTAGCCGCCAACGGGAGCTATTCGGTTCTTGAGTATGGTCCCATCACCAGGTTGAGGAGCAACGACCGACTCATCCTTGGTGAAGACCCGAGTGGCAGTGGACTGTATTGCGATCAGGGTGGAAGTCAAGAAGAGAGCCTCGGCATTCGTGGCATTGATACCCCTGGTGAGTATGTTGCTGTACTCGCGAAGAGATGAGGCCATGTAGGCATGGGATGCTCGGACTATTTCTTGGTCATGTGGGTAGATACTCCGTAGATGAAGGGCTGAGATAGCCAAGATGCTGTCAGCAAGATGTTGCGAGTTCGCCCCAAATGCTATTTGTGGCACCAGTTCGCGCCATACTTCCTCGGTGGTAGGTGTCGTGACAGTGATTGTTTTGCTGGTTATCGCTGTGTAGTGGTGCATGAGCCGCAGCTCGAGGATCTTGTTCGCCGGTGGTGTGGTTTGTGACAGGATCAGTGCGCCGGGGCTTCGGTAAAGAGGGTTGGCGGTTGACGATGTTGACGGTGATGTTCTGGTCGATCCGGGAGAATTCAAGCCACCGCCGCCGATGCGTACGGCACCGGGGTGTTCAAAATCGCAGTCGACGCCATGTTTGGTACAATTGCCACACCGCGGATGGACTTCGTCACACTGTACAGAGGAACCAGACAAGAAAGCGGTGCGTTAGCACATGGATCCGGTGATGGATGATGGATTGATCAATTGATTGGGTTGGGTGTACTTCAAACTATGGTATTGTCAAGCCGGCGAACGAAAAATAGCTTGCTTGCTTACCTTGATCTTGCGGCTCTTGCAGCGTCTACAGCCGTCTCGGCTCTTCTTGTGTGAGCGTCGCGGCGGCATCGCAGGATCATAAGGTGGTTCGTGTCTCCAGCGTTGGCATGATAGCGGACTCGGAGGAGGGCTGACTGGCCGGCCGAGTGAGGGGCAAACGGGTTAAGGGCGTTAAATGTGGTTTAAAAAAAGAACACCGGGAATTGTGTGGTTCCTTAGTCGCTCGCCGGTCGGGATCTAGCGTTGACAGGATTCATCTCGTTTTCTCCTTGTTGCGTGGACTCCTCACATCGACTCGATTCTGACGCCTGCCTACCCAGGTACCTTGGCCAAACTAAGGTAAGGTACCCAGCTCAGGCAATCGATTAGTTTAGGTACTTTAAGGTACGTTAGCTACATGACTTAGCTGGGCCTGGTCTATTACCCACCACCACACCAGCTACAAAGCACATGAAGGGTAGGTAAGGTAGGTAGGTACCTACACCTACCTGGTAACTCATTGGGCTTTCCTGGCCACCTTACTTACCAAAGTCCCCGCGGTGCCTGACTGAGGTGAGGCTTGAAATGGAGCACATGCCATGCGTTGTGGCCGAGCGCTGGGATGCTTGTCGTGGGTCTGCCCCCAGGACCCCTGTCGTGACCAGCGGGGTTCGATTATCGTTTCTGATTCGTCCGAGGCTGGACGACAACTCTTAAGTTTAGCAATGTCATAAACTCAACTCAAGTCCAGAAAATTTCTTTGAACTCGAAAGTTCCTCTAATCGGGCACGGACACCTGATGGGAGGCCGGCCAGCCAGTACGAAAGACGGGGATTTGAACACAGATATTGGGAACTGTACTAGTATCGACGACTGCTAGAGGTGTAACTATTTTAGGCACGACCACGCGTCACGTCTAACAGTCTCAAGTACGTAGCTGCCTCCTAGGGTGACTCGACTTTGGACACATGCAGGTAGGTAGTCAAGGAGCAAGCCAGATTGATTTCCCATGAGGCAACTGTGCATGCAATTATTTGAAAGGTATGCTGTTAGTGGCGAGTACCTGCCTAGGTATGTAGGTAGGTACGAAAGGCTAATATGGCAACTCCTGAATATATATTTTGACAGGGTTACATGTAAATAGTACAGGGGAAAATTCAAATATAGTACACCAAAACAAAAAGAAAGATAAAAAAGGAAACCAAACAAACCCCGGATGCGGTGGGATAATGTTTGATGTTGCTCCATCCTTTCTTTCTTATCCCAAACGTCTTGGCTTCTTACTCCTCGTACCTCCAAACTTGAGCCTCGTTGAGTCGGCGACACTAACAATCTTGGGGCGGAACAGCCTCCCTTCGTTGCCCATGAGAACCTTGGTCACAGCCTCTCGCCCAGCACCAAATCCTCGTAAGACAACCTCCAGCTTGTTGATCTTGTTGTGCAACCCCTTTTCTTGCAGCTTGTCAATGACCAAAGCTCCGAGCTGATACGCCGAGTCGTAATGTTTGCGGCCGGACTTCTTGAAACCGAGGTTCCCGGTAGACAGAGACACGATGGCGTCGCGATTCGGGTCCGTCACAGTTACATGTGTGTTATGTTTGTGGCTGTATATGTGGAAGTGATATGGCTCTTCACTGTCTACCACCTTTCCCGTAGATTTTTCGGCATCTTCGCTAACGGTTTGCCTGTGCCTGTGAGGATTCAGAGCTTCTGTGGCAATCTTAGGCGTGCTTTCGGCTCCAACTTTTGATAAGGTTTCTGCCATCTTGGAGAGCTGCCCGACGCCGGAACCTGTCTGTTTAGGACTGGGCGTCGTCTGGGCTTCGGGAGTGGCCGACTCTGAGGTCGGCTCTTGCCCGATCTCGTTGGCAAAGCCTCTCCTCCATGGTGGTAAGGGCGTGTTATGTTTCTGAGTGAGAATAGAACGAGTGATGGTCCTCGTTGGGAGTCGGTATGCCAGACTTCTTTGCATCTTGGCCAAGGTTGCGAAGGTAGGACACGCCTTGAGGATTTGTCAGTAAGGAGGCCATATACCCAGGAGGTTTACTTGAGAGGATTGCACCTGAACTCACTGTAGACTGCGGCGATATTGGCTGGGCCGGAGTGCCCCGGTTTTCGAAAGCAGCAGCCAAATAACTGCGCCCCTTAGATTTCTAGGCGTCGGAAGGAAATTGGAGACTGGTTTGCTGTTCCCGACGCTGTCAACAAACGAATTCAATCCGAGTCCACAACCGATCAAAATTTCTACTCAATGTGGAACGTCACGCAAAGAACGCGATAGCCACCAGGCGCTGCCAGGAACCCCTTGCACTTTAGTGGGCCCCTGGGGAGCTCCATACTCGGTTTCAATTGGCTAACCAACGCAAAAAAAATTATGCCGGGGGTCTGGTCCGACCTGGTTAATTGTCCGCAGCTCGTTGCCCATAAGCTCTGTTAGTCTTTATTTTATTTTTTCTCTGCTTGTTGGTCCCAGGTTTTCCAAGGGGGACGGGGAAAAAAGCATCACAGCCCGCCTTAAGTTCTCTGTCGAAAGTCAAGAATCTCATCACAGCCCACGCCCTGTGTCGCGCTTGGGATCTCGCTTTGAAGAGACGCGATGGCTGCCAATACGAGGGCAGTTTCGCGCAGTACCCTCCGCTGGGTATCTGCACCCTCCCTCTTATCATCCAGAACCTCAGCGTTGCCGGCCAGGCTATACTCGTCGAGCACAGCCAGGAAACACATTTCGTCTTCTCGTTTGTCCTTTTTATCATCACCCTCCGTTATATCTAGTGACATTACTGTAATATCTTCAAGACTTCCTGCCATTCATCAACAACTCCGAAGTTTCCACCCGACCCTCTCTGCGCTTCAGCAATCACAAACTCCCCCGAAAGAATCAGAGACGCCGTTCAAAGAAAAAGTCTCGACAGATTCTGAGTCAAAAGAGGATGTAAAGAACGGTGAAGGCGAGAAGGACAAGGGTCAAGAGAAAGAGGGTGCCGAGGAAGGAGAGGAAAATGGTGAAAAGAAGAAGAAGAAACAGAAGGAAGATCTGCCACCTCCACCCACCCATGGCGACAAGACGCCTTGGCAGGTTTTCATGGAGACTATGCAGACCGAGTTTAAACAGTCCAAAGAGTGGAACGAGTCGACCAAGGCCATTGCTGCCTCCGCACAACATATGGCCGAGAGTGAGTCGGTTCGACGCGCACGTCAGGCTTACGAGGCAACCTCGGGCGCTGTCTCCAATACGGCCGGGACAGTTTTGAAAGGGACAGCCAGTGCTATCGGCAAGGGAGCGTCGTGGACTTGGGAGACGCCCGTCATGAAGGGCGTTCGCAAGGCTGCCAACGTCACTGGCGGAGCACTAGACGAGGCCACAAAGCCGATACGGGAGACTGAGGCTTACAAAAATGTCAAGGATGTTATCGATGACGGCAGTAGCTCCAGGTATGGTGGTTGGGTGGACAAAGAGGAGAGGAGACGTCGCAGGGAGGCTCGTTTGAAGAAGAATCCAGCCGAAGCCGGTCCGGTCATGCAGGAGGATCCTGAGTAAGTTTAACACGCCAACCGGCAACGGTGTTCGCAATACCCATGAGTCCATCTTTGTGTGCACTGCTAACTGGGTTTTTTTTTCGCTTGTTCGTCAGAGCCGGTACGAACGTCACCCTCCACAAGGATGCCGCATGGAAGGAGGCATGGCGGGACTTCCGCGACTCCAACAAGTTCGTTCAAGGAGTCTTTGGTATGAAAGAGGTCTATCAGGAGTCAGAAAACCCTTTGATCTCTACTGCCAGGAGCATTACCGACCGTGTTGCCGGTTTCTTCGCAGAGAACGAGACGGCTATGGTCATCAAGAAATTGCGCCAGATGGACCCTGCATTTCAACTAGAGCCCTTCCTAAACGACCTCCGAGAGTACATACTGCCTGAGGTGCTCGATGCCTACGTCAAGGGTGATGTTGAGACGCTCAAGCTGTGGCTTTCAGAGGCGCAGTTTTCTGTGTACGAGGCACTTACGAAGCAGTACCTTCAGATGGGAATGAAATCGGACGGAAAAATTGTTGACATTCGCGGCGTGGATATTCTTAAGGCCCGACTACTTGAGCCTGGCGACATTCCTGTCTTCATCATCACATGCAGGACACAGGAGGTCCACGTGTACCGCAATGCCAAGTCGGGCGAGCTGGCCGCAGGCATGGAGGACCGTGTTCAGCTTGTCACTTACGCCATTGGTATCACTCGCACGCCCGAAGATGTCAACAACCCGGAGACTAGAGGGTGGCGCCTGATTGAGATGCAGAAAAGCGCCCGCGACTACATCTAGACAGCGTCTTCTTCGTTGCCTGCATCTTGGAGGCTTGCATCATGCGGCCATTCTTTTTCAGTCACGCTCCTCAAACCTACCAGAACTTCATCCGAGAGCATTCGCCGAAGACACCATAGGCGACTTCTGGGTGGCTATCTATGGACAGAGATAGTGCCAAGAAGCTTGCCACCGCCCGTGGAGCATCTTCCATCAACCTGTACTAATTTACCACTGCACTGGCAGTAACGACTAAATTACACTGTATACAATATGCACATATCATTTCACGGCTACAGTTTCTTCTTATCTTGTCGGAGTTCCAAGGCGGCTGGGTTGTATACTAAGTGTCAGAGAAAAGGGGAGCGTTAGCACGATAGACATGACGGGTGTGAGGAGGGTGACTATTTGTTACCCGAAAAAAACAATCAATCACCACTCTTCGCCCAAGCATCGTGGAGACCGATTCGCCCTGGTATAGCAATATCCAGGGCCGGTAGACCACCAATGTATACTAAATCACTATCGAAAGGAGGGGCTTGTAATCGTATAATGCAGCCTCTGATTCTCCGCGTAGTTTCCAACCTTGAATAGACTATATTGTTGTATTTTTTCCTGGTTTTTTTCTTGGCGTTTTTTTTTTCATTAGATATTTAGTCTGATCGTGCATGTTGTTGAACAGGTATTGTTACAGTAACTATTTCAGTATACATGTAGATGTCAAAAAGTGAGCGCGTGTGACAGCAGTATCCCCAGGGAAATTGAGATCTGGTGCTGAGCCAGCTGACGATAGAGATTTCCGCCCCATGCCCTACGAGAGGCGAGTGCTAGCACTCATTTTGACGTTAGATAATACTACCTGACGATAGAGTGCTCAAGTGGCGCACTGTGTAGGAAGAAGCACAAGAAGAAGCCACAAGGCTCCGCTGTTACGGTAGTGCTTCGGAATCCACTTTTGCATGTACCCGCCCGGTATGCTGGGGGTTTGCAAGGTATCTCTACTGACTAAGAGACATAGGGGCAGCTAACGCCACTGTTCAGTCGCAGGCAGTGACGCCAAGATACCGAAATAGACGGACGGATTTTGATCGCCACCAAAGAAAGACCTATGGAAGGATTCCTTGGGAACTTGTAATTATTATGCGCTGATGTAGATATGTATTTGTCGGCCCCCGCCCACAAAACCCCGACGTACCGGGAAGGAAAGCAGGCGCGTTTGGCGACCACAAAGTTCCGGAGAGTTTTCCAAAGTTTGCCGGGGGTTGGCGCAAGATACCGTACACATCTTAGTGTGTATCTAACCTACCAAGCCTACCTACCTATGTTGCTAGGGTAGCTTACGGAGTACGGAGTAATTACCTAGCTTGTTAGCCAATGCATGTAGTAGAACACATAGGTAACCTACTAAAACTAAAACGACAAGACATTGGTCACCGGGCCAGCTGGTGCTTGGAACCTCCCCATCTTGTACATTCGCGGCAGGGATGAGGTGGCATTTCGGGCCTGAAAGCACGCATAAAAACACCTCTCGATCCAAGTCCAAGTCGTGCGGATGCATGCCTTCTGACCACGAATGCAACATAATTTACGTAAACCAGTCGTGGTTGAATCCGGCCGAGTACCCGAACTGAGCAAGCCGAGTTGTCTTAACGTGTCGGGGGTGTCTGTATAGACACCGAGAAGGGTTAGGTACTGTAGGTGTGGTATCTAGGTAAGAAGGAAGAAAAAGGAAAAAAATAAGGGGCTGCAACGCTCCCTAACCACCCAAGCCGCCTTCTTTTTACCTCGCCCATAAGCCATCCGCCCGCGTGGATTTGTAAGGCCTTTTTTTCACACCAAATGATTCCCAGATGGAACACGTCTGTCGCGGAACGCTACGCCCCCCCCCCCCCCCCCCCTGAAAATGGCGGGCACACCGACAGACGAGACGATTGCGTGATTGCTCATCATTCTGCCCTTCCAGAAGCTTATTGAAGACGCAGTGTGGTTATTATGAATTAGTCAGTGTTAGTGTTTCTAAGCCGCTTTAAAGCCAAGGTAACCGGGGGTACTTTGTTATGGTTAAAGAAAGCTGGCCTTTTCCCCTGAAGGCATTGGTTGTTATTTATTCCCTGCCTTGAGGACTACATTAAGTAGTTGCACGCCCGCCCGAAACCTCCAAGGTGTCATTAACCGTCTTCCACACTCATATCGCGGATCTAAGATTACTGCCCGTGCATTACAGACACAACAAAGGCCTCTCAAAGAACCACAAGAGAACAGGACCAGAACACCACGGCTACGCTTCCTGCAAGAGGGATAGGAAACAGGCACGTTTTCAAGTGGTTGATCCATTGGGTATCGTGTGTGTTGGCATAACAGAAATCATCAGGGCCCCATTTACGAGTCCGCATAGCTCCATATTGGTCTCCGTCCGGTCCTGACAGAAAAAAAAAAAAAAAAACTTGGCAGAGTTGGCTTTGTCGCGGCACAGGGGTGAGACGCAGAGACATATATCAGAAGGGCCTTTTGTTCTTGTGACCCCCTACCTCTTTCTTTTCTCTGCGACGCCGGGGGATCAGGAAAAAAAGGAAAGGAAAAGAAAGCTGTCTCCGGATTTTTGACACTGAGAGCTTGGTGCATCTCGACTTTTCTTCCTTTGTTCGTTATTTTTTCCATTGGCGACTTGACCCCGCCCCCACCAGTTGGTTACCTTGCCGCACAAGCAATGACGGCTTCAAATCTCCACGAACAGGCTCCTGCTGTGGCGGCCGTGGCACACCAGCAGCAGCAACAACAGCAGCAGTCATCCCGAGGCTTCGCGACCCGAGCTGTCCACGCCGGTAGCTCACCCGACCCAACGACCGGAGCGGTCATCCCAGCCATCTCGCTCTCTACGACATTCCGACAATCGGCACCATCACAGCCCGTCGGCCTTTACGAATACAGCCGCAGTGCAAACCCGAACCGTGACAACTTCGAGGAGGCCGTCGCTTCCCTCGAAAATGCCCGGCATGGCTTCGCCTTCAGCTCAGGCAGCGCCACCACAGCCGTGGTGCTCCAAAGCCTGGCCAGTGGCTCCCATGTCATCTCGGTCTCGGATGTGTACGGCGGAACGCATCGTTACTTCACACAGGTCGCCCAAGCACACAATATCGAGGTGACCTTTAGCCACGACATTGTTGCCGATGTGGGCTCGCAAATTCGCCCAGACACCAAGCTCATCTGGATTGAGTCCCCCAGCAACCCTACCCTGAGCTTGGTCGACATCCGTGCCGTTGCCGATGCCGCCCACGCGCGCGGCGTCCTGGTCGTCGTCGACAACACCTTCCTCTCCCCATACATCCAGAACCCGCTAAACCTTGGCGCCGACATCGTCGTCCACAGCGTCACCAAGTACATCAACGGCCACAGCGATGTGGTCATGGGTGTGGCCGCCTGCAACGACGACGCCCTAGCGAGCCGCTTGCGCTTTCTGCAAAACGCCATCGGCGCCGTGCCCTCGGCCTTCGACTCGTGGCTAGCTCACCGTGGACTCAAGACGCTGCACCTGCGTGCTCGCGAGGCTTCGCGCAACGCCGCCGCCGTTGCTGCCTTTCTCGAGACCAGTCCTTACGTCATCTCGGTCAACTACCCGGGGCTCGAGTCCCACCCGCAGCGGGATATTGCCCGCCGGCAGCACCGCGACGGCATGGGAGGTGGCATGCTGTCATTCCGCGTTAAGGGTGGTTTGGTTGCTGCCGACAGCTTCTGCAGTACCACGCGTGTCTTCACATTGGCCGAGTCGCTGGGCGGAGTCGAGTCCTTGGTTGAGTTGCCCAGCGTCATGACCCACGCAGGTATCCCTCGCCAGAGCAGGGAGGCCGTTGGTATCTACGACGATCTGATCCGCATCAGCTGCGGCATCGAGGAGGCCGAAGATCTGGTGGCCGATGTCAGGCAGGCTCTTGAGGCTGCTGCTTTGGCCAGCAAGCTACACAGTAGCAGCGGCAACGGCAATGGGCACTGATGGCCCAGTGCTTCCAGCTGTTGATGACGGTAATGACGGTTTTGTGAATTTAAAATTTTGGATTTCATTTCGGCAATACGTCTGGGCGCGATAGTTTCGCGTACTGGAAATTGGCATTAGACTTATCGGCATTGCTAGATATACAGTAGATGAACCCGGGGCTCCTTGATGAGAGACGCGGCAAATTTCAACAAGAACTAAATAAAAGAAGAAAAGAAAAGAAAAGACGAGAATGATTGATAGTGTCCAAAAGTTACGAAGTGACAGAGCCGAAAAAGAGAGCCAACTTCTATCACACTGTGGCTGGTGCAACGCAGGGGGAGCGTAGACGAAGTAGTAACGACGATGACACCAATCGAGTCGTCAATCGGATCAAGCTGATAGCGGTTCCACATGATTATTGGCCATCGCTTCTGCTTCTGTTACACGGTCACCATTGGGTAATGAAACTTGATTGGTAAATGATAATGTCGTTGCCCAGACGTCGTTTACAAGCTACTGGGGTGAACGCAAGAGCTTGAACGTTCAATGTCCCCTCCCATCACGATCCCATCACGCTCGAGCTAGCAAAAATACTGTAATGGAGACACAGATCTAGTCTAGATGATTAACAGATCAGAAAATTCATAACGTATATATGCAACTCCTTGCTTGTATGCGTCTTTTTAATGCCATAAAATCGAGAAAGGCTACCCTCCGAAGGGTGGCATGAAAACTGACATGGTCTAGCTGGCAGAAGATGCAAACGAAAACGAAAAACCAAGAAAGATCCAGAGATGTGAATACGCCGTATCGCCTGAATGAAGAGCCTTTACACAATATGTGCAATGTACAAGTACATGAAATTTCATTATACATGCCACGAAATGTCGCGGAATAAAACAGTAAAACAGGAGCCTGCAGGTTGCACCTGTGTAGAGGGGGCTGGTCTATCCAGCCCTACGTAAGCCCTCAGCTGCCAGAATTGGGACCTCGACATCCCTGAGACCAAGAACGCCCTCGCCACGTCGTCGGTCAACAAATGAGTTGCACTCGCTGACGACTAAGCTCCATTCGGCAAGCGCACGCCCTGCATAACGTGAGGTTGTTTTTTGTGTTCCCGTAGGCTCGACGGCTATGATTTTGCTTTCCCCATGTTTGGGTTTTGGTGGCTCCAGACGTCGGGTTTCTGACTTTAGGACGGCAGTCGTAGAATTCTCAAAAGGAAGCTCTCCAATCAACCTGAGCTCACTCGAGCTGGAGTCACCACCAAATGAAGGCCCCCCGCGGGGCTCCAAGCCAGGAGATAGGCACTGCTGCGTGGTGTCGTCCAGATCAAACTTCCTTTGGGCATTCCTGGCCTCTGAGATCAAGCCGCCCTGCATCCAGCCCGATATGGCCCTGGTAGATGGCGGACGACCTGGAGACAAGGGAACAGTATCTTCTTCGTCACAGTAGCCCGCCGACGCCAGTTTCGAATTGACTCTCGCTTGTGCTGGAGCAGGCAGCCTGGGCCGCGTAATGACCTGTTCTCTCAGATAGACGGGCACGCCGTGGTGCCATGGTATGTTCTGGAGTGTGAACCTGAAAACGTACTGCTCCACGTCAAAAATGGCCACAGAACCAGTCGAGTCCGAGCCTGGGGACGGCGGGGCTCGGCTTGGATTGTCGTCTTTGGGTGGGAGGGGTGGGCCTTCGGAGGACTGTCGTGAGTTGGCCGTGTCCCTGCGCGTCTTTTCCAGCTCTTCGCCATAGTTTCGCGGTCTGCCCTCACTGCCCGGCGCGTTTAGGCCTCGCAATTTCCCCAAAAGGGACCACCGTTTATTGGACTGTGCGTCCCTTACGTTGTCAACGCTATCGCTTTCCGTCCCAAATTTTTGTGAGTTGTAGCCGTCGAAGTCCCTAAATTCAGCCTGCGGATGCGGGTTGGTTCTTTGAGGGCTCGCCAGGAGACCTTGATGTGATGCTCCCATGACCTCGTTGCGAACGATCATAAACCGTTTGCCTGGCTGTGGCGGACTAGGGGTTGTCGAAGGAAGAGCCGACGCCGACCGCTCTGCCTTTTGTTTCAACCAAAGGTATTGCGAATATGTGTCCCTGAGTCTCTTAGAGACCAAGATCCAGATCCGAGTATCCAGTTCATTCGAGCTCCCGGAGTCACGGCAAATTCTCCAACAGAGGAGTCTCAGATAGTATGCCCGGACCATAGGACACCAGTTGCAGAAGAATTTTGCGAAAACCTCCTCCTCAAGTAGCCAATCCACACACAAGGCCTCCTTCCGACTCGGATCCGCCGCTATTATATCCCATGTTGAAAACAAAAACGACAGAGTTCTTATCTCGGACATGGTATTGTTATTGGAGAGCATCCTTTTACAGACGTCGAACCAGAAGGTCCAATCGACATAGCCAATCAGGGGAGGGAAGGTCGGAATTTCAGCGTCACCAGGGCTAGAGGGGGCCACATGGTAGATCTGGAGAGCTTCCTGGAGGAAATCACACAATAGGTGCTGCGCATTGTGATCATACTGGCCCGTCCTCTTGGTGGCAGCTTTCGAGAGGCGCATAAAGGCTTCGGCGAAAGCATACCGCGCCCCGCTAAGACAATTAGCCGTGGATAGGAAATCTCTCAGTAGCATGATGATGCAGTTCTCATCCATGCCACGAAACATATTTGCATTTGGGAGTAACGGTCCCATGTGCGTAAGTGCTGCGTCAGCCCCATGGATGGATTCGGGGAACGACGGCCGCATCAGAGCCTCGAAGGCAACCTGGCGGTTGATGGTATCGTCGAAGATGGAGAGCAGCTGTGCGTGTATGAGTACAAATGCCGGTGCGCGTGCTTTCTCGATAAGGGGCAAGCCGGCTGGCATAAACTCCTCCGAAATGATGTAGAAGTGTTTGCAAAAGACAAAGAACAGGTTGGTGTCGCCACCACGCCACCTTGACACCCATGGCCCATACCACGGAATGTGGAGCGTCTGAGGTGGGAATTTAGGGGGACGTCGAAGTTTTTCTGTCAGGGTTTTGACGGATGAGTAGCCTAGTGAGCCCAGGCTCGGAGGGAAGAGAGCAACGATATCCTCGCTTTCCCCAAGGCTCGTCCGGGGCAGCCCGAATTCATCCACAACCCTAGTGATGAGACTAGGCTTTGCGTCAAGGCCCCACAGGCGTACGACTATCTGCGCTACGCCCGGAACAAAGAAGAATCCATACGCCAAAGTCTTTCCTGCAAAGGTGACGAGAGCCTCTGGGGTTTTCCAGTGGGAGAGCTTGTTTATGACGACGGCGAGCTGGCTAAGCAAATTTGATAGAAAAATGTCGTGTACATTTCGCTCCGTCGATCGAGCGATGAATGAGGTGTCGCTCAGGGACAAAGCCCCGGAATCCGAGCGAGCCCGCACCTTCTCAGAAGGACATCGTGCAGCCAGCGGGCGGAAGTGAGGTGTGCCCAGTCGCCACTCTGGTCTGGTCGTGAGCATGGTGATCGCTCCTAGTACGATCGGACGGTCAAGGCCGGCAAGGGGCTCCGGGGTTGGCTCGGGGGGCAGGGTTGCTGCTATACCCTGGCCCCAGGCGACGCGACCGCTATTCTCATCAAGGAGCTGAAGCATGACAGCCCACCACTTTCCCATTATGGTGGCGCGGCGCTCCACATCCTCAGGTAAGAGGGCATCTGTGTCTTTGTTGGAGGGATCGCAGGCATACCGATTCAGGAACGGGACTAACGCCGTCTTGACAATCGTCATGCGATGAGCAGTAGTCTGCTTGCCCACAAAGGCATGGTATGCGCCATCCAAGTCTCGAAAGGGCGACCACAGATGATCCCTCACAATGGAAGCGGCCGTTATCTCTGAGCCACGCTCTGAACCGGTAATAGGCGTGCTCGCCGAGTCATCCACTGCACTAACGTCCGTGGAAGATGCATAAGCACTGCTTACACCATCCCTGACGGCGCGTACAGTCTCGGAGCTCCGTGTGGCCGGGGCCGCACCCAGTCCGCTCCTTACGAAGACCGTTTGCGGTTTTTGCTTGATCTTCGTCAGGTAGCCATTTGCTCTGGTGAGGGCGCGGGTCGTTGTGCTGAGAGAATCGGAAGACTTGCTCGCCCCAATGCTCCAACCTGGTTTGTCACGACCCCAAATGCGCCTTGGCGACAGCACCTTGTCGTCTTCGGCGGCCCCATCAAATACCTCTGAGCCTTCATCTTCGGAGGATGAATTCCGAGAGCGCGATCCGGGTAGCCATGATAAGCTCCCCAGGTTGGGGTACGAGCCAGAAGCGGTTCTTGACCTGTGCATTCCTGTAGAATCGGAGAGGTCGACTGCAGTGGCTGAGTCCGCCGCCCCTGAGTAGGACTGGTGCGGTGATGCTAGGTCGGCAAGGGCATCATCGTTCCGCGCGAGTCTCCATTTGTGAGGTCGGACGGCATCTGTCTTCCTCCCAGTGCCGGCCCCGCTGGTCAGGGCCTCTTGGGATGTGCGCGGTGCATGGTTCGGTAAGCTCGATACTGTTGTGACGCTAGAATCCTTGAGCTTGAGGAAGATGGAGTCATCCAGCGGTGGAACATCAAAGTCGGGCAGGGGCGGCAGACCCTTGGATGGTGCGGCCTCGGAAACAGGGTAGTGAGAAGAGAGCAACACTAGGTCAGGTGAAGAATGCGACCTGACTGGCAGTTGCGGCTTTGGGGCCGAGGCAATCGTCAAGGTCGCGCCGCCCATTTCATTTCATCGTGGGGTTTGTAAGAGGCGACGATGAAGCTGCGGGATGAACAGGAGAACACTGGGGGGCGAATATTTGTCTGTTCGGCTCTGTTCTGTCGTGCCCTGTCCTGTCCCCTTCCTGCTGAGATGAGGCTTGACCAGCTCAGGGAGAAGGGGTGGTAGTGAGGCGGTGGCTTGGTCGTCGGACTGGCTAAAGGTGGGTGGTAGGTATGTAGGTAGGTTGCTGGTGATTTAGTATGTAGGTAAGGTAGGTAGGTTAGGTTACTAGTCTAGTAGTAAGTAGTACGAAGTAGTAGTTACTTTAGCTAGAGCTCGTGAATTGGTGTGGAATCGATTTCCGTGCGCATCGAACCAGCAATCGTGGAGGACCGGCTCAAGTGGAGCCCGAATCTGTGTACCGCCTTGTGGTAACTGACACTCGAGAAAGCAACGGAAATCAATTGGTGAAGAGGAAAAAAGACAATGACATAATACTAGAAATCACGACATAAGTTGCCAGGAGTAAAAAAATGTATATAAAAAATGAAATAAAAAGTAATCAAAGGATATGGAACAAGAGTATTAAAAAAAAAAAAATAGAAGAAGAAATAAAAAAGATGCCCAGTACGTTATGACTAGAATTACCTAGTTCCATGGGGGTCCTTCTCCTCGTCGCGGGAATCTCGAAACAACGAGATGCAGGGAGTTGCCAGCGTGCCTTGTTTTTTTACCCCCTGTCCGCTTCGATTGGAGCCAAGTCGAGGCTGGCTAGAGGGCTGAGGCAATTTGATGCGCCTCGAGATTGGGATTTTCGGCAGCTAGGGTTGTAAATGCAGGCAGAAGGAGGGGTGTCAATGTAGTGTACTGCATAGGTACCTACGTATTACGAGTCCGACACGCGCGCGCCAAAAATATCATCAAACCTTATTGGCTCGCCTGACAAGTTGTAAATAGGCAAGACAAAGACAGGTTCCACCGGATAAGGTACTGTAGGGCAGATGACAGTTGACACTATTTTGTTCTAACGTTTGATTAAGGCTGGCCTGGTGCGAAATAATGGCAAATCTCTGCGATCGTGATCAGAAATTTTCGGTCAGTCAGAACGGACCGGAAAGACCAGTGGAAATGTTGTGTAGAAGCCCCTTTACCTCGACTCCTTGGAGGCACACAGGCACACTAGCTGAGTGACACTTAGCCCCAGGTCCAAGCGAACCCCATCGAGCCCCACCGAACCCCTTGTCAGGCATGGCGTCTTTCACCAGCAAGGTGACGAAAAGTCAAGTTAACTTACGATACGGTGACGGGTAGTCGGGTACGCAGGGTCCTCATAATGTAAGGGGCTTGAGGGGATAAATACCTATCGGTCGGCAGGTACCTAGGTACCTAGCCTTACTTATACGGGCCGTGCCTTTCTTTCCTCAGGCTAGGAGACAGGCGCAAGTACGGATACCTACCTAGGTACGGAGGAGGTGCGGTACCGCAGGTCAAAGTATGCTAGGTTGCCTACCTAGTTCATATGTATGTTATTATAACTCGCACATATTACCGGTCTGCCGGTGGACACCTTAGCGTACCAAGTCGTGCCATGTGCTAGTTTGGCTGCCAAATTTCTCTCGACCCGGCGGAACGGGTTGGTTCAGGTTGAGGTTGACACTTGGTGGATCTTTTCCAACCGAGCACAAGCCTACCTTGTTCGCTTGCATATTGCAGAACCCTGACTTATATTATTACCTTACTCGACGATCGATCGGCTCTGGCGTCAACTGTCAGTCGATGTCTGTGTGTGTCTTTTTTTTTTTTTTTTTCTTGATGGGTTTTAATAATACATAGGTGACAAAATATGAGCCATGGGTTTAGTATCGACTCCGATCTCATTTGTTGACCAAGTTATTCACGATACATAGGCGCACCCTAGCAGACTGCACATATATCGTGAGGCAGAATGAGATGCAGTACTTGGCTAGGTTGTGTATCTGACTACCTGTGAACTCCTGTGCCGCTGTCTTCTTTTGATGTCGAACTTATCATCGAGGTCCCTAATCTACCTAAGCAATCGAACGGTCAAATATTCATAATATTGCGAGTATACTTCGGCTTGCGCAGCCTGATTTCTTGTGTGAACTCTACCATTATCTCATTGGCAGCAACACCGTTTTCGCGCCCGAAGCGCTGAAGGGACAAGGGGTTTGGGCTACGACCTGACACCTAATGTTGTTTTATATTCAGTGTCATTGCACTGTAATGTAAAAAATAACAAAAGCCCAGTAGTAATATCTCGGAGAAATTAGCTGCCATGTTAGGATGTATTGTTAAGCCCCAATTCCCCTGCAAGCCACCCGAAGGAAGCCAGCAACGCTAATCCGGAACTACGGAGTAGAACTAGAACTATGTCTAGTCTATCTAGGTGAAAACGATGTTCGCTCCAATACGACCGTCAAGCAAAAAAAAAAAAAAAGGAAAATATCGATATACTCCATAACTGATTCTTGAAACAACGCTGCTCTAGCGATACCAAAACAAAAACACCCTAACACCAGATACCTAGACCAATGCCATTTGAAAGTAGCCAATACAAGCAAACCCAGCCACCAGAGCCCCCCGAGGTTCAAGAGTGGAAGCAGCAAAACCAACCGCGATGCAGCGCAGATTCCCAACCCCGCTTCTCGACGTCACAGTTGCTCACGCTAACATATGCTCCGTCGTCGAGCTGAGAAAAACAAACGAATCGTACTCATGTGAATGCCCCACGAGCCTTTCAAACTAATTCACCCCCAGTCAAGCAAAATTTAACCATCTTCAGTGACATTCATGTTTGTTGGTGAATACCCTTGGTAACCTCTTTACCTGCTGGCGGCAGCGGGCCTTTAATTTCTCTCTCGACGATGGCGGCCATGTGCTGAGTGAAGTTGATGAAAGTGCACTTCTTTTTCTCGATAAATGCGTAAATGACCGCCAGGCGAAGTGACGGCAGCTTAGGGCCGTTGTTAAACTCCCAATCGTGTATCTCTGCGGCCACGTTCTCCATCTGTCGTATTGAGTGCCTGTAGAAATTATCCGGACCCTGTGTCAAACCCCAAAGAAACATCGAGCCCTGCCTTAGGACGAGGTCTTCAAAAGCGAGCATCTTGTGGAGGTAGTCTGGATCCGTGGTTGGGTCAGCGCCCCGTCCCCGGGCCCATCCGACGGATCCCATCGAGGCTGCCTCGAACAGAAAAGCCAAGTCCACGATGGATAGCGTCTTGATGTACTCAACTTGAGCTTTGCGTTCGCTATCTTGATTGCTCAAGTCGAGCACGTGATCGCAGATGTGCAGCGCTCGCTCCAGGCCCGCTACATAACGCGAGCGGCATTCTTCAGATATGGTGCTGTTAGCCGAGAGGATATCGTGGCTGACTATGCTTGCAATCCGCTTCTGCCTGCGCTCAAGTTCGCCCATAGTATCCAAAGAGAAGCGTGGGTAAACTTCTCGCTCAGGTGTTCGAGTAGATACGACGTCACAGCTAGGAGCAAGCATGTATCTTTGCATGCGCGTCTTGCAAATTGATTGCTCGTATTCGACAATGCCAGCATAAATTTGACTATTTGTGCGCATGAGGGCCGAGAGAGCTGGGAGCTCAGCTTCCTCGGCGACAATGAGGAAGATTTCGAGATACATGGTGTTGTTTGAGCGTGATGATATCGAAGCTAGGGATGAGCAATATGGATGACTGGCGTCCAAAACCAACAAGATTGAGAGGCAGAGCAAGTCAACATCAACAAGCGAGGATGTGAACAAGAGCCGACCGTCCTTTTTATACAGCAAAAGGGAAGTGGGCAGTTTATTCATGATGCTGCTGCTTGAGAAGGTTGAGACCTGGAGAGGGTAAAAGAGGAGCCAAGTGACACCTTGATGGCCAGCCGGTGGGCACCACACCAACTGTCAACCCCTAGTGACTGCCCGCGTCCAAGTGATTCATTTGAATTGAATGGCGAAATGCTGACGGTAGTTGATTTGAGATGGAAAGAGGAATGGAGCTTTTGTGGGGGAGGGGGATAGTTCGATGTCATTATTGTAGGCCCGTAGGTTGTTTGATTCTCCAGGACCCGGTCGGTCGATGTCCGGGTACCTAGAGTCACGATTCGGTCCACATGCGAACGTGATGGTGGCAATCTATTTCGTTAACCCAGAGCTTCCGAAGAGCTCACATATGATTCCGGTTTGAATCCCAATCATTAACGTCCCAGAGGCGACCGCATGGTCCCTGTGTCGTAGGCACCTACCTGTCTACAGTAGGTAGGTTGGTCAGGTAGCACATAATTTGACCCGAGTTATTACTGACATCCCCACGAGGAGGCAAGGTGTGGAAGGCGGACTAAGAAATAATCATCATGCTAAATCATGCCGCAGCCTCCTTTTCGGGAAAGCGCTCCTTCATTGTAATGTGCTTGTCGCCGTAAAAATTGACAGTCGTTATAAGCTTCTGGGAGGCGTCGAGCTCGGTAATCTCATCTCCACCGCCGATGGACTTGCCGTTGACGAGAATGTTGGGCACGGTTTTCCGGTTGGTCATGTCACCCAGCATCTGCTGGATTTGTGGGCCGAGGGGGTGCTGGTCCAATTCGACGACGTACGGGGCTGGCTGTATGCTGTACTTTTCCAACAGTATGCCCTTGGCTCGCTTGGAGTACGGACAGTATGATTTCGAAAAGATGACAACTGGGGAAACATATGAGTTAGCACAGGTTGAGGTGGTCCTTCACAACAGCATGCTATCAAAGCCATAATCGGCCACTTACCTGGGGATTTTCGAAGTATTGTGTCGAGCTCTGCCTTGGCTTCCTTGTCCTCGCTCGTCGCCACCATTGACTTCTCATCTGCTTCCGCCTCGGCCAGTGCCGGCTTGGTTGTCTTCTTCTTTGCAGTCTGGCCACCCGCGGAGCTGCCGACACCGACAATGTGTCTGGGTGCGTCGGGCTTGTTGGGCGACTTGGAGTTTGCTAAATCTTTGGCTTTTTGCTCGGCGGCCCTCAGGCGGTCTGACATTTCTTGGGCAAAAACCTCGTCGTCTTGATCAATATCACCGTCGGCATCCTTGTCCAAAGTTAGATGCCCCTTGGCTGCTCCATTTTTAGATCTCTGCAAGGCGGCTTGCCCATCAGCGCGGGCTCTGTCGATGGCGGTCCTAGTCTTGTGGTAAAGCCCCTGAATAGAGTTTGCATCGGTATCGCTGGCCTGGCGGAGGCGGGATGTGAAGAGAAGAGTGAAAAGAACGGCAACGGCGACGATGCACAGGAGACGCAAGCGCCGTGGGGACGGCATGCTGATTGCGGCGTCAGGCCAGGCCGACGTCAGCGTATCAGTGACGAAGGAAACGGAAACCGAACTCTTCTATCGCGGTACAAAGGCAATCAATTGCTTCAGACTTATTTCAATAAGGCCGAGACGAGCAAATTCAAAATAAAAGTTGTGGTCAAGACCCAATGTGGTGAGATCAAGGACTGAGAAGGTAAGTTTTTACGGTGATTTAAGTTGGGTTCGTGCAAAGATCTGATGCATTTCTCCAAATAATTAATCACAAGCCTCGGCAGGGCGTTCCAACGTGCAGATCTCACTGTCCTCACCCCTGTAGTCGTGCACCAAATTCTGACGCACGCAGCCTAGCCCAAGCTGCCCAACCCGTGTGAAGCTCGTCTGCCACATATCCTGCAATCCGCATCAATACTGCCACTATAAAAATCGCAATATCCTAAAGATTCTTTCTCTTGTTTATGTAAATTCTGCTTCTTAGTTCTATAGTCAAGAACAGTTGAACAGGATTCTTGGTCAGCTTCACCAGGCCAGAGTCCGAAGTTCGACAATGGTTGCGATTCGGCAAGCGCGATCTCAACCGTCTAACCACTCATCAGTTGATGGAAGTTTATGTAAACCTTGCTCTTCGACCAAGTTCGGTGGACGCAAAATATACGCCCGCTTGCCCGCCAACATTAGTCCACAACGTGACACCACATGAAAAAAAAAAGAAGAAAAAAAAAAAGAAACATCAAGGTACGAAGGTAGGTAGGTACATAGGAATGTACTACCTAGGTACCTACTTATGTCGATTGGTGATTCTGGCACCTGCGCACAAGGACCATGCTGCCAAAAAGCTAAGGTAGCTAACGAAATTCAATAAATGCCTGGTAATTAGGTAGGCAAGATACCTTAACCTCCCTACCTGCCTAGGTAGGTACCTAGGTAGTCAAATAGCTTGAGCTTCAATCCTGTTACTACTCCGTATGTAGGAATCCCAGGGGCGCAGCGACGAGTGGCGCGAAGGGAAAGTATTTCTCTGGTTCGATAACGTTATCTGGTACCTACCTACCTTACCCAGGTGCCTACCTAAGGTACCTAGAACCAAATTCAATACACCTTGGGCCCTCAATCTTATACGGTTTGTTCAAGTAATGATTCGACCTTGACATTCGAACTTTCACCTACGCATTAGAGGCCGAACAGACTGAACTGGTACTTCGTACCTTAGGTAGCTTGGATATCTGTAATGTAGTGGAGATTCTTGCCAAGGCGAAATCCTTCCATTCAAAGACCCCAAGTGTCCAAGTGCGCCCTGCATGGGTCGGTGGGTCATGGTGGAATGCCGCCAGCGCACGTGACCACAGTGAACTGAGCAATCAGAAGAAAGCCCTCGCGGGAGGTAATGGATTCTGACTAAGCTGGACTGATCACGCACAATCGCGACCAAATATCTCCCCCACCCAACTATCAACCACCAGCAAAAGTCGAATCTCTCACCTCGTGACGACCGAACGCTCCTCAATCGACACATCGCCGCCGAAACCGACGAGGAACACCAAACGCAACCATGGCTGACGTCGAATACGTGTGTTTCCCTTTCATAGTTATGCTCCGGCAGCCGCCTTGCCGTTTGTCGTGCAACACAGACTGACCTGAAGATGGGGATTTCTAGAACGCCGAGGAGGCAGCTGAGATCAAGAAGAGAAGAGCCTTCCGCAAGTTTTCTTACCGTGGAGTCGACCTCGACCAGTACGTTGACAAAAACCCCGTTATCGACGACACACACCACCATTCCATCGGCCACCGGTGTTTTCTGTCAGGGCATAGATCAAGACGAATTTTCGACCAAGGTGTGGCAGAACGGTTGGAACAGCAGGCTGACAAATTTGGTTGCTCTCGAATTCAGGCTCCTTGATCTTACTTCAGACCAGCTCCGTGATGTCGTTCACGCTCGTGCCAGGCGCCGAATCAACCGCGGCTTGAAGCGCAAGCCCATGGGCTTGATCAAGAAGCTCCGCAAGGCCAAGCAGGAGGCCAAGCCCAACGAGAAGCCCGACCTCGTCAAGACCCATCTCCGTGACATGATTGTCGTCCCTGAGATGATCGGTTCCGTCATTGGCATTTACTCGGGCAAGGAGTTCAACCAGGTCGAGATAAAGCCCGAGATGGTTGGCCACTACCTGGCTGAGTTTTCGATTTCATAGTACGTCCAGATCCCGACTTTCCCAGCTAGGCCCCTCGATAGATGCACTGGTCAAGAACATGTTTCACTGACTCTCCCACAGCAAGCCTGTCAAGCACGGTCGCCCGGGTATTGGTGCTACCCACTCGTCTCGTTTCATTCCTCTGAAGTAAGGGCCAGGTTTGGCAAATTTTTGGGGAGGGTCTTGCATTGAAATTCATTCCGGAATATGGCGCACGGTCACGGTTTTACTCTAGAGGTTGGCAAAAGCCCCAACCGACTGGAGATGATAGTGCAAATAAAAGACGAATCTTTGGGCAAATTGCTTGTTGCGAATTCAACTTTTTTTTCTCTCATGGCACGCTCGTCTTTGATGATCTCCTCTCCGCTGTGACGTTTGCTTCCTGCTTGGTCTGGGCTGTTCTCAACTTGTGGAGCATGTGCTGAACAAATCAATTTGAAACGACCCTTGATGTGACTACGCGAGCCTCAAAAGCATCCTTGGTTTCCTACCCACCATTCCAGTCTGCATTAACTCAGCGTACAAGTCAAACGATAATGAGTATTTGACTTTCTTATGTCCTCGCATTCCTCGCAAAAACAGTCAAACGCTGGTGATCCATAGTTTATGCTCAATTCTTCCCCTTTCGTGATATTAGCCCTGGCAATCACCCTGATCTCGCCGTCTTCAAAGCTAAAGTTGCAGTTGAACTTGCTGCACTTGTGGTTGATCAAAGAGCCGATGAGATAGATGTGTGCGCCATGCCTCCCATTCCCACAATACTCCGGTGCACGAAATGCGTACAGCCGGACAAATTTCAGGATCTGTTTGTCGTAGTGTGTCGGGAACCTTGGGGAAGAAGCCGACGATGTGCTGGACAAGTACTGGTCCAGGGTAACATCGAATTCGACCTTGGTCGGCGGGCGAACCATTCTGCCGATTTCAGAAAGTATTTCGTATGCCTTCGAAAGCGGAATTCGATCCGCATTTGCGACTGGCCGGAAGGCAGCTTGCATCAATGCCTTCTTTTTGGGAGAAAGTGATTTATACGCTGCCGGGCCATCTTTTAAGCATGTCTCACAGTAGTTGTCGTGGGTGGCCTCGAAAACAGGTCTTTCTTGGAAAATCAGCGCACCGTGAGAGATGTTGGTTTCCGCAAAGACCCCGAGGCCAATTCGACTGGAGGACTGCCTGATACAGATAGCTGGAGCCTCAGCGGGCTCAATTGTGGTCGCCCCCAAGCAATCATTAAGTCTCCTGCTACTGGGGGATGACGGCTCCGATGTTAAATGTGCCATATTTGTAGCGCCGATCAAACTGTTTCTTATAATGACTTATGGAAGTTTTCCCAATATCTGGAACGTGAATTGAAATGGAACGAGAGAAAATGTCATAGCGAGACAGAAATTTTGCACCTGCAGTGCCTGTGCCGATACGGTCGATGCACTCGTTAGTCGGGCGGAAAAACTTTGCTCGAAATAGCAACCAGTCCAAGGTAGTCAGTCGTAGTCGGCCAAACTGTTCTGATTCAGGGAAGGAGTGGTTGCCCGTGACCTTTCCGATAACACAACCATTACGCCAACTTGCAATAACTTGAAGTATTCATGCTTGGTAGAGTGCCAGCCAATCGTACGAGGTCAAGTTCGAAAGTAGTTGATGCCCTGTAGTGTAACGCTCGAGAAAAAAAAGCGACAAAGTCGGGTTAGGATATGTATATGTTAGATTGCAGCTTAGGTTCGAAAGTCACAGCTCTTCTCGAGCCAAAATATCGATTACGCTGGGAGCTCAATGTGATCCTGATAGCCCAAACATCTCAATCTAACAGCATACATCAACGGCCGTAGTTGGCCCATGGGGGTTGACATGGCGCGCATGGTCATGGGCCAGGCGCACGGGATGCAACACTGAATAAATTGCACGGCTAGGTGCGCAAGCGCCGATCAAGGCCTGACAAAAAAAAAGCTCTATGTTGCAAGCAATTGCGTAGTATCGTACAGATGCTGCAACTTATTCCGCCTTCTTGGCCGCCAGCTTACTTGCTTTAGCCTCCTCCTCGTTGACATGCTTCTGCCTGTAGTGGTCCACAACCTTGTCTAGGTTGACGTAGTGCCCTGCCGGCACTGAATATGGCGAGCCTTGTTGAAACATCCTGCATTCATAGTTAGATCTGTGACGGGTTCGTTCTGGGGGGCTTGTTCCCGCGGGATGACGTACTCGGGATACTTGAGCTCGACATGAGTGTTCCTCTCGCAGTTGTAGAAAAGGTTTTTGTCATGGGCAGCCTGCTCAATGAGATCGGTGTGTCGGCTGTTGCGCTCTTCCCATGTGTTCTGCAAGTCCGACCAGCGATCAATGGCAGTGGTGATGCTCGATGGCTCTCCATTCGGTCCCGGGCGGGTGGCGTAATAGAGGCCGGTGGAGATGGGGACAGCACCGAAGAGGACATAGAAGAAGGTCTGCAGGGAGAACCCAGAATTAGCACGCTGTCAAAGAGCTGGCGCCAGGAGAATGAGTGACAGCTTCATCAACGTACGCCCATGCCCTCTTCGACTGGGGCAGGTCCGTTGTGGTGGGTGTGGTCGGAGGCGTATGATCGTGTTTGCCGGGGACGCAATGCAGTGCGTGACTGCCGCGCCAGTACGGCGGTTCCTCGACGCAGAGACAACATGCTGACTGGTTGATTCCGCAGCTGTGGTCGCGTGGGGAGAGGATTCCGATCGTGATTGTTTCCGGATCAATTGAGGCTTGTTTGTGAAATTGGCGAAGTTCAATTCCCAGCTTGGAAAGGCCATCGGCTGCTGGCACGAGTCGCTGGAGCAATTTGACGCGGGCGAGCCGAGCTAAGCGAGTTGTGGGTTCTCTAGCGCTTGGGAGAGCCAATCACCATCCGACAAATACAAAAATCAAGGAATGACGCACAAAGAACTCTTTAGAAGCTACCCAAGGTCAAATTGGAAATCGCTATGTCACCGTTTCGCGTTGCTAGAAAGCTGGTAGCCTTAAATCTCACCGGGATTGTGGCAAGCGAAGACTCATTACACGGCGAGCTGTGGAGATGTTCGAAAAGGTGACATCTGTTATCTTCCCGAAAAAGTTGATAAATAAACACCACCCAGCCTTCGATCATCTCTGTCGTCTAGGAACATACATACTGTCCGTACATATCTAAATAAAATTTGTCTTCATACGCTCGCTCAAGGTTTTTGAGTCGAGCTTTCCCCACCCTTAAGCAGATATCTACCTAAAGGCCCTCGTGCGTTGCGAGCCATACCATTTTCACGTTGCTGCACCGCCACGATGCGGCATTTGACATTGCTAGGGCTGTTTGCATGTGCGGGAACTGCATTGGCATCGGGGTTCCCGCGCGTGGTCAAAGACGATGGCGAAAACGAATTGATATGCCATACCAAGAACGCAACCGACTGTTACCCCAAGATCTTCCAAGCGACGAAGGAGTTCCAACCAGTACGCGCAGACCAGGACATACCGCCTGGCCTTCACGTCCGCCTGAACATACAGACGGGAGAGAAGGAGGCAAAACTCAATGACCCAAATGAGAAGAGACCAGACTTAGAGGGTCTGCCTGTTGACAGCTCCATCGTTCTCGTCGATCCAGAAGAGGGTGTCGAGAGGCCGATTCCGGCCGGCGCTCCGAAATACGAGCCCGTCGGTAAGGTTAAGGAGCAGATAGGACCAGAAGCCGAGCAATTTCATCAAGCGTTGGCCGTTTTGAAGGCGGGCCACGTAAGCAATGGCGTGGACTTTGATGACGCCCTCGACAAGCTGAATGAGCTTTCCCACGACATGTACTTCGGCTCGATCATTGCGCAGGACCTTGACATCCTCCGTTCGCTATTGTGTATTATGAGCACAAAGGATGCATTTGTCAAGGATTCAGCATCTTCGAGTGTCCCTCGCGCCCTCCGGGCAGCTGGGACCATCTCGGCCGCACTGCAGAACAACCCTACGGCTCTCAAGGCTGTGGAGAAACATTGGCCGGCTCTGATGGAGGCGAACTGCTCCAGCGACGGGGAGCGAGTCTCGCTTGGTAGTCTTGTCTTTTCTACCATTCAGCCAGGCAAAGAGATTCTAACTGCTTCTGGCCGGGACCCTGGACCGGGCCTAGTCAAAGCAAAGCTTTCTGCTGTCAATGGTCTCTTGAAGAGTTCTGAGATACGTCAATTCTTCCTGGATCAGAATGGGATGCAAGAGATTCTGCGCGTCCTCATCGTCAAAGATCCCGAGTACAACGACGCCCAAGTGAGAGCAGCGAATTTGGTGTCCGATACATTCCTGGACGAAAGCATGGGAGCTATCATTGGACAGTGGCCGTCAAAAGCAGCGTCTAGTGCTGCCTACTGTGAAGTGACGGGTAACGCTATGCAGGATGTGTGCTGGGACTACCATATTGCAAAAACTGCTGCTGATACCACGTCGGATTCGGACCATTGGAGTGGTTCTTTGTTGAGTATGCTTCGGGATCAACTGAAGGCAAACGGCAAGGGGTCAGGAGAGAAGACAGGTCATGATGAACTGTAAATACGAGTGAATATATCAAAATACATAATAGCGTCGCGTTTATTTTTTCTTTTTCTTTTATTCAGAAATAAGATTTTCATACGTCGCAGCCTTGGCCATCAATGATTTTGACATCCAATGTCTTCGGTAGGTACCTAATGTATGCACTGTTTAATGGGGTTCGGGTTGACCACTGAAAGTCCCTACAGTGCAGGTTGGGTTCATACCACTCCGTACCTTGGGTGCCTACATTAATCCTGCCACTGACAGCATGGCACCTCCACTCGCTACGCTACCACTTCAACTTTTATCAACGTCCAGCAAGCAGCAAATAAACCCAAAACAATGGCTGCATCGCAGGTTGATCAACGCATACAGGAAAAACATCCTGGGATCGCCGTGCATGGGACTAAAGGCGTCAGATCAGGCCGTTCACTTCGCGCAACACGGGACTTTCAGCCGGGTGATCTGATTGCTGAATTTGACAATCCCCTGGCGGCCTTTCCCGACGCGGCTCGGGCCTCGACGACATGTCACCACTGCTTGGACCAAAACGCCAAGGTCTTCGGCTGTATGGGCTGCGAAAAGGCTGTCAAATACTGCAGTAGCGAGTGCCAAAGGGCCAACTGGAAGCTGGTGCATTCCAAAGAATGCAAAGTATTCCGTAAGGTCCAGACGGCGGTGGGCAAAGATTGGCTACCGACTCCTGTGCGGACGCTGGTGCAGCTCCTGGTCCGTTGGGCCGAAGTACAGCAATTGGTATCACAGCTCGAGGGCAACGAGGACCGGTTCAAAGAGAGGAAACAACTGTGGGAGGATATGAAGCTGCAGGCATATGCGGGCATTCACTATGCCGGACGCAAGGAGGACGATGCGAATCTGTTCTTGTCACTGGACGTGTTGTGCAAGGTGAGATCAAGCCTGTGTTGCCTTGTCTCGATAAGATTGGATAACCCATCTAGTAATATTTGGAAATTAACACAGAAATAGATTCAAACAAACTCCTTTGACAGATTCGATGCCGACACAGGCGCAAGTGGCACATTCCTCGATCCTGTGCTCGCCATGGCCAATCACTCGTGTGTACCCAATGCAGTCGTACTGTTTTGGCGGCGCAAGGCCTACCTCAGAGCAGAGATGCCCATCAAGCAAGGATCCGAGATTTCCATCTCGTATATCGGTGAGAGCTTGAAAAGCTCCCCTTGCCTAGCCCTTGCTTCTAGCAAGCATGCTGATATATTAGACAGACTACACAAAGCCCGTCAGGTTCCGGCAAGAGGACTTGTGGCTTTACCACTTCACCTGCAAATGTCCACGGTGCAAGGACGATCTGAATATTTACGAAGTGTGTCGGGACTCGTCAGTGGTCCCGCTGAACGATCTTACACTATCTCCGGGCGTCGAGAAACTATTGTACCCACCTGGAGAGGCCGACCGCTTCAAGCAGAAATCCTGGCGCTCCAAGGTGGAAGCGATATATGAAGATTGCCAACATGACCGAAGCGCCAAGCCGACGTTTGAGGAACGGTTTGCGATGCTTAGGGCAAACTGGCAAAGTTGCAAACCGCTCGTTGATGCGCAACTTTGGGCTTGGCAGCCCCTCGCACAAACTCTACAGGGAGCAACTCTCTACTATCTGGGCATGGAAAACCACACGAGAGCGCTCTCGACGGCCTGTTTTACTGCACTGCACTGTGATCCATATCAATACGTCGCACCCTTCAAGACCTTCCGGTTGACAGGCCTCATGCTCATTGCCAAGATACTGACGCAAACGTCGGTCCCGGATCGGGAGGAGCTCGCCAAGACAGCACACCCAGAGATTCTCGCGATATTGGACCGCTCAGATCAAGCTTCCATGCTGCATGCGATCCTACTGATTGTCGTCAATAACGCACCTAAAGGACACTCTGATGACTGGGAGGTCTTGCACGAGGCCAAGACTATGCTGTCCGGAATTGAAAGCATAGAGGGACGAGAAGACGAGTCTATGTTGTTGAGGAGGTGGGTGAAGAACCCGGAAAATCATGCGGACAAGGCCTTCTTCCAGGAGAGAGTGCTGAGGCCAATCGAGTCTTTGGCAAAGGTCGCACCAGAAATCCTGAGGGCCGACTTAAGCTAGCTAGTGAGCATGAGAACAAATCAATATCAACAAGTCTTCCGAGGCTGCAGTATCATAGATTGGGTTGAAATTGACTTAGGCTCTGCGGAAACCTGGTGTGTTGGCTGCCGATATTGTTTGTCAATAATTAGCGATCTAACGGGCGCATAACATAGATTGTATCTGTCAAATACCTTCAGGCAGATGAAAGGGAGAATTATGGAGGACAAGATTAATAAGCGATTACTAGTGATATTTTGAGGATTCGTATGCATCGAGGAGGACAATTCAGTCGGTAAGAGGTACACAAACTACCTAAGGTGCCTAAGGTACCTACCTGGTTACGGTGAGGGAAAACCGCGGCCAACGGAGGCAATTGTGATTTCCTGGAAGAAATTCCACCGTGCATCTGTGTTTTCACACTATCGGACCACAAAAGGCACTGGCCTTTTCGCTCTTTTGGGTAGTTGCGAAAATGAAAGTCAGGATTGAATGAATGACTTGACCAGCAGGTGGACAAGAACCACCAACTAATAGTGCTAGGATTGGATTGTTCTTCAGTCAGCAATCACTCACTCTCGGTTTGGTTCTGCGGCCGTACCTATTTTTACCTTGGTCCTTCACAGAATAGATCCAGCTAGCTAGGTAGGTACCTACACCTACCTACCTACCCATCCTTATTTTTCACCATCATTTATTTCAAGCTGCAGTTGCCACGATTGTCTGCGCCTGCAGAATTTTCATCCACTGGCAACATCATCTCGCTTGCCTCAACCTTGCGTGTCTCCCAGGACGGGCTTGAGAGTAGGTGGTATTGAACCACTCAGGCTATCTTTGCACTCGCCGTTCAGACTCGGCGCGCGCGTTAATATTTGGGCTGAATGTTAAATGGCCTCTGCTGAGTCCCCAGAAACTGCGTTGATGCCAGACGCGGAGGGTCGCCAGCGCGAATCTGCACCATCTGCCAGTGGCTCCAAGCGTCCACGATCCAGCTCTAATGCCGACACGGCCAAGCCAGCAGATGGTAGCAGCAGAGCCTCGATGAAGGTTGAAGACGAAGCAAGTTTGGAGGTAGCACCTCCGGCAAAACGTCGCAAGAAGATTCCCAAAAGGGGTAACGGCAACTATCCCGGCATCACATTCTCCCCATCTTCTCGACTTCAGAGCAAGATCCAAGTCACCGATCTTCGCAACCTCATTCTCTATATTTTTGCTGATGGGACGGCACCGCAGTGGGTCGCCGTATCCCACCGGCCGCAGTTCACAAAGATAGTCACCATCTTGATTCCTGGTCTCGAGGAGGCCATGTTTAATAAGGACGTTGACTTCTCCAAATATGAAACGCACGATCGCAGCACTCCCCGCATAGAGACATCCCCGGATGACTACTACCCCAGGAAACTGGACCCCGAGACCCTACCAGCGGCTGTGAGGCCTTTGGCGGACATATTCCCCCATCTCTGGCCCGTGCGAGCGACCGCCGACGAGAGGGGTGCGGCACCCAGGATTCATTCCCCTGTGACCACCATGCTCAAGCTTCCACTTCCAAAATCCAAGGACGATAAGCCCCGCAAAGGTCCGAAACCCTTGCAGGATCAACCGGGCTTCAAAGATGTCCGCACTCGCATCACTGAGTTTATCGCTACGCCGCAGGAGTATCTTGAGCACAACTTCTCGCTGCACCCTGCGATGCTCAAGGATGAAGAGAGCCGTCAGGCTTTCCAGGACCCCGAGGGATGGGTCCACACCAATGTTGCGACCTTGGACGATGGTGCGGTTCCAGAAGCAGACATACAGCAGGGTAGTATTACCGCAGGCCGTGAGATATTTGCAATCGACTGCGAGATGTGCCGCACAGGACCGACGAATCATGACCTCTCCTTAACCAGGGTCACAATATTATCTTGGGACGGGGAAGTGGTTATGGATGAGCTAGTCAAACCAAGCCTGCCCATTCTCGACTACCTGACGCAGTTCTCCGGCATTACGAAAGAGATGCTTGAGCCTGTCACGACTACCCTGCCTGATATTCAGAAGCGTCTGCTTGAGCTCCTGACCCCGCGATCAATCCTCGTCGGTCACTCTCTTGATTCAGATATGAAGGCTCTTCAAATGGCCCACCCTTTTGTCGTGGACACGTCCATCCTATTTCCAAACCCATCCTCCCCCAACGGCAAGCACTCCCTCAAGCACCTTGCCTCGAAGTACCTCGGTCGCCAAGTCCAAAAGGACGAAGGTTCTTTGAAAGGTCATGACAGCTACGAGGATGCCTTGACGGCCCTCGACCTGGTGAAGAAGAAGTGCGAAAAGGGCAAGGAGTGGGGCGTTTCGGGTGACAACAAGGAGAGCATATTCAAGCGTCTGGCGCGCGCAGGCACGGCATACCGAGCTCAGGGTGGCCCCGAGGCCAAGGGTGGCGTCGCCACGGGAAAGTCGTCTGCGGCTGTTGATTGGGGGGAGCTGGGCTGGAACCAGTATAGCGACGCTGATCATTTTATCCCGTGCAAGTCTGATGCCGAGGTAGAAGCCGGCATTATACGTGCAGTAGCAGGAGATGTTGATGGCAAGGAGATCAAAGGCGGAGGCGTTGATTTTGTCTGGGCTCGCATGAGGGAGCTGGAGGCACTTCGTGGCTGGTGGAATCGTAACCGGTCGCAGTCAAACTCGAACGGGCCGCCCACTGTGGATGAACTCGGGCGGCGGATGAAACTCAGCATTGTCGCTGGGGAGGAGAACAAGGGACCTATTGAGGCAGCCATGACAGACGAGCGATGCCTCCTGGAAGTTGCCGTCGCTACTGTGACGCAGCGAATTGGTCGTATATATGCAGCCCTGCCGCCATGTGCGGCGCTCGTGGTCTTCTCTGGCACTGGAGACCCACGCGAGATGGAGCGTCTCCGGGCACAGCAAGCCCAGTACAAGGCGGAGTACAATACACCGGGCATGAAGTGGGATCAGCTGTCAGTCCAATGGACAGATATTGAGGAGCAGGGACTGAGAAAGGCTATCAGAAGTGCTAGGGAGGGTATAGGATTTATCACAGTTAAATGAAGGGTCGCGTTTGCCGCGTTTCTTCATGATTGTGGCACTGGTCAGTTTTTGATAGTAGCACTCCTCGTTTCAGTCACATATTCTGTTCAAGCTTTTGATTTTGGTTGTGATAACGGCAGACGTTTGTGATGTACAATGGAGACAGCTGCCTTATGTATTACGGTGACTTGAAAAGTAACGTGCACATTGAGTAAGCCGTCTTTATCTTTATATATATATATACCACCTAACATTTGATATTGGTGTATGATTACCGTGCTCGGCCACAGTCCCCCGCAAATACGGTATATAGACAACAATACGGCATTATCAGCCTGGAAAATACCTGGCTCGTAGACACTAGATTAGGGCAGCCTGGTTGATAGAAGTCGTGTTGTAGAATCTACCTAAAAGTCAAAGTCCTTCCTGAAGACATCGGGATCTACCCCAGGCACGACCTTGTCGCACAGGTCACGTCGGCCAAGAGTCGTGAAAACACGACGCAGGCTGTCATACAGGGTTGTGCTGCGATTCTGCGTTGTGAGGCGCTCGAGGTCCGCCTCGCTTACAGACCCGTTTCCACCCAGGATCTCGCGGGCTCTCTCGCGTCCACTCTTTTCGACCTCCTTGTGCATGGCCAAGGCGGCCAAAAGATGACCAGCGGCTTCCCGTTCGCAATTCATGTTGATGCAGCTGATCCCCAGGTTGTAGCGTGCACGGACAAAGTTTGGTCGGATTGCAAGTGCTTTCTCGTACGCGTGAATGGCCTCCTCGCTCCGGCCGCTGTTGGCCATGGTGGCACCGAGGCGGTTCCAGAGAAGATGGACCTGGTTTTGTTGGTTGCTTGTGCCTTGCTCGGAGGAAGCCAGTGCGGCGCTGAAGCAGTCGACGGCCTTTGAGAAGTCGTCGCCACCGTAGAAGAGCACACCAAGTCCGACCTGGACGTCTGGATCCATATGCTGCCCATCAGGCGCGAGACGAGCAGCCTCGAGGAACATGTTTGTGACACGCTTTCGGAGTTCCTCGCGGTCAGTGAAGCCCAGGTCTGCGGCAGACGAGAGCTTCTCTGGCGGGCATATCTGAGGGTACTTGACTGACAGCCACCGCTCGAGAGTCCTGTGCGACGTGCCATCGTAGCTCTCGTTGGTGTACGAGACGGCCAAGGCCATTAGGGCGGCAAGGTTGTTGGGGTCAATCTCAAGTGCCCTCTCCAGCGCCCGGATGGCCGCATCCTCCTTTTCGTTCTGTGCCTGAGCTGATCCGAGCTGCACCCAGGCTTCGGCATGATTTGGATCTGCCTGCACCGCCGCCTCAAAGGCGAGTGCCGCCAGTGACAAGTTACCGCCCTCGTCCATGATACGCATGCCTTCCTCAAAGGCATTTGGTTGATCCTTGAATATGTTGTCCTCCTCGAACATGTAAGGCTCAATTGGTGGAGCTTGCCCCAGGCGTGCGTTGGAGGTTTCCCAAAACTGCGTCAAATCAGCCATATCAGCGTTCCCGGCTTGTATGCCATTCCATATTGACTCAAAGTCACCGAACCCTGTCTCCGATTCGAGAAGCTCCTCGTCCATCTTGTTGAGTTCTGGTTCCATTGCCAAGCTTTCGTCTTCCTCGACTTGCTTGTTCTCCAACTCAATCTTGGCGAATTGCTCCTCCCACTGGTTGTCGTCTAGTTCTAGGATCTTTTCCTTGCCCTTGCCCTTGTCGACCACTCCATCCAGCATCTCTTGTGACACACCTCCTTGCTGTTGGAACATGGGCTGGTACAAGGGCCGGCCCATTGATGCATATCCCATCCCCATCCCCATCCCCATCCCCATCCCCATCCCCATTCCCATCCCCATCCCCATCCCCATCCCCATCCCCATCGGGTGCACATTGCCGAGTGTTGGTCGGTGTTGCTGCAAGCTGGACGCACTTGCAGACGCGGGGCCGGCAGACATCGGACCGGCGCTGGACGACGATGACATGGCCTCGTGGTTGTGCCGTTGGAAAGCTGCGAATTCGGCGGCGCTAAATGGTGATGCTGTCGAGGTCTGAATCCCTCCCATGTGTGCCGGCGATATGGTAGCCCCGCGAAGATGAGCTGCTTGTGCGGCATCGAGGGGGAACTGGCCATGAGGGCCGTGTTCAAAGGCCATCTCGGGCATGTTCGCAGACTGGTTCATAAACGCGTTCATGGCCTAGGTATTGCAGGGTAGGGGTACAAGAGGTACCGGTCAGTCGCCGGTCTAAGGTTGGGCCACAAACTTCAAACATGGTGATGCGACATACCCCATCTTGAGCTGGTCCATTGTGCACGATACTCCGGAATGAGTCCGGGCCGGCCGAGGGGCCACGATTCACCAGCCTGTCACGTTGTAGGCTCTGGTCATCCTGGGCATGCTTTGCCAGTTGGCTGAGGGGGTTGCCTGCGGTAGAGCACTCGGCCCCTCCCATGAACGACATGGCGACGTTCTTGTTTTTGTGTGACGTGCCGGATGGACCGGCAGACTCGAGTTGTCGGTTGATGGTTGCGCTAGAGCGTCGAGCAGTCGCGTGGTGAGAAAATGGCGAAGGTGAATGAATGGATGCGGATGGAGAAAGAAGGATGTCTGTCGTTGGATCGGCACGCAGTTTGTTTGGCAACTTACATTCAGTACCAAATCTGTGTCGCCAAACGTCAAATGTATACGCGTAGGAGAGCGTGCGGCAAAACTCGTGACCAAGTAGGCGGTTGAAAAAAGCTAAGACATCCAAGGAATGTTACAGACTGTCCAGCAAGCGTACAGTATATTGGTATGTAAGGTAACTTGCCAACCTCATCACGGCTCCGAGGACCGCGGCTCAAACCTGTGGGCTACTGTTGTGTCCCCTCCCCCACATGCAGGTCCGTCTGGGGACGACAGTCCAGCCAAGCCAGTGCAGGCGTGCCGCTTTGCGGGGCTTGGACGATGGGATGGATCCACTGCACTTGAGCGTCGCAACGTTGGTTGGTTCGTTGTTGTCGAATTACCTAAGGTAACTTACCTAAGGTAGGTAGGTATCTTTTAGCCAAGGTAGTCAGTCTGGTCTGGCGGTAGAGTAGCATTTACTACCCATGACTACAAATGCACCCAACATAAATGTTCATGCCATGTACACAAAGGCCATTGTTTGGAAAAAGAGATCAAGGGTGAGTTTTCAAGTCTAAATGTTCTAATGTACATATTGATTGGATACATATAAGGGCTAATAAAAACACTTTTTTGTACAATATTGGGCATGCGATATTGGCGCGCGGTTTCCTCATCAATCTTGAAGAAAATCATGATACTGCCAGAGCGCAAGTATCTTTGATTTATCCCGCGATTGAGGAATCGCCAGAATGAACATCAATTCCGAGAGTTTCAAAAGTCTCCAGAGCCCCGAGAGTCACGAGAGTCCCGAGAGTCCCGAGAGTCCCGAGAGCCCGACGCGGTTTGCATCCTCTCATTTCTGGGGACACGAGGGGTTGAATAGTCCACTCGCAATGTCCTTCCCATCAGCTCCATCAACTTGACCTTCTCCACGGCCTTCGTAGCGGATTCGACATCCTTGAAGTCTGCGTGTGCGAACCCGCGAGGCCATCCCGTGCTGCGGTCAACAGCGATCCTCACGTCCTTGAGTCCCTCCAGATCCTGGAACAGATTGTTGAGCGCCGCATCAGTGGACTCGTACGGGATGTTACCAATGTAGAGACTTGAAGTAGGAGTGCGCTCCTCTTGGTTCATAGCATCCCTGTTGCCTGGTTTGCTCGCCTTGATACGAGGAGCGACGTTTATCCGTCGGCCGTGCCAAAAGGTATTGTTGGCCTCTTCACACGCCTTTTGGGCCGCCTCTGGGGTCTCAAAGTAAATGAATCCAAACCTGTGACAGCGCATACAGCAGTCTCGTTAGTCAATGAACCAGATGTGTTTCCTCTAGAACCGTGACAACAGAAATATGGAACTTGCCCTTTGCTCAACCCACGAGCATCCCGAGCCACCTTTGCGTCGACAACATTGCCGTACTGAGAAAAAGCCTCGGCCAGATGCTCATTGGTGGCGTCGAAGACCAAGTTCCGAACAAAAATACCATTGGGTTGCTCTAACATGAGACATTAGCGTGTCGTTCAGCGTCAAGTTGGCATCGCCGTGTCTCCGAGTCCTATATGGGCAGCTAGTAATCTCACCTTGGCGTGGCAAAGAGCTGCCACTGTTCTCTTCGACATTGGCTAAGGTCCGGGACACGGAAAAGGCTCGGGCAATGGGCAGTGCGGTCGACCTGGCTATCGAAGCAGGTACAGCGGCAAGGACGGGAACGACTCGCTTGCTAACGATTGCGGTCCTAGCTGTCTGGGCTGAAACGGCCCGCATGGCGGCTCGACGAAAGCAGTGCCTGTTTTGACAGTTAGCATCAGAAAATACATCAATCAGTTCGCGCGGACTGATCCGATACTTACATTTTGTATCCGGGTGCTGGGTTGATCCAAGTGTCGATCTAAATTCTTCTGTTTTAATGAAGTCTTTGCCGTTGAAGGTTGAAGAAAGGTATACAATGATAAAGAGTTAGGCCTGCGGAAATACAGAGACTTTTTCCTAATGTCCTAATGAAGGAAAAAAAAATTCGAGAACGCGACTTGGATCCACGTCAGGCCCCCTGATCGTAGGAGAGGTGGATTTGGTGGGCTCGAAAGCGGGGATCACGCTACCCAATAGCATCGCGGTTTAAGGGAGCAGTTGCTACCTCCAACTTCCCAAGCTTCCGACGTTAGTCAAGGTACCTACCTTACCTAAGTCACCTCATGTACTGTACAGATATAAACACTATTTACATCTAGCCACAGTGAAGCTCAAGATATACAGGTCGATATCAACACCACCATCCCCGATTCATCGCAAACTATGTAAGCAGCTGCCACTGCGTCGATCTATAGACCCTGGTTAATCCTATTGCTTCGAGCACGCTTTGGCACAAAAACTCTCTCAGAGTATCTTATGCAGCTCCTGATGCTAAACGAACAGCATCTTAATCACCGAGATTTTCGCTGCCGGCAGCCACAACTGACGAGTATACTCTTTACGGATATGGTGTTACTTGGTCTGAGCATGTAATCGCAGCCAGCTTGATAGACTTATCTCGGTTCTTTTCTTTCTTTCTTTTTCTTCGGCTATGTTGTCCGGAATTCTCCAAGTGAGCTAGCTATTTTGATGCAGATAGATCAGTGTGGAACGCTCTACATTGTTATTTACCAGCCGCCGGCATGAATTCTCGGCCGGGTAAGCTGGCTCCATATCGAGGTTCATCAACATTTATTCAACTGCCTCTTCGACAACCCCTACAGTTTCCTCACCTCGCAGGGGTTTCCTTTTCTTTTCTTCTCTTCAACACCGAATGTTGGCCCATTGCCATTGGTAAGGTTTGTAGGTAGGCTCGGCTGGCAACCAACACATCATCCCGCTTTCCTCGCCTATTACTCCACTTGGAATCGTCGAGTGGGCAGTCATTTAGGCATACTGATTTCTCAAACTTTTCTTCTAGGCCCAGCTTCCCAGGTCTACGCTTAATTGCAGAGCGCCTGTCAGTGATACCAATTACACCGAGGTGGCTGGTCCTGTGGTAAATAAGCCCGTTGCACGTATCCTCACTCCATAGTGCCACTATAAACTTGTCTTTCTGTCTCCTAGGGCCTGGTCTAAGTCAGAGTTACCGCATATCCCAGCCCCCGAGAGCAAAGGCTCAGAAACTAACACGATATGGTGGCTATGATATATTGACCCTACTCTAAACTTATCATTGCTTGCATGCTAGTGACGGACAACGCCATGACTACCAGGACAATCACGTGAATACTGTCCTACCCATGCGCCTCCTCTGTCAACAGCCATCTGCTCAGCTCCGAACATCTGTCCATTTGTTTCTCGGCGGGAAACGGGAAGCCATACGAATCGTGGCGTCGACAAGGCGCCCAGACATCGCCGAAATCGGAAGCCGCCGCGGAGTAACAAGAAAAGGAGGGGGGAGTGAAACCAGGCAGATAGCGAAGTAAAGTAGGTAAGCCCGCCACCATCGTTGAAATATTCAGCTGTACGGCGGCCCCTAAATACCGCCAGTCTGGAAGCGACACGGCGGCAACACTCATGTCGCCCAAGCGTTTTTTTTTTTTTTTTTTTTTTTTTGTGATCGACGGCAATGTGCTCCCTTGGATCGGACTTGCAACCTAGCCAGGTCGAAGGCAGATGTGGCGTTGCTCAGGGCAGCTGGAACACTGAAACTCATGAACGCTATTCATCCCATTCATGTAGGTAGACCAGAGATAGATTCGGCCGTGACGTTTGCTATTAGTTAGGAAAATGACAGATGGACACGGCTCTGATCAGCTCTGTAATTCGAACAATTCAGCCCCGGCCGTACAGAGACCAGTCCCTAGCTACCTTAGGTACGTGGGTACCGTGGATTGTGTCTTTGTAGTGAAGGCTGTGATACAGATCATCCCAGCCGCTGCAGGGCAAGGAAGGCACCTTTATTGCAGTGCGTGCGTTGTCACGCCAGAGCGACCCGAAATGACGGCACACAAACTCCCCGTGGCATGGCAATCGAATCTCGAGGTGAAATCGACGCGAGCGTAAGTTCAGGGTTCGTCGAACGCGTGGGGATAAACACGCTAATTACCTGTACTACCTTGCCTATCAAGGTAGGTCCCTTGAAAAGAGTACCTAGAACTAGACTAGACTGCACTGGCCATAGCCTGCCGTGGTTGGTCGATCATATTGACCAGTAGCACCGAGGCTTGGGAGGCTAGTCTAGAACCCGACGGGGCGGCAACCTGCGACCATCTAACTACTTCGTAAGTAATCGTCCCGCGCTGGTTCGAATATACCCGATGAAAGGATACGTACCGTAGATATCATTCACATTTGGGTGCGCGTTGTACCTAGTGTGCGGTGTGCGCCTCAGTTGCCATGGTGAACTGAATACCTACCTCGTGGGGCGCACCCTGCGGCGACAATCGAATCGCCTTGGGAACTCGACTTAGTTGCGGAGTACATCGTTGATGCCTACATTGCCCGGGGTAAGTAGGTAGGTACCCAAGGTAGGTACCCAAGGTAGGTACCTTGGGTATGAATCTGCTTGAGAGTAATTACCTCGTTACTGTTACTCAACATCCACGCCGGGTGTAATGTAGCTAGCGTACATAGCCAAATAATTAATGGATATTCTCCGTAGGTTGAACATCGGTAAAGATGGCAGTACTCAATCGGACCGTTGGGCGTTACGGCCATTGGTTACTTCATAAGTAGTTGGTAGGGTGTTGATTGCTCGATACTATGTCCGAGCCACAAGGGCAACAGTCTCAAGGTAGAAAGTACGAAGTAACCTACAGTAAGTACATATACCTAGCTAGGTAGGTACCTACTTTACGAAGCACGTACATATGGTAGCCGTAGGGGTACCATCTACCCAGGTGGTCCCTAGGGACCTTGGCAAGCTTGGCTTGCGAGGCGGCAGCACCAATACAACTTTGTTCAGCAACGGGAGGGGTCTGGTGCGGGAGATTGCAGCGCGATTTAATGGGCCATGCCATGTAATTTACCAGGCTGTCAAAGGGGTTATTGACTACATAGGTAAAGCGTTGGCCCTTGTTGCTTTTTTCATCGTACGAGAGAGCTACAGAAAAGGACGTTGACCTCGGCGCGACCCTCGTCATCAAAATCCACGGACCAAAGTCTTGCGCAGAGATCTTCCTTATTGTGTGTTTGATGGGCCGAAGCGCTGCACGGCTTATGCAGGCAATAGTAAAAGTCAATCCTGTAAGATAACATAGTACCCAGGTACATAATGTGTGTGCCAAGGTAACTAGATGAACTAAGGAATTGGTATGCTGCTTGTTAAGCTGCAACTAATGGTGCATGGCCACGCTACCAAAACTGGGAGTCTATCGAACGGAGAGTTTTGAATCGCGTGGCATCTAGCCGCAGTCAAAGGGGAGAATAAAAAAACAATAATGGGGGGAAAAAAGAAGAGAGAGAGAGTGGGATAGAGAAGAGGGAGAAAAAAAAAGCCTCCCCGAGCAAATACCCTGGACAGGGGAATCATAGCCGCTTGCATCCATGTCAAAGCCAAGGGTTCAGGCACAGTAACTTCCAGTAGCGTATACACTGTCCTGCCAGGGGGAGGCATACCTAGAACGTACCGTGGGAAGGTCCCCCTCCCCATGCTGCTTGTGGTCTTGATGTACGAGGTACCTGCCTAGCTATTATACTATGTATAACTACCTAATTATTAGACCGGCAAGATCAGATGCCTTAGTCACGCGAAGCTTGCGGCATGGCAAACAAAGATCTCGGATCTTTGCCCTCTCTTGGTGGGAGGAGAGCTTCTAGACCCACATGGGCCACAGCTATACCTAATTACGTGGTATTGCAGTTACATAAAGGTAAATGGATCAGATAAACCCGAATTGATTGGCCGTGAAGAAGGGGACGGGAAGAAGGAAGTAACACAAACACGCAAAATCAGCATTCGCATCCACATTCAATGGTACCATTGTATATTCCGCAGTACTACGTAGCAGTGCCATGCAAAAGTTCTCGAGGGATCAGCGAGAGATCCTCAACTAATAAAAATGAAATACAACTATAAACTGATTGATTCTTACAGTAATTAACCCTTATACCCTATACGGTGAACTTGGTGCGGAAATGTTGACCGTTCTGCTATGTCCTGGAGCGCATGAAGGAGCCCCGGTCTAAATAGCTAGGTACCTACCTTTAGCTGACATACCGCCAAAGTTCAGTGTTGTAATTGGCAGCTGCATGTGGGAGGGTACCTCAATGACCGACCACGTAAAGGCCTTAATTAGTTTTAGGTGTAGGTACCGAACAACTTTGCAATGCGCCCGGAAATCTTGCGACCGTGACATACAGTATTCGACACTGTTATACTCTCAGTGAACAGTACGTACTGTACTCCACAGAAAGTACTGTACCTACCGTACAAGGTGATGAGATACCGTACAGTAGCTAGGCGCAAGGATTTCTGCCCATCAGCCCCGGCTTTTCGTCTGGAATTCCACCTCAGCCCGCCCTCGAAAGCCACTCCATTTGATCTTGGCAGCAGTTGGAAGCCCAGAAAACGTGGTGGTTTAATGTTCCTCGGTCGTTTGAGGAAGGGATCGCCCTGTCGGGTTCTGGTAATCCCAGGATCCGGTACCTGGCTCTACAGTACTTTGGACAAGCAACCAAGGTACAATGGCTTAATCCGAGGTGAGCTAGGTACCCAAAGTAGCGATTCACTTTGATGAATGTACATTTGCTATTTCCCAGTCAAATGTAATGATCATCTGCGAAATATGTATGCGCGAAGGACGCAACGCTTACTGCCTGGTATTTTCCTTCTCATTCTTTGTTCTTTTCTTCACCTCTCGTGCCAATTACCGTATCCAGCAAGGCGACGTACATAGTACTACCTACCTACCTACCTAACTACCTACCAAGCTACCGCCTACGGTAGGTAGTATGGAGCACGCGCAACGAAACGCACGCACCACATCTTCTCAGGGAAACGGGAAAGCCAGGTGGACCCCTGTCCACTGCCGTTCTGCCTTGTCTCTAGCAGGACCCACACCCACGTTCTCAAGCACCATGCATTTGCCCGCTTCCGTGCCCGCACCGCACCCGTTCTCTTCCCGCCCATCCAGTCACTCCAGTCAATCAATTACCTGAGGAACCTATACTAAAGTCCCAATTCTCTACCTCCAAACTCCCCCCTCTCCTCCACCACTGTCTACAGTATGTACATTTAGAGTCTGGTCCGATGCAGATCACTCTAAACCTCGATTGGACTGCGCCAGCCACGTAGTCCATACAGGAACTGTGTTAAGAGATGGGCAAAAGGCGCGCCGTCATCAACTCAATCTGACAATTGACCCTGTTGCGGGCCTCGATTTCTTTGTCTCTTTGTTTGTCGCTTAGAGCAATTGACCTTGTACCACCTTCCCGGCCTCGATCTGAACCTAGACCTAGACAGTCGCGGCCTACCACACCTACTTCTACCACCTACCTACTTACCTGCCTTACCTAACCTAACCTAACTAACCTAACCTACCTGACCTAACCTACCTTGCCTAACTACCTTACCTACCAGCCGACCTAACTTACCTTCCTAACCTACCTCCCCTACCTCCCCTGGTACCCTGACTCCGCGGCCCGTCGTGTGTACCCCTCCGGCCCTTTGGTATTCATTATCTTCTCTCGACCTCTGTCGTTGTCGGTTCTTGACTTTGTCCTCTTCTTCTTCTTATTTGTTTTATTACCCACCCAGGCTGCCTATTAGTGGTGTTTCTCGGTGTGCCGACAGTGATTTTCAGATCGAGCCGGTCGATTTTTTGTCGCATGCTCCCTGCGATAGTCTCCCCCAAAGTATAAGCAGAGCCCACAATCCGCTTTCTTGCTTGCGGCAACCTGCGCCATTCACTCTTGATTTTCCCCACAATCACGCGCATAGGCCGCCCTCTCCATAGTCGGTTTGCCGCCACCCACCCTCTTGGCCGCTCCCCAAGGTAGTCAAGCACTTGATCGGAACCTTTGCGCACGCCAACCTTACCACCACTGGCATTGCGGGCGCCTTGCCTTGTACAGCCTGGCAATTGCGAGAGTTTGAGGCCCGCGAGACGTTACCGGCGGTTGCCAGTACATACGACCAGCTGTTTGGTACACAGAAAAGAGGAGAATTGAAGCTTGAAGGGAACTCAAGGAATGAAACTCGAGGCTCCATCCTTTTTCAGCTCATGAAATTTAGGCCAACGCAATCAATACCCGTCGGCCCTTCATCAATCACATGAGCCTGCTTCACAATTCGAACAGACAGGTCCATGAAAATGACAGAGATGGATCAGCGACCAGCTACTCAGAAGCTGCCAGCAGGCCTCGCTGGCGTCCTCAATCGACCCGAGGAAAAACGGGATTCTGCATACTATTCGAGCACGGATAGTAAACGTAAGTGGAATCCCTCTCTGTTTTCCCACCTCTCTCTTGACTAACGGCGCTGGCTGTCAGACAATTCAACAACATCTTGCCTTGGCGTAGGCATGTTAACCCCCCGCGACTCGACAGGCGCGCCGCCATCCGCCCACACAAACAGCAACACTCCATCGCCGTCCCCCATCAGTACGTCTACAAACTTGATGCCACAGCCCCTCGTTTCTCCCTCGACAAGCAACATGAGTGTTGCATCCATGGTCTCGCCTACCACCCCAGTAAGCATCGACCACCGTAGACATGAACGCCCACAATCCCTCGAGTCGGCTCCAAACGGCAACCATTGGAATGGCGAGCATCTCGACCAACCCGTTTCTCGCAGGGAAAGCGTGGACAGCAGAATCTTGAATCAAGGCATAGGGGACATGAGGCTAGGCAACTCGCCCTACACAAGTCACAACCCGTCTACAACGTCCATACAGAATACCCTATTGCAGCAACGGAATCCTCGCCCCGCGCACCTTGATAGCTTATCGATTCACAGAATCTCCAACGGATATCAACCGAGCAACGACAGGACACCAGACCTCCACCCCAAAATCGCTCGTACGGCCCCAGCGATTACTGGACCGGCGACGGGCAACATAGCACGGGCCGCCGAGCCAACCAAAGGACAAGCATGGGCGTTTCCAGAGGAAGAGATTCAAAGATTGCCTTCTGCCAGTCAAAGCTTGGTTGATTCGCGCAGAAGCAGCGTTGCAGAGTCACTGGCGAGTAGCCAATTTACTACAGAGTCACGACTGCCGCCTGGCCAACGCCACCTGGATGACGGCCTCCACCAATCGGAGCGCTTTTCCAATGAGTATCCAGTCGTCCACCACCATACACTACAGCACAAGCAGATTGGTGAGCTCCAAGGCGATGCAGCCGGTCTAGCTCCAGGCTCGCAGCCGTACAGCCGGACACCAGAACTGCGACGGAGCCACAAGCTTGCGGAACGCAAGCGGCGAACCGAGATGAAGGAGCTATTTGAGGAGCTCCGTGATCTCATGCCACAGGAACGTGGTTCTAAAGCATCAAAATGGGAGATATTGACAAAAGGTATGCCTTGTGCTAGCGATTGAACGCACAGTCCAGCGAAGGAACATTGTTGCTGACCATGATTCTAGCCATTGCCGAACACAAGAGACAGGCAGACACGCTTCGCAGCCTGCATCAGACCAATGGTAGCCTCCACCAGGAGCTCGAAGCCATGAGGCGGGACGTGATGGCACTTCGTGGCGAAAACACACAATTAAGAAATGAGCTCGCGACTGCGTCAAATTCACACCATGGTGTTGGTGGTCTGCCAAATCTATCGTCGCAGAACGGAGGCGACGGGTATGGCCGCGCGACTTCTCTCAGGCAAGAACTCCCGCCTTTGAGGTCTCTGAACAATGGAATGCCTGGACCGCCCGACACAATGACCGGGGTTCAATATGAGCAGCCGAGAGCCAATGGATATCGTTAGCTTGTGAGCAAAAGCCACGCGCGGCCGTTTGGTCGCCCGGCCAGGTTCGAAAGACTGTACGATCGGAGAGCCCTCCGGAGCCCGATTCCATCAAGGACTTCCGAGGAACGGCAAGCAAATGCCTCAGACATTTCGATCGATCACAGCCAGAGGCATTAATCTCGAGGGACGCCTGTTCTTTAACCTGTTTCCGCATCACGATGTCGACCCAAGGCAGAATTACTCGTGGCGAGTAACGGCCAAACGGATCAACTATCGAATGCCAACGCCCACGGCTGGCTGTGCCAATCTTCTCTTTTGTTAATACGAAAATAATTCATCTTCTAACCTTGTTTCTGGCATTACATTTGCAACTGAGCTATGTGGGCTTAATGACCGGGTTCCTGGACTGGTAAGCTTTGACATATCAAGCCAGGATACGAACACCATATCTGACATGAGCCGATCTTGTTCTGGCTTTCTTCTTCCTGACTCTTGTTTTATTCTCTTCCTTGCTCTTCTTTTCCTTCTCTTTTTGAGTGTATATACCCCTTATTTGCACCCCACAAAGGGTTGCTTGCTATGGTTCTTGCTGTAGTGATTTTGGAATCAAAAGCAGGAGAACGTTGTAACTTTGGCCGACGCTTGTCATGGAGATGTAGCGGCTATGAACTTGGTTCATTTGTACAAACAATGGATTGGAAGACGGGGTTTTTTCTTCTTTTTTTCACCCTGTCGCAACAGGTTGTGCAGACGCGTAGCATTGAGCAACATTGATTCTTGCAGCCGAGAAGATGATGGACCAAGTTATATGTATTCATGTGATGTCTGTTATCACTCAACCAGTGAAGCAGGTCAAGTGTTATTTGTCTATTTGTTATGCCAAAGAAAGTTTCTCAGGCCATCCCATTCGTTGCTTTGCAGATACAGGTATGTCATGCTGCTCCTCAGGCTAGGCTGAAGTTCGGCGGCGTGGTACCGGAACAGGTGCATGACAAGCCCCCAGCTTGTGGCAGCGAATACGGGCCAGGCATAGTAGCTGATTGCGGCAGAGTTCCCAGGTTCCGAGACGACGGGCAGTCCGAAGCCAGGCTTGACTGCCAAGCGGGCCAGAGCAAGAACGACGCGCGCAAACACGTAGACGACGATTTGCTGGTTTACACTGCTGATCTTGCCTGTGCGGCCCGAGCGGCCTCCAAAGACGAGGTAGCCGCCGAGCATGCCGGCCACGAAGGTGTCATAGGGGCCTGCCGTTTGGTTGGTCAATTAGGAGCGTTCTACAGGTACGCCGGGAGAGGGGGAAAGGTCCATCGAGGCGGACGTAACTCACCCTCCTTGCCTGGCGTGGGTCCGTAGTGCTTCAGCAGGAAGCAGGTGAACTTGTAAATCGTGACAAACTTGGCTAAGTTACGGGCGTGCGTTCGCGTTGCGCGGAACACGAGCCAGAGCTTCTCCCGTAATCTGGTTGGACGCGTGAAACAGGTTCGTCATGATCAGCTCCCGGGAATGAAACCATTTCTTTCCAATCTTTTTTTTATATCTTTTGTTTTAGGCAAGAAACAGTGTACGGGCCAAACAAAAAAAATATGAAAAAAAAGGGGGGGGGGGGGGGGGGGGGGGGTAGAGGAAGTCCGGCTGAGATGTATGTTTCCAAGTGGGTGACACTTACGTCCCTGATCGAAAGAGTAATATCATCCTGTCCACCGACGCAATCCGCTTTCCCCGTTAGCAATTTCACTGGTTGGGCTGCTCTGGAGGGAATTGCCGGCGAGAGCAAGAAGGGCCGCGTCGCACGTACACCAGCGCGTGTGGGAAGCGAACTTTGGTGCCATAGACGGCACCATTGCGTGCGCCCTTGACGACGGCGAGGAGGTCATGGTAACGAGGGTTTAGGATGACCCGCTCCAGAGAGGCCTGATGGTGACGTGGATCAGTAAAGGTCTGGCACCAAATTTATTGATCTCTGGCCTTGCTGAAGTGAGGTACGAACCTGGAGGCTTTGGATAGCGGCAGCCATGGTGCACGGGGTTGGCCTCGAAGCTTCTCTGTTGGGGATTGGTTCCGCCCGTTCAATATACTGATCCCGTCGCCTGTAAAAGTATTGGGGGCGCTGGATGCTGTTTTTTTTTTCTATCGCGGAGAATGCCTGGCGACAGTTCAAGAGGCAAACGGCCGATACAAGTAAACTACCCAAAACCAAGACTACGAAGAAATTCCCAGAACAAAACTAATACAAGAAAATCGGCGGCGATCTCTGCCAAAGTGCGCTTCTGGTCGCAAAAGAGAAAAATTAAGCCCTTGTCAATTGCAGCAATGCAGTCAAATCTAAATCTGGATGATCCAGCTGGGGGTTGGACCGCGTGGTTCGCCCGTCAATGAGATGAGACTAGACGGCTCAAAGGTCTCTCTTACATCAGTTTTGGCCCGAGGTTGGCGGGCGCAAGTGCCGCACCGCGGTACTCAAGGAATCAATCAATCCACGTTGCTTTGCAGAACAGGGGTGCCCCACAAAATTCCCCAGATAGTGCATCAGATTCTTTTGCATGTGACTGTCACATGGCTGCTCGGGGTTCCGTTTTTTCATTCCGGGCATTGACCTAAGCTAAGGTACCTGCCAGCCCAAGTAAAAAGCACTGAGTCAGTATCTTTAAAAAGACGGCAATTTGCTCAGTTAAATGCAGGAAACGTCAAAGACCGTTAATTGGCAACACTTTCTGCCATTGATAGTAACTTTGAGAAGCCCTCACCAGAGACGAGGCTAAGCTTTTCAGTCTCATCTTCATGAATCAAATACTTGTAGACTAGACTGGTTCTAGTCTAGATCTAGCACTAGACTAGTGTATTCCGCATCCCAAGGCTTTGTGAGCAATGTCATGAATCTAGTAAATGCCCCCAATGGCCTGGCCCTCTCCCAGAGGCTGCGACCTTTTAGCTTTTTGCAGCAGTCAGCCCTCTTTAAAATCTGCGATTCGACAGCCATGTCCAATGTGAAGTGGTCGTCATCTAATAAAAGTCCAAACTGACTCCAATCCCAGCTGCCTTTCATCGTGGAAACAACTGCGAGCCAGGAGGCTGAATCCCTCGTATAAACCCGGCGGCTATTTTTTTTTCGAACTCGCTTGTAGAGTCGCATCTCTCGTTCTACCAATTGCCTAATCCCACAGAATTCAGAAGAGCGGTGGCAGTGAATCGATTCCGCTTAAACAAGGAGAACCGCGTTGACGCAACCATCGTTTTCCCTGTGAAATGGTCAGGTTCAACTCTTTGAGACGAAGATGGGACATTGTACTTACGGCGAATTGGTGACCTGGGCGTATCTTCCCCAGGCAACCTTGTTTCCAGCCATAATACCAAGCTCCGACACGTTAACCTCGATCACTGTTCCTTTTGAGAGGACACCAAGTTGAGTGCTAAATGCTTGTCAGTAAGTTCCCAACGTATACGGCCACAGCTCACCGCGGATGAAATCAAAACCATCAAAAAGTGGAAGAAGCGTACTATAACGGATTTGACGGGTTTTTCTTTACTGTAACGGAGGTCAGCATCCAGAAATAAAACGGGCTTCGTGATTGAATGTGATGGCACTGTACCTCCAAGGATAGGAAGATGGACGGTAACGTTGAGCTACATATTTGTTAGCTCGTGACACAAGTCTACTTAGGCGCTTTCGATATAATTCTCACCTCAGGGTGTGTAACATGAGCCTTTTTGTAACGCAGACCCATAGGCCTGATGAAGCGCTCGTACTTTGGATTCCTATGGTCATTCTGTCAGTCCGGTTGTCGCCGGCTGCCTGCGAAGCCGCTCCGATAAGATTGTACCCACCTCCTTGTAAAGTTCTGTCCCACGAACGTGGGCTTTGTGACCATACGCTTCCACGATTTCCTCTTGGACTTTCCTGTATGGACCACCTTGAAGAGCTCCTCTTCACTGATACCACGGACCTTCGGGATTGGAACTGAGAACTTGGCGGCCTTTTCTGCACGCGCTTGCTTGATGGAAGACGACAGCCTGAATCCCCGAATGGTTTTTAGCAGATGTATACGAGACAGAGACGTGGGGTATTCGACTCTTTTGCAAAGTACATGTGCTCCTAGTCTGTACGTACGCCTTGGATGTGTTGGGGGTATTGCGATCGAGGAGATAGGCCGGAACAGGGTTCGTGGGGTCCTTGTCGGCTGCGGCACCCTTTACATTGCGCTCTTCGTGCTGCTTGATGGCCTTCTTCATGCGAATCTTCTCCTTGCGACGCTCTTGGGCGAAAAGCTTCGCCTTCAGACCCCGCAAGTTCTGTGCCTTGGCCGACTTGCCGTGACCCTCCTCACGGGCGGCCTTCTTGCGCGCGCGCTCCTCATGGTCCAAGCGTTGACTGTGTTCCAGGGCAACGAGGAGTCAGTTATGCGATTCCATTCCTCGATTGATCCTCTTCGTTCGAGTAGATAGATACTGACCCATGCTGCTTGCGCCACCTCTCGATGTACTCGTTCTGAGGCTGTTTTTAGGGAAAACCTCGATTAGTTTCGGATTGACGGCAGTACAGATCTGGAAGGGCAGTGAGTTGCATACCATGTTGACTGATAAATTCGCCAGGGCACGGCGCCGAAATATGAACAAAAGTTAATACAGGACGGCCTTGCGAAAACAGAGAAGCATGCCGGAGTTTCTCGAAAATGGCGGCGCCAGCGCAGAGTGGGGTAGGCGGTGAATTTTCTGGTGGAGACGCGACGAATGGCGCTGCCGCTGGTGGCCCACTGTGGCAAGTACTGACGGATACAAATACGCACTGTATACTATTCATTGTACGCAGTAATTACTTCGTTCGATGTCTTAAACATCTACTTCGTATGTTCTGTCTGAGCTTCACTGCGACTTGGTAACTTACGACGACAAGTTGCCTCCTTCGGTGCAACCACATCATATTTCTCATGCTGGCGATTCGGCGATCTACTACATACCTCGTAGGAAATTCCTTTAGCATCTTAGAGTGCTGTAGATACCGGTCAACGGAGCCAGGGAAAAAAAAAAAAAAAAAAAAAAAAAAAAGAGAAAATCTTAACCAATTTGTCCTCGAGTCTATGGAAATTGCGTGTTAAGGTGTTCTTGGACTGCCTGACGCAGATATGCAGCTTCCATTATAGCGTACTCCGTATGTTTCATAATTAACATTTTGAAGACCAATATAATACATACATAACACTAGGTAGGTTGCATCAATTCGAAGTGCAACTAGCGAACCAGTGCGGCTTCCCTCCGAAGGGAGCCTTGCGTCTCTCCTATGGAAATGCTTTGGTAGAGGATAGTGGGACGACAAACGGTTGACTATACATAGCCCTCGCCCCGTCAAGACAAGTTTTCACTACACTACAGCTCATTAGTATATGTAACCACCCTGGCTGTATTTTCATGTATTTCCATAGAACCCTGGCTTAGATATCGCAGCCCTCTCCAGACCAAGACCCTGATCTACTATCTGCCGCCTAGGCCCCTATGTCCTCAATTCTGATCTCTCCCTGGGCGAATCATTTCACAAGTGTTTACAGAAAACAAGCATTCGAACATGCTTACGGGGCCATATTTCGCACGCCATCAGCCACATATAAAAGAATAAATTTCCCAAATCACGATAGCTATTGCCAGCATATCTAGCAATATTCTCTCATGGGAGCAACATCACATCAACCATATATCAGTTTTCTGTAAAGATGCTCGTTCAAGCTACCATTTTTTCGGCTGATATGGCATACGTCGATGAGTCTTTTATCATCGTCTTTCTAGTCCCTTCTTCTTGTAACACGGTACAGACCTCATGTCGTATCTCTATCCGGGTGGCTCTCAAACTCACTACATGATTGGTGATTTTCCACATTCAAGTTTTGTTTTCTACTGGGCCTTACTTGCCTCATGTTGTCGTACCTTGTCATTCGCACTCAACTATGACTTTGCTGCTGCCGCTTCAATCCCTGGATTCCGGTTGGCAATGAGCCGCTGACCCCGTAGTTAGCATTTACTCTGAGAACATATCTCTTTACGAAAATATACAGGAGTACCTACTACTAGGTTCCGCAAGAGCACAGCAATCGTGACCTTGCCCACGGACGGGACGTATATCGATGCCTTCTCCTTCACCGCGGGCCCGTCAAAATTTCTGAAGGAAGAGAAGTTGATGCAGACAGCACCCTCACGTATGAGTTCGACCGGGATCTTGAACTCAGCGACGGGGACGCCTCCAATAATGACATCGCTGAGTGGGATGCACTCCTTGAGTCCCCAATCCTCCTTGTCGAGGACTTGGTGACGTGGCTGCCGAATACCCTGCCCGCGGGTGAACAGCTGCACGCCGGTGACGTCTACAGAGTAGACCTTGGCACCGTCGTTCGCCAGAAGGGCTGCCAGTGGACGGCCGTTAACCTCTGAGCGGTTGATGACGGTGACGGTCTTGCCGTACAGACGGTTCCCGTACGGCAGGATCGAGTTGTAGATCTGCAGGTGCTCAAGTATCTTGACGACTGCCAGGGGCGTACAGGGCAGGATTGACTTCTTAGAGTTGGTGGGAGGGTCAAGAAATCTGACGTTGTGGTACATGTTGTATAGGTGCTTGTGGCACAAGCCCTCCACGTCCTTCTCAAGAGCCACTGTCTCCTGAATGTACTTGTCGTGCGTGGGGTTGCCGGGAAAGATCGGGTAGTAAACAATGATACCGTCTACCTTGGCATCCTCATTGGCAGCGATGATATCCTCCTCCAGCGCATCCTTTCCAACCTGTCGCAGGTCGAATTCAAACCCACTGTTCCACCAGCTAGTCTGTCAATACTTGTCCCGGGGCGAGACTTTGAATCACAGCAGGAGTAAAAGGAGAGCACGCACTTTTCTTCACACGTCTTCTTAGACCATTGGGCATACTGAAGAGCGGCAGGGTCGTCGTTGGCTAGGAAGGCGGCCAGATAAGGTTTCGAATCTGTCCCCTTTTGCGACCTAACCTCCTCCAGGAGACTTTTTGCAACGGTCTCTGCTGTAACAACCTTGCAGGTTTTGGGTACCTCCGTAGTGGAATCCATGTCTGCAGATGCAGAAGTAATGGTCGGAATTCCAAACCGAGAAGCAGGGCTAAGCCGCAATCGTACTACCCTGCGGATGCTTGGTATTTGCCAGAAAAGGAACGACGTGGATGTCTCTCTGTGTCCGTCTGGTGGTTGATCAGCCTTCTGGATATGGCGAGATTTACTTGATGGGGCAGATATAACAGGAGTTACATCCCACAAATTTCGGTTTGATCGGGGGCTTGAGGTTTACCTTTTCCCGTCTACTTTTTGCTGCACGTGTAGGTAATTTGACAAATCCTGGATCAAGTCTTGTGGTAGGAATGATTTCTATTTGCAAAGCTTCTAATTATGACTCTTCCCTTTTGGAACAGTCCCGGAAGTGTTTTTTTCATGCACCCCGCGAGAAGGCGGCTAATTCCAGGGTCTTAACTCTTTTTTTTTTTTTTTTTTTTTTTAGGTAATCTGCAACCCAAGGTACCTCTCTGGACGTTGGGCGCGGTCCCTTGACACGCGATTCCCCTTGGCATCTTTCTTTCTTTTTTCCATCGCTAAAATCATTTCCCTCTGGCCCTGGCAAAAGTGGCAGAAAATCCAACCCCTCCTACTTTTTCTTCACCCCGCGCCCGTTTCAGGCTTATCAGTGGCTTTTATCCCTTCACCGCCCGCCAAAAAAATCGACGTCATGCTGCGTTGTATGGAGAGTTGCGACCCTGGAACCCTGTCGGCGCCAGGTCCGGGAGGCGTAGACGGAAGCCGATAGCGGGACGCCATTTGGGCCAACGGTGCTGCTCGGCCATATGAAAGTCACTTCACTGACATGATGCATTGGATGCCAGTGGGATTAAATACTTTCAGTCAGCACCAAATATTGCCCCTTTTCGACGTCTAAGGGTGCCGAATATTGTACAACGTTTCTTGTGCAATCGACAGACAGACCTGACTTGTTTCACCACAGTGCCGGTTTTCTGGTAGCACTGCAGAAATATAATACAGTGACCGTTGCCCCTCGCGAGGGCACGGCCAGGCTGAGTCGTCTTGGGTACCCTACTGCCACGAAGGAACTCTATTGGCTCATTGGCCAGACAACAGCTGCAAGAGATCTCCCTATCCAGGTACATTGTCTACCAATTTACCTAGTATTCTATATTTATAGGTTATCTTGTGTACTGAACTAGGTAGGTAAACATAGTCGCTACCGGCCGCCTACGTACATCTGCTTGCATGAAGGTGTATTTGCCGAATCCAGGAAGCACGTCAACAACCCTACTGGAAGATCCAGGCTGTTAATCTGAGCTTGTTTCCTCTGGAGGCCGGAAATGGCGGATTTCAAGGGGCTGGCTCTCCAGTACGTCTTGGCAGACGAAGCGGCCACTAGGCAAGATGTTACTGCCAGAACAGCAGAAGGTAAGTGGTCCCTAGTGCGCTTAGTCTTGATGACAGTGGTAACTAACAAAAAAATACTGAAGTCATCAAGAATGCTTCTGTCAAGAGCACAGCGATATTGAATTGGGTCCAGTCTATTGATCCATGGATGCCTGCCGCGTTGTCAGGATCAGAGTCTCAAGCTGATAATGCTGAAGGACCAGAGCCTGACGTGAGCGTCATTACAAGATCCAAAGGTACATTTCCAAGAAGAAAAATAAGCATGATGCGTCGTCAATGCGTGAACGGCAGTACTAATATCTGTCATCCTTCCCTCATATAGCTCTGGAGTATTTGGCGGACACATTGGTGTTGCTGGAGAAGAACTTGTTGAGGACTGATCAAGGTGAGTAAAACATGACATGAGCCTGAATCTTAGCAGGCAATAGAGGCTTTGCCCAGACGATGCTAACCACGCTCCTTTCCAAGTCAACCTCCTTATCACGTTCTTTGGGAGACTCTACAGCATTGACCACAAGGCTGGGATCATGGCGGCTACCAAAGCTCTCCAGCAGTTGGCCATCATGAAGGCCTTCAAACCGGAAATGGGCGACAATATCATCCAGAGCATCGTCTCAATGCGAGATGACTTTCGCTTGCAGACACCTCAAACTCGCCTGGAGATATACAAGTTCATCCAGAGCCTACTGGAGAACGAGGCCGTATCCAGTCAGTTGCAACACGTCTATGGGACCTCTGGAGGGTTCGCCATCGATCTCCTGCAGCTTTGCGGTCATGAACGGGATCCAAACTGCCTGTTACAGTGGTTCAAATCAATCCGGAGCCTTGTGCAATTGTTCGATTTCTCAGCAGACGTGCATGATGAGATCTTCAAGACATTCTCAGCCTATTTCCCTATATCCTTAAGGAGCACGGCAACTCCAAGCGGTGTCACAGTTGATGACCTGAAGAGCTCAATTAGATCATGCTTTGCATCCAGCCACAAGCTAGCCCGATTGAGCTTCCCTTTCCTGCTTCAGAAGCTTGACCAGGGAGATGCTATTACAATTCCTGTCAAGGTATGTGGTCATGAACCTCCATGGCTGTGTTGCCAACTGTTAACTGACCCGTAATACTTTACAAGACGGACATATTGAGAACACTCAAGGAATGCCTTGACCAGTATGCCCTCCCTTCTCAGAGTATAGGACCATATACTGGGCAGCTGTGGACGTCTCTCAAATACGAGGTTCGAAATGGCGAAATCAAAGAGTCCATAGATTGCACTCTGGATGTCATGCGCACTACATCTCTGAGGCTGGCAAAAATCCCTCTGGCCGAGCACCAGGAGACAACACGCGAAGTGAGCGCACTATCGTCATTCGTGGATATGGTCCTAAGTGACTCCTTGGATGATTTGGCAAATCCGAGCTATACCAGACCTGCCGGGCTCCTCCTCAGAAGCATCATGGAGGTGCACGCTAGACCGTTTGCACTCCTTCTCCCTGGTGTCACTGAGGCTATAAACAAGAACCTGCGAGAGCCTCGTACGACCGAGCATGCCACAGCGCTGATAGGCTTCGTCAGGGAACTTCTGGATGCCCGCTCGCAAGTCATGGATGCTGCCAAGATAAACTCCTCCCTGGACCAACTGCAGAACGTTTCCAAGCTCGACTCACAAATTCGGGAGCCATTCCATGCAATTTTCAATCGGTTCTGGAGGGAGAACAACAAAGAATCACCAGATGCCGACAATGTTACAATCCTCAAAGAGGTGGTGCAGGGGTTTGCAGCTCTCGTCTGTCAAGTCAGTCAAGGAGAGACTGGAAACCAGACTCTCTTGTGTGACGAGGCGCAGTGCGAGCAAGTCTGCTTTATGATCTCTGACCGGGTTATCAACATCTTTCAGCTCACCTCTTCCCCGGACAGCGGGGCCCGCAAAGACCTGGCAGACATCGTAGTGACATCACTGAGGAAGATTGTCCAAGTATACACTGCAGGGTATGGATTGTTGCTCCAGAGAGCTTTGTCGACGATCAAGGATCGCGTCTGGGGTAGACCTCCAACCAGAAACTCGCTTACAATGCTAAAGACATTGATCCTAAGACTATCGTACATTGGCTGTTCAGAGATACCAAAGCTGGGTGATCAATTCCAGCATTTGTATCTCTACAGCAGCTCTGTCTTGCGACTTCTGTTTTGCTTCCTCGACAATACCGTGCCTTTCGAGGTGTCCAACATCACGCTGTCCGGCATTTTCAGTGCTCTTTTGCACTTCAGAGACACTTGCAGACCCAAGCCTGCTCATACGAGGCTGAGCACAATCAATTCCGACTGGAGAGTTTGCACATCTGACTTTATCAGATGCCACCCTGAATTTGCAGTCACTGGACAACCTGCAAGTACCGTACAAGCCGCAGCGAAGCCTCACAATGATAGGCCAGTCGAGTACGCGGGTGGCAACAGTGATATTTTCCGCGGCTACCTCGAATGTGCGCTTTATTTGACATCAGTCCTTTACCAGAGAGCAACAAGATCGGAGATGGGGGCGCAAGGTCCTCCAGGACTGGGGCTAGACTTCAGCCTACAGACGGCTCCGGCTACAGAGACACCTCTAGGCAATGCCGGACTCGGTTCGAGTGCCAGCATCCGGGATGTGGATCTTCAGGACGTTTACCTTCACCAGCTTGGTGATATTGCCACATTTGTCGTTCGTGACCTAGAGGAGGTGGAACAGGAGGCCTTGTCGCTCACCAATGAGGTGTATGGACTATTCCAGTCACATATAGGAGCACGTGGGACGTACTTGAGCGACAGAAACGACGGGCGAACCAATGTTCTGTCTCTTGGAGTTGCACAGGGCTTGCGCCCAATCCCCATGGCTTCAATAGTAAGTTCTGCCCCAGCGTGAACCATTTAATCGTGTATCCGGTCCTAACATACCCAGTTCGCATCTGAATCCCTCACCCAGCACATTCTGGCCGACATATCAACTGCAGACAGTTTCCCTGTCAGGACACAAAAGGTTCGCGACCGCTTTGTGACCTTGTTGGCGAATAAATGGCTGCCAAAGGCCACAGCTGCTGGACCGCAGCGGGATGTATGGAAGCAAACCGTCAATGCGCTGCGTCAAATGCTCGAAAACAGCCTGGCAGAGGCTTCGGCAACACACGCCGGCATGCGAATAGAGCAATACGCAAGAGCTCTGGGATTCGCTGCTGGAGCGGTGGCAAGGCGTGACAGGGACGTAGAAGGTCTAGTGAAGATCCTCGCATCCCTTCCAGCAGCGCTCGGTGAGCATGGGAAGCAAATGGCTCCACGCCTGGAAGGGCTACTGGCCGCCAAAAGCCAACTGAGTGTGCAAAACCACGCGATTCTGAGGCCCCTGTCTGAGCAGTGGGTTTACATCTCCGTGTTGAAGCCGAAACTAGAGCAGTCGTTCCCCATAACGCAAGACAGGCCTCAAGGAGTTGTCAACGCCATCGCCGTAGTCCATGTTCTGAAACACATGGAATTTACAGTATACGCGGAGGACACAGATCGAATAACGCGGATACTAATTGCTAGTGTGTCATCGCCCAAACGATTGGCTGATGTCGAGGCGGCTCTTCAAGTTCTTCGGCAAATCCTAGCCAACAAGTCCGATGCTGTAAAGGATCAACTAAAGGCCGTTGTAGCAGGAGCCATATCGATGGTGACCTCGGGCTTGGAACAGTCTCATGATCAACAGGCAACGCCGACTGATGCGGCTGCACTTACGGTGAATCCTGGCAATCCGGCCCTCTGTCGAAGGCTCAGTTTACAACTGCTCCAGGAGGTGGCAGAGAAGATAGATGAGCAGCTCCTGCGCCAGTACAAGGCTCAGATTTCTCGTGTCCTAGCTACTGCCTGTGGCGACCCAGTCAGGGAAGTTCGACAATCAGCCATGAGTGCGCGGAGCAGCTGGGCGAAGCTCGCGGCCTGAAGAAAGATTATGGTAAACACTCCAAGGCTTGCAGGAACCCCTGTTGGCAATAATGTAGCAGCAAAACTTCAATAGATCACCCAATTCTGGAACCAATCCCGGCCTACGTGATGAAAACACCAGTCTAGTGTACAAAATTCCATGCTACCGAGTCTCCCTAGTTTAACTTGAAATTTGATATTTTCAAGCCTTGCGGCGCTTTCCACCCTTCTTGGCTGATACTGAGCCGGTGGTGTCTGCACCTGTAGCTGATCCGGACGAGGACAAAATAGCGTCCAACATCTCGGCACTGTAACCATCTTCCTTGGGTGCCGAGGTCTCTGCCTGAGCGGCGGGGATGTTGGCAAGCCTTTTGGAATCCACCTTGGCTATCGCCGGCACTGAAGTAGCCAGCATCGTCTGGAAAGGTGCAGCGATGAAGTGACCAACTGAGTCAAACCACTCGGCAAAAGGGCGAGAGACCTCGATGCTCTGGCCCTTGGAAGCGCCCTTGGGGACTGTTGTGATGGCAAGCCTGTAGGTAGGGTCGTACTTGTTGACGCTAGACGCTATGGTGATCTGAGTGACAGCTGGCGTGTTAGTAGTGGCCACGACGCTTTGTACAAATCCAGGTTGGTGATATGCTCGAGACCAAGGAACGAACCTTTTCTCCGCTTGGCGCTGTGCCAACGTAGACGATGTTCTTCTCGACAAAGAAAGACCAGAGGGTGAGAGCGCCATTCAAGATGGCATATAGAGCGACGGCGGCGGCCGTGTAGTACTTGGTGCTGTCAAATCCCAACTTGTAGTCCCAGAAGAAACAGGCGGCCGATATGGCAAAGGCCGAATAGCCAAGCGTCAGGCGCACATCCGTGAGCGTGTGTGACTGCTTGAACTTGAGCGAGTTGAGGTAATTGGGTATGGCATCATCGGATGTGTTCTTGAGGTCTTGAAAGTGCGTACGTACGTTGGCAGTCAGCATAGGCAAACAAGGAGGACGAACTTGCCAAGTCGAAGATGAAGTAATTGTAAAGGAAACAAGGCAGTATGTGCTCACCAGCTGCATTATAGACCGATATCTTCTCTTGAGCCGCCATTGTGTACAAGAAAGTTGGTTTTTGTTTTGGGTTGTTGATGTTATAATTTTGGATGTCGCGAGTGGAAGATGGTTTTGTCCTTTGGTTTGCTGTCGAAACCTCGAACACGTGGTCGGATTGGAGTAAGCTTTGCCTACCGTTCCTGGTAATTAGGCCTATTCGCAATCTGTATAACCTTTAGTACAGGGTAGCCCTGCTTAGTGACTGGCGGGGCTAGGCGCTCATACCGCTGTAAAGGGGGGCACCGTACTGCCTAAAACGATATTCTATCTGCGGGATCCACTCGAGCACCTTAATCGCAACGTTCACCCACGCCCATTCCCGTGGCGTGCATGCTAGATCTAGAGTCTATTGCTTTTGACGGCGACCTCTTCCTCCGCCTCGTTGATACAACACTCTGAGCAGAACATAACTTGTGCCCCGCATCTATACTGCTGCACAGCTTAGGGACAAAATAGAAAAGCCTGACAATGGCCGCGCAAGTTCCTGTTCAAACGATCCATAGGGATCCCCAGTTGTTGTACGTGCATCGCTTTCCCAAAGTGCCTCCAGCGCTCTCATGTCGCAGGCAGTATTGGTCTCAAGCTGACAGGACTATCATAGCTACTGGATACTGGGCCCCATCACAGTCGTTATGGTGAGCTTGTACCGGCACTTCTTCTTTTCCCTCCAGGAGTTTGCACACGCTGACAAAGCCTACCGCGCATTGTAGATTCTCACCGGCATGCTCCGGCACTATGCGGCAGTTCTGATGGCCGTCGCGCCCAAAAAGGTCGACGCCAAGGCGATGCGTGAGCAGCGGTCTCTGCTACACGGCATCAACGTGCGCAGCAACTACCATGTGCTGTCTAAGCGGTCCTTCAATACGCGCCGTGACACGCTGTCCTCGGCCTACGAGTCCGGTGCCTTTCTCAAGGCCCCCGAGAGCCGTGGCCAGGCGCCCCCGAACCCCATGACGGATCCTAATGCCATGGAGGGCATGATGGGCATGATGAAGAACAACATGGCCATGATAGTCCCCAACACGCTCATCATGAGCTGGATCAATGCTTTCTTCAGCGGCTACGTCATCAGTAAGACCTGCCAACCTATACATTTGCAAGCTCAAGACGCAAACGTGGTGGTTTGCTGACCTTAAAAAACAGTGAAACTACCGTTCCCGTTGACCGTCAAGTTCAAGAGTATGCTCCAGGCTGGTGTTGCGACTCGTGATATGGATCCGCGATGGATGTCTAGTATCAGCTGGTACTTTCTGTGTATCTTTGGCCTTCAGTTTGTTTTCAACTTTCTGCTAGGCAGCGACAATGGTGAGTTTGCTTTCTTTGTTTAGCCTCCTTCATCTACTCAATATGTTGCTCGAAGTCAGCGTATTTAGTTGTTGATACAAGCCTCGTCTATCAGCCGCCAACCAAATGGCTCAGCAGATGGGCCAGATGGGTCCTCAAGCCCCTCAGATGTTCGGACCAGGTGTCGATCCGGACAAGCAGTTCCTGGCCGAGGCCGAGAACCTTGCTGTCATCGAGCACTACTCAGTTCTTGATGACGTGGAGGACAGGCTGCTGGAAAGACTTGGCGCGTGATACATGAGGGCTTGAAAAAAACTGGTTCACATCTTCGATTCCACACACAGCAGCCGGCGCAGTTATTCATCTACCTCCATATCGCCATTTTCAACTTTCTCTTCCTCCACCACGCCACCACCATCATCGCCCCACCAAAGGCATACACCCAGGCCCTCTTCCTTCATGGTACCCGTGATACGGTAAGGGGGCTTCTTCTCCGGAAGCTCACTGCCCTCGATAGGTTTTGTGGGAGTTTGGTCTTGCCACTCCTCGGAGCTTACGCGAAATCGGACCATTTCGTGGATGTCATAGTACATTTCTTGGTCCTCCACATGCCATACCCAGAGAGACTGGTCATGGTCGCTATCGGCTCATGATGTCAACAGAACAGCGCAGTTAGAGAGGTATGGGGCGTTAGGTTGGGGCTCGACGTCACTTACAACGTTGCTCCCTCGGGCAGCTCGTCAAAGGGGACAAATATGTCATCAAAGAAGTCGGTGCGCACTGGATGGTCGGGGTCAGCACGTATACAGCTGCTTCGTCTAGTGGTCTGAACAGGAGTACATCGGGAGCAATACGAACAGTGTATGCCATCTTTAACACATCGACTTATCCTTCCGAACAGAACCTCTCCCTTAAATGGCCTGAAGATGACCAATCGGCACTCGACTTGTCGTTCAAAGTCAACATTGTCAGTGGCTAATGTCGGCACCCGCGCTGGTTAGCTAGCTGGAAGGTAGACTCGGGTGCTCACCGTTGACATTCACGAGACCGTCACCATGACCTATGAGACCCTCGGAGGCCCATAACAGATCGTACATGCAAATGCAGAGTCCCACTTTTTGAATAACCTAGAGTACGTTTTGCGTGTTTGGGTAACCTTAGCCGCTCAGATCTCACCAGATAGGCAGGAGCCAAAGATATTAGTTGGGTTGCTCTTCTCACTTTGTTGCAGTATTTCTCGTTTAAATTGTCTTCTATGGCATCGATGCTCAGTTTGGCGAACTGAGCCGGCTTGATTTGGACCAAGTCCGCAATCTTGGTCTGGTCCGATTGGTTTTTTTATCGATTTTTTTTTTCGGTCAGACACACAGCCCATTCATTTAGGTTTATATTTTTGTATCCCTCTCCCTGTTGACAGTTCACGTTCCCCGGTTGCGGTGTCCCAGGCCCGATGTACGTACCAGTATGAACATTGTAAAATCCGGCGCTATATCTCAATTGATATGAGATCAAGGCTAGATAGACCGAGACAAGGTAGGGAAGGTATAGGTAGGTTGGTAGTACGTAGGTAAGTAGGTTGTTGCTTTATCGAGCTATCTTCCCATTGCTGATAGTGGAACAACTGGTAAAGTGTTTTTCGAAAACACGAAACGCAACAACGAATATTAAACAACAAAAACAACTGCTTGCTCGCGGATATTATCCTGCAGGTGCTAACTGCAATTACCAAAGTTTGCGACAACGGTCCAGTGAGTGGTGACTGCAGTTCAATGGGCCCATTATAATTTTTGTAGCTGGACCGCGCCGCCTTCGCCGCTCCACTTTCAGGTAACTCCACTCTGGAAGGAGCGCCAAGTGATCCGGGCCTCACAGAAGTTGAGGGCCTGAAAGTCCTGAAGTAATGTACCTTGATTGCTTACCTCCCAACTGACTGCATCCAATCTTTGGTAGCTTCGTGGAAATCTTGAATCGGAGTCCTGGTGCACTCGCAATCAACTTCTCCCGGACAGTTTTGCTCGCGGCCGGCTTGCGAATTCTACCATTTACTACGCAGAGCTCCAAGGCCCGTATCCCAATTTGCGTCTTCGGAGAGTTAATTGTGGACGTAGTTTCCTGAAACTCAATATCTCCCCGTGAGGCTTGGTTAGTTTTCCATAAGCATCACCTTGTCTGCGGACCTCTTTTGAATTTTGCCACTGGTCATTTTGGAAAAGCTTTTGCGATCTTCTCTTCTCTGAGACAGATAACACTTTTCACGGAGGCATCTGTTGACGACGTGCTGTGAGCATAGCTTTCGAATCACCCACCACGATGGCAACATACGGCTACGGCCCACCACCGCCTCCTCCAGCTGGCGCTCCTCCACAAGCTTACCAGCAACAGTACGGCCAGTACCAACAACCACCAGCTACGGGGCATGTTCACGGAGGCCATGCTCCCCGAGGAGGTCGGGGCGCCCACAGCGGACGCGGCGACTTTCACGGCTCTCCACCGTCCTACCCCTATAACAACCAACCGCAGCCCCCTCCTAGTTATACTGGGCCACACCATGCTCCTCCAGTGCGTCGCTACTTGTCAATCTTCTACTTGCTTGTTTTCTCCTCTCCTCGATGCTATGTGCTAACTGTGATTTCTCTTGCAACAGCCTCCACATACACCCTTAGCCCCCCAAAACTACCATCCCAACTACGCGCCGCAGCATTACCAGCAGCCTCAATATGCCCATCAGCAACAATACCCCCATCAACAACCACAGCAACCCCCACAACCGCCGCAACAAGCGCCTTATGCTCATCACTACCCCTCGTACCCTCAGGCCCCAAATGCGCCTCCTCATCAGCCGTGGGGAGGCCCTGCAACAGCTGGTCACCAGCCTGCGGGCCCTGCTCATTACGGATCAGGACGTGGTCGGGGCGGGCACCAAGGGGACCGTGGCGGACACAAGCCAGCTGCTGCTATGGGCCCGCCGCTGCGCATGGGTTTCGATAACCGCGGTCCAGAGCCGCCTGCTTTAGTGAGCAGCGCTACTGTCTATCCTCCTCAGCCTTTTGGGCCTCCCCAGGGGGGGGCGCCGTACGCACCACCGCCGTCTTATCACCCAGGCTATCCACAGCCTGGCCCACCTCACATGCATGCTCCTGGCCCCCCTCACTACGATCCATATCAGTCTGGCCAGCACGGTGGTGGTCGCTCTCACGGACGCGGTGGCTTCCACAATAGCAACCGTGGTCGGCCTCATACTGGTGGCGACAAGATGCGCCACAATAACCACAAGAAGCCCAACGGGGTTCCCTCCACGCCTCAAGGTGGTCATCAGAAGCCTGATGCACCATCCGCAGGGAAGAAAAAGAAGCGCAAGACGAATACTCTTGGACTCACCCCTGGTGATGAGTCCGATGATGACTTCAATGAAGAGGCGAAGCTTGTCGAGCTGATAGGCCCAGATGCCCCCAAGTACGTTTGTTCCTTTGTTTTTTTTCACTTTTATGTTTTGTGGCGGATGAGCTTGCGTTTGTATCTTCCTTCCAACACATTTTCTTGTTAGGATGCGTATTGACCAAGACACACTCCTCACAGTCCCACCGATATTGCTGCATGGATCGCAGAACGCAAAGCCAACTTCCCCACGCAGGCGCGCATCAAAGCCCTGGCTGCAGCTGCGGCAACCTCAAACGGCGAAAAGGCGAAAGACGGCAAAGATGCCGCAGTCTCGTCACTTGAGAAGCAGAAGCTCAAGGCAGAGAAACTCAGGAAGCAGCTTGAAAAAGTAGAATCGAGTATCAAGCGTAAGAGGGAGCAGCAGGACGAAGGTGATGACATGAGGGATGTCAAGGCCAGTCCTTCCTCCTCTGATGATTCCCAGTCGGACTCAGACAAGCCTGAGGTTCTGCCCAGCCGCCCAGCCGTGCCACCGCCGTCCAAGAAGGCGGATCCCTCAAAACACTGCAAGTACTACTCGACGGGTGGTGTATGTGGTAAGAAAGGCAAGTGTCGCTTTGTTCACGACGAGGCAGTTCGATCTGCTGCCCTGCGGGAGCGCGAGATGAATGGCGGCAGAATGACACTCCAGCAGCGCCTGACATTGAACGACAAGGATCAAGAGGATCTCACGATTGTCAAGACTCTTCAATATCTCAAGGAGAAAGGCCTAATTGATCAATCGGGCAGTACGCCCAGCTCGCAACCAAACAGGTCGGAGACAAGTGCCGACCTGCCGCCTCGCCCAGCTGTCGTTGCTACCTCATCCCGCGCATCAGCGGATCCCTATCAGGGGTGGGACCTAAATGGCTTTGGCAACTCGGGAGCGAGGGACTCGGTCTAGAGGGCCAAGTACCTGGGGAATCTGTCATGATAGGTGTTTTAAAGGCGAAGTGCCCTGAAGCTATAAGATGACGGTTTCTTTTCCCTGATTTTTTGTCTGTACCAAAAACTTTTTAGTTGTTGTCATACCCTTCTTTCACCCCCTTTCTTTTTCTCTCTTCTATTTTTAACCAAAGCATTTGCGCTGCCAACATCTCTAATTGTCGATAATTTGTGCCACTTTGGCATTTTTGTGTTTATCTCTATTCACGATTTATTAGGTTTTCTCGCTCTTTATGCTTACAGAGAGGGATTACGGGCACACTGCAACTTCACGTTAGCACCCTGGCCTTGGGCCAATGTCAACCATCGCATAACCCTTTTCGCTGATGGACTCTAGAGAGTTTTCCAAATCAGAGTATCAGGGACTTCGCATTTTGATTTTAATTTTGATTTGTAGTTTGGCATATTTGCTCCTTGGGCACCTCACCAGTGCGTGGTTACTTGCCGCAAAAATCGCAACGCAATGTGGGCAAATGGCAAACATCAAGGCACAGAGTGGCTCACTGTCTTGGGCTGACGGCAAGTGCAAAACATTTTGTTACAGTAAGAATTGGCATTCTCCATATACCCACGGTTTTATTCCAAGTAGCAAGCTCCCTTCAGAAGAACTCGACCACAGCATCATTTCCGTCGTGGATGCTATCAAAAAAAAAAAAAAAAAACTTGATTAAACACTAACAGACAAACGCTTATGCTATCCACCAACTCCCCGCAATCTAATTGATAAATTTGATCTTCTCGTCTAGTTATTTCCTGCAAAGCATTGTATAGCCGTAGTTAAATTACCAACTATCAGCGCTCAGGTCATTTTCCAAATATCTTTCTAGATCAAGACTCATAGTGAGAAACTCGCCAGGGCAGCAAAGGCAACCATTGTAGATAGAGTGAGTAAGTTTGAAAACTATCGCCGTCTGGACATAGCTTCCAGGAGCCGTTGTTTCCGTTCCTCTTTGGCGAGCTTGAGTCTCTGCTCTAGGGCTTCTTGTTCGCGATCTTCACGACGGCCAAGTATTTCGGCTCTGTGCTCTTCCTCGTCAATGTCTGAAATGCCCGCCTCCATATCAGATTCATTATCAGAGGCGTCAGCATATCGTGGTCCGCCGTAGCCGTTCTCGTCTTCCTCGTCGTCGTAGTCGATAAAATCGTCCATATCTTCATCGTCTTCGTAATAGCGGCTTTGGCGGGACCGGTAGTCCCGTGATCCATTGCCACCAGCTGAGCGATGATCAGCAATTCGTGAGCTTGTGGAAACTTGCCCGGGCTTCTTTGCGCCGTTAGGCTTTGGCCGGGCGGTGCCCTGATACCCTGTCGTTGCTACGGCTGCCTTCTTAACCTTTTTCGCCTCGGTGGCCACTGCTGATTCCTTCTTGCCATTAGGGGTAGGCCTTGCTCCCGGTGCACCAGGACTTCGTATCCTCCCATTGGATCTATCTCCGTTCCTGGAGGCGGATGGCCCTGCTGTTCTGCCTTTCTGTGCAACCGCCCCGCCCCTAACGCCGTCCCTTCCGCTGGGTGCTGGACCGCGTGCCGCCTCTGATTTTGGATCTGTCCTTTGACGGTTCAGTGGTGGTTTCTCGACAGCTTTGTGCTGAATTTTGCCAATAGGTCCTTGACTCTGCTGCGCCTTTGCCGCACGTGCCATAATCTCAGCAAACGAACCCTTTTTGGGAGCAGTTTTGGGGGCAGCGCCAGAAGTAACCGGCCTTGCCGGTATGGGCGGTGGCCTAGGTCTTTGGGCTGATGCTGTTCCCTGACCAACACTTGCAGAACCCCTGGCAGCAGATCCGGTTGTCCTCCTGTTCGGGTCGGACGTTCCTTGATATGTTGGTCGTGAAATTGATGCGACCAAGGGAGAAGTAGGGACAGCAGTAGGGCGAGAGGTTGTAACAGGGAGTTTTCTGGGGGCTGTAGACGTCACCGTCCGTGCCAACTTGTCACCACCGTTTCGGAGATCATCGTCGGCCTTCCTCTTGGGATTCAAGTTGATTTTGGACGCGTCGGCTGGTTTCGGCTTTTCGCCCGTAATCGACGCGAGCAAGTCGACAATCTGCACGAAGAATTAACCAAGTTGTCAGCTTCTGGAGGGAACGTCAAGCACTCTCGGATTCTACGCCTCCCCGAGACTTACTGGCATTTTGATTTTCAAATGCGGCACTACGGCCGAGGGCCTTTTGTCGATGCTTGACTTGCGAGGACGATCCGGGCGTGCAGTTTTGAGTTCGGTGCGAGCGTTTCGTCGGGTAACGCTGGTGAAAGATCTTTTGATCAATGTAGTCGTGGCCTTTATTGTACCTTTTTTCAATGCAGGCGAAGTCGGTAGGTTTCGGAAATGTGACGGTAATGACGAAAGGCGGCGGCAAAACAAGAAAGGGTCATGAGCGAACGCGGACCGAGTGAAGAAAAGAAAAATGCGCACCAAAATGAAGCCCGTTGACCGCGGGACGTTTGGGTTTGTACCCAAAATGAGGTAAGTGTAAAAGTAAGGTGGACCGGTGGTAATTATTGAGTGTAGCGATCCAAACAACGGACAAAGAAGTCGCTGGAAATTTGCGGCGTTGGGGCTGGGTTGCAATCAAACAAACTCAGTAGCAGAGCAAAATCTATAGACAAATAATTATGTAAGGCGAAAGACAAGGCCAAGTCTTGAATGCAGGGTCATCAATCAATCAATCAATCAATCAATCAAAATTGTATCAGCAAAATGAAGAAGATAAAGCGAGAGAGAGGGGTTGGCAGAAGATGCAAGAAGCAAACAATAAACAGTTGGCACAGGGTTCAAAAAGAACCTAAGAAGTTTTCGGTTCATTGGGCGGCCTTCCCATCCAAGCCACGGTACAGTAGATAAGTCGCCTACCTCTCCTACCGGTAGGTACCCTGAGCCAAGGCAAAAAGAAAACGAAAAAGGTAGGGATGTTCTCACTTCTCAGCCCACCTGCGGTCACCAGTCCCGTTCCATTTGGGCGAGAGGCGCGTGCTGCTGTGGGTCCGTGATGTAGAGTCCGATTCGATAGAATGTGTCGCGTTGAGGGACTACTTACAAGAACGTCTAAGGGAAATTCCACGACTTGAGTCACGGCAGACATGGGAGTAGATAAATAAAGTAAGAAAATACTTCTAGAAAATGCGGTTACCGAGTTGATGAAGAAAGTCAATTATGATCAGGATACAGTGTAGACCCTCAACTTCAAAATTGGCTATGCTGCGGTCGGGGGAGTTGCTGCAAGGAAATCAGGATGCAAAAAGGCTGCCATGCACTCGCATCGGCTACTTTATGTATCATGTAGGATGTAGGAGACCGCTCAGGCAACGGCAGCGATCAAGCATGTCAGTGCTTACCTCTAGTGATATATAGTACGCATCTTTTTTGCCAATCATGTGACCTCAGTATATCATTTTGCGGCGCACCAGTCCAACTTGTGAAGAATAGAAAAGGAACAGAGTCATGACGTGAAGGCGTCACTGAATCTGTTTATTTGCGAACCTTCAGGTCTACAACCGTGATTATTGTGATAGTATCGACGGTCTGTACTCCATGCTGCATCTACGTGAGGTACAGCTTTGAGGGAGAAATAAATGTAGGTATTACCTGTACATTTTATTTATTCGAGAAAAACAAACAAACCAAAACGATGCAGCGATCACTACCGGCGTCATCCGGAATTGAAACGGCGCGCGTTGAGGGGGGCCTTCTTGTTCGGACACACACGGGGCCGCCAAAGTGGGGCCCATACGGCTGCCCATCCCTTGCTCTCCAATACCCTGGTCATGTGACTCGAAATTGGAGACTCACAAAGATGCTTTGAAACCCCGCCGGGAACTTTTTCTCACAGACACAATCAGTCGACCTTATCATCGCAAAATCGACAAACCTCAAAAAGAACTCGAAGAGTCAGTCTCCCTTGCGGTTAAACTGATTGATATCTCGTGTTCTCTAAACCTTCAATAAGTGAGTTACTGCGCACAAAGCCGACTATACTGAGCACCAACGCGAATTGCTCACGTTGTCGCCTAACAGATCTTGGCTTTCGTAGGAACCCAATCTTCAAAATGAAGCACCTCGCAGCTTACCTTCTTCTCGGCCTCGCCGGCAACGAGTCGCCCTCTGCCAGCGACATCAAGACCGTCCTCGAGTCCGTCGGTATCGAGGCCGATGACGAGCGCCTGGAGAAGCTCATCTCTGAGCTCAAGGGCAAGGACATCAAGGAGGTATGATATCGCCTCCTACGAAGCTTGTTGACAACGTCATATAAAGGAACTATCGCTAACGTGAATAATTTCTACTACCACAGCTGATCGCTGAGGGCTCTGCCAAGCTCGCCTCTGTCCCGTCCGGTGGTGGCGGTGGTGGTGGTGCCGCCGCCGCTGCTGGTGGCGCTGCTCCCGAGGCTGCCAAGGAGGAGGAGAAGGAGGAAGGTATGTTTTTTTTTCTGGATTGTTTTACTACCTCATTATCACCATGGAGTGTAGCGCTGACCAAGCTTCCCTTCGATTCAGAGAAGGAGGAGTCCGACGAGGACATGGGCTTCGGTCTCTTCGACTAAGCGACACGCCATCACGATACGGGAGTCGATCAGATCATGTATACGACTTTGGGAACAAGCAAGATTGGACTGGGTCCCGTCACGTCGTCACGACCTGCATTATGAACTGGCTTGGAGGATCTGATGTCAATCGGTTTCGTTTAGGCGCGGATATAGGGGATAAAAGTAAAAAAATTGGTCGGCAGATACCCAGGAACTCGGCTCGCTTCGTTTCTCAAATCACCCCTCAGTCTCGTGCGCCAGTTTATGTGATGTGTGCACGTCGTAGGAAGGTGGTAGCCTACCTACCTACCCAGTGTTCCACATGGGCTGAAGCTATGCGCCGATCAGCTCAAAAGGTATGTACAACTGGACTTTTTGTTACATGTGGAGATTTCGAATCGCTGGTAATTTCAACAAGTGTGTCCGCTATTGCCAAAAAAAACAGGCGAAGCTTACCTAAAGCAATGGTGGTGTTTCGATTATACTTGGATAGCAGCAAATCACTGCTCATGGGTGAAGTTTACCATGTGAAGTTTGCTGCTTCGCGTACAATTGTCCCACATGCCCAGTTGACAGGCACTTAGTAATCAATTATTTCCAAAGACCTTCTGCACAACTATTTTGGGTACGGGCATTAGGTTGAACTATCTACTGCACAAGCTTTGGTTGACGTTCAACTGGTCAAGTTCCAGGAAACTTAGTCAATTGCTTGACCGGGATGCGCGTTGTAAGATTTATCTCCATAAGTAGTTGGTTGCGCGGCAACCATTCCCGAGGCACGCTATTGGTGTACCCACATTCATGAGTCCAGTTTTGTACACATCGGCAGTGAAAATGTAACCATGACTTTCGCGCTCCGTTGCTCACCTCTTACCTAGGTACGAATTCGTGCATTGGCTGCTCTAATTGCCTTTCCTACCAGGCTCTCCGGAGTTTTGGTCTCTTTTTTTATTGTTTTTGACACGCCGAACATATTTGGAGCGTTTTTTTGTCTGTATCATTGTATTTTATCGCGTTTGCCACCCCATAGTCCCCACGGCACACGCCATCCCTTAAGGTTGAGGCACGCGTCGTGAAGTAAACACAACAAATACCGACTCCAACTCGGGAAACCTTCCCACACCACCATCTCAAATATGTCCATCGTATCACCAACGCCTATGGGCGGAAGCCAGTTCACGACATTGGGCAGGCGGACGTCGACGAGGCAGGCTTTGAGGCGCCCGCCATCGCGACAGCAACTATCCCATCGGCCAACGTCCGACTCGAATCCGATTGGCAGTTCTCGAGCTACAGACAGCAACCTCCAGGGTGGCGCACAAAAATACGTCAACGACAACGACAGCTCCGACGAAGAGATTCCCGTGCCTATGAAGCTCAGCGCTCTCACCAAAGCACTCCTTGACGATGGCGGTCCCTCTGCTGCTGCTGCCAATGCGGCCCAACCAGCAGCGATTCCTACGCGCAACATGAGCTATCTCGATCGGGGTTTGGAGCATAAGGACTCAGAGAGGGAGGTCAGCACCTTGCGTGAAAGTCGTCGCAATGTGCGGGCTGGCAGCGCGCAGCTCACCTCGTCACCAAACCGCGGTGTTGAGCCCAGCTCTGCTCCAAGGAAGAGGGTTGTCCGTCTAAGCTCCACCAACGTAAGCGTCAACACCACTCCTGGTGGGTCTAGCCTTCAAAGCAAGGTTCGGAGGTCATCCACTCATAAAAGAGCGCCGAGCAAGGACAGAACGGATGAGAGAAACAAGGTATCGGGCCCCGAGCCGGTCGTCAGTCAGGACTCTACTGCAGCCGCCGACTCTGTTGCTGGTATAAATACCCCTGTTTCCGGCGCCAGGAGAGTGCGCATTGTTTCTAACTCCTCGGCCACTCGAGGTAGGACGCATGGGTCTACTCTCAGGTCGTCCAGCTCGGCCGGCACATCTCGGCTTCCCAGCTCCGCTGCGCACAGTGACCATGAGCAACCAGAAGAGCCGAGGACGGAGCACAGGACAAGGACATCACTGAACAACAGCAGCGGCGCCAACACCGCAAGGAAACCTGACGATGCCGCTCCTCAGAGCTTGATGCGCATGAAGCGAATCGGCCAGCTTCCTGGGAGCTTTCTTAGTGGTCCCGCCCGCCGAGGTAGGAGACGGCAGAGCGATGAGGAGGAAAACGCACCAGCAGATGAACAATATCCGGATCAATATATGCATGGACTGCGGGAACATGAACCTGAAAGCATTGCGAGGCATCAGCCTGGATCAGGTGCCGGCTCCTCATTTCGCCTGTCCAGCTATAGAGACCAAGCTGCCGCATCCGGAAGCCCAGTCAGCATCAAGGATCCGGCACGAGCTGCGCTCCGTAACAAAACATCACCGGGTTCCTCTGCAAAGACAGACGCCGAGACTAATAAGGAGAACGTTCCGCCTGAAGAAGCACATGAACCCGCACCCGTCTTTCAGCCGGTGCTTCCGTCCGCACTTGACCAGGAGAACGCCGTCTCAGCCGCTGTTGCTAGGTCAAAAGAAGTCATTTCCATGCATGAGAAGTTGGCCAGCAGAGATCCTGCGCCACTCCCTCAAGTACAAGCACCTGTGATACCAAAGCAAAGGGCGCCATCACCAGACCGCAAAGTTCTCTCTCACATGAGCAGAAATACCCCATTGAGGCCAGCCCCCCCTCCTCCGCCCAAAATGAGCGTATTGGATGCTGTTACTTCCACCGCCGGGGCCGCTACCACCGCCCAAGCCATCAAGAAGCAGCGAGTGCTTCTCAAGGTCAACGGGCGGGCATATAATAGGCTGGACTGCATTGGTCGAGGCGGCAGTGCAAAGGTCTATAGGGTAACAGCTGAGAACGGCAAGATGTTTGCTCTCAAACGAGTGTCCCTTGAGAATGCCGACACCACGGCGGTCAAGGGATTTTTGGGCGAGATTGAACTGCTCAGACGCCTTTCCGGGGTTGACCGCGTCATCCAAATGTACGACTCTGAACTCAACCAGGAGAAGAAGTTGCTCAGTGTGGTAAGTCAAGTCCATGTTTTCTCCAACATATTCTCCCCGACATGAGATCCTGGCAAATTCAATAAAGCATTTAGCTAACTCGATTGGATGTGAATCTTCAGCTTATGGAGATGGGTGAGCTTGACCTAGGCGATCTGCTCAAATCAAGGCATAGCCAAGAGGACTATAAACTCGACACTGTCTTTGTTCGCTTCATATGGAAGGAGATGCTGGAGTGTTTGCAGTCCGTACATGCCTGTGACATCGTTCATTCCGATCTCAAGCCAGCAAATTTTGTCATGGTTAAAGGGCGACTGAAGCTCATAGATTTTGGCATTGCTGGCGCCATCCAGACGGACGAGACGGTCAACGTCCACCGTGAAAATCAAATAGGGACGCCAAACTATATGTCCCCCGAATCGCTCATGGACTCTGCTCACTATTCAGCCACAGCGGCCAATAACGGACGTCCTGACCGATCACTCAACCGGACGAGGGTGATGAAGCTGGGCAAGCCCAGCGACGTCTGGAGCTTGGGATGCATTCTATATCAACTAGTATACGGAACGCCGCCCTTCGGGCATATCCCAAACCAGCTGGCTCGCTGTCAGGCCATCATTGCGTGGGATCACAAGATCAGCTTCCCCGAGAAGGGCGCCGGCGGCGTCTTCGTCCCACCTTCGCTCGTCCGAACGATGAAGAGGTGTCTGATTCGCGACCAACAATACCGGCCGACCTGCGAGGAGCTCCTCACAGAGACTGACCCTTTCCTCTATCCGCAAGAGGTCGACATGGACCGCGTCCTGCCCATGACGGAGGAGCTTCTGGCAAGGGTCATCCACAGCGTTGTCAACCGCTGTCGCGACCGCATGCCGACCGATGGCGAGCTCATGACGGCGTGGCCAAACGCATACTGGGCTTCGGTGAAGAAGAGTGTGGGGAGCAAGGAAGCGAGATCGTGACGATAATAATGAATACTGTAATGATGGACGAAAAAGTGCTTGTTTGTTTACATTATACCACCAACCCCCTCAAGTTGGATTTAGTAGCGGGGTTGGTCTGTTTCTTTTTTGCTTCCTGCTTAGCTGGAACCTGTCCTTGTATTTCGTCATGGCGTTTCTTGTCAATATCCATATTGCGTTTCTTGCCATTTTTCAAACTTAATTCACCCTGTACAGCTTGATTGTGTTTATTCCCTTGTTTTCGCCATTACAGTCACTTGTTAGTCGGAACAAAAACATGTTTCTCACTGGCTACAAAGGCATTATTGAAACAACATCACATTTCGGAGCGTCTTGCATTTTACCAATACATTCGACAAGCTACCTAAGGAGGAAGGAGACTCCGACCAAAAAGAATTCGCCTCGATTCTATATTTTTATACACGTGTTGGTAACATAGTCGATACAAACGAAACATATTATGGCTCAAAAAAGAAGCCATTTCCTTCAATACTCACCCTAACCAAGCTTAAAAGTCAGGCCGAGCCGATCAAAGTATTCGCAAAATGTCATTCCCAGCTTTCACCATCTGACTCCCCATTCTCAGGACCAGACAATGCCAGTGTCGCTGTAACCCGGTGCAGAAACGGGCTTCGGGGCAGGCTCTTCGGGGAGCACAATCTTGAGCTCAGAGATACGGATGGTAGTGTAGAAGTGCTTGCTCTTGATTGTCTTGGCACGTCTAGTTCTCTGCTTCTTGACAACCTTGAGGCGGATCGGCTCCGAGTCGGTGCCAATGACGGTGGCGCGGCACCTAAACAGGTCGGTGCTGACATAGGGCTTACCCTGCAGGGTGAAGTCGCGCGAACCGATGGTGGTGGCTCGGTCCAGGCGGAGCGTGTCGCCGGGGAGAACCCCGGGCATCTTGAAGGGCAGGCGTACAGAGTCGCCCGGGGTCACGAGGTACGGCTTCCCATGAATGTGCACCGTTATGTAGTGCTTCGGCTGGGCGGCGAGGAGCGGGAGGAGGTCTGGGATAGAGGAGAGTGCTGTCTGAGGAGCGGCCGATGGGTCGGTTGCCGTTTGTGGTTTCGGAGGTAATGAAGACGCGCTGATGGTTGCATCTGAGGAGTTGGATTGTTGTGCCTTTGCCAGAGATGGCTGCTCAGCGACGGGCGCCGACGTGTTGAACCAGTTTGCGTGTTGTAACCGGAGCCTGCTGGCAGCAGGAGCCAGCGTGGATGTAGCCGGCGCTGCAAGCCTCGGGACGGACGACCTCAGGCCCCCTAAGCAGCGCAGCAGTGTGTTGTTCATCTTTTTTTTGTCCCTTGTATATTCCGCATCCGTGCCCGGTTACTTAATTTTTTTTCAGGTTTTGTGATGAGGCCGGCCCTTCCCTTCGTGTGTGATATGTTGGGTGAGCCTTCCGTATTCGGGGCGGCTCAATTGACGGTGGATTTTTTTGCTGCCGTCAGGGTGGCCCGCACCACATAGGATGGTCCGAGCTTCGACAGCTCAAGCCCGCAGACCATAAAATGCGTGCATGTATGCATGATGTGCGCCGAAACAAAGACATGGGCACATCAAAGGGGACGAGACCAAGACTTTGTAGAGGAAGTGAAATGCCTATAGGATCATATTTGAATGCTATGCATCTTAAAATCATTGGGTCTGTTTGTTCACTAGTTGATCTTCTGTTTCTTTCGATTTTCTCGCGCTGGACATGAGAATGAATTGATTACGTGACGAACTGTCACGTGGGATCGCGTTTCAACTTGATATTAGTCGCGCATATAAAGACTGTCCATTGCTTCTCGTTGTTCCAGCGTGTCGGGGGGTGGATCTGCCGGGCGAGAAGCTGCTAATTGGGCTTCATCGGCCCAGTCGTTTCATCATACACGTTTCGGCGAATATTGCATGCACCTAGACGACTCGTGCCTGTGAGATTTTGGGCCGGGTCGGTTTTTGACGGGAGGGACCGAAAGCCGACCGAATGACAGACAAGAGTGCGCCACCCCGCGACGGAGATGTACAACAAACCCAGAGACGATCGCGAAAGATTTTTATGGCAAAAATGAGGGCGATCCCTGAAGAAACAATGGACAATGATTTGCAAACCTAAAATATTTGGGCCCGTGGAGAAATGCAAAGTTTGACGGAATGAAATGACTGCCAAGGCTCCGATTTTTTCTCTCTTTTATTTCTGCTTTCCTTTTTTCAGTAAAGATGATGCGTTGATCTTTTTTCGCCATTTTGCGAGGCCGCGTGGCTTGTGAGTAGTGACCGCAAAGTGTCCCCAAATCGGCCGATTCGTACCGAGACAACAGTCTTGGTGCCCCATGGAGTGGTTGCCGTCGCTTCCGCAGAGGCCAGGTCACCATGGATACCAAGCCTGTGAGGCAACGTTCTGTGCGGAGAAACTAAACGCCTCCACCTACCTTTCCCGTTCAAGACGTCCCCCGAGCATGCCCAGATAAAAAAAAAATGTTTCTGTACCCAATTAGCAAGTAGATAAGGGCCTTTGATAACATAAATCGAAGTACCTCATAGCGGTACCTGCTATTAGCGACTACTACGGTAAATTTAAACTAGCCTATTTTGCTTGCTTCGTAGGATGATGCTATCTATAGTGCATGAAAACGAGATGTCAAATCATCTCAGCTATTTCGTCTGAAATAAGTAGAGATATAAAGCCCTATCAAGCAATTAGTATGACTTTTCAACGGCGAAAATAAAACGGTCCCGAAAAAAAGGAAGACCAGGAAAAAAAAACTTTCCTTTCACTTCTCTGAATGTCGCCGGGAACTAGCTGATGAGGGGTTTCATCCGGTGTTGCCCATTGAAGGATGCCCAAACAAAGTCGCAGCTTGACAGGGGTCAGGTATATGAATTACAAGATTTGGAGACACGGACAGGGGTGTTTAGGAATGCGGGACAATCAAAGTTTCCACTTAAACGCACATGAGATGGGTCGATTGACCAATCACGTAGCTCTATTGTCCCAAGCTTCCAGCCACTCCTACTTTCACAGGCAGTTGCATCGTGAGGTGACTACTGTTTGGGTCTCAGGCGCTCTTGCCCAGTCGACCCAGGACCGCCCGCACCTGCCCACCCTTCCCGGCGTTGCGCTCAAATATCCCCAGACGCCCTCCTCCTCATCTCCGTTTAATATTAGGCTCAATCCTCTGCTCGTTACTGTTTTATTTTACTTCTTTTTTCCTGCTCAACGTCTTGCAGACATAACAACGCCCCATCGTTCTGAACGAACTCCCTTCCAAAATATTGGGCTCACAAGTAACAGTTATCCCTTGTTTCCTCTATCACACCGCTCAGGCTCAGCATTTTTTTTTCTCCACCGCAAGCAGAGCACCTGATTATCTATCCGTCATTACTACTCATCCTTCAAGAGAGTGTCTCCCGCTCTCGAAGCCTTCTCAGCGCGGGTTAACCACTCCAGCACGAGGCCAATCTCGCGGATTATCCTGATCTCACCACCACAACCGCAGCCATGTTGAGCAATTTCGCAATCCTCGCCTGCTCGGCGCTTATCCCTGTTGTCACGGCCCAGCTCCCCCCTCTGCCGTTCAACATGAGCTACACACCCGACCTCAGCCCAGCAAAGGTTACACTTGCGCAGAAAGGTATGCTGAATCCCACATGGCGCGGTTGCACTTGTTACCGTGTGCACGCGAAAGACGTGAGTTGCGCCATGCTAACTGTCACTTCCGTCCGCACTCAATAGCCGAATGGTGCCGCGGCGAGACTATTGTGTGCGATAAGCTTTGCGGTGCACCCTCTCAAATTCCCAAGACGAACGACTGTTCCAGCGACACTCTTGCATTCAGCTGCATTTGCCAGAACGGCACTGCACCGGGCTTGCAGTACTACCAGAACAGTCTTCCTTCGGTAGGTTGGACACAAGCCGACTAAATTCCCTTTGGCACTACTAACAAAGTACTACAGTTCATCTGCGAGGAAACCTTCAAGCAATGCGAGGCTGCGAGGGCGGGTGATGCCAATGGTCAGAAGGACTGCAAGACTGGTGTGCAGAGCAAGTGTGGCACTCAGTCTGCAGACAAGGCTACAAGCGGCGGAAGTAATGGAGCCACCACCACCACTGACTCTACTCCTAGGGCGACCCAGGGCGGGAACAGCCAAGGTGGCGCCACATCGTCTACTCAGCCTGCATCGGCCGCCACTCAGGTTCCGCAGTTCATTGGCATGGCTGCCGCTGCCGCCGTCATGGGTGCCTTTGCTCTGTGATAATGGCTCGACGACTTCGAGAGAGCATACCAATCGGGATGGAGTAGTGGTGGCGTTTGCCACTTCTTTCTCGCATCACGTCTTGGAGGCGCTAATGCAGCCTCGGAATTTTTTGTCTTTTTATGTATGGAATTGAGCAATTGAAGATACCACCCGCGCACGATTACGCCATCTATTTCGACTCTCCCTCTCGCGCTGCTGGTGGTGAATTGGGGGGTTATTACGACTCTTGAACAAGGATGGGAAAGGGATTGATGGGGTTGCCATGATTTACTAGGTGTTTGGTTTTGCAGCTGTTATTCTTCTTCGTCATTGCCTTCTGGAGGTGGCGGTAATTTGAAGGCGGTCGACACTGTCTACCATATCTGTGTCTGACTGGCCTACTGTTAATCATGGATGGTCTCCACCAATACCAAAAATATCAGGAAGGTTCACAAAAATTGTCGCCTACCCAGCCTTACCTGTGATCGGCCCTCGTTGTTTTGCTCTACTCCTTGTCTTCTTGACTAAATGGCTGAATCGGTATCCCTAGGTTTTGCCTAAGAACTGCTGATTCCAGGAATTTGCTCAGCCCAAGTCAGTAACATGGAGTATGCGCAATGACACTCTATTAGTCACTCATCACCCCTCACGTTTCCCCCTCGCTACCACGGTCTCTATCACCGATTCACTCGATCAAATGATTATTCCGAGATACTTGTCACTGGACGACATCCAATGTCCGACGGGAACTCTCGGTATATCTGGCATCATACAGGTGGAAACTGAGTTCCACGCATACAACCGTATAGCCCATCCGACGTACCCTGCTGCGGCCATGATGAGTAGGTTCGAGAGGCGCTTGGCCAAACACTCCATCCAGATAACCCACTTCTGACAAAGAGTATTTCAACCTGCTGGGCTCCAGCTGGTTGAATGTCAGCCGGGCCATGACATCGGAAGACAATGCCATCGGCCCCCTCGGCCCCGACATCAGGCCTAGCAATGGGAGTCCTCATGTCGTCTGTGACGAGGTTAACGGAGTGTCGCGGTATACACGGTTTTGGATCTTAGTATAGTTACCATACTCGAAATAAGGTATGCGCCTGAAAGAGGTACCTTGACTTAATAAACGGCTGAGGCGTCGGTACTTCAGAGCCACAAGTCTCTACTGGAGCAGCATCGCGGTCCAGGCTCTTAAACGAAGCTGCGAGTTCCACGATGGGGGTTTATTGTCACTCGAGGCCAAAACTGCCAATTCCAACTGCCCCCTTGGCAATGCAAACATCATGTCGGCTCAAGATGCATCGTCAGCGTGGAGAGTCAAGATCGATGATCTTCACGCTTTCTCCAAGCCACCCAGACCTGCAACCCATGGTTCAGACTGTCGCTTGACCCACGGCACAACTGCACGTAGACGATCGCTTTCCTCTTTGGGCCACCAACAGCGTGCGGTTGACTAAAAACCGTCTGCTAGAACTAGTCTATAACTTTTTGATACTGGAATGGCCTTGCCTCCCGCTTGAAGATATTCGACATGCGTAGTTGAAACTTGCTGCGCAATTACTCGTTTGTGTCCTGAGTCTCCTGACCAAACCAACAGACAATAGAAAGGAAATAAGCTCTGGTCGACTTTCAAACTTTTGCGACGAGTAATTTTCCATTAATTACGAACTGCAGAGGACGCTCCAGGCAGACAGGCATGCCCGATGCATGTTGGTCATGTATAATTTGTCCGACAAGTGATCAGCAACTCGATTCACAGATAGCTTTTACAGCACGTATGAAACACACTCTTCTTGTCGGTTTCGATTAGCAAATAGATACGGTCTTAATGAAGTAAATCCATCAACTCATTATAATCTCCAACCTAACATAATATCTATGTGTCACATAGTCTTGTCAGGGCTACGAATCGATTCCATCAGACACTCAATAAGTCAGCATCGACCAGTATCTGTCAGACAAACACCCCGATCCCCTGATTTGGCCGCCTTCTGTGCCCAGACGCCCCATGACATTCAAAAATTTGCCCGTAATAGAAATGTATACAGATAAAGCAAAGAAGGGCGACAAGAATATCGAAAGACTACCAAGGCCACCGCGCAGCCTCTATAGTCATCTCAAATCAAAGGCTGAGTCTGATACAACACCGAGGGTTCCCCATTGAGACAGTCAAAATGCCTCCAGTTGCCGACGACTACCAAAAGTCGATCTGTGCTAGTGAATTTGGGATGGTGATCACTTCACCAGAAGGCACCGCATGTCCATTATCGCACAAAACTCCGATGCTGTCCATCCCCTTCACCATTGCCAGCGCGTGCTTCAATAGTGGCTCGACGCACCCGTCTCTTAGGAAGGCTTTCGTGGTCCACTCAGCTTCGTCCCCCAAGTTCAAGGTCACATTTGACTTGAGCATCTCATCAGACTTCTTGGATGACAAAGATGCTGTGAACCAAGTCGAGAAGATGCCTTGGTCCGGACTCTCCTTTGCCAGAGAGGCTGTATATCGATTCCAACCTGCGTGCCGACCTGGAAGCAGCGTTGTCGCCATGTTTTGGACTTGTGTAACGCGAAGTTGAGTCTCCTTATCAGGAGCAACAAAACTCACAATGTGCAGAACGCGCAGTGCAGTCACTATGGGCTTGTTTGGTTTGCTATGATATGCCTCGCTATAGCATAGCTTGGGCTTTCCAGTCGTGTTTGAGCTGTTCGGGAAAATAAGGCTGTTAGCTTAGCTTTTGCGAACGTCTTCAGATGGACGGCCGTCTTTACTGGGATGCACTTACGGAATCTCCAAAGACTTAACTAGATTCTCGCCAAAGGTCTGACAAAGCTTGTTAACTCCTTGGACCGAAGAGCATGCAGCAGTAATAGCCAAGTCCCAATGGCGATGGAGGCAATGAATAAGAATCGGGGGCACTTGGTTAGGCAGATCCCTGATCTCAAATTTGAAGCTCTCGGCGTCAACCTCAATGACAAAAAGGTTGTCATCGTCGATCTGGCAGCTGAACTCATATATCACGCGGATATCATGCTGTTCCCATGGCGTCGTCTTTTCAACTTGCGTGGGAGAAGCAGCACACAGCCTGGTGATCTCGCGCAAAGCCTCTGCGTCCTGGCCGTATATGGAAAGTATGTTTGCAAAGAGTACGTCTTCTGACGACGAGTACCGCTTGTGCATTCTTTCCAGAAAAACTTCTGGGTTCCAACCGTAATGTTCCTCATATATTTTGTTCGTCGCAAGGCCTTCTCGGGTAAATCGTTTCAGATAGGCGCGTCCAAACACAACGCTGAGGTCTATTCTGCCTCTTCGGAATCTTAGGTGTTCAAGCAAACCACCAACCTTGGTGTTAAGATCCTCCATGAACTCGACATTTGGATCTTTCGTCAGATGCGGCTGAACAGGGGCTGCTGCTGAATAGGAACGTGCCTGTAGCCTGCGTGAGGGTGCCGTCTGTCTCATAGTCTTGTGAAAAGTGTCGGTTTCCCTGTCATTATAGACCATAATTGAAGGACGCGGATTAATTGTTCCCTGAAGGGGGACAAGTGGCTCCATATCAAAAGCAAAGGGTCGCGTTGTATTTGTGTTCACCTCTCGAGCCTCAAATGATGTTCCCTCAAGAATATCCTGCGGGTAAAGCGTTTCTGTCGGCACACAATCCTCAGATTGGCTGACTATCTGCGGAAGGTCGGCGGAGGTTGGTGAACCACGATGTGGTCTGGTGCTTGGTTTCGAGTTGGCCGGCGTTCCGAGGGCCGGATATTCCGCGAAAGAGTCCAAGGCTGGAGGTGGAGGGGCAGGCCATGTACCCTGACTCCATGCTTCCGTTCCTATGCGGGTCCGGTAGGCATCCAATGAACTGGGTGCATATGTCTTCGATGTTGCAGCTGTAGAGGACCAAGGGTTTTTTGCCTCATGTGAGGTATGACGCTGGGTCTCCGTTGGCCGCGGTCGCGAAAAGCCCAAGTGTTTGGGTTGGTTTGCGTTCATCCCAACATTTACCGCCTGCCGTTTACCAACCGAGTCGGTGTTTTTGCTCTTTTGATAGACTCGTGGCTGAGACAATAGACCAAAAGCGGCGGAAGAAGTAGACCTTGCTTGTTCGAACTTCGTGATCGGAGGAGCAGCGACCTCATGGGAAATTCCAAGGTCAGAATCGATGATTCCATTTCCTGTAGGGGGGTCCAGAGTGATGTTCTGCATCCAACCCATTACCGTCGGCTTTTCTCCAAGGTAGGAGCCGGCCTTGCTCATGGTGCTCGCTGCGCCAGCGACGACGCCAGGCTGTTTAGAAACGTACCTCCAGCTGGCAGTTTGTTGAATGTACCGCCTTCCTTGAGGGACTTTGAACAAGCCCTTTGACCGAGGACCAAAGAAGGACTGCTCTTTGCCGTTAGGGCCGACTTGCACGGCTCTAATACTGACAGCCTTCTTAAGCCCTCTATACTCGTCAAGCGTGGCCTCCACACCATGCATGGGATCTAGGATGCATCCCGACACTAGAACAGGATTTATGTCGTTGCAAAGCCTGGCCTCAACGGGTGTGCCACGGGCAGATGACTCTGTATACAGAGTATGCTGGACCTGAGGATTGGCCTCATGGAAGCGCTTGCGTATATTCGAGAGACGCGAAATGGTAGTGTCAACGTTGCACCGGATCTCGCCGCCGACATAAACGATACGTCCTAGCCCAGGTGCTGCTATATGAACGGCTGAAAGCTGTTCAAGCCTGGATATCGACTCCTGGCAGATAATATCTTCGCAAGTAACACCATCGGGCTCCAAATCGTCGATGTCCTTGAAAATCCGCACAAACTTGTAATGCTGGAAGTCCGAAGGTACCTCAAGAACATGAGCAAGCTCCGTGCCGGAGGGGGTGTCAAGTTCATTCTCCTTCGGCGTCACATCGTTGTCGTCGATGGGCTGTCGAAGCCGGAGTATCCATGGATGGCCCTGACGTTGCGACAAGGACAGAATCAGCAAAACAGAAATGAAGCATTTGGTCTGAGAATGGGACTCACTAAAGGGCCTTGATCGTGGCCAGTCACATCATCCCATATGATGTCCCGATCCAGACTCGACAAAAGGCTTGTGAAACGGTCCTGAACATTGATTGTGTCTTTCTTCTGGCAGACAATCCTGTTATTCACAAGTTAGAATGGCTCGCGGCAGCATAAGCTGTTGGTGACTTACTTGAACCACTTTCCGTTGATCTGATAAGTAATATCACAGCCCGGCTTATAAATGGTTATCAGTATCAAATGTGCCTAGCTAGTTTCGACATGCATATTTGTAGCGCTGGGTTCCGGTGGGTGTTCTCACAATATTGAACGCCTTGGCCTCGGTCAAAATGTGTGAGATGGCTCGCTCATGGTAAACCCAAAACGTAAGAACGTGAAATTCATCATGTGTCTTGATCAAACCCGACCGTGACCGCGAAGGGTCAGAATCGGATTTCGAGGGTAATGCGTTTTTCATGGCCTAAAGTTTAGCTTCGTGATGCTGTGGGATGATGTGACATCTGAATGCCTTGAACCGATCAGCTTGCCCACAGAGATGTGTGGTAATCAACGCAGCTGGTACTGTGAGCGAGTAACGAACGTGGGAGGGTTATCTGCCTCGCACTCTCTCTTTCCACCTCGTGTACCAAGCTAGAAGTTCCTAGTAAGGTAGTGGAGGTGAGGTTAATGTAAGACAGGTATGGATGGATTAAGAACTTTGATCTCTCGACGACTGGGGAAAAGATCGAGCAAAGGTTCAGGCAGGCAGAGGTAGAAAGAATAGTATTATTGGATGGGTTGGTAGGGTTTACCAAGAATGGCAGGCACAAACTGAACAGGAGGGCGGCGGCTGGCGTAAGGTTGGCAAAAAACCACAAACTGTGCAATTTTCACTGCAAAACGCACAGTCCAACAACCCTGGAATTAAGGTAAAGAGAAGATAAGTACCTAGGTAGGCAGGTTAGGTAGGTAGGTAGACCCAAGGAATGACAAAGGCCTTCTTGCCTTAGGTTTGATCAGAGTTGCAAATGCCGTGAGATGTTTGTTGTTGCGGTGGCCTTGGGACTGAGTTGATAATCAAACGACCGAACAAACGGAAGAGAAAACAAAAGCTAATACCATACTTACAGTAACTGCCCAAATATGCCCCCCATTACTTGCTTTGATCGGTAGGTAAAGGCGGTAGCTTGGGGCAGCTGACAGCCGCCCAATCCTTTTTCTAAGTTTGCCACAGAAGCACCTGGGAATTCACGTTTTAACCCCTAGCCTGCCTGACTACTTCACCAACCTGACCACAAACTAAGCAATCATTAGACTGGCCAACATATTTCTTGTTTGAAGCCCCCGAGACACCCTATTGTTCACCACACTCACGACAGTGTGACAAGCTTTCTATATTGAACCCGTAAATGCTGCGCCATCTCTGGGCAGAAGGCTTCTTCGAGATCCCTCACCGAGGACAAACAGCGGACACTTAAAGCCAACCCCCACCCCTAAGAATCGATGCAACAAGAAATTTAGGAGCCGAGCCATGGACTGAAAGTGTCTTTTCTAGAAGAACCCGAATAGGATATTTGTTGTTGTTTTTTTTTGTCGACAAATTTGAACCAAAATGTATAACGCCATCATAATACACCAAAAAAAAGAAAGGAGACCAAGGAAGAAGAAGAAAAAGAGAGCGCGTTTGGTGGGTCGTCGTCGTCGACGGACACAATCGAAAGGATCTATAAAACAAACACCTTGTCTTCTGGGAATTGCAAATATGTACCTTGAAATAAGGAGGGAAAAAGAAAAAAAGGAGAGTAAACGCCAATTTGTCATGGGGGAATAAAAGAAAAGGAATTCCCCGATATCATGGGTGTGGCAAATGCACATTTATGGTATGCCAAGCACCGTTGTCAGCTTCTTGTATATGCTGCGTTGCCTCGCCCGTACGTAAAAACGGTTCTCGCCTGCAGCAGCGTCTTATATACGTCGGATTTGGATCCACCAAAGGGCTCATAGTTTCGCCATCTTTGATGTTCATTCATTGCGCCCCCTTCACGTTCTCCTTGACCTGCAGCGCCCATTTGAGCTTGTGCAGCACATCTCTGGCCTCCTCGAGCTGCCTCGTCTGCTCTTCCTCCCGCTGCGCCGCCTTGGTCTTGATGTCCCGTAGCGCCTCCTCCTGCGTCGCCTTGTATTCGGCAAACTTTGCCCCGATGGCCTCGTTCTGCCGGCGGAGTTCCCTAATGTTGCCGTCCTGCTGGTCGCAAAGCTCGCGGAGAGTGTTGATCTTGTCGTCGTCGAGCGCCCGTTCCTTCAGCAGTTGTGACATTTCCTTGCGTACCCGCGAGAGCGCCTTGTCGACCTCTTCCCCTTGATCGCGCCAGTGGCTGCTGATGGCGTTGTACCGGCCCTCCATCAGCGCAGCATGCGTCGTCGCCTCCTCGACGGTCCGCTTTGAATCGCCGCGCACCTTGTTCATCTCCTCGCGCCAGGTCCGTTCCTTGTCCCGTGCATCAGCCGTCCGCTGCTTCTCAAGCTCTACGGCTGCTTGCAAGCTCTCCACCTTGCGTTCCTTCTTCGTCAGGAGGGTCTTGGTAATGTTGGCGTCTAGCAGGCGGCTTTCGTACTCGGCTGCCATTCGCTCCATTTTGTCCTCCAATAACCGAGCTGCTTGCCTTGACTCCTCCGCCTTGAGCTTTTCTATCTGTATGTCTCTCTTCAGCGATTCATTATCCGAGACCAGTTTGTTGATGACTCTACCGGTCTTTCCGCTCAGGGCCGCCTTTCCCACTGTCGAATCCCACCCAAGGCCCTCTTCAGAAGATTCCTGCCGGCCCATTTTTGACGCGTTGCCGTTACTTGGGCTAGTGCTTATCCCGGGGCTCCGGCGTGAATATGGCTGATCTGTAACGCCCAAACTACTTTCCCTCCTGGGTACCTCAATGCTACCCCTGCTGTCCGGGCTTGGTGTCCTCGACGACTGTTTGAGCCTTTGATGCTGATTTGGCGCCGCCAGGTGCGCCGCTGGTGTGTTCTGGCTATTTTTTGTTTTGGGGATTGGCCGCGAATCGTTCGCACCGTTTGTTTGTGACGTATACGGCGAGCTAGAAGATACGGTGCTGTATTCGCTCTGGAGCGAGCTGGAAAAGGCTGACGCGGAATTCCGGGCGGACCACTCTGTCGAGTCTGCGTCTTCGTCGTACGAGGGCCTACTGTCGTGGTTCGGCACAGAACGAATCGTGGAGGCCATTCTCCGGGCGTTTCCGGGGGCTGTTTCCGCCGAAGGCGACGCCGGGAGCGAGGGTAGAGGTTTGCTGTCGTTTTGTTGATGTTGTAACGCGGAGGTGCCGCCCATACTCCTCGCGTACTGTGAGTGGATCGGCGTCAGCGTCGTTCGTTGTGGACTGTCATCGATCGATGGTCTTGTGGCTCTTCTCGGATCTGCGTCCAACGATAAGCGGCCTTTGTTGTTTGGGGGCAGAAGAAGGCTTCAAGTCAGTTTCATGCGCCAAACGGTCAGATAATCAGTGTAATTTAGACACAAGCCTGCGGATATTTCAAAGCGCTGCGGACGGTGTGCAAGTACGTCTCACACCAAACACAAAAAGGCTCCGGGAGAGATTTTTTTTGTAGATAAGAAAATAAAACAGCGGAATGCATGTCAGGAAGATGTGTTAGAGGGGAAAATGCAGATAGATTTACAGGCTGCTCGCGGCTCCTACCACAAGGCCCCCCCTCGGCAGTATGCAAACGGTCTCGGTTTGGTGTTTCATGGGCAGATCGACCGCGCGCAACACAACGCAACACAACGCAACGTACCTATGGAATCGTCTTGGTGAATTTTAAAGACAAAGCGTGATTTCTCGGATGTGGAATGCGGCCGAGGCTTCCTCAAGCGATTGAGCATAGCAGCAGCACCAGAGGCCTGTTTAACCAGGTAAGAACCGATGGTGTCGGACGCGGGCCGTTCTGCGGGTGAGCGACTGGACGACAGCTGCGCTTTGTTTGCTATTTCTTCTGGTAGCGTTGCTCTGTCAGCGGCCGTTTCCATGGCCAACCCCATCATCGGCGTCAAATCACACAAAAATTTGAAGAAGGAGAACGAATGTGTTGGGGACAAGGACGAGGCAGAAGAGAATTGAATTGGATTATGGTGTCTATTCCTTTTTGTTCTTCATTTGTTCTTGTTTGTTTGTCTCTGTCTCTGTCTCGTCTCGTCCTAAGTCTCACGGGCAATTGTGCCATCGGATGCGAAAATGAACCTACCAGACTGCTGCCGTTAAAATGTACATATGTGCACAATGCACAATGCAATTGCAATTCCGGATGAGGAATGTCGAGCCCGACTCGTCTTAAGCAATTGATTGTCCGATGAACAAACGAGCGATTGACAACGACAAACGAAATGTGACGAAAGCTGCGAAAGTTTGGGGGGAAGCGAGACAAGCGGCTGACTTGGTACGGTACCTTACCCGGGCACATTACTACTGTACGTACCGTACCCTACCTACCTACTTTTAGTAGTACTTTTAGGTACGGAGAGCAACTAATAACTATAGTACTTGAACCAATGTACTCGGCAAATTTTCATGCCCAACTCCACAAACTACATGGACCAACCAGCTGTCAGCTGTACCAAAATGCCTTTTTCGTCACGCGGTGGCATACGGAGTTACCTCATCCACGTCGGGGTGGAAATTTGTTTGTTCAGCCTCACAGGCAGACAGTCTACAGATAGGGCAAGGGGAGCTTGGGGATAGGAGAGGGTAAAAAAGCAAAAGCAAAAAAAACACTGTAAAGCATAAAGCAAAAGGGGAAGGGTATCTCAGAAACAAACAAGCTGTGAAATGGAAATCCTGGGCGTGCATAACAGGGGTTCATCTTGGAATTCATCCAATGGACGTACCAGAGTAAAACCGCAAGATATTAAATACAGGGTCTTGTGCCAGGACTTCAGGAGAGAGCTCAAAGTAGCACAGTACGGTACTTATGTATGGACGAACCCACCCATCCATCCTAACCTGACTATCGTTCGAGGGTCTCTTCCCCCTTCAAGTGCGGCACCATTTCCGGTGTACCGCAAGTGGATACCCAGGGGTAGGGGTGACCCGGGCAACCGGCATGGCTTACGTCGTACCTGGCAGGAATACAACTGGAGGTACCTGTCTCACACCAATTTGACCCACATATTGCCGCGCCCGATCTACTGTAGGGACTGTTAATTGTTACTCGGTACGAAGGATTAACACAAACTGAAAGCGTACGGGGCCATTATTACTGTACATACATACGGTAGGTACATGTCGAAAGTGGTGTTATTAATGTACACAGCAATCATACAAAACAGAAGGACGCACATGCTTGCACTTTGGTATATCTGCCTTGCTGCTTGGGGATGTTCCCAGATACCAGTTTTTGGAAGGCACTCAATTCCCGACACGGATGGTGGCGTCACAAACAACACAGCCAGCGCTCCCAGTCATCTTGTGCAAACGAAACGTGAGCACAGACAGGCGGAGGCCTTGCTAAATTTAAAAAATTCTGACATTTTGGCACCCCATGCCTTGCCAGTCCGTTACTTTATTCGAATTCTCGTGACCTGCACGACGATGACCGAAAATTGCATACTGCGTGTATACTCGCAAGTACAATGAATGACATGGATCAAACCTTGGGGGCAAGGACGAGATATAATCAAGATGTCACAGACACACTAACCGATGTCGTTGACTCTGTAAACTTTCACTGTACACAGCTTATTTTATTCACAACCATCCTTAGTTGCCAGAGTTGCCTGAGCTGTTCTTTTGCCTATATCATTGGCTACCTGATCGTAACCTCTCACACGCCCCCTTCCAAAAACGATCGTTATCTTAGCAAAGCAAAATGATGTATCATACACGCCATTAGAAAAGTGTATAACTGTAGCCTGCTGGCCCAAGATGCCTTGTTGATATTCCAGAAAAGGAAGAGAGATATTGAGAGAGTAAAAACACACCCACTAACTGGCAAGAACCGCTGTTGGCGCCACTGACTGGCCAGCTTGTCCAGCTCCGCTGTTGGCCTCCAAGAACGCCTTTCTCCATCGCGTTAGAAATTTGGCTGCTAGTGGTCGAGCTTCCTCGTCTGAAGTAACACATAGATGTCATCCAGTTAGCAAAATAAAGTCACTCAAAATTTTCAGAGGCTAAGACAAGATGAAAAAAATAAGAAGGTAGACTTGAACTCACACTCCGTCCAGATACCCTGCATCGCATCTAGTGCCATCTCCCTGGCTGGCGGCCTCATCATGACCAAGTACACCAGACTCGTCAAGGCCAGACTTGCCAACGATGGGTCTCTACACATACCCTCAACGCGCTTTAGAATCGCCGGGTTCACCTCAGGTATTTCACCCAGGAACCGTGTCAGCACCTTGTCTTGTGCATGCAAGTATGGGGTTATGCCATCCACCAGTCGCAATGCAACCTTGTCGTAGTGAAGAGGCGCGTCGCTTGCCATCCTCTTCTGCAGCTGGTCGTTGTACCATTCTTCTGACAGCCATGAGATGGCTACATCGATCCTTTTTCGGAAGTCCTCTAGCACGTAATTGTAGAGGGCCTCGCGTACTTTGTCACCAAGTATCTGCGGTGTACCGTCCTCCTCCTTGATCGTGGTCTTCTCTAGCGCAGATGAAGACCGGGTAGCCAATCGAGTAATCACAGTGATCCAAGATTCACGATCGTATAAGCTGGCTGCAAGTCTGTTAATTCCTGCCTTGGACCTCTTGGAACCGGACTCTTCAAGCTGCTTGGTCATTCCCAAGACATTTGTGACAATTCCCCGACCAGCGTTTGAGGCTTCTTCGGGTCGCAAGACTGGCGGAGGAGGCAGCTTGTATGCCCCAAGAGCCAAGGACGCAGCCTCCATCTTCTCGGCCTCTTCTTGGCGGGAAGGACCGTCCTGTTTGTTGAGTATTTGCTCTGCATCCTCTGCGGCATAGTAGTCAGGCTCGTAGTCGTCGTCATCGTCATCGTCAACTCCCAATGGAGCTGTAGCGGGATTTATAAGTACAGGTTGCGCTGCAGCCGCTTCGAGGGTTTTCAACCGATCCCGCACACCCTGAGGAGGATATCAAGTTAACACGGAACTCATTAGGTTTGTTTCATAGCTTGATAACCGCAAGAAAAGGCAACCACTCACATTGATACCCCGATCTAGCAGCTGTTGGTCTATCCTAGCCAGCGTTGAGACACAGATCTTTGCAGTTAACTCAGCAGGAACCACAGAAACGTCGAATGACTGGAGGCCAGGCGTGTTTGTGAGTGTGAAAATAGCAGCCAAAGTGGTTGGACCCGGTGGCAATGGCGGAATCTCCTGCAGAGGAACAACGACGGCGCCTGATGCGAGCCTCTGCCGCTTGGCATCTCCCAAGGCAGCGGCCTGCTGCTCAGCCAAGGCCCGTTTTCGGCCAGCATTGTCGTCGAATATGTCGGCGCGCGAACGGGCAAGTCGTTCAATATGTTGCTGGATGCGAGGGTTCATTGGGTTTTGTGGATCACTGCTTAACTGTTAGCATGGTGACAAACATACATTGCTAGGGTCTTGGGTCCTTACCGTCGTATGAGATGCATAAGCAACATTCTCGTTGTCTTTTCCATCGACTTGACAAGAACACGGGTTTTGGGTGTCATAGGTGAGTTTGCTAGCTTCAGGGGGTTGAAGTTCAAGACCGCATTAAGGATCCGATTCGAGGTTGCCGGCCTCGTACGGATCAGGATCGCAACACAGTTCAGGGTAGCATCGACAACGAGTGCGTCGCTGTAGAAGGATATATCAGGGGTCAGTATTGTAAAACACCCACGTGGTATGGACTCTCATACCTGCTGTTATCTTGTAAGACCCCAAGCATTCTGTCCAGAAGTCCAATAGCCTCCGCTTCCAGATTCCTGGGGTCAAGAACCGGGTGGCCCTGTGGGATATTTGACAGAGAAATGTCAAGACCATCACGCTAGGCACGCATTAGTGAGCAAAGGAATAGCTTCTATTGGGTATCGGAGTCCACCAACTCACTTTGAACTCGCCATTGATGGACACGGTCTGGGCAAGCACAACGCGCTGAGCAAATTTGATGCAGCAGATCTTGACGCCCGGAATCTCTCCACTCCATAGCTGAAAGATCCTCGACTTGATGGCAGTTATGCGCTCCCACGTTGTGGTGTCGTACGAGTTGTTGATACTATTTTTGGGGAGGTACATGGTTAGCGAAATCGCATCTATGGTCATGACGACCGACTTGGGAGCGCACAAGGGATGATGGGTGTCTGGACCGCGAGAGGGCAGGACAAGAGGGCACCGTTTGGGGTCGAAGAAGGCACATACATCCATCGAACTACTAGAGGATAGATACTAGCTGCGGTCTGAATAGCGCTCCTCACGACATACGCGTCCTCGCTTGGGTTCTCAACCCAGGCCCTCAGCGTCTCCAAGACCATGAGGCTCATTGTCTCCTTGTCACGGGACTGCAGCGACGGTGTTGCGAACGACTCGGCAAGAAAGTCGGCACCCCATCTCCTAAGTTCTGGTGCCGACTTGGAACCTATTATGGGTAGGATCCCCTGCACGATGGACGAATAGACCTTGACGTCGAGGAGCACATGCTTGCGAGCGTCATTAAGCTGACGGATTTGCTCCGCTATGGGAGACTGAGTTGCCGAAGCCATAACGGCTGGCCAATGGAGCAGGTGCTGTGCTGCGCGAAAGCAGCGCCAGAGCCTAAATCAGACCAGCTAGCTACGCAAAAGATTGACCCTATTAAAAGGAGTCCGATTTCCCGACTGGTTGAAAATGTCGTCGTAGCCTTGATCTGGTGAGAGTGTAAGATCAATGCTGGGCCTCTCAATGTCGCTTTAAGACGACGATGACGCCTTCTTTTGTGTGTGTTGGAGGCTGGCCGCGTCCAAAATGCAAGCTAACGAACGCGTCGCAGTGAAGCATCCAAATTTCCACGTGAGTTTCGACCTGGGAACAAAGAAAAATATTGTAGCAGAAAAGCCCAGTCTACTACTGTCATGCGCAGTGAGAGTTTACACATCTAACAGTGTGCAGATTTCAGATGCATGTCCCCTCTGTTGGCCGATGAAAATGTGGTTGTTTGATGGACCAAGTGTCGACGTCAATTGCGCTCAGCGCCCTTCTCAATCGCAAGAGCTGCCTGGTCCTGCGGCTCAAAATTGGCCTATGCAGAATCCAAGGAGCTCCCCAGGTGGGACCCTGGACATGGACCACCAAGTAGCCGGTACTTCAGGGATAGGGCTAATCCTGGCAGTGAACTCGTACCGGTACCGCAGCCTTGCCGCCCACTACAATCCGTTGCCAGCCGGTTCTAAACTTGGCGTCACGCGATTGACGGTATCGATCACCAAGCTCTTTCGATTCACTCATCCCAGCGACTCCCAAAAAGAAAAAAAAAAAAAAAAAAAACACACACACACACACACACACACAGGCACAGACAGACACACTCACCACGAGCACCTTCGCCGCCGTTTTATTCCGCTGTCCTTCTGTGACTCTTGCGCAAACGTACCAATAGCATTCTCAATGGCAGGGTAAGCAATTGGATAACCCAAAGCAACCTTTGCCACTCTATGCACACTATACACACCGTACACACCGCACGCACGCCGAGAACCCATGACCGTAACTTGCTGACCCCTCGACCTGCCGCAACCCTCCAGATTCCAAGGCGAAGGCTACTACGACCGCCGCTACCGGCAAAACCCAGCTCTGGTGCGCGCTCGTCGCCCATACCTCGTCAAGAACGCCATCGCCGGCATCACGCTCGCCGCCTTTACTGCCGGAGTTTGTCAGTAAACCTGCTTGTTATCTCCTCCCTAGAAGTCTATATGCACGTCCCGCTCTCCTTCGAAGATAAAACGATCGCTAACCGTATTTTTGTCTTGGTATTAAGACGCCTACACAATTCACGCCATCGGTCAAGACGAGTTTGAGGACGTCAAGGTGCCTGAGACCCCGCGGCAACCCTCAAACATCAAAATCCAGCAACCATCTTCTTCATGATGTGTACCTAGTTGGACGAATCGTCAGGCGAGTGACAGGGCATGATGCCCGGTGTACTATTTTCCAGGTGTACTTATGAAAATACTTTGAAACGGAAATACCCAGCTCCAGATTCATTTTAACGGAAGAAGAATAAAAAAAAATTCTTAGGAAACCTATTTTCCATCTCAGCATGATTACACGTGTTTTTGTGGAATATCAGGAAGCTGATGCATCCTGAGAAGTCCATCTTATACGCGATGACTTTGTCTGCTTTGTGATATAGAACTAAGACAAAGAGCAAGCCAGAAAACCAAGGTGGTCCAACTATGAGCAGATGTGTTCATAGACTCTTCTGCTTCACCCGCGTGCACAGCGATGTCTCTCTTGGCATTTCAACAAAAGAATCCAGCTTTGTCCTGGTGTGCGAAATTTCTAAAAGTTATATGATATACACGAGGCCAACTCTCGGTCTACTGTGGTTGAGTAGCCAGGAAAAGGATGCTGTGTGGGTATTATACTGAGAAGCAAAAGAAAATAACCCAGCCCAAAGAAAGAACCAAGAACAGACAAGAAAACACACAACACCAAAGTCTCCTAACGCCACAACCCAAGCCAAAATGTACCCCTGTATCAATGCGTCTACCAATAGACGGCGCCGAGTGCCGCTGCAATGAGACTAACACTCCACCAAACAATGCCAAAACCGACGTAAAATGAGACTTGAGAGGTTGCGAGGGAGTGTTGGCAGGGATCGCACCGCCAACTTGCAGCAGCTCCTCAAGAGCATGCGCGCAAACACAGCAAGGCGTTTATTTGATCGCCATCATCCCGGACTTCAGCATACTTGAAGGCATTGCTGAGGTTCCGTTGACTGCCGACGAACCATGCCCGATTTGAGCTCTTCTTGCATTGTGGCTGTTGCGACCACCAGAAGGCCCGGATTGATAGTGCGGGCTGCTGCCGTTGGCCTCCTTGGGAGTGGTTTGCTCACGTGGCCGAGACTGGTGTTGGTGCGACGGATGATTTGGGTTTGCCCATGGTGTCTGTTTGAGGAACTCCTCTCCCGCAGGGCCTAATATCCTTTCATTCGGAATAGCGCCGTAGTCTTGAAAGGTTGCCGACACTGCTCCAGCGTGATGGCTACTCTCCCTCTTTGCTTGCTGGCAAATTCGAGTGAAGTCAGGATGGGCTAAAGCTGCTTTTCAACCCTTGTAGGCGCCGCAACTTACCTTGATCTCATTCAGGTCGTCCTGGATTTCTGCCGAACTTGCACCGGATATCCTAGGCGCGCCTGGGAAGCCCTTGTGTCTTGCTATTTCGGACAAAACGGAAACCTCCTTGTTGTACGCCGTGACCTGTTTGACGGCCTTGGCTCTTGACTCTGGATAGCGTAACGTGAAATCGGCAACTTTGTTGGCATGGCAGCGCCTCTGTTGTTGTATCCTGTACCACTCGTCGCCGAGTTCTTCGAGTACTTGTTCGCGTGTCTTGCGAACGTCTTGATAATATTGTGACATGATCTGTGATCTGCCCGCGACAGCCCAGCGTTGGAGAGACTCCTGGTTTAGTCTGTACTCGGCCTCGATTATTCGCATTTTGTCGTCGCGGCGTGCATCGACGCACCGCATCATGGCCAAGTAATCAGGGTGTGTTGGCTCAGGGGCCATGAGCATGGCCTCCTCCTCATTCAGTAATCGCAGGCGCTCTTCGTAATACCTGCATTGACTGAGTCAGAACTCGTCCAACAAATCTTGGAGGACCCTCGGGTTTTGCACCCGTACTTACTGGTCTCTGAACTCTGCAAACGACTTTTCGAGTCCTAGTATGAACTCTTGGGCAGCCTTTTTTCGTTCCACTGAGATGAGAGTTAGCCTTTTCTCCGTATTCCTGGAATAAAAGGTAGTGTCAACAAGCTTACGTTCTTCCTCGTCCTTGTGTAAGGCCTCCGCATCCTGATCACACTCCACATCACCGTCTCCATCGCCGGGTTCCATGTCTACATCGGCTTCGGCCTCGGCATGCTCCTCGGTGGTGGGAAGTTCGCCTTCGGTAGTAGGAGCGGGTATTTCGTGGGGCGAAACAGCAGCAGGCTCTGGATCGCGATCATCTCCGGCGCGCATTTGCTTTTCTTTCCTAGAAGTACTGCGCTTTGATCGGCCCGGACTTGGTTGTTGTCGCGCCACGGTGCCGTTTGCATCTTGTTTTGATGTCTGGTGGGGATTCTTATGATCGCGAGAGGGTATATCCTCGTCTGATTGATCACCGTTGTGTGTGTTTATCGGGGTGGCCTCAGCCGTACTACCCCGGATGGTTGTGTCATCGGTCGCATCCGCAGCTGGCGCAACGGACCCGACGCGCTTCTTTGCCGGTTGGTCCGCCTCGACTGTCTCCGTTGCGGGCGATCGCTTGCGTTTTCTTGTGTCCGACGAAGATGTAGTGCTTGTGTCTCCAGATACATGGCCGCCGTCGACGGCGGTATCGTGTTTGTTATCGTGGCGAGTGCCGAGGGCGTCTTTGCTGTGACCGGATGGCGTTGAGAGATCGCTGTCGCTCTGGTCTTTATCGGAGTCCGACACACCATCGTTCTCTTGGTCGCTGGCCCCACCAGCTCTTGTCTGTTGCTTGAGCTTGCTGGGGCTGAATTGGAAGTCACGGTCTCTTGTGTTGAGAAACCTCTTGCCTGTGCGGTCTGCTTTGGGTGTGGTCGACCCGCCAAATTCTTTCAGTTTTGAGGGGCTATCGTGAAGGCGCTCCGTCTCGGCCTCGGAGTCGTTAATGTCGACTTCGGAGAGGTTAGATTCGTCGTCGTCGGCGACGCTATCGTCGCGTTCAGATTGCGCAGGGGTCCCCCTCTCGCTGTGTCCTATGCTAGTGACGTTCTTACGCATCAGCTGCTCCATGAGGTCGTCATCTCCATCCTTGTCCTCGACGTCACTGAGAGGGCTGGACATGTTGCTCGCGCTACCCTCGTGCAGGGCCGAGACAAGCGGGCTCGACGCTGGCAGGGTAGCGACGGCCGCGTCGCTTGCAGCCATTAGGTTAAAGCTCGCAGTTTGTCAGTTTGAGTGTTTATGGGAATTGTTGTTGTGTCAAAATGGCCTCGTTCGGGTTGTAGGAGGTGGGCAAGACCGGGGGGACGATGTGAACAAGCCAGCGACTGCGAGCTGTGAGAATGGGCTTGCTTGAGCGTACAAAAGAAAGGATGCTTGGAAGATTTGTGGATAGGGAGAAAATAACAAAAAAAACAGTCGAGGCCGCGGAATTATGTTCACTTCACATCATAATCGTGCAGTGGTGAACCGAAGTATGGAAGGGTTGCGGGTGGTGGCAGCGCAAAAGACGGAACTGGGACAACAAGAGGAGAAGAGCGGACCTCTCGCGACGGATTGCCCGCTTTCCCTTCCTTGCTCATGACAGACTTGGGCACTTTTAGAGTCGGCTGCCAAACCCGCACCGCACTCACATCATACTGGGCGGTGACCAATGGCAGAACTAAAGCCGAGCTCGCTGCGGGTGGAATTTTCCCTGAAGCCACCCCACACCAGCTTTGTTCAAGCGGGCGACAACCGTGCAGGAGCCTGCATGCCGGCCGCTATTAATTTTTTTTCTTGCTACGTGAAACGCGGTCAACAATTGCACGTCTTGATTCCCGATACAGCAAGCAAGGTGTCACGCCTGAGCATCAAAGCATAACACAATGCCAAAAAAGTATGCAAACTCGTCACGACCTGAACATACTAACTGGAAAAGACTTCAGCTAATTGTTCTGCTTCTAGATCCCTTTTCGGCACGTCCGCCATCGACCCCACTCTCGATGCTTTATTCGCATCAAGTGTACGTGCCCTGATCCCATGACATGCAGTCTCACAAGACTGCTATAGTACAGTTGCTTACCGCGCGGCCGCTTCTTCACTACAGTCTGGTCCTGTTCAACCGTCAAAGAAGCCAAGATATATTGAACCGGTGTCGCAAGATGAGGAGTCTGGTGATGATGACCTTGAAGAGAGTGAAAATCAGGTTGATGATGAGCAATTGAGCGAGCTTGATGAATACATGGATTCAGATGCTTCGATCGGAGAAGACTCGGGCGAAGGGGGGGAGGAAGATGATAACGAGAACGAGGAAGCAGACAGCTCAGAGCCAGCTGCAAAGGCGGCGGCTGCGTCTAAACTACTGGACAGCTCAGAAAACAACAGGAAAAGAAAAAGGAAACAGGCCGACGCGCACGATGACCTGGAGACCAAGTACTTTCAGAAAGTTGCCGCCGAGGAGGACGAGGAGAAGAACCGGAGCAAGCGCTCCAAGAAGGAGCGCAATGAGAGCACCAAAGACAGTGCGGACGCGCCTGGTGGTCTGATTCACGAGTCTCTGCTCCCGGATAACGAGAAGACCGAGCTGGACAAGGCGGGAAGGACAGTTTTCCTTTCAAACGTTAGCACGGAAGCTATCACATCCAAGTCGGCGAAGAAACAGCTTATGGCTCATCTCGCCTCAGTCCTGGACAAGGAGGCTAAGCCGCCCCAGACTATTGAGTCACTGCGCTTCCGCTCCGTCCCAGTCGCGACTGCCGCCATGCCGAAGCGGGCCGCTGTCATTACCGAAGCCGTCATGGACGCCACGACCAAGTCCGCCAATGCCTACGTCGTTTACTCGGACGCTGCTGGCGCTCGCGCGGCGGTGACCAAGCTGAACGGCACCATGGTGCTTGATAGGCATCTGAGGACCGATAGCGTTGCGCATCCAGCCCCTGTCGATCACCGGAGGTGCGTCTTTGTCGGGAATCTCGGGTTTGTGGACGATGAGACCGTGGTGAACGTTACGGTTGATGAGGACGGCAAACAGAAGGAAGAGAAGCGCAAGCGGACCAAGGTTCCGATGGACGTCGAGGAAGGTCTTTGGCGCACGTTCGGCAAGTCTGCCGGCAAGGTGGAAAATGTACGGGTTGTACGTGACGGTGTAACGCGAGTGGGCAAGGGCATTGCTTATGTGCAGTTCTACGATGCCAACTCGGTTGAGGCGGCTCTCCTTCTCGACGGCAAGAAGTTCCCGCCACTGCTTCCACGTGCCCTGCGCGTAACCAGGTGTAAGGCGCCGCACAAGACGGCCCGCGCTATGGAGCGTGCGACACAGTCAAAAGCATCAGCGCTCGCGAATGCAGGCAAGCCAAAAAGCACAAAGTATGTGAGGAAGGTTACGGTTGAGGAAAAGACTGGGGCCGGCAGAGCCGGCAAGCTCCTTGGTCGTTCTGCAGCTGCACGTCTCGGTGGCTTTAATAAGCCACGTTTTGGCAAGGGCAAGGCGGCGAACGCTGCCCCAGTCGACTCGGACTTCAAGTCTCCCGAGGAAATCATCTTTGAAGGGCACCGCGCCAGTGTCAAGGAAGGAAAACCAAAGGATTTGAAGTTCAAGGGGAGCAAAGTCAAGAAATCAAAGAGACCAGTCTCGGGGAACCAAAAGAGGCGCGCCACAAGAGCTGCTAACTGGAAGTCAAAGGGATCGACATGAAGAAGAACTTCACTCAATTTGAGAATAAAAGGCCTTCTCGCACTTGCATCCTCAGTCTGGGATGCTTATTGTGTAGAGTTGAGGAAGAATGGATAGGTTACATGACATGATTAATATGCCCCACCCAAAAACAAAAATATTGTTTGCCCGCCCCTTACACGATGCGTATGGGCCAATGATTGTATGGTATATGCCACGGATTCCACCTCGTCCGATGTTTTCACCCACGCTCAGATGGACGTGGTAATTGTAGGTATTGGAGCTTTATCAAAGATCTTGATCCCTGTTATGGCCATATTGCCGTTGATCGACGGCGGTATGTACTGTAAATATCTCCAACTTGCCGATTAGGTCTGCTCAAGTAGGATTGTATGCGCGGCGAGGGTGAAACCAAGTATGTAACGAGCTACGCAGCCGTATCTTGCTACTGCAGCGAAAAGAGAGAGAGAGAGAGAGAGAGAGAGAGAGAGAGAGAGAGAGAGAGAGAGAGAGAGAGAACCCCCCCCCCCCCCCCCCCCCTCCCCCCCATTGACCAAGATCTGGTCAGGCAAGAGCCGTATCGTGGCCAGCTTTGTTCATACAAGTACACCAGTTCATTCAAATTATAGAATCATCCACAAAAGCACGCAGCAGAACAATATGCGGTTGGGTATGAAAAGAAAACTCCATGCTGGTATCTTCCTTTGGGGCTATGAAGGATAAACATCATAAAAAAAACCTCCAATGTAATCAACAATAGAAATAAGTCAGTCAGCTCTAACAAATCCAGGCGCAGTCTTTCAGAACCCAATGAGACAGACGCAGCACTAAAAAGGGCTTTTTCTTTCGCAGCGAACAAATCCGACATCGAAACCATCAAGCACTCTTGAAGAAGCCTGCAGGTCAACTGACATATTAAAGGGGTGCATAACAAGCCAGACACCATGCGCAGATTACATAATCTAGTACTCGGCATCACCCTCCTCTGGCTCGAACGAATCGGCGGCAACCTCCTCGTAATCCTTCTCGAGAGCCGCGAGATCCTCACGAGCCTCGCTGAACTCACCCTCCTCCATACCCTCACCGACATACCAGTGCACGAAGGCGCGCTTGCTGTACATAAGGTCGAACTTGTAGTCCAAACGCGACCAGGCCTCGGCGATAGCAGTGGTGTTGGACAACATGGAGACGGAGCGGTCCACAGAGGCAAGACCACCGTCACCATCGGGAACGGGAACGGCGACCGGCTTTTGGTAATTGATGCCGATCTTGAAACCGGTAGGGCACCATTCGACCAGGTTGAACGATGCCTTGGCCTTGAGGGCAGCCACAGCGGCGTTGGTGTCACGGGGCACAGCGTCACCACGGTACAGCAGAGCAACAGCCATGTACTTGCCGTTCCTGGGGTCGCAAACAACCATCTGGTTGTTAGGCTCGAAGCCTATATGAAGAAATGTCAGTAACCCAGTCGTGTCGACCATATATATACCTGGATAAAAATAGACTTACACTGGAAGGTAAGATCGTGGATCTTAAAGCTCTCGTGTGAGCTCTTGGAAGCAGAGATGACGGGGGCGTAGCTGATCAGGGGGTAGTGGATACGGGGGTAGGGCACAAGGTTGGTCTGGAACTCGTTCAGATCGACGTTGAGGGCACCGTCGAATCGCAGAGACGAGGTGATGGAGCTGACGACCTGGGCGATGAGACGGTTCAGGTGCTCGTAGCTCGGGCGGGGAATATCGAGGTTCCTCCGGCAGATGTCGTAGACAGCCTCGTTGTCGACGAGGAATGTACAGTCGGAGTTCTCGATGGTGCTGTGCGTCGAAAGCACGGCGTTGTAGGGCTCGACAACTGCTGTAGAGACTCGGGGGGCAGGGTATACGGCGAACTCAAGCTTGCACTTCTTGCCGTACTCGGTCGATAGCCTCTCGAGGAGCAGAGCACCGAAACCGGAACCGGTACCACCGCCAAAAGAGTGGAAGATCAAGAAACCCTGAAGGGAATGGCAGTTGTCTGGGGAAAATTGTCAAGAGGCAAAAGTCAGCGCGGGCTCCGGCAGAAACTCGGGGGTAGCTTCCCCCTCCCCGTCCTCGGGATCATAGATCATCTTACCAGCAACGCGGCGGATGCGCTCAATGACGTTGTCGACCATCTCCTTGCCGATAGTGTAGTGGCCACGAGCGTAGTTGTTGGCGGCATCCTCCTTTCCGCTGATCAGCAGCTCGGGGTGGAAGAGCGAACGGTAGCTACCAGTCCTGATCTCATCGATGGGCGAAGGGTCTAAATCGACAAAGAGCGAACGCGGGACGTATTTGCCATTGCTAGTTTCGGTGAAGAACGTCTCGTACGAGCCACCATCGGCAACATCCTTGATGTTGGGGTCAGGTCTACCGTCTTGGCCAAGGCCGTGCTCGAGAAGGTAGCTGTAGAATAAAGAATTAGCGAAGGGAGTCTCGCCGTGGTCGCGGCAGGTCCGGTCTCTCTTACAGCTCCCAGGCACTGTTACCGAGCTGGGTACCAGCCTGGCCGAGGTGAAGGTGAAGGACCTATCGACGCAGTCATAGCACGGTCAGTTATACAAGTTATAGTTGATGACTTCGTTGGCAAAGTTGACGCTATTGCAGTCCATTCTGATCTGTTCATCACTCCAACACCGGTAGGATACCCTAGAAAGAGAGTACTGGAGACATGATACGTATCCAAAACTAGACCTGGGCGCAAAGGTCGCAAGCATAAAAAGAAAGCTCTTTTCCTCCAACTGCCGCCATTGAAGGGCGTTGGCGAGGAAAAAAGCTTTTTCGATATCGGGATTGATACGCCCACGAGGCAAAGATACCGTGGAGTCTTAGTAGACCGCCATTCTGCCAACAGGCTTCGCACAAGATAGCAAATCTTGCGAGCAAACGGAATGGGGAAAGAAGCAAGAAAAAAAAAAAAGCATCACCTACCTCGCCTTTCATTGTGGATTCTAGGCACTTTTCTCAGTTGATGATTTTGGATTCAATGCTACGCTCAGCGCAGAGTAAGAAGTCCAAAAGAGAAGAGCAACTGGTGATTTGCTTTAGATAACTATGGAGGAAACGGCAGAACTGGGATGCTGTTCGCAGTCGGATTGGGGATTTGTGTGTCTCGTCGAGTAGGAGAGGCTGTTGCCGGCAATCAATTTGTGGGCTCACTGGGAAAGGAGGGGCAGCGTCCCCCCCCCCCCCCCCCGCAGGCTCAATGTTACTGTCAATGTAATTTACTTTGCCGTTTCGCAGTGGAGGTACTTCTTGTCTAACAGAGACCTAGCTCTTGCTCTTGCCTCACCGCTCGACAGTTCACGTACTGGTGGAATTCCCCATCGTGGGCAAAGCATTTAATTGGTCTACGATTCAGGGGTAGCTGATGCAGGCTGATACCCTGTAACGACGTCCCATCCAACGGTGGCTCGTCCAGGCCTCCAGGTCCACCACGGCTCGGTTCATCTCTCTACCTTATCTGGAAACCTCAACCCTTCGTCGTCTTCTTTGAACTTTGTGGGATAGGACAGCCAGCCTGCAGTGCAGAGAAGTGGGTGGTGGGTTTGCCGACAAATTCACGGTGCCTCAGGCTCAGGGGGTATCCTTCTCATACGAAGCTATGGGCACTCGCGTATTGGGTATTCATTTCCTAGGCACTTGTCAATTCCGGTAGTTGAGTGATCTCCCAGGGTCTCCATCAACCCATTTCATCGTAATCGCTATTAGCGTCTAGGCTAGCTAAGGTAGTCACATCCAAATTCTGGCAAAGGCTAGACTTCAATGCTAAAAAGCGCCTCCAATAAGACTATCAGCCCTTGGCGGCACCGGCCTTGATCAGTAGGATGTCTCCATCCTCTACAACGTAGTCTTTGCCTTTTGTCATGACCTTGCCCTTGGCCTTGACCTCTGCCTCATCACCCAGCTCCTTGAGTACATTGTAATTGTACACGATACACTGGATAAAAGTCTTTTCAAAGTCACCATGAATTACACCGGCGGCCTGTGGTGCCTTGGTGCCGTTGCGGATGGTCCACTGCCTGACCTCGTCGGTACCGGTGGTGAAGAAGCTTCCCAGGTTAAGAGCCTTGCGCATCTGAATGATGACCTTGGGAAGCGCAGATTCAGCACCGACGTTCTTGCACTCCTCCAGAGCCTCGGCCTCAGTCTCGAATCGCGTCAGGCGCTCCTCGAAAGACACTGAGATGGGAATGATTGGGTCGCCGGTGGCGTGCTCCTTAATCCACTCAGCAATCTTGGGCAGATGCTTGTTCTTCTTGCGGATGTAATCCTTCTCAGACAAGTTAACCAGGTAAACCACTGGCTTCGCAGTCAGCAGGAAGAGAGGGTTGATAACCTCGACCTAGCAAATTGCTTGTATGTTAGCAAGCCCACAGGATCAACAAACCACCACATCAGCCGGAAACAATCCAAATAGCCAACAAAAATCAGAATAAATGTTCTCTCAGTACGTCCTCTGCGTTATTTGTGAGGACATTCGACGAGCTGGGTTAAGAAATCGGGTCACGGACCCTTGATCATCATGAAATGTTGTTTGGATTGCTTCGGGCTGATAAGAAAATTTTTGACATACCTCTTTGGGGCCCCAGTTGCCCTTTCGGACATCCTTGCCGTCCTTGAGCCAGGCCAGGATCTTCTCAATCGTGGCCTCCTCTTCCCTGGCCTTCTTCTGCTCAAGACTTTGGCCGCCTTGACGCGTCTTCTTCTTCTGGTTCTCCAGCGCCTTCTCGACAAACTCGATATCCTTCAACCTCAGCTCTTCGCTGATGATGTCCAGATCACGAGTGGGGTTGACATCACCCTCGACGTGAATGATTTCAGCATCGTCGAAGCACCTGACAACCTGGAAGATGGCATCTACGGCACGGATGTGCGATAAGAAAGCATTTCCAAGACCTGCACCAGTTGATGCGCCTCGCGTCAAGCCGGCAATGTCGTAGACCGTCAAGTTGGCCGGGACTCTTGACTTGGGGTTGTATTTTTGACACAGCCAGTCGTACCTATCGTCGGGGACGATGACGCGAGCCTCTTCTGGGTCAATTGTGGCATATGGGAAGTTCTAGTAGTACCAGGTTAGTTACCGTGTAAGTAGGTGTTGTGATGCGAGCGCGTCCACACAAAATGCAAGCCGCGGCTGCATCCGGGGTTGGTGACGTACTGCGGGGTTGCCCAAGTTGCACTTGGTAATGGCTTGGAACAGCGTTGACTTGCCGACGTTGGCAAGACCGACCTGTTGCGACAGTCAGACGTTGTTGCGATGGATTTTATTTAATTGGTTTATTTTGTGGCATAATGTGCATCCAGGCTCGGGGGTTGGCTCACGATGCCACTTTTAAGATTGTTCCCTGGACGACCCAGAAGGATCTTTTCTTCTTCCTTGGCCTTCTTGGGAGGCATCTTTTTGCCTTTTCTTGAGTGATTACGGGTATTGAGGTAAATAAAGGTGGTTTGAGTGTGTTGTTTGGCGGCGGTGGCGCGGATTAAAAATGCAGAACTGGCTGCGACTGGTTCAAAAAGGTGTTGAGAAGGGAAAAAGACTTTTGAAAATAAAGACGTCGTGGTGCCGATGTTGGTGGGGGCAGCAGTCAAGCTGACCCCAAATTCATGTGTAATGGGAGGCCTGGAAACCAATAATACTGAGCGAGTGTCAGACAGACAGCTCAGGTTGGCAGAGCTGGCGGGATGAGGGCTGCAGCAGCATCCGCTGTGCTGCGTGTAACTTTGGTTGTGTGAAGCTCTTGGAATTCCACCGGAAGGCGAAAAATTTCCCAATCGCAAACTTTTTCAGTGCTCCAGATGCGGGGCAAGTGGATAGCTTGAGTGGAGATTTGGTCGCACCATGTGATACCTCACGTGTGCAAACGTCATCTTTTGTGGATTGCCCAAGGCAGCTTTCCCAGCCCATCATCCCCGCAACCGGTAGGGTGGGCAGCCAGCAAGCCAAGCTTAACTCATCCAATGAATGGGGAATAACTCCTCGTGAACCTTGTCGGACTTGCCACCGACGCATAACGTTGTAAACCAACGACCCGTCGCTCCGAAACAGTGAATTGAGTGTTCTTGGTCACATTCGTCCGTTCAGCTGTCCAGTCCCGATTATTCTCCTTAAACTCAGAATTAGCTTGTCAGCCCCGGGTAATTCGTTCATCTCTTTTCTTCAGAACCAGGACGAAGGGTTCGATAATTGTTTGCCGCCGTCCACGCCTTTGACGCCTGCGAGATTCTTATGATTTATTGAGCGAGCTCCCGAACCATCGACTTCTTTTCTCTATCGCAAACTCTCTGCCCATTAAGCCAGTTAAACACCAATTGCTTTGTGGCCAACCTGGCCGCGCAAGCCGATGGCCCCTAAAAAATCAAAACCTTCAAGATCTTCGCGATCATCTTTACATCGGTCAAGTGCCTCCATACACAACAAGACAGAGATAAAGATTCACGTCTATGATCTCCTACCTGTATGCCATACGTTGCCCGAGTATCTCCTTGTCAACAGTCTACTGACGGAATCAATGCATTGTTAGCCCGGGAAATTATCATCGACCCTTTGGGCACTTGGAACCTCACTTCTCCATTCAGGAGTTGTTATCAACGGCAAAGAATACGCATACGGTGGTCACGACAGGCGGGGAGTGACGGGTGTATACTGGACCAAGCCAGGAATTGAGCCTCCGGGAGGTATCTTCAAATGCGAAATACTCCATGGCTTTACATTCTCGCCTCAACACGAAATCGATGCCATTATCCGCGCGGCATCAGAACATTTCCTCGGAACGGCATACAATCTGCTTACCAAGAACTGCAATCACTTTACGCAATATCTCTGCCAGAAGCTCACCGATAGGCCAGGCCCAGGATGGCTGAACCGTGCAGCAAGCATAGGTGTTGCTCTGCCTTGTATTGTACCGCGCGACTGGGTTGAGCCACCCGACTGCGACCTGGCCGACGGCGAGTTGCTTGCAGATGAAGACCATGATGAGGACAATTCTACGGAACGATCTCGGATGCTTCGAAACTCTGCCGATAGACCGAGATTGATAACACTAGATGAGGGTTCCGAGGGTGGAGGCCGCAGCAGTGACGAGGGCCAGCCTCGAGCAAGCATGTCTAAAGGACAAAGAAGGAACTCCATCCGCGACACATCTGGAAGACAATTGCCTGCCGCAGAGAGAGCCCCTGCCTCCCGGGTACAGCTTCTGTGAATATTTGGATATGTGACTAGCGACATTTGATGCATGAAGCTTTGCTGTTTTTGATACCATGAATCGAGTAGCTTTCAGTTTGGCAAGAGCTCTGTCATTCTGCGTTTGTTGTTGTTTCTTTCACATGTTTTTCTCCCTTTGTTTTTGGGGCATTGAATTTACGGGGAGAGATATTCTGATACTGGCCTCAAGTATTTGACCTTGAACTGGCATATCATTTTTAGCCGTCAAGCGGAAATGACCATATCCTTGCCAATGAAATTCTGAATCTTACTTCGTATTACCGTGAGCAAGTCTGATTGTTCTTGTCGATTCTTCACATAGTAACTCCTTGCACATACAAAATAGGTATCAATGTGGGTGATCCAAACGGGGGTTTTGTTCCCTTGTACCCAGAGGTTCTTCTGCGCTGCGCCCGCCCCGTTTCCCATCGCCAAGAGGCTGGATCCGGGTGACTGTTTAAATTAGCCACCACCCTGAAACTTATTTCGTAAAAGAAAACTGGCCTGTAGTCCATGTTAGTCGATGTACTCGGTACTCGGTAGCGGTATGATATTTATAGCACACCTCGGGATATACTCCACTGACCTTTTGCTACTACTGCGAACCCACGTAGAAGCTGCCTCAATAACCTGTCTACTTCCTGGTTTGTTGCAAGTTACGTTTGTTTGGACGGAGGCAAGGCACTTAGGTTCATTATGAGTGAAGTGACGCATGCAACGTGGGGCCCCGCGGGAGATGTTCACCAGGTACCCGCTAGATGGGTCGCATGGACCCACGCAAGATAGCTCCAGGCCTATCAGGGGCAAGGATCATGTTCGCCAGGTGAGCGACGGAGCATGCACTTGCTTGCAAGTGCCAAATGTCATCCGTCCATCTCATGTCGTAATCAGCCACAGACCCCTTTCGGTTTGCCCAAGTCCCTTCGACAACTAAAGGAGAAACGACCCAACAGCCCAGGAACAGCCTACTTGGAATCTGCACCGAAAGAAGATATTTTCTCTGTCAACCTAACATCCGAAACTTTATCGACGACAAGCGATCAACACCTGCCTGGCCCACCAACCGTCTCCCTCGATCCGAGCAAGAATCTTGCTTCAGATCTCCGCCGAAACCGACCAGTCCAGTCCATTGATGCCTTGAACGCTTCGCAACACAATCCGATTTTGTCGTCGCGCACAGCTTCTGGCTCGATGCTACGAAGCCACGGTCAACAAATTATCAAGCGATTAGAGGCACGGTCGAGTGAATGCAACCTCTAAACCCTTTCCTCGCCGCCTTCTCCAAGAGCTCGCTCCTCTCCCAATGCAGTCCAACAGCTCATTACGTTGTCCTCGTACCGGCCACTGATGTGCTACTCACCTCTCGCGATGTAGAGAGCGGTAGCTCCGTTTCCGATGCCGTGGCTACCGAAGAGTTCTTGGGGAGCCATGTCCTCCGCATACCGAGCGGCAAGGCCGCGCTGGGCCCATCGGGAGTCAAGGAGGCAGCGCCGAACCTGCGCGAGATGAGGGGCAAGGCAAGGCAGTACAACACTGTCAACGGAAAGAGTGTGGTGATCAAGGACAATATGATATACACAAATAAAGGTACCTAATGCGACCTAGGCCTGAAACTGGACCGTGGCTGATTATCTCGACTATCGCAGGCTTCAAGTCACTTGTTCATGCGACACTTTTGGGCGATGCGATATGGTACTCCAATACGCTCGAGCACCAGTCCTGGCTCGTGTATTATATTTCGCAGCCCCTTGTGGGATCTTGGGAAGAGGTAAAGATTGTTCCCGCCATCGTACCAGGCAGCACAGGGGAAACCGGGGTCGCGTCGTCATCTGAGGCAGGAGAAAGCGCGGCTGGCCCACGTAAGAAGGATATCAAGACGTTCCAAGCGCTTTTGCAGCATTTCCCGATAATAGCTAGGCAAATGCAGCCTGGACTGGAAAAGTTGCTTCAGGAATTCACAGTCGCCTTTGATCGCCCGTTACCACCACCGCCATCGTCGCATGAGATACCAGACCCCGTACCCGACGGGCCCATCACAGCAGCTATCAAGAGGGCTAGGTCCTATAGTGCGACGCTGAACAAACCTGCGGTTCCTTCGAATGGTCTGGGTGGCGCCTCGCGAGCCGGCGTGTTTCCTGACGATAGCGATTATCAAGATGACGAAGATGTCATGAGAGCATCTCTCGAAACAGCAGTCACATCAGCCATTGATATATTTCAGGCCGTCGACAAGTCGCAACTTTCTCTGCTAGGGGCTACGACTGATCTGACAGGTCCAGTTGTAGAAAGGCTCATTGAAAGATACGTGGCCGAGAGTGTTCATTACAGCCTATGGATGAAACTCTACACTCTGAAGCGGCATGAAGAGCTTGAGCTTGAGGCCAAAATCCGCCAGATGACATGTATCGATATTTCGCAACTAGGCTTGCCAATCGAAGGTGGATGCAGGGGTAAGCATGAACTCACAAAAAGGCTCGAACAGGCTGTCACAGAGTTTCGGAACATGCAAGACGGCGAAAGCCCTCAGGCAATGATGGATGCACTTTTAGCGACTATCAAGGCCATTACTCAAGTTGCCAATGCTGGGACGGGTGCACCGGAAAAGTCCATCCTGACCATGAACGCTGATACCTTGGTTTCGCTGCTCCTCTTTGTCGTGATTCGGTCGCGGGTGAGGATGCTCCATACACGACTTACTTATATACGCCACTTCATTTTCATCGATGATGTTGAGAATGGAGAAATGGGTTATGCCGTCAGCACATTCGAAGCTGTACTTGCGTATCTCGATCGGGATTCGGCGGTTCTTGTGCGCTCAAGCCATCGTAACTCTGCGCTTTGGAAGGCTGTTGGAAAAGGGGATGTCGACGAGCTGCGGAGAATCATGGAACCGAGTGTTGTTCCTCCGGAATTTGAGGAGGCAATCGTTTCAACGGCGTCCAGTCGCCGGGCTTCGAGTGTTAGCTTTACATTCAGCAACGGAACGTCAGAAGGATCTTCCAAAACCTTGAGCATGTCTGAAAGATTCTCATGCGGATCTAGTCTCAGTCATGTTTTCCCATTTCACCACGACGATGAGCAGTCTGCCGATGAAACTTTCAACTTGCCGCCGAAAAGAATGAAGAGGGTTACCATGGACACTAGGAGCATGTCCAGTGGCTCTGAAATTTCCTTTCGATCCCGTGCCACGAGCATTGGCACGTTGGGTAGTGTGTTTGAAGCGGATACGTCCATTGAAACTCTCACCCAGACCCAGAACTCGCGTGGGGAGTCGGTCCTTATGATGGCCGTTCAGCAGAAGCAACCGGAGTCGCTCAAGTATCTTCTCTCACTAAGCGAGTTCTACCCTATTCAATTTTTTATGGAGGACTGTGATAATGAGGACACCACCCTTTTGAGCGCCGCTGTGCAACTGGGTCACGCAGAGCTTGTCACAACAATCATGAAATTCCTAACAGACTCAATGGTGGAGGAGCCGAGTCTACGGGCATATTTTGCGATGCAAGATAGCCGGGGAAGAAGCGTCGCGCATTACATGTTCAATGCACCATTTCTTCTCCCTGGATACGGGGTCATGATGCCCTGGTGGCAGAAGGACAAGAACGGCCAGACGCCTCTCTTCGCTTTATGTCGATCGTACGACCACCCGGCATACTACGACATGGTCAACAGTGCGTTAGATATCGCGACCATCTGCCAGGGAGATGGGCAGCCACTGCACCTAGACCAGCATATGGACGCAAAAGGCAACACGCTGTTGCACATCGTCCACAACGCACAGCTCGCACTGCGAATACTGCAGACTTGTGACGTGAATGTAAATGCCACCAACGAGAAGAAGTTCACTCCGCTGATGGTTGCTAGCAAGTATGGCCGCTTTGAGCTGGTGCGCGTCTTCTTCAGTGACCCGCGAGTCGACCACGCAGCCAAGGAGCTTCGTGGACTCACGGCGGTCGAGCTAGCAAAGGATGACGATGTCAGGAACAAAATTGATGACCTCACCTTATTCGCCGTGCCCAGTGGGCCAGACTTGCGCACCACGGCAGTAGTCCGAGCATATTTCGTCGAGGATGCGACGATACGGTTTGTCCTCAAGTCTGGTGCCCCAGTTGATAAACATAGCTACGCCGTGACAACATGCCGGCGCTCGCTTTCCGACTTTGAGCTCCTGGCGCAGCTACTCGCAATGGAGAACCCGGCGTCTTGGATCCCGTCAATCAACAGTCTACGTACGCCCTTCCAGATTCCATCCAAGCCCAGCAGAGCTGTTCTAAAGGACCTGCAAATGCGTATGGACTGGTTCTTGCGGATGATGCTCACGCACTCGACTTTTGGCACGCATGAGATGCTGTGGGAATTCTTCCTCGTGCCGGATCTTCAGTCTGATATGATGGAACAACGTAGCAGGCTCAAGGCAGAGACTAGAGCTGAGAAGGTCAGAGAAGAGTTAGAGCCGTTGGATGATGTTCGCGAGGTCTCGCAATTCGTTGATCATGCCCTTGAGATGGTCCGCGGCGTCAGCCACTCTACTAAAAGTGTGGCGAGGCGGGCCACCGTCGTTGGCAACGTGACTTCTGGTGAGTGAATGGATGGAATACGCCCAGTTGAAGAATTATTCACTATCCAAATGCTAACAACAGATTAGATCTACACACTGCTTCACTATTCCTCCACAGTGCTATGACCACCCTTGTGTTCCTACCTAAATCGCACATTCAGGCTTTCGAGATATACGTGCAAGCCCTCGCGCAGCCTACTTTTAGTCCACAGGCTGTTTTTCATACAGCCTTCCTGGCTGTCCACAATTCGATCGAGGCGATCCTCGGGGCACTGGCCCGCCCGCACAGGCTAATCAGCCAGATCGATGCCACACGCCGGCAGGCAGAACGCAACTACAGCTCGCTCAGCCGATCAACCAGATGGCCACTCGGCCTTTTGGACGACACAAGGCAAAGGCTGAACGAGGAGCGGGAGGAGAAACTGCGGCAGAGTCAGCAGGAAGGGAAGAACCTGTCCAAGGAGCTGCGGTACAGCCAACAGGTGGTGGCCGGGGAGCTAGCAGGCTGGCAGGAGATGCATGAGAAGATCGGGCGCAGGGCAATCAAGGACTTAGCCAAAAGCATGGTCGTCCTAGAGCGGACACGTATGGACGGTTTTAGGAGGGCGTTGAGAGTCCTGCAAGCGGATGAAGATGGCAAGCGACCTCGCTTCCCGCGATACGGTACCGAGAATTCCCACCCCGGTGAAGCAGTTGCGGGCTCACATGACGGTGGCGTTGGACGTCCCCCGTCAGGACAATAAAGGTGGGCAGAGGCCAGACTGGTGGCGACGATGGTCAGCAGCCTTGCAGCCTCCAGGGAATCCACAGCAAACCGGTGGCGGGCTGAGATTTGCACACGCTTTGGATATAAACAAATAGAGCGCGTTATGCCAGACGCGTTGAAGGACGTGACTACTGATCATAGATGCAGACCATGTGGGAGGTACAGGCTCCCTTGTATGAAATGCGGCTTTTACTGTACCGTATGTCGTATCTTGCCCCCTTTCAGGCCTGGTTTCATGAGGGGTTTCTTTTTTATTTTCGATTCTTTTCTTTTATTTCTGCTTCTTCTTCTTGCCTGGGATCATGATGCGGGGGACACAGACCTGGGCAATGAATCGTACGGGCGCAGTTATATACCCGTATTCATATGTAATACTATGGAAATCGCCTAGAAAAGGGGTCGAGTTTTGGCAAGCCTGGGCTCAGATACCTAGCAAAACTCCGATGAGCGAGGCAAAGCAGGTATTCCGGGTGAATTTCGGGGAGATTAACATTTTGCAATATAGACGCATGAATGAGCAGCGTTGAAGACTCCCCAACAAGCATGATATGTGTATGGATGACCATGCTTTCTTGAGACTTTTTCAGCGGCAGGGGTTCGACGGGGGCAACAAGTCGCCTTGGAACCCGATCTCATCCTCCAAAGGGAGATGTCTACTATAACGCACGTGGCTGAGCATATCACTGTTTCAAATTCGTTCATTTGATAAATATACTGCTCGGCTTCTCCAAGGTACACCTACTTGGCTCCCCACGAGGCTAATGCAGGAGTTGTCAGGCCATGCATCAGTGACTCACGCACTAGGTTGTGGGGAAAGCTGTTGGAGGAACGGTGAACAGATCGCCAACCAGCCTCGCGGATAAGTTGCTGTACCGGGAATCTCTATCACCTGGCTACATACACACCGCCAGGCCAAGCTCTGAGCTAGCTTGGAGTTTTTGGCGTGTTGTTCGCAAAGAAAGATGTAGAGCTATCCCAATCGGGCCTCGATGAACGCCAAGGGATGGTTCCCACCGAAAATCAACGTCATAGAGGGTAAAAAATGGCAGCATATAGTATGTTGTGAGTCACCTTTCTTATTCTTTCTTGTCCATTTTGCGTATAGGAAAAGCTAGATGCAAAAAGAGCTGTTTGTTTCGAAACATGAACTTGCCGAAACCAGCCCAATCCTTTTCCCCTTGCGGGTTACATTGCATACTGCATTAGCTCGATGAAAGAGAAGGGAAACGATGAGTCTTTCTTGTCCACATATATCCTTGCCAACAAACAAACAAGGATGCGTGGCTGTTCACTTTTTTTGGGGGGAGAAAAAAAGTTGGAGGTCAGGGTTGGGATCGCAAGGTCGCCAGCCAATCATGGCCCGAATGTTGACTTTGATCGCGACTGGCGGCGCGATTGGCTGGCACCGGGTGGGAACCCGACGCGCCCGGGGAGATCCCCTTGTGTTATCCTTATAAAGTTGCGCGCGCCCGCCCTACACGCTGGAGACTGATGTCCACAGACGTGGCCTAGGCCTTTGGGTGTTTGGCCAATCAGGATGCGTAGACCGCTGGTATCGGTATCTGCTTGTGATTGGACAAACACGAACTGGAAGCGAACGCGGGCAACCCTGCTTGTAACTGGCTGGGTTTTTCTCTCTCGTCTGTTTCTTTTGGTTGCTAGGGACAAGAAAGTCTATCTCCACAACCGCAACAATGCCAGCTCGCGTCGGCTTACTTGCCGTCGCGTGCATTGAGCGTGTTCTTGTGCGGCGGTTCTGGTGTAGGACCATATCTCGCAATTAGCAAAAAGGCTGAATAGAAGGCAGTCGGTTTATCTGATTCTCTCTGTCTTACTAAGACATGGTTGAATCCCTGCTTCCCGACTTTCGAAGCCGCCCCCTGGCCCAAGTCGCATTTGTCATGCGCGGCTATTGAGCAAAAGCGCACGGAGACAGAAACTGACCCGGACTTCGCGGCTATCATGGTCCAACCTAGGACAGAGTGGGAATCTTTGATTGATTATTGCCTCTTTGTATTGCGTTTAGTTGGTTATTGTAGGGGAAGTCCTTTGTACTTGGAGACTCGACTTAGGGTTTTTTTTTTTTTTTGGCATTGATCGGTTATAGCATTTGTATAGAAAGTGAAGCAATATAGCTAAGGTAGGGTTCCAGAAGATCAGCACGATCAGAGAACATCTTCAGCATGACCTCAATATCTAGGTAGCCTGCGCCTGTGTCTCCTCTGATACAGTAATCGCAGTCTTTTTCTTTTCGAGCCCACAGCTATCAGGTCGGGCCCCGCCCGGGAGGCGCGGGTATAATTCTGTCTTGCTCAATTTCACGAGCCGCCGACAAGTCTCCAATCGGGACCGTAATCAATGCGATCAAGCCCCAATGCTTAATTATTACCGTACGGAGGAGGGGAAAATGTTCGGCCCGCCGTGCGAGGCAAATCATACGTCGTGCGTATGACCATCATGGGCAAAAAACCCAAGCGGCTGCTCTTTGGGCCTACTCGGCCCGTTCTGCATCTCTATAGGATGGCCGAAATGAGGCGGTGCAGGCTGGGTCTCTCTTTTACATACACAGGGGCTGCGCGGCCACGGCCGCTGTTCGAAAGTTGAGGACTAGCGGGGTTTGCGGTTGTGCTTGATCGTCTGTCTTTTTAAGCGCCCATGCTTTATTAGCTCTTTCACATTTTTGTCTTCAAGCGCTGGGGCTTTTCATCTGTAGCCGCCCGGCGGTTAGAAGCCAGCGGCTAGACGTTAAAGCTTACACCTATGGGCGTCAGGGGTGGTAATACTGTGCCTCCACTTAGCTTCGACAAGGAAAGTGGGCGGCCGCGTGGATTGGACACAACCACCGACTCCCCGCACTCGCCCAGAGGGGTATTTTCCCGTAGCCGATTTGGCTGTACGCCCCTCCAGCCGCCCGCTCAAAGGTGGTCCACGGCTTGCTCGATTTTGAGGCGGCTGGCCGTGCGACTATGACGATTTTTGAAGCCGCCTGTAATCTCAGTAGCCGCTCGCTTCTTTTGCACAGGCAAACATGAGCCGAGATTTAAGATTTATAGTCAAATGACATTTACTGCGGCCCGGAGGGGCCAAAAATAGTAAGCAGATATTTGTACAGAGTAGCAGTCGATTTTGAATCACAGACGGAATGGTAGGTATGGTAGGTATGGTAGGTATGGGATGGTATGATTACATCCTGCCGTACGACATGGAGAAGAGATGATGGCAAGCGCGAGCGCTAAGCTCGTCTCAATTAGTCTGATATGGCCATTTGCATTAGACATGAACGACAGCCTCAAAATTCTTAAGCGAGCATCATTTCAAATGACAGTTGAGTGCCAATTGAGTGGGAGCATGGGTGCCCAGCAGAGAAGTAGGGCAGCCCAAGGTTCGAAGCCGACAACGCCGGGGGGCGGTCAGCCAGCCTGCATTTCCGCATCGTGTTGAGATTGGATTCGCGAAGCGTGCAGCCGGGCTCATCCCGCGTTTCCAGCAGTAGAGACGACGCACCTCGCCCCGGAAACCAAGTTGCCCGCGCTGGTCAGAAGTCGCGTTTGGCGCCCGCGCCCGCGTTCTTTTTTTTCTGTCTACACGCGAAACCCCCGGAAACTCTGTATTGTTGTTGTTGTTGTTGTTCTCCATAATGCTCCATAATGCTTCTGGCGTGGTACGCTAATATGTACAACTTCTGCAAGCAGGACATGGTATATTGACTCTTATTCTAATTATGACTCACGAGCTACTGTAACTCGGCGGGCTACGGGTACCCGTTTACATGGGGGCATGGCCATGCATCTTCTGGGGGACCCGGCACTGCTTGCGGGACGTCGGGCGGGCACCTTAGGCACTTTGAAGGTGCATTTACAGTATTCCCAAGTGCGCTCAAAGAGAGAGTACCACGTAAAGTAACCATCCAGCCCAACCAGGTAGGTGCTGTCGATCTCCAAGGGTTGGGTTGGCTGGCAATCGCACGCCCCTTGCCACCCACTTTGACATGATCTCCATGACTGATGTCGCACTGTATTAGCGCCCTGTATTACTGTCCTCTGCGGCGGTGGGGGAATACAGTGCTCGACTTCAATTTATTCCCTGTCAACTTGGCTCTCACTGGGCACCCGTCTGCAGCTTCCAAGTGGTTGACACCCCCCATGCATGCTCGCTTTTTGTTTTTTCTTTTCTTTTTCGACAAGGTACGGTACGGAGTATGGATGGGGTGGGGAGTGACTTGTCTTTCTTTTTTTACCAGGATTGAATGGGTAGTGGATCTCCCTATCCGCCAGCCTGACGGGTAGCTTTTTAGCTCAGGTAGGGTAGGCCAAGCTCACGAGGTACGTACCATACCCCCATTCCACGCCAGCATGGCCACGCTTCTCGGCCATCTCGACCGACTTTGCCTGTAGAGCAAGTCTAGTTTATGATGGGTTCCCTCTGTTCATCGTCTCCGCGTTTCAGGTTTATTCTGATCCCACTGGTCAATCGTCCATGAGAGGACCCGTCCTTGCCAAGGTCCCGGGCTGTACATACCGCTCGCTTGTTCAGTACACGCCCACCTGGTCCCGGTCCCATCCATCATGGACTGCCAGCCAGTCCATCCATCTCTTGATACCTCGCGAGGATAAGTATGCTCGACTTTCCCGCAACTTGGGAATATCGTCTCGTCTCCTTCTCATCATCACCAACCAACCAAGCTCCGCAGGCTCTTTTCTCCTCTCATCTCTTTTCCTTCCTCTATTTCCATTTCTCTCCTATCTGTCTCAACTTAGACCGCCCATCTGCTTCCCAGCATCAACGAAGCAGGACTTCGATACCCCCCAATCATCTACATAGACGCATATTCATCCCAAAGACCAGAAACAACCCCGTATATCACCCTCTTTTTGTGTTCAAGACGCAAGCATAGACAGCCTCCAAAATGTCCACGTGAGTTATACCCCCCTTAAAAGCGCCCCCCGGGATCCATATCCCCTTTTCCAACACCAACTGACACCTCGATCAAACCCCCCAGTCTGGTAGCGGATTTTCCGTTTGAATTTACCTTCCCGACATGCGAGCCATCAACGCCCCCAAGCTTCTCATATGATCCATCCCTTCTTGAGATTCCCTACAGCACAGGCGGGCATGCTCGGTCCAACTCGCAAGCCTCCATCTACTCTTTTGACTCGTCTCCCTCGGACTCCTTCACAACAGACAATGCCTGCAGCACTCGCATGACCACCCCCGCGCGGTCACCAATCCGCACCCATGGACCCCTGCTCCTTCCTAAGATCAGGTCCCAGGACTCGGCCATCGGCTCCACCACTGCCGTTTCACCCCCGAAGCCGAAGCGTATGAGGACATCTCCTTCCCCCGCCGGCATCCGCAAGAACTCAAAGGCTCGTCCCACGCACTCCAGGAGCTTCACCAACCCCGAGGCAATCTCTTTCAACTCCGCCTCCATGTTTGTCCAGTCCCAGGCCATGAACATGGCTACGCCACCAATGACGACCATGGCCGAGAATATGTCTTCTTCCCAGCTCCTCTGCTCCCCTGTGTCCTTCATCCAGTCCCGCGAGCTTACCGCAGAGCCCATGCCAGCCAGGCGGGCTTCGTCCTGTGGCTTTGACGACAGTGTCTCTGCCGAGACCTTCAGCTTCCCTGACTACCGCCAGATATCACCATTCATGGCAGCAGCCACCACAACAGCCGGTTCCATGTCGTCGATGCAGACCCAGACCCTTATGCCGCAGTCTGACATGTTCTACCACCCCCAACAGACCTTCGCGCCCCGCGAATCGTCCCCTCTCGCCTCAGCCGCAATCATTACGCCCGAGGCTGCTTCCCCAGCCCCTGTTGCAGTTGGACCGACAAGCACCTTGATGTCATATCTGACTACTGCCAACCCTGCCCCGGCTCTGGTCCGCACCATCTCTTTCCCACTGAGAGATCCTCATACCAAACACTTCTGGTGGGACGTCAGGCAGGTTCGCCCCTGGACTGCCTTCAATGCCTCCAACATCATGTCTCTCCCAGGCGCCTCGACCCTCCTCTCCACTCCTGTGCCAGCGTCCCTCCTCCCTTCGCTGCCCGTCACGCAACGCCACCCCGAGACCGAGGCCGCTCTGCACTCCATATACTCCAACTACTACCTGCCCAAGCTCAACACTGCTCTTGCGCTCTCCAGTACTCGTCCTCTGCAGCTGTCACACCCGTCCAAGAGTAACATTGCGGCAGCAACCACTCCCTCGTCATCAGCTTCAGACTTCATGTTCGTTGCCAACGTTCGCGGCGAGGCATCCTCGGCCGCCGCCATCTTTGGCGGCAAGCCCACGGCCCGCGTGGTTGGCCTTGTCAAGAGCTATGACCGCTTCAACACCGGCATGAGAGTCGAGGGTAACATCAAGCGTGTCGAGTACCTCCGAGGCTTGGCGCACCTCCACCACGTTATGCGCGAGCACGGTTGCCGCTACGGCTTCATCCTGACCGAGATCGAGCTCGTCTTTGTCCGCAACGGTGCCGAGGGCACCCCGCACTTTGGCTATCTAGAGGTCGGCAGCACGCAGCTGGCCAACCAGGGTGAGGCCAGTGGAAACGACGAAGAGGCCCCCCTGACGGCTTGCCTGGCGCTCTGGGGCCTTTGCATGCTCGCCGGCGACGAGCCGCTGCCCGGCCATGCACACTGGCGAAGCGAGATCGGCGCGCCAGCCGAGGGCACGCGGCGCAAGGCACTCCCCCGTGACGACTGGATGCCACAGCCGCAGCTGGCTGAGAAGCGTGAAGCCAAGCGGGCTCGCGGCTGGGTCATGCCGGAGGATGCCATCGGACGGAAGGAGCTCGGCAAGCGGGGCGTGCGGTACAACAGCTGCTGAAAAGGAGCTCAACATCATCGAGGACAATGCATCCATGGCTGGTTCCATGGCTGCTTTCGGTTGTTTGGATTAAGTAATGCATGTATGTCATGAGTGTACGTGGCCATGACTTTTCTTATTTGATGGGTAACAAGGACATGATGGGTTGGGCGGCTCGGAGTGCTTGCAAATTTTGTGTTAATGGAATGAGAAAAAGATGGGAGGAGTTAAGGCGCACTGCTGGGCATTGGTTGCCTTCAAAGACCTGAAATATTAGCTATTTCTTTTTTCTTTTTTTCTTTTTACTTCATTAATATCATACGTTCATAAAATCATCAAGGCCTAATAGGTGTTGCGAATTGTCAGCCAAAGTCGATACACAGATTGGCTGGCGACGACCCTCGACGGGAACGAGATTCCAACTCACCTACGCCACCGAAGGCACCTGTCCTTCTGTTGCGGCCCTTAACCCCGTGGAGATCTACTCCTTCGTGATTAAATCCCTGGTGCTCAATTTAGCTTCCACCACAGTCCTCCATGCGCCGCCTTAGAAAATATTCGACCGCACACCCAGTTCGGTCTGCTCGGATTGAAAGCGCCAAAGCGGCCTCCAGATCCTGGACTCTTGGAGGTGACGACAGCGAAGGCATGTTGGGCACTACGTTGTTCGATAGAATCCCGCTAACAAGGACTCGAAAGTCGTCCTCGGTTCGGTAAAGACTGCAGGCTCGGTTGCTATGGTAAAAGAGCTCGACTATGTAATCACTAGTCTCGTCTGCGTCGCTAGTGCCGGCGGCAGGTCGGACCGAGAATGCTGATGGCATAGTCGTTGTGCCAACGTATACGTTTTTTGTGTGATAACGCATCGAGTGAACCTTTGGCCTGGTTGGGATTTGTGGTTGCTCGGCAGAGGGTGCATGGCTGTGAGTTCCCGCATTTGCGGGACACGAGACTTGGACGACCATGGTTTCTTGTGTGTTGTGGTATGGAAGGGGGTGATTGGGATGACATCAATTCAAGACACATCGTGGTTATATAGATAGCCGATCAGCGAGGTTTTGGGGCTAGGGCGCAAGCTATATAACAGAAAGCAACTTCACTCGAAGTCCCTACCGTAGGCTGACGCAGACGGCATGTCTGGCCGTTGTTTGTGCGGCTCTTTGTGGAGCTGCATGCTGCTTAGCCATGCCACCATGTAGAATGATGATATGCGCTGAGAGCCTGCCTGACCTGAAACTGCCGACTATCAGATGACATTCTATCGAATATGCCGATTGAGATTAGAGTCTTGGTTGCAATCGTTTTTTTTTGTTTTGTTTTTTTTATGTAGGGACCATAGGTTAGCATGATGGGTTCTTGCAAGCTGTTGTGACCCAGCTTGAAGTCGATCTCATTTTAATGCAGATGGTACAAACACAAATGGGTTGTGGGCTGTGGCTTTCGATTAGACGATGTGAGAAGGTGAAACAAACAAGGCCTGCCTGGGCACCGTAGGGCCTGAAACGCCCTTCTTGAGTGTGGCTTTTTCTTTTGGCTAATGCTCGCGTTGCCGCGTACCCCGTAGTACGGTAAAATCTAACTTCGCAGGTGCTAGTAATAGTTAATGGCACACACAGGTCATGTCACCTTGGGTGAAAGGCAAGGTGAGGCAAGACAAAGGTACAAAGGGTATGGCTTGGCGATACGCTAGCACAGTAAGGCTAGCCAAAGGCGCGCGCTACCCTATGCCGCCATCCATCATGGAACATTTCTTGTGCCGCCGATAGTTCGGTTCATGAAGCGGGATGTAACTGCGATCCTGTCGTCGCTGCATTGAGGCCTGCTAATTACAGAGTTGCAAAGCAAAGCAAGTGATAATGTGTGCCCAGTTTTGAGCAAAGAAGAATGTTTGCACAGCAATTGGGTCTGGCCCATCTGGTAAATTGCGGGCAAGGCCGAGATTGATGCGACTGAATTAACGGATGGCTTGGCCGAGATGGCAGAGCAAAACGGGCACAAGCTCTTGCGGGTCTAACGATCTGGGGCCGATTCGTCGGTACCTGCGTTGCAACTGCTTCTAGGCCTTGACTACTAGTACCAGCTGCCCCAGGGACAAGGAAGGAAGAAGAAGTGAACCCCACCACGACCCACAGAGCAAGGCGAGACTTGAGAGGGTAATCTCACATCACAAACGACATCAACCCTGGAAGGATCAAGCGACGTAATGCATGTCAACTACAGACCAAGAAGTTTGTTTGTTGCCCCCCTTTCCCCCAATTTCTATCCAATTGCCTACGACTCCACTATTGGCCTGCACGAAGTACCTACATGCGACAGCCCCGGCCGTCTAGGTTTCGGATCTTGGTTTCCTTGCTGGCCAAAATAGTCCATCCGGTCCCGTCTACTTGTCGCTTTCTTCGTCCTATGATTTTCTTCCCTTCTACTTTGTTTACTTTTTTTTTGTCACAGGCTTGACGCGTTTTTGGGCGAGTTGATTATTGCCCACCCCCAAAAATACAAACACTCGTTTTTTGTTCTATTTGGGTCTTAATCCCAAACCACCTCACCCTCAGTCCTAGATCCAGGTACTACCTTACCGACCTACCTTACCCATTAAGGTATCGACTTCGTCAAGCTTCTTGTAGAACCCACCTGCTTGCTGCTGGGCGCACAGAAGAGACGTCGCTGTCGACGCCACCGTTTTCTTTTTGACTTGCCCACCAAAGCCCCGAAACCCGACCTCAGCTGCCACCCTTGCCGGAATCCTGCATCACAATGGCGCTACAAGCCGCATACGTGCAGTTTCTTACTGCGCCAAACTTGGCTGCCCTCGCCGAGAAAGCCACGCTCAACTACATTACGACGACGACAAGCATCTCTGGTGCCGGCGAAGTTGTGAAGCACCTGAATGGGTTGCACAGCCATGTCAAGAAGAACAAAGAGACGCTCCTGTCAGCAATTGAGGGCCGCGATGGCCTTGCGCTGGCCATTGAGATGGACACCTCACTTGAGTTTGTCATTAGTGGAGGACCATATCTTCCCGGTCTAGACGACAATTTCCTGGCTGACCGCAAGATTCAAGTTTGCATTGTACGTGTGCCCCGAGAATACTACTCGCGACCCCTCCGATTCATCCGCATGTCTGTCCTTTTAAGGTCGTCACTAACCAACCACCCTGTCCTCACAGACCCACATTGTCGCATTCGACTCGGACGGCAAGATTGTCCAAATCCGCCAGTCATGGGACCAGGGCTCGCTCCTCAAGCAGGTCGATGTCATTGGTAGAAGTGGCCGTAACTGGCCCATCCGCGACAGCACTGAGCAGATCAAGCTCATTGCCAAGTGCATCAAGGGTGAGGCCGATGCCTCCGGTGGCGACCTCCCTATTCGCTCGCGTGCCACTTCCACAAACGCCATGCGCGACCCGCATGCCTCGCTGAACCTCTTCGCTCCGCGCGCCGAGCAAGAGGAAGCCGAGATTGGAGCAGTGGTCTCTCCCTATGCAGGCAAGTCGCGCCCCCACCAGCGCTCTTTTACCGACATCTTGGGCGATGAGCCAGAGGAGTCCGAGGACGGTTCCCCTGGCCGTCCCGGTTCGCCAACAAAAGGCTTCGCTCCCAAGGCTGGCGCAGGCAAGCACTTCCAGCAGCCGCGACTGTTCGAGACGAACGAGGAGGACGAGCCGGAATCGCCAGTGCATCACAAGTCTCCCGAACGCCAGTACAAGCCAAACCCCAAGAAGTATGAGCATTTCGAGTTCGCCGACGGTTCGGACCCCCGGGATGCGCCCGTCCGTGGCACTGAGTTTGACAAGGTCAACAGGGGCAAGCACAATAGCCAGTGGGACTTCAAGGATTTCGTTACTCCGCAAAAGCCTCGGGGGCGTCCTCAACGGTCCCAGGATGTCAGGCACTGGAGCACCGAGAACGACGATGCTATCATCGAAACCCCGGCCGCCCGCAGGCCTGCTCCGCCCAAGCCGCGACGCGATGCCGAGACACACTTTGAGCTCCAAGATGACGGTCCAGACGGAGAGCCTCGCCCAGCCGGCCGCCCAAGAGGCGCGGGCCACAATGAGGGCCTGGGTCTGTACAAGAACAACCTGTACAACGAGGATGGCAGTACTCCCGACGGTCCTGACCCCCGCGCATTGGGCAACATCACCAACGTAAAGGACAGGCGTCGCGACTTTGATCCCCACTTTGGAATCACGGACGACAGCCCCAACCAGGGCGCTAACCAGGTAGAGAACCCAAGGGGGGTCCCCGAGGGTCGCAAGAAGGCAGTCAAAATGATGGAGTCGAGCTGGTCGGCATACGACAAGTCCCCTGTTTCCCAGAAGGAGAACAGCCAACCTGATATTCTTGGTGGCAGGAAGGGGGAGGACCAAGGCATCGCGATTGGTGGCGATGGAAGTAAGTTTGACAATGGGCTTGGTACCTGCAGTGGACTTCTGATGACCAGTCACTGACAATAAATTTCTACAGTGGGCGGTAAGAAGGGTTCCTCCCGCAACTACATCTTTGGAGACCCCGACTCCGAGGATGAGGTCCCTCGCCTTGTCACAAAGAAGCAGGGTGCCGCGCACAAGCCTACGGCGGGTAGCTTTTGGGATTTCTAGTCTCACCGCAGCGCAGATATCTGAAGGTCCGCCGTTCGTCTTGGGACCCTATAGTCGTCACGCTCCATCTCCTTTGTTCTATCCTTGTCCTTGTCCTTGTCCATATTTGGCATTGATGACGATGTGATGCATACAAAACGCTACGAAATGACCTTCTATTGTGTTTATTTCATTGGCCAAGCGCGCACAAAAACAAGGAGTACATGGCGTTTTCCTTTACAGCACAGAAACCTGCTGTAAAATCTCTCTCTCTTTTTTTTTTTCTTTTTTTAGATTGCGACCCTTTCCCACATCTTTCTTAAGCGATGTATGGGGCTGTTGTACGCATTATTGTTTTCTTATACGTAGGTCTGCTACCTTTGTACCCAAAATTAAACTCGCTTGGGGGAGATGGGATTGCGGCATAGAGACCGATTTGTTTAACAATACTTGTGTTTGGGTCGCTTTAGCGAATGTATTTACTACTTCATAGTTTTCTCGGAAGCCTTTCCTTTGTAAAATCTCTTTGGCGAAGTTCCAATACGGCTGGTCCAGTATTCCGAATGACGTGAACAAGCGCCGGATTAGGTACCTAACCACATGATACTTGAACAGCCAAGAGGTATACGTGCATAGTAGTTGATTCTCACCAGCAACACCGCAATATGATATTCTGACAAATGGCCTCGATGTTTCGAGGTCATTGTTGTATTGTTCATGGTCACGTTCGTGGGGTATATGTAATTAAATACAGGAAAAAAAGGAGAAATATGGCAGAGTACAGAGAGAACAGCCATTGCGGATGGCAAACCCTCCAGGTTCAAAGAGCCTCCGTCTCAGCACAAATGGCGCATTAAAAAAGTCATGAGGCGGAAAAATCATATAAAAAAAGGAGGAAGTGGCTTTCAGGTTTTTGAAAGTTGCAGAAAATAAAATAGAAATAAACGCCCCGAAAATCCCAAATGGAAAAATCAGCAAAAGAACCTATACAGACGCTTCCAGCGCGGCCAGTTGAGCTTTTCCTCGTACTCCTGGGCCATGAGGATGGGGAGGTTAAAGTCGCGGCGGCCCGTGTCGATGTCCATGTCGTCGGTGCGGACGAGGCTGGTGCGGTAGTAGAGCTTGTGGCCGAGCCACATGATGAGGACGATGGGGATGGCCATGCACTGCAGAAAGAACTCGCCGGCGATGGAGAGGGGCGTCATCTCCTCGCCCGTGACGGGTGGGAGCGGCCAGCCGCCGACCCAGAACTGGGCGACGAGGAAGATGGCGTTTAGCAAAAAGCCGATCCACGAACCGGCCAGGCCCGGCTGGGCGCGAAAGGCGAGATCGCCGAGCGAGCGGCCCTTTTTGCTCCAGGCGCGGCGGAAGCGTATGTGCGACAGGCAGATGCTGCCCCAGGTGAAGATGGAGCTGAGGGCCGAGATGGCGAGGAGCCAGTCGAGCAGCTCCTGCTGTATATCCGAGTCGGCCACAAAGGCCAGCAGGCCGATAGACATGCTGAGAAGAATGGCCACAAGGGGGCGGCCGCGGCGGTCGACGTAGGCCAAGATGCGCGGGGCCTGGCCCTGGTCGGCGAGGGCGGCCAAGGTGCGACTGGAGCCGAAGACGGCGCTGTTGCCGACGCTGAGCACCGCGATGAGGATAACGCTGTTCATGATGGACGGAAGAACCTCGATGCCGGCGCTCTCGATAGCGATGACAAAGGGGGACGCAGCGGCGTCGGCGATGTTTCTGGCCAGCAGGCGTTTCGAGTCGTACGGAACCAGGAAGCCGACGATGGTCAGGGCCACGATGTAGAAGAGCGTGATGCGCCAAAAGACCTGCTTGATGGCCGTCGGGAGAGATTTTCTCGGGTTGGCCGTCTCGGCGGCGGCGAGGCCGACGAGCTCCGTACCGGCAAACGCAAAGGCGGCCTGGACAAAGACGGAGCAGAGCCCCTTGAAGCCATTGTTGAATGCGCCCGGGTTGTGCCAATACTTGGTCCCGATGTATCCCTCTGTTGTGGTGCCACCGACATTTATGACGATGCCCAGGAGTCTGTAAAATGTTTGCGCGTTAGAACAAAAATGCAGGCAGGGTATGAGCCGGCATGAAGAGCTTAGGTTTTCGTTAGTACTCACATGAAGCCAATAACAGCCGTCACCTTGACTATGGCAAATATAAACTCGGCTTCACCATATCCCTTGACGCCGAACAAGTTGATGACCAATATGACCATCAAGAATATTGCCACAAACACGGCTCTTTTCACGCTGGGATCCCAGTATTGTATAGTCATGGAGGCTGCTATTATTTCGAGGGGTAAAACGACAAGCCACTGCAGGGCGTAGCTGGAAACGGGCGGGTTGTCTCATGTTAGCGGACGCCACAAAGTAAATTTTCAAAACCGGTTTCCATCTTATTTCCACTACCGCATGAACCCTTTCAATTCTGAAATCGGGTAAGCCAACTTACTTCCATCCCATCGCAAACCCCCAGGAAGGATCCAGGAAGCGGGTCGAAAACGCCGAGAAGGAACCTGCGACTGGGAACACGACGGCCAGCTCTCCCAGGGCATGTACGGTACAGTACAGCATGACGCCGATGATACAATATGCCAGCAAGACCGAGGCGGGCCCGCCGGTGGCGAGGGCCTTGCCGGATGCGACAAACAGACCAGTTCCTATGGAGCCTCCTATGGCTATCATCTGCAGGTGGCGGCCCTTGAGCTCGCGCGACAGGCCAGTGTTGACGGTAGCCAGAGTGGCGCTGCGCAGGTCGTAGTATCGCTCGCCATCGTGTTCGCGCATGGGCACCTGGGGCGGTAGTGGCGGCGGCGGGTGGTGGTACTGCTCGTGGTGAATGTGGTGGTGGTGCACCTGATCGCGGTCTAGATACAGGGGGACCTCCTTTGGTGTGATGCGTATGCCCGGGTCGCGTCGGAAGCTGTCGGCCCAGCGGCGGAGGGCGCTGGGGCCGCGCGTGTTGTCGTCGTATATGGGCTCGCGGCGCATGCTGTGGTTGCTGCTGCTGCCCTGCTGGGCCAGCATTATGTCCTCCTTGGCGGCGAGACTGTGCATCTCGATGTCCCCCTCCGAGGGCATGCTGCTGGGTCGGAGGGGTGTTGTATAAATCTGCTCAGCAGTTGTGACTGCGCTGTGTATTTGACTGACGGAGGTAGACAGTGAGAAAGGAGACAGGGTGACCGGCGAGCGGGTGGCGGCGGTTTCGTTTTGGTTCGGTGGAGAGATAGATAACAGAGCGACAGGCTAGATTAGATGAGAATGATCCAACACTCTATCCCCTCTATCCCCCCCCCCCCCCCCGTCTCTCGTTTCCTCTCCCCGTCGTCCCCTCCCCTACAACCTTTCGATTTGGGGGGGTTTCCCGTGGTCGACAACAGCCTTCGCTTCGGAACTCGCCGTTGCTTGCGACCGCTAATCAGGCGCAGACAGGGTCGAGTTGGCGGCGGTCAAGCCTGGCTCGCGGGCGGGCAAGTAAGGCGCGCAAGTGAGTGGGCGAGCGAGCGATCTTGTGGTCTGGGTTCCTTTGAAACAAACCCCAGCGAGTCGCGTTGTGGAGCTGTGTGGGCTGAGCGGATCCGGGGGAATGGGGGTTCTTAAAGACAGGCGGGATAGGATAGGGATTGCTTGAGGAAACGGCAAGTGGATTTGGACAGCGATTGATACTGTGTCTTTTGCTTGTGAAAATATCGGCCGGGTGGTGATTGAGGTTTGTTCGTTATGTTACGAATATGTTTGGTTGCTAATGTGAATATATTGTGGGGAGCTCTTTGGTATTGATAAGGACGGGCTGTAGGTTCTCGTGTGCATACTACTGTTTGTAATGTATGCTGACAATGTTATTTTTTTTCGCGCTTTTTGTTTCTCGGCGGCGAACTGGTTTAGTTTAATTCAGTGTTACTTGGTGCTGATCCTCTTGGTGACTTTCTCCGGGTAACTTTTGCACTGTCAGTCTTTGCGAGTGCGCGCAAGGTATTCCTCGGGGCAGATTATTATTCAAGAGGCGAGCAGTAATAGCCGTGCCAACAATGACTGGGCTCTCTGCATGCCATTTCAGATAGACCCGATCGATCGGTGTCTACGACGAGAAAGCTGACCTTGTCGAGAGTGGCAAGCATGACACATGGAAATAGGCTTCATGTGTCAATCAAGAAAAGCCAATGTCAAACAAGAAAAACAGAAACAAAATAAAAATACAAAACAAATATGTGTGAAGTGATAAGTGAGATTGGGGATTTGGAGCTGAGATTGGAGGTGGTGAGGATAATAATACCACATTTACCCTTTCTTCTTTTTTCTTTTTTTTCTTCTTCGGAACCGATCAAGGATAAGGTACTGTACATGTACAAGTAGCAATCAACTTCGCCCACGTACACCCTACCAACCGCAATCCCCCAAACCCATAAAAATGATTGATTGATTTCCCATGCACGCTCGCAGTGTTGCAGGTCTCCCCCATGTTGCAAAGACAATCAATCAATCAACCAAACAGGGTCACTCTCGGTAAAGGTCTGGGCAAACTGCCTCCTATTGGACCCTTCCGTGCCATCCCGCAGACCGTTATCCCTCTTATCCTGACAAGAACCCCCTCGAGGCTAGCCCTTTTTCCATACAGTCACCAGTCACGTTCGTGTGCCAGCATCCCACCCCAGCATACTTGGTAGACCAAAATCCTACCCCTATTCCCGAATTTGCCCACCGAGGGTCCGTGAGATAATGCGATGCCATATGGTTTATAGTGTGGTATGCCAAGAACTGGGCGATAATACTTTTTTTGGGGAACGAGAGAAAAAAAGGTAGCATCTGTAGCTGGTCAAATACCGAGAGGTTGGTAGGGAGCGGGGCTCAACTAACTGTGTTGCTTTTTGTCCTTCCCGTTGGTTACTTTTGATTTTTACGGATATGTTCCCCGTTGCAAACTAAATTCGCTGTAAATGTTCCACCTCGTCGGGTACACAACAGATGAGACGATCCGTCTGATTCTACAGCATTGCATTGCAGCTGCTGTTGATAGCATTTGACCCATTTAGATTGGGTTTGGTCTTATATTTTAGATCGTAACTATCATACACTTCTGCATGGGGTGACTTCGACCCTTGCCTCGAGTCCAAGTTCCACGTGTCGGCCCGTTGTAGTGAAAAGGAGGGGGGGAAGAAAAAACGACTATTGGACCCTAGAACATCAGATGTCAGGTAATTCTTGGGTGATTTCCTCGGCGAGATCAGACACTTTCTAGTCGACAAAAAATTGTGCCATTTGAGCACCCCATGAAGCTGTAATACAATGGTGCCCACGAAATATGTTGACGACCAACTATGAGACTAAGTGGAATAGATTATTAAGTCTTTTGCTTGCATGCTTAAAAAAGACGCATTTCAACTATAGTTATAACTTTTCACTCTTAGCATCCTCCGTCTTGGCCTCCTTTGAACCACGACTCCATCCAGTCGAAAATAACGGGCCCATGTCGAACCTCGGCAACGGATGCGCCTCTGTGTTGATCACTACGCTGTCAAGGGGAAGGACGTCGTTGGGAGAGAACAGCAGGTAAAAATACTTGAGCGTCTCAGCCTATCAAACGCATGTTTACGGTTAGTTCCGCACGATCTGGAGAAGCAGTGTAGAGGGGGGGGAGGAAGATACGCACCAGCCAAAAACTTTCCATATTATCCCGCGTCTCGGGCGGTATCGTGTTGGCGTTTGAAAGACTCGTAAATCCTCCATTATCCTCGACTGCCGTGTGGTTCATAAAAGACTTGAACATCTCCCAGCCCCACTCGCGGTACTTGACGTCGCCCGTGATGCGCCACATGTAGAACAGACTCTCGACCGTTTCGGGCCGCTGCAGGTTGTGCGAGTCCAGACCCTTGACCACAAAGTCCTTGCGCCACTCGGCGTCCGGGCTCGCGTCCAACTGAGCAGGTGGTTTCGGGTGAGGCGCACCATAGACCGGCGGCGGCGTCGCAATCTCGAAAAAGGTGATCTCGGGCGCCAAGCCCGTGGCCATGTACTTGTACATACCCCAGCACGTCTGCATCAACTCCCGCGCCAACCGCATGTCCTCTTCGTTCTGCTTGGTCCACGTGCGCGACTTCCTCGCCTCTGCCTCCGTCTTGCCGCCCGTCACGGCCAGCGCGATGGTGCCCGGCATGAAACAGACTAGGTGGTCCATCTTGGGCGACAGCGAACCCTTCAGCCCGTCTGGCCTCTCACCGATGATGGTGAAGCCCGAATGCTCAGTGTACGTCACGAGGTGCTTGCGCATCCCGTCCATCGAGTCATCCCACATGTCGAGGTAGACCTTCTCCTTCTTGTTCGTCTGCAGGTACTGCTTGATGAGGTACTCGTAGTACGAGTCGCCGCGGCTGCCGTAGCGGATGTTTTCACCCTGGAACTCTCCAGTCGAAGGCGAGATGAAGATGGGCACAAGACCATCTGTCTTGCTCGCCTGCTTGTCCACCACTTCCATGACCTTCTCCACCTTGTCCCAAAAGAGCTTCTCGCCAGTGAGCTTGGCAAGATACTTGAACTCGAGCTGCAGAGTCGTAGCCTCAGCCGTGGATGACGCACCCATGTCGGCGTGCGACTCGATCCCTTGAAACTTGCCCAGATTGACGCTAGCGTATGGGATGCCGGATTTCGTGTCAAAAGCGGCCAGGAGCCGGTCGGCGAGGTCCTTTGCCTTTTCCAAGTAGAGGTCCTCGCCAGGGGCGCCCTCGTCGTCGTCCTTCAGCGGCGCCATGTCTGGATACGTCGTCGAGAGGTAATGCGCCGACAGCAGACCGCCCATCATCCTAATCGTTGTCTCAAACGTGTTGACGTCCTGATCCTGGTCGTACTTTAGCGAGTTGGCGATCCACTCCCTGGCGTGGCTGAGCTGAGTGGTGAGGTTCATCAGCATCATCGTGTCCAGCGAGTCGACGATGATCCAACCGAGCCCGCCCGTGGCCATCTGCCTGCCCTTCTTTGACACGGGGTGGAACTCGTCGTAACCCCAAGCGTACCTCTCGTACGCCGCCCAGCTGAGCTCGAACGCCTCCACTACATGGTCCCTCCTCTTGAGCCAGTCCGCCTCCCGTAGCGCCTTCTTGTCATTAGACAGCCAGCTGAGCTTCCTCAGCGGCGCCCTGACCCTCTCCTTGTGCGACTCGCCGCCGAAAAAGTAGAAGAGCGCCCCGACCGCCAGCAGCAGCAGTAAGAAACCGCTCTTCCGCCTGTAGACCGGACGCTGGCGGTGCGACGGCGGATACGCGTACGGCTTGTCTTTGTACATGGGCAGGGAGGCGTTACGCTTGCTCGAGTCGAAGTAGCCGCCGACGTTGCCTAAGACTCCTCCTCCTCCTTGTTTCCCTCTGCTGTTGTTGTTCCCGGATCGCGCCGACGCCCAAAGCCGGTCCTCAAAGTCTCGCTGCGGGTTCGTAAACGACGGCACATGTTTGGGCACGGCGAAAGACATGTCCTCGGCGGGTTGCGGTCTTGTCTGGCCTTTTGTGTGTGAGGTGGCATCGACGGGGGAATGGAAAGCAACACCGCTTTTCGCTGCTTCTGGCCCCACAGGTTACCCTTTCTCGAAGGAGGCCCGCCCCGAGGGTCTTGGAGAGGATCGAGCCCTGTAACCCCTGCGGAACTGAGCGGGTAATGCAGTACTGCTGCTGTGTGTACACTATTTTGACAGGTGGTGAATAGTGCAGACAGCCGTTTCTATGGCAGGTGGTTGCGCAGCTGGGGGAAAAGAGTGCGATGAGGCCAATGCGCTCTAGATGAATTGGTTAGTACTATAAAGAGAGGATATTGGAACAACAGGAGAGAATATGGACAAGGTATAGTGGCAAAAATGTACTGACGCGGTAGACAGCTACGAATACGTGGTAAATTAAGCACCTGTTTGCGGGTGTCGGAGTCGCTAAAACGAGTTGGTGGTCTCCACACATTCCCCACTGCCATGTTTTAACGCGCCCGCCGTTGGATCGCCGTTTTGGTTTTGGCCAATACCGCACGCAGTACGTGGTAAAGAGGACAGCTTGTCACCGAAAGCGTCGATGGATTTGTCTTGGAACTCAAACAAAATTATTCCTAGAAAATCAAGGAATTCATCGAAGATCCGACTGATAGTGAAGTCAAAGTAACTTGTCACCAAATTAATGAATGAGCAAGTCGTAGGACAATGTATCGAGCAAGCCTTGAGTTGTATCAACAACTACCCGCTCCATGCGCCCCAGTTCCAACGGCATTCAGGTCGAGCGGCGTCCAAAAGGCCGCCATCCCTTATTCGCTGTGCCAGATAATTGGCATTCCTCTTCTTTGGCTATCTAGTCACTAGGTCGACGTATTATTGTTTGTTGACTACGAATCTGCTGGGACGCTTGCAGGTTATGTGATAGAAATTCACACTCGACCACCGCGTGGGAATCGCTGTGCGACTTCTTCCGCCGGATAGTGCATTCGGAAGAGCGTTCAACCATTGGTTCCCAGCTTCGTGGAAGGCCTCCTTAAATTTTTTATCCTTCCTGTCGATTTCATTTATGTAAAAAGTTTCCCATGCAACGTTTTTTTTTTTTTTAACAGTACTGATAAAGATCATCACCACTGACGTCTATCCGGACGGGCTTTCCCTCCAGCGTTGCCGCAAGTTCAGGCGTGAAACTTTTAGCCGCTGCAAAGTCGCCCGGAGTAGCAGTGGTACCTAGGTAGGTATTGCGTATGTCAGGATGAGTGGGTAATTACGGACGGCAATGACTGTAATGTTGAGAATATGAATGGTGGATGAACTCAACATACTGAACATCCCTAGAGTAAAGAGATTGCAGTTTGTATATATTGCGACGCATGCACTAATGTATACCAGGTTCTAGGTTACAAGTAATAGAATCTATATCTAATTCAAGTTTGTTCTGCATGTTTTTTTTACCACACGCTAAGCTAAGCAAACAAACAAGGTGTATTATACGTACAGTGCCCCTCGCAAATGACTCCAGACCCACGCAATGTTCAACCAGACTATGCAAGCTGGGCAAATCAATCACTCTCCCCCTCCATGTTAGGTATCTTACCTACCCTACCTACCTATATTTTCTAATCAGGACGCAGTGCCTACCCTTTGACTTAGCCTACATTGGCCTGGTCTATAACTGCCCAGATATCATTCATATTTTCATTATGTCTACTTTCACCACCAGAAAAAGTTCTGAATTCAAGAGCTATCCATTTCTGACCGCTGAAGAGTTTGGCGAAGTCTGCCATCATTTGGACAGGAAATACTGCCAAGCATTTCTTGGCCCTGTGAGGCAACAATGGAGATTGAACGTCCTGACTGCACTGGACACCTCATTTGCATTTGGTGAAGATTACAAGACTTATTTACAGATAGTGCGCCCATTGACACGGGAGCTTGAGCTTGACGATGGTGGACTGTCCGATCAGCTGGGTGGCTTCTCCTTGGAAAACCAACAGGCCGAGAACTGGCTTGCAGGTGACCAGGGAATGATCGACCTCGAGGACGCGGACGAGGTGGGTCGGCATATATCTCCCGCGCGACTGCTCCAACAGCAAGATCAGTAACTTACCAAGATGTCCCCAGTATGCCGTAATTAGACAGTCGCGGGCCGCCGAGCCACCTAGCGTGACGTACGAAATCCATCTGCATCCAACCTACCGCGCGCCTTGTCTGTGGTTTAGCCTGAGCGGGCTGCCCGCGGATGAACCGATGATGGATGTTGAGACAGTCTTTCGGCGCTTGGTGCCAGACGAGTTCAAGGCGCGGCTCCGAAACCAAGGTCCAATCGCAGCCATCTCAACAGATGTGAGTGAACATGAAATACCAAACTGAGAGGCTGCCGGGGGAAGATCAACAAAATCCCTATCTATAAACTTAGCACGGGAGAGGAAAATTTTGGCATATGCATAAGCGACCATGTTAAAGCCTTTACTATTTCTCGACTGACATGCCGCTTTTTTTTTTCCCCACGCAGCACCATCCCATCACAGGTGTCCCAACCTTCTTCATCCATCCATGTCTTCTCGGTGAGGCCATGTCGAATTTCGACTGCTCCAAAGAAGACTACCTGATGGTATGGCTGGGCCTGGTGGGCGGGTGCGTTGGACTCTGGGTTCCAAGGGAGATGGCCTCTCTCTAAGGTGACCGGACCGGGTCGAATGTTCGAAGCTCCACTTTCCTAGGCCGAGGAGGGGTATCGTGGGTATATGACGCTGCTCATCACGTCGTGATCCCCGGCACGGAAAGGGGCTTCGTTGACTGCGTTCCTTTACTATGGCGCAGAGAAGCCCGCCTCCACTGGGGGGAGCTGGGTGCTCAGTCATCGTCGCTATCTTCCTCCATGGCAACATCGCTGTCCTCCTCCTCCTCCTCCTCGTCCCTACCCCGCTTCTGGCCCCTGCCGCCGTCGGGCGCGTCGGCATCTTTCATAACGGTGTCGGCGCTCGAGACCGGCTTCGAGGGAAGACCTGCGGCCCCTGAAGACGTGGATGTCGCTCCGGGTACGGGGGCGTTGAAGATGCTGTGCTGCAGCTCGGTGACCTCGACGTTGGTCGCGGCCGCCGGGTTCACCAGCTTGAAGGTGCCGTCCAGCTTTGCGATGGTGTTTGACTTGGTTTTGGCATACTCGATTTTCTGAGGTGGAACAACGCGCCGTTATTAGAGACCCATACATACAGTAATGGTAATACCTGAGAAGACTTACTAGCTTAGAGCCGAAAAAGTCAAAGCCGTCCAGAGACCGCATCGCTTGCGTCGATGCGTGAATGTCCCGAAACACAATATGCGCTTGACCACGCATCTTCATCGTTTTGAGTACCACGACATCAAGTAGAGGGCCATAGGTTGAAAACAACATATACAATGCCGTCCTCATGTCCTGCTTCTGGTAGCCCTTGTCTGAGCGGATGTTGCGCACGTAGAGGCTGCATAAACTCGTCAGCAAAAAAAAAAAAAAGAAAAAAAAAAAGGCCAGATAAAGTTCACAGAGCCAGAGGCATAAAAAAAATACTCACGTCTGATTCGGGGGGATCTGAACAACCTTGGCCGGTAGTCCAGCTGGTGGTGCTCCCCGAGGAAGCGCGGACGAGCCTGTCGCCATTTTGTCTCCTTCGCGGCTCACTCTTGCGTGCGCCGACAGTCTTTGTTTCGAACTCGCAATGTACAGTGTACAGCACCTAAGTCGCAGAACGCGCGATGGTGCAGGCCCGCACTAAGTTAGCGACCAGTTGCTGTGTGTTCCGATTCAATGAATGGCCGTCGCGTTACTTAACAGCCAGTGCTCTGTCCGCCTGGGCAGGATCAACAACAGCCAACCTTTTGATTTCAATTCCGCTTTTTGCTCCGCCGCTTGTCGAAGCTGGAGCTTTCTCCAAGCTAGACAGGGGTTAGGGTTTCGGCTGCGGAGTGCCCCTCCTATACTGACCCACTGTATCGTCATCCTAGGTTCGCTTGTAATTGAAGCTTACAGAAACCTGCCAACCTGCCATCTAGGTCAAGCTATCCTCATCCACCTCTCAATTCGCAACCAAGTGTTCAAACGGTGATAGTAGAGAGCCACTCCTATCACCCTAGCTCACTTGCTACAATCTGTCCACCATGGCGCCTCCCGAAGTTCACCACCTTTTCCACAACCCCATCGCCGACCACTCCTTCTCGGCCGATCGTCAGACGCTGGCCATCGCTCGCGACTCGACCGTTGAGCTGTACGGCAGGGCTGAAAAGGGATTCAGACTGCAGGATGAGCTCAAGGGACACGACAAGACTGTCACTAGTGTAGACATTGCGCCCAGCTCGGGCCGCATCGTCACCTGTTCGCAAGGTTGGTGGTGATCGCAACTCTTTACCCGGCGTTTAACCAAGGTTCCCGCTGGTTACTGACCTCGAACCTCGTAATAATTGTACAGACCGTAACGCTCTTGTCTGGGAACCCTCCCCGACCGGATACAAGCCGACGTTGGTGCTCCTCCGTATCAACCGAGCGGCTACCTACGTGCGCTGGTCGCCTAGCGAGACCAAGTTCGCCGTCGGCTCCGGAGACCGCGTCATCGCCATCTGCTACTTTGAGGAGGAGAACGACTGGTGGGTTTCCAAGCACTTGAAGAAGCCCATTCGCAGTACCATCACCACTGTGGCCTGGCACCCCAACTCTGTCCTGCTCGCCGCCGGTTCCACCGACGCCCACGCTCGCGTCCTCAGCAGCTTCATCAAGGGTGTCGACACCAAGCCCGAGCCTACCGGCTGGGGTGAGCGCTTGCCCTTCAACACCGTGTGTGGCGAGTACCTTAACAACTCGGCCGGTTGGGTTCACGCTGTGGCCTTCTCCCCTTCGGGTGAGGCCCTGGCCTTTGCCGCCCACGACAGCTCCATCACGGTTGTCTACCCCGGCGGACCTGACCAGCCGCCTCGCGCGCTGATTAGCATCAACACGCAGCTGCTGCCTTTTATGGGACTCGTCTGGAATGGCGAGTCGGAGATCATCGCCGCCGGCTACGACTGCGAGGCCTTCCGCTTCAGGGGTGGTGAGGGTGGATGGCAGCTCAGCGGCTCGCTTGAGTCCAAGGGCCGCCCCGGTGCAGACGCCGAGCGCGAGGAGTCTGCGTTGAATATGTTCAGGCAAATGGATCTGAAGGGCAAGGTCAAGGATGACACGCAGCTCAAGACTGTTCACCAGAACACAATCACCACCATCCGCTCCTTCCAGGAGTCGGGCTCGGGACTGGTTAAGATGAGTTGTGAGTTTCCCAGACTTGTTGTGATGAACTGTGCGATTTACATCCTTGGATTGCTAACAACAGAACTTACAGCGAGCGGAGTTGACGGAAGAATTGTCATCTGGGATGTCTAGATTCCAGATTAGAATACACCAACAATAGAAACTTCACGATGGACTAACCGTCAACCCTGGAGAAATGAAATCTTTGATCACCAGTTGAATTTTCGGAATATCCCCCACGTCGATGTGTGCCCAACCAGTCAGGGCACATGTGGTCCTCAAACGTCAATGTGGCTAATACCTCTCATGTCGACGTGATGGATTCGGCATAGCTCATCAGCTTTCTAAATCTAAAGCCAAAAGTAACCGAGACTACGCAAGCAAGGCAAGCCAAGCTAGCTTTTGGCGATTGCAGAGTGGGTGGACATTAGCTTGCTCACGCCGATTTATCTTGCAATGGTTTGTGGAGCATATTTGCTTCTCAAGTCGATCTAACGCGCCGGCTGTTTTGGCCATTTTAGTTCTGCAAACTACCGTGCTATCGATCGATGGAGCTTCTTCATAATTTTTCTCTCCCATAGGAATTACCGGAAGTGAGCCGTGAGATGCTGCCCTCGATCTAACACTCTTCGAATACTTGACTTGCTTGGCCCTATCGTGTTAGTCGCTTTCGAGATTTTGGGAGACAAAGTCATCGTGAGGTTTGCCTCCTATGTGAGTATAGAGGATGAAAGTAGACAAAACCCCCCGTAAACTCATTATTACTGACAAAATGCAAAATCCGAGGTGAAGAGAACCTATGAGTCTCAGGCCAGTCATCTGCATAATCATGTCGACATTCGAGTTCCGGCTCATCCATTATGTTCTTATCACCTTTGTTTATATATTGTTCCTCAAACTTGTTCACTTTTTATCAGAAGCGTCCAGCAAGTCCGCTCGCCTCTAATTATTGGTCACTTGCACTTGATTTGAACACGCATAGCATAAACAACACCTGAGATATGAGATATGAGCGGCGAACCCAACGCCACCACTGGAGGAGAGGACCACAACACGACAGAATCCATTCCACACCGGCACTACAGTACGTGGGAAGGCTTTCTCAATAATGCAGTATGCATGTGTTGCATAGAAGCAACGCAAGAATTTATAGCAAAGGTGCACACGGGCCAGACTCGACACCGCAAACAATCTCGTGGTTTCTTCTCGGCGGCCATGGCCAAGCTGGGGCTTGGACGCGATGTTAACGACAACCAAGTCCGGATCGCCGACGCTACGGGTGACGTACAGCGCAACATCTTGATAATATGTGACTGGAAGTGGGCCAAAGCGCGGCGTCATGGACGGTCGCACATCGGAGAGCAACTCCAGGCCGTGAGGTTCATGGAGGTGCTGCTTCAAAACGGCAAGGTTCTCTGCAGGGGCTTCGAGGCGAGGGATGGCCTGACGCCAGCTCAGATTGATGACCACTGGAAACGAGCCGGCGGGCTCATATGTCAGGAGCTGGGTGGCTTTGAAAGGGGCAGAGATATTCAGGGTATGATAGGTGGTCAGAGCTAGCTGGCTAAACCCGTGTTCGGCCTTGTAAGCTGAGGCAATGAGACATGTGATCACAGGACGGTGAGGCAAGGTGAGTATACAAGGATCTATTCAGATCGAGCTGGACTATTTCCAGACAACAAAAAGCAACGCTAAATGAGTGAATCAGGATGGCCATCCAACAGCACAGGTAAACAACTTTACACAAAAGCCAGAAACCAAAGGAGAGACGTTGAGAAATCCAAGCAAAAAAAAACGAAGCAACCAATTCCGTAGATCATATCTCGACCACAGCCGTTCCTGATCGTCGTGCGACTGGGTAGCGTGCCGGGCTACTTCAAGCCCCAAGATGGCGACGAAGAAAAGCGCACGAGTTGAAAGTGAATGCTGACCAAAGCAGCGAACTCGCTTAGATCTGCTTGAGGTCCATGAAGATGGCGTCCTTGAGGTTGATGTCTTTGGTCTCGGTGACGATGGTGACACCAGCAGAGCAACTCTGGTCGGCATTGCCGGAGCCGAAGGCCTGGCTGTTGCAGCAAACTATGGTGCCACCGCAGCTGGCTACGCTCTTGGAGCAGGTGGCTGCTGTGGGTTAGATGTGCGACTTTTTATTACTTTCCTCTTTTTTTGCTGCTCTCCAAGGGGGTAGGGGCTTGACTTACTGGTCTCCTTGCCCTTGCTGCCGCCGTTCTTCTTGTTCTTATCGCCGGCAGCGGTGCTGAAGTCGGTCACACAGCAGAAGGGGGTCATGTTGTTGCCGCAGGTCACCTCCTGGCTGGTGTTCTTGACATCGGGCTTGTTGATGACGGGCTTGCTAACGGTGGGCTTGTTGATCTTGACGTTGGTGGCGGGGGAGGCGGTGGCGATGCCGGTGAAGGCAAGGGCGATGACAACGAGGCTGGTGAAGAACTGCATTTTGGCGGCTTGGGGTTGGAACTTGGTTGGGTTTGGTTAGAGAGGTCTCGAAAGAAAACGAAGTGAGGAGGAGAAAAACTAGCGAGTGCTCAAAAGTTGAAAGACTTGAGAGTTTTGAGTGAGTGTAGAAGGTAGGTGGCTTTGTGAAGATGCTGCTGTGGGTGGGTTGAGGAGGAGAAGACGATGATGAACGGGAGGTGATGCCCTCGTTATATACTCGTCGTCGCCAGTGTCTTCCCGCATGATGAGAGGGTTTTCTCCTCGTCGAGATCATCATACAGAGCCTCTATGCCTTGCCTGCCGGTGTCTCTGATCTCATTGCTTGTCCGAGAGAGAATATTCTCAGCCTCACCTGGACGCGGTCTAGCATACTTCGTTCCTGTGTGATGATCTGGGCAAAAGCTTCGCCTACGGACTGAATATCACAGGGCAGAGAGACGTGCATTGCTTCGCCAGCCTCACCATGAACGGGTGTTTACCGGCAGGCAAAGTAATACATTTGCCACCTGCGCGTCAAAGAATCTGATGTTGCTGCTGCCTCGAAGCGCCAGACCCCCTGCAAGCCTGGCCCCAGCATAGCGGTCCTTGATCGTCCTCTGGGGTAAAGAAGCAAGTTTGCCAAGCTTCGAGATCGTTCGATGGGTTCATCCCAGAAATAGGACTTGGTTCTTTTAGACAGTCTGATTCAAAGTGTACACGGAAGCTGTGATTGAGGTTGGCGCTCCAGTTGGTGAAAAAAAAAATTAAGATGTACTATAATGAGTGCTAGTGATTTACCTTGGTCAATCGTTTGGAGGTTCTAACCTACCGCCGAAACCATCATATGGCATATTGACTATGCAGAGCAGTAACCTCTTACATGACAAAATGCCAATAGCCCCCCAGCTGTTATGATATTTCCGGTTATATAACCCCAAGCAATAAAAACAACTTTGTCCCGAATCAGTGCAAATGTTACTTTTCTGGCGGATGTTCCCCGTGGGCATTGCCCCTTCCCTCTGATATGACAGCTCAGCTAAGGAGGCAAACGGACAATGAAACAAAGGATGACAGGAGCTTGAGCAGGAACGAGACTGACGGGCTGAGTACATGGCAGCCTTGACCTCCACATCCACAGAAAACAGAATAAACCTCTGCTGTCCTGACTTAACTCGCCGGGCTGTTCAGCTCGCCAGTTACGACATAGGCGCAAAAGCTCCATCATCTGGATACTTGACATAACTTATCGTAACGTGGTATACAGCTCTTCGGCTTGGCCGATCCAAGCCGGAAGACTGCCGCGGATGAGAGCATAAAAAGGCCAAGCGACCCAGACCAATCGTATCATCTCGTAGATCCCATGGTCTTCATTGCTGATGCCACCTCTCTTGTTTGGAGGTGTAACAAGAGATCATCTCTCCGGAGTCTTTCCGGCATGCTGAAAAAACACACTTAAGCGCGCCGCTCACCCTCGTTCAGCCCACCGCCTCATTGCAAGTCCATCATTGCACCATCATCACATCCCCCGAACAGCACAACACAAGCCCCTAAGACCAGTCGCCACCATGCTCTCCTCCTCCATCTTCGTCTACGCGCTGGCTCTTGTCGCCTCCGTCACTCCCCAACTGGCCCACGCCGTCCCTCTCACAGATGGCCTAGCTCCCCGGGGACCGCAGTCCTTCTCTCTCCCAGACCTGACCAAGTACCTCAACCCTTCGGCGGGGAACAAGGCAGGCAGCGGCGCGGCAAGCAGCTGCCCGAGCACCGGGGGTGGCGACTTGACCCAAAAGACACTCTGCTCGACCGGTACATCGTACTGCTGCGTCAGCGAGGCAAGAGGTATGCTCCCAAGTGGTGGACAAACATTTGTGGTGGTTCGTTGATAATGTTGTGCTGATCTCTCTCTCTCTCTCTCTGGCCAGGCAACACGTGCATCGACGCCACAACCAAGTGCGACCATACCGTTGTCTGCTGCAACAATGCCAACGGGTCTCAGATGTGCATGTACGTGGTCCCCGTCCCTGTTTTCACCGGGGAGAAAAAGGAGTCGAGTTTTGTGGGCTGACATGACCGACACACACACGCGTCGTACACAGGGGCGACGTGAACTTCAACATGCCCATGGCCATCAACATGCCCATAAACATCAACATCGGCGTTCCTAGCAAGAACAAAGACGGCAAGATGCGCCGCTCGGGCATCCAAGTCTTGCACCCTGAGGGAAGCTCAAAGGGCTCGCCGATCAATTCTGTGACCGGCCTGCCTGTAAGCGACCTCGTTCTGGACCTGTTAAAGACCACGCAGTGAGTGTTTGGTCAGTATATAAGATATAGCTATTGGTTGTGTTGGGGAATCTGGAGGACTCGAATCTGGCTCCTGTTAGCTCTTTTCCACTGCTGTACATGAACTCAGCTTCATGGTGGTCGTATCTGGGCTTATAAAATCTTTTATTTTCGCACCGACCAAAACATTCTCGCTCGCAGATCACAGTGTACCATCACTACCCCCCTCCCCAATCAAGCTATATGCATATTCTTTCTTTATATATATTTACACACGACAATTCCTTCAGTTGCTCCTCGCGTTCTGGATGGCAAGGCACAGAATGTCCGTGGCGCCAATCTTGGTGAGCTCGTCCATGACGATGGCCATCTTCTTCTTCTCGACCATGGAGCTGACGGCGACGGCACCCTCCTGGTCAATGTTAGTGATGGTGGGGGCACGCTTGCCCGGCGTGATGGCGGTGGCGGCCGCCAGCTTGGAGCGCTCGATGTTGTACTGGCACAGGATGTACCTCTGCGCCGTGATGACACCCCGGATGCGGGAAGCAATAAGCTCCACCAGCTCCGGGTTGCTGGGCGACTTGGACTTGATGAGGATGGCGGAGGACTCGACGACCGTGTCGATGGCCTTGAGTCCGGCTGCCCTCATGGTCTCGCCCGACTCTGTGGGAGATGAAGTCAGTACATTTGCTGCCGTGTGAAGTAGTCTCAGGTATTAGTTAGATCAGCTGCAGATCCAATCACACATACCAACAAGATCGACAATGCCGTCGGCAACGCCCAGGGCACAGGCGGCCTCGACACTCCCGCTGAGCTCGATGATGTTGGTGCGCAACTTCCTCGACCCCGGGGCAGGGGCGTCAGCCCCGTTGGCAGCGGCATCCTGCTCCTGCTCGAGGCGGGCAAAGTACTCTTCAGCCAGGTGAACGAAGCTGGTACCGATGTTCTTGCCCACCAAGTCAGCAGACGAGGCGAAGGCGCCCTTCTGCGGCACCTGGACCTGCAGCCTGCAGCCACCGAAGCCAAGATCCATGACGGTCTCGCATCCCCTGGGCTTGCTGCCATCCTCGGCCGGGTTGAAGGTGCTGGTGGAGCCGCGGCGGGCGCGGCGGGCGCGGTTGACCGACCGGACGCCGGCGTCGTGCTCCTGGACCTGGTCGGTGCCCGTGATGCCTAGGTCGACGCGGCCCTCGCCGACAAAGGTTGGGATGTCGGCGGCGGGCAGGAAGATGAGGGCTATGGGGAGGTTCTTGACCAGCGCGATGTCGAGGCGGCTCTCCCGCCTGAACTGGATGTCGGCGCCCTCGAGCAGGTTAAGACATGGGCCCTGGAGGCGGCCCTCTACGTGGTTGGCGGGGGTACCATGGTCAGTTAAAGGTGGTTCAGTCCACGTGTCCAGTGTCCAAGATTGAAATGTATAGTCTCATTTTGTTCCACTGCCCACACTCCTCTGCTATCATGAGTTGTCGTGTCTGGACGACCCATTACTATATATCGGGGTTGTAGACTGCAATACAAAGATTATAGCCTTTTTTTGTGGTGACTCACTCTTTGGTACTGCAAACAGCAGACGTCCCTCCAGGCTGTTTTCGACTGTTAACACGGTTGCCATTTTGTACTAGTCATGAGAATGAAATAAAAAAAAAGACAAGAACAAAATATGACAAAAGGACATCAGGAAAGGGTATTATTATAGCAGACAGACCTGCCCGGACCAAGACTTACTGATTTACCAAATCCATGGTAGGCAACTATTTTACCGGCAGCTTTCCTGAAAATGACGTGCTCGGTTTTTATGCAGAATCCCACGCACACTTTCCCTAGATGGACGTAAGCTGATGTTGGATTTTTTTTGTTTTGTTTTTGGTTGTCTCGCAAATATATTCGCAACCTTTAACAAAGAAAATCACCCCCAAAAAAGGTATTGGTGGTCGATGTGGTAGGTAGTATGCCGGGCCAAAATAGACAAAGCGCCACAAAGAAACCAATGGTGATGGAGACTTATTGCACGGGGGTTTGCCAGGTTTCAACGCGAAAAAAAAATAGAACAGAGAACCCCTTGAGGGAGGAAAAAAAAACTCAATTGTTCAAACCTCTGCGGTGACGACAAGTAGCAGTACCAACGTGGGGTTAATGATTGACTGTGCAGTACAGGGTGGGTACGGGTTGCCTCGAAGAGGGGCCTGTATCGGAGCTTGGGAAAAAAATGCCCTTGCAGTGAACACTTATTGGGCAGGTGGGGGTTAATACAAGCATTACTTCGTACTTTTTTTTTTCTTTCTTTGTCATGCCTCGTGTCATTCGATATACTGTGATGATTCACGCTCTTCCTAGCTCCAAAACATAGTCAGCAGGTCACGAGATAACCAAGATACACACACATTACCTACCTTGCCCACCTACCTATGTATCTATCTAAATAAACAAAAGATCTAATCAGCCATTCATATATACTAAATATGGTACTCGATCGAGGTGATACGTGATCATTTGGACACAATTCCAACATTCCTCTCCCCAGTCCGCAAATCTGGCCCCTCAGAGGTCCCATGCTCCTCTTCATCATCCAACGCACTGCCGCCATTCTCTTCCTGATCCAGAGGTGTGTTGACAAATAGCATCCACAGCCCAAAGTCATAAGTGAGTCTGCACGTGCCCGCCACCACAAAGGCGATCCAGAAGCGGTTGTTGCCCGCCAGGATGCCCGTGATACTCGGCCCCGTCGTCGCTGCCAGCGTCCGCACCATGGCTGTGATGCCCATGACGGCCGTGCGCTCCTCCGGCCGGACGACTGCAGCGATAAAGGCCGACCGCGGCGCCTGGTCCATGCTGTTAAGCCCCGTGCGCACAAACAGGAGCACGGCTGTGAGCCAAAACACCGACGGCCAGGGGAATAATAGAACCGCCGCTGACGACGGCACGTGCGTAAAGACCATGGTGTTGATCAATCCTATCTGGCGCGCCAGCGGGGCCGCAAAGATTGTGCCGATGCTGCCTAGGAGCGAGGCGGTCGATTGGACGTCGCCGAGTGTCGCCTTGTCCGGATGGAATTTCTGGTCCACAAAGTAGTTGGTTATCGAGGGAGGTATCATGCCGTCTGACACCGAGTCGAGAGCCAGGAGAATCCAGAGCTTGTACATTGTAGATCTGGTTGGCGCCGAGATGTTGGAGAGAGATGCCGATATCCACCCAAAGTATCTTCGGAACCCGGTCGACTTGGATGTATTAGGATCCGCATCTTCGGGGTTGGCCACAGTCGCACCATCGGTGGTGATGTCGTTCACCTGCTCAGTCGACGGACGCCCATTGTCCTCTGGCAGCAACCGAGCATATTCCCCAGCGTTGTCGTTCACTTCAAGCTCGCAGGCGTCCGTCATAAGCAACACCAAACAGGCGTTGATGAAACCCATGATCCCATACAGCCAGAACAAGGCATGGTAAGAAGCGAGCAGCGTCCATCCCTGTCGGCTTTGTAGGGTGTCTATGATTCTCCCAGCAGCCTCGCTGCCCAGAGCAGAGCCGAGCAGCGCGATAGTGACATACCACGCCAATACATCTGCCCTGGTGTCGGAAGTGGTCAACTGCGAAAGCATGGACTCCTCGATGGACCTGAAGGGGCCAAAGTCGCCGCCCGTAGCGCTGATGACGCCAACTATGGCGGCCGGCAGCAGGATGAAGAAGTTTTCAAAGTAGGCGAAAATGACACCGCTGACAATCATCAGGGCGGAGCCGGCGAGCAGGATTCGCCGCCGTCCGACGCGGTCGGCGATCAAGGTGAGAAGGGTGCCGAAGACGACATCGCCGAGCAGGGTGAGCGTGAAGAACAGACCGATCTGGTAGTCTGTGAAACCCAATTCGTTGAAGAAAAGCGCCAGGATAAAAGTAGTGCCAAAGGCAAACATGCGCAGCGAGCGCGCCAAGATGATCAGGTAGGCATTTCGACCTGTGGCGTAAATTGATGATACACCAAAATAACGGTACGTCCAAGACAAAGCTTGAGCAAGTCTAGACATTTTTCAGTCGTTGACTTTGTTTTCCTCTTTTTTTTTTGATACCTTTTTTTTGGTTTGTCCATCACAACAAAGCCATACTTTCCTTATCCCTTTTATCCTTATTTTAAATTTTTATATGGAGCGGTGTGGCGATGGAGTCATTCGCATTGACAAGGTACTGACTGCTCCTTGGCTCGTATATACGATCGGTTAAGTTGCGCCGACGTCGGTCGGCATCGGTTCGCCCGGTGTTAGCACGGTTTTGCCGCGAAGCCGAAACCCATCGTGTACCGTCCTTACTAGTTCTAGTAACACTTCAAGGCCGGTAACATGACAGTCCTCGGAATGGACGTACTTTCGGTTTTAAGACGGAACATGAAGCGAGTAATACTTGATTTATCAATTGTGGAGGAATTGGCGTCGTTTGTTAGCTCAAACTTAACGGTTATAGATGGATATAAAGAGAAAATTAGAGGCAGACCAGAGCTTAAGGATGACTGGATTCACAGTGTGGATTTCTTACTTGGGCAACCAAGCACGCGACAATGCAAGAGCATTCGCGCGACTTGCACCATGAATCCTCGAGTTCATCAATCATCGATCATGAAGAACCCAGCTCTAAACCAACAATGCCCGGTTTTCTGAATGCTTCCGTGAAGCCAAACTAATTTTCGGTCTAACACTACCGACATGTGAAGCAACTCAAAAGACAGAGTGCAGCAAGTTGTTTACCTCAAAACCTCAAACCCCCAGGCCACTAGTGGTACGATCCCCAACTGTCTGGTAAATCGGAGCCCTAAGTACGCCCTCGATGTAGTCATGCTTGGCTTGTCCACGGTCATTCGGCCCATCAGACGGACCCCGCGCCCCGGTATCGTCAAAATCCCAGGTCCGGATCGTGACGCCCCCGCTTCTGGGTAAGCCGGCCTTGCCCAGATTGCGCACTTGGACCTCACGCTCCCCGGGACACCAGCTCCGTCTCCCACAGTCAGTTGGCGCGCAGGCCACTGGCGTCTTAGCGCTCCTGACGCGCCATGTGCCACGCCGTCGCTGCGTTCTGCCGCTCGTCGCTCGAGTTTATGTACTCGATGACTGTGTGGGGCCGGCGGGCCGCGCCTGTCGTTTGGTAAAAGTCCTCCACGGCCCCGACCGCGTCTTGCATGTTATTTGTGGAGTCGTCGCTGGCTGCCAGATGGTGGACGGTTTACTGGTCCGGCGTGACGTTGTTTCTTGGTATTTTTGAGCTATAAGTCAGCACCATTGCGCGAGCTTTCACATACGACCATACCCACTGGAATATACGGGATCCCGTCCGCTCTCCCCTAGTCAAACCAGTGAGGGCCGAACTAGTACTCAGGTGGGTGACCGCTGGGGAATCCTCGGTGTTGTATGTTTTTGCACTCTTTTTCTTTTTGCTGCCATGTTTATTGTTTTATCCCTTATGCCGCCACTACTTCAAAGGTGTGGTGGTTTTTCCACCGATGGGAACAAATTCCGAAAGGGTTGTTCATCTCCGCGCGGGGAAGTGCATCAGGATTCCGGCAAAGATGACTGCAGATTCGTGCGTCGGCAGATAGCGGGTATAAAGGTATTGTATTGTGTCCATGTGCCGTCAAGGTGATACGGACATGTGGATTACACGGAACCCTGTCTACCAATATTTGCCTGAGACTAATACACTTCGCTCAAAGCTTACCCTCATCTGCTATTATACTCGGAAAATGTCGCCGTCATGGTATCACCAACATATTAATTCATGCAAGGTCTATAGTCAGCCACGCACAGCTTACTACTGACAAGTCACTCAAGAAAACAGATCTGAAGTACAATGTTTTTGTGTTTATTTTTGTACATTTGGTTCTTTTTTTTGGCTTTTTTTTAATTCTTTAATACCAAGGCAATGCGACCCGAATATGCATCAAATCCAGCAACAGCTCTCAACCCGTGAGATATGCTTTACTGGCCCAGCCATCCACCAGCCGTCTACATGATATCAACCTTCCTGACCTCAGTCCACTCTCGCTCGTGGCTAGGCACCGTGACCACCAGCACGCCATCCTCGAGCCTAGCCGTGATCCCATCACCGTCGATCTCCTCCTTCGTTCCGGTACCCGCGCCCTCCCGCCGGTTCTGCGGCGGCAGCTTCACGTCGCGCGTGAACAGGCCCACCCTCCGCTCGGAGCTCACCAGCCCACGCTGGAACTCCTCGTCGCCGGGCCGGTACACGACGCCCGAGATGTTGAGCACGCCGCGCTCCGCCTCCCACGACACGCCGACGTCTTCCTTCTTGACGCCCGGCACGGCTACGTGCACCACCCAGGCGCTGGCCGTCGCCGTGTTGGGGTCGCCCGACCCGCGGACCTCGAAGATATCGACTGGGGGTGCAAACGTGTCGACGTCGTCGTTGTTGTCCTCGGCGGTTGCTGCTGCGGCAGCAGCAGTCTCCTGCGGTCCGGATTCTTGACCAGTAGCGCCACCGGCTGCAGCGGCAGTGGCACCCGCGCGGGCGTCACCCATCCCGCCGGGGGCAGCGACGGTCGATGCGATGTAGTTGCGCAGCTGCTGGGCGAGCGGGTGCGACGCCAGCGTGGCCATCCAAGCCTCGCCGTTGAACCCAGGCCTGGGGCCCTGGCGTCTGCGGTGGTGGTGGTGGTGCTGGTGGTGACGGTGAGGTCCTCCATCAGGGGACGGGGAGCCGCGGTGGTGATGGTGGCGACGGCGTCCACCACCCCTCTCTCCTGTCTCGGGCGACGCGGCCTTCTCGCCCTGAGCGCCGGCCGTGTTGGCGTCCTTGTTGCCCTCGGTCGACGGCCCGGCGGCGGCAGCAGCGTTGGCAGCAGCGTTGGCAGCAGCGTTGGCACCACCTTCGTCGTCGGAAGATGACGGGGACGAGGACGCCGACTGGTCGCACTCGCCGTGGCACCGACGGCGGCCGCAGTGGCGTCTCCCATGGCGGCGGGGCGGGCCTCCGTTACCTCCGGCCGGTGCCCAGGGGTTTGGAGTGCCGAAAGGCGTCCACCAGGGTCCCGGGCCGTGGGGGCCGGCGTGAAAAGGGAACGGGAAAGGGGGAGGGGGAGGGGGAGGGGCGTGGTCGGTGCCCATGCCGGGCTGGTGGTGGGCGGGGTTAAACCCGTTGACAAAGTCCCAAAAGTTCATGGAACCTGGCGTGTAGTGCGGAGGGGGTTGAGGGTTTGGGTTTGGGTTGGAAGCCATGGTGTTTTGGTTTTGATGATGATGTTTGTTGTTGTATTGTATGGTATGTGGTTGATGTTGTCGAGAAGTAACTTTGACAGTTTGTGTTGTGTGGTTTATGAGCCTGATAGTAAGAGAAAGGAACAATAAGCTGAGAATGAAAATTTAGCTAGCTATATACCTCAACAGCTGAGGCGAGACCACGCAGCCACCTCACCCGGCAAGTGACTGGACCTGTTCCAAGGAGCGGGTATACGTAGACCTCCCCCGCAGGATCACTGTTGGGTGTACGCGGTCTCCCTCCAATGGGATTAAGCAAAAACAATGGCCAAAAAAACACAGTATTTTCGTCTGAAAAGGTGCCCCGGGTTGACTAGCCACTACTTGCTCGTAGGTGTGTGGATTGTGCATATTCGCCACCAATATAGGTTTTTTGGGGCAATATACCATAGGAGGTGTCTACTACGTATTTGTCTGGCTGCCTGTTTTGCAGCTCTCATCGCGATCTAGTTCTAGTTTGCAAAAGGAAGAGTCTAGAAACGGAAACCCATGGTTTGTGAAAGAATCAAAAGAGGCAAAGTCTCAGCTGGTAGGTGAAAGTGCAGTCAGTACGTTGGTTAAAAATTGAGGGGTGGCGACATTTGAGCTACCTGTCTGCCACATCCCGGCAAGGCAATGAACAGGACGCGCGGACACCATCCAAAAAACAGATGGTTTATCTGTAGGGTTGGCTGATTTTGTCAAAAAGATAATTGTTCTGTTAATCAAGTCCCGGAATCCGTCATTCTAGTCAGTCGCGAAAGGAACTGCAAGGGTTGATTGTTGAGGTGCATATTCTACAAAGTATTAATTAAACTGCCTCGGCTTGTTCAGCAGCACCCAAACAAAAAGATCAGTTGGCCGAACATGGGACCATCGGGACATTTGAAATCTTGAGCACAAAAAGTCGGAAACGAAATCTAGATTGCGACTGTGCCACGTTGCTCTCCTGACTAAATTACCCCAAGTTGAGGTTGTACCTGCGCATCCAATCTTTGCGACGCGTTCTTGTTTACTATGTATTCTGCTTTGGTATATGGTAGGTATATGATATCGCAGACATGTGGAAGCTAAAGGAAACTAAGCCCAAGTCAAACCCAGACAGGAATAAAATGATAAGAATAAGAAAAACAAAACATCAGCGAGCCCGTCCCATATACAAATGCTCGATATGCAGAGTAATACAAAACAAACAGAAAAGAAAAGAAAAACAAAACAAATGTTCGTCACCGCCACGAGCCCCATACTCAAATATACGCTCCCGAAACATTACCTCATCCCTCGCTAATACTTATAGTCGGAGCACCAAACGCCAGTGATGCTACCGCGCTAATAAAAAAAGGAGACGCTTCTGTACTAATGCAAAATTCGTGAGTCGACCATGACCACAACAACAATCCTACGATGCCTCCACTGCTTTGTCTGGCTTCTCTCCATCGACCGCATTTTTCATCTCGACCTCGTTCTCATCCGCGTCACCACTTGCCACAGCCTTCGGGGTTGCTGCCGGCTCTTCGTCATTCGTTTGGCCGGATTGTAGCTTCAATTTCCTCTCCGCCTCATCGGCTCTCTTGTTGGCCTCGGCAACCTCTTTCCTGAGCATCTTGATGTACTCGATCGCCATCTCCACCGTGCTGGCCTTGCTGTTCGGCCCTCCCCCTGCCTGCTTGTCACCCTTTTTGCCCCCATCCCCGTCCCCGTCTCCGTCATCGTCCACTTTGGCAGATACGGTTGGTGGCAAGAGTGTCGCTATCTCCTGTAGCGCCGAGTTGATCCTATTCCGTCTGCCTTGCTCGGCGATCTTGTGTGAAGTTCGTTTTGAAGTTAGGTTCGTCGATAGCTCGCTCGGGTATGACACGCCCGGCACGCTGTTGCCTTCCAGGATGTTTTGATAGTTTGATTTGGATCGAAGCAGCTGCGACGCCACGTCTTCGGCCCCGCTACTACCCCCGGGCAGCAGTGGCTTGATGCTCGGTGATATCCGTGGGCGCAGCGCTGGTGACACGTGAGAAGAACTGACGCTGGGTCGCTTCTTGCTGTTTCGTGGTCCCATCTGTGGCGTCTTTCGGGCTGCTGCTGCCAAAATCGGTGTGCCCATGACCGAACCGCTCCCACCTCCTTGCTGCTGACTCGTCAATAACGGACTCTGTGTTGTCGAAGCTGCTGTCCTGGGTTTGATGAAGCCTGAGCCTGGCAATGGCTGCAATGATGGAGTCGTTGATGAAGTCGCAGAGGGGCCTAGGAACGGAGACTGTGCCGGGCTCTTCGTAGACGTCTGAGGGTTTTGGTTGTTCTGCTGCTGGAAGTTGACTGATTCCGGAAGTTCAAAGTTCTCGATCGCTTCGTGGGAAACAGTCGCGTGGCTTGTTGGTGTAGCGCCCATGCTGTTGCTCGGTGATGTCAGTTTCATCAGTGATGCTGGCGTTGCCGGCGACATCTTGCCCTGCAACGTCTGCAACATGGGGTTCGCCACAGCCCCTTGGGGCTCTGTGTGGGACGAAGGGCGAGCCGAGCGTTGCTTCGGAACGGGCGGAGGTGGCATCTCTGACAAGGTCTCTGGAGAAACAGAACCGTTCTCCGAGTCCGTGAGGCCGACGGGCGACCCGCTGTGTCCTTGCGGCGCGGGTGGCGGTAAAAGGTGGTGTTGTGAGTCCTGGCTGTGCTGTAATGATTCGGCAAGTTCACTCAGAGCCTGCGCATTCATGTTGGGCGTCGTCTGGGACTTTTTCTTCAACGGCTTGGAAATTGGTGACTGTCGAACGCTCCCCTTGCCCCTCACCTTAGAAGCAGTGCTTTTCCTGGGAACCGCTTTCTTTGCTACTTCGTTTGATAATGAGGATGGGGTTACCTTGGTCGCGGTCGGTGTCGGAAGATCCATCTCGGAAGCTGGCGAGCTGTTCTTGCCTGAGCTGACGCTATCGTAAATGGCTTGTGGGTTTTCTTGCTGCGCATGAAGTGCTGGTGACGCCAGGGGACTAAAGTATGCCCCTGGGATAGTGAATTGAGAATCCATCGAGAAGTGTGTTTCTAGCGGTGTCACAGCCGGCGAGACGAGGGGCGTGAATGACATCTGCTCAAGAGTCTGTGTTAGCAAGCAACAGCGTGCGAGAAGCATTCTACTGAGGATAGAGTAGGAAGCAAGTCACGCAACAAAGACTTACGTCCTGTTGATCGGCCAGCCGCTGATACCTGTCGTATATGCCCTGCTGTGGCGTCTGGTCGGGGGCGACGTAATAGCGACTTCCAGCCTGAAGCTCGAGGCTCTGCGGTGTGGGAGGTATCAGGCGGCTCTGTTGCGCAAAAAATGCGACTTGCTGTTCCTCGAGCTGGCGTTGTTGTTGTTGCATCCTCTGATGCTGCAAGAACTGTATCTTGGCATCGATATCATTAATGGCCTCGCTAGGCGTTGGCGGTGGTTGCGTCGTCGGCGGCGGCACCATGCCGGCACTAGGAACAATGACCAGCCCAGGAGCCGTCGTGTGAGGGACTGGAGCTGCCACCGAGGGCAATTGAGCGAGATGAGAGTGCATCGCCGACTGCGGCAGCTGCGACAGCTCCGGGTTCGTAGACATGAGCCCAGGCATCTCGGTGCCGGTCATGGGGGTGTCCATCTGCTGCTGGTGCTGAAGCTGGCGCTCCTGGGCCTGCTGCGACTGGAGAATTGCGCCGCCATTGTTTCCCGCGCCCTGAAAGTCGGCAGCAAAATCCTGGAAATCAAAGTTCAACCCCGCGGCCAGACCGTCCATGCCATTCATCTCGAGGTACTGCTGAAAATCGTCATCGACGGCGCTGTGCTGCCCGTTCCAGGCCGACGATCCCATCATTGCCATGGCTTTTGGTGGTGTTTTGGCTTTGCTTTTGCGTGTAGCAAAGTCATGCGCTTTCGCAGGCGGAGCGCCGGGCGCTTCTGGGGATTTGTTTTCCTCTGTCGGCAGCTTTCGCTATTTCGAGGTCGGGCTGGCGTAGCAAGGCGCGTCGCACACCGACCTTGACCTTGCTTCGAATCGGGGGTTTGGAGGGGTGGTTGGTTCGCAGTATGCCTATTGTGGATTTTTCTTATTCCAATTGCGCGCAATTGACTGTGGTTGTCCTGCCGGTCGTTTAGGACGTCAAATGCATGTGATGGGTTTAACCATGCCTCGACATTTTAGAGGACTGGGGTTTTTTTTTTTTTTTTTTTGTTCCTTAACACCTTCTTGTGGTCTCCCAGACTTGTCGGCTAGATCCAAGTTTGTCGCTTGATTCGGAGTTTCCCCCGTTATCAGTTCAGTTCTGGCAGTAAAAAGGGCCTGGAAACCCCCAGTAAAACAGTCGGTGGGGCGGGGTGACAGAAATGGATCACCGATGCTCGTCGCCCGCGCCAAGACTGGCATCTGCCTGCGTGCTCGAAGCTCGTCTACCAGCTTTCCTGCTTCACCATGTAACCTGACCCAATTAAAAACCCCGATTTCCGCAGAAACACGAAGGAACAAAAAACGATGTCTCCCGGTTGACTAGGCTGATAGAATGAGTAAGCGGGTCGAGTCGTTGAGATTTTTTTGCGCCGGCTGCTAACGCGACGGTCTGGCCTCTGTTCACTCCGGGGCTGGTGGAGGAGGTCTGGAGAGTAGCGCGTGGGTAGTCTGCATAGAGGACTAGAGGAGGAAAAAAAAAAAAAAAAAAACAAGGGGACCAGACCGGTCCGATTCAGATGGAGCCTTGAAGGGTTTTTTTCTTCTTCCCTGGTTCGCATTAGCGGGTTGTTCCGTTTAGTATTGGGCAGAAGATGGTGCGTTGTTGAGGGGATATACCGGTATTAACAGAACAATAGTTCATCCAATGTAAACATGATCAATGGGGATGCAAATGGGAAATGGGCAGTTCTCATTTTGGACAGCTTTGCCTATAGTCTAATGCACTAGGCATCTTCATGTGATCGGCCTCATCAAGAACAAATGATGATGCGGGGACATTTAAACAAGGATGAATACCTCGAGCGAGTAGGAGCCCAGCCTTGGAAGCCTTGAGCCTGTACAGCGGTAAGGATCTTGATCCACCGACTTGCTTATACCGCTGTTGCCAAGATGGTGGGGGTCACTTGTCGGTTGAGTTGGACCGAACTTTTCCCCCCGTTCAGTACCTGCAAAGTATTTCGTGCTATGAGAGATCAAGGCTAGGAAGGACTGGAAGGTCAGGCTAGATCTAGCCTAAGCCAAGATTTCACTCTACAATTACATCAATCCCTTAGGTCGGGTAATTACATAAGGTACCTTATTTTTTATTTCATCTTTCAAAAGAAATCTTTCAGTACCTGGGAGTTACCAGGCCGCATAACATTTGGGGGATCTCCATGGCAGGCCGGGTGATTACGGAACAGCTGATTCTCACGTTTGAGCACATGACAGACTCATGCCTGCCTTTTTGATGAAGAGGAAGGAAGAAGGGACACAGCCGGAACAAGGGCTCCAAAGAAAATAGAGGAGAAGAGAGAAACAAGTAGAAAAAATAAAAACGCAATGGCAACAAAAAGCAGTTGATTTTCGCGCAACAATTAAACCGACTCATTGAATCGAAATAAATACCCGACGCTTCGAGCGGTGGCCTTCTTTCTACGTCGTGCGACGTAGGTTACTGTATCCGTACCTCAAAGCTCGGGGAAAGATCGACGGGAAAAGACGGGACGCATGGGCTCCAGCCAGCCACCACCGTCGTCGACCTTTTCTTACCCCACGCTGTACCATCCAGGGTTTAGTGTGCGGGTGGCTTGCTTCGGTGTCGCAAGGGGTCTAAAAACAGTTTTGCGCCAAAAGTTATTGACTCAAAACCAAAAAAGCTCCTGTTGGCTAACAAAAATAAGGTAGCATTTAAGCACCCAGTAGTACTAGACCAGGCCAGTACTTTTCACAACTGGGGCATCTATCTGTTGGTTACGACCTCCATCAAGCTCCGTAAGTAATTACCACTGCGAGGTACGTAATTCTGCTCTATAACAATGGGCTGTTATATTTGATGGATGCCTACTGGGTACGGTACTAGACCAATTCTAATTAGTCCAGTTCCCTTATAGGAAATCTCCGCGGCGCAAGCGCAAACTGAGACACATTGCAACCACCAATATATTACCAGGCAAGCCAGGCTCCCTGAGCCCCCACCAATCAGCTCAGACACACCGCCGTCTCGCGCAGATGATAGCTTTCTGTTTGGTTTCATTGGACGGCGCGAACCCCCACTGCGGCTAAGTGGAATTATGTAAAAGTCCCACAAAATATGTAGGTTACTTTTGCAGCAATTTAAGCATAAAACGCACCACCTACCCTGCATCTAACCCTGCACACACTGGGTAAGACTACCAGTACCAGAGCTATGGATTCGCCTCCAATTCACACTCTGCCTTCCACTACACGTACTCGGGATGGTGTAGCAAGCCTAGACCTTTCTCCACCTTCTTGTGTAAGGCAACCATACTGTCGTTCGGCCCAAGGTTGACCACCTCATTCTCACTAAACACTGCCTCAAAGGCGACGTCGGGAGCGATGCAGACGTATTTCAAGGCCGCACCCAGCGCCGTATTTTCCTGGTTGTCAGTCTTGTTCACGTCGATCCCGTGACTGATCAGGACGTCCATCATGGCCGCGTACGCGCCTCTCATAGATACCCAGTGCAGGGGAATTCTACCGCCGCCGTTGCCGGCATTGACATCTGCACCTCGGTCGAGCAGCATGCGTCCTTAGCCGACAAGTCCACCCCCTTGTCTGCAAGCCACTTGACTATATGCACTCCATCCATGGCCGACGCCCGATACAAGGGGGCCGCTGGCTTCGTAAAGTACTGTCCAGGGCCGAGATCGGTTCTTTTTCGACATTGTAGTACACGTTGATGGGAGGCTCAGGCCCTTCCAACCCTTCGTCGCCGCCTTCCTGGGATAGTGCTATGTGACCCGTCAGGAGACCCAGCGTTCTCAACGTCGGCGGCTAATCGTCATCTCTGCCGTCGAGCATAGTGTATATCGTTGACTTGCTCCTACATTTGCTTTCAATGCCGAACCAGGGGCAATATATCGAACGAGGAGCTGTCTATCCTTGATGAAGATATTCGCATAACTCTGATCATCCCCACCATCTTCTGAGCAATAAGACTGTATGAGTTTCAGAGAACTATGCTATGAACCCTAGCTGTTTGCGGAACAGCCGCAGATGGAGTGGGAGCAGGGACGGGTCGATGTCTACCAGCTTTCGTTGAAAAGATCATGAAGCTGGATGCGTCCTTTTCGCTATCCGTATCGGCAGACTTTTTTGTCCTCGTCTCCATATGACGACGGACGGACAAGAAGTCATAATAAACAACATTCCGCGGCCGTTGCATGAGCTTGCAGCTGGAGAATAAGCAACATACGGTCCACGCCCCGTCGAGGTCTTGCTGCAGACGCTCCTTGATCATATACTTGGTGAGTACCGACTTTCCCCGCGGGAGCTGCCCTTGCCAGCGGGTTCATCAGTATTGAATCACGCTTTCGAATAGCTTTTGGGTAAGTGGCCATGAATAGGAAGAACAAGCACTACCAAGCGTGTAAGACGTCAGCACAAATCCTTGAACTAGCGTATCCATTTCTAATAAATCGGGTGTTCCTGAATGATGGAGAGAATATGATGCCGGCAGGCAGCTGTGGTAGGTATGCTATTCAGCCTCCGCAACCGGAAGACGCACCAGTAGCCCGAGAGCTCAATCTTCAGTATTCGCCGTCTTTTTGACAATGCCCACCACAGCAGCCGACCCGCGTTGCTCACTAATTAAGCGTGTGAGTGCCCAAAGCTGATCTTGTTCTTACTCCGGTACTCAACGCTTGATAACCACGTAGTCGGGGTCCTGTCGGTGCAAGTCAGCGGCCTTTTCTTGGTGCATTAGGTCGCAGCTGAAACATCACACTGGGAATTTGGGGGTATTGCTTCACTGACCTTGTCATCTTCAAAATCGGTATTGTCGATATTGAGAGCCTCGACAGACAGATGCCTTCTTGCCATTCGTGTATAAGTTGGACGTTCCTGGCCCATTTTCGCCTTGAGCGGCTCCAAGCTTTTATGGATGCCACTTGTGGTACTGTGCGGAATTCCTCGAATGGCGGCCGATGTTCTGGTAATGGAGCGTAAATGCAAACGCGAGTCTTTTCCTTGCAAACTTTGCAGGGCATTTGCTCATCACATTTGATCTTCCTTTTTCGGCAGGGCTTGCAAGGCATTCCTCGATTTGTCGCAACCGACGGGGCGCTGTCTTCCACGTTGTTGCCTCGCGGGCCAGCCTCAAATCCACTTAGTTGCAGGAAGTCGCTATAGTCATGCGTCGGCTGGTCAAATGGATCATCGCCATATATGGTCCATGTGACACCGCGTCGTGTCTGCCCAGGTCGTGAGCGTTTTGAAACTTCATGCCGCAGCCTTGCACGGCGCACGCATAAATCGACTCGGGAATATTGTTCATCTCGGGACGAACCCTCTTGCGCATTGTCTCTTCGTCGCCAGCCTCGATTTCAGTAGATGAGATGAGCCATTGGTCCAGTCCAACACCGGCTACTACACCTTCGTACTTTTCAGCCCCCCTCTGCCGTATCGCTAAAATCGGTGTCCACATATGCCCCAAAGGCTACATCAAGCGTTGGTGGACTGGAATTGTCGCTCCAGATGATTTGTGCAAGAGCTATATCTTTATCATCTGTTGCCAGAAGCTCCGGTTCAAACCAATCAACGACAGAGACTTGCCCCGCGTCGATTGTCGACCTGCGGCTGTCGGCTTCACTGACTTGTTCGCCATCTATATCATTGTCCTCTGTCGCACGAGGCATGGAAAATATGGCAAGCTGCTCCAGATGAGCGGCGACGTGCCTCCTGAAACGGCGGTAATGAAGTTCATGCTCGAACCAAGAATTCCGGTCACTAAACAGAAAGTCTTTGCACTCCTTGCCCGCAGTGCAGGGGTAGGCTTTGAGATCCCGAAATGCGTGGCTCTTCCAAGATTTTTCTTTTTTGAAAGATTGCAAAACAAAGCAGATTGGACACTCGAATGGCTCACCCTCTGGCGACAGCTCAGACAGTCGCGGCAATCTGAGTGTTGCGAGGGCACTGCTCATGGTTGAGACACTAGCCAAAGAGATAGCGTCGTCGTTGTCGTCATCCTCGTCAAAGTCCTCCAGCTGCCTTGGCTGGGGAATAAAAGTAGTTGCTTTACTTGACCGGAGTAAAGTGGGTGCAAGATCCTGATCGTGGACACCGTCGGCGGCCAGTCTGTTCTTGCGGTCCCGCTGCTTTGCAGATGTCGTCATCAAATCGTTTCTTCATCGCTGGCGCTCCCCTCCGCCTCGTGATGGAAACTTTCACTGAAATCATTCTCTGGCTTATTAACATCCCCCGTCTGAAGAACACACGTCACTTTAACAATATATCAGGTTAGCCCCGGAGCAAAGAAACCATGCGGCTCCGCAGCACTCACATTCATCAAGTGTTTCTAAAAGCTCGTCCAAGTCTACACAGATCTGACCCCTGATCTCAAGGTCAACGGCAAGACGTAGGTCGAGAGAAAGCTTGGTGCCCGGAGCTCGCAAGGCGCCGAGATTGCCCGCCCACATATCGAACTTTCCCAGGACGCCCTCCACGTCTGATGGCGAGGGATTGCACTCTTCTTTTGCACTTGAGGGCTGGTCCTCGATAGCAGTAAGGTACTTGATGATATCAATGAACCTCTGCTGAACCTGGCGGCTGCGGTAGGAGATAGTATCTTCGTTTTTGGCTATAGTCATATTGACCAGTGTTGCCGCCAGTAGCGAGCTGCGATATCAAGACGAACCTAGTGCACTGAAAATCATGACAGAGCCACTGTTAGATGTATCGACAATTGGAGTAATTGACTGACAACAATCTTGCAGGGAGCAAAGATGTAATATGAACCACCTTGACCACCACCTCCGTTACAAACGGCTAATCCAGATAAACCCCGCATCACCCCCCCGCGCATCACATCCTCAGCCTTACTTCGAGATGCGGTCCATGTCTATATTTGCAGGCTTATCTCTGCCTCCGAAAACCTTTTGTTTCCCAGCGGAGCTGTGGAGATACAGAACAAAACTACCCCTATCTTGACGCGAAAACATGATGTCGGGAATCGAGGTGCCTGGCACAGTCCTCGGCGCCATTCCAATCGCCCTGTTGGCCCTCGATGGGTACAAGAGGGCGGCCAAGAAGGCTAATCTGTTCATCAGCATCCGCAAGGAATATGTCAGCTGCGAGAAGCAACTGCAATTCCACCAAGTCAGCATCAAGAAGCACCTGCGACAGCTCCTGCTTCCTTTATTTCAAGATGAAGACGACAGGCTTGGAATGCTCTTGAGCAACCCTGGAGGCGAAGATTGGAAGCACAAGGATGTGACTCGGCTGCTTGAGAGGCAGCTTGGCGATTCCTGCGATCTTTGCTTGGGATACTTGGCTGATATGCGAGATATCCTGGTGGAGATTGGCAAAGAGCTTTCATTCCAGTCGCCAGATACTCGTCAGAAGCTTGTGACAAATGAAGCCGACTCAACTGAAGAATGCCATGAGCAAAGACAACATGTCGTTCCAGCAGTATAGGATCCGATTTGCGGCTGGTGAAAGCACCAGAAGCGGTTGTTCAAGGAGTTGTCAGATCTTTACGCCAAGCTAGACTGTGAGTCGAATACCACTCCAATGTCGAGCTATTGTCATGCTGACTTGCGCTCGTCTTATTACCTAGCGCTGTTGACATCTAGCGAAAAGGACACAGAGCTGGTACAGCGACACCAGAAATATCGAGCTGATACGGCCATCTGCAATTTTTAGAGGACTGCAACTGCTCTCTTTCACACTTTAGCAGCGGCCTGACAATGTCAATGCCAATCACAACATGCTGCCGAGTTGATGTTGCAGCACAGAAAGGCTGTCAAACCCAAGCCTGAGTTTCGAATTCTTTTCAAGACAGATCATGGCGAATCAACTGGGAAGAGGGTCTGGAGAACTCGGATCACCGAGGGAAGCGAAGATGAGCAGGGCTGTGTGAGTATACCCTTGGCCAACGTGTCGCCAGAAGGCACCGTCGTCAGGGCAGCTCTTCGACACAAGTCTCTGGCGGGACGCTCCAGACCGGCCACGCCGCGAGTGGTTCAATTCTCACAGTAAGGTCTTATATTCTCACAGATCACAGAAGCCGAGAGGTGGTGCTGACTTGTGGCAGGCCGTCGCAAACCGTCACCCTCACTGTTCAAAACTGTGACAAGCCGACCACTCTCCCTCTCGGGCCGATCAAAGTGCTCTGCACACTGATGAAGCCCCCTCCAAAAAGCTCGCCGTGCAAGGGATACCTTGGATTGCCGAATGACGAAAGAAAATACTATGTCTATACCATGGAAGATGACCTACCAATGTGTCCTGACTCAGTGAGCCTGGGGCAGATGCTAACCTCGAAGCCTCCCAATTTTCGTGTGCGGTGCAAGATCGCACTGGTCCTGGCCTCGTCCTTTGTTCAGCTGGTTGACTCGCCCTGAATGACGGAGCCCTACGCCTTTGACAAGGACTCGGTCTTGTTCCTGGCCGGAAAGCTGGACGAGCCGCATATAAGTAGGGCCTTCTCAACTTTGACGGAAGCGAAACAAAATCCCACCGATGGCGTGAGTGCACCACTCTCCCGGCTAGGCAACACGCTCCTGGAGCTGTGCTTTGGCACGACGCTGCAGTCGCAGGAGCTGAGGAAGAGCCTACCGAGCGGGGACACCGAGCGGATGCGCGACCTATTTGACGTGACGGCCACGTGCGAATGGCTAAAAGACGTGGCGGAGGACAGAGGTGAGGACTACGCCGGGGCGGTGACCTGGTGTCTCGTCGGCCATCGGAGCGGGCTTGTGGGTCATTGGCGCGAGGAAATGCTGCGGAATGTCATAGGCCCATTGCAGAGGTGCCTGGGATATTTGAGTGGTGTGATGGGGCGGTAGCCTGATTGCCTGAGTATCAAGCTGGCACAGTCATCTGAAGATATCATCTGCCTACTACATGGCGCCAAGGGCACACCTAGATAATTGACAATCAGGGAGGGCGGAATACACCACAAACTTTACCCAGAGTTCAATCAAAGACGAGTCATCCCGAGAGAATTGGTTGGAAGTTGACATTAGACAAGATGGAAAAGTCAGTCTGATTGGGCCATCATCTTTCAGGCCCCATGGCAGTGCATAGCGTTTGCCGCGTACCTGCCTCAATTACGGATTTTGTTTGTTGTCACGCTACAATAGAAAACCCCTGCCGCTAAAATGCATTGAGCTCAGCCACAACACTTTCTCTCTTCATCCCGTCACGTTCTTTCCGTTTATAGAAATCTCCCGCCACACTGCACTGTCAAAACCCACAGGGACGATCTCGCTTCTAGGGGGCCAAGACGTGGCAATTAGACAATTAGACAATACTCCTTACAAGACCCCGACCCCAAACCCACCTTGCCCGCCTGCACCTACGGAGTATACGCATCTGCATGCATCCGCAGCGCGCGATGTACGGTACGTGCATTAGAATTAGGCACAACTAACCATACCGGTAGGGGTATCCCGTTGCCTAAAAAAACCCGCCTTACAGCCCGTTCGGCCAAGCCTCCTCTCACGTCCAATCCATGATCTCAGCTGACATCGCCCCCTTCGTGTTTACCCAGTGGGTTTTCCCGACACACTACCTCTAGCCAAACAGAGCACGTTTAGCACGGTCTGACGTGAGGCAAGATCGGCATCTCGGGTTGGTTCCGTTCGGTCTCTGTCACCATGGTCGTTCTGATTTTGTGCTAGTTCTAAGCCTTGGCGTCTACGTACTTTGTAAGGCGCAGGGGGGGGGGGGGGCAAGGATGTATTCGCGGAGACCCAAAAAAAAAGACTGTGCCGCAAACATGCCACCCCAGACTGGACCCTCAGTGCTGGAAATTGAAAAACGACCAGCCGGTCGACGCCACGTTCGGTAGCAAGTTAAGGCTGAAGTTGTGCAGCTTGCATTTTTGTTTTTATTTTGGATTCCTCTTCTCCATTCCAAAACCCGTTTTACCCTGTATCTCTCAGCCGCAGTGCCCTTTGCAATTCCTTTTAATTTCTTGCTTGTTCCCCCTCCAAAAGAGTGCCACCTTTGAGCGCCCTTCCTACCATCCTCGACACAACTTCTTGCCTAAACGAGACCAAGCAAGCAAACAAACAATCGCCTCAATGTCTGCCCAACCCCAGGACCAGATTAACCAGGCTCCGGCCCAACCCCAAGCCGCATACCAGACGAAAGCCGAGCAGTTTCAGCAGAGCCAGCAACAACAGCAACAATATGGCCCTGCAGCACAGCACCACCACCAGCACGTCGGCGCCACGCCCCTCCAGTCACTAGGCCCAGCACCCGCCGTGGTCGATTGCCCGTTCTGCCAGCAGCGGGTTATGACGCGCGTCAACGAGGAGCACTCCAGCATGACATAGTACGTGTGTTTTCGATCAGCTTCCATTCTTGCAACTTTCTGGCTTTTTTGTCCGACTAGACGAACGATTCAGCAACGAAACCAAGGAAACCCAATTTTTTCTAAAAAGGAACCACATAAACTGACACGACGACCCTTTGTCTAAAAATAGCCTCCTCGGTGTCCTCATTGGCTGCATCTGCATCTGCGCCGCCTGCGTTCCCTGCCTGGCTCACATGTGCCAGGACGTAACGCACTTTTGCACAAACTGCAACCAGCGCGTCGCCCACATTCCCTATAGCGGCGGGGTCCAGGTCATCCAGCCTCAGCCGCACCAGGGCGCCAACGGCCAGTACAACATGGGCCCCCAGGCCGTCTACGGTAGCGAGAACTCCAAGGGAGCTGGTGTTGCCCCCGCCGCTCAGCAGCAACAGGCCGCTCCTGCGCAACAGAACCAGACTCAGCCCGCACAACAACAAGGGCAAGATCATATCCAACCGGCGCCGCAGCCGGACGCACAGCCGCCTCAGTATTCTAAGAACTGATGGGGCTGTTTCCCGGTCTTGTACTGCTGTGGCTTGATTATCTATTATGTTTTATCTGCTTCTCTTCATACCCCTCGTTTCCTCAAGGCTACCAGCCCATTTCTTTTTTTTTCTTCCTTTTTTGCATTACAACAAATACCCTCATGTTTTGATTTGTCTTTGTGGCTCAGTTTTTACCCATTTTGATTTTAATAATACCTACCTAGTCGTCTTTTACGACAGCTGAACTAGGATGAAAATATCCAGCACCAAACATTGGGGAGGAGTCGCTTCAAAAGCATCATGTTCATGTTCCTACATAGCTACATACCTAGTCTAATAAAATAGACATATCTAAAAATGAAGTTGATCAAGTTTGTTTGCCCAACACTACGCAGAGCGTTATGCAGGTTCCCTTGTTACGCCGACTTACACTCTGCACCAGCTGCATGTGGTCAACATGCGCTAGTCATGCAGACCCGCAGTAGCATACCCAGATGCGCAAGCAGATTGTATAGGAGGGTTGGAGATTGCGAACACGCAACAATGGCAGAGCGAGTTGAGTCAAATATTGAATGTGATTACACAGAGGAGAAGAGTTAGACACAAGGAGAATGATATGTGAGGGCCAAGTTGGGAGGCCATGACTGGAAAAAAGCGCTTCCAGGGTAATGAGACAGACAGATAGAACAGCAAAGGAAAAGACACATACGAGCCTCCAACATAGAAAAAGGGGCTCCTATGGCAAATTATCCAGCCCCTGAAATGGTAACCCCATCACTCGAAGCAAAAAAAATCAACCCAACCCAGACGCCCGCCAACACATCCCACATTACAGCCATCTCAGTCCTAAAGTCCGGACTCCCAAAATCAGGCCGCCATAGCTCAGAACGCCGGCCGTCCACCGCCCTCCCTCCACTTTTTGTGCGTCGCAGTCCTGTCTGCTGGGCTTTCGACAAGCGCACTGGAATCGTGCTCGTCCTTGTCGCTCAAGCCAGCACCGAACGAGACGCGTCCACCGAGCGTGCGGCGGCGTGCACCGCTGGCGCTGCCAATGGCGCCACCGCCCGCAGTCGGCCCAATCCATTCCCAGGCACGTCCGACCTCTCCATCGCGACCCTCACGCTGCCCCTGTCTGACGTTGCTGTTCTGCTCCACGACGGTGCGGACGCGCTGCCAGATTCGCTCCCGCTCAGCTAGCGAGTGCTTTTCACGCAGCACATCGTCGCGCAGGTTGGGGAGGAACAGGAATGGGTCATCCTCGCCCGTGTCGTAAGCGAGCTCCTTCTGGGCCGCCAGCCGCTCCAGGACCATGTCTACGAGGCGAGGCACCTGCGCCTTGGTTGCGACGTGGCGCCGGTACTTGAAGCGGGCCCAGAATCCACTTAGAATCAGGACGACTACAGCGCAAAGATAGAGTCTATATCGCTCCAGTCCGAGTCGGAAGGTTCGTCGTAGCGAACAGGTGAGCGGAAGTCGCGCAAGGGAGGTGGACGATAATCGGGTGCGCGAAACGCCGGAGGAATCTCTGGTAATGTGGGACCAGATACGGGGCTGGTTAGTTATTTCGGTGTCAGAAGCAAATGGTTTTGAAACAAAAAAATCGGCACAGCCAGTTAGGGAAATGGACTGAACTCACAAGACCTTGTCTTCCTCTTCCTCGACCTCGTCACGCTCCTTGATGTCACCGATAGCAGCCTCCCACAGGTCATCAAACTCCTGCTTCCCCATCTTCTTGCTCCTCTTGTCGCTGAGAATATTCTTCAGAACCTCCTCTTCTATTGAAGGTGTTACAGGCTTCTCTTCTTCCTTCTCGGCCGCCGTCCCACACTCGTATTGTGCCCGGCGCTCCCTGAGCTCTTCCACAGCCTTGTCTACCACAGCCTTTACCCGGCGGACTTTCTCTCCATCAGGTTCACAGGTCGGTGGGAGGGGTACAAGGCCACCGAGCGAGAGCGGGTGGGGTACCATCAAGTAGTCATCCTCACAGCGGACCGAGAAGTCCTCATAACAGTAGGCATGAGCAGGGCAAGCCTCACATTGAGGCTCCACAAGTATCTCTGCCCATTCTGGCAGCTTTTCCTGCACTTCTGGGGGCAGGATGGCTGTGGGCTGCTGGCCAAGCCCACAGTAGCCGACCTTGATCTTTTCTTGCCGGTACCAGCCACCATAGACGCCCAAAAGCATGAAAATAACAACCCAAAAAGGTGCCCAGCTGCGACTTCTCGGTGGTCCAGCTTCCCGCCTGGCAACTACGCCATGCTCCGCCTCCTCCTGCGCCAACTCGAGCTGCTCATCGGGAGTGAATTCTTCCCCGGGCTCGACCGACGTGAGGTGTTCTAGTGTCCTGGGTCTCCTGAGCGCGCTGACAGGTATCTCGTAAGTCCTCGATGTCTTGCGTGACATGGGCTCTTGGATAACGGGCCCGTCGGTGCGCCGTCTCTGTGCAGACTTGTTCTTTGAAACGGACAATTCCGACCCACCAGTGGTTCGACGCCTATTGCTGGGCGTCTTGACAGCTGGCGGGGAACTTCCGCTCTGGAACGGGTTGTCGCTGGTGAAGGGGTTCCCGTCGTCAGCCTCTTCCTCTTCAGAGAGCATATTGTAATCGCTGCGTCTAGGCGAGGCAAAAAGGTTCTCCCTCCTCTCGACAGGCGCCTCGAGCTTCACTGCCGGCGTGACGCTGCGCCGCGATGTTGCGCGGACCCCCAGGCGGTTGTCACCGTCGGTCTCCGTGTCCGAGGGTACTTGGCGGCTAACGGATCGCACGGACCGCTTGCGGGGACTCAGAGGGCGCTCGACCGACTGCATCAGACGCTCCGGTTCCTCCGACTCGCGCTTAACCCGGGAGGTTTTCCTCGGCGACCTCGACCGCGTGGTGCGGGCACGCGGCTCCTCATCAAAATCGTCCATGTCCTCCATCGACGCAGAATGCATCATCTGAGCGTCGGTGATGCCCATGCTCGAACGCTTTGCCCGCTCGCGCTTGGCCAGGATCTTGTGCGCCTGAGGGGCAACATGGTCGTTGAAGAGCTCGATCAGCTCGCCCTTCTTTGCGTTGGAGGGGAAAGGAATGTTGTAAGTGACCATAATCGAGCGCAGCCGGGGGATCGTAAGGGTGCGAGGGTCGAACCCCGGCTGGAGGTAGTCGCTTTCTGGGTCTGACATGGTGACGATGCGAGGCGAACGTAAAAGGTCGTTCGTGGAGGGGATGCAGAAGGCGGTGTAATCAAGTCCTGTTTCCCCGGGCTTTTTTCGACAAGCAGATGGGTAGAAGAGGTTCTAGCCTAGACGGGAAAGAAAACCACTTCTCTCGTTCCGCTGAACAAGATCGACGCCAAATCAACGGCTGGTGTCGGGACCATAGGCTTACCCGAGCGCGCAGAAAAGCAAGTGGGCAGGCAGGACAAGTGAAAAACAGAAGAAAAATACAAAAACCTGAGGCCACGTTGGAGATGGCAACCAAGAATCAAAATTTTAACCGGCCCGTGGTATTGGATTCAATTCGCTAACTAGCAGGGCCCGTCTTGTCTGGCTGGAGTGAAGGGTAAGAATGTCATCAAAACTTGTGGATCAAATAGACCTCGAAAGGCAGCAGCTGCTGTGGCAACACATTTCCATTATTACGTGACGTGGAGCCTTATCACACCAATTGCCCACGCAATGGAGAGGAAGCTTGGGCCACCCTGACTTTCTAGCGTCTCAGCTTGGCTCGGCACGTGTCAGTCTGAGCTGGCAAAGCTGGATGTTTTTGACCCTAACCCTGATAGCTAGTGACATGGCAGTTGAGCTAAGAACCGGTGCCAAGAGCTTAGCGCATTTTTTTGCTGTTCCGCTTACCGGTGCGAAGTAGAACTAAATATAAAATATTCCAATTGACAAAGTCGATCCATCAGACCAGGTAGGTAGGTACCTATCTAGGTAATCTACTGCAAGACCGAAAATGGAATCTCCATCGAAACACAAACTCATCTTCTCTGCGTTGCTTCCATGCGTGATTCCTTTGCAGTGAACGGGATTGTCACACCCCAAAATGTCGTATTCATCTTCCTCAGGCCATCTCCGCTTGGCCCCCCTTGCGACGTTGCTCTGCCTGAAACTTCCATGTCTGCTCATAGTTTGCTTCTTCTCACCAGGCACGAAAGACGGGTTCCTGCTGGCATCAACTCTTTTGTTTGTTGCTTCTTCCCCGGGTGAGAGGGCAAACGACGATGCACAACGGGTTCCGACTCTTTTCTGGCGCCATTTTCCCTTGACCTCCTTCCTCTCTTTTTGTCGTTGCTCTTGTTGAAGAAAGTGCTTCCTTCCCACGATTGACTCACTCACTTGGTATTCCTGTGCCCCATCTACTGTCTTTTAAATATCCCAACCATAGCTCCGTAACTTTGGTACCAAAGCATTTTGGACCGAGCACCCACATCGTCACGCCATCACGACATTTCACAAGTCAGTCAATCGAATTAGACACAACAGACTATATCTTCCTCCCTTACTGTTTATACCCGCAAAACAGCAACATTAAATCTCTCGCTACAACCCCATAAATACTCAACTTAATGCAAAAACACCCCCTCTCATCCCGCTCCAATACCGCAGATATGTCCAACGACCAGCTGGGACCCAAGGTACGCCTATGGGGCATCGCCGACCGCATCGCCTTTGAACAGCACCCGGATCAGCACGTCCCCCCTCTCGTCAGCCACATTGTGACCGAGGCCGCCCGCTTCATCAACACTGCGGCGCCCAAGGATTCCACCACACCGATGCTGTTCAAGCACAAGTCCCGCAAGACGCCAGCCGGGAGCACCGCCCCGGTCTCTGTGTCGACCCGCTCCATTCCCAAGGCCGTCCTGGACCGCATTCACCGTGAGAACCCCTCGGTCGACCGCCGTGGCGTCAAGTCGGAGACGTGGGTGTGCCGCCGCTCGGTGCACGAGGACTTGTCCATCCGCGGCACCGCCTCGTGGGCCGAGTTCCGCGACTGCCTCAAGGACCGCCATGCCGAGACGGAAAAGGCCTTCACCCCGACCATGGTAGCACATCAAACAGTCCAGGAGCACCTGGTCGTGCGCGACATGGAGCCTGTCTCGGTCGACGGCTTGCGCTATGGCGACTTTACCTGCGCCACCGAGGGGGTACGCCACAAAGTCGCCCCCTGCATCCTGCAGGACCGTGTCTTCTTTGTGCTGCAGATCACGTGCAGCGTCCTCGACGAGGAAAACGCCACCACGGCCGCCCACGAGTTCCTTGTCGTCAACATACCCATGGCCGATCACCCGGATTCGCTCGATCCCCAAGCCCTGTACCGGGGCGCCACCCTTGGTGCCTATGCCAGCGTCGAGCGTATCCGTATCCTGCCAGCCGGTCACGAGGACGCTGGCAAGATCGAGTGGATTATGGCCACGGCGTCTGACGCCAAGGGGATCCTGCCGCGCTTCGCTCAGGACCTCGCCGTTCCCGACCAGATTGTAAAGGACGTGCCCCTGTTTTTTGACTGGATTGACAGCCAGAGGGCTCCAGGGGCTCCCGAGGAACCCATGTCGGAGGAGTTGTCCGAGCCGCCTCGGTAAATGAGGCCATGGCAAGCTGTTTTAGATCGGCCTATACTTGCTTTCCTGTGTGGTTCGCTCTGATAGTTTCTCTGTCTGTCACTGTTGTTAATCCTTATTTTCTTCTTGTCCTTACCGTTTTCTTAATCATTCCGCATCGGTGTTGATAGGGCTTCAAAAGTAACATAGCATCCACAATCCATGTGTTTACTTCTTTTCTCTGTTTTGTTTTGTGGTATGGTATCGTGGGTAGTTTGATTTCGGTATGATGGTGGTATTGAGGAATGCAGTATGAAGTTTGACCTCTAGGTTGAATGATTTCCCATAAATCACCACAAGCTTACCACAACATGTGACCAGCCTCTTAAAGTTGTTTGTGTGTCTCTAGTGATAATCAGTATTATCAGTTGATCTAAATTACCTCCACTACCCTTTGTATGGGCAAGTATCACAAGAAAAGGTATATAAGGAACTAAGCCTCAGTTATAGTGATTGTTTGTGTAAATCAAGTAAACAAGTCAAGGAAATTTCATTGTAAAAGCGAATGCTAACACCGTAGTAGTAGATGTTGTGGTATCAAAAAAATGCCCCCAAAATCCCATATGATCAAACGCCGTCCCAACGCCAAATGCCATGGGAAAATGCTCAGACGCTATTTTGTTTATCGTGTATGTTTTCCTCCCCTCTGACTTGGAGCCCCGTATGAGCTCCTCTGCGTAAAATGGTCACCAAGTGCCACCGCCCCACCCATAATCACCATCGATATTAACCCACTTGGCGTTCTCAAACGCCCTCTCCCACCCCATCATGACGCCCAGGAGCCGACAGCCCATGGCGCTGACGGTGCACACGACGGCGTCGCTCGCGTCGGCGAGCACCGCCAAGTCCATCATGTAGGCGCGGCCCATGTAGCTCCTCAGCCGCGCCGTGTCGGCCGACGGAGACGCGGCGCCCTTGGTGGCCATGACGGCCTGCTTGTGCGACGAGTGCGCCGCGCTGGTGCTCGAAAGGCCCAGGTTCCAGAACATGGCGGCGAAGAAGCCGCCCTCCCAGCCGAACGTGTCGTCGACAAACTTGCGCATCACCCCGCGGTTGCTGCCCGGGTTGACCTGCTGGATAGCCGTCTTGCTCGCCAGCTTGATAAACTCCTGGGCGCGCGCCGTGTCGGAGAAGTCGTCGGCTTCGTAGACCATCGGGTCGTCCGACGCCAGGATCTTGACGGACTGCTTCTCGTTGCCGGCCAAGAGCTTCTTCGCCATCTCTGCGTAGGCCGCGAAGGGAAGGTACGAGTCGCGATACTGGTACTCGAGTGGGTGTCTGTCGCCGCGTCGGACGTGCAAACCGACAACGAGGCCGTCGCGCTGGTCGGGTAGTGCGCGAGTCTTGCCGCGCAGCTCGGCGGTACGCTTCTTCACGTATTCGGTATCCTGTGCATTGAGGTGGAATAGAGCTTCGTATCCGGCTCTGGCAAGATCGAAACGCTCTCGCTGTCGGTCTGAGGACATATTCTCGACAGGACCCGTGGATGGCTCCCCGCCCAGCGACGCTGAAACATATCCCTCAACTGTGGCCAAGTTGAGAACAAGGTGCCGCGCCTGGTAAGGACACGGCAGAATCTCATGTCTCCTTGGAGCGCGACATCCGGGGTCCGGGGCCTTGTTAAAAATCTCTGCGTATTTCCCATACGCCCACCGGGTGTCGTCAACGAAAAAGGCGCGCCCTTGACGCTGTGCCAGTCCATACGCAGTCCACATCATCATAAGAGACTTGCCAATCCCCGCGTCTGTGGACTCAAGCACGTACGTCAAACTAGACGCGCAGGCGGGTGTTTCCCCCTTCTGATACCCGACGGCAGCACCCGGAAGTAGCTTGGCTGCCTCGGCCTCGTGGACATCTACAAAGTTCGCATCTCCAGATATGAGTTTCGATGGGTTGTGGTGCGAAGTCTCAGCTCCCCGTCCCGGGTTGCGCAGATCATTGACACGCATCGAAACTCCACGGCACATCGACACCATGTCGGCGTAGCCCTGCATAGATAGCGGGAATGACTGCTCGGGCGGGATGAATACGGTCCACTTTGGGTTCCCGCGCTTATCGTTGAATGCGATTGGCGTGGGAAAGTCAGGCAGTCCCGCCTGGCCAACCATCTCAAACTGTTCGGGTTCGGGCTCCAGCCAAGGGATGGCGACTTTGGAGCCGACTACTGCAGTTATGGAAAGGTAAACCATACCCACGGCGGCTGCTACGCATAGGAGCGTCTTGAAAACACGGCTCGGCCTCGGCGGGTTGGACGTTTTCCTCGGTCGCGGAGGTACGAGGGTGGGTAACCTCGGCGACGGTGGTGGCGAGGCGAAAACGAGGTGGTTGAAGCTGAAGCGCGAAGAGGTCGAAGACAGAGGGCCCTTTTCGCCCTGGTAGGACGCTGCTCTTCTCAAGTTGAGCCTGGGCGGCACCACCATCATCTTTGAATGTGTGGCGCCGCTGAGGTCCAATGTAGGAGGCATTTTGTCTGTTGTGAGTATGTCGAAACTATGTATCCCAAAATAACGACTTTTTGGTTATGTCCTGGAAGCGAGCCCAAGGATCCCAAACAGTCGGTCCTTAGTGGAGACCATAGACTGTGGGAGAGGAGTTGCCTTTCCTGGAGTGGGATGGAAAGACAAACTGGTAAAGGGCTGTGTTGCAATGGCGGGGGAAAGGGCTGATAAAAAAAGAAGACAGCCGTCGAACCGGTCGAACCAGAAAAAAAAACAAGGTTTTGTCTGTCAAAAAGTCAGACCAAAGAGCTGCAGCCGATCCAGTCCCGCCCGCGCATCCCAATCTCAGGCAATACCAAAAGAATTGAGACCGATCAAAATCAGAGTCGGTGGGGGACAAAGAAAGGTTCGTTTGCTAATAGTAGGATGTGCGTGATTCAGGCAGCATTAGGCAACTTGGACAAGGGAACCAAGAGCCAAAAACGTCATTGTTCAAGGAGGAGTGGTCTTTCATCCATTCAGGGATCCCCCGCAAAGTACAAAAAAAAGAGAAAGAAAATTAAAGGGAGCAAAACAAAGGGAGAACCTTATGGGCAGAGTAGGATCCCGTTCGCTTGGGGACCTCGAGTCGGTTGGTTTTGTCCGCAAGCCTTGTTTTATTTTCGTGTGATGACGGGTCTTCTGCGGCAGTTGACTCGATTTGCAAGCCTGTCACGGACCCAAAGGAAGTGAAGTGAGGAGTCTAATATCCCGAAGACAAAAAGTATGTGGGGGAGCGAGCCTGTGATAGATCAATGTTGTACTGTATGGGAGTAGGGCTGGCTGACGTGTGCGGAAATGAGACGATGGATCTAGGGGTTCGTTGTCCAGGAGTTTACGAGTTGGGATGGCAGCTTGGGCAAAGTCAGTGCCCCATTTGGATGAAGATGAAATAAGATAAGAAGAATTTGCTAAGGTATAACAAATTATGCGAGTGGGAACAGGATAGATTCGTCTAAAAAGAAGAATAAAAACAAAAACAAAGTGGACACAGCAGCACAACGTGCCTCGTAGCACAGAAGGGTTTTTGTTTGATGTTTGCTTTCTCCTTGTTCGGTGTCAATTAGGCATTTCCACTCGAAAGAAGCTGTCATTCTCTACTTGCAGTACAGTATAAACCCAACAAAAAGCAAGCGAAGGAAAAATACAACCGAAGACCCCGTCCCGCTTTCTATTCTAAAAGGGCAGGAGTCGGAGAAGATCAAAATAGGAAGATCCGCACAGGGTCTTGCCGAGCTGGTTGGTCAACGGTTGTGAGCGAGCCAAAGAGTGGGTTCGACAGCAGATCGCTATTCACCATCAGAACACCCCTGTCGATTCTGAAACGCCCTTAACAGTGAAAGATCTGGGGGGGTGAGAGGAGGGGGCTCCTGGTCGATCTTTTTCTTTTGTTCATCTGACCCAAGCTGTGCCTCTTTTTTCCAATTGGAGGCCAAAGAAAAATCTCACAACTACCACTGCAACACTGCAATGCACTTGCCCGTCCAGGAATAGCTCTCGTCTGATGGGAAAAGAAGCGCCGGGCGAACGTGCCAAGAAAATAGATTACCCCAGGTTAGGGATACACTAACTGCTAATCTGCATAGTACTTTGAACATGGGTTTTTGAACCAGCCATGCCTAACGTAATAAACCTAGGAATACGCGGGCCGACCGAGTTTTTTTTTTTTTTGTGTTATAATTGACTAAGAACAAAAAGCGCTCTACCCAGGTTACCATGCGTTGCATGCCTCGCGTAACCTCATGCCTTGGAGCAGGATGCTTTAAAAACACAGGATTAACATAAGAAACTTGGAAACCAAACGGAAAACTCCGTCAGTTGCAATCGAAACAGATGCGAAAAAAAAGAAGAAAAAAAAAGGACAACGATGAAGGAAATGGGAAAGGGAAATAAAACAATACAGAAAGCCTTTTCCGGCTTCCTCTTACGGTTTCACAATGTCTCGGCCGCCCCCGATTGCGTCGCCACTGATCATACACGCCAGTGGCTTGTACCAAATTGGGTTGACGGCTTTTTTTTCTGTGCGAGACGAAGTTCGCACCAAAATCAACACGGACCCCTCTTAAGTGCCCCCTCTCTACTCTCGCCACATCTCTCTTCTCTTCATGCTGTGCCGCAATCGAGAGCAACCATCTTGCCATTTACAGTAACGATTGAAAGCAGTAAAAAAAAAAAAAAAAAAAAAAAAAAGACTCCCGGCAGGCACCGAGGGAAGAAGAGAAAAAAAAGGGGTGAAATTCTTAATCATCACTCTTTTTAGAACCGTTAGCACAGAGGCTAGTCGTAAGGTTAATCATAATCAAACCAGGCCTCTCTTTCTTTCTAAAACGGCACCATTTTCTTTGGTGACGGCTACTGCTGATCGCTCGAGCACAAAGAGCCTAATGGTCGGGGGGCATGTTCAAAGTTCGGTCGTTTCGTCACCCAGATTGGACGAGACCCTTTATCGACTACGAAATAATTATCAACGTGCCGCATATAGGTGCACAAAAAATCTACCTGAAGCGATCTCCAGGGGCGAAACCTAGATTTTTTTCTTCTGTGCTTCCCCCTCCCCCTCCCTATATAGATCTGATATACGTAGGTAGGTACATGGTAAAAAATCGCTCCGCCCCCTGCCACACGTTAGTTGCCGCGCTCCGTGCATCCGACCCGGCCAACCTCCCCGGACCGCATGCTTGTTGGTGGCCAGTAAATATTTTTAGGTCACTCGCCAATTGATTACTCAATCTCGCCGCCCTGGACCTTGCCGCATCCCGCCAACAGATAATTTAGATGGTGATCCTGCAAAGTACAAAGAAGATAATGCACATATTGCAGGAGTGAATTTGAACACCACTACAGTACCAAGTATCACCTCAAGTACGTGAAGCTCGAGGGAGAGAGCACAAATGTGTCATCAGTACGGCACACAACCTGAAAGGAATTCTCTTTTTTTTTTATTTCGCTCTGTCGCTTTTTCCTCTGTTGTTTGCAAGGGCTTGCCTCCCAAACAACCAAAACTTGCGACAACACTCCCATCATGTAAAGCTCTACTGCACCCCTATTTAAGCGTGGATATATATATAATACAGCCCAAAGTTTGCAAGAAGAAAAAAAGAGAGCGAGCCCGTACTGACTGACATCAAGGCGAAAATACGAAACCAAAACAGCAACGAAAGTCAGGGAAAGACCCAAGAAGGAAACGATCTTAGGTCGGGTATAGGAACGACACCAGCCAGCGAACAAGGAAAACACCGACATAAGAAAGAAAAGAAAAGAATATATAGCCGCCAGCTGGTATCAAGAAAAACTGAAACAATCCAAGCCCAAAGATAGGAATACAACTCCAGATCAATAAGTCATCCCAGGAAAAAAGACAGCACCAACCCCTTGTTTTTTCTTTTTCAAAAGACAACCCATTAATGTTTGTGCCGAGAAGGAAACAATGTGAACCCGCGGGGGTAGAATCTGAGAGAGGAGAGTCCTCTGGAGAAAACGTGGAAAGTGTATGAAAGAAAAGAAAAGAAGAAAAAGCTACCAGGCTAAGCAGTCAGTGAAGCATTACATGCTTCAGACCTGCAAAGCTAACGCAGGCTTCGGTTCATGCATAAGCTGGTCGTCCGCTGGGATGGCAGGGGCTTTTCGTTCGCTGGCAATTCTGACGCTGCCGCGCACGCCACGAACAATTTGGCCACTCTCGACACGATCCTGAATCTGCATAGAGAAAACAGTCAGTACTGTCCGAAGTCGAGCCGATAGTTTCGTAGAGGTGTAGGCTGTTGGCAATAAATTCATACCATCTCATCAAGTATGCGGCTCATTTCGTCCACGCTCTTTGTCCGCTTCTTAATCCCAGACATTTGTCGAGCAAGCGATGGCGGTGACGGTGCTGCTTCACTTGGTGGTGACCCCAGCGGGGATTTTGGCTTCGCTAGCCCTTCCATGATCTGTGATGTGCGCGGCTCGCTCGGCGATTTTGCACTGCCGTCCATGATCTGTGATGTCCGCATCTCGGTCCGCGACTCGACTCGGTCCGCATTGTCCCTCGACCGCGCGGCGCTCCGCAGTGCACTCAGCATCCGATCCTTGTCGTCCAGACGAGCACGAAGCTCGGCAATCTCGGCATCCTTCTCCTTGATTACTGTCGCTACGCTGTGGTCCTCGCCGACCATGATACCCTTGGAACCTCCCATACCGACTGATGCCCGTGCTGAACTTGTCCTCCTAGCCTGTAGCAAGCGCTTCTCCAGCGTTGCGATGTATCGGTTCTTGTCCGTCAGATCGGCCTGCAGCGCACGGTTTTGAGCCGCCAGAGATGCTACCCCGTCTCCATATTCGCCATGACTGTCGTCTTCCTCAACATTCATCTCTCCCACACTGCTCGACACCCGCCGGCTGCTGGTGCGTCGGCCAAGAGTAGAAGAAGATGATGTCATTGACGATGTCCTCTCCAGAAGAGATCGCCCACTGGTTGTACCCATTGACCTAACCGAGACGAGCGACGATCGAGGGTGCATTCCCAGCGAGCTGTATGACCCGTTCGAGTTGACGCCTGTCGATTTGGAGCTCAAAATCAGCCTGTTCAGATGGTCGATTCTCTCCTTGAGTGCTGTGCGCGCAAGCTGCATCTCGAGAAGCTGCTCCTCGTGGCGATGCTCGGCTTCTTTTTCGCGAGCCTTTTCCTCCTCGACATCTTTTGTCTTGTCTTCTTCGGTATCCTTTCCCTTGTTGCCCTTCGCTTGCGAATTCAGCTGAGACTTGAGCTCCTGGATTTCCATACGGTATCTCTCAAGAAGAACCCTCGCACCACCCTCGCCACCTGCTCCAAGAGCTTCCTCAGCCTTCTTCGCATGACTGACGATGCTGTTCTTGGCGCGTGCTGCAAATTTGAGTGTGTTGATCGTCTCACTGACGTGTGTATTCCCTCCAGCCACGCTACCTCCAGCGCCAGTCTGGATCGTACAGAGAATGCTGACGAGTGAATTGCCAGAGAGGGCGCCTTGCAACAGCCTAGTCAACTTGCTGTCTCGGTACGGGAGATGTTTTCCATCCTTGTCAGACATCTTTCCGTCCTTGTCCTTGTATTCGGACAGTTTCGAGATAACTGTGCCTAGAGTCAACAAGCTCTTGTTGATGTGCGAGCCTTCGGTACGGCGCTCCTTGCTCTCGGCAGCCTTTTCTGAGCCTGCCAAGTCGATCAAGCTCAAAGTGGAGACACGTACGCCGCCGGGAAGCATGCCGGACCGCTTGCTGTCGCCACCCGGCGTAGCAGTACCCGGTACTCGTTCCCGACTTTCCACAACAATCTGTACGACAGCGTGGCTTCGAGAACTCCTGGCGTTGAACTGTGTGCTGGCCGTCCTGCGCGCCTGGTCACCACGTGCAATGACACGCAGCAGCTGGGTCGGACTTTGCACGATTTCCTCCTTGAGCGGACTGGCATAGACTCCACGCTTGCTGTCCTCACGCAACTTGATCTCCTCTTGAGCCGTGTTACCGCCAACCCCGCCGGTCGGCATGCTAAGGAGATCATGGATCCTTTCGTTGTAGATCTCCAGATAGCTGACGCGTAACAGAAACTCCCTCGAGGGTGTCTCTCGGATATATGAGAAGATGTCCGTGATCGCTAGTGGAATAACTCCAGGTGACGAAGCAGTACCCTGCATGGAGAAAGTCTTTCCAGTACCCGTCATTCCATACGCAAACACAGTGCCGTGGTAGCCCTCCATGACTCTCCTGACCAAGCGCTTGGCACTGTGATCATATACCTTTGAGTTGTCGTCGTGTGTTGCGAAAACATTATCTGCCGAGCCCAGTCAGTAAAACGCCCCTCGAACCTGCGGTTTTTGCAAGTCACATACCGTAGAAGTAATCACCACCCTCTTTGCCGCGGTATGAAATGAGCGACCTTCTTCCATCGACCATCCATTCTCCCTCTGTCCTCCCGTGATCATTAGAGCCCGCATCAGGTCGCACCCTGACGCTGACTATCACATTTCCCTTGCCATCGATTTTTGATGTTCTCTTGCTTTCGCCCCCGGCGCCTGACTTCTGTTGCGTGCCATCCGTCATATCGTCGTACTGCGTTGCCGAGGTTGAGTATGAGTCTTGTGCTGATGAGCTACGACTCTGTGGCGGTGATCCTACACTGATGAAGCCATCGGAGCTCCTGGCGCCCGCATTACGGACAGATTTTATTCCTTCTGAGCCGTTTAGCAGGCTTGGCGTGTTTCCCGAGGTGTGGGTATCTGTACTTATCGCGGTTTTCGGTCTTCGGGCGGCGGATGCGCCACTGGAGAGGGGACTGGGTGGAAGGCTGGCACGGCCGCTATCGCCACGAGGAGGTTGAGGAAATGAGTTGATGCTGACTGTCTTGCGGATGGTCTTGGTACCTGGGCCAACAATACCAGAGACCGATCGCGGCTGTGGTAACGCAGTTGTTGGTGCTGGCGTTGAGGGAGGAAGAAAGGAGGTTGATGGAGCGCGCAGGCCGCTCCTAGGTGTGCTGCTGGCTGAACGTGAGGGGGCGACGATGCCTCCAGCGGCCTTTCGTGTTTTCCCGACGGGCAAGGCGGGGAGGGCCGAGGTCGGTGGCCCGTTGGCCGCCCTCGGGAGGGTGGTGGTTGACATTGTTGATGCGCGACGTGCTTGCGTACGTGCAGCGGCTATAACTCTAACAAAGATGGTTCGACGTCTGCATTCAATCGATGCGAGTTCAATCGTACAGTGCACCGGTGATCGGGTCCATTAATTTTTTTGTTTTGTTTTGGGGGAATTATGCACCCAACGGAATGAAGGTGTTGCTATATGCGTTGGGAACGAGCGGTCGGGCGCTGGTGCAAGCGCAGCGGACGGCGACTGGATGGCGGTGGTAGTCGGCGGTAAGGGTTGGGTTGAAGTGAGTTGGAAGCCGCTTTGCTCGTCGCAGCGTAACCCAGGCGGAGAGCCCACCCGCACAAAAGAAAGCCAGGGGAGCCCAGGGTTCGTGCCTGGTAACTAATACTGTCCAGGATGGGGTAGCCTGTATTGTAAGCGCGGAGCTCCGCTGTGGGTTTGAAACGTCGTTATGCGTGAATAAAGCAGAAATCATAAAGAATGAAAGGGCAAAAAAGTGGCTGGGCTTCGCTATGCTTTCTCGCTTCCCGGGGTCTCACTGACAAAGGTACGGGAGTAAGTGCCCGCAGGAAAGCGGGCGAACGAATGTCGAGTACGCTGGGTATGGACTTATGGATGAGACAGATGAAAAGTGCGACAACCAAACGGTTCGACAATGGAGCCAAGGCTGTGTCGAGCCAAAAAAAAAAAAAAAAAAACTGTGGCGGCTGACAGCCAACAACGCTAGGATCGAGAGACAAGTAAGAATAAAAATAAAATAAAATAAAAAAACAGTGACATACCGGCAGGATCAGGGTCGGGACTTGGTGACTGGCAGCTAACAACAGTTCGAGACAAAACGTTCGCGCATAGAATGGTCTAGGTAAGCTTGCGGGAAATGATGCAAGCTGACCAGTCGACGGTTGCGCACGTCCGAGAAAACTTGCTAGTGTTCGTCCGTACTTCAGATGATGATCTGGTCTTGCAGGTCCAGGTGCGTTACCTGGTTTGAATCGAACAACGATCTGAGAGGATCAACACAAAGTTTGGAGCGGTTCAGATCTTTGGTTTGGTTCGTCAATGCTCAGGTTCAGGTGGTTGGAAACAATCAGAGTTGGTTGCCCAAGACTGCCCGATACGATCAGTTTGGTTCGGGGTGTGGTGGCGCGACGACACGACAACAGACGGACGAGTCCGTAAAGGGTTTTTGGCTGTTCGATGCAATTAAACCGCGAGAAGGGTACGTAGTCGTGGGCGTAAACGATGCTGTGGCCTCTGACAATAGAGGAAAACAACGTCTTTGTCCCTCCTTGAGCGATAGATTATGCCCGGGCGACGGTGCTGATGGGAGGGGCAACGCGACTCGAGGGATAGATCAGGTAGGTGCCGAGCTAGCTGTCCGAGGTAGGAAATATGACGAGCCGACCAACTGCCCGGACTTTTTTGGTAGTTGCTTGACTTGCACAGCTTGGGGAAAGGGTGGCCAGGATCCGTCGATTGGGCTAGGCTCTTTTTTTTCTCCCTCTTGAAGATTCCTTCGTTACCAGTTCAAGGCTGTCACTCAAACCCAGTTTCACACTCACTCAAGCCACTCACTCCCATTACAGAAAAAATCTGGTTCGAAGTGGATAAATCAGATTGCACACCATTTAACAACCAATACTTTGGCACAACCCAGAATTCAAAGACCAACCGAATGCGCCATTAGATTGGATGATGCGGTTCATCAGACAATCAAGCTAAGCCAATCGAATACATCTTCGACCGTTAAGCTTTGAGCACCTGATTTTCCTTTTTTACGTCTCCTTTTTCTTCTGTTTCTTCCAGCCCTCTTTCTTCTGCCCTGCTTTTTTTGCGTCTGTCATCTGCGGAGACGAATCTACAAAGTGCATGGTTCCGTTCCCCATCCCTGTCCACAGAGAGGTCCCAATTCCTCTGCTGCACCCTTATTCTGTCCACTGGGGAGAAGAGTCGTTCACCCCGGTCACCGTCTCCTTGCAATGACTTTTTTTTTTTTTTTTTTTTACTCGGCGAATGCACCCTACCCCTTTACCAACCTCGCACAAGCCCCGATTGCCCCCATGACCCTTGCGTCACGTTGAATGTGGGGAGCTGTCGAAAAGAAGATAAAGGGAAATTTGGAGCAAGGGCAGAGCTGCACATGCGCCTGTATTGTGTTCTCTGTGTGTGCGTGTGTGTGTGTGTTGTGTTCTTCTATGGTGGCTTCGGCACTGCGACGCCGCACGGGATGATTTAATTGATAGCTGATCACTGCCAATCTTGATGATTCTTTAGGTGTAGTGCTGTCGACAAGCTACACAATTTAATGCAAGGGACCCGGTCCGGCGGGCACGCGGTGGCTGAATCACTGGCTTGGCCGCAAAACACTCAAACCCCTTTTATCCTAGGACGGACGTATACAGTAGATTGGTATGAACGGCTCAGCTTGCTTTACCCCGTAGTGCCCCTTGCTAGAAAAGGCAAGCGTTGCATCTCCTGTCTGCCCTGTAGCTGGAGAAAAGGGAGAAAGGAGTGCCTTTTTCAGTATCAATCCCGATCCCTGGGGCATGATCAAGGATGATCGTGTTTATACATTTTTACTTTTTTTTTCTTTTTTTTTTGAAGTCTGTCCATGTCGGGCGGATTATGGGAATCGTTGGTTGACGTGCCACGTACATTCGGGCAAAGGGGACGTGGTGGCCCTGGTGGGTGTCCCGGTTGTTATAATAGGGTATCCACACGCGTCAGAGAGATTTGGCAAATGACATGGTGAAATTGGATGCACCCGGTGGTCCTGTCGTCGTGGTGACACGGCCCCGGAACCACATCGGGGAAGGGAGGGAACGCTTGCACTAGCTTCACAAAGTAAAATGGTCATAAAGAAACCGAGCCGACCGTGTGGAAAATCCACGATGATCCCTGGATTGACCGGCCCGCCACTTGGATACGGGTTAGTGCTACAGCTACTGCTAGTCGCAGCAGTTTTTAGCAGCAACAGTACCTACCAGCAGCGACGGGCAAAAAAAGATGGGCGGGCAGATGCAACAATCAATGCATAAGTGACGGCTTTAGGCATGTACCTCGTGCGGGCGGCCACGAGCTGAACAAATCGTGGGGACGCTAAAACTCGGGAGCGTAATTAAGGTATCAAAAAGTCTCACCACTGACGAGTGCCAATAGCACAAGAGAGGGACAAGAAGAAAATAAAATAGTATTGGGGGAATCCGTCCCTGCATCCCATCACATCACACAAACGAGACAAGTAGACACAGCCGTGTGCCTTGTCCGATCTGCCCCCCCTTTTTTCCGCTTCACAAGCAAGGCAAGCCAAGTGAGGTACTTTAGAAGTTCAGACTAGGATAAGGTACCTACTTTGTGCGACGTTCGGTTCGCGTAACGACTGGACCAAGAATGAGGAGACAACTTTGCCACCCACAATTGTATATCAACCGGTAATGGCGAATTGATTGCTCAAAACATGAATGAGGCTGAGACGACGTCAAAGTAGCTTCCATCTATTTTTTACCATCTCTGCATATGAGAGTCTAATTTCAATCTCATGGGTTCAATCCTTGTGGGGAATTCAAATAGAACAAATAGCATGATACGCGCGGCAATAATAATCCATTGTTCGCTCCTGGGCTGTTGCTGTTGCTGTTGGTTTTGGAATGGATGCATAGTGGACACATTGACAATGCCCCCCGAAGCTTCAAAGGCAGTAACAGTGCATTACAGGAAGGAACCCGTTGCGTTTTTGTGGGTACTGACCTGCCGGCTGCGACCCTGTGATAGATGCAGATGCGGCTTGTTGGAATGGGTGTCGCAAGGATCAGCGTACATGGGGTGATGCCCAATTTACCCCCCAGTAAGCCAACCATAAGGAAAGCTCCCCCTTGCCTTGGCCTTTTTGCTAACGGATTACCAAGTACTATGTAATTCTGTAGCAGTCAGTATTAGAGGATACGACGTTGCAACTGTGATCAAGGCTGCAGATTGTCTCTTTTAGGAAAGATGAACAAGAGAACTCTGGTTCACTTAGATGAGCGAATTTTAAAAAGGTGAAGGAAAGAAAGAAGAAAAATAGCCTGACCCTGACCGAGGCAAAAATCCAACATTTCCGTGGTTGCGGTGGGTATGGTTTGGTTCGATCAAACGACGAAAACAAAAAAAAAAAAAATGACAGACGCAAGTAATGATGCGTGCAGTAGCGGAGCGGTTCGTTCAACGGCGTCAGTGTCTCGGCTCGGTCTGTTCCAAGGGGTCCCCGAGGAGGCAGATAAGGCAGGGTGCAAGGTTGAGCTTGCACAAAATTACCGTACGTAGAACAAAGCAACGAAAACCCTCCGCCAGCCCGTCGTCGTCTCCCCCCTCAAGGGACTTCTATTCCACCCAAGCTCTGACCACAGAAAGGTCCCGTCCCTACCACAAAGACAAGTTGAGCGGGCTGAGGCTGGGGTTTGTGTTTTTTTGGGCCCGGTTGGCCGGGTTAGCTGACGATTTTTTCCCAAGGGTATTATGGGCCGATCATCGGGATTTATGCAGTATCAAAAACAAAGCCGTGTGGCCCAAGCCTGGACGGTTCCCGCTGCCTAACCCAAGTGACGAGGCGGCCAAGGCGACGGCGGCAACCACTAGTTTCTGGGACCTTTTTTTTTCGTTGCCGATTGCTCCCTCTTTTCGTCAACCAACCCCCCCCATAGTACTGTATGTGCTCACTACAAATTCAGCAATATAGCCAGGAATTCGGGTCACGTCTGTGCGGGAACGGAACGGCTGCTGGCTCAACAAAGCTGATGGTCCACGATCTGTTCGCCTCCCAAGGGGGAGGGAGGGTCTGGTTCGCCGGCTAGCAAATCCGATTTCCGAAGCTACTTGCAAGTGTGTCATGGACTCGCAGGACTCGGTAATCTACGTCGAGTCTTTATGGTGCACAACGATAATAATCCGAATCGCGGCATAGCAACAGTTTTTTATACCTACCAATACTTGCCAGAGCGCCGACAAGAGAGAAAAAAAAAAGAAAAAAAAGACAGGGCCTTGTTTATTTGTTTTGTTTTATTGCTTTCATTCTCACTCTTTTTTGACTCGCTAGACTTTTGGATAAAAGCCACGGCTTCCTACCTTTCTACCTGGGGAAAAACAGGCCTTCAAAGTCTTTAATCGGAAACGAATTACCTCCGAGTGTAACACGCAATAGTGTATCGATTTGGTTGCTTTCCTTGTCTTTCATTATTTATTCTTCTCTCGATCCCGCCCTTTGTGCCACCACACTGTGAAATTCGCAATCGGGGTTCTTTCTTTTTTTCTTTTTTTTCTCTCTCTTTCTCTTTCTCTCTCTACTCTTTGTTGCTTATTTCCCATGTGGTGATTGTGATTGCATCTGTACCCAATACGCCTCAAGCAACTTTTCGTCCGTTAAATAACCGCCCTGCCGTGTTGATCGTATGCGAGTTCCCCCTTGCTGCAGATCTCCAAACAATCGTCGGACTCGAGGGACAAAAAAGCACCTTGTCCCAACTTCCCAAAAAGGCTCTCGAGTCAAGCTTCTTTGACCACGATAAGCTATCGATATCTTTTTTTTTTTTTTTTTTTTTTCGTCTTCCGTCCGTACTCCAACCTCACCCTTACTTTTTTTGTGCAAACCAGCTACCTCCCTGGCGCCAAGATTGTGATTCTCGCCACGCACAAGGATACTCCAGCCGCCTTGATGCTACGTGTTTGCTGCTGTAATTACACTGCTGTCGATTGTGCAGCAAATTTTGCCTCGGGTTGCCTGGGACGGGGAGAGGGGAAAACAAGACGAATATGAAGAATAAAAACAAATGGAAGGAATGGAATAAAAATTTGCAAAGGAAAAAAAAACACTAGAACAAATCCATAAAAGAAACTTTTTTTTTATATTTGTGGCCACATCACCTCTCTTTTGCAAAGAATCTCATTTTAAACTACTTCGTACGACTCGCGCCTTGAACATGGCAGATTATCACGTTCAAAGCCGTATTTGCCACGGGAGTGTACGAGGAAGGGCAAGGACGGGCCGGTAATTTGGCGACCCTGGGTGATTTTATGGTTTTACAAAAGTATATCTTTTTGTACGGGCCGAGTGTGTGGCTATAGTCGAGTCTGTTACATCGTGATCCTCATGTACGGACGATCCCATTGTCGATCATACGAGTGATAGCGTGCTTGTGATATGATATAGTCGTCAAGCCCTGGGAGATATCGTATAGTCGGGGGGGTATAGGTGTTACCGGCTATCGTGTTTGCTTTTAGTTTGTATGCATCGCAACCGTTTTAAAATAGCTTGATCTATTAAGCTGCAGTCTCATGGGGTTCTATGTAAGTTGCCGTTTTCGGTAGTGGACACCGACGCCAAATATGCAGAGAGAATATGCTTGAAACGAGAATATTGATCGGTGTCTTGCATATGAACATTGGTCTCTATCACAATGCTCTCGAGGCGATCAAACCTCTTGAGATAACAACAGAATTACAAGATAGCATGTGAATTGTCGAGGGACTCATTGCTGCCGTGACAAACTCCACAGTCATCTCCATAGTCATCATAATTCTGATTATCGTACATCTCCCCTGTCACAACCCCATCCTAACTCACCAACAACCTCACCCCTCGTCCCACGCTGCCCGTCTCAAAAACCTCCACCATCCCAGCTCCGACCGCCTCGGCGAGAATCCACTCGAACTGCAAGCCCATGAAATCCCGCCACCGCCTCGTGCGCCCGGGCAGCGTGCCGACCTTTTCGCCGCGCGCCAGCCGCGCCGCCTCCTGCACCCCGCTACCCTTTGCCGTCCCGCCCTCCCACTTCTCCTTGAGCAGGTACTCGGGCGCCTCGCGATGCGGTAGCCGCGCTAGTAGCGTTTTGAAGTGCTCCAACGCCGCCGTCACCAGCTTGAGGAACGCTCCGGCCCCGGGCACGGCGATCCGATATTCTGTCGTCCCCGTCCCTCCGCCGGCCGGCCATGGAGAACCAGCCCCTCCCCTGCCGGTAGCGTGTTCACGTGCCCCACCCTGTCCGCCCACCGCCCATACCGTCCCGGACGGCGCCCTCGCCACCGTAGCTAGCGACAGCAGCGTGGTCCTGTCCTCTGGCCGCGAGAAGATGCCGTCCGCGGCCGCGCGGCCCTGCACCGCGCTAGTGAGAAACCCTGCGCGGAACAGCTTCTCAACCTGCGCCACACCGAGCCCAGAGTCTGGTCCAGCCACGACCGTCGCAGCGCCGGGCCGATCCCTCAGCATCGCGGCGTAGGCCTCTCGCGTGCCGTCATCCAACCCCTGCGCCCGCCCCACCAGCGCCTCGTAGTCAGCCGCCAGGACCAGGACCTCGCCCGCAACGCCCCTGGTGGGTACGTCGACCCTCCTGAGGACGCCGGCGCGGACGAGCTCGACCGTCTCGCGCTCGACGGCGGTCGGCGTGGCGGTCAGTAGCGCCTGGACGTGCGCGGCCGAGACCACAGGTGGGATGCACTCCCTCCTGGAGGCGAGGGTCATGCGCAGCGCCGACGAGGTGCCGCGCGTGGGGAGTGGCGCAAACATGTTCTCCCGCGCGTGACGCACTGCCTGCGGGACGTCGCGCAGGCGCATGTCAGTGGTCAGGGCTGCGACGAGGCCGTGGTCGTCGAGCGGGTGGTTGAGGATGTCCTGGTCATCGTCTTGGTCATGGTCGTAGTGGCGGCTTGGCGTTGGTTGCTTCTCAGACAAATTCCCCGACGAGGAGGGCTTTCTGCGTTGCAGATTTGTTGGCCATGGTGAGGATGACGAGGTGCTGATGGTTGATGGCCTGGATGAGGACGGGCCTTGTTTCTTCTTGACACGGTTCGAGTCGCCAAGGATTGATCGCAGGCTCATGTCAGCTCAGGTTTGGGGTCGCAGGTGATCAAGATGCGAACAAATCAGGACGGCAAGACATGGAAAGCCCCGCGTCAACAAGTAAAATACTCGGTCGATTTTCTGTGATGCAGAAGCAAGATGTGACAGTTGGGGGGGAGTCGAGCGTGACAGCTTCAGCTGCCGAGTGAAGCAATTGGTGGCGAGTTGGGGGTAGGAATGACTAATGCTCAATCGCCACCACAACCAGTTTTTAGAGGCAACCTAGCTAGGTAAGGTAGGTACCCAGTACGGCAGTTGCATAGGACCGCCAATCAAGGTAAGCAATCAGGTGAATGTAGCCGCAAACGGAAACATTGTGGCACACCTAATGAACAGACTGAAACCAAACGGAGGAGGCTCGATATATCATAAATGTAATAACAATATCACAGCAGCAAAAGTAAATCTTAATGGCAAACAAATTAGGTATTGTACCGTTTGTTTGCCTTGCTGGGTTAACCCATTTAGGCTCACTTACACTGTGGGATGTGTCAGTGACAAATCGTATTATACAGGATAGAGAAACAAAATTCCAGCAGTAATTTGAACATGTAGGCCAATTTGGATTTACAAGCCTTTATACCAAAAAAAAAAAATATCGATTCGTAAACATGTTTGCATAATCCCACATTCCACCGTCAGAAACAACACAGCATCACTCCTCATCCACCAATTCCCCAGCACGTCGTCTCTTCAGCATATCCAACAAAAACCCCAACAGCTCCTCGGTCGAGACCTGCAGCCTCGCAGACTTTTGCCCCCTCCTCCCCTCCCGGCAGTACACCTCCCCGACCATCTCCGCCGCCAGCGTCTCAATGTCCCTCCCGTTGGACCAATCCCTCGTCGCGATCAGCTTGCCCATGACCCTGAGGACCTTTTCCTTCTGCCTGGGGTCCGGGTCCTCCCTGTCGCGGATCGCAATGCCCATCTGACCAATCAGCTGCCCCAAGAACTTGATGCACTGCCCGGGCGTCAGCTGCGGGAACACCACCTCTGTCGCGAAGCGGCTGTGCAGGCCCCGGTTGGCCTTCATGAGCCGGTCCATGTCGTCGCTGTACCCGACCAGGATGACCACCACCTTGCGCCGGTACCGCTCCTTGGTGAGGCTGTCGACCAGCTCGGCGACCGCCTCCTCCTCGAACGACCGGCCCGTCTTGCGGCCCGCCGTCCCCGTCGCGAGGCGGTATGCCTCGTCGATGAAGAGGACCTTGCCGAGCGCTCTGTCCAGCAGCGCGCGGAGCTTGGGCGCCGTCTCGCCCAGGTACTTGCCGATAAAGTCCGACACGGAGCACTCGATCACCTCGTTGGTCGTCAGGAGCCCCATGTCGTAGAAGATCTGGCCCAGCTTCCTGGCCGTCGTCGTCTTGCCCGTCCCGGGAGGTCCCTTGAACACAAATGTGAAGGGTACGTGAGAGCCCGGCTCAACCCCGTGCAGGCGCATGCCGGCCAGCATCTCCTGATATCTCGTAAACTGCCTGACGATTTGGCCAAAGCCCACAAACTCCTTGAAGAGATCTTCGCATCTGCTCAGAGTCTCGGACCCTCGCCGCCAGTCTGGGTCGAAATCTTCAGGTTCCAGCACCGCAGACTGGTTCAGCCAGAAGCTGTGCTTTGGGGCCACCACCGCCTTCTCACCCGAGGTCTGACCAGCAGCCGCAGCAGCCTCCTTCCGAAGCCGTGCCCTCCGCGACGCCAGTCCCTTGCGGATCAAGATTTCGATATTTTTGCAGTTGCCAAAGCCCGGCCTGTGCCTCGCCCTCGACAAGATCTGCCCCGCAACCTTTTTGGCCTGCTCGCTGGCGGTGACGTTGGCCTCGACCAGCTTCACGTCCAGTATCTTGACCAGCTCGGGAGGGTCGTAGTCCGGAAACTCAAACGCGTCTTCAAGGGCAAACCTGGTGCGCAGGCCGCGGTGGCACTTGTCAAACATGTCACGCAGGCCCTGCGCGTCGCCAACGAGAAATATGCAGCCGCCGTCCCGGCCCGAGGACGCAGCGGCGTCGGTGGCGAGCGTTTGTGCGATTGCAAAGAGCGGCGGGTCCTTGCTGTCGGTTTCTGCAGAGGCGCTGTTGGGAGCGTCCGGACACAGATTCGAGGCGTCGTCGATGATGAGGACTTTGCCCTCGCCGGCGACGAGTGCCTTGTTCGTCTGTTCGATGGCGTAGCTACTGTTGAAGTTGATCAAGTCCGCCGGGCCTTTGCAAACCACCTCTTTGTTATCCACTAGACCCAAATCGATCAAGACCTGACCAAAGAGTTTTGCCGCTGTGGTCTTTCCCGTTCCTGGCGGTCCCATGAAGACGCGGTTGAGGTTGACCTTGACCGGCTCCTTGCCCTGCAATTCGAGCTCATAGTTTGCCCGGGGAAGGTCCATGAGCTCCTCCATGGCCTCTTTGAGCGTATCCAGCCCCACCATGGCGTTGAGTTCGCGGTATGCTTTGCTCGTCTCCCGCAGGTCTGCGGGCGGGGGACCGACGAGATCTTCCTTTGTGAAAAGAAAATCATCTGGGGCATCGCCTTGCTCGCCGCCCTTGGCCCATTCGACGCGGTCCCGCTGAAGCCTTACGGCCTGACGATGAGCCGCCTTTTCCATCGCCTCCTTGACGGTATGGAGATTCTCAAACGCGTCTTTTCCTCTACCCCGTCCCATCCTCGCAGCAAGGATCCGTGGATAGGGCCCGTCGATGCCACCCTCGACATTCATACCTCTCTTCTTGATCAACTTGACCAAATGAACCTGGAGCTCACGGTCGGAATAGTCCTTCAGGTTGATGTCCCGACATTCGCCACGCCATTTCGAGCTCTTGTCATGGTCGAAGCCCATCTCCGTTTCCAATTTGTCAAAGAGGCGCTTTACGAGATGGTAATCTGCTTGCATCTGTTAGACTTTTTTTTTTTTTTTTTTTTTCAATCGCGAGGCCGCGGCCCCTAACACAGTACCAATCTCAGGGGTGAATTCTACATTACCAATGCCTGTTTTGCTCTCCACTTTCCACACAATCGCATCTCCCCCCAGATCCTCGCCCCGTCTACGCCTGGCCTCGATGGCGGCTTTGCCCTGCAGAAGCTCGGATTTGACCTGCTCCAGCCCAATCAGACACATCGCCTGATCGAGCGCCTCGCTGACGGCGCCCTCCTCCCTCTTCTGCCGCAGCCATTCGAGGCGGGACGGCGAGTCGTCGTCTAAATCTTCCGGGACGTTTCCCAGACACGCCTCCTCCTCTTTTTCGGCCTTGGTGTTTCCCGCCTCCTCCTCATCTTCAGATTCGGGAGGTATATCTCCATCATCCCCGTCCTCTTGCTCTGGTTCGGAAGCCTTCTTTTGATCAAATCCCGGATAACCGTCGTCACCTTCAGGGGTCATTGGCTCCGTGGCTGGCTCTGGACATGAGTCTGAGCATGGTTTTGTCTCGAGCTCGTCGTCAACTTTCGGCTGACCCGAGGCGGCTTCCACGGAATTTCCTTCCCCGGACGGTGTGGTAGCGTCGGACTGGTCAATGTTCTGCACCTCCTGAGCAGCGCTCCCACCCTGCTGGTCCTCTGAATCCAGTTCCCGAGTGGTTTCTTTATTGGGCGCATTTTCATCCTTCAGGGGCACATTCGAATCTGAAATCGTGTCCACGGACGCCAAACTCTGCTGCGTGTTGCTGGCGGCCACTTCACCAGAGTCCTGACTTGGACTTTGATCTGGGTCAGCCATGCCGTGTACTTTGTCAGCAGACAATCAGTTTTTAGTTGCTGGGCGGTTCTTTTTTTGAGGAAAGCATCCTGTGCAGCAATCCGCTGTCCTAAAACGTAAAGAGAACAGCTGCTTTGTTAGTCGAGTCCGCCAAGCCGCAGCCAAAGCGGGGGTGGCCACAGCCTTACTTGCATCGCCCTGCTATATAATCATAGTATTCCAGCTTCTGTTGTACAAGGGTGAATATTGAGGAAAACCCCCCAGCCCACGGTATCTTCCCGCCCGCTGGGTTCAGGGGCCAGGCGTGTAGCTGCGTTAGCATGGGTCCATTCCCGTCGAGACATCTCATCTACCGCGGACGAACAAACTGCAAAAGTCAGTCTATAATTAACAGACTGGAGAAAGTTAATTCCGCTGGAATAGATAAGAGGAGCGAGGACACATTCCAGTGGAGCAAACATTCTGCATCTTGCATAAGCGCGATCCCCACCGTAGGCAACAAAGTGATAGCGTGATATCGTGCAAGCAGCCCATGTCAGCAATGGAACAGACTATTAGCCTTGGCAATCGTGGGAGGTAAGAAATGGGCCCCTGTCTACTCCACCGCCAATACGAAGCTGTAGACGATGGCTGCAGCAATGCCGTACCATAGCTGTAGCCTGGCTGTCCAACCCATCAAATTGACATGCATCCTCGATACTGTATGTATTGCTATGATCAGCTATAGGAAATATACAGCACGCACCGGTATACTCGGCCTAATGAGCTCACCTGATGTTCGCCACTGGTTGCGCCGTGGGTGTATTGTTTTGCCGAGGGAGGGACAACATGTCCATAGTTGGAATAGTAGCTCTATTGTTCTCGAAAGGCGACCCGCAGCGCTCACTCATCGTCGCCCGTCGCCCGAACCGCCCCGGAACCAGCGCCGTTTTTAAAGATATTAAACTCGTTCTCCACGACCCTGCTCAACCCCGTAGCCTTGACGGTGACCAATGCAGTGTGAAAGTGGTTCAGCGTTAGTGTCCGGTCCGTCGTGTCTTCTTCCTGCTCCCATATGCACTGCCTGGCCGCCGCCACGCACATGTTCTTCAGATCGGAGCCGCTATAGTGCGTAGTCATTTTTGCAAGCTTCTCTATCGTAACGTCCGGAGCAAGCCTTTCGCCCGTCAGAAGTAGTTGCAGGATACCGCTACGTTGTGCCAAGCTTGGGAGATCCAGGTGGATGCGCTCAGGTGCTCGCCGCAGGACGGCCGGGTCGAGATCGGTTGGCCTGTTGGTGGCGAGCAGGACAAAGGGCGAATCGAGGCCGCTCATAAGTCCGTCCCATTCCATGAGGAACTGGTTGAGCATGGCACGAATATGGCGCCTCTCGCCTGCCTTGCGGTTCCCCAGCATCGCATCGGCCTCGTCGATGAAGATGATGCATGGATGAAGCTTGCGTGCCAGAGAGAATAGCGCCTGTATTACCTTTTCGTCATCGCCATGACACTTTTGGAAGATCTCGGCCGTCGAGGCACAAATCATATTGAAGCCAGACTCGCGCGCTGTCGCTTTGGCGAGCAGACTTTTCCCTGTACCAGGAGGCCCAAAAAGGATCGCACCGGTGGTTTTGTTGGCGGCCAGGATGCCTGTGCTGAAAGCCTTGGGGCGGCAGAGGGAAAGTTTGGTTGCGCGCTCCAGCTGAGCGGTGATCTTTGGATCGACGTGTATGTTGCCATATTTTGCAGGTATGCTGTCTGCAAAAGTCGTCAGCATGATGTGGTCAAAATCTCGATGCTCAAGACTAGAGCACGTACCTGTGTTTACGATAAAGTCTAGTAGCATCATCTCCCATTTCCCCTTTGCCAAGGACCGATATCTCCTCATCTTTTTGGCATGCGCGGCTTTGCCAACATCCGATACGACCGATTCAAGGTCACTGTCATAAACCTCTCGCTGCCCGGCATGGTGACCACCACGGTCCTCGTCCGAAGACGAACCGCCTGGTCGGGCACGAGAGGTCGGCAATTGTCCCCTTCGTGCCGGAGCAGACTGCTCTTCACCTGACTTGCCATGACTTTTCGAACCATAGTAATCATCCAGGTGATCCATCTCGGCCTCGGACTCATACACATCGTCCATAATTAGTGGCACTTTCAGATGTATGTCCTCAACCGTTGCTTGAGCATCCGACCCCTGCTTGGCAATGCCGCCAGTGCCACGACGCGTAATCTTGCGCTTCCGAAAGAATTCCACATCGCTGTGGTCGGAATCGGACTTGGCTTTGGCTTTGTTCTTCTCATGACGCGCATGAGTAGGCTCGGTTGAGACCCTCCGGGGACGACGAACAACTGGCTCAACCTGAGCAGCCGAGTATGTCGAGACTCTCCGTGGGGGTTTTGGCGAACCTTCAGCACTGTGGAGAGCGTTGGCCTGCTTCCATGCGGCTTGGACCCGAGAAGGCTCTGCTGTCACTGTCATGGTGGGGAAAATTGGTGCTACTGGCCGCTCCGCACGTTGGATTGGTGGTGCTGATGCCTCCACTGATTGTTGTATTCTCGGGTCAACAAGGCGCAAGTAGTTGTGGTAAGAGCAAGCTTTCGACATTGATCCATCATCTCGTTTGTCCTCCATGGTTGCCATGATAGTTGTCTGTTGTATCTTTTGTTTGTTCTTGAATCTCATTTGTGACTGTACTGGATATGTTGAGCAATTTAGAGAAGAGGTAGAGGCTGCCGATGGCTGTGTTATCGTAGAGGGGTCTGGACATGCACGCCAAGCATCCATGGATTCATTTCAGGGGCCTGCCGTTGTTCTCTCAGCTGAAAAATTGAGGTGGCATCCACAGGCCCCATCCACAGACCAGGTTCGGGCTTAACGCCGGCTTACATGCAGTCGAGTTCGCCTCCCGCCGGATTCCTTGATTAATGGCTCAGGATGCGTGGTAAATGGTGTTGAAATGGAAGAAGAAAAAAAAAACCAGCTTACAGTCTTTCACTGCCTGGAGAGTTTTGAGAAAAGAAAAAGACTGTTTTCTGGGCAAAACATTGTACTGAAGACCCTTGTCTTTTAGAACATATTCGTATTCTCCAGCAGCTGAAGATTCATGGTTGTCACTTTGTGTTGTGTCGGTAAGGCTGGAGACCAACAGGGATGAACATCAAGCAGTCTTTATGCTTAACTTCTGAGGTCCCCGCACAAATCAAGCTTAACGACTGTTCGTATGCTACTGATAATCTACATGGTGCTAAGTCAGTCTGCTCTATAATCGTTGACTCGGACGCCATGGAGGAGAAGAAGTCGACAACACAATCTGTCACCCAGCCTTCATCGGCGACAATCTCGCCCACGCCGAGCCAGCGTAGAAGGACGCGATCAGCTGGCCTCAAAAGGAGTACCAAGACCCGAATCTTCCACAGATTCAACACTGGATTTGCAACAGCCGGCGAGGGTGTCGAGGCTGCTCCGACGTCGGATCTGTGTTGCACAGTTGATGACATACTTTGCGCCGACAGCCCTCCTGCCGACACAGACTCTGAATATCCGCAATTTGATGACATCGGCGCATATGCAATCACCGAACACACGGTGCTTTCTGAGACGATTTGGCGGAACGAGGCGAATCGTTTGTTCCGTTTTCTCGAAAACCCCGAGGAGCCTGCCCAGTTCAAGAACCGGGACTTTTTCAAGGTCGGCGATGAGGCAGCGCACAAGTCCTTGTCTGCACTCGCCGACAAGATATTCACTGCTATGTCGCTATGTGTGCTCGACAACGAGTGCATCACAGTGCGCTTCAGTCCACAGGCATCAAGCAGGACGCGTCTGAAGAAGTTGATCATGCAAGCCCAGGTTGCTTCCCAGGCGAATGACGGCAGCAAGCGATTGGATCGGGAAGCGTATGAGCGAGAGCAGGTTGCAATGTTTGACCTCGTCGATTACATATCTGTCGTCCTGTCCAGGCTCATCACTCAAACTGGCGCTGGAAATCACTGGCAGGCGTCGGTTCTGTGCGCGTTGGTGAAGCGCGTGGCCAAGATCAAAATCATGCTACTAGACCTTGCCGAGAATGCCGACCTGGCCGCGAAGGAAGGCGAGTCGGTATTGGAGGACAGTCGCGACGCTAGAGATGTCAGTTCGGGCATGATCGAAGAGGAGGAGGAGTGTGAAGAAATCCTAAGAATCATTGCAGCCGAAACGAGAGACGGTCTCACATCCTTCCAAAGCGCCCAAGTTGCATCATACTGTGTCAACCAAAGCAAGGTTCGTTCTGGACTGGACATTCTGATGAGGTCCATCATCATGCCGTTGCGGTGTTTGAACAGGTCTGGGCTTGGTCATGCAACGTATGAGATTGCTGGACTTGTTTATGAGACGGGCTTCCAGGGTTTCAAGGTATGTCCCCTGTCCACTCCTTGTCAATGGAAACAAAACTGGTGATGTTAACTGTCGAGGCCGCATAGACGCTTCTGTACCAAGACCGTGAGCTTGAGTACTCGGCGACCTCGAATCTGGACAACCTCAAGGCGGCGGATCCAGCGTTTCGGATGCTGAACCAGACCGTCAGGCACATGAAGAATCTCCATCAAGGAGGCGACCCATCCGATATAGTTAGAGGGCGTGATGTTAGGACTTTCATCGAGTGGACATACAGTGGCGCAACTACAGGCCATACTGGTGACTCTCCCGCACGCAACGACAAGAAGCTCGAATCGTTGGAGCTGGAGTATATGGACGAAATCATAACAGTCATGGTCCCGTTGGTAACGACGGATCCGAAAATGGTTTCTGAGCTGAACAGCTTCAGGAGCATCGTGGTCCTCAGCAAGGAGAACCGTGATCCCGTTCGTGAGCACGAGGACTCGGACTTTGCCGCCTTCTTCCGGATGCACACAAACACATTCGATGACGAACGCGGCTACCAAAGTACAATGCGACTCAAAACGGCCTTTGACGACGGCTACTTTGAACGCTGTCGACTGATCGACCCCGAAGCTAGAAACGATAGCTCTAGTGAGCTAATATTTGACCTGAGAGCAAAGATAATGGAGCATGAGTGGGTTATGGACGAGACCTCGGTAGTCGTAAGTTGCCCACGTTATGTTTTGTCAGTAATGGCTGTTGCGGTAATCCTCGGTGCCGGAGGTCTCGTGATCGGATTCACCGTCGGCGACCGCATCGAGGCAGTCGATCCTTTTCAAATTGCTTCATACGCTTGGCTCTTTGCTGCATTCGTCATACTGGTCTGTAAGAGTGTCCTCGTGCGAGAATGGTCCTGGGCAGACTTTCTGAGGTCTCGAGTGCGGTGCCGATCCGTGTCGGAGCTCGAAGCGGTGACGGGTTTCCCGGGACAGATGATAATTGCAAAGCTGCTACACGACGAGAGTAGCGGCGGGATCCTGTCGACACGCGGGCCGTACAATTCTGTTTTCCTACGTAGGAACAACGAGGGCTTCTCGATTGATCAGCCGATCAGCACCTCGACCATGTTGATGAGCGGATTGACGCCTTTGAAGGTTGTCACGCCCAAAGGCTATGCGCTTGTTTGTCTGGACTCGCGGCACAAAACTAGACTGCGTGTGATTGAACACCAGGCAGATCCGAAGGAGCAGTATCTTGTTTGTGAGGATGTCAGTCGGAAGCAAAGAAGAGCCAGAGAAGGCGATGGAGCAGCCGAGAAGTTGAAAAGCACAAAATTGCAGCTTTTCTTGACCAGGGATGTCAAGTGGAAGCGGGTGTTAGGTATTTACGATGCAGAGAACGTTGTGTTTGTCTAGAGATCAAGTAAGCTGCTGTAGAAGATAAACCTGAATTTGTTCATCGACAGATCAAATGAGCAACCATAGAGCAAAATTGAACCGAGTTTGTGCGAAATTGTTTGGGTAGGGCTCGCGCCTACCTATCAAGGGTTAATGATATTGTCCCTGACTTGGGAAGAATCTGTTTCAAGGAAACTTCGAGGAAGGTGGAACCAACGCTAGCCCCGATACTCACGACACTTGCATTGTTCCAGAATAAACTTATCCAAGGAATGCAACCATGCCTTGTTCTATATCTAAAGAAGAATAAACTTCAAATCCTACGAGACCAAAAAGTCTACAAATATCTCAACCGCCTCGTAGCATACGCCGCTCCCACGGCGCTGATAGCCCCTATGAACAGGCAAATCCCGATGGCGTTTGGCCCGTCACTCGGCGCCTGGGGCAGCTCCTCGCCACCGCCGCCATGCGACAGCTCAGGGCTCTTGCCGGGCTCCAGGATGGCAAACACGACCGCGCTGATAAAAGTTCCAATGAACTGCGGCAGCGTCGTGTAGATGTTCAGTATCCCAAAGTAGATACCGCTGAGCTCGCCACCACCTCCGCCGACCCTGGTCCCGTTGCCATCCTCAAGGAGAGCCGCCTGTGGAGCAGAGCTAGGCGCCGCGGCCGCGGCCACAACCTCCGTCTCCTCGCCGTTGACCCTGATGACGGGTGTGAGCAGCTCCACGGCCGAGGACGTGCTCAAGCGCCGGTACGGCTGGCCGGTGATGCCGTGCGTCATGCGGTTGACCTCGACGCCCATGAGAGCGGTGGGCGCCCACATGGAGATGGTCCAGGGGATGCCGCAGAGCGCGACCAGGATCGTGGCGAACCGGAAGGACGACGCCAGCGGTGCCATGAACATGGCAAAGGCGAACATGATGTATCCAAACGTCCAGACCGTGAGCAGGTCGGGTTTGAGGTGGCCAAGTTGGCCTAGCGAGCGGGCGACGCCGGGGAACCACGAGTGAAGGAAACTCTGCGACTTGGCCGCCTGTGATGTGACGGGTATGCCATCGTCGTCCTCGTCGTCGTCCTCTGGACTGCGGACCAGGGGCGGAATAAGCCATGCGCCGAGGAACGTGATTATGGAATACACCGTCAGTGCGTAGCTGCCAATGCGACCCATCTCTCCCAGTGCATCACTGCTGCTCTTGGCATCGGCGGGAACGTCATAGCGAAAGTACGTCTCGCCCACCCAAGTGCTACTCTAAAAGTGACAGAATTCAATGCTCAGTCAGCCATTGTTTTTTTTTTTTCACAAATATCCCCAAGGGAACCAAACGCAGAACTCACATAGATCAAAAACGGATACCACCCGATCCACGACCAAAACACAGCCCAGCAGATCGCCTGGATCCTCACCGGCAGGGTCATCAGCGTGCTCCAAATCTGCCTAGGGACCTTGAACCTCTCACCACCGGCCACCAAACCCTTAGGCTCTGGCGCCGGCGCGACAAGTACGCGCTCAGAGACGGCCCAGCACGTGAGTGTCGAGAAGAAGAGGATGCCCGAGGCGGCGATGAGGGTGAGCTGCTTGAACTGCGTCTCGCCGAGGGTGGTGCCCAGCAGCGCGACCAGGTCGATGGCGCCGGCCCCGTATCCGAGGATGTGGCCGATGGCGCTCATGCGGCTCGCCCATGCGGCGCCGTCTTGCTGCTTGTGCATGGGCAGCGTGTCGACGATGAGGGACCGCGCGCACGACATGACGGCGTTGATGGCAAAGTCGGTCGTGTACAGAGCGAGTACCGCCAGCGCGATGGTCAGGAACCCTGTGAAGCCATTGTTTTCGGGATGGTCTCTCCTAATGGCAGTGGGTACTTCCGCTGCTGCTGCTGCTGCTGCTCCCGCCGCCGAGCTGGGGATGAAGAAAGATACAATGTCACGCGTGAAGCCGAGTGTGAGCAGGCCCATGGCTACAATGACTGAGCACATCATTATGAACGGTCGTCGCCGTCCCCATTTTGATGTCCATGTATCCGATATCACGCCGATGACGGGCTGAACTATCAGACCAGACAAGGGGCCAGCAATCCAGACCAGGGATGTTTGGCCTTTTGTAAGGCCCAAAGAGAGAAGGTACGGGGTGCAGTCTGATTGCCGTGAGATTCAAAGTCAGCATAAGCCACTTCTCTGTATCGCAACGCAACACCATCGCACCCTCCTGGCAGGTTGACTACCAGGCAACGGGGAACGAGTGGGGAACGAGTGGGGAACGAGGGTTGTCATCAACCTACAAGTCATCTCCACACCCCAAGTGAACGTCACCCCAACAGCGTTGCACGTCAACAGTACCATGCGCATCGTGTCAGAGCCGCCCTTGATGGCGGCCCTGCCCGACCAAGTGGCCATGTCCGTGGGTGTGTGTGTGTGTGTCCTCGACCGACTGAACCAACGTGTATATTGACGATGTTATCCACCTCTTGATGCCTGCTATTCCACCAACCCAACACACCTCCTGCTACGGCGCAAATGCCGGTATCGGACCTCCAGTGCTTGCCGTTATCGCGATCTACGGTCGATCGTTTGTATCGTGCAATTGTAGGTAAATGTGTGCCCAGTATCGCTGTACCGGGAGCAAACGAAAAAAAAAAAAAAAAAAAAAAAAAAAAACCACCAGCGACGGTATTTCTTGTCGCGTACGTTGCCCTGGGTCGCAAGTTCTTCTTCGTACTACAAAGCCAGACGGAAGCTGGCGTTACAGACTAAGACATACTCCAGCCCCTTTTTTGGTTCAGCTCGACTTCGTATAATCGCAGGCGGAGTTTTATCGAGGGGATCAAATTGACAGATTACAATGCTTCACATCGCTGGATACCAATAATAGTTTCTGGCGCTTTTGCATTTAAAAAAGGGATCAATGCCGGAAACAAATCGCAAGGTCGGTAAACATGTGTCAGGAAAACAAAAAGGACAAGAAAGCCAAGGAGTCAAGCCATGGTTTGAACGAAGGTTTTCAGGGATCGCGTAATCTCACCCAAATGGCTTCGAGGGCGAAGCGCCACAGCTTTTGGAAAGGTCAGGTAAGCTTATCGGGCGGTCCCCTGAAGAAAGGTTTAGCGGGCATCTCGGTCAAGTCGAGGTAGCCGTCCTACGGTATCCGGCGTCATGCATACAGCAGACAAGGGTCTGCTTGCAGCGCGTCGAATTGGCAGCAAGGCTGACTGACAGGTTGCAGTGCACTGCAGTTGAGTTGGCACTTTTGTGGATAAAAACAACTGCAAAATAATAATGGTGAGAACGACGATTCTGTGACGTACTCTTGATGTTTTTACTCAATGGCGACAAAATAATGACCAAGCGAAAATTTGGAATTGAAAAATCGCAAAGAAAAAAAACGCAAAGAATATGATCACAGCGCGGCTCGAACCAAAATGCCAAAAAAATGTTGAGCTTCTCTTTGATTGAGCGTGTCATCCTTAGTGCAGGGGCCATGCTAATCTTCTCTGTATCGTTTCAAATTGACCAAATGCCCGAAGGCGAAAGAAGTCCAAAACAAAGTGACTTATGTACCTTGGACGGCCGTGTCCCTCTCCTCTGCACATTTGCCAACAGCACAGACCTCTGGCAGCACTGGCTTTCTTGCTGATCCTGAGCTGTCAACCGATGATTGCGAGACCATCCCTGGACCCTTCCTTTCCAGGCACATTAGCAACCCAAGGGTATGGTGAGTTGGGAAATCGCCACAAATAGATACCTTGGCATCCTTTCGCAGTGAGTGTCATAATAACTCTCCCGACCGGAGATTAAGAAGCCCTCTTGAACCTTCAAAATACACTTCATAAAGTGGAATGGTTTGCTGCTGTAAACCAAAGGATGACCCGACGAAAACTCCCATGTCGCGACCCCTCAAGCCGCAGAATCTCTTTCACCCGCCATCATCGGCGGCGTCACATATTCCGACATGGCCCGACCTTCGTTCGTGTTGTTGTTATCGCGCAGGCTCAACGGCGTGAGCCTCAGCCTAGTCTTCTCTGCCAAGCCGCGGGCATTTTGAACCTCTGTCCTGCGCTCGGCCTTTCTGCTCACATACAGCTCGTCAATTCGTTCCAGCTGCGTCCCCTTGGTCTCGATCATGTAGACGTACATGACGGCCGAGCCCAGCATGGTGCAGATGCTAAAGAAGAGGTACGTCCCGCCGACCGAGGCCGACAGCAGGATGGGCGTGACGAGAGCGATTGTGAAATTGCCGAGCTGTGTTTTGAGTGCGTCGCAGGGACGAATAATTAGCAATTTTGTTTCTGGGAAAGACAGTATTAAACCACCAAAAGCGAAAAAACTCACCCAGTTACAGCTCTGCGCCAACGCCATGGCACTGCTTCTCGTTCCCGTCGGCAGGCTCTCCGACACGCCGATGCGCATGCACACCGCCCAGGTGACGCTGTACGTGACGGCGAAGAGGTAGATCATGACAATGACCACCCATCTGCCTCCTCCAGCGTCGCCCTGGCCCGCGAAGTACAGCGCAGCCATGAGCAGCATCTCAACGGCGATAGCGACGCCTCCCCACATGGTCGCCGTGCGCCTGCCCCAGTGGTCGGCAAGCAGGGTCGCCGGTATGGTTGAGACCATGATGCAGATGGCCGAGATGCCCGACGCCAGGAAGGAAGTCTCGGCCTCGGCGAACCCGGCCGACTCGAAGAGCTTTGGTGCGTAAAAGAGCACGCCGTCGATGCCGCTGAACTGCTGCACCGTGAGAACAAAACAGGCAAAGATGGACCGTCCCCTGTACGGCCCGGAGAAGGCCAGCCGGAAGCCTCTAAAGGTCTGCGACATGGCGCCCATGAGCGTCAGCGCGCCCGGCCCCGTCTCTCCCCCGCCGGCGTCCGCCGCGCTCTTGTCGGGCCCAAACGCCTCCAGCCCGAGCTTCTCGCTGACCCGCCGCGCCTCATCCACCCTGCCGCGGATCGAGAGCCACCTCGGCGACGGCGGCTGCGTCCACACGGCCCCGCCCAGCACGACGCCCAACCCAGCCACGACGTACGGTGGCGTGCGCCACGTCCACTCGCTTTCCGGAGCCAGGCCGGCAACCAGGCCGTAGCACATGAAGAAGCCTATGACGAGGCCCAGCGTGAGGAGCAACTGGGCCATGGCGGCCCTGACGCCACGGCCGCGCGGGGGCGAGACCTCGACGATGTAGACGGACACGTTGCTCATGAACAGGCCCAGGCCCATGCCGCAGATGACGCGCGCCACCACCACCATGGCCAGGTTGACCGAGAAGCCCCAGATCAGCATGCCTGCGGCGTGGACCAGTGCACCGGCCGCGACGAGCGTCTCGCGCCCAAAGTAGTCCGACAGCCCGCCGGCAAAGGCGGCAATGATGCCGCCGGGGAGGAGGTGGCAGGCGACGATGAGGCCGTGGATCGTCGGGCTGAAGTTGCCGAAGCGGCTGGTGAAGGCCGGCATGGCGGTGATAGGGCCTATGATGCCCGTGTCAAGACTGCGAGACTTTTGTGTTAGTGGCGTGTCATGATGCGTAAACTTGAGTAGTATTGGACAACGTGGCTTTGTTTGCCTACCCAAATAGCATCGTGACGAGGGAGGACCAGAGGCACGCCCACACGTAGCCCTGCCACTTCCACGGAGCCGTGAGGGCCATGATCGGTGAATGGCAGGTTTAGATGTTAATGATGCTGTGTCTCAAGGAGGCAGAAGTCACACAAAATGAGTGCATGGGTGGATATGTGAGGGGTAGGTAGAGCACAACCCAAGCGACACCTTTGCTTGAGCTGGAAAGTATTTATATAAGGACGATTTAAAAATTAAAGAAAGCCAAAACGTTCACTTGACACAAGAAAGGCTGATGTCCAGCCTTGTTGGAAGGACACACTCGGCCCAAACATCCTTGCGAGGTGAGCTGATGGGTTGATAATAAATATGCAAAAAAAAAAAAAAAAACGGTCCAGTGTATAACATGGAGACCCAGAAATGACACGGTCATGGAGGGGCGGGCTTAGCCCGCACGAGATTTTTTTTTTTCTTTTTCTCGCTTTCTCATTTCTGGTGCGAGTGGAGGGAGGGGCGAAATACACTTGATTGCGGGCCTGGAGTTGCCCTCTTGGGTAGCTCCGATAGTGACGCCGGCGGCCGGCCTCTCTTCCGAGTGGGGTTCATGCTTGGTGTTATCGCTGCCGGGAGAGAACACGATATGCAACATGCAACAAGGGGGTCCGGAATTAGTGCTGACCTATGGGGCATCTATCAATCCACTATTATTACATACCAACAAGTCTAGATAGAGCTACTCCGTAGGCCAGATTATATCATGGGAAACAAGCAGTCGGTAACTTCCGACGGTCAATTTTGTTTATAGAAACCCCGCCTGTGCACTCATCATCAGCCCATCGCTGCAAAGGAAACCGAATGACGAGACAATGAGACAATATATGCATACATAAAGTACCTAGGTAGAAAATGGTAGGTACACCAAGACATATACACCGTGCAAAGCGGTGACCCAACCTTTCCTTCCAAAAATCCGAGAACCCCCTCACGTGATGGTATACCGCCCACTCGCAGGTGCACGACTCTCCGCATCCGCCGCCGCCATAGTCCCCTCCTTGAGCAACCTCGTAAGCTCCGACAGCGCGTTGCCAACCACGAGTTCCGTGTCGCCCTCGATGAGGATGTACAGCTTCGGGTCCGCTCCCGCCGGGGGATCCTTGCCTGGCGGATAGTAATTGCCCTTGGTGGTAATGGAGGTTCCCGTCGCCTCGAGGATCTTGGCCACATTCGTCCGGTTGGTGACGGCCCAGCGCGCCTTTTGCGGGAAATCGTTGATCTCGAGTGTCGCATGGAACGCGCCTGCATCTGGACCCTTGTTGTCGATGGGCTGGCCAGGTCTGAGTTGACCGGCTCTTGCCAGGCGTGCATTGATCTCGTTGATTGCCGATGCGGCCTTGTCGAGGGCTCCGCCTTTGCCACCCGCAGCCGGTGTTGCTGCTGCCGTGGGCGTAGAACCCCCTTCTGCTGCCTTTGCTTCGGCCTCGGCCTTGGCCGCATCTCGGGAGACGATTGCCGATGCAGCCCCAAGGATTGCGCTTGAAGCCTTGTCTGTCTTTTCGTCGTTCTTTGTAGTCTTTTTGTCATCTTCCGCATCATCCTCTTCGCCTTCGGCCTTGTGTGTCTTGCGCTCCCGGTTGCGGGCGGCTTCACGCTCCTTGTCCAGTTTCTCAAGACCTTTGCCACCAAATCCAGATTGATCCTTGGCTTTACCGGCCTTGACCTTTTCTCTGAATGCCTTGCGCATCTCAATCAACTTCTCGGGAACAGGCTGTCCGCTCTGTTCGAGAGCCTTGGCAATGCCAATGGCACAGTTTTCTTGTTCTTCCGTCACAAACGTTACCGCCGTGCCCGTGTTTCCTGCTCGTCCAGTTCGTCCAGCACGATGCACGTAGTCCTCTAAATGATTCGGTGCGTCATAATTGACCACGAGCTTCAGCTGTTTCACGTCCAATCCACGGGCTGCGACGGATGTGGCGATCATAACGGGGCAAACACCGCTCTTGAAGTCTGAAATGGTCGAGTCTCGATCGACTTGATCTTTACCACCATGCAAAGACATGCAGCCGTAGCCCTTGCGCAACAGCTCGCGGAGCAATTCGTCGGCCTTTTCTTGCCTCTCCACGAAAATCAGGGAGCGCACATCATCGTCGTCCTTGTAAAGCTCTCCCAAGAGTTCGAGCAGGCGGTTGAACTTGCTCTTCTCATCTCTTATCTCGACGATTTGTGTAATCTCGGACGCCACCACACTCTTGCCTCCTACTTCGATTTCTACGGGATTCTTCAGAACCTTCTTGACCAAGGCATCCATGATCTTGGGCATGGTCGCCGAGAAAAGAACAGTCTGACGATCTGGCCTGACGTTGGCAAAGATCTTCATGACCTGAGGTTCGAATCCCATATCAAACATTCGGTCAGCCTCATCAAGAACGATGTATGTGGTACGTCTTAGGCTGACCACACGGCCCTGATTGGCAGCTAGAAGATCAATCATCCGCCCTGTCGTGGCGACTACAATTTCTGCGCCGCGCTTCAAATCTGCAATCTGATCCTTAATGGGAGGACCGCCATATGCACAGACTGCACGGAGTCCCAGTGTTTTCAAGAAAGGCTTGCAGTCACGGAAGATTTGAACAGCAAGCTCGCGAGTGGGTGTAAGAATGAGACCAATCGGTCCCTCATTGTCTTTGACGGGCTCCTGGTCCTTAATGTGGCGGAACATGGGGAGCAAGAAGGCCATGGTCTTGCCGGATCCAGTCTTGGCAACTCCAACAACATCTCGGCCCGACATGATGACGGGCAAGGCCTGCATCTGGATTGCAGTTGGCTTGTCGTATTCCAGCTTGGCGATCACGTCAAGAATAGGTCGTGTGAGTCCACAGAGTGACCACTTCTGTACTGGTTTAGGGACGTCTTTTCCAGACACTTTGATCCCATCCAGTTCCAGGCGAAGTTCAGCCACCTCTGCTTCAGTCATCTCACTCAGCTCGTATGGCTCAACCCAGAAATTCTTGCGAACAGGTACAATGTCGAGTTTACTGTAGTCGATCGTAGGGATTTCCTTCTTTTTCCTTTTGGCAGCCATTGCCATGATAGCTTTGGCGTCGACACCTTCCTTGGTTGAAGCCCCAAACTCATCATCGTCGCTGAAGTATGCTTCAGGGGTAGGCAACACTTTCGCACTGCTTAATGTCTTAACAGGCTTGCTGGCGGGCCCGAAAGATGGCTCTGTCAGGTCGGCCATAAAGGCGTCCAGGGGGTCTACTTCGTCATCATCTTCTTTCGTATCGACGTCCATAGAGTCCGTCTGAGGCTTGGCTTGAGCTTCCTCTGGTGCATTGGCGGAGCTCACTGCAGGCTCACTGCCATTTACCTGGCCTTCTGCCGCAGGGTTCGCTTCGTCGGTTTCCATTGCCATGCTTTGCTGTAGAATTCTTTCCTCTCGTCGCTCGTGGGCAGCCCGAGCGGCCGCGGCGGCTTCCTCCTCCGTCCCAGCGAAGTTGTCACCATCCGAATCCTCATCATCGTCTTGATTGACATATGGCGCATCATCTGTAGTCTCAAGTGAGAGGTCTGGAAGTTTTGCAAGCTTCCGCTTGGAAATTTCCTCGTCGTCCAAATTCAACTTGCGCTTCGTAGGCACTTTATCATCATTGGACGCTTTACCAAAGCCGAAGCCGCTGATAGGTTTTCCTTGGGGTAAAGACGAAGCCGCAGACCCCTTGGCAGGTGCCGCTATTGAAACGGCAGTCTTCTCAGCGGCTCGTCCCTGTAACGCTCCAAGCACTGTAGGAGACTGATGTCGTGCACTTGCCTTTTTGGCAATCGCCTTTGGATCAAATTTGCCTCCATAGGGGACTGCCGGAGACGCATCCTCGGCGGACTGTGCGGTCGCTGGAGAAGCAGCCCCCGGGGATGTCATGGCTGAAGGGCTGCCTGTGGCCTTGACATCCATCTGCGCAAGTAACTGTCTGGTGCTACCAGCCGATGCTACGCTGTCCTTACGCTGCTGCTGCTCTGTCTCCATCTTCTTCTTTTTCCAAGCCTCCAGTTTAGCAAGCCGCTCGGCTTTCTTTTCAGCTTCTGTTTGCGCTGGGGTTGGTGCTGACTTAGCAGGCTGTAAAAGTATGTTAGTCAAAAGGTCTCGTCGCAGGTGAAAGATGGGTTCAAGGCTCACTGTTGTCTCTTTGGACTTCACAGCCTCTGAATCGGCCACAGATGCTCGAGGACGATCCTCGCCGCGGCCTTTTGGAGTATTGTTCCCGTCACGTCGGCTATTTGGACGGTCCCGCGAATCGTCTCGCCGGCTGCGCTGGTCCCTGTCGCCATCTCGGCTTCGTGGTCTATGCCTTGGAGGGGACCTGTCCCTGTCCCGTCGGTCACGCGACCGACGACGATCCCGCTGCGAATAGTCATCCCTTCTCCCTCCTCGATAGTAGTCGTCACGTCGGTCTATGGAGCGGTCTCGGGAACGATCCCGGCGTCGATAGGTGCCATGGTCGCGGTCGCGGTCACGGTCACGGTCACGATCCCGATCCCGATCGCGCTCCCTATCGCGCTCCCTATCGCGCTCTCGTTCTCGGTACCGGCGCTGGTGAGAAAGTATGTAAGCATCTGAGTCTTTTCCATGCCAAATACCAGAGCAGTGAATAGGGTATCTTACATCGGCTGGACTGCGCGAGCGACGGTGACGGTCTCGGGGTTTGTCCCGCGCGCCGCCGCGGTCACGTCTCTCTTCATCTTTGGCGTTCCTTCGGGAGGACTGCTGGCTTCCTGCAGGAGATGGTGAGCGCGACGTTCTGTGGCGAGCCATGATATCCTTGGTGGCTCAGATGCACGTGTTTTCTTGTTTGGTGAGATGTACTTCTTCTCGGAGGATGCTGCAAGTCACGGTTAAGCCTTCACCCCGTAGTGCCCGGGGAAATCTTTTTTTGCCCTGCCCGGCAAAGCGTCGTTTGATCGCCTTGTAATGCCTGCGATCCACCGCTCCAGAAAGCAGTAGGGCTAGGCGGCAGACTTTTGGCCAGGAGCTTGCGCGAAGATGAAGGTGATATCATTGATGCCTGTCCAGGCAGAAATATGGTGAACATGGGGGTCGACGTCGTCAAATTGTTGCAGCTTGTCTTGAACTAAGCCGAAGCAACGTCGGTGCACGGACCAGGAAAACTGAGGCGAGTAAGTTGCATGGAGCACGTGACGCATTGCGTAGCTGGCTGTCTTGCAGACGACGCGGTCGATTCATGGCACCAAATTTCTGCACGACCAAGAGAGGTACCGATACGTCAAGATAGGTATCTCAGACAAGATAATAAAAGTACCGGTACACTGCACAGGGGCACGACCAAACTCCACACACCGCAGCCTGACGCACCGCGTAGCTCAAGTTAATCCATGGGAACGAGCTCTTCCAAAGGTGGAGAGAGCTCCTGCTATATCAGCCCAACAGCTGCAAAAGCTCCGTTTGATCATCCGCCAATTCAGGCACTTGTCCTACTGTTAGCACTAAATTGCGCCGCCTCGCCAAAAAAACACCATCAACGACAGCGGGTGAACTCGAAGCCACAAAGGACAAAACTAACTGTCCCAAACAATTGAAACCAATAAGACCTCCCTTGTTCGCCGACGCCCGTCGCTGCGCGTGATCACCTCGCCCAGCATGTGGATCCGCCCAGCTACGATGATGCTGGCGACGGCAATGCGCGCCGGCGCGCTCACCTCGGGCAGCCGCGTGGCCAACGTCGCGGCCTACCGCCTCGTCCTCGCAGCCCGCCCCATGGCGACGGCCGCGGCGAACAAGTCAACCGCCACCACCACCGGCGCAGCAGCAGCAGCGGGAAAGGCAAAGGCAGCACCAAAGAAGAAGGCAGCGGCCAAGCCCAAGGCCAAAAATACGCAGGCCAAGCCCAAGGCGGTGAAGAAGAAGGCCGTCAAGGTCTCCAGACCCCCCCAGTCGCCAGAAAGGATAGAGGCCCAGAAGCTGGCCGCGAAGAAGAAGGCAATGCGCGAGAAAAGGATCGAACTGACTAGACTTGGCCTCTTCACCGAGCCGCCAAAAGAGCCGGAGGTCGCGCTTCGGGTATTCTTGAAGCAGTGGTGCGCTAAGAATTCGATCCCGGGGAAAGGACCAGTATTTCAGGACATGCATAATGCGTTCAAAGCTCTGTCACCCGCAGAGCTCCAGGTAAGAAGGCAACTTGAAACGTTTTGGTGTAGTCGTGTAAAATGTCTCTGGCGGCTGACGAAACCCACAACGTAGGAACTCGAAGAGACGGCGGCTAAGAACAAAATCTCCAACGAGATTGCCCACAAGGCTTGGGTTCAATCGCACACGCCCTCCGAGATCAATGAGGCCAACAAGGCCCGCCACTATCTCGCTCGCGTGTTTAAGTTGAAGTCAGTCAAGGGAGTTTGCCTAACCAGGGGTCACATCAAGGACGACCGTATACCCTCCTCCCCTCTGTCGCCTTATATGAACTTTATGAAGCTCAGATTGAAAGAATTGTCACATCAAGCACCTGACAACTTCCGCACCGGTGTGAACATGACTGATGCGGCTACCGCCTGGAAAAAATTATCGGAAGCTGAACGCAAGGTAAAGCCCCAGCAGACTGATATATTCGCCGGCTACTCAGACTATTCAGCTCTGTTTCACTAATGTCTTTCGTGGTGATGATGCTGACTGTTCTCTTGCACACCCACTAGGTTTATGAAGACATGTTCCGCGCCGAGCGGGCCGATTATGACAGGAAGAAGATGGAACTTAACCTATGATAGAGCTTGTTCGAAATCGCACTCTATTCCAGAAGCCGGTTCATGAAACTTAGTTCAGGGCCGCGGTCGATCGGTACTTTCTGTCAGGCACTATCGTTTTACAATTCATCTTTTTTTTTTTCCTTGTCCTTCTGTGTCAACCCCAAAGTTAGTCACCCAACCCAGTGGGTACTAAGGGAGCGCAAGCAAGATTCCCCTTTTTCGTTGGTTGTGTTTCTACTGTAACTATCGAGAGATTTTTCCAGGTTCAAGGTTTCCTTTTGCTTTGTCCAATGTACATTAAAGGCGGGATATATCAATTGTTGCGCACACTTCGACTTCTTTTTTTTTTTTCTGTTTCACGGGCGTGTTTGTTTGGCAGCGTGCATGTTAAGAGATATCTGTGCATTGAAGATTATAACTATAGGTATACAGTCATCAGAAGCGAAGCGATCTGCTCTCTCGTAAGTAGGAAGAGCATCTTACTTCAGACCATACTAAGAAATAGAAAAAAGGAGGGTATTTTTTTCTAAAATTCACAAAAAGCCTGTTTCCCAACCCATGGTTTCCAAGCAAAAGCCACCACCGATATGCGCCTCTATCCTGAAGAGATAATAAGTAGAAGAAATTCAAATAATTCACAAAACCGCATAGGCATGCCAAAGCAAAAGGTCATATTCCAACTCAGAACCCCAAGCAAACTCAACACGTCCACACACACCCTCATCTACCCTTTATCGCCGGAACGAATAGCAGACCGCCCCTACGCGCAGAAGTCCAGGTACAGTCGAGGTCGTATATCCTCCTCTCGCTGGCCATGTAGAGCAGCAGGTACATGTGGCCTGCCACGTGCCCGTAGCAAAACAGCTTTATCCTGCGGGTTGCCGCCGACTCCCTCATGAGCGAGACGCCCCATCCTGCATTGCCGGCGTGGACGTATCTGGCCAGGTACTCCCACGCAGCCAGCCGGCGATCTCCCAGCTCATTACAGTCCAGGATCCACCAGCCGCGCTCGAATGGGTCCGGCCTTTGGTCCTGCAGGAGCTGCAACCGGGCAGAGTACCGCTTGGCCTTGCCCAGGTCAGTTTGCAGCTTCCGCATCTGGGAGGTGAGCAAGTCATCCGGCGTAATGTGACGGATGGAGACGGGCGGCTCGGGGCCAAACACCTCATGGGCGTCGAACAGATGGCCATGTGGTAATTCATCTGTAGCCTTGTGGTTTTCCAACCGCTGCCCAAAGTCGCTGACGCTCCTTCCCACTTCCGGAGAGTTGTTTCGTGGCGTCCTCTTTGTTCTTTTGCCGGGGGGAGGCTCGGATTCTGCTCGGTCGGAACAGGTGATGACTGAACCAAAGCTAACATCCAAATCCTTGGCGTACCGTGGATATGCTGTCGGCGGCGATGAGGGTACCTCTATGATGTCTCCTCTGGGCAAGTGACTTGACTGCACATCTGCACTGCGTTGTGTGGCAGGCCTCAGAAACCTCCCCGGAATCGGTGGAGATGATGTGATGTCTGGCGAAATCGACACGACCCGTGAAGTACTTGCTGCTGCGCTGAGCTGTGAAGAAGGGGCTAGTCTTTGGCTTCTGCGAGGTGCAGTTGGTAAAGAAGAAGAACGCACCTCGATAGAGGGCCCCCGCCTCCGAGGACTTGGGCCGACAATTATGCGGCCTTGTGCAGACGTGGTTTGTCTTGATGAAGTTTTGGTAGGAGACAAAGATGCGCTAAGCGATTGCGTCCGCATTTTTGAACCAGAACTCAAAGCCGGCGAAGGATCGGCTACAGCAACAGACGTGTCATGGTCCAGCTTCTCAAGCTCGTATTCAATAAAGCGATCCGGGTCACAGAAGCGCTCAAAGCTGATGTCGTTGTAGGGCTGAGAATCTCCCACAGTGCTTGGCGGTGCCTCCCATGACTCTTGTGATTCAGTGGTAGTCATCTGGCTGTGCTTCTCTCTGCCGCAATCATATTTTCCCTGCCCCGGGTTCACGACCGGAGATCCGACATTGTCTAAAACGTCTTCAAAGGAGAGAGGCGGAGACTCGAGCGTCGCAAAGACGTGTACTCGGGGCGGTGTCACAACGGCCGGCGGGCTGTAGTCCAGACGAGTGATTCTTGCCTCCTCAAAGTTGAGATACGCGCTAGCTAGTTCACGATAATGTGCATCGTCAACCGCCAGGCTGGGAGCGGATATGTGGACTAAAATCTCAACATCGGGTTCAGCATCCTTGGGGCAGGTCATGGTATCCAAAACCACCCGCAACCAGGATTTAAAGCAATTCCAGCAAGCATTTGTTTAGTCTATGCTCTGCAAGACGAATGATATCGGATCGCTTTTGGCCTCCCCTATAGGGTTGGTTAAGGCGTGGGTGAGTTGTGGCTGCCTGAAGAGTGAGACAACTTAAAACAAAGCCAGATCCGCTCCGAGGGTTAGGGTCTTCGCAAGCGCACGTGGGCCGCTCATAAGCGCGCTCATCAAACGCTCTCTACAACATTTCAATTGACCAGTGAACAATTGTACATGCGATTTATGGAAGTTTTAATACATTTCTGTTAAGACTAGACTACGGAATCTTTTCTCTTGCAGTTTTGGTGCTACAAGGTGTTATTATTGTTGGGATCCAACTGGAAACATAACCCGACTATGGCTAACAATTGGAATTCCTAAGAGTGGATTACTTCAATCTTGGCCGAGTATAGGTCCGACCTGTACCATAACAACAATCTGTGACCGCATTGTCCCTTTATGACATTGACTTTTAGCATTTTTTAGTATGTTTCTGCCAGCTATATACATTAAGAGATAAGCATTTGCACCTCGTTTCTCGTCAGGTCTTGTGGTCCTTAAGATCTAAATGGAAAAATAACGTTGATTATAGTGTAAAGTGGGCACTTTGTGCGAAGCGAAAGGTCCTTCCAGCACCGACGTCAACTTTTTCAGTACTATTTACTCATGACACACCACACGAAGGAAGCGTCTTGAAGCTATTTCTGCTAAGCATAAGCACTTGGCAACTAGGAGAAGTCATTTTTATCTAAAAAGGTGCTTTTGTTTTTGAGATTTAACTCTAAATATACCGCTGATAACAGCAACTGGGCATTTTATGCAAGCCTCTAAAGGTCCTCTTTCACCGACGTCAACCATTTGAAATGCTGCTCACTCACATCGTACCTTCCTGGATAGAACGCTTAATGGATTTCTGCTAAATATAAATGTTGAAAAAAAATCCTAGATTTCTTTTTTATTGCGCAAAGGTTTGTAAGTTTGGAGATCCAACTAGAAATAAAACGCTAATTATAATGCACACTGGGCATTTTATGCAAAATGAGGGAGGGCTTTTTTTCCTGCATAGTAACCCTGTTAAAACGCTGCTCACTCACAACACGCCTTGCTAGATAGAAAATTTAACGTATCTCTGCTGAATATAAATATTGAGAAGTAGGACCCTTCTTTTTCATTTCCTTAAATTCTTGTGGGTTGTGAGATTTCATTAGAGATATAACGCTGATTATAGTGCACACTAGCATTTCATGTAAGACGAGGTAGGTTTTTGCTACATAGTAAACCTTTTAGGATACTGTTCACCCATGAAACACAGTAATGAGGCACCAAATTTGATAAATTTTTGGTAGATTTACATCTCGGGGAGTAGATTTATGCTATTTTCAAGCCTCTAGATGGTGTGGATGGTGAGATCTGACTAGAAATGTACAATTACAATCGCAACAATCTGGCTCATTTTGCATGTTCAACCCATCCCCAATTGTTTCTCAGTCTGCAGCAATACTACGTTGGAGACTGCACGTTGCGGGCCCCTCTCCAAGAGAAGAGATAGTAAAACCGTCCATATATCTTAGATGGGTAAATATCACAGAAATGATCTTGTCACATTCCTCTTTGACGTGTTTGGTGAAATGCAGACCTCGAAAGTTGAGAGATTCGAGAGCGATACATGCTTTCTATTGATATTAGTCGGGTAGGTGGGGAAGCAGTCTGTAACTTTCGTGGCTCTGCTGTGGTATGTACCGTACCAAGACGTTCTACAAGCGGAAACTTTTCCCAAATGAATCACGCTATCTCAACTGACATCTGTATTCTGCTTCACGGCCAGTAATTTTCAAGTTTCTGAAGAGTGCACGATGCTGCAATGCAACCTGCCACTTGAATGACGGCACGAATGTACCGGTACAAAATTCGATATCCCTTAGCCACCGTTTCCATCGTTGTGGGGTTGGGGCGGGGGTGCTTATAAAAGGTCCCCTGTGATCTTCAAACAGAGCTTATCCTTGCCTTACCAGCGCCTTAATTGTCACCCACCAACAGCGCCTCCGCACGCCGGCGCGAATCAAGCAACTCTTTGGCGTTGTGTTTCCTTCGTCCCGCACCGCAAGGGGTTTGGTGCGGAGAAGTTGACGCGGGGCCTTGAAAGTATAGCGGCCCGCGATGTCGTCTGATCATTAATTTCGATCAAGTCCAGTCGGTCGCTCTCCTCTTGAATTGAGGTTACAGCACATTGATTGCCACTCATCATCGTTCCTGGTTCCAGTAGCATGCGGTCAGGTTTTCTCTGCAGGAAAGCCGTGACTTCTTTCTGTCGGCGTATTAGTGGCGCTTTTAGTCTGCGGCAATGAACCAGGACCACCCAAGTCCTGCAGTTGTTCACACGTTTAAATAAGAACAGGTGCTGTTCGGGCATTGAGGAAACAGAAATCATCCTTCAAGGTATTGTGAGTAAGATGCAAAAAAAAAGTCCAGTTCATGTTAAAAGCGTCTGAACAATACCGAATGGTTACCCTATCTTCATATCCTCACCCTTAGCTGCAGCTACTATCCATCTGTGGCACATGTTATACCCAACATGCTGACACTCGCAGCTATTCCACGGCTTCTCGCCGCGGCAGCAACCATGTTGATCGTGACAGCTCACCACGACTACACCACGTCGGAGGCTGGCAACCCCTTCGTGGACGGATGGTACGCTGATCCAGACTGTCAATTCTACCGAGGTGAATACTGGGTCTATCCGACTTCGTCCTACCCGTACGAACAGCAGACGTACCTCGATGCCTTCTCGAGCCCAGACCTGGTCAACTGGACAAAGCATCCCAGAATCCTCACCAATGAAAACGTCACATGGGCGCACAAGGCCATGTGGGCCCCGTCCCCCATCTCGCGCAACGGCAAGTATTATCTGTACTTTGGCGCCAACGACATCCAGACCAACGATGAGCTCGGCGGCATTGGCGTTGGCGTTGCGGACCGCCCAGGGGGCCCGTATGTTGACGCTCTGGGCAGGCCCCTGATTGACAAGTTCCACAATGGGGCCCAGCCCATTGACCAGAACGTTTTTATTGATGACGATGGACAAGCCTATATATATTATGGAGGCTGGAGTCACTGCAATGTCGCCAAACTAAATGAAGACATGATATCACTGGGGACGTTTGATGACGGAACCACATACAAGGAGATCACTCCGGATCAGTATGTCGAGGGAGCGCTCATGATGAAACGAAATGGGAGATATTACTTCTTTTGGTCAGAAGGAGGCTGGACCGGTGAGTCTTTATGAGCCCTTATTCTTGTTGAACTGCCTTTCCTGTTGCTAACATGCCTTGATGGGTTATAGGGCCTGATTATGCGGTCAGCTACGCTATTGCTGATAGTCCACTGGGTCCTTTCAACCGCATCGCCCGGATCTTGCAGCAGGACCCGGCAGTAGCCACCGGATCAGGACACAACGGTGTGCTAAAGGTTCCAGGAACTGATATACACTATATTGTATATCACCGACACCCCTTGGGCGACCAAGACGGAAACCACAGGCAGCTGGCATATGATCGGATTTACTTCAACCCTGACGGCACAATCCAACCCATCACAATGCTCGTCAAAGACAACTTTGCCGATGGGAACATGATCGGCTGGCAGACATATGGTGGTAACTGGAGCGTCCACGATGGCCACCTTTTTTCTGGGGATGGAGGCAAGGGGGATAAAGCTGCGCTCAATGTCAACTTTGGCGACCAGGTGCTAAACGCTGACATCACCCTGATATCCGGCGAAAAGGACGCCGGCCTCATCTTCCGCGCGTCGCAGCTCGGCCAAGGCGAGGATCTTTACAGCGGATATTACGCCGGGATCAGTGCATCTGGCTACATTGTTCTAGGCCGTGCAGTCGTGGAAAATGGAACGGGTACCTGGCACGAGCTGCATCGAGTCAAAGGAGTGGCCATCGAGACGAGCAAACGGTATCATCTTCGCATCCGGGCGGTCGGGAACAAGATTGACGTGCTGTTGGGTGATATGGGAACCCCAAAGATTACGTTTGAAGATGGCGAACGTATCGGACAGTGGGACGCGCCCGCAAGCGGGACGGTGGGTGTCAGAGTGCATACAGCGGTTGCGCAGTTTGACAATATCTCTGTGGCGAAGGCGTGATGATTGATAATTATGTGAAAAGATTTAGCTACCGAAATTTATTTGCCATGATTCTGTCGCAGCCTTTGAACCATTTGACAGGTAGTCTGGAGCAATGAGACTGGCACCAAGGCTGTAATCTTCAAATCCACCCATGGCGCGAGAATTAGGATTCGATGGATACACAGATCTATACATGAGTACTTGCCTGAAACGGAATATGTGGAGACTCGATCTAAGGCATACTGTTATCATCAACATTTGTACAGCGGTGTAGGTACGCCGACGAGATGTACACCTGAAGGTTTCAGTCGGGGCTCGCTCAACGGTCAACAGTGACACTCGGTGGTATATCCAGCTGCGAATACTCAAGCGGTGAATATCATCCTGAATAAATCCCATCAATCTGTGCTGTTCGGACGATCCTATGTCTCTTTTAGTGTATCTGAATAACGCACACCAACTCAGTTTTCGTTCCAGACCTCAACGTTATAAAGGTAGTAAGTAGTACCTGCCAAGCTGCATACCTGACAGAACCCAACATCCATCAATCAAATCTCATGCGGGGATACCCCCCTGCTCCGGGTACAACTTCCCCCGCAGGTTAAACTGCTGGGGACCCACAACATCATCTGTCAAGATGGGAGGGAACCTTTACCAGGTTCTTCTGCAAAGAAGTCCCCGACTTTCTCATTGCGCAATGAAACAAAATTAAAGATAAACACCCGAAGAAAAAAGGAGACATATGGTAAAACTCGATTGTACGAATTGAAGAAAATAAGCAGCCCTACCGCCCGGAAACCAAAAATAGACGCCACATAAAAAAAATAAAAAAAAGCCCGCCTTCAGCATGGCCAAACCCGAAACAAAGTTCAACCTGGGCTCGGTCCTAGTGGTCGGAGGCTGTGGCTTCCTGGGCTCGCACATTGTGCGCATGCTCCTCGACGACTACAAGTGCAGCGCCGTGTCGGCCGTCGACCTGCGCTGCACCCGCAACCGCCGCGAGGGCGTGCAGTACCACGACGCCGACATTACCAACGCCGAGCGCCTCGTCTCCGTCTTTGACGAGGTCCGCCCCGACGTCGTCATCCACACGGCCAGCCCCCTGGCCCAGGGCAACAGCGTCGTCCACCGCGACATCTTCTACAAGGTCAACGTCGAGGGCACGAGGACGGTCGTCGAGGCCTGCAAGAAGGCGGGCGTCAAGGCCTTGGTCTTTACGAGCTCGGCCAGCGTCATCAGCGATAATGTTTCGGACCTCATCAACGCCGACGAGCGGTGGCCCATGATTCGCGGGGATAAGCAGACCGAGTACTATTCCGATACCAAGGTATGAACTGTCGTCGCGTGACACATCTACAGCCATGTCCAACAAGCCCCAAAACACCACGCTAACCTACCGCACCCCACCCATCAACAGGCAGAAGCAGAAGAAATCGTTCTCAAAGCCAACGAGCCCGGCAAGCTCCTCACCGCCGCGATCCGCCCATCCGGCATCTTCGGCGAGGGCGACAGCATGGTGACAGCCAACCTGGTTAAGACGTACCGGGAGGGAAAGTGGAAGGTGCAAGTTGGCGACAATAACAACCTGTTTGACTTTACCTACGCTGGCAACGTAGCTCACGCCCACCTGCTCGCGGCGCGTGCTCTCCTCGTGACCTACTCCGCCAAGACGCAACCGCTGGACCACGAGCGCGTCGACGGTGAGGTTTTCCTCATCACCAACGATTCGCCCGTCTACTTTTGGGACTTTGCGCGCCTCGTGTACCGCGCTGCCGGGAACCAGGCGGGGCTCGACAAGGTCTGGGTCCTGCCGCGCGACGTCGGCATCGCCCTGGGCTGGTGCTCCGAGACTGCCGCCTGGCTGCTCGGCAAGCCCGTCCCGACCTTCAGCCGCCAGCGCATCATCTACAGCACTATGACCAGGTACTACAATATCACAAAGGCCAAGCAGCGTCTGGGCTACGCCCCGATCGTGAGCATGGAGGAGGGCGTCAGGAGGGGTGTGCAGTACATTTTGGACCAGGAGAAGGAGACGGGCAAGCCCATTTGCTGAGTAGGGCGGGTTGGGTAGTAAAGGATTTTGCGTTTATGAACCTTTTCTTTAAGCCGACTTTATGACATGTATACATAAATCATTAATTAATTCAACAGATGCCAAACAAAAGAAAGTACCACCCTGCGATAGTGGCGCCAAGAAAAAGTATCCCTCCACAAATTGGTCTGGGTCTACTCCGTAGTTCGAGTTTGCTTTGGAGATAAAGTTTGATTATCCGCCTGCAAAAGCATCAGCACGATAACGCGAGAGTGAAAATCCAGCCCAAGTCGGGGTAGATATACAAAGGTAGAGGGGGTAAGTTCCAACACCCTGGCACAGTATAAAAATGACGGGATTGCCCAAAAGCCATGAATTTTGGGCTAAAAAGGGATTTTTAAAAACTGTGCCATGCTCACGGAACATACCCATCTAACCTTTGTACATCCATTGATCAGAACGCTCAGCCTTCCGGCTCTGTAGTCCCTGAGTACAGGAACTTCTCTCCTGCAGGGGCCAAAAAGGTTGACCACCAACGTGCACATGATTATTCCTGGGCTTATTTCCCATCCCAACTCTGAACCTGCATGCCTGCCTACCTAATCCAAAAACTCTATATCCCGCCAAGGTATTTTTAGCAATCAAGCAACGTTACAGTTGGAGCAAAAAAAAAACAAAAAAAAAACCTCGGATGGGATCGCTGCACTTTAAGAGACCGGACGATCGACAAAAGTTGCAGATCAAGGAAACAAAACAAGCGGAGGATGGGAAGAAAACAAGGAAAACCTATCGAGGGTCTTTACTTTTTTCTGTCTCTAATCTCATAACCATAAGAAGAAACCTCAAAAAAAAGAGTTACGAACACCACAGCATGCTGTTCTTAGATTCATAGTTTTTTTGGTCAACAGGGGAAGAAAAGACCACGCAATGCGGGAAGTTGCTCCACAGGACAAAGAAGATGCTACATATTCCTCTACAAACCCAGAACTTTGTCAAGAAAAGTAAAACCCTTCTAGTAGTCATTCATAATAGGAAAGGAAACAAGAACAATAACCCAAGAACTCCTGGTAAAAAAAAAGTAACAAAAGGAATAGTGAAGAGAAAAAAGAAGTGTACCACAAATTATATGTGTCTCCACTACTAAGTAAAGCCGGCATCACCAAAAAAAGGATACGACACGAAAAAGAATTGTAAGAAAAGAAGAAAAGAAAATAAACAGACTAACAAGCTCGCGCCACAATATTTGTGGCCTCTTGAGCTGCCCAACCAAAAGGGGGTATATCGAAACCTTTCATGCTAGGTAAATGTGGTTGGTTTGTGTGTCCACACAACCGTACGCACAACAGACACGCCACGAAAAAAGAAAAAAAGAAAAAAGAGAAAAAAAAGCCAAGTGTCCCAGTTAATCAAGAAACGACCCGGGTGCGAAAGCCAACCAAAGTAGAGGGACCCGGGGTGTCGCTGGTCATCTTAAATTGCGGCAAACAAAGAAAATGTTGATCAAGGAGCTGTTGTGTCACCCATTCCTGTCGCCCGTCAGCCAGTTCCAGTAACACCAACAGAGCCCGGTTGTCTACTGTTGTTTCCCCATCCAGAGTTCCTCCACTCTCTCCGCTGGCCACCACCCCGATCAGATGAGGGCTCCCGGCTCATCCCTGGTGAAGGGTCAAAGTCCTGACCGTACGGCGAGGGCTGCCCATTGTCTTCATGCCTCCTCAGTGGGGTATTATGCATGGAGCTAGCGTATTGTTGCTGATCGTGGACGGGACGCACGCTGCGCTCATCTTGCCAGACCGCAGGGTCGGTATCCACTCGCCTGGCAAATGGGCGATTAGGTGTGTCGTGCCGACCAACAAGCTCGTCACCGTGACCCCGAAGGCCACCGTTCATTAGGGGGCGGTCGCCAAATCGTTTGAGGATCTCTTTGGTTGTGAGATCCCCATTGTTGTTGAATAGTGTTGAGTCGCTGAGGATATCAACAAGATCATCGGGCACCTGCATTGCTTTGTTAGATATCTACGTGAATGAGAAGCAAAAGTGGCCATGACAAGAGTCTCCAAAGTACTTACCAAGCACATCTCTTCTATGTCCTGGATGAGTGTCTCGACTGCCACGATGGCAAACATGGGATCGCTGTCCAGAGTAAGGGCCTTGGATTGCAGATAAAGAATGTTCGGTGCAATGACGGTTGCCAGATTCTTGACGTCCATCTTGGATCCCGACTCATCATCGACCTGATGGAATGTTCCTGCCCACTTGAGGAAGCAGAACAAAATCTCAAGGCAGTCCCTGTGACACTTGGGCAGCAGGCAGCAGATGAGATGTAGGCACTGTCGCCTCTTGTCCGCATCTTGTATCTTGGCCGCGGTCAACCAGAGGTTATAGAGCTTGTGTGTCATCAAGGGATCCGGTAAATCTCTGAGGTAGCGCTTCAACAACGCAGCTACTTGCACAACCGGCTGCGAGCTCAGGTTAACACTGTCGCAGCCTTCCCGGTCGATTTTCTCGCAAAGTTCACTAAGCTTTTTGATGTTGCCGTTCTTCCTGAAGACACCCTCAACCGACAAATCCATCTGCCTCATCGTCGCCACAATGTCGTCGACGATTGCGGGGATGCGTAGCGTTCCGGGCCCCACACCATCTGTCGAGTCGGCGCCGTCGCGTTCAATAATCATCTCCAAAGGCACGCCGAAGACGCCCTTCTTCTTGACGTTCTTCTTGCCATCATTCTTGAAGGCCTTTCCAAACTTGTTCCAGAAAGTGGCTGGTTTTCTTGACTCGATGAATCCCAGCAGCTCCTCGAGTTCAAATTCATTGTTAAGCAGGGGGTGCATCGTTAATACCGCAAGGTGCCTGACTATGAAATAATCCAGATTCGAAAGCTCCGAAAAGTATTTCCTGCCACCAATGCCCATGACCATGCCTCGCTGTGGCGATGGCTCTCCGTGCGATCGGGGACCTCGACCCGGAGAGAAAGCACGGGGGTTGTTGGAGTTGAGATTCGGTTCTGTTGCGGGGGCACGGAACAATTCCTGGCGTTGGAAAGCGTTGGGTCTTTGCTCGCGAGCCTGCTCGGCCGCTACGATGCGGGGAATGTCGTCTAATGTTAAGGCATCTTGGTTTCCAAGCATTGAGTCCTCTGCACGTTCGTTGGCAGGGTCCTCGACAATCGAGAACCCTGGCTTGCGCGGATCACCGGAGTTAGCCCCTGCTGAACCGGGACGACCGGCTGTCCCATCTGGTCCCTCCATGATACGTGATGTCCTGGCCTTCCTGACGCTGGAAGACAGCGCCTTGTCAAGACGGGTGCTTTTCAACCTCTTGACATCGTTTACTGCACTCTCGTACGAAGACTCGCGCTGGTGCATGCTGCCGGCGGCAAAACTCTTAGATCGCGCCTCACTTCGCAAGTGCGGTGGCAAGTCTCGTTGTCCGTCGTGTAAATCTTGGGGATGGCCGTCCTCTCTGGGAATCGCACCCGTGCTTCGTAATATTTCCAACAGTCTCGCCAAAGCCACCTTGAGCAAGTAAACATACTGCTGGAGCTTGGTGACCCGGGTGAATGGGGGCGCATTGTCTGCGTAAAAAGAACCGCAGTTGGTGCAAAAAATCTTTTGGTCGTAGGGGTTAAATTGCGCATCGTGCAGACTCCTCCCCAGTTCCCTGCCGCAACGATTGCACGCCACACATGCAATGTGCCACCGTTTCTCCTCGTTCTTCGCACACTCGTCCTCTATCGGCTTGCGACATAGGCTGCACTGATCTGAGTCGTTAGCCGAGAGTCGCGACATGCCCATGGTGATCGAGAGCGACTGCTCTTCGCCTTTCAGGGACTCGAGATTTCCAAGGTCGTCGAGAAATTGATACAAGCCGTCCGACGTATTTCGTTCCTTCTCTATTCTCAGAGCGCCCTGAAGACAAATCCGGATCAATAGCTTGAGGTAGTGTGCCAGACCGGTTACCAAGGAAAGTAACTCTTGTGTGACTCCAAGCTTGCGAACCTCCTTGTCCTGCGCCTTAGATAGTAAGGAAAAGAAAGCGACAATCTTTTTGCACAGCAGTTTTGCCTCTCTGCCATACGACAAGGCTATGAGTACGAAAAAAAAAATTGTTAGCAAAAATATTCATATGTCAGCGCGGCCAGCTGCGGGGCGACCGATACTGTCCTGCGGCTCTGGCCGAGACATTGCACAAGGGAAAAAAAAAACTTTGTGTAAGTGATTACAGGGGCGAAGTTTCGGCATACCCTTCATTTCGAGTTTCGTCATGGCCGCATCGAGGCCATCTGCTGATTTGAATAGAATGTCGACGTGCCAGATGAACTTCTTAGCGACCATGACACCATCCACGTATGCTCCATTGCTCACGTGAAGCAGCATATCTGATATGCAGGCGGCAGATGACTCTTCGAACGTGGATAGTGTGCTCCATATCCTGTAAACCTTCTCCTCCATGCGCTCTTCGCCGACCTTAACGAGCTCGCGGCTAGCTTGTTCGTCCTGGTCAAGAGATAGGGCTGATGCCTCCTGGGGCGGCGTGAGGCGGACATTCCAGAACTTGTGGATCATGTAGCATTCAGGATGCCAATGTTGGTTTTGGCCGTTGCGATAGATCTCGACGAATTGTTTGAGAATCGCGGTCTGGCATCCGTTGCACTTTTGTGCGAACTGAGTGGAATAGTGGTAGTGACAGTATACACTGCCATCGTGCTCGTAATAGCTGTCCTGGGCTCCGAATACGGTGTCGCACAGGGAACAGGTGAAGTGGTCGACGTGATACTTGCGGTCTAGTGCTGTTATGTAGGATCCTCGCAAAGCATTGCCACATTGGTAGCAGAGGAGGCCTAGACGACGGAAGTAGTCTTTCTCGCACAGAGGGTACTGGCCACCGCCGTTCTCGTCTTCGGCCGGGAAGAATTTGGACGCTACTATTTGTCCGCAATCCTGCAGGGCAAGATGTACATACGTGTTAGCAAATCCAAAGACGGCAGGGTGTATGGACGTTACACCGTGCAGCCATGCCAAGAAAGGCGCCTTGGTTAGCATAGACGAAGACTCACCCGACACTTGAAGCAGTCCAGATGGAATGTGCCATCCAGTGCCCTCACGAACTGGCCCGTCAAGGGCTCGCCGCACTTGGCGCAGATGCGCAGCTGCCCGCTCGCCGAGCGGCCATTCCTAGGTCGTGACCGATTTCTCTCCGCACTGCGGCTTCGTTCGTCGCGCAACCTGTCGCCGCCTGCACTCCACGCGGGTGACGGTGCCCCCGGGGGGACGGCCGAAGGATAGGCACCTCCATTCTGGCGAGGGGCTCCCATGCTCAGTTGCAAGGCGTTTTCGCGATCCATTTGGTAGTTTTCTTCTCCTAGAGCAAGACGATCACCGCGCCCTCGATCGGCGGGTGGCCCATCAAAAGGGTCGGGTGCAGACATTGCTGTGTCTGCCGCTTTTTGATGTGGCGGTGGGAGAACGTTCTGTCGCCTCCGCTCGTTTTATGGATCGGGTCCCGGTGGATCGTTATGGCTGTCTGACGGCGATGGGTTTCGCCTTGGCTCACCTTGGGCGGGTCCCGTCTCGACGAAGGTGTTGTGGTATTATTAAATCGCCGCGTTTTCGGGCAGTGTTAACAACAGGCAAGACTGCTGGTCGGTGGTTAGGTAGCAGTCCTGATGTCGATTGACCGGGAGCAATCAACATCAATTCGATGTTGACCTGAGCCGCAAATCAAAACGCATAAGAGAGTCCTCATTCAATCCAATCGGTGTAGCGCGGGAGGGGCTTGTGTCGGGTCGTAGTCGAAAGTCGGGCCGCGCGAGGGTTGCAAAGCCGCGACGACAAAGAATGCGAGGTCGTAATGGTTGTCGTCGAAAAATAATACAGACTGTGCGGTCGATTGAGAAAGAAGAAGAAAAAAAGAGAGGGAGAAAAATAAGGTAAAAAAAGATATTACTCGGGCCCGACGAGTCCTTTGGATTTGATGTTGGGACAAGAAGCAGATGAGAGGGGGGACCCAATCCTGTCAAGTTAGGTTCCCGACGATGTTCCAGTGCGTGCCGGTTGGGCTGTGCAGAGTGCGGCAGAGGTGCTTGCCCGCTGCTAACTTAGTACACAACGGGTCTGGGTACCTCCAGTTTACCTGTGCTGTGCGGAGCTGGGCTGCCGTAACTCTCTTCAGATTGGGTGCCGCAGTGGGCCGCAACATGCAGATTCAGGGCTGGCAGGTGACAGGCACTGGCAAAGAGGTGGCATGGATTTGGGAGCCCGCTTTCTTGTGGCTGGTCGGCAACCAACCCGACCTTCTCTAACAATTTTGAGGATTATTAGACCACCGCCAGCAAGCTACCCTGCCTGCCTGCCTGCCTGCCGCGCCAGGCGCATGATTACGCATACGATACATTAAACTATTCTGCTGTTTGTCGGATTTTACGTTTTGTTTTCTTGTGCCTTGATGTCCCTGATGGTTTTCTCATGGGTAGGTTTGATGTACCAGGGAAATCGAGTCGGACAGCCAAAGCCAGCGGCTACCCGTGTCATTTCTCGGTAACTGGTAGAGAGATGATCCTCAGGGAGATTTTTGGCGGCAGGAGACGAGGCCACCAAGGGGTTGCTGACCCATGGATTCAATTGACCTGTACCATATTCATTTGGCTGCATTGTTACACAACCGATTCTAGACGAGTGGGCGCCCGGGATGGACCCTTGTCACTGGTCTGTACCTGGCCGGCTCGTCGTCTCGCAGTACAGTACATGGACGCCACACCATACTGCTAGGATGGACGCCTCAGAACGAGTGAGAGACGGCAAGACGGGTAAAAAAAAACAAAAAAAAAACGAGATGATAATCCCGATGACTGCTTATTACCACAGCGTGCAGCTTCATCCCATCACAGCAGGTCAACTTTGCAGCTGTCACTTATCACTGTACAGTAGTACTGTAAACTAAAAGGTACCTTTGGGTTCGTTGCAATGTTTTTTTGTGCGCTCCAACACTTTCCAGAAATTTACCAACACAGCGCCCCGGCCGTTAGCCTTGGTTAGCATGAGGACCTTTTATGGAATTAACCAGCTAGTCTATATGAGAGAGTCTGAGCCAACGTCCCTGCGCTGAAGAACAAACCCACACTCTAACAGAGCGCGATCCACGCCGTTGGCAAACGCGTTGTGCTGTTGACCGAATCCCCGTCCCTGCAAAAAAAAAATCCCCGCCATGGTCACGTGCTGAGCCACCACTGGTCTCCAAGGGCACATTATTCTCTGTAGGTCAGCGGCTTGCATTGAGGTGGGGCTTTGAATCACCAGAGTCAAACAGACTGCAAAGAACGTGGACAGGAAATAGACAGGGAAGGTCTATGTACTCCGTACTGGAAGAGTTTTTATTAGTGTGGCTAATCGTTCTGTGTACCACACCTTCATTACTAGTAGAGTTTATTCAGGCAAAGAAAAGAAGCAAGGTAAGGCAGGTAAGAAAAGCATCTAGATGCCAGCATGTCAAAACTAAAATTAACAAACGTAATCAAATGCTTCATATGCAATTTCTCCAAAGGATGCAGCCAAAGGAAATAGAACGATAAAAAAAGAAAAGATCCAATCGGCACGTGCCATCCGAACAAGAAACGGCGTGCAAACGATAACGGTCATTCATCAAAACCCGATGCCATTGGCTTTGTCTGGTTCAATCCCCAGGAAAACGACCTACCGTCGACCGGGTGCTTCTAGCTCAAGCCTCATACCCGCACCAACAACCTAAGCCGTTTTTCTATCAGGGCCCTGCCCTCTGGGGTCGTCCAAACCTCGTGGGGGGACTTTTCGGCAATGTCCCAGCTGAGCAGATTCCTTGTCAAGCTGCACAGGTCTCTCTGCTTGCCCTCCCACTCACTGTCCTTTCTTATCTTTACCCCAGAGCTAACAATTACCAGGGGAGTATTCTTGTACTGTATGGCACGGCTAGACACCACATCCCGCTTGGTGAGCGAGTTGGCGACTAGGTTCTCCTGGAGCTTGGCAAACAGGTACTTCTCGGTTTGGTACACGGCCCGTCCCCATACTCGATCCGATCGGCTACGGCCCCGGAGAATTGCGCCTGGGATTCGGTCGATGCCGAGTGGTGCCAGAACGCCCCACGCCCACAAGGCGAAACCTCGGCCGGGATCTGCTGTACGGTGAAGGAGGTCTTCGTGCGCCGGGTCGATCATCATCATTCCTTTCACTTCTCTTCCGTGCCTCGATGAGAAGATGCGCGAGTACAGGGTGCCAGTTCCAGCTCCGACCAGGACCCAAGGACCACGCTCCCCAGCTCTGGCAAGCGCCTCGCTCAAGGCTTCAGTAGCCATACCAGCAGACAAGGGTGACGGAGCTGTGTCGCTCTGGAGAGGATGGAAGGCATGTCAGTACTCGTTCCTTCACTAGGAGGTAGACCCGCCAGACAAACAGTTGTCACTTACCCATGCATATCCGGGCCTATCAGCGAAGCAATACCTGTTGATGGTGCCGTTTTCCTTTGCATTCTCGAAAAATTCCCACAGACCATCTTCGACGGGTTTCCCGCCGCCCTCGATGAGGACGGTGGGAATTTTGTCGTCCGTCTTGTTTCCACTGCAATATACGTGGATTTGGTACTTGTCCCCGTCAACCCAATATTTCACACCTGGTGCCTCGAGCGAAGAGTCGATTGCCCTGATGGTCAAGGTACATGTCATCAAGCCGGCGGTGATGCACAAGACGAAGATGACAATGCTGGCGATTCCCACCTCGGTCCACTCGAGCAATGTCCTGCGGGTCTCTGGCCTTCCAGTCAGACGCTCTTCTTCCTCCCTCTTACCCCATTGGACGGTGTGGTCTGCGGCAAGAGTCCACGTCGCCATGAGAAAGGCCCCTGTGCAACTATTAGTCTCATTCCCGAACGCAGGTGTTGGATCAAGTCGTCTGGAAGCATACATATGACACTAGTGGAGCCTACAAAAGCTTCCTCATGCCTGAGTTGGCGCACGGCAAGTATGATGATGGTATCTGCCAACAACAACCCGGCCAGCACCCCAGACAAGATCCTCACGGACTTGCTGGGCACGGCAAAGAACAGCAGCGTCACCGCCAGCAGGCCCAGCGACATGGTCGCGTAGCCAAACGCAAAGAAGACAGAGCCGCGGGTCTGCAAGCCGGGCGGCGTCACGAAGATTGAGACGAGCTGTAATACCCACCACATGAAACTCAACATGGTGAATATGACCGTGACCCAGCGCATCAGTCGCACGCTCCACAGGTTGTAGGGGGTGACGGCTGGGTCGTCGGGACTCAGGTACCGCGGCGTCGCATCGCTGTCGAGTCGATTTGGCAGGAGCCGTGTGTACTCGTCAGGCGCGCGCTGGTCCCGGTGGCTGACATCGGTGTCGCCGTTGGCCTGGTCATTATGGCCGTGACTGACGTTGTTGACATTCATAATGTCAGGACTGGGAATCTCGACCTCGCGTGTTTCCCAATTCAGACAACAAGCTGTATACAGGGGTGCTGTCGTGAGATTTCCTGATGTGGAATGAGAAACCAACTGATCAAGACCACTAATTACACTCTCTCCAAGAAGGAAACAACATGCGAAAAATAAAAGAGAAAGAAAAAATCCTGACAGGAATTGGATCCTACGATAAACACCCAAAAAGTCTCAAACAATAGACACGAGCATTGAACGAGGCGGTTGATTCATTACTTATTTTTTTTCCCTTTGTTCCAGCACTCCGCACACCAAGCTTGGCTGCGACGCCCGAATTGTCCATTTGCATTGCGTCATAGATGCCGCAGTGTGGAATTTGGAGAACCGATCAACGAAACTTACATGTGTCCTAGCTTTCCTAATTGGGAATAGACGACGCCATCTCCCCGTCACGGTTCGACACGCAAGAGACGTGAAATAAACCCAAAAACCTGGTGATGCTTTTTCTTTTCTTCAAACATCCGCAGAAAAGAGAAATGGGAGTGATATCATGTCGATTGCAAGCTCGGTTCGGCTAAACGAGCAGAGAATAAGAAAATCCAATTTCCGTCGAGTAACACACGCGGTTTGAGGCGGACTTCTACATCGTCATTCAGCTGACCACCCCGCTGACCAGGCCAGTTTTTGCACAGCCTGGAGGACCTGCGACTAGGGCGTAAAAATGTGGCGGGGAAGGATCGGTGATTTTGCGCGTGTTGGTTTTGGGTAATTTCGATCGGGGGCTACGATACAAGCACTAACGATCTCGTTTTGGTGTGCTCAATGGTTTTGCTTGTGCGTGAACCGTGGGGAGTTGGCCTAGAAACAGTATAGGTACGAAGCCATTCCCAAAGTACTGCACTGGTTTTCAGCACCGATGAAAAGGGATTCGCTCCGTACATGGTAGCGATATCCGTCCGGTCCTCAAATCAATCAAGTTCTGGTAGGGTTGGAAGGATCGGTGTAACTGGAAGCAAAGCATTACAGCTAACAATTCCAAGGTGAACAAAAAGCCATAGAGCGAGCAGGAAAGTGTTCGAAAAACACCCTCAGCTGCGTTCTTCGCACAATGGTGCAATAGGACTGTGTAAGCCAAATGCGGCAACCGGCAGATGCGGATGGTCACCATTCAGATCGTGCCAGTTACACGAAATGCAATCGGGATGGCGGCAGAGACAGGAACACAACTTTTTCCACAATATAATGACATTAATCATATAAAAAAGAAAGAGAAATCGCTAACTGTTATCCTTCTTTAAGCTCCGACGCTGACCTGGGAATATGCAACATCTCATCACTCATCAATAAAACAGAGTCATCCACTCGTGTCTCGACCAGCCACGGCGCAGTTTGTGTTACTCAAATGCCACAAACCACCCACTGAGACCTCGGTTCCTCGCCTCCTCAACCCCTCTAAGGTCCTGCCACGCGACGACGCGGCAAGGAGTTCCTATCGGATAGATTTTAGCGTTTTGTCCCTCCCTACACCATCGCCCTCACTCAGGCTTATCAAACAGCGTCCCGAGCGTGCTAGCATACGACTCTGTCGAGTGCGACGAGCCGGCATGCGACGTCCTGGACCCCAGCCTGTGCAGCGCCAGCCCGGACGGCCCCAGCGAGCTCGCAAACGCGGCCCTCGCCTCCTCGGCGCGGCGCATCACCAGCTCCTCGGGGTCCGGCCCGCGCCCGGACGGCCGGATGGCGTCCTCAGGGATGCGGCCGGCAGGGAGGTGCAGCTTTGCCGTGGCGCGCGGGTCCTTGCGCGAGACGCCCGCGTTCTTGTGCGCGTCGCGCGTGTGCTTCTTCCACGCTTCTGCCGAGGGCTCGCTCGTGCTCACCCACTCCTTGAGGGAGGCTAGGACGGAGCGGCGTTTTTCTTTGGGGGCGGTGGTGGTGGCTGCGGCCTTGCTGGTGGTGCTGCTGCTGCTTGATGATGTTGGTATGAGTCTTGACCTGCGGCTGCTTGATGATGGTATGCTGGGGTTTGGTGGTGTTGGTGTATTTGACTTCATTTTGGCTTTGGTGAAAATGTGTGTTGTGGTGGTGGTGATGTTTGTAGGTGCTGGTCGCTCGCTCTTTCGAGTCGAGGATCAGTGGTGAAGTTTCTCCTCAAACGGGTGACTGAAAATGCTTGTCGACTAATATTTGCTTCACTGTGATGACAACTCGAGACAAAATTGTCTGTGGGTAGCATCTGATGAGGTTACTGAGTGTGATGAAAGGTAGAGCGGAAGCCTTTCTTGCAATGAGGGGATGGGCTGTATAAGAAATGCACAGGCCTATGCCAGAGCTGAAAAAATGGAAGGCTTCTAGTGAACACTCGTATATATTGTCTAAATCATCCGTGCATCCAATGAACCCGCGGACATGCATTCATGACTCTGAGCCAGGCAATAAAGGGAGAATAAAAGAACGAACCAGTCATCATTGTCTTTGATGTCAACCCAACCCGACCCGACGGTGTTTTAAAACCCAAAGAAATAGAGCTCCAGCTGAAAAAGGACTATACTTCGCGTCTTCGGGTTCCCGGACATGCTTGCACAATATCGAAAAATCAGGGCTGAGACCCCAAGGAAAAACTAGCGCCGGAACTAGTCTCGTCCTCCTTCTTTCCCCCGGTCCTCCTCCTCGTGTTCCCTTTTTTCTCAGGTGTGCGTTCGGTTGGGTGGGCAATTGGTTTATTAGGTGGCGGATAGTTCTTTCCGGATTTCGGTTTGGTGCAGGGAGAAAGTGCAAAAGCCAAAAAGACCAGAGCTGGGCCCGTTTTGGGCGGGAGACATGTGGTAAACATGTGGCATACGTCGCCTAGTCGCACCTAGACCCCACGGTTATCTGGTACTTTTATTTCTTTGCTATCTTTAGTGTCCTGGGTTTCTAATTTCCCAAAGACCCCAAGAGGCAGCCCTCGATGTTATCTATTTCTGTATTAGAGTCTACGGTATATCCGTCAGAACGATCTTGACAAGGGTTTACTTGAAGCCGTCAAACCCCAAGTTTGTAAATTAGATGCACTAGATCCAACGTCTTGTTCCTCCGTCGACAAAGAAATGTTCGGGATCGGCAAACCAACAAAAAGAAACGTGGCCTAGATCTCGAGAAAGATCCGTGTGTTTGGTGCTGGAGAAAGGGGGGAAAGAGGGGCCCCAACTGAACAAACAACCAAGGTGGATCATCACCTTACGCAAGACCTACCGGTACACGCCCAAAAAAGCCCTTTAAATTTCCAGTGGCTTGCATTAGCTCCTCGTCCGAGGAGGGGAGCTCGCCTAGTCTAACTGTTGATGTACTAGGAGCTAATGGTTAATGCGACAAAGGAAAATTGGACTTTTTGGTCCATTCTAGGGCTAGTTCTACAATGGGAAACGTAAATGTCAATTCAGGCGATTCCGGGGCAAGATGGTGAAAGGCACAAGTCTCGTCTCTGGTCAAGAGGAGCCGTTGACAGCTTAGTGCTGTTTGCTGTATATTAACGTCGCTTTAAGCCGTGGAACGCCGTCAAAAAAGTCGATAAGGCTGCTGTCGCATCAAGGGCTTTCGCTTCACTTCCAGACGCAGACAGCTCGTAAACTAAGCACAGCTCACGGTCAGCAGCAAGTCGGTGACGACTGAACGGGCTTACATACCTACCTTTAGTCATGTCCTTAGCTTATACGTCAGAGAGACGGTAGAACTTGCTTGGCACTTCTGGCCAACATCATCAGCGTCGTGCCATGACAGATGCCTTATCCTGTTTTCTTGGGGCTGTTCCACGTTATTCTTCTGGCAAGCAGATGTTTTACATGACAAATCTTCCAAGAGAAGAATATAATCATAGGGAAAACTTGATCTTCTTGATCTTGACCCTCCCCACGCTGATCGGTACTTTGGTAGGCTTTGGATAGCTTCATGCTTCTTCGAATCAACTAAACGGTATCTCGTGGGGTTGGTGTGGATCATCATCAGCTCCTATACAATCCTTATTTTGTACTCTTTGACCAGTATCTTGATTTTGTACACGACGTGTTTCCCTTCATCATCTAAATACCGACTCTTTACAGTTACTCCAGCACAAATTAGCTATTTCATCGCATCTTGGGCACGTGTGTTTGCTACTTTCGCAAGAGTGCTATCAGAAAGCTCATGCGGCGTTGGCATCAGCTCCCTTCTCGAGCAGTAGCTTTCCGTGGTACATATAACCATCAGCGTATGTAGCATAGAGAGAGAGGAGGACTTGAAACCCGGGGGTTTTGTTTGGCTCCCAAAAAGAAAAAAAAAGGAAAAAAAAGCGTCAAACGCAGAGCGCAGCCAATTCTATACCAAGGTAGAGGAGGCAGCCATGTTTTCTTTTCTGTCCCCGAATCATCAGGTCTGGGTCTGCTCCGGCGTGAAGTAGTAACGGTTTGGTCTACTATAGTGGTAGGAGTAAAAATCTGTCCCCTGGTACAGTGTTCGCTGGTGTGGGCTTTGTAGGCTTGGCCGACTTTGGTAATGGTTTTGAACAGAAAAATAATCTGGGTGTTTGGTGGTGCCTGCGAACAGTCAAGTTAACAAAGGCCCACACACATATATACGATAATAAGGGGTGTTTTTTTTTTTTTTTTTGCCTGCACCCGCGGTAGCTCCATTTTGGTGACTCGGTCTTTGCTGTCGCAAATCAGGTTATCGGTCTTTCCGTCGCAGATCATGTTATCCGCCTTGTTTTTTTTTTTTTTTTTTTTTTTTCCAGAAAAAAAAAATTCACGACCATGCCAGTGGGCCTGATGAACAAGAGCTCCAGTCTTGCCGTCATTCAATTCTCTGATCAAGCGACGAGTCAAATGCAACGCAGCGCGTGACCCGCTCAGCTCTGAAAAGTGGGTGTAAGAAGGAAGGACGTTTGAGAGCTCATCTTTAGACAGTTTGAAAGGAGAGATAGAACCTTACCAATTATCCGTATAATAACAACGTTTTGTTGATCGATCGATCTACGACAGGCCTATCATCAGCATTAATTAGACTTTTCCCAAGGCATAGGGAGGAAAAGCCGGCGTGTTAGGATCGTGCCCTTGCTTTAAAAGCATTTGCGCGGCCCCCTTGAGATTATGGCGACAAGCACATTCAAGCGCCGACGATTGGCAATAATTACTGTGGCCCCATTCTTGGAACCAAGCATTACAGGCATATTCACTGGACTCGAGCAATTCTTCAGATGGGCATGACCCGAGCACTTCGGATCGGCATAAACCGAGCAATTGCGAGATAATTGGTATACTTGGGGGCTGTTCGTTGTGGGCCCCCTCAAAGAGGGGGTTACAAAACCTTGATTTTCGAAAAAACCGTGGGCCAGCAAATTTGTTAGCAGATCGCTAACAAAGTAGCTCATGAAAGTTCGATTCACGTTCGTAAACACTACACCCACGAAAAAGGTTAGAATTTGCAGATAAATTGAAGCCGTGAATTGCGCTGTAGATATCTATTTCTGGAGTTTTGGCTCAATCGCCCTTTTCCGGTCGCTCAAGCGGTCACAAGGCGACCCGGGTACTTCCAACTCATCCTTTCTACCACCCGGTATTGGCGGCGAGGAACGGTCTTCAAGCGGTCTCGTATCCTGAAGTTGACGGGGAGAGGGTGTAGCCAATGGTATATACCGTGGGAACGGTTTGGAAGGCCTGTTTGGGGCGGGAGGTGAGGCTGATTGCGAGGATCGTGATACGCATATGCTGATAGAACAGGCAAAGTCGGTATCCACGGTAATATTGATCTGGGTACTTGTATTTCCAGCTGAAATTGGCCCTTTATCGACGAACCATGACTGTGAGGGCTGTGAATCGGTCTTCTTCCTTTTTCCAGGGCGTTCCCTGACCGCCGGAACGTTCTCCGGCGTGAAGCCGAGGTCCTCCAGATATCTCTTCTGTTGTATCTTAATCCCGTTGGGCATGCCCTCTGTTTCTCGCCAGCGTTGAATAGCCTGATTCTTATCCCTATACCACGCATCTCTGACGAACTTTTCTTGTTGGTATAGGGCTGTTTCCTCGATCAACGCCTGTTTGGCTTCGTGAGCGACCCGCATATCTTCTAACGTATTAGCGGTCTGGAACTGCTTGTCTTTTGACTTCAACGTCATTTTGACTTTGTAACGTGAAGCGCGTTGAAGGCGTTTTTGCTTATTCGTCTGCTCTTGGGCAACGCGTTGCTGTAGGATGATCGCCTCGTTGGCAACGGCTTGTAAATCCGAGATAGCATCAACGGTATCTGAACTAAAGTGGTGCGCCTTGGCCGCCATACGGCTTGCCGCATATTTGGCCCGTGAAAATCGTTCAGCGGTAGGAAGGGAGTCCGGATATCGCGGTGTATTCGCTGCCGTGGCGTGGCCACGCAGTTTGGCGAGCACTTTGGTGCCGTCGACAGGAAACAAGCCTGTATCTTGGAAACCGCTTATTACGTGGCCAGTTGTGAAAGCCGTTTGCCAGCAGCGCTAAGTTAAGGGAAGATATATCAGTTTACCGCTAAATTAACCTGTAGATCGAAAACGACTTACTCGAATCGCAGCAACGAAATCTGAGCGGGTGAACACCGGAATACCGGTGTTTATATGCTCATGCAGGACCGCCTGCAACTCGTTTTTCAGGTGAGTGAACACGGATACGTCCATGGGCTGCATATAATGCGTTGAATGAGGCGGTAAAATAACGATCTCGATATCAAATCTGAGGCAATAATCAAGTATCTCCATGCCAAAGTGGCCGGTAAAGCCGTCGAGAAAAAGCCACCTCCAAATACGTGTTTTGGCCCGCTGTGAATTTGGATCGATTTTGGCCGCAGTGCGGTTCACAAAGTCGAATCTGACGTCAAAGTCATGACCAAACCACTCTTTCAACGTGGGAGATCCGATCGATTGCACGGCAGCAACTTCTGGCCACGAATACCGGTTGAAATGCTGTATCCAGGTGAGCTGGATATCTCCGTTGGAAAACCCCGTTTCTGACCGCGTAAAAACGATACCCTCAGGCAGATCCAGATCAAGCCAATCGCTCGTTGGCCACTTTGTGAAGATACAGAAGGGCGGTAGCGACTGCCCAACAGCGTTGCCACCGCCTATCAACGTACAACTCTCACGGTTAGCCGGATCCGCGGTGCGTGGCTTTTCATGCCTCTTTTTCGTCACGACCAATACCGGTATCCGGCCATCTCTCACACCGATTCTAGTACCACATTCGTCAGCGTTCCAGGCCGCTGAAGCCGTGATCCCAAGCTCTACCGCATGAGCCGCCGTGCGGCGATACCAGGCCTCCACAAGATCGATCTGTTGCTCCCAACTAAGGCGAGTAATCTCGACGGGTTGTTGTTTGGTAAGTCGCAGTTCCGGGTGTTTTTTACGCCAACGGCCGTACCAGTTCATTTGAATTGGACCACAGGGCGGTATACGTGACTGACGCATCAGATTGGCCGCAGATATTACGTGTTGTGAGTCGGGATATGCACCAAGTTTATCAAGCTGCATGATATACGCAACGAGAGCTTGATCTTCAGCATCAGTCAACAATGAAGGCCGCCCGCTGCGCTTTATCGATATCTTAGGACTGCCATTGATCAGGAGATTACGAGCATGCCGCTGAGTACTCGAATACGGGTAACCGTTCCTTTTACAGAACGATCGTAGCGATTCTGGCTTGGATCTGCCCTCCCGCGCGGTATCCGCCCTACTGCGGTGAGTTTCGACATATTGGGCATACATGCGGGCTCCTAAGATAGCTTGAGATTCTGGGGACGTCATGATATAGGTATATTTGCGGTAAGTGCAATTGTGTTGTTATGGAACGGGATTACACTCGGCATAAGTTAAATTGTTAACGATTTTCTAGGTAAAAAACTGATGCGGGGTGGCCCACGGTTTTTTCGAAAATCAAGGTTTTGTAACCCCCTCTTTGAGGGGGCCCACAACGAACAGCCCCCAAGTACATCTTTTCCCGGCTTCGAAATACTGCAAGCGTGTGCAACTAACATGCTACCCACATGAGCCTTCCGCAGCTGTTAGCTGGCAGCCTTTCAGAAATTTAAAAGACTAGGTTGAGCATACACTTACATGCCTCCAGCACCTTCCCCCATTTTGTCGAGAATTTTTCTTATTGAGCTCAGCCGGCAGGTTGTTACGAGTGAATTCCAGCTGCTGAAGCCTGCCCTCCGAATATGAGTATATGTCTGCAGAAACTTTTTTGCTCTTCTCGAGCGGGATGCAACTTTCTTCGCCTATCAAAAGAGGAAAATTGCTGATGAACTCATATTCGGGCTGGCCGATGAGGAGTAGTTTGAAGTGCCCAAGCTCTTTCGCTGAGGCCACGCATTTGATCCACTTGAGCAATTTTTCCCGCGTTGTCGATTCATCCAGAGCGTCTATGATGCCTGACACCCTCGCCTGAGAGGCAGTCATCTTGTAGAGATCGTCGCTGTCGTTTTTATCCCATACTTCCCGTCAGGCATGGCATCATCTCTATATGGAGGAGTACCCACTACAAACCCATGTAGGTGCTTAGTCTAGACATAGGAAACTTCCCAATAGGCTGTTGGAATTCGACCCTCCCCTCCCAACTTCCATACCCAGGCAGGAAGGCTGTGCTAGCTTCATCAACCTTGCTGTGTCCACCACAGTTGCACTTTTGCATGGTCAGTCGGTCTGCTGCTATCGGTGCCTAAAAGTCCCAGCACTGCACTGTCTTGCCGTCTATCCTATGCGACCTACATCGTCGCGAAGATAATGGGCCTGGCACTCGTTGGCTTGGTTCAGCCGCAGCTCCCTTATGATTTTCTTGTCGGCCAGCAGTTCAGCGTGCTGCGTGAATCAGATTCGGGATTTTGGATCGACAATGTACGTCTCTGGCAGCTGTCAGTTTCTTCGACAGGAACCGTGGATGCGGCTGGCATCAATCCACAGTTGTCGGGAGGGGAATGACAGGTGGGACGGCGTATTGTTGATAGACAGAGCGTTGCATGAGACGAAATAAACAGAGTAATCTATTTGCATTTTGATGTCTAATGCCAAATTATAAGCATATTACCTCTTCAAGGGAGTCATTCATGCACCAAACCAAGATGAAGGCTCGGATTCTGCGGCGACTGGGTTGACTCGTTGCATTGATTTGCAAGACGACGGGCTTGGCCCATGCGCCAGACGAGCATCAGTGATCCTGGACCTAGTAGACCGCTGGGATAGGTAAGGTGCTTGGATATAAAAAAAAATAAGCATGGGCGGAAGCTCTGTCTAGATATACTCAAGATCTGGACATAAAAGGAGACCCTTTCAACCTCCAAAACGTCGTGATTTGTTTCCATCATCATCATCATCATCATCAAGCATCTCTACAGCTTTCCGCAGCTTTCTACTGTATTTCTCATTCTTCTCTTTTGTTCAAAGTCCGCTCCTTTCACACACACACATTCCTTTGACACCTCTGTCCAACAAACCAAACCCTCTTTCATTACCTTCAACCGAAAACATGCACTTCTCCAAGATCCTCACCATCTTCACCATCGGCATTAGCGCCGCCGCCGCCACCGGCAGGTTCCAGGACGATAGGAACCACCTCGCCGCCACTGGCAGACACCACGGCCGTGAGGGTGATCCTTCCACCGACGGCCAGGACACTACCGGTGACAGCGGTGACACCGATGATACTGCTTCCAGCAGCAGGCGCGGCCGCAAATTCCACGCACTCACTGCCAGGAGCCCGGCCGGCCCGCACGGCAGCCGCCGCCACGGTCGTGAGGGTGACCCTTCTACCGACGGCCAGGACACCACTGGCGACAGCGGTGACACCGATGACACAGCCTCCAGCAGCAGGCGCGGTAAGACCCACAGACTCGCTGCCAGGAGCCCCGCCTGCAGGCAGCGTGGCGGCCATCGCCATGGCCGTGAGGGCGACCCTTCCACCGACGGCCAGGACACCACTGGCGATAGCGGTGACACCGATGACACTGCTTCCAGCAGAAGGCGCGGCGGCAGGTAAGCGCCTTTTAACAAACATGGTGCGCTCGCCACTGAAAGACTGGTCAAGAGGGGGATATTAAAACGGCGTTTTGTGAGAGGGGGGGTTTTCCCGGATCTGGGTTCTTGGCTTTCTCTTGTTTTCCTTTGTCATTCTTTTGGTTTGCTCGTCTCTTCCTCTCTTTTTTTTGTTCACTTTTTTGCCTATTTTGCTTCGGTTTTTAGATCCAGCGAGTTAGCAAGCAGCGTCCGTTAGTTTCTTTGGATTAGATCTCGACAATTAGAATTATCAGGTTGATCAACTCCTGGTTCTGCCTGCGGTCTCTTTGCTCGTTGAAAGCAACATTAAAATGGTGGGAGCAAGCTTGCACATCAGCATGAATTATAAAGAACCTACGCCGTCCTCATCGTGCCAAATGTGGGTAGCACAGAGACCTGAACCGAAATTCAGCTTCTATCACACCTTCATGAGCGCTGCGCTAACAGTTCGAGTTAAAGCAGAGACTAAAACCAGAGTTAGCTTGGTTTTGATAGCGACACGGGTTTCCAAGTTGGGCCGGCACCCGAAGTCTGACTTAGACCAAGTAATCCTCCGTGCCAAGTCTAGATGCAGGCGGGGAACAACCTCGGCTTACTCCCAATACTTATTATGCATGTGTACTCGACCAGTCTAGGCAAAATAACCAGCAAGGGCATTCTTGAACCGACGGCAACTGGGAAACTTCTAGCCTCAAGTCAAGATGTCGTCTTCACTTACAAGCCCCGGCCTGACGCAGGCCCTGTACGCTGGAAATGCTGTGAGTCGAAGCCAGTTGCTTTGGAGGTTTTGAACGAAGCTGACAACAGCCTTAATACCACCACAGCTTTGGTTCACAAGGTACCAAAACCCTCGCACAGACAATGGATTCTGAATATTGCAGGATGAGTAGCAAACTCGTTAACAAACATTCCCCACAAGCGCCTTTATACACTTTGGCTTTCGCCAAAAGTTCATGATGCGCAAGATCTCAAGGCGCAAGGGCTCTGCCGAGGCGTCGATCCGACTGACGGCCGAGGGTGACGCATGGCACCACGACATCATGGCCTACCTCGGAGCCATGAACTCTTCCCTGGCCCTGCTGGCCATTCTCCGCATCTACGCCCTGGCCCGCCCCTCACGGGCCCTAGGTGGCAAGGACGGCGACGTGGCCCAGGACGTGACGGCGCTGATCGTGCTCGGCCTTGCGAACTTTTCACAGGCATTTCTGAACTTCACGCTGTCGCGCCGGAGCGACCGCTGGATCATGGGCAAAGGGCTGGACCGCATCACAGTCCTGGATGCTGTGTTTACGGTGCTGGATTGGGCAGCTGCGATCGGAAGGCTCGTGGCATAAGATTGTGAGGTTGGTATTGATTGTGACCTCACCCATGCTGATATGGCGACAGCTGGGAGGGGGAGCACAAATCTTGAAATGGAGAGGGACTGCTTGAAGCTTGAAGTACTTTTTATTGTGGTTAAATTGAATTTCATTCGGTCTCATACTGGCCTGAAGATGGGAAAGAACTTGGGCCCAATCGCGGGCAATTGGTAAATCAGACAAATTGAACTCAACATCGGTAGTGCGTCCCGCCCGCCCCACACTTTCGCCACTTGGCAGGACAGGCCCATCCTTGCCTTCTGCAGAATCCCGGTTGACGATCACGTCAAACGCTGCGTTGCAATTCGAGTCACTTGCGACAACAAACTCAAACACACACTCTCTGCAGCATCCGGTCGAAACTCGAACTTTTTCATTGTCATTTCGATAAATTCCAGGCTTTGCAAACATGGTCGAAAAGCCGCCATCCAGCGCCCCGACGGGCCAACCGCAGTCGCAACAACGACAACAAAACCCACTACCAAACAGCGCGCAGTCACAGCAACAGCAGCCACAGGAACGACCACGATCCCCGCCCCCACCACCGACGAGCCCCATATCACCCTCCACCCGCCTGCCGCCCGACATCGCGCCCGCAGTCCCCGTTCCGACCGCGACCGGCAGCAGCACGCGCTACACCGCCGTGCCGTCCCCGTCGGCCGTGTCGTTTTTCGCCGCCAACCGCCCGGCCCTGACGCACCTGTCGCAGCCGGACCAGAATGCGCCGCCCCCACCGTCGACGTCATCAGCCCAGGCCCAGCCGCCGCTGGACGCTCCCCCGCCGCCTAGGCCGCTCGACTTTGACACCAACCCGGACGTCCTCGCGATCAAGTCGGCCATTTCAATCCTGCAGATCCAGCGCGCCCGCGCACAGGCCGACATCGCCGCCCTGGGGCGCGCCAAGGACGCCGCGCTGCGTGAGCCCCTCGCTTTTGTGGATGACCTGCGCGCCGGGAGGGTTTCCACTGCGCCTGAAGCGCCGACTCTTTTTGATCCGTTTGCACCTCTGGATGAGGACGGCGATGATTCCGATTCCTCGTCCGATGAGGATGCAGCGGCGGCCGACGCCAGCGCCACAAAAGGCAAGCAACCTGCAGGAGCGGCGTCAAAACCTGCCAACCAGCGGGGCAAGGACCCGTCGCCGCCGTGGCGCAACCTTCCCAAGCCCCAGAACGTCGTGCGCTGCCCGCCGATAAACTGGTCGCAGTATGCCGTCGTCGGGGAGTCGCTTGACAAGCTGCATAACGAGCAGGTTGCGCGTCCCAACCCCGGTGCCCCCGCCGTGATGGGCGCAGGCGGCGTCTACGAGTTCAAGGGCGGCTCATCCTCTCAGGCCGGAGCTCCCGGGCCGAGGTTCGTCGGCGTCTCTGCGCCCTACGACCCGCAGCGCGACAAGCTCGAGAAGAAGCCTAGAAAGACAAAAGGCACTGCGGTCTGATGGGGGGTGAGAGAAGATGTGTATAATTACCAGTCGGGGTTGTGGGTTCCCGGCTGGAGGTTTGGTTGCCTCTGACCAAAATATGAGAATGAGTATGACTGTCATGTATGATTTTACAAGCGAATGACTAGGTGTGCATGGCTACGGAGTTTTTTTTTGGTTTTTATACGCATTTCCTGTAGAAAGACTTGAGCGACTATACATCAAGATACGCAGGCCCACCGAGGACGTACTTTTGGGAGGCGGAAAAGGAAACAAAATCCAGACAATAGCAGAGTTGATATCCCTAGAACAGTCCAGGGAAAATCAGCGATGAATATCCCTGAGATGTCAACAGACCTGGGTACATTTCCGGCTTTCACGCATTTCATTATCCAACCAATGCTTGCGAATTCCAACCAAGAATATACCGAATTTGATCATCTGGTAGTAAAGGAAAAACAACTTGAGCAAAGGTTGAACAGCCTTAGCGGTTAGTTGTCCAGCTCGCTTTACTACTATCGATACCCTTAGCTGCTCACCTGGGTATCAGCCCCTGGATATTCTGTCTACCCGCGATTGAGGACCACGTTGAAGATCCGCTTGCTCCGTCCACGTTTGGCACCGCAGCATGCCTTCCAGCCACAGCTGACGACCGATAGTTACCCGTGATACCCTGGAACCGCCGCCCTGTGTAAAGTGCATGACAAACGGAATGAGCATGAATCGAGCATCATGTTGCTGCGGTGCAAAGAGCGGACCAGAGCGCTTTTTTTTTTCTCTTTCTCTTACTTGCAAGCACAGCAAATTCACAAAAATTGGGCGTTTGTAGACGCGACTATCCAGGAGTGGTCAAAATAATGAACATTTGTAAGCCACAAGATCAGCCAGGATTTAACTGATGATTCAAGTCAAGGAGTTTGACTCGCATTGTGTATTTATCGCAGATCCAACCACCAAAAACCACATCCTAGACTTTCTTCCTTTTTCCAGCGTCTCGATTTCTTTAAAATCTATGGACTGGCTAGGCCGATAATTACTTGGCTTCATACGGAGGGACTTCACCCCTCTTATAAGTATTCCTCTTATAAGTATAAGATGCTTTCCCCTGACATTTCCTTGCTCTTTTGACTTTCTTATCTCCTCACGGCTCCGCCATCGTCGCTCTTCATTCTTACCTAGCTTATTTTCTTTTCTACCTTTCCAACTTCAGACACTCTTTTTATTTCTTTTGAAAGACCATCGCTAATAAATCACAAAACACCATGCATTTCAAAACCTTGATCGCGACAGCCATAACTGGTTCGGCCCTATTCCCCTGCGTCCTGGCCGTCCACGAATGCTTCACCACTATTCATGCCAAGACACCGTTCCGGTCGTCGTATTCACCCGAGTACTACAAGGCATCTCTTCTCCAAATGAGACCCGGGGAGGATTATTACTTCAAAAATCCATCACCCTTTGAGGGATGTCTTGTCAAGTTCGACGAGGAATGCACCCAGCTGATATGGGAGCGCTTGTTCGACTTTCCTGAGACTACTGCGTGTCCACCTGCCGACGCCAAAGTTGACGTACCGACGAGGAAAGAGGTGGCACCTCCCGGCACAAAGGTTAGTAAAGTAAAAGCGAACAAGCCGTTAGGGTCAACAATAACGGGATGGTGGTTTGGAAATTGAAAATCAAGTTACAGTGGGTTGCAAAAAAATGTCGACCAAATGTAATTTCCCATATTAATGCGACCTCAACTTAAACACCTAAAAGACAAAACTTAATTAATATAACGTAAAATAAGATAGTATCGTGAATATAAATTATTTAATCGTCAATTTAGAAAAAACGGCAACCTTAAATGTATGCCCAAAATTCTATTTTAACGAAATACAACAAAAATAGAAAGAAACAAGTATCGTAATTTTAATTACAACGTTCATCCATCAAAATATATCGGTTTGATCTACTCAATCTTAGCGCGCTTAGGGATTTGCATACGCTAATTAGTCGTTCCATTCAACTGACAAATGTCAATCCTTGAACCTTTTTCTCGGGCTTCGTCTGAATGTAGCCTGCCGCCTCACCCTGTCTGAGTCTCCAATCAAGTGCCTTTCTAGGAAAGTAAATAAGCAGGGTATCCAGTGTATTCGTCAACTACTCTTTTTTTCTTCTAGGCCAAGCCCTCGGAAGACTCACTCCAGGATAGACTGGCGTCCAGCTGAATTCAGCCCGGCTTCCGCCCCCTACCCCGAAGTGGCCCGCATCGTACGACGGGCTTACAAGAAACCACCAATGACCTAGTCTTCCCGCTTCTTTTCTTCCGAGTCCGCCTTTGACTCGTACGCAACCACACCCTCGATAGGCTCGTCCGAACCGCTGCTCTTGGTCTTCATGCCCAGCATACCCTTGGCAACGCGCAGGATGCTGTAGCGACCCTCCCAGAGCGGGAACACGCCGACTGCAGCCGTGCTGGCAAAGATCCAGATCATGCCGACCGTGACCCACCCGGTGAAGAAGGGCTTGGAGAAGACGTAGCCCGACCCGTACATGGGCATGGGCCATAGGACCAGGAACGAAATGGACATCAGGCAGGTGAGCCACTTTGCGATACGTGACGCCCTGTGCAGCTTGGCCATGTCCTGCTCGGGCGCCACGACGGCAAAGGCAGGGCGATCGTTGCCGCTCTCGAGCTCGCCGCCCTCGGTACCCGAGGTCTTATCGTCGTCGGCCTGTTCGATCGCGGCCATGGACGCCCAATTGTAGTCGTCAGCGCCGAATGCAAAAGTGAGTACCGGCACGAAGACGAGAGGGCTCAGCAGGGCGACCACGTTGCCGGCCAACATGGGGCTGTTGGACCCTAGGTTCTCGATGGAGAGCACGCCGTCGAACTCGCGCGCGCATGTGACAGTCCACGCCACGAGGGCGCAGATGAGGCCGAGGATGGGAGCGCCCGCAGCGGCGAACTTGTTCTGACGCTTCCAGAAGAGCGTCAGGGTGGCTGGGATGACGGCAGCGCTGATCATGACGCCCATCCAAAGCTATACAGAAACATCGTTAGTCGGCGGGAAAAGAAGACTTTGCGAGTGAAGGGGAAAAAAGGGGTACCAACATAGAGCCATCCCATAGAAATACCGGCATGGTGAAGGCCAACCGAGAAACCGGCCATGATAATACCGTAGGCGCAGACACTAACGTGTGAGACTGCAATAAGGTTCTTGCCCTTTGCAGATGGGTTGATGTATGTTCTGTGACCTTTGGGTCAGCGACCATACGTAACATCTTTTGCCAGAATCCACAAGGGAAAAAACGAAAAAAAAAAACTAACTGGTAAATATCGTATGTGACGATGGAAGAGACCGAAATCAGCTGGGACGAGAAAGCCGAGGCCACGGCCACTACGGGCGAACTTTTGTCAGTTTCTCTTGTATCACTGACCAAAAGCATGGTTTAGAGCGTCATCTTACTGAAGATCATGATCAGTGTGCAAATGGCGCCCGACTGGCCAAGGAGCGCAACAGCAGCATAAGGCAGAACCAGACCCGCCGTGACGTCGGCAGGCAACATTCGGTCGGGGAAGGTTGGGAACGCCGGGCTGCCCTCGAGAGCCAGGGCGGAGAGTCCCATTGTGGTAGCACAAAGCCACGGGATTGCGAACCAAGCCAGGCCGCCGATGATGTATCCTGGAAGGGCGTGGACGGGAGAAGCCGCAATGGCCTTGTTATAGTATCCTATTTTCCATTCCGGTTAGCTGCTTTTGCCCAGACATTTCTTCCCGCGGCAACATCACTTGGGAGGAGATTAAACTAACCATTGTCCATGAAGACGGTTCCAAAGTTTCCTACAATGTTTATGACGAAAAAGACAATCCCCTCTCGCGACTGCATGGTCAGGTAAGAACCTTGGGCATTTCCATCCACGGGGTGTGAAGCTGCTGCGGCTACGAGGCGATCGTACACCACCGAGGGGGATCCCAATTTGCTTCCGGTCGAATAAGCAGTAAACGCAAATATGATGATGATAACATTGACGATGACGGTGTGGACGTAGTCGCTGAGGAATGTGGCTTTGATTCTAATGAAGCAAGAGTCAGAAATTGTCAAGTCCCAGCAGAACTCATACATATGTATACATGGATCGTCCGACTTACCCGCCAAACGTGGTGTAGATGACTACACTTAGGGGAATTAAGAAACAAGCACCCTCGGTAGACATTCCAGTGAGAGATGTCATCACGGCCGAGCCGCCTACGATGAGCATCAAAGTGACCAGGATGTTGGTAAACAGACAGAAGCAGATGTAGACGCAATGAGTAACTCGGCCTTTCAGAAAGTCAGCAGAAATATCCTCGTGCAGCTTGCCAGCATCTAATTAATACTCTATAAGAAACGAGACGACTTACCATATCGGGCACGAATAACCTCGAGTACGGTATGTGCGTTGGGAGCTCGCTTCTTCAGTTCAATGGCAAGTGTTGCAAATAGAATGATCTGAACAGTAGCTCCTGAAGCGTACTGTTTTGTTATTGAAGCACGTCAGCAGTTTTCTCCCACGAGCACAGTAGCAAAACAACCCATGATGTCCGACAAAACCTACCCAGAAAGGACCAGACACGCCATATCGGTAGGCCACGCCAGAAGACTGCAGCAACGTGGCGGCCCATGTCCAGGAAGAGACGACTGCCGAGGCAACCAGGCCGGACTTGACGGTCCTGCCGGCGGTGTTGAACATTTCTGAGGTTTGAGACTCATTGTTGTATCTTTTCGGCAAGAGACGTTAGACATCAGCTTTTGCAAGGGGACGAGAACGATGAGATGGTCATGGAGCAGTCAGGGGGCATACCTCTTCAAAACCCAAGTCAAGAAAATCATCAAGAAACAAAACAAGAACCCAAGGCCAACAACAATACCGTAGCCATAGGCCTGGCTCAAAGGCGGAGAGATAGCGCCAGAGGCTGCACCGCCGCCGCCTGCCATGACGAAATGTTGTTTGTTTGTTATTTGATGTTGAAGGTGTTATTGTTTAGAGTGTTGACCAGCCAAGCTATTCGGACCTGCGCATGCCCGTCGCATTATGTCCCGAGAGGCCGTCAAGCGAGACGGCGCACCACATTCTATATGAAATAACATCCGAGATTTTGCATACCTATCCATCAATCTATCTCGCCGCATCAAAGGAAACCACCAAACAAGCATTTCGCCATCCGTAAACGGAGCTGTCCACTATTGTGACAGCATTCTTGATTAGCCCTCCCTCGCCAAGAGGCCATGATAACGAACGCACGGGGCGAAAGCCAAGAAAGCTTAGTATGATAGGTTCAGATAAGGTGTTCAAGGCAGTGTGGTTGGTCACTTGGGGTGTGGAAATGTTTTCAATGGGACCTGTACAGTAATTGATCGAAACGAGGAAAGAACAGACGTAGATCTAGGCCCATGAAACCGGAGATCGAATTTGGGGAAGCGGGGAGTTTGCCGCTTGGCCGAAGAGTTTTGGAGTGTCTGTCGCGTGCTGAGGCTTGCAGATTGCCGAGAAATCTGTGGGGGGTTTACTGTGTGTCTTTGGTGTGTATTTCATGTGGAAATCAGCCACACCGATGAGCTGAGTGAAGGCGTTTAACTACACCTATTAATCGACACCTAGGTCTGTCTGTGTGGTCTTTTTGAGGTACTCGGTTGGTAAGAAACGGGCTTGGTGCGTGGGTGATGTGTAGTTTGGGGTTGTTGTATCGAATTGAGTTTAACAGTAAGGTAAATGTCAACAGCACTGCGAGATCAACACGGGCACTTGCCGGCGCTTACATGTACTCTGCACCAATCAAGACACCACTTCGCGCACTTCAGAGTCTCGTCTCTTCTCGGGGAGAACAGGAAAGGGACTGGAGGCAGTGTGGGGTACCGTTGGATACTAGCTTGGATGGGTAAGGCGAATTCGGCTTGAAACCCAAACCTGACCACGACAAATTACTTCGGGCTGTGAAAAGTGATAAAAAATAGGTTACATAACATGAATGATAAGATAACGCAAGTTCCCCGGTGGTGCATCAAAAAGTGCCGGCGGCCATCAGGGCTGGCCCGATAAGGAAGTGACGTTGTATTAAATGCGACCCAAAATTGTGGGCATCAGTAAATACAAATGGAATGCACGCTGGATGGAGTATTCGCTCTTGCACTCGATGCGAGTTGTACTTTCTGTCTATGATTCATACGAGGTACCGCCGGCCTTGCCTTATCCGGCTTGAGATATTAGAGTCAATCCATTATTGTTTCCTCATTGCCTATATCTTGTCCTGGGCCGCCGGCTTTCTTCAACAAAACTGGCTAGCAACATTTGAAAGAAGGAAAGAACACTGAAAGATTCTGCCGGTTGTTTTCAAAGTCATCATCCCCCGCCGGCCTCGTTAGTCTACCTATCGTTGATGCATCAAGATCATGATAGATACTCACCAAGCCAGCTTGGCCGTAAGGAAGCTCAATGGATTGGCATTGTCATCATTGGAAGAGAGCAAGGCGGCGTATAAATTTAGCTGTGGTCTACTTGACTGAAGCAGACTATTTCTCAACCTCAAGATTTCATCATCCAAGTATCTAGGCACACATTTTACATTTCAATGGGAGAGTTATCATCGAACTTGCCAAGCAACGCTCAGATCAAAGTCCAGTCATGATTGGTAGATTAGGTACATTTCTGGCCCGAATCAGTCGCAGTCTATCACAAAGCTGAAAAAGCCCTTGCTAACCATGGACACAGATGACACCAATGGCGAAGACCTGCGCTTACCCTTGACCATCCCCGAATGGAGAGGTGCCAACGCAGCTGGTGGTGGCTTGGAACGGCTCCTGTTGCTGCTGGACAAGGAACACAAAGCACAATCCAACGCCTGGATCTCATTAGCAACTGAAGACTCGATTCGCCAGCAATGGGAAGCTGCCAAAGCGGCCAAGGCCAATGGAGCTGACGTTCCCTTGTTTGGCGTCCCATTCGCCGCAAAGGACAACATAGACGCCATCGGCTTTCCCACTACAGCTGCGTGTCCAGCCTTTTCTAATGGGCCAGTGGACACCGATGCCACAGTCATCTCTCGGCTGAAAGGCGCGGGTGCCATCCTGATTGGCAAGACCAATCTCGATCAGTTCGCTACCGGCCTCGTGGGCACTCGATCTCCATACGGCGCGGTGCCCAACACTTTTGACCCTGAACGTGTCAGTGGTGGTTCGAGCTCCGGGAGCGCCGTCGTCGTCGCGCGGGGCACCGTGCCTTTTTCATTAGGCACCGACACTGCCGGCTCCGGTAGGGTCCCGGCTGGTCTCAACAACATCATTGGTCTGAAACCAACCAGAGGCGCCATCAGCACAACTGGCGTGCTACCTGCTTGCCGAACACTAGATTGCGTCTCCATCTTTGCTTTGACGGTCGATGATGCTCAGGAAGTTCTTGCAGTTGCAGAGGGGCATGATCCGTCAGACTCATACTCTCGGCCACGACCATCTCTGACTATCGAACCTACCATCTCAAAATCCCTCACATTCGCAATTTGCAAAGATCCAAACTGGTTCGGCGCAGCTGACAGGGTGTTAGCCTACGACGCTGCTCTAGACAGAGTACGAGATTCGGGAATTGCCTTGGAGCCAGTTGATTTCTCAGACCTGTTTGAGCTTGCAAGTCTGCTCTATGAAGGCCCATGGGTAGCCGAGAGGTACGCTGCTATTCGATCCCTTATCGAACAGGACCCAGCAGTACTCGACCCTACTGTCCGCAGCATCATCCTCAAGGCCAATGGGTTCAGCGCAGCCGACCTCTTCGATGCACAATATCGGCGCCAATATCTTGTCAAGAAGATTGCCGCGGTCTATGCCAAGTATGATGCAATCCTTGTGCCGACGGCTCCAACATTTCCACGACTCCAGGACGTCGCACGGGAACCTGTCAGGGAAAACTCGCTCTTGGGCACCTACACCAACTTTGTGAACTTTATGGACTGGTCGGCCCTTTCCATCCCTGCCGGCTTCTGCACCCAAGAGCTCCCATTTGGGATCACGCTCATCTCAAACACCTGGCAAGAGCCAAAACTGATTTCCCTAGCCAAGACGTTCCTCTCGACGGATAAGAGGCGCCTAGGCGCAACTAATGCCCTTTATCAGGAGCCCGAGGTAGAAAAACAGATCCCCTCACTTGAAAGCAGCCTTCCATTCAAGACTATATCTGTAGCCGTCGTTGGAGCACATCTGCGTGGGTTTCCCCTCAACAAGGATCTGACGTCGAGAGGGGCCGTGCTCTCACAAGCCACGAAGACGGCGCCTCAATACCGACTATTCGCCCTAGCGGCTCCCGAAGGCGCCATCCGGAAGCCTGGCTTGCGACGAGTTGGCAAAGGGGAGACTGGCCACTCGATTGAGGTCGAAGTCTGGGACCTGCCAGAGGCTCAGTTTGCAGGCTTCTTTGCCACGATCCCAAGTCCACTCGGTCTCGGCTCCATGGAGCTTGCAACAGGCTCTTGGGTCTGTGGCTTCATTTGCGAGCCTACGGGCTTGGAAGATGCGGAGGACATCAGCCATCATGGGGGCTGGAGATACTACATGGCAGCCAAGCCAGGAAATGGGATTGCCACCAAGTCCAGAAATGGTGTCGTCGCCGAAAAGGGACATCTTTCGTCTGCGCTTAGTTGCGATATGCAACACCCGCCACGATCGATCAAGTCGGTTCTGGTAGCCAACCGGGGGGAGATAGCGGTCCGCATCATCAAAACCCTCCGAAACATGGGCATCAGGTCCATCGCCATCTACTCGACCCCCGACGCAGCGGCCGAGCATGTCCAGATCGCCGACGTGGCCTGGCCGCTTGTTGGTGACACAGTCAGCGAGACATACCTGTCCCACAGTCAGATACTGGAAGCCGCCAAGACGACGGGCGCGGATGCTGTGATTCCAGGGTATGGCTTCCTCGCTGAAAACGCCGACTTTGCCGCCAAAGTCGAGGAAGCAGGCCTTGTCTGGATCGGGCCGACGCCAGACCAGATGCGCGATCTGGGGTTGAAACACCGAGCGCGTGAGATTGCCCAAGCCGCCGGCGTCCCTACAGTCCCAGGGACGGCGCTGCTCGAGGACAGCGCCCAGGCGGTAGCGGAAGCGGGCAGGATCGGGTTTCCTGTCATGATCAAGAGCACCGCTGGCGGTGGCGGCATTGGACTGCGTGTTTCACACGATGCCGAATCACTCAAGGAGGATTATGAGAGCGTCCAGAGACTGGCAGCTTCCAACTTTGGTGACGCTGGTGTTTTCCTGGAGCGGTTTGTCCAGCGAGCACGCCATATCGAAGTGCAGGTTCTAGGTGACGGAAATGGGGCTGTCGTCACTGTTGGGGAGAGAGATTGTTCACTCCAGAGGCGCAATCAAAAAGTCGTCGAGGAGTGTCCGGCCTTCTTTGTACCTCATGAGGTACGACAGAGGATGCGGAAGGCTGCGGTTGATCTCGCTGCAGCGGTCAGCTATCGCAACGTTGGCACGGTCGAGTTTATCTATGACGTTGACAAGGAGGATTTCTTCTTTCTCGAGATGAACACGCGTCTTCAGGTTGAACATCCGGTAACGGAAGAAGTAATGGGCCTGGACCTCGTCGAGTCGATGGTTCAGCTTGCAGGCGGCCAAGGTATCACTTACAAACATAAAGACTTTGATGCTGACGACAAGTTCTCGATCGAAGCCCGCATCTATGCCGAGTCTCCGCTGCAGGACTTTCGTCCGTCCTCTGGCAAGCTGCTCGAAGTTCAGTTTCCTGCAAACACCCGTGTTGACACTTGGGTTCGTTCTGGAACAGAGTTGTCGTCCTCTTATGACCCCCTGATTGCCAAGATCATCGCAACCGACAGTTCCAGGAGCGTAGCAATAGACAGGCTCCTCGAGGCCCTAAGGTCCACAACAATCACTGGCGTCGAGACAAATGTTGATTACGTGGCCCAGATCGTAGCATCACCAAAGTTTAGGGGCGGCGATTTCACCACCAAGACTCTGGACGCATTTGCTTACCAACCAAGAGCCATCGAAGTACTGGAGCCCGGTCCAGGGACAACGGTACAAGACTATCCCGGCCGAACCGGCCACTGGCACGTAGGTATTCCCCCCTCGGGCCCGATGGACAGCTGCTCCCTTCGAATGGCAAACAAACTTGTGGGAAACGAGGAGGGCGCCGCAGGACTTGAATGTAGCATCCAGGGCCCGAAATTGTTGTTCCATTGCGATGCGATGGTGGCCGTGGCTGGGGCGCTCGCCGACGTCTCGATTGATGGTCAGATCGTCGATTCCACCAAGGCAATCCAGATCCAAAAGGGCCAATTCCTATCCGTGGGAATACCAAGATCTGGCTCTCGTTCTTATATTGCCTTTCAGGGTGGAGGTCTCAAGGTGCCCGACTTCTATGGCAGCCGATCAACCTTTACGCTTGGACGACTCGGAGGTCACAATGGGCGAGTACTGCAGTGCGGAGACCTTTTGCGACTGGAAAGCCAGCCACTCGAAAAAGCGGTGCCATCTCAACCGGCAACGCTTCCAAGACTTCCAGTCCCCACAGGCTCCGTGTCGCAATGGAAGCTTGCCGTCATGCCCGGCCCGCATGGCTGTCCAGACTTCTTCACTGCCGAAGGATACCAAGAGCTCTTCAGTGCGTCTTGGACTGTTCACTACAACAGCAATCGGTCGGGTGTCCGCCTGAGGGGTCCTACGCCGCAGTGGGCGCGTGTGGACGGCGGCTCTGCCGGCCTGCATCCGTCAAACATACACGACAGTCCATATGCGATAGGAAGCATCAGCTTTACGGGAGATGATGCGGTGGTGCTGACGGGCGATGGACCCAGTCTGGGCGGCTTTGTGGTATTTGCCACCGTGATCACGGCTGAGATGTGGAAGTTTGGACAGATGCGACCTGGCGATCAGATTCAACTCGTGCCGGTACATAAGAGCTGGGCGCTCGATCAGGCAGCCATTCTGGACGAGACTATTGAAAAACTTGTGGATCTTCCTGACTGGTCAACTGAGGCCTCGGGTACTTTGACCCAGGAGGATCTCGCCTCTCAAGCAGTCACTCTTGTAGACGGAGAGAACGGTATTGTCTGCCGGCAGTTTGGTGACCAGGCTTTCCTGCTCGAGTTTGGACAGCATGACGGATTCAACCTATTACAGACCTTCCAGATCGCAAGCCTTGTCCGGCAACACAAAGCATCGCCAATACCACACGTCCGAGAGCTGGTCCCCGGTGTCCGCACGTTGCTTGTCATGTGCGACACGCTGGTAACAGTTGACAAGGCCCTGGAAGAGCTCAGGTCGCGGGTTCCGGCGCTCATACAAGACTTACCGACCGCGCTCCCGTCCCGCCGCGTTCGGCTACCATTTGTCTTTGATGACAGAGTCTCCCAGGCGGCCGTCGACCGCTACATGACCACGATCCGCAGCTCGGCGCCGTACCTCCCGAGCAACGTGGAGTTCTTGCGCGAGCTCAACTTCCCCGACAAGGGCGTGGACGCCGTCCGGGAGGTGCTGGAAAGTGGCGAATTCTTGGTGCTGGGGCTGGGCGACGTCTATCTAGGCTCGCCTTGCGCGGTGCCGCTGGACCCGAGGCATCGGCTGTTTGGCACCAAGTACAACCCGTCTAGGTCCTTTACGCCCCGGAACTCTGTTGGCATCGGCGGCCAGTACATGTGCATCTATGCAACGGACTCGCCGGGGGGTTATCAGCTCCTGGGGAGGACGGCCCCGGTCTGGAACTCGTACGGAAGCAGCAGCAGTGGAGGGCCTGCGTGGATGTTCCAGCTGCTGGATCGCATCTCGTTCCACCCCGTCCCTGAGGAAACGCTGGACTCTGCCATCGCATCCGGCAAGTACCACGAGCTCATCAGCATCGAGGAGGATGCACTGAATCTGCAAGACTACGAAAAGTGGCTGAGCGACAACGCTCAAGACATCGAGCACGTCGTGCAACAGCGCGTTCAGGCGGTGCGATGCGCGCCCTTTTACAACGAGCTCCTCAGGCCCTTTCAGGACGCCAAAGACGATGCCGTATCTGGCCCGGGACAGGCGGTGCCTGATGATTCTCCGGGCGAGCGGGTCAAGGCCAACATACCAGGGAGGTGTTTTCGTATTCACGTCAAAGAAGGACAGGAGGTGAATGCGGGAGATGACGTGGTGAGTTGCTCGAAACCATTGGATATGCACAATCGTGAAGGTCAAGTCAGACTAATATGCAGCTCTAGGCGTGGATCGAGGCGAACAAGATGGAGCTGAAAATATGCTCGCCGGTACGGGGGAGGTGCGCCAGGGTATGCGTGGCGGCGGGCAGCATCGTTAACGCCGGCGATGACTTGGTTGTCATTGCTCCGGTGTCGTAGGGAGTGGGGGCGGCTGATTGCTGGAGTGTTGATCTTGTTGTCTACCTGGGATAAGTACCTAGGTAGTCCCGAGGATGAAGCGGACAGAGCGGACATTGAAGAGGAATGCTTGCATGACGGATACCTTTGATCCAATCAAGGAGCAAACTGACTTGTTAAAAGATGAAATTCAAACCATAATTATCCCATACGAAACTGAGTTGAAGTTGAATTGGAGATATGGTACGACGTAATCATTGAGAATCCCATGAGACAAACTTAATTCATGGGATTGTGAGCGAAAAGCCAATCAAATCACAGCAATTATGCTTTTCAGCTCCTTACCAATTCCGTATTTTTACCCCCACTTCACTTTATCTTGCATCACTTACGAAATAGCTAAACTTAACCTTGAACCATTCCCACGGTATCCCGCTTGTCTTGGCCTGCAGCTAATCACGTTTTCCCTTCCCGCATTCAAACGACCTTCAATCCGCACAAAAGATCTCAAACTAGCCTAGACTGGTACATGCCGCTGGTTCCTCGGCCCCGCGGCCGATCGGACTGGTTGTTGACTGCGCCATCCCACAACATGTCTCCATCATGATGAGCACCACAATAGAGAGCAGCACTCGTCCCCTCGACGCGATCGCTAGAGACGCGCAACACCCGCGCGAACCCCACGCCGCGACCGACAACGACTCTTCCCAACACCGACCGGCGAAGCGCCGCAAGACCACGGCAGCCTCCAGCGCCTCGGATCGACCTTGCGACATCTGCCGCAGGCGCAAGCTGCGCTGCGTCAGGGAGCCAGGGAACGAAAAATGCTTTCTGTGCGCCTTCCACCAGCAGCCGTGTACCTTTTTGGAGCAGCCACAGCGGCGCAAGCGGCCGAGGCGCCATGTCGACGCTGCGCCGCCTGCTGGGTCCCGCACGACCGGTTTGGCTATTGGGTCGGAAGTGGATTGGACAGCTGCAGCGGAAATGGATGAGAGGGACGGCGATTCGACCGGCGAATATACCGCCATTATGAACCACAGGGCCCGCACGACCACCATGTCGACGGCGGCAGCTTCACCACCGGCCCCGGAATCACCCGCGTCACTGCTCAACAGGACACTGGGCCTACACAAAACCACCCACTCGGTGTACATCGGGCCCAGCTCGCTGCAGGAGCCGCGGCTGCTCGGGCGCGACGACACGACGTCTTCTGCCCCCGGGAAGCAAGGCATACGATACCGCCGGATGGACCCCTCGACCGTCTTCATCTCGAGCCCGGACCAGCTCCCCGACGGAGAGGAGAGCGTGCTGGACGCCATCGAGGCCCTGGTCCGCCCGAGCGGCCCCGCCCTCGTCAGCCTCTACTTCCGCATCGTCCACCCCAGCTACCCGATCCTGCACAAGGGCGTCTGGCTGGAAAAGTACCGGCGCAGCTACCGCGAGTTCTCCCCTCCGCTGCTGGCTGCCGTGTACGCGCTCGCCATCGATTGGTGGGAGTACGACCCGGCCCTCGCACCGCTGGAGAAGCCGCCCGTCGACCGGCTCGTTACCCTTGCGACGCAGGCCCTGACTGCCGCCATGGACCGCCCCAAGCTCTCGGCTGTCCAGGCCGGCCTGCTCTTGCTGCAGCGGTCGGGCGGTGACTCGTGGGTCCTGGCCAGTCAGATGGTCGCCCTGGCCGAGGAGCTGGGCCTGCACGTCGACTGCAGCTCCTGGGACATTCCCGACTGGGAAAAGGGCGTGCGGCGTCGCCTGGCCTGGGCGGTTCTCATGCAGGATCGCTGGGGCGCGCTGATCCACGGAAGGCCGTCGCACGTGTCGGCCAGTCACTGGCGCACGCCACCTCTTGAGCTGGGTGACTTTCCCGAGTCGGCTGCCGACGAGGACGATGCCGAGGGCAGCGCCGAGGTCGAGAATGGTCGGTACTTGTTTATGCGCCTCGCACGCCTCACCGATATCATGTCCGAGGCGCACTCGACCCTGTATGCGCCGTGCCGGGTCGACAGCGGACGACGGAACGCTGCCGGCGACGAGGACAACGCGGTCCTCGCCCTGCTGGAGTTGATCAAGCCGACGGCCCTGAAGCTCAAGGAATGGGCGAGCACGCTCCCCGCCGAGCTGGGCATGGACGACGTGCGGCCGCGCAAGCTGTGCGCCAACGGCTACCTGCACCTCTCGTACTATGCGACCGAGATCATGATCCACCGGCGCGTGATCCGCAGCCTGGCGACTCCAGACCGCGCCGACCAGCTCCGGACCATCTGCCGCAACGCCGCCAAGACCCGGCTCGAGCACGCCACGGCCTTTGTCGAGAAGCTGCGGCCCGAGCACCTGCAGAGCTTTTGGTGGTTCGCCGCGCCAAAGTGCCTGGCCCTGATTGGCGTCTTTGCCGGTCTCTTGTCCGCCACCGCCCGCGACGCGGCCGAGGCTGCGTTTTTCAAGCGCAAGCTGGATGATTTTCACTGGACTCTAAAGGTGCGCTCCAAGGGGTCTCTGTCCATGGCTGCGGCGGTTCGCGAGATGGAGGCTAGCCTGGTTGGCTTGGGTACGTGATTGAAGGCACTGCGCTGTCTTGGGGGGGATCAAACACAAACAAGCACAACCCGCGTCACCGCAACCCGACGATCCACAGGATTATAGGACATAGGACTGAGGAGCCAGAATCATGGCCAAACCGTCTTTGTACTTACCAAAAGCATGTGAAAACTCTCATAACCCACAAACGGGTGCGAAGGTGAGGTTCACATGGCATTTTCAATACTGTCCTGCCCAGGCCTCAGTAAGAGTCAGTAAGGGATAATATTGCCTTGCCACTACAATGTAAGCCAATTCCTTTGAAGAGTTACTGGCACTCCATAAGCTCATGGGGATGGACAAGGTAGCTAGTCGTATTGTGCAACTGGATATCTAGAGTGGTCTATATTTCAGGTACAAATTGCGCGACAGATAGGCTACGAGTCGCAGACTTCTTGGAGGCTTGTGCGGCTCGCGAACGCTTTGTGCCATGAATCCAGAGCTCAACTTTCTTGTCCTAAATCGGGTTCGAATCCGACATCACTCTCCGGAGGATAATGCCCGCTTAGCACAACTGCTGCTGCTGTTCAAACCTTGAGATAGTGGGCAGTTTAGATGTCTTTTTTTCCCCAACCCAGAAATGAAGGTAACCTCCTTCTGTAACCCTGGAAATATACTAGAAGTCTACGACCAATGTACCATCCTGGCATATGTGCTTGATAATTTGCCGCTACATGCAGCTGATAATCTTCAAACGTCCAAAACTTCTATCAGAGTTCTTAACAGTCATTTTAGCATTACATCAACTGCAAGACTCGACTTCAACGGTGACGAGCTACTATTCCATCACTGTGTATATTGAGCAATACATGCACCTATGCATATAAGGTACTAGAACGCTCCTTTCAGTGCTACCGTAACTAACAGTAAATTAGTATTAGGTCGGGCATACCCATCGTTCTGTATAAGCTATCCGAATCGTTGACTTAGCATCATTGTTAGATCCTTGAAATAAGCCTGGCTAATAATTCTGGCTGTGATCCTCTGAGTCAAAGTTGTGAGCGCGCGAGGGTATTCTTGAAGCCACACCTGGGACTGAGTTTGGGTGCTGGAAAGTGTGAATGTGTCCTTTTTCTTTCGCAAGTAAGCATGGTTGCTTGCGACAGGGCATACAATAAAAACACAGCTTCATGCGGCTGTCTGGTATGACCGATAAACCTGATAACACCTGCTCCTTGTGCCACGAACGCCCCCAATCACTGATCCCTGTCTGAGATACTATGAACACAAATTTGGGTATGTTGATCCGAAAAGAATCTCATAAAAACAAAAACAAAACACTACATTGTATGATATCTGTGTCCACGGTAAAGATCAAAATTCCCTAAATCGGTCAGTCACGTACTGATAAGCACTCAGACCAACAAGGGAAATCCACTTACTCCATCGATTGCTGAACCGTCCTGCGAAGTCGTCGGTTGTACATCTTTCGGTCATCCGCTGTGCCCCAATACAGTTTGTGTGCTTCTGGGTTGACCAGTGTCCTGGGGTCGTAAGCTGGCTCCTCTTCCTCCAATGCCTCAATGACGGCTTCAATGTGCGACTTGATGTCCTCCCTACGGGACATTGGCACAGTATAACAGATTGTTCCGTCCATCGCGATTCTGTGGTGAAAGAGACGGGTTTCGCACTTGACGCGAGGCTGCTCGTCGGGATATCGTGGGCTGATTCTGAATGTGACGCGGAACAGACCTCCATCCAGGTTCGTCATCGGCCGGCCAAAGTAAGTCAGCACCCAGACAAAGGGGTTCTTGTTCTCAAGCTCAAGGTTGTGCATAATGTCGTTGCGCTTAAAGTACTCGACCACTTGCTCGTATTGCCGCCCGAGCATCACGGCCACCGTCGAGTCCTTGGCTTTTGGTGTCAAGCCCTCCTCTGCCCATCCGCTGACCTCCGTCTCCAGAGCCGTCTTGATGTTTTGCAGCCGGCGTTCCAAATCCGAGTAGTTGAATTTGCCCTCCATGCTGTTGTTGTGGCCTTCGAAGGGCATTCTGGTGAAAGCCTGTCCATCCTTGTTCTCCGCCTTTGCCTTCTGGATGCTTTGGAGGTACGAGTCGTAGTACCATAGGAAGCGACGTTTGCAAAGATCCTTAAACGGTTCAAACGGTACGTCTTCAACAGTGTCCGAGTCAATAAGATCATAGTCTTCTGGCTCGACCTGTGGCGGTGGTTGTAGAGTTCCGTCTGCCTGGATCCCAAGGTACTCCTCCATCCTCTGAATGACACTAATTCGAAGTGTTTCGTGTCGAATCTGGAGGTTTTATAACGTTGGAAACAGGTACCATTAGCGGAATGAGGGAAATCTTACCTTTTGAATGTAACGCGCCTGGTTCTTCTTGTCAGAAGCTTCATTGGCATCCTCGAAACCTGGCTCATTCTCGTAGGGGTTTGATGACATCAGACTCTGGATGGAGATGAGGATCGATTCGAGGCCTTGTGCAGCCGACCATTCCTCGCCGCGTTCACCACGCCATGTTCTGCCGATAGGTTAGTGCGCTACATGTAGTATGGAGTCGCAATGTGGTATATAGTTGACAAACCCAAGAATTGAGCTGCAGGCAGTTGTATGTTAGTGTTAGCTGGCAATATACGCTAGCGCTTGGTCTTGTACTTACAGGCAGACCTTGCCGCCGGCATATATGTTTGGGTTGAATCGAGTTCGACCGCTGTTCGTGGTGACGGCGGTCACCGAAGGAGACTTCCTAGGATAATCTGTGCAACAAGACATTGGGATTGAGTAAACAATCAAAGCCGAAAATACAAGTCGCGCCTAAACACGTACCCTTGGGAAACCGGAACATAAACTGATAAACGGGTCAGCGAGTAACTTTCAGGTGTTGGGTCTGTTGATAAAGACTGACCTCGAAGAATCCAAACTCGTATGGTGTCTCATGAGGACCGATAATAAGTGCCTTAACGTTCCGTACGTCAACATCACGGCATGCGACGGCGAGGGCTGGGTGTCACGGGATCAGCTTCTCGAACGGGAGGCGGTGGACACCAGGCTGGGACGAGACGAGGAAACTAGGTGATTTACTTACAAAGATCCGAGTTCTTTTGGATCTCGCTCAACTCCTAGATTGATGAATTGTGAGTTAGCCAGCCATTTTTGTTGGCTGGAGCGACAGTCAAAGCAAGGCCGCTGGTTGTACCTTGGTGATGCGAATGATGCTTTGGTCGGCCATCTTGGCTGGGTTGTTGGAGTTCTGTGGCTCTGAATTGCCAAGCAAGCAAAATCAGGCCGACTCCGTCTTTGATGAAAGATGGCCGTACCCTCAAGGCAGGCAAGTGAGGATGGGTTTGATCGGAAAGATGCTACGATAAACTGGGTTGATGCGCAGAGAGACGTTGCGCGCAAATGGCTGAGAGACACGACCAGGCGCAATCGGATTCGGGTGCGCTCCTGGAGATGGAAAAGCAGGGTCAGGTTGGGGTGGGGTTGAATGCAGGTCCTAAAGGAGAATCAACTGAAAGTTGTTTGTGCACGGCAACGGCAATATGACGTGGCTGGCTGTGGGTGTATGTACTGTTGGTAGGTAAGGTGGTAGATAGCCTGCAGCTTGAGCGTTTCTTTGAAGACTTGTTTGCATACAATGGAAGCAAAGACAAATCAGGTAGGAAATGTAGTCGATGCAACTGAATCTGCCTTGAGCTTCTTTCCTCACTCCCCCAACCCAACACCTTCTTTGTGCGATCAAAGTTGGAGAACAAATGGGTGGAAGCAAGCGCGCACGGTCACGAGGGTTATCTGGTGACGCACAGAGTTCCCGGGTCAACGCAGCAGTCGGTTTTGACTCTCTGGGTGATTCACTGGTTCTAAACCCACCAATTCGCTGTATAGGTATCCAGTCGGCTCGAAGGCTTGCCCAGGTATTGATTGTATTCAACTCTTGAGAGGCGTTCAAGGCAAAGATGGAAGCAGTAAGGCTTGCGCTGAAGGATACGGTTAAGGCGGGGCAGCACCTGAGGTGACGGTATTAGCCCACCCCGGCCCGGTGACAACTACCCCACAGTGGATCCAGACCCCTCGTCAGAATTAGGGGCACGGGCCATTTCCCCAAATGTCCGATCTGCTCGACGCGTCTGAAGCGCGTTAAGTGCTAGGAAGCTTGAATTTGTGTATTCCATCACAGAACTCCATACCTCGAAATTGACGAGCTCTGTCCTTGCACGGGGGCTTGGGAACTTGTAGGATCTGCTACTGCACTTTCTGTGATTCTTTGATAAGCTGAATTGACTTTTCTGACGACAAATCCCCAACAAATAGCCACAATGGCAAGCTTTTTTGATCTCAAGGCGCGAAAACAGGCAGCCGCAAATGGTGCAACCACAGCAAAGCAAGAAAAACAGAATCCAGAGAACACAAGGACACAACCATGGGTCGAAAAATAGTAAGCCGGATCTCTAGCAAAAAAAAAAAAAAAAAAAAAAGAAAAAAAAACTGTGAATGGAACCTCCAGGTTTATTTGTCAAGCTAACAATTTACGAATCTGTCTTCAGCCGTCCGAAAACACTGAGCGATGTCACAGCCCAAGACCACACCGTAACGGTGCTTCAGCGCACCCTACAGGCATCTAACGTCCGTACATAACCCCTCACGTGCAATCGTCGGAAACGAAACAAGTACACTGACCCTTGCGGCACGGCCAACAGCTCCCACACATGCTCTTCTACGGCCCTCCCGGCACGGGTAAGACCTCGACCGTCCTCGCGCTGGCCAAGGAGCTTTTCGGCCCGGAACTCATGAAGTCGCGCGTGCTGGAGCTCAACGCCTCGGACGAACGTGGCATCTCCATCGTGCGAGAAAAGGTCAAAGACTTTGCCCGCATGCAGCTCACCAACCCCCCGCCCGGCTACAAGTCGAAGTACCCATGCCCGCCCTTCAAGATTATCATCCTCGACGAGGCCGACTCCATGACCCAGGACGCGCAGAGCGCTCTGCGAAGGACCATGGAGACTTACAGCAAGATCACGCGGTTCTGTCTGATCTGCAACTACGTCACTCGCATCATCGATCCCCTGGCATCCAGGTGCAGCAAATTTCGCTTCAAGAGCCTGGACCAGGAGAATGCTAGGAGTAGGCTGGAGGATATTGCTGCCAAGGAAGGGGTTGCTTTGGAAGATGGGGCTGTTGATGCGCTGATAAAATGTAGCGAGGGTGATTTGAGAAAGGCGATCACTTTCCTGCAGAGTGCAGCCAGGCTGGTTGGTGCTGTGGGTGCTGCCGGGGCAGGTCAAGAGGACAAGATGGACGTCGACTCGAGGCCAGTGACGGTGAGAATCATCGAGGACATTGCCGGCGTCATCCCCGGCAAGACCATTGATGCGCTGGTCGAGGCCATTCGCCCACGAGGTGCCGCTTTGACCTACCAGGCTGTCTCTAAGGTTGTAGAGGATATGGTGGCGGATGGCTGGAGCGCCACGCAAGTTGTTGGCCAGGTAAGACGAACCCCTCATTCCCCGTATCCGTTCATTTCATGGATCTGACAGTTTAACTCTGATATCATCTAGCTCTACCAAGCTATTGTGTACGACGAGGGAATTCCAAACATCCAAAAGAACGAGATCGTCATGGTTTTCTCAGAAGTCGACAAGCGTTTGGTTGATGGTTCCGATGAGCATCTCTCCATACTAGATTTGTGCTTGAGGATATCAGTCATCATGTCTGGAAGGAAACAATGAGCAGCTTGGTCGTTTGTGCATGATATTTTTAAGCCATCTAATCTTTGACACTGGCATCTGGCGTGTGGCGTTTGACGGTATGGCACAAGAAATAAATTTTGCTTATTGTTGCAATTGTTCCGAATGATCCTAAGTGATGACTTGACTTAACCAGCAGCCTCGTCCCCAATAAGACCGAGGTCGCCGTCAAGTATTGACCATAGATCCGTCTGTTGTTGATCTCTTGTCCTAACTTGCTGTGGGCTCGTTTGCCCCTGCTGAAGCCAAATGTCCGAATCTCCACCTGTCTCCTCATTCGTATCCGCAGGTGGCTGGCGTCCCAAAAGTCTGTCAACCTCATCCAAGTATTGCATCGAGGCACCCAGCGCCATCTCGCCTTCTTCCGTCTTTTCTACGACCGTCTCGAGCGTTGCGAGTTTGGCCGCCTCGGCCGCAAAGATCCAGGTCTTGGCACGACTAGAGACGTTGGGTTTTTCGAAGCCCGAAAGAGCACCGTCGCCCATTAGACCTTGTTGGCGGCGAGCTTGGCCTGTCATGGGGTACTTGGGCAAAAGTTGACTCTCCTCGGCCAAGTGGTCGAGGATCTGACACGTCTCCTTTGTCTGTTTTGCCAAGATTGTGTTTAGATGAGACTTCTGTAATATAAGCCCCTTTTGCTCGTGAGAGACAGCGAGGAGATTCTCGAGATACGGTGTGAGTAGACTTGTCGCTGAAGCCTGCCGTGGTGGACCAAGTTTCATTACTGAATCAGTATTTGAGGCGGCCGACTTGGGCGGCTCCATCACTGGTTGACGGGTTGATGAAGCGGCCTTCAACAACGACTTGCGCGCCGTGACATATTCGCGGTATTTTTCTTTGATAGTCGAGACCTGCTCCTCAACGCGCCGTCGGTTCTCGGCCACCTGTTGTGCAGAATTTTGCGACTGCGCGGGGATATCGCCTTCAGTACCTGAAGTGTGGGCGAGTTCTGCTTCTATCCATGCAATCAGCTCGTTACGCGTAAGAGTCAATGCAGCCAATTTTGCGTTGTCGGTTATCGGGGCATCGCCCGACGACTTGGCTGCCCTTCTTTTCTTGAGCACGTCCAAGAGCTGTTCCTCTTTTTTGAGGAGAAGCTTAGCACGCAGGACAGATTTTTGCAATCTGTCTAGAAGCTCGTCAAGGCTCGACTTGGAAAGAGTCTTGTCTAGAACAAAATTGGTTACAGCCTCGCTGGGAACGTCTGGCAGGGCCGGTGAACCCTCAAATATAATCTCAGGATCCAAAAACTCGGATGATGCTGCCGGCATCTGATCCAGTTGAGCAAGGCGTTTGGTGACAGCTTCTAGACGTTGCCGTTTCCTCTGCAGTTCAAGAGCGGCGAGATGGTCCGCGAGAAAGCTGACCGCTACCCCGTCGGGGGCAGGGGCCGAGGCAACTGTGGACTTGCTGTCATGTCTAGCTTTGAGAGCCTCCAATTCCTGTCTCGCCTTTAAGTTGGCGTTGAGTGCTTCCAGATATTCCCTCTGGAGGCCACGGCTTTCAGGGGGTATTTTGACGGCGGCGGGCAGGTCGACGAGCGCTAGTGGAACCCGCTCGCTGGCTGCACCATCAAGGCTAGCGTTGAGATGCGCCCCTAGTACTTTGCGAATGTGTGCGGCTTCATCTCGTGATTTTATGAAGGGTGCCAGGGCCTCTTGGGCCGCCTCCATGTTTTTGTTGACCAATACGCCGATGTTGGACAAATGATAGAGCGGTTATGTTTCAATGACGAATGGAAAGAGACAGTGAAATGATGAGCGGTGGGTGAAGACACAGAAATATCGCTTGTCTTCTCATGCGCAATTCGCCCCGCATGTACAGAGCGAGGTTTTTTATGAATTTTAAGAAGGGGCAAATAATTATAAGAGATTTGTGTATACTTTTGTGAAATTCAGCGGATGATTATGTATTCTACTTATACAAAGTATCTTCTGGTCATCAATTTGGACAATCGCTGGTTGCCAACCTTCACTCAGCCAGGAACAATTGGGGAGAAAAGCCCCACATTTAGTCGCTGCTACTGTAGTCACGCCGCCGACGCGCTCAGAGAAAAGTAAAAAGTTCGAGCTTCAAAGACGTTCGCCAACAACACTTTCGCCGCGCAAACCAACATCACGAACCCAATTCTAACCGCTATCACCATCAATAGCCCAATATCCTCTTTTAATCACAGCGGGGATAATATAGGCCTGTCTCGCGCATCGACCGTTACATTTCTGCCTCTTTAACGGTTCATGCGTGGGCCTAGCGGCTGGCCTCGCCACTTGCTGGCTACCTCTTGAGGGAACAACAATCCCGCGAGGCTGCGATAACCCTTTCGCCGCCGCATTGTTACCGAAACCACTCGATACCCTCCCGAGAGTCTTCATCACACAACCGCCAAAATGACAGACAACCACCACCGCGATGTGTCGCAGTACAAGTACTCGGCCATGTCCAACCTGGTCCTCCAGGCGGACCGTCGATTCGTCACCCGCCGCGCAGATGAGGCCACTGGTGACCCCGAGTCTCTGGCCGGCCGCCTGTCCATCCGTGACATGGGCTCGCGCATGGCCCGAGACGACGCGCCCAAGGCCAAAAAGGCCGCTCGCATGCCCGACGTCGTGCGCGGCAGCATACAAGAGGGCGGCGACGTCCTTGCTAATCAACGGTCGAAGCGGAAGACCGAGATGGGCGGCAGCATCCTCTCAGGCGCGGACCTGATGGTCGATGGCCTTCGGTACCGGCCTCGCACGCCGGCCACCCGGCAAACCTTTGAGCTCATCTTGTCCATCGTCTCCAAGAGCCTGGGTGACGTGCCACACGAGGTCGTACGGAGTGCGGCCGACGCGGTGCTGGAGTACCTGAAGGATCCCGATCTCAAGGATTTTGACAAGAAGAAGGAGACGGACGACATTTTGGGGGTTAGCATGTCACCAAAAGACTTCAACGAGCTTGTCAATCTGGGAAAGAAGATCACAGACTACGATGCGCAGGACGAAGATGAGGATATGGATGGGGCTGGCGCGGATGAAGAGATTGATGACCGCCAAGGTGTTGCTGTGGATTTTGAGGATGACGACGAGGACGAAATCGTCAACGAGGTTCGCGACGCATCATCAGATGATGATATGGATGAGGATGAGGACGAGCCGGAACCCGGAGCGGCAGAAGACGCGGATGCAGCCGAGGGCGGAGCCGACCTCGTAGACGGGGAGGCTATGATCATTGATTCCATGCCTCAGGGTAACAAGGCCGACGACCAGGACAAGGCTGCAAATTTTGTCTCAGCCCGCGAGATCGATGCGTATTGGTTACAGCGTCAGGTCGGCAAGCTGTATCCTGACGCCCATATCCAGCACGACAAGACGCATGCTGCATTAAGGATATTGTCTGGAGAGCCTGAAGAACCTGAAGGCGAAGAGAAGCAGCTGGGAGAGATTGAAAACGACCTGATGGAGCTCTTTGACTATGAACACCACGAGGTTGTGGAGAAGCTGATCGCTAACCGTGAGAAAGTGGTTTGGTTGACCAAGCTGGCCAGAGCTGAGACTGATGAAGAGCGCGCATCGATTGAGCGTGAGATGGTCTCAGAAGGCTTGCGTTGGATCTTGGACGAGCTTCACGGCAAGGCTGGCGACGAGCCTAAGAAGAAGGTCGAGATCAAGATGGACATTGATTCGACGACCTCATTAGATGCCAAGCCAGACAAGCCTGAACGTCAGGAGGGCCAGCTCGTCGGTGGTCTTCAGCCCAAGAAGCTGATAAATTTGGAGAATTTGATATTCGACCAAGGCAACCATTTAATGACGAACCCCAAGGTTACGCTACCGGAAGGTTCCACAAAGAGGACCTTCAAGGGCTACGAGGAAATTCATGTCCCGCCACCCAAGAAGCGTAGCGACCCTAGCGACGTAAGCGTACCGATCACCGAGATGCCTGAATGGGCTCGAGTTCCCTTCGGCACCACCAAGGCACTCAACAAGATCCAGTCTCAATGTTATCCCACGGCCTTTGGCGACGACGGCAACATGCTCATCTGTGCCCCGACAGGTAGTGGAAAGACGAACGTCGCTATGCTTACGATCCTACGCGAGATTGGCAAGAACCGGGACCCTGAGACTGGAGAGGTCGACCTGGATGCGTTCAAGATTGTGTATATCGCTCCTTTGAAGGCCTTGGTACAGGAGCAAGTCGGTAACTTTGGGAAGCGCTTGGAGCCCTATGGTATCAAGGTTTCGGAGCTCACAGGAGACCGACAACTCACAAAGCAGCAGATTGCCGAGACACAAATCATCGTAACAACTCCTGAAAAATGGGATGTCATTACCCGCAAGGCAACAGATCTATCCTACACCAACCTGGTCCGTTTGATCATCATTGATGAGATTCACCTGCTTCACGACGACCGTGGTCCAGTCCTGGAAAGCATCGTGAGCAGGACGATAAGGAAGACTGAACAGACGGGAGAGCCAGTCCGCATTGTCGGTCTTTCCGCCACTCTGCCCAACTTCAAGGACGTGGCCAGTTTCCTGCGTATCGATCAGAACAAGGGTCTCTTCCACTTTGATGGCTCTTTCCGTCCTTGTCCGCTCCGTCAAGAGTTTATTGGTGTGACGGAGAAGAAGCCTATCAAGCAGATCAAGACGATGAACGACATCACCTACTCCAAAGTGATTGAGCATGTCGGCAAGAACCGAAACCAGATGCTTATCTTTGTGCACTCACGCAAGGAGACAGCAAAAACAGCCAAGTACATTCGGGACAAGGCTTTAGATATGGAGACCATCAACGATATCCTGAAACATGACGCCGGTAGTCGCGAGATCCTCCAGGAGGCGGCCAATCAGGCCAACGATGCTGACCTGAAGGACCTGTTGCCGTATGGATTCGGCATCCATCATGCCGGAATGAGCAGGGCTGACAGGACAGATGTGGAGGATCTGTTTGCGGACGGAGCAATCCAGGTATTGGTGTGCACTGCTACTCTTGCTTGGGGTGTCAACCTTCCAGCACACACAGTCATCATCAAGGGAACCCAGGTGTACTCACCAGAGAAGGGTAGCTGGGTGGAACTGAGCCCTCAAGATGTCTTGCAGATGCTTGGTCGTGCCGGAAGACCCCAGTTCGATACCTACGGTGAAGGTATTATCATCACGACACAGAACGAGATGACTTACTATCTGTCTTTGCTCAACCAGCAACTTCCCATTGAGTCACAACTAATGAGCAAGCTCGTCGATAATCTCAACGCCGAGATTGTGCTGGGAAACGTGAGGTCGCGCGACGAAGGAGTAGAATGGCTCGGTTACACATATCTTTTCGTTCGGATGCTACGGTCACCTGGACTTTACCAAGTTGGCGCAGATTACGAGGATGACGAGGCCTTGGAACAAAAGCGTGTCGACTTGATTCACTCAGCTGCCACAGTATTGAGGAAGGGCAGTCTTATAAAATACGACGAGAAGACAGGAAAGCTACAGGCCACAGAGCTCGGACGCATTGCTTCGCACTACTACATCACTCACGGCTCAATGGACACGTACAACACCCTAATCCAACCAAACATTACAACCATTGAGCTGTTCAGGGTATTTGCTCTGAGCGCCGAGTTCAAATACATTCCTGTGCGCCAAGAAGAAAAGCTGGAGCTTGCCAAACTGTTGATGAAAGTTCCTATCCCCGTTAAGGAGAGCATTGAAGAGCCACACGCCAAAATCAATGTTTTACTGCAAGCCTATATTTCCAGGTTAAGACTGGATGGACTTGCCCTAATGGCGGACATGGTCTATGTCACACAGTCTGCCGGTCGTATTTTGAGAGCTGTTTTCGAGATCACCCTCAAAAAGGGCTGGGCATCCGTTGCAAAGACTGCGCTTGACCTTTGCAAGATGGCCGAGAAGCGTATGTGGCCCACCATGTCACCATTACGTCAGTTCCCGGCCTGCCCGCGCGAGATCATCAAGAAGGCAGAGGGCATTGAAGTCCCCTGGACCAGCTACTTTGATCTGGACCCTCCACGCATGGGCGAGCTCTTGGGCATGCCCAAGGCCGGAAAGACAGTATGCTCTCTGGTTGCTAAATTCCCTAGGGTGGAGATCCAAGAACACATACAGCCCATCACAAGGTCGATGTTGCGTGTCGAGTTGAGGATTACCCCGAACTTCGAATGGGATGATGAGCTGCACGGTATCTCGGAGAGCTTCTGGATCCTTGTTGAAGACTGTGATGGCGAGGATGTTCTTTACCATGAACAGTTCATACTACGCAAGGACCTCGCCCAGTCGGAGAGCAATGAGCACATTGTTGAGTTCACCGTACCCATCACGGAGCCGATGCCCCCCAACTACTTTATCTCGGTCGTCTCAGACAGGTGGATGCACTCAGAAACGCGCATTGCGGTCTCTTTCCAGAAACTCATTCTCCCTGAGAAGTTCCCTCCTCACACGGAACTCCTCGACCTCCAACCCCTGCCTGTTGCTGCCCTGAAGACCAAGGAGTATCAGGCCCTTTATCCTCACTGGAGCCACTTTAACAAGATCCAAGCGCAGGCCTTCAACTCTTTGTACACGACCGATCAGAATGTTCTCCTCGGTGCACCTACTGGAAGTGGCAAGACTGTGGCTGCCGAATTTTCGCTCATGCGGCTGTGGTCAAAGCCTGAAGCTGGCCGGGCTGTTTACATTGCACCTTTCCAGGAGCTTGTGGATGCCCGATTCCAAGACTGGGAGAAGCGGTTGTCTGGTCTCAGGGGCGGCAAAGATATTGTCAAGCTAACCGGAGAGACTGCCACGGATTTGAGACTGCTTGAAAAGGGTGATTTGATCCTGGCAACACCGGCACAATGGGATCTTCTCTCGCGGCAGTGGAAGAGGCGCAAGAACATTCAGACTGTCGAGCTCTTCATCGCTGACGAGCTGCACATGCTGGGCGCCGGTCAAGTTGGCTTCGTCTACGAGATCATCGTGTCACGCATGCAGTACATTCGCTCCGTTACCGAACAGCCGATGAGGATCGTCGGGCTGAGTGTGCCTTTGGCGAACGCACGGGACATTGGCGAATGGATAGACTGCAAGAAGCACGACATCTACAATTTCAGTCCCCATGTCAGGCCAGTCCCACTTGAGCTGCACATCCAGTCTTTTACCATCCCTCATTTCCCGTCACTTATGCTCGCCATGGCAAAGCCAACATACCTTGCCATTAACCAGATGTCGCCGGATAAGCCTGCTCTTGTTTTTGTACCCAACAGGAAGCAGACCAGAGCCACTGCCCGTGACCTCCTCACGGCATGTCTCGCCGACGAAGATGAAGATCGCTTCCTTCACGTTGATGTTGATCAAATCAAGCCACTTCTTGAAAAGATTCAAGAGGATGCCCTCCGCGAATCACTCTCGCACGGTATCGGTTACTACCACGAAGCTCTTAGCACGACCGACAGGCGTATCGTGAAACACCTTTACGACAAGGGAGCCATCCAGGTGCTGATTGCATCTCGCGATGTCTGCTGGGAGCTGGATAGCACCGCACACTTGGTCATCGTGATGGGCACACAGTACTACGAGGGCAGGGAACACCGATACATTGACTATCCCGTTAGTGACATACTGCAGATGTTTGGCAAGGCTCTTCGACCGGGCAAGGAAGGTCGGGGCCGCGGTGTGCTGATGTTGCCAGCGGTCAAGCGTGATTACTACAAGAAGTTTCTCAACGAGGCACTTCCAGTCGAGTCTCAGCTGACGGAGCAGTCTCAAAACCACGCATATCTTCACGATGCTTTTGTGACTGAGATCAGCATCAAGATGGTCGAGTCTGGAGATGACGCCCTGAACTGGACAACCTTCACCTACTTCTACCGGCGACTTTTGGCCAACCCAAGCTACTACGGCCTAGCTGATCCGTCCAACGATGGCCTGAGCAAGTACCTGACGGAAATGGTCGAGGAGACACTGACTGAGCTGTCAGAGTCAAAGATCATCGAATACGATGAGGAAGACGGATCGGTCACACCACAGAACGCCGCCATGATTGCCGCCTACTACAACATTTCTTACATCACCATGCAGACGTTCCTCCTCTCGCTCAAGGCACGCACCAAGCTCAAGGGTATCCTGGAGATTATTACGTCGGCAGCCGAGTTCGAGTCGATACAAATCCGCCGGCACGAAGAGAGTCTCCTGCGACGCATCTACGACCGCGTGCCCGTCAAGATGACGGAGCCGGTGTACGACTCGCCACACTTCAAGGCCTTCGTGTTGCTACAGGCCCACTTCTCCCGAATGCAACTGCCCATCGACCTCGCCAAGGACCAGGAGGTCATCTTGTCCAAGGTGCTTAGCCTGCTGAGCGCCACGGTCGACATTTTGTCGTCCGAGGGCCATCTCAACGCCATGAATGCGATGGAGATGTCTCAGATGGTGGTTCAGGCCATGTGGGATCGCGACAGCCCGCTCAAGCAGATTCCTCACTTCTCGCCTGAGGTGGTCAAGGTTGCCAATGAGTTTGGGTGAGTAACTTTTTTTTTAAACTCTGAGACCCGTTCTATGTACCATACTAACACCAAGTCTTACCTATCTACAGTATCAAGGACGTCTTCGACTTCATGGAAGCCATGAACCCAGAGGAGAACCCTCAGTACGAGACACTCGTCAAGCGCATGAATCTGTCGCAACAGCAGCTCGCGCAGGCGGCCAACTTTACCAACAGCAAGTACCCAGACATCTCGATGGAGTTTGAGGTCGAGGATGAAGATGACCTGCACGCGGGCGAGCCTTCGTTCCTCAGCATCAAGATTGAGCGGGAGGTGGACGAGGACGAAGACGACGAAAAGGAGAAGCCAGTGGACACTACGGTACACGCGCCGTTCTTTCCCGTGCGTAAGGCGGAGAACTGGTGGTTGGTTGTCGGGTCCGAGGCCTCCAAGACGCTCCTGGCCATCAAGCGGGTGACGATTGGGAGGAGCCTGAACGTCAAGCTCGAGTTTACTGTGCCGGAGCCCGGAAAACACGACTTGAAGTTGTTCCTGATGAGCGACAGCTATGTCGGAGTCGATCAGGAGCCAGGATTTTCGGTTACGGTTGGGGAAGCAATGGAGGTTGACGACGATGAGGAGGACGAGGATGACGAGTGAAAAGATTGATTGTATAATCCAACCTGGTTGTTTAAACTTGGTGATTTGTTCTACTTTGTCTGTCTACTGACTATGTCTAGGCTAGAGTCACTTTATTTTTGGGCGAGTTTAGAGATGGACTATACAGAGCTACTGTTTGAGTGTGTTTGCTGGTGTTTCAAACGGCGAGGATTGAAAAGAATGTGATCGAATCAGGGAGCTTGTTCTGTCATCAATGCGATCGACGGGGGGATGTGGTCATTGTGGAGATGGGAGAGAGAAAGGTCACGAGTGGCTGGCGGTGACCCACCAGAAGGAACTCAGATTCCTAGTGATGTGATACAGGACGATGGCGTGAGAACTGGTTGGCAAAGTCATGGCGTTACCTTGGGGACAGGGCGAACAAGACAGGGTGGTCGAAGGGGTTTTTGTTTGTTGAGAGGGATGGATGGATGGATGTTATACTTCTAGGTCTAGATATAGATAGTCTAGAGGTAGAGAGACGAGGACCAAGTGACCTGGTTGACCTCAAGGACTGGGATGTGGTAGGCGAGATGGTCAGCCAGGCGCCCTCGAGCTTTGACTTCTTCCATGTCCGGCAAGAGATGACCGAAGTTGGTCGGGCCAAGTACAGGTTGCAGTACAGTACAAACAACCCCCTCGGATGGATCATGCTGGGCGCACGTGACGTTTCTGTCGCATTGCCTTGTCCAAGCCAGTCAGATTGTCGAGACAAGAACAGTTGGGCAGCGCGGCGCAGGCTTTTTGGACTGGCGTCGAACCAACCAAGAGAGAATAACAGCTTGAACTTTTTTTTCTTACCTCCTACCAACTTTCAATTCTTGCAAATTGCCTCAACCCAACGGTCAGTTGGGCATTGGCACTGAAACTTGAGACAACATTTTTAATTGATAAATTGAACGACGGCTGAATTGCATATGAGATTTTGCTTGTTGGATTTTCGATGGGTCGTTACGACTGAGGCAAGAAAACGATAAGAGGCGAGCAAAAGCGGGCGCATTCAACGCGAAACTACGCGTCCACCCACTTTGACACACCCCAAATCTCCCTCGTTTTTCTCCATCCCCATCGTCACACTCCAAAAAAAGCCCGCCCACCCCTTCTCTTGGCCCAGCCAGCTCCAGCCAGCCAGCTCTGTCACTGCATCGAAATCGCCCACTTTCTCTTGCAATTCAATTTTCGATGCGTCCGAGCTAGCGCAATCCTCGACTCGCCGCACCCGCCGAGCTTCACACCAAGACACGTCCCAATTCCCAATTCAAATCCACCCATCATCATCAAAGCCCCCAGCTCCCTTACCTCACCACCACCTTACCTTGGTCAAGGAGGTACCTTGCCCAAGCTGAGGCTAGACTTTTCCACATTGCAGCAACACCTATCAACCAGCTTGCACCACGGTAGAACAACACTAAACAAAACCTCTTTCTTGCACACGCGTGGTGCACGACCACTGTTTAAGAAAAGAAAGAAAGAGAAAAAAAAACGAAGCAGCCAGAAAACACAATGTCGGACGCCGCAACTGCTGCGCAAACTGCGCCGGCCGCGCAAAAGTCGGATGACGCGAAGGACGCCGGTTCCAAGTCGCCGGCAAGCCCGGTTGCGACAACTGATGGAAAGACCGACGCCGATGGCGCGAGCGACGACAAGACCGACGCGACTCCTGCCGCTGATGCCGACAAGAAGTCCACCGAAGGCAAGTACAGGTTCCTTTGTTTGTAGTCTTTTTGCCACCCAATTGCTCCTGCCCCCTCCCAATGCAAGCTTAGCTTCAATGGGAGCTGCAGCAGCAGGAGCGCATTTTTCCGCGATGGACGAGCATTGGTTTAGCTAACAAAAAACCGCGTCATGCGTCGTGCGACAAACAGACAACGAGTCGAGCGACAAGACCGAGCAAGAAAAGGGAGACGTCGAGATGAAGGACGCGGCCGAGGATGCCAAAGAGTCGGGCGACGCGGCGGGCGCAGAAGACAAGTCAGGCGACGATGATGCCGCCACTACTGTCGCGGAAAAGGTCACAGAGGTCGTCGCCGACGCGGCTGAAAAGATCGCAAAGGCACCAGGCGCGGTTGCTGACGCCGTCGCCGAGGTCGCAGATAAGGTCACGCCGGCAACGCCTGCGGCCGACAAGAGTGGTAGCAGCAAGTCGCGCAGGAAGTCGAACGCGACACCCGGAGACGCCAAGAGGAAGCTCAACAAGAAGGGCTCGAGGGCCCGGATAACGCACACGGACGCTAAGCCTGGCGACTACTTCTTCATCAAGCTCAAGGGCTACCCCAAATGGCCCGGCATTGTCTGCTCGGAAGACATGCTGCCCCAGACCCTGCTCAGGACGCGCCCCGTGACGGCCATGAAGGCTGACGGAACATATCGGGACGACTACGCGGATGGCGGCAAGCAGATGCACAACAGGACGTTCCCGGTCATGTACCTGGCCACCAACGAATTGTGAGTTTTATGTTCTGGCCTATTGATGTTGATTGAACACTATGGGCTGGTATGCCAGGTGGTGACTTGGCGCTAACATTAGCCATCGCCTGTTTGTAGCTCCTGGATCCCCAACACAGACCTCGAAGATCTGGATACCTCGACTGTTGCCTCCTTGGTGACCCCCAAGATGCGCAAGGACCTCCAGGCTGCTCACAAGCTCGCAGCCGAGAAAAACGACCTCGACTACTTCAAGGATCTTCTCATTAAGCATCAGGAGCATCTGTTGGAGGAGGAGAAGGAGTTGAGGGCTGCCGAGGCGGCTGCGGCAGCCAAGGTAGAGTCAAAGGCTGCATCTTCCACCAAGAAGGCGGCAAAGAAGAGCTCTGCTGCCAGGGAAAGCACAGACGAGGATGTCGAGATGGCCGATGCTGGTGATGATGAGGAGGCTCCCGCTCCGGAGAAGAAGACCTCCAAGAAGCGCAAGGCTGAGGAAGAGGCTGCCGTAAGTTTCGTCTGACAGGTTACTGATTTTGTGCTGCTTGCGCTAACATTGGATCGCTTCAGACTCCTCAGAGGGCAGAATCGGTCAAGAAGCCCAAGATAAAGCTCACCACCAGCTCTACTCCTAAGACGGCTAACGGCGCCTCCACACCCAAGTCTGCCCAGCCCGCATCAGAGGCGAAGCCCAAGGCGGCCAAGGCTAAGAAGCCAGCGGCGGAGAAGAAGGTCGAGAAGGCGGAGCCAGTGGTACCAAAAGAGCCGGAGCTCTCTCCGGAGGAGAAGCATCAACGAAAAGAGGTTCGTAGCGGCATCTTTCAGTGCTGTGGCTCAAAATTGTAACTCCGGGAGCATGACTAACAAGCTACGCGCGTAACAGAAAGAGGTCCTGTTCCTTCGTCACAAGCTCCAAAAGGGACTCTTGACGCGTGATCAAGAGCCCAAGGAGGCTGAGATGAAGACCATGTCGGAATTCATCACCAAGCTCGAGGGCTTCCCAGACCTCGAAGTCAGCATCATTCGGGCAACCAAGATCAACAAGGTGCTCAAGGCGATCCTCAAGCTGGAGAACATCCCCAAGGAGGAGGAGTTCAAGTTTAAGCCAAGGTCACAGTCGCTCCTGGACAAGTGGAACAAGCTGCTGGCCGGCGACGGGGGTTCCGGTTCGGCCAACGGGGTCAACGGAGCTTCCAAGAAGTCTGCCACTGGTACCAGCGAATCCAAGGCGGACAAGAGTGACAAGAGCGACAAGAGCGAGACCAAGTCTGAGCCAGCAAGCGCAAATGGACTCAAAGAGAATGGTGACTCAAAGAAGGAGGCCACGCCAGCCAAGGCCGAGGAGCCAGCGACCAAGAGTGAAGAGCCATCTGTAGAAGCAGAGAATGACAGTGAGGCAAAAGAGGTGAGCTGAGTTTCCTACCAACCTCGTTAGAAAGCACGCAATACTGACATTTCTGCAGGAGGATACCAAGCCCACAGAGGCCGTCGAGGCAGCTGCTTGAGTGTGATGAACAAGAATGAAAAAAAGGAACACCAACCAAAAAAGAAGCATAATAATTTGTCATCACAGATGCTTTCATGGCTTTTTTCCTTCTCCTTATTTTTTGAACCAACGTCAGCTATTTCACTTCATCGGGGTCTGTAAAAACAAATGATATTTGCGCGTTTTGACCAGAGCACTCTTTCTTTTTTTTATCATATTCATGCCCGCTTAGAGCCCTCGTTCGTCTTTTTACGGTCACCAGAGAAAATTGGGAGGTAAGGAACCTTTTGTGGGTGCGTTTGTGTTGTGGGAGTTGTGTTGAGAGAGCGCGACAAGAAAGAGACAGACTCACGATCTGCCCTGGTTCCTGACCGTTTGGCGGCCTTGCTTTCCAATTGGCTTGTCAATGTCTCTCTTGTTCTTTTCTCTATCTTCTTATTGGCGTTTTTATCTCACTCCATCTGTCGGGTGAGCTGTGACGCGAGACCAGATCACTCTTGTGGGAGACATACTTTTTGTTCTTTCATGGGCATTTCGGGATACGGATGATACGGTTTTGCTCGTGGGACTCAAGGGAGACTTGTGTTCATTGGGGACCTCGTACGCCTAGCAAGGACCCACAGAGCGGACATTGGCATGTTTGTGGGACGGGGTATATTCAGGGAGAAGCAGGATGGAATGAGATCCATAAGGAGGAGTACTGGACGGACTTTACAAAAGACATCATTGAGGTGATCGATGGCTCAAGTCTCCTAGGGATCGATCAAACGACTTTTTTTCTCACTTGTTTGTGTTCTTTTTCTTTTCCTCTAAAATGAATGACATGGTGGATTTTATGGGAGGCAAAAATCAGATTTGTCTTTTGGGAGGGTGAGAAAACAGGCGAGCATCAGAGATGGGGACTGTCCTACAGAGGGCACTACGAAGTGCTCTCTTGAGAGCGGCATGGTCCTCCTCTCAAGGAAGCGAGCTGAGGCTGTTTGGCTAGACATTTTTTCCCTCCGTTCTTATTTTTCTGTTTTCCCTTGTTTTGTTACTTAACAAACAAAAGCTCGTGGCCTATGAGATGATACAGGTTATTGTTGGGAGCAAGTTTGGCTTTTGATATATCACATATAACTGGTTTTCGTTTGAGGGACTCTGATTTTTTTTTCTCTTTTTTTTTCTCTTTTTAATCCGACGACTCTGCAAAGGGTGAAAATAAAAATTGCAAGTTAACGTGTTTAATGGTAAAAGTACGCCCGGTAAGGTATTGCTTTTTGCGGCATCAAGGGCTGTAGTGATCCCCTAAAGGAGTGAAGGGCAGTTGTCAATTAGTGGCCCGTGCTCATCGACTCTAGGTTCATCACTGCAGCGACTTGAGCGCATTCAATCAAATCAACAGCCCAGCAGCATCTCATCGAAATATTCACTAAGAAAGAAAGAAAAGTCGAGTAAAAAAATAAAACACTACTTTTGAGATTGAACCGTATCTATCAGGCTGCAAACCTGGCCACTTTACCGACTGCCACCAGCAAAAATATTGTAATCTTTGTCCTAATCAGAAAATGGCGTCCGTTTTGGACGAGGAAGAGCATCAGGTAAGTAGGTGTTGGGTCAACTTGACGCGCTAAAGCGATATATAAGACCTGGGAGCCTTTTGAGCAACCCCCGGTATAATACATGCACTTCAACTTACCTCATGTGCTGATGTGGAACGGAATCTCTCCAACTAAAGACGGCGTACATTTTTACTCCCCTGGAGGAAGCCGCAGCAGCAAGCAGCGCACCCCGGCCGCCCAAACGACGAAAAGTCGAATCGGCGGCGGCGGCATCAGGCACACAGGACCAGGACGGTGCTGCCACCGCACCGCCCAACGGCGACGTCAACGCTCCAGCCTCTCTGTTCGTCCCGCTCCTCGGCGGCGCAGAACCCGCCGAGTGCGTGGCGGCCCGCGCGGCGCTCTTCGAGGCCAGCTGGGCGCGCGTCGACGGTGCCGTGCAGCGGGTTCTGCGCAAGGCGAACGCGTCAACACTAGAGCAGGTGTGTGGGTTTGTCGACCAGCACAGCGGTGCCGGCAGCAGCAGCGACGACGACGGGATCCCGGCTGCGTTCATCGTGACGGGGCCAAACGTCTCGTCGCAGGACCTTTTATTCTCGCAGCTGGACGAGCGGCTACGCGCTGACGGCGGCGGGGCGGGCTTCGTGCGTGTTGGTTCCGGTGAGGCGGCGAACCTCAAGGCCGTGCTCAAGAAGATCATCCGCGGCGTGTGTGCGTGCAGGGCTGGGGAAGGGGATGCCGGGGATGATTTGGAGCTTGCGACGTCGTCGTCCTCGCGGAGAAAGTACCTCGACTATGACCTCGAGGCGCTGCACGTGTTTCTCAAGTCGAACCACCAGGACAACTCGGCCACCCCCGGCGGGAGGAACAGCAGGCGCGTCTGCGTAGCCTTTGAGGACAGCGAGGGTTTCGACAGCGGCCTGCTGTCGGACCTGATTGCGCTCATGAGCTCGTGGCGCGACCGCATCCGCTTCGTGCTGCTGTTTGGCGTCGGCACCTCGGTCGAGCTGCTGCAGGCCCGGCTGTTGCGCTCGACGCACCGGCAGCTCCGCGGCGCGCAGTTCGACGTCGTCGGCACCTCCACCATCCTCGATCAGGTCGTCAGGGCGTGCCTCGAGCAGGCGGACGAAGGTGTGGTGCTCGGCCCGGCGTTCCTGGCTGCGCTGCTTGAGAGGCAGGTGGAGCATGTTGCGAGCGTGCAGATGTTTGTCAATTCTGTCAAGGTGAGATGATTTACTTTTGGCCCCATTTGTCCTTGTGCCAGTCTTTCAACAGCGTTTGCTAATCCGAAACTATGACATCTCGACGCTAGTTTGCCTACATGTGTCACTTCTACGCAAACCCTTTGAGCTTTCTCCTAGCGGATGGACAGGAACACCTCATTCGGCCTGAGCATGTAGAGGCAGTTCGCAACCTGGGCTCATTTCGTGACGAGGTCGAAGACGCAGTGGATGAGGGTGGCTCTCAGCTTGCCCATGCACGCTCGCTTCTAGAGGACGAGAACTACATTCGTACCCATATTCAAGAGCATATGGCCAAACGGAGGGCATGGGTGAGGAAGCTGTCTCGGTCTTTGCAGCTCATCGTTGATGGGGGCTTGACTGCTACTGAATTCACGTCTTTGTATGTATCTGCTGTGGCTAATGGTCTAGACCTGGCAGCGAGACAGATTGGTGTCATTGATACCATCAGGGCCATGTCTCCAGAGGAGTTGATAGCTGCTCTGGAAAAGCTCACAAGTCTCGTCAAGGCCGAGGTCGCCGATGGAGCCCAGACTAGCGACAATGAGGGCGCCGCTGCCGAATCATCTGCTGCACTATTCATACAAAGCCTGGACACTATTCGCAGCTTACAGGCACGCGCGGAGGACAATGATACGACGCTGCGGAGCAAGTACAGCACCCAGGGAAGAATATTAAGAACGACAGTTGTGGCCCAAAAGGTGCAGCTAAGCCGCGACAGTGCCGCGCTGACAGAGGACGACAAAGAATACAGCGACGTGATGGACCGGCTGACAGATCATCTCGTGGCTGTCCTCTCGTGCCAAGCCGCTGACGAGCTCTTTCTCCACGAGGCCTGGCTCTACGACTCGGAATCTCCCCACGGCGCCGTCTTTGTGCCCACGCCAGGCGTCACCACCGAGAGGGCGCTCGCCAGGCCCCACGACTACCTCTCCTGCTCCTGCTGCCCTGCCAATGGTGGGCTTGCCCCGACCCTGCCCGCCGCCTCGATCCTCTACCACCTGTACCAGGAGGCCGGACCTCTGGTCAACGTGGCCGATCTCTGGACTGCGTTTTCTGCGCTCGTCGTCGGGGAAGAGGAAGATGCTGAGGACGACGAGGGCAAGGGCAAGGAGCGCAATGCTTTGGTGCTCTTCTATCGCGGCCTTGCCGAGCTGCGTGCGATGGGCTTTGTTCAGTCGACCAAGAAAAAGGAAGATCACATTGCGAAGCTCAAGTGGCTTTGAGGAAGGGTTCTGCGCGTATGAGGCCTTTTTTTGGGGAGGTGTTTTTACCAGTAAATCGCCAGCTCACGGTTTGAAGCTTTGTTAGTTCTTAAGTTGTCTGCTTCGAGTTACTAATCTCGAGGGTTGCTTTGTGGAGAAGCGAATGACCTTGAACGACAAAGGGTATCTGCCACTGGTTAACCGGAAATACACCCCAAGCAGCAAATCGGGTTTTACCTACTCTCTCTTTTTTTTTCTGTTAGTGGCGTATCTCTCGCCTACTTTTCTTGCTGGGGCTGGAACCTGTTGTTTAGTGTCTCATCTTAGTGCGGGTTCGGTCAAAGGACCAAAAAGACAAACAAACGAAATAGAAGACGTCAAAGGAGGTGCTAACCCGCAAACGCCTTCAATGGCGCCTAATTCTATCTAGTTCCAATGCTAGTCACCACCAAATAAAACAGACGACTGGTCTGTTCGTGGAAGCCGGGGATTAAGTCACAGAAAAGGGGAAAGAGGACGGAAGGGGAAAAAAGGACACAGATCACTCACATGTCCAAGTTCAGAAAAAAATAAAGCTGTTCCTGTCAAAGAAAGTCCGGAACAGTCAGCGTCGACAATGAGTGGTTTTGACCACCTGCTCACACACTCCCACAGCAACACAAGAAAAGCAGGCATTTCTCGATAGTCGGGTGGGAACAAAAGAATGGAAATATTTACAAGAGTCTCTAGGCCGGATATATTTTGAGCGTGTTTGTTGCTTCATCGCTTCCGGTCGAACCCGGTTTTCGTCTTTCTCTGCCGCATCTGAATCAAACACTGTCGCTTTCATTCTACTCTTTTTTTCTTCTTTCTCTCTTTGCCTCTTCTTGCTGCTTTTCTCTACTATCGTCCTTCTCTTTCTTCTTATTCCATCTCATATAATCTTCTTGACTCGGCTTTTTCTGAGCATCGACACACTCTCTCTTGCTCACCTCACTTTGAAGAGCTCCAAAAGTGCAACCTCTCTTCTCACTTTTTTTATTATTGCTGTCAAACCGGGCCATATTATTCTTCTTCTTTTTATTCTTGATCCTTGATTCTTGATTTTCTCTCTTTCCTCTTTGGATATTCTCCCTCGTGCACAGGCTCCCTCCTTCCGCATACCATAAACAGCCCAAAATCCTTTCTGCCCCGGGGACAGCATCACCTTTTGTAGGGTGTCATTACTTCCATCTTGGTCACCTTGAAAATCTCGAGATCCTCAGAATTTGGAGTTCTTGCAACGGATGATTTCTTGATCTTCTCTGGTTCAAAAAAGGTACAAAGAGAAAGAAAAAAAAAACAAAGCGGGTTACAAAGGAGGAAACTCACAAAAGACAAAAGGAGGGACAAAAAGAATTACATCCTTTCAAAGAGGCACAAACAACCTATTGACAACCTCGATCATCGTCGTCTGCGACTCACCCCACAAAGCCTCAAAGGTATTTAGGTTGTTTGCTACAACTGCATCTGCAAAACAAAAAACAACAAAAGACACATTCACCTTTTGCTATCAATCAACTTTACAAAGTACGACAAAAGGGAAAAAGAAGTTTCAGCTTTGCAACTACCAAAAAAAGAAAGAAACAACGAAAAAAAAACCATGTACCACCGTGGACACGATCAACAACGCAAGATGTCACGCCAAGCATCTCGACAACTCAGCCAGTCGGCCATTCCCCCCATGTCACCTCTGGAGCAGGTAGTCGACCAGCAACAACAACAACAACAACAACAATCACAACAGTCCTCATCAAGTCCATCATCCCCCACCTCCATCCCGACCTCATCGTTCCCATGCCCATCAGCAACAGCGCTCGGCCAACGGCGCGCGGCCCGCAACCCGGCCCTGGCACAGAAGCTCGCGCAGATGGCGCTCCCGCTGGCGCCGCTGGTGCAGCTGACGACTGGGCAAATCCACCCGGCGTTCCCCGCGACGCTGCTCAGCTTCTGGCTGCTGACGGACGACGAGCTCGAGTCGCTGGCCTCGTTTTACCACCAGCGCACCCCGTCCAACCTCTCGCGCTTCTACCCTTGTCCCGTCTCGTGGTCGTCGGACCTGCCGCTCGAGGAGAAGCGCAGGAAGCTCGGCAAGTTCATCGGTCTGCGCGGCTGCGAGACTCCCACCCACCACGTCGTCCTCGCCAGGTCTGCCGAGGATCTCATGGACGAGGCTAGGCGGAACGCCGGGGCCGAGGATGACGGCGATGAGGCACTCAGGAGAAAGTTTGGGTTCTACAGGTGAACTTGCTGCTGTGCATGTCTGTCTGGTTGGCGTTGGTATTATGCTTGATTTTGCGTTTGGGTTATGGGTTTAGAGCTGGTTTTTCTTTCTTTCTTTTTTTTTCCTGCCCTGTTTTTTTTTGGATTTAATCCGTTTATTTGCGGCATTGGCAGGCTTGTCTTTTTTTTTATCTTGTAGTTTGAACCCCAAGACACTTTTTTTTATTACACAGTCTTGATACTGGAAAGCGGGCATATATATGCGCAAAGGGAGTGAAAGCAAGGAGTTTATCTGGCTCGTGCATTTGCTTTCAAACACAAACACTCTCTTCTCATTTTTTTTCTGTTTGCATTTGCGTTTTTGGAATACACATATTCCATTTGCGTACCTAGATTCAGGATAAATTAATCCATTCCCACTTGTTGGGCATTGTATTCTTATGACTGTTCAGTTTTTATTCAAACTCAACTCACAATACTTGCATGTCGTTCAGCAATAATCGCTTTCTGTGATTGGTCAAGAACATGACTGATAGATGAAACCGTTCGAGTGTAACCAACCAACAAACCCATTCATTTGTGCTAAAGCCTCCGAATCGGGGAATTTGGTTTATACGAAATGCGACTTTGTTGTATGAGAAAAACTAACCCATAACGCCATGCACCAATGCATCATCACATCCCATATTCCTTCAGCAATCAAAAGTCGCCCTTCCCCCCTGCTCCTCTTCCAGTCTCAAAACTTGAAGCACCGCTTTGCAGATGCTTTGTTGAAAGACATGAATCGCATGAAAAGAAATCACCAAAAAGTCGGTTATCTACAAATGGGCGCTTGACTCTAACCCAAATTGACAAAGAGACCCGACATGAAAAAATAGCCTCTGTCTTTGGTCAAATTACAACACCGTCCCTAGAACAAAGAACCCCATCATTTCTTTCCCTTCTTCTTCTTCTTGCTGGAAGGCGTGCCGGGCTCACTAGGCGGCGCAGAAGGGGTCTGAACGGGTGCGGGTGCTGCAGGGGCGGGGGTGGAGGACTCGGGGACGTCGTCTTCGACGAGGATGCCGTCTTCCGAGCTGCCGGGGGTCTCCTTGGAGGTTGCGGGGAGGGACTCGGAGGTGGTGGTGGTGGGAGACGACGCGGCGGGTTGCTCGATGCCGGCGGCGCCCTGGCGTTTGGCCCACCATTCCTTTTCGGCCTCGGTCTGGTTCGTGATGTCGTCAAGGCGCTTGCGCAGCATCGTGTTGGCGGCGATTTCGTTGGCGGATTGGAAGATTGTCTGGCCCCAGTTGGGAGCGAGTGCGTTGGCCTTTTGGTTTCACGAAGAGTCAGTCCTGGTCTTTGAATTGCGTTTGCAGAAAGGGGGAGAGCATAGCAGTCGAGTGCTCACCTCCATAACGACATCCCTCAGCTCCTCCTCCATCTCCTTCTCCGCGCGGCTGAACCGCTGCCACAGGTCATCGCCGACGCTACCCCGGGCCAGCAGCGAGCTGCAGGCGGCCTTGGCGGTGCGGATCTGGATGATGCGGTGGATGTCCTCGACGGCGCGGCGGAGCAGGGCGGTACGCAAGACGCTCTCGGGCACCTTGGGCGCCTTCTCGGAGCCGTCCTCAGGGTCCAGGTGGAGCAGCGACAGGTAGATGTTGCGTTGTAGGTGCGGCGGGAACCAAGGAGCCAGGTTGGCGCTTTGTGCTAGAATGGGTGGAAAGGTTTGGTTAGAACGCAATCGGTTTTATGCACAATGGGGAGGCGTCGCCGGTCACATACTCGCTTTCCTTTTCCTGTAGACGCTGGAAAATGTCATAAAAGTTCCGCCCAGGACGAGAATGTATGAGAATGGGAGCACAAGGCTCATCCAATCTATTCCGAACATGATGCCGGTGACTGGCCGAGTGTCGCCAGTGGTTTGATTTGAATTGTTTGAATTTTCTGGCTGTTAAAGTTGTCTTTTCGGTTCAAAGTATTTCTGTGGTTTTTCTTTGTTCAAGCCCGATCGCAGATTGTCTTTACTGTCGTCGGTTTTTGTAAAATGCGGGTTGGCGGGCGATTTATTTTTGGGGCAACAAAAGATGCCAACTGTTGTTGCACGCGGCGCAACTTTGGAAATGTGTCCATACGCTGCCCACACTGTCACAAAGGTTCCCGGGGTCCTGGCGCGATTGACCTGCAACGCTTAAAGCGGCGGGTGGGACGTCAAAGGTACATCAGCTGTCGTACATGATACAGCCAAGACACAAGTACCGCACGAGTCGCCCGATCAGGCCCACGTCAAACCTGGTACCCAAACCCTGCCAGGAACCCCCCCCCGTTATCCGCAGCGGGTCTTCCGGCAGGCAGGCAAGCGTGGATAACGTCACCCCGCGAAGTTCAGGCGCGACCTTTAGCTCCACGAGAAAGCATCAATTCTGCCGATTTCCATCTCTCTTTCGACCAACCGCAGTGAGTGACTCTCGTAGCCAGCGTTGTTTACGGTCTTTCGATTGCCCACAGTACAAGTAAAGTCACATTACACAACTCGGGGCCGATTAAAGAGGCCGATGCGCACATTTCAAGCATAACCTACGTTTCATCGCCAGGCACTCAACACCATCAAGTGCATTTCGAGCAGCTGAGGTACCTGCATCTACATATTAACTCTGCCGTCCCCTCCGCAAAGCAAACACACACGACACCTTCGATCCAGATCGAGGAAAAACTCGGCACTCAGAGATTAGCCATGTTATTAAGGTTGCGAGGGCCTGATGGCATGCTCCGTATTGAGCTGGACCCAAAAGACACTTTCAATAAGCTTGGACAAGAGGTATGCAGCGATGTTGTTTTTAATATCATGGACCCACTGGGTTGACCTGGACCACCCAAAGACTGACCGGCTGTATCACTTGTTTCCGCTATATATAGCTCATGGGCAAGCTACCGCCCACGGTCGACCCTGCAACAATCACTGTTTCCAATGCGCCAGGATCTCAAGGTGATAAAAAGCTGCTGAAAGATATCGCCAAGTACAAGGTGGAAGCTATTGGCTTAAAGTTCGTCATCATGGCCAGTCTCACAAACAACCCGGATCGAAGAGCATTTGGACAAACTGACCAAACTTTACCACAGACACGGAGACCTCATTTTTGTAGACTACAAACACCAAGGGGCAGAAGCCGATGGGACAGCCAATAGCGATGGTGCTTCCCAACCCTTGACCTCGACGACAAACCGCTTGAACGGTCAGCCGGTTCTTCCGACTGAGGACCTACCCATAGACCCGTTGCCCACACCAGCTCCAGGTGCTACTATCAAAAACCCGTGGGAGGTTGTCAGGCAGTCACCGCTAGATGACAGGCTAGACAAGAAGGATGGAAAGATACCGAGAAAGAGAGACGCCATGTGCCGTCATGGGCCCAAGGGCATGTGCGACTATTGCCAGCCGCTCGACCCCTTTGACGCCAAGTTCCTGGCCGAGAAGAAGATCAAGTACCTTTCGATGCACGCCCACCTCCGAAAGATCAACTCGGCTACAAACAAGCCCGAATTAGGAAGCTCCTTTATCCCTCCACTATCTGAGCCCTACTTTCGTGTAAAGCATGACTGCCCATCAGGCCATCCGCAGTGGCCCGAAGGCATATGCAGCAAATGTCAGCCGAGTGCCATTACGCTGCAACCACAACCTTTCCGTATGGTTGATCACGTCGAGTTTGCTTCGCCATCTATCGTTGACTCCTTTATCAATACCTGGCGCCGGACCGGCGGCCAGCGGTACGGAATTATGTACGGCAAGTATTCAGAGTACGAAGAGGTGCCACTAGGAATTAAGGCGGTCGTGCAGGCAATCTACGAACCCCCACAGGTTGACGAAGTTGACGGTGTCTCGTTGAACTCGTGGGATAATGAAAAGGATGTCAACCAAGTGGCGAGATTGTGCGGCCTAGAGCCAGTGGGCGCCATATGGACAGACTTGCTTGATGCAGGCGCGGGCGATGGATCAGTGGTTTGCAAGCGCCACGCAGACTCGTACTTTCTCTCATCCCTCGAGGTTTGTTTCGCAGCACGGCTGCAGGCACAGCACCCGAAGCCGAGCAAGTGGAGTGACACTGGACGTTTTGGGTCGAATTTTGTCACATGCATCATCTCGGGTAACGAGCAAGGTGAAATTGCGATATCGTCGTATCAGGTTTCGAACGAAGCGGTCGAGATGGTGCGGGCCGACATTATGGAGCCATCGGCAGACCCTACGGTGATGCTGGTTCGGGAAGAAGAGGAAGATGACGGATCCACGAGTCGAACGCGGTACATTCCTGACGTATTCTACCGTCGAATCAACGAGTATGGGGCAAACGTGCAGGAAAACGCCAAGCCGTCATTCCCAGTCGAGTACCTTTTTGTCACGCTGACACATGGTTTCCCCGATGTGGCAAAGCCCATGTTTTCGGATGAGGGTGCTTTCCCGATCGAGAACCGGGAGTACATGGGCGAGAGCCAAGAGCACAGCGCGGCCGCCAAGGCTCTCAAAGTGCATGAGAAGGCATCTTCTGGTTCCTCCAAGGACGGGATGAAGGTTTCCAACTTCCACTTGTTGTGCTTCTTGCACCAGATGAGCGTACTTTCAAAGGCGAGTTTCCTCCGTCTGGATCTTTTGCGTTGTTTTCAAAGGGTTATTCGTGGGAGTAGATTGCAGTAGACTAACTCTAGTGCCTTTCTGGCTGGTTAGGATGAGGAGAGCTTGTTATGCCGTGTGGCTACACAGCATGACCTGGCCGATGCTTTCCAATTACGTTCTACTACGGGTTGGCAGACACTGATGGCAATTTTACAATCGACTGGTGAGAGAATCCCCAAGCGATCCCGGCAAACTGATGTTTTGGCTGCAGACCCTGCAGCTTCCTCATACCCAGGCCGCCGTGGAATTGATGACTCCGATGAACGACTTGCTAAGCGTTTTGCCTCCGTTAGGCTGAATGCTCGTGGTGATGGGCGCAACGGCCGCGATCGCCCGTCTGCTCATGAGACTTGAGACGACCTTTCCTACTTTGTGGTATGATTTGTCCTCGTCCAGGTGGGAGCTTTGAGGGTGATAGCTACTTGCTGGTATTTTGGGCTGTGCGAGGCGGTGCAGGAGGCACTTTAACCCGGGATGGATGCGCGCGCGAATGCCCAGGGGCGAGGATATAATGGTGCTTTTGGCGTTATTGGCGATGAACGGGGCCATGAGGTAGACAGGGCAGGGGGTCTGACTTGATATAAGTCCAAAATAAGAAACTTGCATGACTATTTATGCGAATGAGTGCCGGCGACTCATGATGGTAGACTCTACAGTATAGGCTAAAGGAAATGTCAGACTATTCAACGTTTGGTTTAGGGCGGATTTGCTGGCATATATGATGTGACCAATTGAGTGCAGGGTAGGTGAGATTTTGTAATGATAATCCAGTGACGCAAACAGATTCTCGCTCACTCTACCACTTCAACTGCACGTCGAGGTATTACCCAATCGAGACAATAAAACTAATACCACTACATATTTTCTCATTTCAGGCCTCACGTCCATTTTGCATTTTGGTTGAATCATAAAAAAGTCAGCAAATGTCAATTTACAGGCCTGTGTCAAACTTGGCGGAAATCAATCAAGATCATCTTTGGCACGTGCAGTCGTGAAAAAGAAAAAAAATGAGCAACACAACAAAAGACAAACCAAAAGACAATGGCCAAGAGGAAGAAGAAGACGACTACATGAATATGGTCTTCACGGACCCGGCTCCCTCCGCACCCGAGACCTCTCTGCAGCGCCGCCAGCGCGAGCGGCGCGAGGCGGCCGAGAGGGCGCGCCACAAATCCAAGGCGGAGTTGGCCGCCGAGGAGGCCGACAAGCGCGAGGCTGCGCTGGCGCGGTCCCTCATTCACGAGGACAATGGCAGCAGCGGAAGCGGCATGGCGGCCAAAAAGAAGAGCAAAGGTCTCGCCATGATGGCCAAGATGGGCTTCCGGGCAGGCCAGGGCCTCGGCGCGCCAGAGGGCCAGCAGGGCAGGACGGAGCCCGTGCGCATCGTCGTCAGAGAGGATCGGGGCGGCATCGGACTCGATGGTGAGCGGAAGCGGAAGATGAGGGAGGCTTATGGCGACGGCGAGGACGGGGAGGGCAGCAAGGCGAGGAAGGTGGTGGTGGACGAGGGCGAGTACAGGGAGCGGGTCGCGCGCGAGAGGGAGGCGATGCGCCTGGAGAGGGTGCTGGGCGCGGCGCAAAAGGTTGCGGAGAAGATGGGTGACGAGAAGGAGGAGGAGCAAGAGCAGGACAAGGTTGGAGGCCAAGAGACGAAAAAGCCACGGCCGCTAAAGTCCGTCAACGTGCTCTGGCGCGGCCTGGTGAGGCAGCGCGAGGAGGCGGAGCGCGAGCGAAGGATGCGCCACGATCTGCAGCAGAGCCTGTCGCGGCTTCCTACGTACGAGGATGACGAAGAGGACGAGGATGACCGGCGGGCGCTGGGCAAGGATGGGAAAAAGGCGCCGCTGGTTGTGTTTGAGGATCTGGACGAGGAGGATCCTGAGCTGGACGATTTCAACGCCAAGGGTGCTGCGGAACGGTTGCAGAGCGTCGTCGACCACCTCAGGAGTGCGCACCGGTACTGCTTCTGGTGCAAATACAGATACACGGATGAGGAGATGGAGGGTTGTCCTGGGCGGACGGAGGAGGATCACGACTAAAGCGAGGGTAGATGAGACTAACAAAAAAAGTCGGGTAATATTTTGGTACGGAGACGAGACTCCTTCTTACAGCGTTTCTATATGCCCCAGGCTCATGTAATATATTACAAATTATACAAAACGCACATGCCCAAAGTTCTTTCGGCCATGGTACTACTGCGCATCTTCTTGATCAACAAGGATATCAGCCAACCCCATCTCCTCCACCGCCATATGGTACCTGTCGTTAAACTCCTCATCCGAGGACACGCCTATCTTTTGGTAGTAGTGGTCCTGCAAAAGGGCCAAGAGCACCTCGGCCTTTTGCTCCTCGGTCAGCTCGACCTGCTGCACACCGGCCTCTCTTGCAGCCTCCTCGGCCGAGGCGTCGAAGGCGGCCTGGATACGTTGATTGACCTCGACCAGCTTCCTGTTGCTATGGCTCAGGTCGGCCGTCTCGGCCAGCAGCTCCAGGCAGATCATGTGGGACGGCGAGTAGCCGTAGACCTCCCACAGGGCGCGCAGGGCCACCAGCAGGCCGGTGTGGTCGCCGCACTTGCGGAACGAGTGCAGCAACATCCGCGTCAGGGCGCCCCGCGGCTGCTCATTGGCACCCTCGGTGCTAAAGGTCCAGGTGGAGCTGACCATGCGCGAGAAGAGGTCCCTGCAGATGGCGATCTCCTTGTGCCGGATCTCGTCCGTCACGGCCGACCAGAACAGCCGGTTGACAGCGAGGGATTTGTACAGAGCAAAGAAGGTGTATGCGTCCGGTTGGAGCAGGTGCTCCTCCGTCAAGCGGTTGTAGACATCACGCGCCTTCTCTCCCTGGCCCTCCTGGTTGTACGACTCGAGCAGCTGGTTGAGCATGAAGGCGTCGGTCGTGATCTCGCACGACTGGAAGGCAACCCACAACTTCTCAAGCTTGGTGTGCAGTCGTCGCTCGCGGTAGTTTTCGGCCATGAGCGAAAAGGTCTCAAGACTGGCCTGCGGAATGAAGTGCAACCCAAGCCTATTGGCGACCTCATCCTTACTCTGCGGCGTCTGGAGCAGGCGGATCGGCCAGTCGACTAGAGCCTCCCGGCGGCGCAGCTCGACAAAAGTTTTGCGGGACTGGATCATCGCCCATGCGATCTGCTCGCCCTTTTCCAGATTCTCCGCGACGCCGGATCGCAGCATCGCGCCAATCAGCCCGTTAACCTGCACCTTAGCGGCCAGAATACCCTTGGTCTGCATGAATTTGAGCACGCTCAGCGCCCCCTCCAGGTCGCCAGCGCCAATCAGCCGCTTCAGCCACTTGCCCATGAAGAATTGATTCGCTACCTTGAGCGGCAGCCTCGTCTTGCCGCGCGCGTCTATGGTGCCAGAAAACATCATGTCAACAAAGACGTGGAAGGCCGTCTCGGTATGCTTGGCCACCAGGAGCGCCGAGATGACCTCGTCGTAGTCCTCAATCTTCATGTCCTTGCCGAGCAACTTCCGCAGCAGTCGGTACATGTCCCAGGCCAGGTCCTGCCGACGGCTGTCACGGACGCAAGCTCTGATGAAGTGAAGTATGAAGCGGGGGCTGGACCGCGAGGCCTCTGGCAGTGCCAGGTATTTTTCGAGCGCCCAGTGCGCGCGGTCAACGTCGCCATGGATCGAATACATGCGTACGCCGAGCTCGAGGTACTTCTCTTCTGACGCAGGGTCGACAGGAACAAATCGTCTCCAAGCCTCGAGGGCCTCTGTGCGTTTTCCATCCACGAACGCAGCCTCTATCAGCAGCAGCTGCTGGCCATCATCCAAATCCACGCCTGCGTTGCGCAGATCCTTGCCGAGCTGATATACACGACTCATTCGGCTGGTGTTCTCGGGTCCATCCCAAGACAGTAGGTCCCAGAGAAGGTCCCACGCCCCAGGGGGCACTCTCTCCCAAGAGTTTTGCAGCACAGGTCGGGCAAGCGAGTACAGCCTCCAGGCATCGTATATGGTCTTTTGCCTGACCTTGCCGGGGGTCTTCATCTTTTTGGTTGCCCGCTGCAGGTTCCAGTTGAGCTGCATTATCTGCCTCGTCTGCCGCACATTGAGACCCTCCACGTCAATTTCGTGCGCAAACTCCCCATCCTCGTTGCCCAGGGCTTCGTTCAAGTCCTTGTTGATCACCTTGCCGTCCTCTGAGAGCAACCCCATGCGCTTGGCCATCTCCATCAGCCCATTTGGAGATTTAAGCAGCTCTTCAAGCTGGTTGATCTCGTCGAGGGCGGCCTTGGTCTCGTCCTCCATTGATTCCTCAAATTTTGCCTGGCTAGAAATCTCACGCCGCTTCCCGGACGGGTCCTGCTCGAAATAACGGACGAGAACATCGTCTTCCTTTTCGTTGTCATCCTTCCGCGCCGGGGTCTCCTCTTTCAATCCCGGCCTGGGGTTTAGGGCTATCGGTGCCCTGCCTCTACGTACCGGTCGTGGAGCCGGAGCTCTCGAGGAGCTCCGCGCCGGTCTAGAGTAGTATCTTGAAGCTGAAGGTTTCGGTAGTGTTGGTTTAGGGAGAGCAAGCAGGCATGACCTGCATATGTAGTTGGAACGACATCCTAGGTCGACGAGAGTTTTGGATGACATGTGTGAATCGCGAAGAACGTGCTTGTGAAGAAAAAAGAAGGAAACGTTTTACAATATTTTACAAGATTTTTTTTTTAAAAAGGAGTGTGAAGTTTCCAGCCTGATGCAACACCATCGAAAACAAAATCTATAGAAATGATCCATTACCGGAAACAAGTGCATGCATCAGGGACGAACGCCTTTGAATCCAACTTTTTCAGGCTTATCAGCGCGATTCTGTCAACCGATAAGGCGCAAAAGTGGAGTAAATGCAGGGATCCCTGTTACATTTTTTTAGAAATGGTGGGGGTCTCTGTCGAAAAAGTTGCTGGATCTCGGGGTCGTCGCGAAGCTGTTTTCAATCCAACCAAACCTTTGGCAGATTTGTTCCAGCAACAAATGTAGCACAACGATTAGTTTTTAAGCGGAAAGAACTGAAAGAAAAATAACACTGCCCCCAAAGAATTCACACAATCAATTCATTCATTACATATACAAACACACAAAATATGGCCAGTACAGCCTCCGCACCGGGCTACGTCCGGTTCACGGGCCACCGGCACCTCACGCAGCGCCTGGTCCTGTCGACGCTCACCGGCAAGCCGGTCCACATCTCGGGCATCCGCAGCTCGTCGCCGACGGCTCCCGGTCTCGCCCCGCACGAGATCTCCTTCCTCCGCCTCCTCGAGACCGTCACCAACGGCAGCTCCATCCAAATCTCATACACGGGTACCACCATGACGTACCACCCGGGGCTCATCACGGGCAGCGTGCCGGGCGCCGGCGCCGCCGTCAACGGGGACTCGATCGAATTCTCCCTGCCCGAGACGAACCGCCGCGGCATCACCTATTACCTCATCCCCATCGCCATGCTGGCTCCCTTCTCCAAGGCCCACGTCAACATTTGCTTCTCCGGCCCGGGCGTCATTACCGCCGCGACCGAGCTGGGCGACATGTCGGTCGACTCGTTCCGCCTGGCAATCCTCCCGCTCTACGGCCTGTTCGGCATCCCACCCGCCCGCATCGACATTCTGGTCCGCCAGCGGTCGTGTGCGGGCTACGGCGACAGGAGGGGCGGCGGCGTCGTCGAGCTACGCTTCGCCAGCCAGGTCCGCCTGCCCAAGACCCTGCACATGAACCGGACCCCCGGCAGGATAAGAAGGATCGGCGGCGTCGCCTACTCGACCGGCGTCTCGGCTTCCAACAACAAGAGGATGATACACGCCGCCAGGGGGGTTCTGAACGCGCTGACGGGCGAGATCAAGATTGGCGAGGCGCCGCCGGGCAAGGACGACGCCAAGAACAAGATTGGAATCGGCTTCGGTCTCAGCCTGGTGGCTGAGTCGAGCGTCCCGGGCGTCGTCTACTCGGCCGACGTCGTCTCCCCGGCGAGGGGCGGCGCCCTGCCAGAGGACCTGGGCGCACAATGCGCACATCAGCTTCTTGAGGCCATCGCCAAGGGTGGATGCGTGAGTTGGGCGGCTGCGCGCTCTGTATTGACCTTGATGGCGATGGGATCGGAGGATGTCGGCCGGTTGAGGATAGGCAAGGACGTGGTGGATGAAGATACGATCGGGCTGGCGAGGGATCTGCGGAAATTCGGTGCTAGCAGTTGGGGTTTGAGGGCAGTGGACGATGATGACACCGACGACATGTTAATCTCGGTCAAGGGCACCGGCGTCGGCAACGTTGGACGCAAGATAGCATGAGCATGTCATTCAGTATACCCATTATACCCACTAATAGAGCTTCACGTTTCCCACGGCCATTGGTTTCCATCGAGGCGACAAGGTTTTCTGTGATTTTTCACTAAACAACTCCGTCTGTCTGCTGCTGCTGCTGCTGTTGTTGTTGTTGCTGCTGCTGCTGCCTGCGCTGCACCGCGCCAAGCCTCGCCAATCTTGACCCCGGCCGTGTAGCAAGCCTCGCCAGCTCGGCAGCGAACCCAATAGTCTGCAGGGACTGAGCCGCAGCGGCCTGGTAGTCGTGCCCGACAGTGCGGACGGAATGCAGCACGTGAAAATCCCCTATAACAGCGTTTCCCGACATCATGTAGTCGCGCATATCCGGCGGCCTCCGCCCAGACCGCAGCGACGGCGGGTCCATCTCCTCGGCCGCATCGCCTGCATGTGGACCATCCCTGGCCACCCCTCTCTCCTCGGCATCATAAGCCTCCATGGTGGCCTCTGCCCTCGTCCCGGCGGTGGCATCACCACCACCGACGCCAGCTGCCACCTCGGCCAGCAACCGCGACACCCGGGGCTTGACGACGGCGCGCAGCCTCTCCCTCTCCGAGTGGACGGCGACCATGACGCACTGCAGGGTCAGGATGACTGCGTCGAGCAGCAGCAGCTTGAGCTTGGAGGTGGGCGCCTTCTCGCCGATGAAGTCGATGATGACGCCGCCGTGCAGGTAGCCGCGCGAGGCCTCGCTCCCCTTGGGTAGCGTCCACAGCAGGTGCATGAGCATGCAGAAGAGGTTGGGGACCAGGACGGCGGCCGTGTGCGGTCGGTGCGTCGGCATCAGCAGCACGAACTCGTCAGACTTTGGGCTGAGGAAGAAGGACTGCACCGCCAGGCGGATGAGGAGGCGGAAGATGGAGACACTGTTTTGGCCCTAAGGTCAGCTGACTGGTTGTTCATTTGAAAACCTGTTGTTTGCAATGGTTCTTACTCCATATAGTACAAAAGACATATCTCTGCGTATACAAGAGAGTCAAGATCCATCATGAGCGACGTCATGAACTGGAACTTCCTCTGCAGCCCGGCCTTTCTCCTCTGCGCGACCGAATCCGACCGGCGACGCCGGGTTCCACTGCCGGACGGGCGCGAAGATTGCCCTGAAACCCCGGCGGTAGAGCTGGCGCCAGCATCATCGGTCATGGTTCACGGTGCCGGCTGCGTTTGGACATGCCCCAAGTCTATTGAGAAGAGAACTGGCGCACACTATCAAGTTTTAACAGCCCGGCCAATAAGTGTGCATGGCGATGTTTAAGTCGTACCGAATCAAATTACCCAAGTTGAGTTGCGTAGGTAGATAAGTTCAATTGTCAGGTGATTAATTGGGGGTTGGTACCAGTAAGTACCTTAGCCTGTCTGGTGGGTTGGCGATTTCCAAAGAGCTCCACCCACGCGTCCCAAAGGCTGGGCCCGAAGGTTGTGGCAGTTGAGTCCAGTCCAGCGGCTCCAGCCCAAAACGACAGGGAGCGTGCCTTCTTGGAGCTAATTTAACGAAAGTACTGTACGCTTTGATGCCAAAATCTCCAGAAAATATGGTAAAAACCAGCGCAGTGTTGAAGCTTGCCTCTCTTACCCTTTTACACGTTTTACACGCTCTTCATTAGGTATGCTTTCAAACTTGCGATCGTCACTACACATTTCCTCCGCTGTCGCGGCCTTTCGGGCTCTTTTTTTTTTTTTTTTCTGCCTTACCTGGCGTGTCGTTAAGAGATGACTCTTGTCCCAAAATTCCGGCCAGGGGTATCGGCCTCCTATATCGGGCTCCGATTGGTTTGTTAATTGCAGTCTTGCCGAATAGGTGCACTAGCCTTTGAATAATTCCTGGTAGGTACGTTAGATACGTAGGTACCTAGGTTGATAAGGTACTTTTCTGTATATGTCTAAATACAATTGCTGAAGTTTTTTCACGTCCAATATCACTGTCAAAATGAGGTATACTATGAAAGAAACGAAAGTGGGGTTGAGAACATGTTGCTCTCAAAGCAGCTTGCTTTGTTTTCTTAACGACTCTGTTCCATCCCCATAAAGACTATCACCAAAATCCCCACCTGCGTGGCCTGGGCGGAGCAACCGGCCGCATGTTTTCGTTTCCGCGGAATTCTCCAGTATCAACATTATAGTACGCGTGAATAAGATTCTCACCCGCCGGATCGGGCTTTACATTCATCCCACCCAGGTGCTCACACTTCTGCGCGCAGGAGTTTGCAACAACATCATCTGTACGTCCATATCCTCTGCTGACCCAGTCTTCGACGCATCCGTTCATACACAACGTATATGGGTGATTTGCAGCATTTGGGTCTCCACCACCCGGACAACTATCAGCATTGATGCCGAGTGTCAGGGCAAGGACAGTGAGGAGCGTAGGGAATCGCATTTGTGTCGTGGTAAGTTGGAAAGATTGTACGCGTGGGTTGTTTGATATGTGAAAATTTAGATACAAGGTTGAAACGAATATGCTGTAGAACAAGATGGCTATATGAGCTGGCAGGTAAGTAGGTAGACAAGAGACCAAGGGAATTGTGATTAAGCTAAAGTACGACTTTTATATACAAAAGTTCTTCCACATATCTAACTTGTGCCTTTGATGGAATGTATATTCTAGTGCATTGAAGTGTATTATTTATTGTTTATTTTCCGTTGAAGTGTGTTATTTATTGTTTATTTGTTTATTTGTCTATGCGAATTACTCAATATACTTGCAGGTAAGTACCTACTTTAGGTACTGTACCTTTACAAATTGACATGCCCTCCTAGCTAACATTAACATAGTCACTTCCCCACATGCCCCGCATCGAAATCCAATTTGGCATCCCGCATTTCTCGCGGGACAGGTCGAGACAGCTCTAAGTTTTTGTGACTCAAACAATAAACTCGCTGTACTATTCAAAGGTTTTCAGCAAACTGACTACCGGTCACTCACGAAAATCTATTGGGTCTCACCGAGACGAGTATAAAAGAGGAAATTTGCACGAAACGGAATCCTTATCACCGAGACCAGGTCCCAATGGCCACCTCGAATAGTCAGGGTCCTGCGGGGGACCTTGCCCTCGAGATCCTCGCCGCGCTTGACAGCAAGGGACAGCCCCTCCTGACCGCCGATGCCTTCCCCGATGCGAAATTCGTCGAGGTGAAGAGCGCGCTCGACAGGCTGGGATCGAGGTCCATGATCACATACAAGACTATCGAGCGAGACGAGTACACCCTAGAGCCCGAGGCGGAGCAGATCGCCGCCAACGGCAGTCATGAGGCCCGCGTCTTTGAGGCCCTGCGCCAGGCCGTGGAGGGTCTTTCGGTCGCAGAGTTGGAGGAGGCCGTCGGCGACAAGTCTGTGACCAAGCTTGGTCAGGGTAAGGCGTTCAAGGAGAAGTGGATATCAAAGTCCAAGGACGGCAAGAAGCTCATGGCTGTGGTGAGTGCGGCGAGATTCGGCGGGGAGTTTTGCTGGTTGTGCTCGTGAGGGCGCCGAGCGCGTGCTTCGGAGCGATATTAATACCAGCGCATGAACCAGGCCGAATCCATCAAAGACACAACACGCGAGCAGCTGCTTGAGATCCAGTCAACACACACACATCCCGACGCCAAGGTCCTCACCGAGCTCAAGAAGCGCAAGCTCATCAAGCCCCAAAAGGTAATTAGCTTCGAGGTCTCCAAGGGCGACAAGTTTGCTCTCGAGATAGCAAAGGAGGAGACGGACCTGACGGCCGACATGCTGGCCTCGGGAGCCTGGAAGACGGCAACCTTCAAGCCGTACAACTTTGACGCCCTCGGTGCCGCCCAGGATGCCGGCGCCCTGCACCCCCTGAGCAAGGTCCGGTCCGAATTCCGCCAGATCTTCTTCGAGATGGGCTTCGAGGAGATGCCCACCGACAAGTACGTCGAGTCGGGCTTCTGGAACTTTGACGCCCTGTTCGTGCCCCAGCAGCACCCGGCCCGCGACCTCCAGGACACCTTTTACATTTCGGACCCCAAGGCCGCCGCCCCTCCCAAGGCTAGGGACGCCGACGACAAGAGCAACTACGACGAGTACTGGCAGAACGTGAGGCAGGTGCACGAGACGGGCAAGTTCGGCTCAATAGGATACCGCTACCCGTGGTCGCCGGACGAGTCGCTTAGGCTGGTCCTGCGCACGCACACGACGGCCATCTCCACGGCGATGCTGCACAAGCTGGCCAGCCAAAAGGGACCCGACGGCAGGCCGCCGCCGGCGCGCTACTTTTCCATCGACCGCGTGTTCCGTAACGAGACGGTCGACGCCACCCATTTGGCCGAGTTCCATCAGGTCGAAGGTGTCATTGCCGACTACGGCCTGACGCTCGGCGGGCTGATGGAGTTCATGGATATCTTCTTCGGAAAGATGGGCCTGACTGGCCTGCAGTACAAGCCCGCCTACAACCCCTACACCGAGCCCAGCATGGAGATCTTTGCCTACCACCAGGGACTGGGCAAGCTGGTCGAGATTGGAAACAGTGGAATGTTCAGGCCCGAGATGCTCGAGTCCATGGGCCTACCGCGCGACATGAGGGTGTACGGTTGGGGTCTTAGTCTGGAGAGGCCGACCATGATCAAGTACGCCATTTCCAATATTAGGGAGCTGCTGGGTCACAAGGTTGATTTGAACTTTATTGCAACAAACCCGGCCGTGAGGTTGGATAAGGATTGAGCGGCGGGCATTTAGGTTTTCTTTGTGTGGCTATTACGAATCCAATGTGTGAAATGCCAGCGAAGATGAGATAAGAATTGCGGAAAATAGACGAGTTGAAGATGGTACATTGATGAAAATATCTGAAAATCGTGTATTGTCTGCTCTTCAGGGTTTGACCGGCTGGATGGGGATTCGACATGTTTCAGAACAACTGCCCGTTCGATAAACAAAGAAACGCTTTGATGCTGTCACCCCATACGTCACATCTGAGCCTTCTCCGTTCCTACTTGACGCTACAGCATACGAGACATGTTGGCCCAGGCTAGTGGAGTGTATGTAGTGTACGGGCATTATTATTGGAGCAAGTGGCTGCGTTTTACTTTTTTTATTAAACTAGACCTGTCGTAGTAGACATTTGGCTCGTCTTTTACCCCCAATCAGGGCATGGCAATGCACTCAAGCTCGACATCCACGTTCTTGGGCAGAGTCTTGACGGCAACACAGCTGCGAGCAGGCTTGTGGGTGAACCATTTGGCGTACTCCTCGTTCATGGCCTAGATGGGTAGTGTTAGTTTTTTTTTTCAATGTCTCAATGTCAGTTGTTTTCTTCATGTTGAGAAGAAGAACGAAGAGTAATGTGCTACTTACCGCAAAGTTATCCATGTCAGCAAGGAAAATGTTGACCTTGACGACCTTCTCGATCGAAGATCCAGCCTCCTTGAGGACGGCAGCCAGGTTCTTGATGCAGGCCTCGGTCTTTTGCTGGATGGTGCCCTCGACCATGTTGCCCTGGGCGTCGACAGGGATGGAGCCGGAGCAGTAGATGGCGTGAGGGGTCTTGATGGCGTGGGACTGAAGTGGTGGGTGTGTTAGATGGTGCGTGCAACTGTTTACCTTGTGCAATTGGCGCCCATCTCCATGCTGGTTCTCAAGGGGGAGAACTTACGTAGGGGCCAGCAGCTATTACGGCGGTGTGTTAGCAAATGATGGTAGTATCATAATTGCACCATAATACACCAGGGGACGGTTCCGCCGAAATCACTTACGAGGAGCGGCGTCCTTGCTGTTGATGGCGGTCATGTTGCTGGCCATTTTGAATAGAGGTGGGATGGCGGTGGGGTTGTTGATAATGGGACGGAAGCGTTGTGTGCGAATTAGAGTGGAAGAGATCTGAGCAAGTCGACGAGATGCGTTCATGGGTGAAGAAGTTGTGGGTTCTTTCTAGAGAGGAAAATTCCAAGGAAAATAAACAATCGAATGAAAGCTGAAGTTCTTTTTATCTGATAATACCTCTGAGGCTTGACCTCCGGAAACCGGCCTCTTTCCGTCGGAAGAATAGCTTTCCACGGGGCCCCGCCACGGTTGCTGAGGCAGTCCCGCAACCCGGCCGGCACCTGCTGTGTATGATGACGTTTGTTGGGTAAGGTACCTACCTGGCAATTGAGTACTGTGAGTACCTTGAATTACTGACCTATTGTAATATGCATGTGAGTGGTAAATAATTGAGATCGTCTACTACCACGAACAAACAAAAGCTTCCACAACATATTGCAAAAAAAAAAAAAAAAAAAAAAAAACCCGCATAGCATGACTAAATATTCACTTGTAAAAAGTGGTTCAATATTCAATCCAGCCTCTCAAGCCCGTGCTGTAAACGTTATTGAGGGCGCAAAGAAAAGAAAAAAAAAACATAACCCCTCGATCCGCTCAGCATTATCAACCTTATCGCGCGTAACCCCTGAGCTGAGGTCGTTATTTTGACTGGGGGAAAATAATAGGGGATTTTGGGCAGCTTTGACCCACCCTCGTTCACGTCAAAGTCTCCGGCTGGACGGGATGGGCTAGCGAAGTTGTAGACGTGGCAGGCTGCGAAGCTGAAAGCTGTGGATCTATCTTGTTTGGAATTTACTGTGGCATACCTTACCACGTAATTCTCTCTTTTCCCCTTTTTTTTCCCAAACGCCAAGTCCAGACGTCACATTGACGGAGAGACCCCAGAGAGTCGACATTTCTTCTTTGTTTCTTCTTTTTAATACCATCCGTGATACTTGTTCTTTCTCGTCTTTCCTTTGTCGTATTTTCTTCCTGGATTTCCCCGACTTTGTGGTGATTGGCGCATCAACCCACCAGAACCTTAAAAGAGCTACGGAAGCTGCCGACAGCAGAGGAAGCTGTTTGGTGATTCATGGCTGGCAAGAAGCATTCTTGTTGCACTTGAAATTTAATAAATAAAAAAAAGGTTAAGACTTTGCCAAACCCATTATCCAAACCTCTTTCTATTCATGGTCATCCGATGAGTGGGAACCGCAGAACTAACCCGTTCGTACGATTCAATCAGCTACCCAGACCCGGCCTTGACATCTCCAAACACCCCCCTTCTGAGAGCGCGTCGAAGCGCCACTCCTCTCCATCATGGCCTCGTCGCCCGCGACGCCGCAAGGGTCGTTGCGCCAGCGCAATGTCCCCGGCGCAAGCAAGAAGAACGACGAAAAGAGCTCCCAGCCTGTGGACCTCAAGGATATAAAGAAGGCTGCAAAGGGCCAGCCCGTTGGTCCCGAGCGCGATCACCAGGCTGCCTTCACCGTCATAACCGTCTTGGCATTCATCACCCGCTTCTGGGGAATTAGCCATCCCAACGAGGTCGTTTTCGACGAGGTTCACTTTGGAAAGGTACGAATATATCCATTCGCGGCCATTGGTCATGTTCAAAAGGCGTAGCCAGGAGAAGTCGCTACTAACATGTTTACCACTCCCCTCGCTAGTTTGCCTCGTACTACCTCCAAAAGACCTACTTCTTTGACGTTCACCCTCCGTTCGGAAAGCTCCTCTTCGCATTTATGGGATGGCTGGTGGGCTACGACGGTCACTTCCACTTCGACAACATTGGCGACTCTTACGTCGTCAACAAGGTCCCCTATGTCGCCTTCCGCTCGCTCCCGGCCCTGCTGGGTGCCTTGACCGTATCCGTCGTCTACCTGATCATGTGGGAGTCTGGCTACAGTGTGCCGGCATGCATTCTCGCCGCTGGTTTGGTTCTGTTTGACAATGCCCACATTGGCCAGACGCGCCTGATCCTTCTCGACGCCACTCTGGTCTTTGCCTTTGCCTGCAGCTTGCTGTGCTACATCAAGTTCTACAAGATGCGCCACGAGCCGTTTTCCAGAAAGTGGTGGAAGTGGCTTATCTTGACCGGCTTTGCGCTTTCCTGCGACATCTCCACCAAGTACGTTGGTGTTTTCGCCTTCATCAGCATTGGATCGGCCGTCGTCATCGACTTGTGGGACCTTTTGGACGTGAAGCGCAAGGACGGTGCGCTGAGCCTGCCTATATGGGCCAAGCACTTTTCTGCCCGCGCATTCGGTCTCATCATAATGCCCTTTATCTTTTATCTCTTCTGGTTCCAGGTTCACTTTGCAGTCCTCACGAGGTCCGGCCCCGGAGACGACTTCATGACGCCCGAGTTCCAGGAGACTCTGAGTGACAATGTCATGCTGGCAAACGCCATCACAATCAACTACTACGACACGATCACGCTGAGGCACAAGGAGACCAAGACGTACCTTCACAGCCACCCGGACAGGTACCCTCTGCGCTACGACGATGGCCGTGTTTCTAGCCAGGGTCAGCAGGTCACCGGTTACCCCTTCAACGACACCAACAACTACTGGCAGATCCTACCCATGAACGACGACAAGCAAGAGGGTCGTGTTGTGAGGCACCAGGAACTCGTCCGTCTCCGCCATCTCGGAACCGATACCATTCTTCTTTCCCACGACGTCGCCTCCCCCTACTACCCTACCAACCAGGAGTTCACTACGTGCTCGCTCACGGATGCATATGGTGACAGAGCCAAGGACACGCTGTTCGAGGTCAGGTTCGAGAACGGAAAGCCCGGTCAGGAGTTCAAGAGCATCGCCTCGCACTTCAAGCTCATCCACAACCCCAGCAAAGTAGCCATGTGGACACACACCACCCCGCTGCCCGAGTGGGGCCACAAGCAGCAGGAGATCAACGGCAACAAGCAGGTCACCGTCAGCTCCAACGTGTGGTTCGTGGAGGATATCCCCTCGCTTGAGGCCGACCACCCCCGTCGTGCCAAGGTCGAGAAGAAGGTCAGGCATATGCCCTTCATCCAAAAGTGGTTCGAGCTCCAGCGCTCCATGTTCTGGCACAACAGCCGCCTCACCAGCAGCCACCCTTACGCCTCACTGCCCTACCAGTGGCCATTCTTGCTTCGCGGTGTCAGCTTCTGGACGCAGAACGACACCCGCCAGCAGATTTACTTTTTGGGCAACCCCATAGGATGGTGGTTGGCCAGCAGCTTGCTCGCCGTCTACATTGGCATCCTTGCAGCGGATCAGTTCTCGCTGCGCCGTGGTGTGGATGCGCTTGATCATCGTGAGTTTTTTTTTTTTTTCTGTCGATGACATGAAATTTGATCAACTCGTAGGTTATGTGCTAACTAATCATGTGATATAGGCTCGCGCTCGCGTCTGTACAACTCAACTGGATTCTTCTTCTTGTCGTGGTTGACACACTACGTGCCATTCTACGTCATGGGTCGTCAACTTTTCCTTCACCACTACCTCCCCTCGCACCTTGCGTCCTGCTTGGTGGCGGGTGCGCTGATCGAGTTCATCTGCAACTCTGACCCGATGGACGGCGACGATGTCCCCGCTACGGGCGGTAAGAAGGCTGTTGCCGTCAAGCCCAAGCGCCACATCACGGCGGCCGAGAGGTTTGCCGGCAAGAGCTTGATGGTCACATGGGCCGTCTGCATGGGTATCCTCGCCATTGTCATCGCCGGCTGGTACTTCTTCCTGCCGCTCACGTACGGCTACCCTGGCCTGTCCGTCGACCAGGTTCTCAGGCGCAAGTGGCTCGGCTACGACCTGCACTTTGCTAAATAGATCGACAATAGCGAAGGGCGGGTATGATGCGATCCAAGGCCTCTTTTAATTCAATCTCTTTCTTTTCTTTTGGGAGATCTTGACAATGGTTGTCGATGTTTTGTACGATGGAGTAGAGAGTTACCCGCGGAAGACACTTTGTTGCTTTTTATAGAAGGGGCTCAGTGTATTGAGGAAGATAAAAAAAAAGGAAAAGAAAAAAAAGAGGAGGGGGATTTGAGGACTACAGATACAGGCGAGTCTCTTGGTGACGATCTCACTCCAAGATCGTTTACAAGGCTGCCACTTACAGCAAGCATACTTGAATGAAAATTTCCTTGGTTCATTGTACCGTCGCCGCCCTTGTCTCAAATCACATGGACGTTGAAGGGAATTTTTCACGACTTCTGGTTTTGGAGTTGATGCTGGAGTGGGACCAAGTAGAAGGTAAACTTACAATTAGTGTCGAGCTAAGAATTCAAGGACTTCCAGCTAGGTCAGCGAGGGAGTCAACCGTACCCAACTCGACCAGTGTTTCGGAAGGATACATACTATATCGCCCAACTCACCCAACCACCACAACCTCACGCAGCTTCGAACCCCCGGGCCGAGTCCAGCTCAGCACATCGTCGACGAGCTCCTCCCGTCCGGGTGCCGCATCACGGACAAGCTCTACCGCCGCCGCCGACGAGGGCGCGCAGCCGAGGCCGTCGTGCACGCGGTACAGCGCCGCGGGCCCCGTAACGCGCGCCGACCCCCTCTGCCAGGCCTTGCCGTGCGCCGCGAGCCGCCTCTTTTGGTCGCGCCGCCTCTCCAGCGGGAAGAGGTCCTGGTCTGCGCCGGCCACCGCAACGGCAGCGACGGCTCCTTGTTGGCGCCGCCGCCGGTGCTTGTTGGCCGCGTTGCGCGCGTGCAGCCTCGCCCAGGCCTGCTGCGTCTCGGGGCAGCAGGGGGTGCTGTGGCTCGTGCCGCAGCTGTCGTCGTCCCACGCGCCGCTGACAATGTCGCCCCACGGCATGCTGTTGAAGAGGTCCGCGTCGGCGGCGCGGAGGCGCGCGACTGCTGCGCGGAGGTTCGGGCGGGCTAGCACGTGCTCCACGACGTCGAGCGGCGGCAGGGAGGCTGGGAGCGAGAGGTAGGCGGCCAGGTGCTGAATGGCGGTCGAGGGGACGATGGCGTCGAGGTGGGCTGGGGGCGTGGCGATTGTGGAGGATGCTGTTGGGGTCGTGGGTAGAGGGGGCAGTGGCTTGGATAGTTGCGGTGGCTCGTGTGCCCAAGTACTCCTCCTCTGGGAGAGAAAGTACTTCTCGACCTCGTCGTCGTCGTCCTCTGGTGGGGAGAGTGACAAACCGCACAGTCTGATCTCGTTTGCCATCGCGGCGCCGAAGCTTCCATCCTTTGTCCACTGGAAAGAGGGTATCCTGGGGGTGCGTGTGGTAGAGGGGTGGCTGTCATGGTCCACACCGTCGTTTGTCTTTCCGACTCCAGCGGATGACATAGCAGCCCCCTGACGGGACCGGCTCTTCAGGCCAAAATTCATGAGCCCGGCGGGCGTCCAGCTCCTATTCTCGGCCAGCAGGCGCGACTCGGCCTCGTCCCTGCGCAGCTTCAGCTGGGCCTCGGCACGCCGCCTCGTCGACAGGCTGCGGCTCATCATCCAGACGCGCGTCTCGGAGAAGCCTTGCGGGGTGCGGGCTTTGTTGCGATGGGTGGTGGTGCTGGAGCTGCCGCGGGGACTGTCGCGTACTGCCACTCTGGCTCGGGCGAGCTTCTGCTCCTCTTGAGAAAATGGTGACGGGGACAGCTTGTGCTCCGTGCCAAAGTCTCGTCGGGCTGTTGTTGCCTTTTGCTGCTCTCGCTGCTGATTAGGATGATTCTGCGTCGAGGTTGGCCAGAGGTTACGGATTGCTTCAAGAGCGAAACTCATGATTCTGCTCGCGGCTGTCTTTGGGGGTGACTGTGCATGTAATGCAGAGCGCAAGGATTTTTGTTTTTCACTTACCGGCCTCCCTAGAAGTCAAGATAGAAAAGCCTACTCAACTCTGTTGCCCTGTTGTTTATGTGACTTTGATGATATGTATGGACTCAACGGCAGTTGGTGAGATGCGAGCGCGGCGCAAGTCACTTTTAAATGTGATCGTGGGGGTCCATGGGGTTGAAACTCCTTTGTCTTTTGTGAGCATGGCTTTCCTTGGTTGTATAGTAGTTATCATCCCTATTACGGATTTTTTTTTTCAGCAGTCCCTATTCCAAAAATCCAGGCTTCCAAGCTGGGTTATGTTCTGGACCTCTGCTTTTCTCATTCACAGTGGCGCGGACACAAAGAGGTACCAGCGAGACAGCACTGTCGGCATTGTGCCTAAGGAGCGCACAGAATATCTCTTTGTTTGCTTTATGTCTCTGCAAAAGTACCATGTAGCCCTTGTTCTGGCCTAGTCTTTGTACACATCTTTGTTAGTGTGAAGGAACTACAACAAAGATGCTGCTCTTCAGGACTTTATCATGGCCACGTCCCCATCCCAAAGGATGCTACCAGGTTCTTTTACTCTCCGTATATCAATATCTCATCGACTTCGTTCTGGACTGCACCATCCCATAGTGCAACAAACGCATTGCGTACGACTCTGACAAACCAGCCGCAGATACACACCCGTACACTAGATAACAAAAAGAAAAGATACCCAGAAACAAGCAGCAAATGTGCATCAAATCACTGCCCACCAACAATATCCAGCGCTGCGAAGCCTGGAAAGCCGAGGCGCGCCGCGTCGAGGGCAGCTGCTTCATGTGCCGCTCCAAGCGCAAGGTTTGCGACATGCAGGTCGTCGTGGACCGCCGGGCCCAGGAGGCCAGCGACAAACGTGTGGACCAGCACTGCAGCGACCTGCTGAGCAGCGCCCCCGGGAAGGCCGAGAAAGCCGAGCAGGCCCGCCGTGATCTCCACAACCAACAATGGCGGTGGCAGAAGCAGCAGCAGCAGAAACAGAAACAGCAACGACCCGCGGCAGCACCGGCGAGGCCGGCACGGCCACCGCCGGCTATGCGGCCGGGCCACGTCGCCACGCAGCAACAACAGCAGGTAAGGCCAACTAATGGCTACAGCAGTAGTAGTAGCAGCAACAGCAGCAGCAGCAGCTTCAGTAACAGCAGACAGCCGGTTGGACAGCAGCGCATTGCGATTCCGATGTCCAAGTACTCTACAATGGCCAACGCCAGGCCGTCGCCCATGCCACAGGGACCGCCGCCGCCGCCGCCGACCGCGCCGACTAGGCACAGGCCGACGAGGGAGAGGCGGGCTACGCAGCACCCGGCAGCGGCGGCACGCGCTATATCCCCCGTCGAGGGGTCCGATAGCGGGACATTCACGCCGTCGCCGTCAAGTCCCGTGGCTCAGGTTAAGGTTAAATACGGCAAGTCCTACTTTGACCTTGACTAGTGTCAAAGTCTGTATTCTTCAATGTTTCCTCATATCACTTTCGTCTTTTGTGGCTAGGATATAGAAAAGCGCTAGAGTTCATTGCCTTGTGTTTGCAGTTGGGGACTTCATAACTTCCTGTATATTCTTTCTAAAACTAACAATTAATTTCTTCGTTCATTCAAGACCATGAAGCCTATCGTTGGTACGTTGACAGTTGAGCCTCGAGCAAGGTCTTGCTCCTAACAAGTGATGTTCTGTCCCTCTACCTTGGTGTCATCTCCAGCACAGCTCAAGATCCCATCTGACCTTACCTGTACAAACAAGCCTCGACCTTCGTACTCTGAACTCGGAATCACCCAAAAGTTCACAAATGTTCCTAGTGTTCCTGACGCGTTAGCAAGCCTAGATCACCAAGCCATAGACTCGAAAACATAAACTCAAGAACAGAAAATATAAAGAATAAATCCCCATCAGAAACCCGAGTTCAAAGCACAACCATCCCCACCCCCTCCGCCCAACTACCCCCGACAGCCCCGCGAACATATGGCGATGCAACGCGTTTGGTGTGAGCCGGTCGGGGAAGCCGAGACGAAGGTTGCCGAAGGAGGGTCGGAGGAAGCCGCTCGAGAATAAACCCAAACGCCTACCTCTTTCCCCCGGAGACAGTCTCAGACGGCTCTTCCTATTACTGAGATATAATTGGGTTGGACCCTTTAGAGGTCCGGATCATCATGGTATTGGGGATTTATCTTTGCTGAAAGGGAAACGAAACGGGCAAGGAAAGGACAGGAATGGGTCAACGAGGGTGCAGGGTCAAGTAATGCGAACCATGTCCATGGTGCTTTACCTCACCAGACAGAGGGACAAAGGCGACAAAACAGAAGAAGGCTGGCCAAAGACATCAGACAGAATAACTGGGTAGGTACTGCAATCGATGTAGTGCAGCGAGACAGAATCGGAATAGAAGGAGAATATCCAAAAGCAAACTCACATTAGACAATCACTCGACCCTGTAAACAGTCATCGCGAATGTAGCTAGGCAGCACCGCCCATACTGGACGGCGTTGTGCGAAGACGCAGCTAGATTTGTGGTGGTAAATCTGAAAGAATCTTAAGGTCGGCAAAAATTTGGAGGCGCGCTGGCTTTTGGTGGGAATCAAATGTGGGCCGCACGCTGCAGTTTTTCTCCACAACTTGGCTGAAATTCCCACCTTCAGCCACCTCCTTCGTACCTACCTATCTATCGTAGAAGCCACGCTTCGACAAAAGTCACCTTACCCAGAACAGTTTATCTCCACGGCGCAAAGGAATATTTCATGCTATCAATCGAATGGAGCAAACTGAATTGGTTAACAGACGGGATAACAATAGTATTGCCTGTCAAGATAGGTTTCTAAACTAAACTAAACTAAACTAAACTAAACCCTTTGACTTTGGTGTGCCAGTGAGCAATGCCTGCTCCATCAACCAAAGTCATTCCATATTTCCCTGTTATTTCTTCCAAAGTTCCTCCCAATGCGAAAATCCCTTTCGCTTTCCGCAATGACCAATCCGCATAGCAAAAATTGAACAAGCGAGGATAGAGAGAAGAGTGCGCAATCTAGTATGTTTGACAAATGAGTAAAGATCATCTTCGCGTCGACTTCATCTTGATCTGCTGAAAAACACAAATCAGGTCCCATATTGACAACTTCTGTCAAGATGCCCACATAAAGAAAAATCAAAGGTGCCGTTTCTGTCATCATATCGCTGGCAAGAAAAAAAAGTAAACAAATAGAGTTCTCCCGAGCAACGAGAGTCAAAATCTTCGGCAATTGATTTGTATCAGGTGTCCAAAGAGACGTCAAAAACAGATAATAATCAATAAATAATACAAGGCTTGTTTCTCCCGCTCCATCATAAATCAAATCCCTTCCCTTCAGTTTTGAGAGAAACCCAGTCCCTGGTACTGGTTCATGCGCCAATCATTAGGCAACAGTTCCTGAGACGTGGGCTGAGAGTATCCAGCGGCGACGCTGGGGATCTCGCCAAACAGAGGTGCGGGTGAATTCTGCTTGACCCCATTGGCGGGGAAGAGGCAGAAGTCTGCGCCCATCTGTGCGTTGTTTTGGAAATCGTCAAAGCTCTCGTCGTAATCGGCGAGCGTGCTGGGTGTAAAAAGCATGGTGTTTCCCTGGCCAGTCGGCGAGAAGTGGACCGGGGCAGCCTTGGTAGTCTGAAACTCGGCATTGGTGACAAACGCAAGGAACTGCGCAGCATCCTTTTCGCTAAAAGGGTTCTGCATCTGGACTTGAGCGTTGGCGTTGTAAATGTCATCATAGACGGTGAAGTCGCTGCCGGGGTCTTGGTACGGAGATTGGAAGGGAGAGCCGCCGCTCACATTCGAGTGCGACGAAGGGGTCGCATGGTCGGATGGAGCTGATGGTGAATAGTCAAGAGAGAGCTCCTGTGGAAATTGGATCTGGAACTGATCCTGAGCCACATATGTGGGGAACTCAATGTTGTTGTTGTATGCCGGCATGGTGTACTCCATTGGCGGGGTGGCCAGGCCGGCAAAGGCACCGTTGTCACTGGGAGGAGTGGGCATGTTGGTGAGCTGAGGAGTGGCGTGCGTCACGCTGCCTGAAGGATTGCTGTCAATCTTCTTGCCGCCGTTGGCCTTGGTGCGGACATAGGTCCAGCCGTGGGCTTTCTCCATGTGCTGCTTGCAGTTCGACTCCCGTTTTGACTTGTATGGGCAAGGCTTGTACAAGCACTCGTACATGGGCGGAGCCGCCGAGTGTTTGTCGTTGTGGTGCCTGTCCATCTCCTTCTCAGTCGGCCATCCATACTCGTGGTATTTGCACGTGGGGACGGGGCATTTCCACGGACGCGAGTGCGTCTTCTCGTGCTTGGTCAAATCACAAGGCCTCTTGAACTCTTTACCGCACCCAGGCTCACGGCACATCTTGGGCGCGTACTCCTCAGGGGGAGCGTTCTTCTTGCGGCGAGCCATGGAACGCATGATCTCATCGTCGTCGGCAAGCTGCTGGCTGGCCGAGCGCTTGAACCGGATGGGGCTGGTGGTTTCCTCGTCCAACTCGACAGGCTCGCCAGTGGCCAGTGAGATGGCCTTGCCACCACTGATCCGAACAAGCTCAGCTGGGCGCCCGTTGACGGCAATGCCACCGTGGAGCTTCACCTCCTCCTTGATGTTGGGGTCTGAAGCGCCCGCCTTCTTCTGATCGGCAAGCTGTTGGGCGTATTGCTTGATTTGATCGACAAGGTCGATGAAGTAGCCGCTGCTGTAGGGAACGTCCTTGGGGCGGCGCTGCTCTGTCTCACTGAGGTAGACAACTGTGGCCCGGATGCACTGGACGGTGGAAAGGCAGAAGTCAAGGTAAAGCTTGGGAACTTTCGTGACCCCCTTCATGGCATTATTAGCATCCCCATCGCCTTCTAGCAGATTCCTCGGGTAACTTACCTGTGCTGTCAAAAGCAGCGTCTTTTCCACATCCCTCAAGCAAACAATTTGCTTTGACTGGATCTTGCGCGGGCATTCCAGGAGGACAGGGTGGAACTCCTTGAAAGAAGAATCCGCGAGGAGGGGCTTCAGTGTGTGCTCAAACACGCGGTTTGTTGCGCGGGCACTAAGGCTGGGGAGGTTCTTTGAGGTGGAGGAAGCGGCCGACCGTGTCACGGCAGAGCCTTTAACTCCGGTCTTTGCCGGAGTTGAATCAGCATTTGGTGTGCTCTTCTGCTTCGTCGACAGAATTGATGAACCCAGTCCACTGTCGGATTCGTGGTGGTGAGATTGCCCAGGGCGACGGACGGGCCGAGGCCTCAGCACACGACGTTCGACATCCATCTCCTTGCCAATCAGAGTAGGGTCCAGAAGGCCCCTTGGAAGAGGGTAGCTGTTGTCGCGGAAAGCCTTGTTGGCGCTAGGAGAGTCCAATGACATGCCAGCAAGGGTCTTCTCGATATCGCCGAGAGTCAAAGCAACACGGCGACGGTGCGCGTCGACGACATCATCGAGGTCGGTATGCGATCGAGTAGGTAATGAAGGCGGCGTGAATGAGGACGAAGACTTAGGTGTTGCTGGGCTGATGGGTGAGAAGGTAGACCCTTTGGTGAGAACGGCCAAAGTGGTCTTAAGAGGTAGGACAGAATCAGGACGAGTCATCGGGGTCCTTCGAGGGTTCGACATCTTGGCGTCCTAGACTTGCGGGGAGAGTCCCCAGCTGCTTTTACAACGTTCAATAGAAGACGAGAGGCTATGGACTGTTAGCGCCCATCCACAGGAATGTAGGACAGTTTGCAGAGATAGGGCTGAAGCGGGGATATGTGAGTCACAACCACGCAAGCGCGGACGCATCACATCCCCATTGATTCGAATGACGACAGGTGACGACGCGGGATTGGCCGGCGCCCGGCTTGTTTAGGAACCGGCGTGGGATAGGAACGATTGAAGAGAAAATGGGTAATCCCAGGAACCAATCCTCGTGGGTATAGCTTTCAAAGCTAATCCCAGGACGAGAGTGAGAAGGGAAACAAAGCAGTAAACATACCAGTTTGCAGATTTCAAAGCAGGCACTTGGCGCCAGGGCACGGCGATAACGTAGTTTGATGGCAGGAAAAGGCCGAAAGTTGCAATCCAATAGTGTATAAAGGATGCCAGCAAGAGACAGGCCTGATAAAAGGCGGCAGTAGACGGTGAGGAAAACAATGGAAGGCGATGGCGTTCCGAGCACTCCGGATCCCGGGCAGTCCGTAGGTTATGAGACGGAATGACAGGAACAATTGGCGTATTCGAAGGCGAGTAAGCCCCCAATTCGTAGCGAGCACAGGACGCTGGGACAGACAAAAAAAATCGAATAAAAGAAAAACGAACAAACCCAATGTGATGACGAAGCAGCGTGACAATGATTGCGAAAGCAAATGGAAGGAAAGAGGAGAAAATCAGAAACGTCAGGCCGAGGGATGTCTTGAGATGATGAGTGAGATGGATTTGGCGGCAGAGAGACAGCTTCCGTCTTTGGTTTCGAGGGGAGCCATGTCCTGCCCATATTATTCTCACGCTGTTGCCTAAAACTTGCTCCACCTTGGAGCGGCTTGTCCAATTGCGGTTAGTGGGGACGAAGCCATAGCCCCAGCGTTACAACGGGCAAGGGTCCGTCTGGAAGTCACTTTGTTTGTAATCACATAGCAGTTGACCGCTATTGAGCCGCAAAAAGTACATTTGCTCGCACTGCGGTGGGCTTGGTCCTGCTTCGCCTCTCCCCCTCGCAGACCACAGGGTTTCTGGTTTGTCCTGAAGTCGTGATTTGGCGCCAGGACACCTTCAAACATTATTTTCGACAGATCCTACAGGGCCTAATTTTGTAGTATTTTGATTTATGTCAGCATCTAGTTCTAGATTGTAGCTTAGCCGTTCAATGATTCAGGATGAAGGATCAAGCAAACTCTTTCTCAATTTAATTCTCCCGTAGAAGTTCGGCAGTACGGGAGTGCCCTTTTTTCATCCTTGCAACTGACAGACCCTGTGTAGTTGGTAAGTGTTAATTAATTAAGGTAAGCAGACTGGCCAGCTCTGGCAAATTGGTTCTTGGCACGACACCATCGATTGCGATTGCGTCGCCGTGGCCTCCGTTTCCTCACGAGTTACTGTATAGCTTGTAATCTCCCCAGGCACCGCTTTGCAAGCTTGTAGAAGCTAACTTTTGGTCTGAACATAGCATTGGAAATTCTACGTGTGAAGTATCAAAGGTTTTAGGTAGCCATTTGAGACAAGCAAACAAGCAATACACAGCCAGTCCTGGGCTGCCATCAGACCCACCTATCCCAACACTGATTCTTAGCGAGTACACCCTGGGCCAGTGGGAAGGAGATGTACGATACGGACGGAGTACGTGCTTTATAGATCTGGATAAGATTGCACGGAATCAGTCATTTGCAAATCCTCTCATATACTATTCAAGCGTCATGCCATTCCAAGACACAGATAAGTAATTGATAATAATAACTTACGGCTGAGGAGTCCACCGACGGGAAGAGTCCACGAACAAAAGCTTTTTCTTCCCAACCCAATTCCTGTTCCCCCGCTCACGGTTCGCGTCCAGTGTTGTGATTGCTTCGTTTGCCGCCAGTCGTTTGGTTGGGGTGGTAAGGCTGAGTCTACTCGGCCACAGGAAGTGGCCGGGGGAGATCCACTCGCTTAATTAAAAATGGTGCTGTTGTATTCATATCCACCAATCCCCAGAGACTCGGCGTAACAAGCGTAGGTAGTAATACGAACGCCAGACCGACCGTTCCCTTGGGTGGTGAATCAAACGAACAGTAATTCCTTGGAAAGAAATGAAAGAAATACCATTAAAAAGTAGTTCATATGCAACCCGACATGCCCTGCCACATTTTGACGGTCAAAGAAGAACGTGCTACTTCAAGGTTTTCGTTGGAGCTAATAGGATTATTTTCTAACGAATATTCATTTACGGAGTATCAGTTCACCCCCCCCCCCCCTTTTTTTTTTTTTTTTTTTTTCTCTATCTCAGTCTCCCACCGTTTTCCACAACAAGCTGGACGTGATGACGCGCTGGAAACCTTCAAAATGGACGAATCAAAACCCAGAGAATTGTGAAGCCTGCCTACAAACATCGCTGTGACTGTAAATTTCGCCGCTTCCCGTCCTGATTGTTGGGGGCCGGATGATCGCAGGAAGCCCGGCGCAGTCCACCCCCTCCACTCTTTTAACGTCTACGCAACCCGGGCCACCTGGCACCTCCCGAATCGAGCTTGAAATCCAATCGCAAAGCATTGGCATTGACGTGTCTTACACAAATCGGCAAATCGGGATATCTGGAACAAAGGGCTTGAACGAAGAGACAGCCCTCCCTCCACGAGCACCTTGCCGACCAGTCACAACAAATTCTGGACTGGACCTAGAACTTCTCTAGTCCTACTTGAAGTCGTTCGCCGTGCCAATCGGAAAAAAATGCAGTAATCACTTACTGACTAGGGCTATCAGCCTGTCGGTTCCCAATTGCTACACCGAGTTGGTTGTGACGACCGAGACGGTTCTTTCAGGCGATGCAAACTCGATTGAGAGTGACAAAGAAGGATAACAATAAAAAAAAAATATAAAAAACGAAGTAAAGAATCCCCCCAATCGCGGACGCATACAAAAGTCCAATCGTATGTTGTCGGGTATGTCAAGCTGAGGTTAGACCAATGCCCGGTGGGGTCGGTCGACATGCCGGGTTGAGAATTTGTCTGCCTGTTTGCCTACAAGCTACTATTCGTAGGTACCTAGACACTTAATCAGGACAAGACAGGCCCACACAGTAAGGTAAACAAGGTAGTCAAGTAAGCTTCAATAATACCCGCAACGCGACGACAGGCCAAGCGTAACGGCCCTGAGCGCCACCACTGAGCCCTGTGCGATCGAAACATGGTATAGTTCAGCTTCTTATTGGATTGTTATACGACCACCACATAAACTCCCATCTAGCCGCTTTCGCTATCCTCAATCACCCGCCGGCGAACAGTACGTTTTGCCGGACCTGGCTGAACGTCGTCTTCGTCGTCATTGTCATCGTCATCATCGTCGCTACTCAAAAACACCGCGTTGCTTTTCTTGGCAGGTTTACGTACCCTCGTCTCCGGTTGCTTCTTGCCTACCAAAATTCCAATGTCGGGCATATCTTCATCATCATCCGTCTGTTGCGTACCCGGCAGAGAGGCCGGGACGAAGAACGGCTTGGCTGCCGTTGACGCTGTCGAGCCAGACTTTGAGGCCGCGCCCGAGGACCGGTGTACTTGACGACCTGACAAGGGTCCCGACAACGAGGATTTGGCTAGACTGCCGCTTCTGTAGTCGTCATCTTCGTCTGATGTAAAGCCTGTCATATCTTTGGGGAAATTGCCGTTCGCTTCCCCATCTGATATGAAATCTGCAAGCGAACCCACAGATTCTTCATCTTCAGAGGCCTGAGTGACGGCCTCGGCGTCTGATTCTGAAGCATATTCGTCCAAAACAGATTGGCGCTTTGATTCTGGACTCGCAGCGGCGTTTGTTTTTCTTTGGCGGGCTGCCGCCGTGTCGTCTTCTGATTCTGATGCATATTCGTCTACGACAGATTGTCGCTTTGACCTTGGAGCCGCCGTAGTGTTTGCCTTTCTCTTGCGGCCTGGCGGTGGTGGGCTGGCCGCGGACGATGGTGAAAGGGAGCGTTTGCGGCCCGATGGCACGACAACGACATCCTCGCCAGAGTCTTCTGCGAACGGAGGCACGGATATGTCCAAATATCTACTCTTGTCAGTATCCCCATGTGGTTTCGTATGCCTGGTCTCGATCCCCTGTGAATGTGACAACTTCTTGAACAGCCTGACACATCGTTTGGTATACGAGCCGTGCTTGACGTGAACTGTAGGCCGAAGCACACGTTGCAGATCTGGACGGGCGGTCAAGCTCGGCATGCAGATTTCTTCGGTGTCCTGGTGAAAGAATGGCAAGTCCCTATACTTTTTGTTCAACTCTGCCAGCTCTTTCACGCTGAGCAAGACGCCCTCAAGAGGAGGCACTGGCGAGATCTCATCGGTCTCCTTGGATTCGGCTTTTTTGGGTGACTTATTTGGTTTGGCTTTGGTTTTGGAGGCTGAAATGCCGAGCATGGACGCTACGCTGTTAAACCCCGTCTCAACACCATCTGGCATGTTGAACTTTTTCTTGCTTGCCTTCTTGCCTCGCGTACTGCGAGCTTTGGGTTCCGGCAATGAGGTGTCCTGGGTGTTTTCGATGGGAATCTCAACCATGCGCTTGTCAACCTCGGGCTTGACGTCTCGAGGAACAATCCTAGATGATAGATCGTGCCTAAAGTTGAATCTGCTGCCCTCACAAATGAGCTTTTGCATCTTTTCATAGTTGTCCTGCGCCTTGGCATAGTTGTCCTCCTCTTTCCCCTTCATGAGTAGGAGCGTAATCTTTCCAGCCCTCTTTCTTCCTGTTCGTCCCATGCGCTGCAGCATACGGATGGGTGATGAGGAGGCGTCGTAACAAATGATAAGGTCGACCTGGCCAATATCGAGACCCTCTTCGCCAATGGATGTGGCGACCAGAACGTTGAAAATCCCATCTCTGAACTTGGCAATGGTCTCAATTTGCTGTTTTTGCTTCATTCCTTCACTCTTCTTTGAGTCTGCCTGACCGACAAAAAGTGAGGCGCTGATCATAGGCTTGTGTACATTGAGGACACGCGTAATTTCCTCGGCGCTATCTCGATATTCGCTAAAGACAATAACGCGTGTGCTCGACCCTTCGCCGGCATCCATGAAATAGTTGAGTAGGTTGTCGCAGAGGTGTGTCAGCTTTGGGTGGCCAGCAAACCCATCAATCTTAAGCCATTTGGATGCAAGATCCATCATTTCTTGGAAACTCTGCTCGCCAATTAGCTGGCGCTTGTACTTGGAGCCTTTCTGCCCCTTATCTTCTGTTTCAGACCTGAATGCAACCAGGTTATCGTAGAATGGCCGGATGCCATGGTAGTTGAGTAGCTTGATGGCGTGAGCGAGACTTTGCAAAATAGTAAAAATGGCCATGAGCATCATCTTGAGTCCCTGGTTGGCAAACCTTCCAGGACCTTTCATCCAGTCCTGCCGGGCTTTGAGTAGACCGAAAGTTGTAATTGACATGGGATCGCGCCCGATATATATCTTCTGCTGGCTTATCTTGGAATGCAGAGGCTTCAAGGCTTGAGAAAAGAGTTCACTGATACGGAGCATCTCATCTGATGGTTCCAAGACGACGCGATCTATTTCGCGTGAGTGGACATAATTTCGTATGTCGATTGACTCCTCGGTCCTGATCTCAACGTGTGAAACGCCTAGGTTGTCAATCACATCCTGAACACCCTCGACGGTGGACCCTGGTGTAGCCGTGAGAGCAAGCACGCGAAAACTCTTGGAGAACCGACGGATGAACTCGATGACCTTGACATAAGCATAATCTCCAGTGGCGCGATGCGCTTCGTCCACGACGAGTAGGACGATCCTTTTGGGGTCAGCATAGCCCTTTGAAAGATCATTCATCAATGTCTGCGGCGTCATGAAGAAGAGCCGCTTGCCTTCCCACTCGGCCTCACGGAGCACCGGCTTGGTTTCTCCTGTAAGAAGAGTGCTCTGCGAGCGAGGAATGCCAGCAATGTTTAAACAAGCTTCGACTTGCTGGGATGCCAGAGGCTTTGTAGGGGCGACGAAGACCATTTGTGCATTTCGAGTCCAGCGGAAAAAGTTGAGTATCACAGTTGCTGCAATGAAGGTCTTTCCAAGACCAGTAGGGAGGGCCACAAGTGTATTGTTGAAAAGACCATTTTTGACGATGCTGAATTGGTAGTCACGAATTGGACCCAGGTTGGTAGGATAGACCCATGTTTTCAGGGCCTCGGGATCAAGTGCATGGTGGGTTGGCACTTCTGGAGGCAAATCTGCGCGAAATACCCTAGAATTGCGCGGCTGTGTCCCCAAAGGTTCGGGAGCTTGGCTCGCGATGCGCCCTAACAGGGTGGTCTGTTGAAAAGTTCGCGCTTGGTTGCGTGCAGTCTGAATAGGCTTTGCCCGTTCCCTTTCAGGTGAGTAGTCAAATGCATCTGAGCCAAAATCCTCCAATTCCAGATCTGTTGAAGTATGGGGCTATCATGTGGGTTAGCATCAACTAATGTCAAGCTTTGTACATGACAATCGATGGATGTATAGAATCAAGATTCCCTTACTGTCGCATTGGAAATATCCCTTTGTTGTTCTTGTTCGCGAGAATGCAACCCACTTGTAGCTGGTTTGTCGAGAGCCATCAACACCTCATCAGCGACATCGTCGTCGAAAGAATCGTAATCAGAACCCATCTTGAGTATTGTGGACAAGTCCGATTCCCCCGCAGCAGACTCATATTTAAATTACTGAAAAATCTTAGAAATCATCCCTGGGATTATAAAGCAATGTGCCCCTGCGTTGACATCATGTGTCCAGTGTGACTGGGCATAACCCTTTCTTAGCTACCGAATAAAGAACAGGTAGTGGTGTTGCTGGTAGTGGCTTGCATTGCAAAGCAACCAAAACGCGCTTGCCGGCCTAATCGCGAACTGCTAAAACGCCAGATCACGTGTGCTGACACCTGCTTGGCGGCATCTTTTGCGTGTTACTGCCTAGCAAAAATGAGTCAGCCAAGGCGCTTTGCGCGCAAAGTGGGGTCAGAAATATTACATAAACACATCATGGCTGCCGAAACCATGCCTTAACATTTTTGCCGGAGCGCGTCTGGACCCGGTCGTCATCTGTCTTTCGAGCTTCTGGTCGTGGTTCCTGCATGCAGCCGAGTGGAAACCCAACATTATTGTTTCCTCGTCACCTGCTGTTGTGGCATTCTTTTCCCTACTTAATCGCGCTCGTTCAAGACATCCATCTCTGTTCTGTCTTTAAACTGAGTCGCACGCTACAAGCAAACACTGGCCGCTTGCAGATCTCCTGGACAAAGAGCTTCCAGCAGAGATCCTGCACAAGAAGCGCACCAGCCCACCAACCTTCCTAGTTTGCGCGAGCGCATCCCTCAATTGCGCACCTCCTACGACCTTCTTTTCGACCTATTTATTCATCCTTTCGCTCGCTATATCATCAAACCTCGATTGGCCAACCTGCGTACTCCTACACTCTAAACTGCAAAACACAAAACAATCCCGACACTCTTCCGACCATGGCTCCTCCGACAGGACCAGCGCGAACCACCCGCAGCTCCACGAGAGGCGGTGCTGGTGCCCGTCGTGGTGGTGGCCCTGGCAGAGTCGACCGCGATGGCGACCTCGTCATGGATGCGTCGATGAAAACGACCAAGTCAGGCGGAGGCGTTGGAAAGAGGTCCGCAAACAACGACAAGAACGCTTCGTCAGGAAAACGCGGACGTCCCGGCCTGCGCAGCGGACCCCCAGGCCGGTCCGCTATAGTGGCCGCGCAGGACAAGATCCTGCGACACATCAACTCGAATGGTTCAGAAGTTGGCACACGCCCCAGGCGATCACACAACACAACAATCCTGAGGGTCGAAGGCCTCAAGCAGAGCAAGGCCTCCAGCAACCAAGACCAAGGCCTGCGGAACATTCTTGATTTTCTGGAGCGCAAGGCTCAAAATATGTGTAAAAGGACAGTAACTGTCAAAAAGGTATGTCAAAAGATAGCAAGCTCGGGACCACGTCGGGTAATCTTTGCCTTCGGCCTCACCACTGGGCAACACCATCGCGTAGACAAGGTGAATTTGACCGGGGTTCGATCCTCGGAGGCAGATGGTGTACGGAGGCTTGGTTGTTACTTATGGGCCCTGTATTCATTTGATAATAGCCACGTTGATCAGAATCATAATATGGTATTGCATACTAACTTTCCAACCCCAGTCTCATCTTGATAAGAACCTCGTTCTCCATGTCCTCGCTAGTAAGGAGGACGCGGATGAGATAGTAAAACTCAACGGCTGGATGTTTGCCGGCACCACTCTTGCTATCACCGAGAGCGATCAGGGTTGGCCCGGTGACTCCAAGACGCATAGTGCATCGCAACCATCAGCGGAAACTTCAGAATTAAAGGAGAAGTTCAAGGCCATTCTGAGCAGACGTTATGATATCGAACGGAAGCTGCTGGATCTGTCAGGACTGGGCCAAGACCCTGTTCTCTCAGAGATGGCAGCCTTCGCCGACAAGGAACGTGCCGAAAAAACATTCATGGCTTTGATGACCATATGCGACGAAGTTTTCTCGGGTGTTGAACAGAAGCGCGAGGCGATACACAGTGTTTCCCTCGCCAACAACTCGATCGACCACGTCAGCAGGGTATTTACCCTCGCCACTACCTTTCCGGACCTGAAGCACTTGGACTGTAGTGGAAACCTGTTCAAAGACAGCAGGTCTCTGTCCAGGTGGAGACACTACTTCAAAGGCCTCGAAACCCTGCTGCTCACAGGCAACCCCATCGAGACGAACGAGCCCAACTACAAGGAGGACATAATGAAGTGGTTCCCCAAGCTTCAGGTCCTCAGCGGCACGACGGTACGAACCGCGGAGCAGATTGCAGCCGAGGAGGCCGCCAAAGCTGCCATGCAACCTACACCCATTCCTCAAGGCGGAGCCGACTTTCGTGATGCCGGCAACATTGGAGAACAATTTCTTCTCCAGTTCCTCCCCATGTTTGACACAGACAGAGCAGGCCTTGCTGCCATGTTCTACGACGAAAAAACCAGCTTCTCGCTATCGGTAGTCAACCAGGCCCCGCGAGACGTCGACACTCCGGTCCCAGCATGGCAACCATACCTAAAATACTCACGCAACCTTGTTAAAATTACCCACCCCGGACCGCGCATCCAGCGTCTTCTCAAGGGACGCCAGCTGATCCAGGAGCTGTGGAAGAACTTACCGGCCACCAAACACCCGGATCTTGTCAGCAACACTAGCAAATACCTCGTCGACTGTCACCCACTTCCCGCGCTTGCTGACCCTACCAGTCAAAGCGCCCAGGGAGTCGATGGCCTCATCATCAACATACATGGTGAATTTGAGGAGAAGGATCCCAATAGCGACAACATTGGTCAACGAAGCTTCTCCAGAACATTTGTCCTTGGTCCCGGCGCACCTGGAGGCCCGCAGGTTCGCGTTGTCAGCGACATGCTCTCTTTGCGGGCGTACAACCCCATTCCGCCACCTCAGGGCACACCAACAAGCAATGTTGTCCCCGAGAACCCTGAACTACAAAAGCAACAGCTCGTGGCTGAGCTTTCTAGGCTCACAAACATGACAACCGAATATTCAGAAATGTGCCTGACCCAGGTCAATTGGGACCTGGAAGCTGCAATGGTAAAGTTTCGGGAAACAACGGTAAGCAATAATCGCCATCATGGCTGCTTCAAAAAGCGTCACAAGTAACTAACGCCACTGTTTCAACAGCTCGGACCCGAAGCCTTCATCAACGGCGTGCCAGCTGTCCAGGCTTGAAGTCGTACCCATTCAAAGAAGGATCATGAGGTGAATCAGTCACCCGTCTCATGATTGTTGTGATGGAATTTCGAGAGCAGGGATAGATGTGATACGGTGATTTTTTTTTCTTTCTTTTGTTCTGTTTTATTATCCAAGGACAATAAGGAACGGGAGTATACCCACGAGCGAACTTTGTATGGCTGGACTTCCATGGGAAACGGCGGTTGAAGCCCCTAGCGTCTGGGACCTAAGCGACGATTAGTGGTGGACATGGATTATTTTCTTCTTCTTTTTCTTGTTGCATTGTACGGGATTTTTGATTTGTTATAGCATTGTCAGGGGGGCATGGCGTTGTCGGCGCTTGCACTAAGGCGGCAAAAAGGAGAGGGACCTTTTTCCATCCAAAATCAAATAGCAAGAACGCGTGGGTCCTCCACTGTCTCTGGCTTAAACTGGTTGGGCTTTGCGTTTCTTTTCTTCTCCAATTATGGCTGAAAGAATGGTCGGATGCGAATTAATAAACAAGCGTTCGTACCTTCTACCCAATCTCCATATTGACGAGGACCTCAAGGATGGCCTACCGTAACCACACCGTTGATTTTTTTTTTTTAATAGCAATCATCTTTGTGACGGATCATGGTCAAAACCGACCAAAGAAGGAAACAAACTGATGTCATGCCGCCTTTAGCATATTTTGGGCTTGCATATTTTAGCCTGGCCCCCCCCCCCCCCCCCTTTTTTTTTCTTCGTCTTTGATGATCTAGTTAGGTACACTCGGGTAGGATAATATCGCAAAACGACTTCGCAAAATGGAAGAAACATGTACACCAATGCCGATACAGTGTCGATCGATCAATGTGACCATATGCATTACACTAACCAGCTTCGTGTGATGAGAAATAATTGGAGACGGGGACATCTTCTTGACCGAGCTGGTAGAAACAGATCGATAGGCGATGGGTGACCAACAAATGCAAGAGCGTCATCTGCCGTCGATTAGCGCGCGCGTTCATCTGGAAAAAAGAATAAAGCAAGGGTTATTTTTTTTATATATACATACTAAAAATACCGGGTTGAGTGCTATGTAAAGTCGGCGCAAGCGATCGGCATTGGTGTAATGCTAGACGGGGCAGAACCTTGGCGAAACAGCCATTGTGATAATGCGAGTATAAACAAAACCCTTTTCCCAACCAGTCACCAGTTGTGTTTTCACTTCGCTCGACATACGCATTGGCCATCGACCATGCCGCATCGACTAAAATAAACAAAATCAAATACTTGGTCAGAATAATAATTACACCCATGACTTCCACACTCCTCTTATATATTACATTTCTGTTGTTACGATCATGTTTGCTTGATGGGATTATACGTACTCGGCTGGGCAACCTCTGGGTGGGTCGGGTTTGATAGGATGCGTAGTGACAGTAACCTCGGTGTCGGGCACGGCGAAAGCAACCCCGGCAATGCCGGCAATCAGTAGGAGAAGTTTGTTGATTTGCATCTTCTCTGTAAAGGGGAGAACGTAGGGAGTTCGTTAAGGGAAAACTTGATATATATAACTGAAAAGTGAGGAAGGGTTTGTGGTATTGACGTACCGGTCCCGATTGTTCAATGTCAAAGGAGGTACTTGGCGTTCCTCTTACCTATATTCATAGGTAGTTAGTTATATATAGTAAACATTTCGATCTCCTGCCACATACACTATTTGCCCAGGTTATACCTAGAACTAGTAGCTTACCCAATGTTTGACTCTCTTACAATAGCTAGGTATCTTACTCAATGCATATATATTTTACCTTCGTATCTTGACACAAAAAAGAGGTCCAACCTGTCAGGATTGTCGAGTCGCCGACCCCAACCCATGAACGCGCGCTAAGTGAGTTGTCACAAACCTAGCAGCTGGAAAGCGATTCCACCCACTCGATCTGGCAACCGAAGCAGTAGCCCCAAAGGTGCGATTCGAACCGCATGGGGGACATTGGAGCCTGTCCTTGCAGGTATACCGTACTAAAAAGGACTGCACTACGCAGGTAGGATGTCGAGAGATGGATTAATATTTTATTGACACCTGAAAACGGCCACCGCCAACCCCACATCCAATGCGCGGGATGCATGACATCCAATCGTCGATCGATGTGTGTGCTGCAGGCAAGCGCTTGCGACCTGTCACGACGGTTGGGCTGTCGAAAGGAAAGTCGGGGGATGGATGTATAGGTGGGCGGGAAGGGTCATTGGTCTGATGGTTAAATTTTTGCAAGATTGAGTGCTCAAAATATGATTTCCGCATTATGATTGACGGGTAGATTATGAAAAGTACCCATATCAAATCTTGCAGATGTCTTTCGAAATTTCGGGCAGCCAGCCCCTCCTAGTTTCAGATGTTGAGTATTCTGATTCTGAAAAAGGATACGAAATTGTGATACGCGATGCGATGTACATCGGGTTGATTAACAGTGCCCATCAACGGTTTTGTTTTTGTTTCGGTGACAAAAACTTCGGAAGGGCAGCTCCTACGATTGAACAAACAACTCTTTTTAACCTTTGTTAACTGGGCAACTCGTGATAATTACTGTGGAAATGCTCAAGAAAGTTTCTAAATACGCCTGGCTTTACACGGATATAGTCGCCTGTCCAACATGGGAAAAGCATGGAGAAAAAGAAAAGCAAATGGCTTATCAAACATGAGATCTTCAGGGAAAGTCTTATGTATGTGGCGCGGGATTCCGCTATTGTACCCGGCTTGTAGTCTGACAGATCCGGCGTTCTTCAATGCGTTTCTTCTTCTTTTTGGGGCCAAAGAAAGTGGCTCAAGCGGCACACAAATGGAGAAAAGGAGAAGTAGAAGTTGACGAGAAAAAAACACCACTATCTGATGCCCAGACTAAATAGCGCTTCTGTAGTCGACGTCTTTTCGGATACGACACGAGCTTTTGCGGGTAGGGTTAAGAAGTTTTGCGCGTCGCCCCGGATTTGTACGTGGACACTCCAGCAACCCTACCTCACCGTGAGTAGGCGATTAAGGTGACAGACAGGCTGCAGGGTCGAGGGTCGAGCTGATTTTTTCATCTTTTTTTAGAGTAAACCCATATTGGACAATGGCCTAAAAAAAAAACCAGACGCACGTGCAAACATCAGACTGCGGCTGATGACTAGCTGTTGATTCGATGAACTCCTTACTATTTTGACAACAACCTGCATTGACTTTGGAATTGGTATTCAGTCCGTGACATCAGAACTGCAGGGTGTTGCAAAACCACATGGGCAAGCCAGCCACTTGGGGCTTTTCCCTGTTCTTTTCCATCTGTGCCGCGCTCGATGCATTACAGAAATCAATGGGCTTACCTACGTCGCAGTTATTGATCCAGTACTCCTTTCAATCCGTAATCAACATAAAAAAAAGGTAACTTTGTACTTGCAGATGGTGGCGTGGTTACCCGGCAAAACATCCATCAAACGACCGTCCTGTCCACAACCAGTACGACGGCGAAAAGGGAAACGGCTACCGTTTTCTACAATCCCATTGGCCCAGGGTCCACCCAGGTCCGCATCTTGGCTCAGGGGTCTGTTTCAAGCGCTCTGTCCTCGTCTTGGCTTTGAATTTATGTGCGGCGCAGGGAAAGTGGGCTTTAGCAGTGGTGTAGCACGGAAGTTGGTCGGACCACTGGGATAGCGGTACTTGACCTGTCTTGCCTGTGCCTCAGCGCACTTAGAAATCCCCGCCGCTGGCGACAGATTGACGGCGGCGGCGTGGCATTACATTCTATCCGATAACAATACGAGTCGAGAGGCGTCGTGGCCCCTCAAAACCACATTCAAAGGGAACAACAAAACGGCGGGCTTGGGTAGGATTTCAGTGTGAATTGCCGGTATCGTTGAAGATTGTTGTTTGGTTGGCTCGTGGCTCGCATGAATTGTCGGTAATTCATTTGTTCCTTGTGTTCTCAAAGCACACATGGATGTTTTGTTTGCTGCCGAAGCCGTCCCCATTTTGGGATAAAACTCCATTCCACATACCAAGGCCGTCGCAACTTACCCTTCACGCCAGCCACCTACCAAACAAGGCGCAGATCTCCATTCGATTAATACCTGGGCCAATTTTTCATTGGGCTTTCATCCAGGGACTAGCGTCGTTTGCTTCTGCAGGGATCAGCAACCGTTGGACCCACATTGAAAACCGAGCCACACGAGCCAGGATGGATGCAAGTACCCCTGCCGCTGCTAGTCCATCTGCAGACACACGGCCGTAGAGGGGACCTTGCATTCAATTCAATCACCTTCACCCACCTGCCTCAGAGGTGGGCTTGCCTTTTAGTTTACTGCGAAATAGTAGTTGGTTCAAGGTACTTTGATCGAGTTGCTGTCACTTGCGTCGTCCGTAGTCAAAGTGACATTTCGGCTCATGAGCAGCTGAATAATTTGAAGAGTAAAAAAAAAAAGAATATCCAGAAATACCAACATGACCGTGCGTGCCACAAAGAAATGATGATCAATTTTCACTACGGTGGTACTTCTTTTAGTCACCTATCGGCAAGGTACCCTTTCAACTGTGGGCCTGAGGTCATGGAGGACAGGCGGAGACGGCCAATTCCTCTCTGAGCGGTTCTCGTCAACGATCAAGCCAGTCACAGTCCGCCTTGTCTGCTAATTTCCCATGTTCTCGCTTCTCATCAGAATGGCGAACAGCACGAACGCTTCAATCTCCAAGCTGCTTGGGTGTTTCTTGATGATCCGCCTTCTGCCAGAAAGTTTCCAGATTCCATCCTGCTTCAGAAATTCAACGAGCTCAGTTCGTTGATTCATCTTTATCTTACTTACCTCCACAAATTCACGGTAGGCCGGAGAAACTACCCTCAAACGGACTGGTACCCTCCTTGCTTGCCTCTTATCCTCTTTTCTACGAAGTACGGCACCGTACCATACGGTGGTACTACCCGATTTTAATCCACCGTCTCGTACCCTTGCAGCCAATTCCCTCCTACCCTGACAAGGCAACCAGGGGGGCACGGCTCTCTTGCCGTTCCACCACTACCACCACCGCCGCCAGGCCATCCTTCCATCCCCCTTTTCACTCTGTTCCTGCGGTTGATCAGCTTTCCCTCTCCGGCACTGTTTCTGGATTGCCGGTCAAACCTTTTCCTTTCTTTTCCAATCCATAATTCTCGACATAGAAAGGCTGCGACATTGCGACATGCAATAAACGAACACGGCAGCAAACCGATCGAGGATCGCTGGTCCGTCGTCGAGGCCAAATCAAAATCTAGGTCGATACGATTGAGCAGCTTGCACCGACTGCTTGAAACCCCCGACCGACGCCGACGCGACCACAAAACCAGAGGCTCACAATGGCCTCCAAAAAGGCGGTACCGACGCCGCCCATCCCGATCAAGGACATCTCTTGCTCCGTCATCTATGAGAACACTCTATATACATACTCTTCATCAGGAGTCTTGCAGTCGCTGGTACTCGAAGCTGGTGCAGAATGGAAGGAATTGGCAAAAGGCGTCCCAGTCACTGGCGGTGTCTGCGTCAGTTCGACTCCGGTAAAGCCTCGAGAACCTGGACTCTTCGTTGTGGGCGGCAAAGGTCCGGAGGGATATAGGGGACTGCAAAAATTCACGTACTCGACGGGTCAATGGGAGCTGCAGGGTCCAGTGTCAGAGGATGTCATGAACAGATTAGGCCACGGCGCTGCCTACATCAACAGTACCGATGCAATTCTAGTATACGCCGGCAACAAGGACGGCACCGTACACGCAGGGTCGCAGACCTTTACGATTGGAGCCTCGGCACCATTTGAGGTTCGATCTTTCGAGTCAAATGGCGTGCCCTCATTGGCGAACCCAATGCTCCTGCCATGGTCAAACAACCAGGCTGCTCTTGTCGGCGGCGAGGGCAACACCAAGGTCATTCTGTTCAGCCCTGACGCTGGAGGATGGAAGGATTCTGGCGCTACTCTGGCAGCTCCCCTCGCCAAGGACGTCTCAGTGATGCGTGCTGCTGTCGTTGCTGGTACCGATGGCAGCAAGTCTCTGTACACATTCGACACCTCGCAATCACCAAATCTCGTGACCAGAACGACTTTGATAGATGCCCAGGGTCAACCGATGACCAACTCGCCAGCCCTCAGCACCAGGGCAGAAAACGAAGATAACGACTGGCGACTAATCGAGAGGCAAACCGCTCAGTGGCCCAAGTACAACTCTACCTTTGCCCCCAAGGCAACAAGGACAAACTTCGCCCTCGCCCAGGATCCGGATGGAATGATCGTCTTGGCCGGAGGCACCGACGGCGAACCGCTCGACATATTCAACGGTCGGGCCAACATGTGGATGGACACGCCGGGCGTCTTCAGTGCCGACAGCCTCCGCACTCTCGACACCGACTCAAGCTCCTCCTCAGTTTCAGTAGCATCAAGCACCTCCGCATCCCCAACCCCATCCTCAACCCCATCTTCTACCTCCACTTTCACCTCCATAATCTCTTCAGCCACTCCCTCATCATCCTCGGAACCAACCCTTGTACCTGGAGCTGGCATTCCTGCGAGCAAACCCGACTCTTATTCGTCTATTCCCCCGGTCAACACTATTCTTGGTGCTGTTCTGGGAACGACAGCTGCAGTTTTAATACTGCTCGGAATTCTCTACTGTCTGCTTCGGAGAAAAAAGAAGCGAGATGAGTTGGAGGCCGGTCACGCAAATAGGGACAGTGGCCTGACACCACTCACCGAGAAGAGCGGCGCTATGTATGCTACCGATAGTCTACCTCGCGGACCAGGTAACGGTACTTTTAGGGGACATCAGCAGCAGGACTCTCAGGGTTCTTTCTCATCCATGGCCATCCTCATGGGCAAGGTGAACCAGCAGCATAAGCAGGCTGCTGTCCAGAGAAACCCCAGCAAGGAATCCAAGCGCAGCTCCCAGAGCAGTATTTTAAACTCTGCATTCAAGAAATCCATTAGCAACCCAATCCCGCACCCGGCAAGCCCGAATCCATTCGCCGATCCGGCGCCACCAATGCCGCAGGCACAGATGAGGGATGAGAAGGGCGGAACTGTTATGTTTAGCAACGATGTCGGCGAGCCCCGACCACGCCCACCTAGGCCGGACCGTCCCGATGGCACTAGGCGATCGTCTGGATGGAACCGGTATTGGTCCGGAGGCAGCACGCTGAACATCTTGGGCTTCGGCAGTGGGGCAAGCAAGCGCACTACGGTGGCTTCTGACTCTAGCAGCCGGTATTCAGCCAACATGCAGAACCGCATTACTCAAGACTCGGCAACCGTGCCCCACCTTGCTGTGGGCGGAAGCAGGCTACCGGAGCCCACACCCGAGTTTCAACGCGTCAATTCAGCATCTCCTACCATATCTGCTTCGCCGCAACTCGGACCGGGTATGAAGGGCAGGATCGAAAGACCCACTAGCACAGGCTCAGATCGATCTGGCTACTCATCAGGCATCCCCGCCAGCGTGCATGACAACTGGGACCCTACTGGCGCAGATCAGCCCTGGGGATCCAACAGGGCGCCGAGCAGCGCATATAACTACAACAGCGCATACAACAGTGTCTACAGCACAGCACTCGCACCTCCATCATCCTCAAGTTCGAGACCGCCTCTCCCTTCGGGCGTGAGCACACAACCACAACTCGCAATGGCAGCGAACAGTTCTGACATGTCCTGGTTAAACCTTGGCGAGGACAAGAAAAAGAACTTTCACTGAATGGACATTCAAGTGGCCGGGCTAGCCCCTTCAATTCTATTCACTGTCTATATTCTTTCCTAGGATGAACTCCAGGCCGGCCCATAATGGTACACTCGGTTGATTTCATGACGACTGCATTTACGCCTCGCTTGCTTGCACCCTATACCCATCATCTTGCGAGATGAACGATGGAGCGTGGCTTGTGGAACTTGTTTTCGGCTTCATTACAAAACGGCTCGCGCATTTATATCAAAACCTCGACAAAGTCATTGCGTTGTTGATAGACGCAACTTATTTTTCCTCTGTCTTTCCTAGCATCATTGCGCATCGAATTACCATCAGTCCGGCATGCATCGGCGCTCAAATCTTCTTGGCTCGCTCTTTTATGTTTCATATCTCCTCCTATTTATTTCTCTTCTACTTTCTTGCCGTTTACATTCATCACCAACTCTTGCACATAACAAAGTCCAAGACCGCAATCTCTGGAGAGACCTTGTGTAAATTAGATCCTACGACGGCTCCAGACGTGGTCCCCAGTACATTCCAGTCGTTTGCTGCATGATACCAAACCCTTGTTCCATTTTCTTCACCTTTCGTCACCTTCTCACCCTTTCCTCCTTTTTTCTCATTATTCATTTCTATCATCCGAACTCTCGGCAAGCTTTTTTTACTAGTGTTTCCTTCAATATGTGCTTGTACGAGGAGGAATCAAGTAATATGTATTAGCCGCCTGGAATCTCTTATCATGATGTGGAGGGGACGATTTGGGATGACAGCGGCGGTCCCGGACTTTTTTTCTGGTCGGGACAGGATTGGAATTTCTCTGTAGTGGAGGGAAAGCAGACGTTCCAGCTTGCTGGGTGCTTTCAATAAAGACGCTGGAGACGTCTAGTTTCTGGGATTTTTTTCTTCTTTATCTCGGTCATTAGAAACGACAATCAAAATCCAGATTATAAACATTTATCGTATGCCTACTTTGAGCGTGATTCACCCTGCTTTGCCGTACATATGGCGTATCGACCTTTAACTTGCGTGGTTGACTGGAGCTTAGGCAAGGATGTACGTTCACCGTATCTATTAGACTGTTACGTTGAACAATAGGCGAATGTGCTGGCAGGTCGTGAAATGGGAGGTAGTTCGGACCGGCAGAGCATAAAGTAACATGCATGTCACATGGGGCAACGGCATGCATCCCCCCCCCCCCCCTTTTTTTTTTTTTTTTTTTTGGGAGTGGTTATATAGCCCGTTTAAATAACTCCCAAGCAGATACATTTACAGTGCTATGATCCGAGGTACAAAGATAATATGCCACAGTTGGAAGCAAAAGACAGAACCCAGCAACCTGCACCAGCTAACTTCATACGCCACATGCACCCCCTGCACCCCCTGCACCATTTGCACCGCTTACACCACCTGCATCGTTTGCACTATTTGCCTGCACTCAAAGGCTAAAATCACCCTGCAAACTTCGACATTGTGTAAACTTCCAATATTTGCAAGGCAAGTCTAGCCCTCGCGCAAATTTGCAAGGCAGGAAAACAGATGCACACATTTGCAATATAAGTGATATTTTTAATTTATTTGGTATACATGTCAATTGTCTACTTATCGACATACGTGTACGCGAATTGCAAATGGTATAAATGGTGCAGGTGTTGAAATTTTCGAGGTTGAAAACCACGTGTTGCTAATGATGTAAGTGCATCAGTTGCAACTGATGCGTACGGAGACACATCACATGGCAGTTGTACTTTAGATAATACCACTGTCACGGTGTCTATTGACGGGTTATTTTAGCAACTTGTGAGGGATATATAACTACTCCCCCCCAACTCTGCAATGAGCACAGTCGATAGTAATGGAAAAGCACATATGAAATAGACTTGTCAATTAGCTAAACCAATCGGTTGGCCCAACATGAGTGGGACAATCGACAGCTTATCGAAACAAAAATGATTCGGCAACTCGAGCCACCCAGACAAACTACGGCATTTTTGGCCTTGTTCATTTTTGTTTTGCTGAGATCTCACGCGTTGATTATTGGGCGGTGCGCGTACCACCGAAAGAATGGCAAGGTATCCATCAAATCCCATCTTAGATAGTCCGATTTCTATCGTCTGGTTCGATTCGAAACATTGCGGTGTGCATGATAATTGCGTTTTTCTTCTTCTCTCGCGTGCAAAGCTAGGCTTGGGCGTTGAACTGAATGCGAATACGAATTAGAGAAACCGAATTCGCAAAATGAAAATGGCATGATATGATTGCGTGTGGGTGGTCCCTACCCCTGGCGGGACGTCACCCAACCTAATCTTTTTTTTTATTCACCGTCCTTTTGATTGGCTCAATCGATGCAATAGCTAGCTTGGGTTCCGAAAGGGACAAAGTACCGGCCTGTCGAAGAAATGCAGTAAATTGGCAGTGACAGTGGAGAAGGTGGTACCTGTCTGCTTCCCATTTGGCCTTTACTGGTGAGTGAGTGAGTGGGTGGGTTGAGATTTTTTTTTTTTCGAGAAAAAAAAAAAAAAAAAAGGCCGACGTGATTGACTGCCATTTTCGGGATTGTCGTACGTCCCGCGGGACCCATCTAAGGTCAAATCAAATCTCCCAGCCCAAAGGAGAGATTTCCACAAGGATGTTTTGATAAAAGGGCCCCCGTTCGGTCCCATCTCATCCCTTTGATTCATTAGACCAACTATTTGTGCGCATTCCTGTTGCGTGTCTTTTATGTGTCCCTTGCCCTCCTTTAATTCTTTTCTTTCCTGAGATATAAATGACGGCAGAGAGTTGCATTTTCGTCGTCGCTCCCTAGATTCAATTTTCCTCAGACTTCGTCTTGTCGATTCCCCCCTTACAATGGGCCTTCTACAGGACACCACCGGCCCGCTGGTAGATGCCTTCTACCAGCTGGGCACTGGGGCGCAGGTTGGTGTTGCCTTCGTCAGCTTCATCTTCCTCTCGGTCTTTTTCCACGTAGCGCAGCAGATCTTCTTCAAGAACCCCCATGAGCCGCCCGTCGTCTTCAGCTGGTTCCCCGTCGTCGGTTCGACGGTCACGTATGGAAAGGACCCGCCACAGTTCTTCCGGGACATGGCCAAGAAGGTTAGTTGAACACTCTACCTGCTGGTTGGTTTCTTTTTTGCTCCGCATGAGCACCAAGGACAGCTTTGCTGGGCATGCATATACAATACATGTATCCCGGGACTAACGAATACGCTTCAAAATCTACAGTACGGCAACATCTTTACCTTCATTCTCCTCGGAAAGAAGACAACCGTCTACATCGGCACCGAAGGCAACGAGTTCATCCTCAACGGCAAGCTGCGCGATGTCAATGCAGAGGAGATCTACGGACCCATGACCACTCCCGTGTTCGGCAAGGACGTCGTCTATGACTGCCCCAACGCCAAGCTGATGGAGCAAAAGAAGTTTATGAAGATCGCCCTCACCACCGAGGCCTTCCGTTCTTACGTTCCTATCATTGCCGACGAGGTTTCGAGCTACCTGAAGCGGACCCCCGCCTTCAAGGGCCCGTCGGGCGTCGTCAACATCCCGCCCAAGATGGCCGAGATTACCATCTTCACCGCCTCGCACGCCCTCCAGGGTAAGGAGATCCGCGACCAGTTCGACGAGACCCTGGCCGATTTGTACCACGACCTCGACATGGGCTTCCACCCGGTCAACTTCAAGCTTCACTGGCTACCCCTCCCCCGCAACATCCGCCGCGACAAGGCACAAAAGACCATCGCCAAGATCTACATGGACACCATCCAGCGCCGCCGTGCGAAGGGTAAGGACTCCGAGGCCAAGGATATGATGTACCACCTTATGAACTCGACCTACAAAAATGGCACCCCCGTCCCTGACCACGAGATCGCCCACATGATGATCGCTCTCCTGATGGCCGGACAGCACTCGTCGTCGTCCACCAGCTCCTGGATCATGCTCCGCCTCGCCAGCCGCCCGGATATTATGGAGGAACTGTACCAGGAGCAGGTCCGCGCGCTGGGTGCCGACTTGCCCCCTCTCCGCTACGAGGACCTCGCCAATCTGCCTCTCCACCTCGCCGTCATCAAGGAGACTCTCCGCCTCCACGCTCCGATCAACTCCATTCTCCGCGCCGTGAAGCAGGACCTCCCCGTTCCGGGTACCAACTACGTCATCGCCAAGGACACCACCGTCCTCGCCGCCCCCGGATACTCGGCCGGTGACCCCAACCACTTCCCTGAGCCGGAACTTTGGGAGCCGCACCGTTGGGAGGCCGACTCGCGCCTGGCTCCACGCATCTCGATGAGCAACGACAACGATGAGGAGGAGAAGATTGATTACGGATACGGCCTCGTCAGCAAGGGTACTACCTCTCCTTACTTGCCCTTTGGCGCCGGTCGCCACCGCTGCATCGGTGAACACTTCGCCAACGTCCAGCTTCAGACCATTGTCGCCATGATTGTGCGCGAGTTCAAGTTCCGCAACGTCGACGGCAGCGGCAAGGTCGTCGGCACCAACTACGCCTCGCTCTTCTCCAGGCCTGAGGAGCCCGCCAAAATTTACTGGGAGAGGCGCTAAAGGGGCAAGAGAAAAACAAAAAGTAAAACAAACCCCAAAAACAATATCTTGGTGGGTGGTTGCTCCTTGCAGTTTTCCGGTCAGGTTATCCAACAAGTGTGGGAAAGGCACCCAGCCAAGATGAAGATCAGAACAAGTTTCTTGTACATAGAGTTATAGAGCTTTTGAGATTTTGGCGGTGGGAGGTTTCTGGCATGCTCTGAGCATTTTGCGCCATCTTTTCCATCAAAGAAATGCGAAATCGGCGGCCGGTTAGAGATGGATATATAATTACTAATAGCAATACGAGACGTTATGACGATGAAATTACTTCTATTGTGTCTTGGAGCTGACATCTTATCCTGTCTCCATATGAGGGGCTGAAGCACGTTCATGTATCACACTAGTACCAGCGAGTGGACATGTATGTACAAGCGTCCCATTATTACTTTGACGTCTTGTGTTATATAAAGTTAGGCGGATATACAAACCCAGAAAACCCAACGAACAAACTACACATTTACAGTTTTAACGAGTTTCTTTTTTGGTAACCCCTCCCTCCCCTCCAAGGTCCCCAAACCCCGGGCTATACAAAAAGAAACAGAAAGAAAAGAAGGAGGGAAAAAGACGCGACGGCGTTCCAACCCATCAATGTCCTCGCGGACGGGTCCTTGTTTCTGATATTTCGACTTGTGCAAAGAAAAGCCCACACAAACCCCTCCCCTCTTGTCTCTTTTTTTGACTGTATTCCTGTTTCTTCTTTTTTTCTGTTTTTCTATTTTGATCAGTCGCTTTAGTACGCCAAAGTCAGCACGTGCGAGGTCATGGCGTTCATGCGCTCGCTGGTGATCTTGAGACCCATCCTGAGCAGCTCCTGGGCGACGTCGGGTTCTTTCCTCTGGAGCTTGGCCCAGGCCTCCCGGTCAATGAGCCAGACGACGGCGTCGCGCTCGACGACGGCCGTAGCGGTGCGGCACGTGTCGCTGAAGAAGGGCAGCTCGCCGCACGTGGTGCCGGCCACGATGCTCTCGCACAGCCGGCCCTGCGGTAGGTCGTACTCCATGCGCACGATGCCGCTCTCGAGCAGGTAGAAGCCCTCAGCCGGCTCGCCCTGCCGGTACAAAACGTCCCCGGCAGCGTACCGCTTGGCCGCGAAGAAGGGAACCGCGCGGAACCAAAAGTCTTCGTTCTTGTCGCTCAGGTCCGAGAATATCTGCAGGAGCAAGCGGAGCGGCTCGCCGAACGCCGCCCACTTGTTCTGCCGGGTCAGCCCGGCGTTGACAGCTTGCATCGCCGCCTCCCACAGGTGGCTGCGGCGTGGGGAGCTCGCCAGCATATCGAGGGGTCCTTGAGACGCCGAATCGGTGTGCTGCTGTCCGGGGACGTCGAGGTTGGCCGACGCCGGGGTGGGCGGGTTTCTTGAGGCGTCTTCTTGTCTTGCGTACAGGGTCTTGAGAAGCTCGTTTTCGCATGACTCCAGCGCCGAGTTGAGATCTGGCAGCACTGTTGCCACCTCCTCGCCAATCCCGACGGTCCTCAGGCTGTGGCTCAGCGCGCCATCATCGTCCACGCCGCTGAGGATGAACTCGATGTTCTTCTTCTTGAGTAGCCGGCTGAGGGTTCCAAAGGCCTCGCCCGCCGAATAGTCGCATCCGGCGACGTGGTGCAGGTCCACCACGAGGAACCTGATGGGTCGCTGCCGGAATGTCTCGTCTGCGATGATCTCTCTTATCTTCTCCTCGACGCCGACGATGGTGCCGAAAAAGAGGTAGCCGCTCAGCTTGACGACATGGATCTGGCTGCCAACTTGCTTCAGGTAGTTTTGCTGAGACGGGTTGCGCCGCACCGTCGAGCCGACCACGTCGCCTGACCAGCCTGCTCTAACCGCCGAGACCTGTGAAGTTTGGAAAACCAAGGTGACGAAAGCTATTAATATGCCACAGCCAATACCGATCACGAAATCGTAGATTCCCATGATCAGGATGATGGCGACGACAGTCAAGTATTCCAGCGTCTTAAGCTTCTTGCGGGGGTGCCAGAGGGCCTCTGACAGCAGCTCAAAGCCTAGCACAAAGATAAGACAGCCGACCATCATGACTGGTATGATGCCAATCAGCCTCGGCCCGACCAGTAGCACGCCAAATGTAAGCGCCGCCAGTTCAAAGCCAGCCAGACGACTGTTCGCGCCAGATCGCATGAACATGACAGTGTTAGCATAGACGAGATAGTTCTGTATGCTTCCCGTAAGGCCCGACAAAAAGTTGGAGTAGCCGTGAAGCTTCAGCTCATGGTTGAGGTCCACGTTGTCCTCCCCAGCCGACATGGCAAGTGCTGGAACGTTGATGGGGACGTGGAGGATACCAAAGAAGGTGAGGGCCAACATGGCCGGGATCGTCTCCGCCAGGACATCCCATCGCACCAGATGGAATTCTAAGTGACCTCTTGGTCAGTATAGGTACGACCACAAGGATAGGCTGAACCTTTCTGGTGTGTCGCGGGCTGTGCGGGAGACACTTACTGTACAAAGTATAAAAGTACCACCACGGCTCGTCGCTTGCTGCGCCCTCGAAGATCCAACCTGATTCTCTGAGGCTCTCGGGGTTCAGACTGTCGAGTGAGAAGACGAAAATATAGAACACAATGGGTATCATCAAAATAAAACAAGGCAGGAAATAAGTCGACTTGATCTTCTTCTGGAGATAGACGAGAGCCACGGCCAGAGCGAGAGGTGTGGCCCAGAGCGGAATGGTTTCGGGATTTATGAGCTTGTTCAGCGTCGCAAGGTCGTACTCCAAGCTGCCTTCGATGCGTGCTGAGACCTCGAAGCCAGTAGCAACCAGGAACCAACCGACGCCGCCAATACAGCCGATGAGTATGTGACGGGGGATAAATCCAACAATGTAGCCAAACTTGAAGTAGCCCATGAGGAAGAATACAATGCCTGTCATCATGGAGCTGACGGCATATGCCACAATCGTGGTTGCAATGACGGCATCGGGGTCGTCTTGGCCAATGGAGGTTGTGATGGTAGACGCCATGGAATGAAAGAATGGCACAACTTCGATCTGTAAAGTCGCCATAGGTAAGTAGCCAGTCGCAAAGCAGGTAGTATGGGCAACAAAACATGGGCATCCTAGCCTACCATTTCCGAGCCAACAGAGCCCTTGAAAATAGAGCCCATCGAGTAAGTCAACTGAGACACAATCGTGCTGACGTAGAATATTGATATGCCCGCAGGGCCAAGGTTGGAGAAAATTGGGTTCCCAAGAGGAAACAAGATCATTCCTGGTCGTAGGATGGACAGTCAGTATCAACAAGGCATACCATACCCCTGAAAGGCCAAGTTCATCTGAAGGAAATACGAGGCCTGAGTTCAACTTACCATATGATAGCGCATCGAGAATGTTGAGCAACAGGCCAACTATAACTGCTGGGAGACATGCAACTGGATCAACCACCGCTGCCTGCCATATTGCTCGCTTATCCCAGCACTTGGGCTCTCGGGCAACTCTGAAAAACGCAGAGACGTGGCTCTCAAGGGAGTGTCTGACACCTGCCAAGCCGTGGAGGAAGCCACTCTTGGGAGGATCGGCAACCTTTTGGCTCTCCAGATCAGAGGTTAGGCTAGTTCCGTTCAGGCGAATGCTTTGACGTGGCCGTACACCCAGGAGTGGTGTGGTCTCGGACATGTTGTTCTCCCTTTCCTGCTCGTGTAAGTCTTGCTTCTTGTGCAAGCTGCCATAATCCCGAAGGCCCGGCGACATGGCACCGATGTGAAGATCGCCGGGCGGTTGCCGGTCAAGATCTTTCAGGTTATCCTCCGGCGGAGAGCGTCTCAGCATGTTGGCCAATATCGACGGCCCTGCACCATTAAAATCCTCTCCTTCCTCCACGGGCTCTGGTGACGGCGGTTCTGAGATTTCCTCAATGATTTCGGTGTCCTTGGCAGGACTTAGAGCCTCATCTTCCACGGCGGCCGGGCTGAAAACCTGTGGTGCGTCACGGCTGAATCTTGACGAGCTGGATCTGGGCCGGTTGAGGAAAGACGGAGGTCTGCGGTTGTTCTGGTCTGAGAGCAGGTATGACGCTAATTCGGCCGTGTCTTCGCGGACGCTTCGGGCATGCTGGGCGCTGTCCACGGGGGCTGTGAATGTTGTGGGAAAAGAGTTTAGCAGTCAGAGGTTTGTTTACGTGGATGGCGCAACGGCTGTCAGAGAGCAAACAAGCATATCACATGGGTTTTCTTTTTTGGTCTTGTCTTGCAGGCTGCATATGCAGCCCATCACGATATATAAAGAAAAAAAAGTGGCTGCACATACTGTATCTGTCACGCATGCTTCCATGTATAAAAGAGCGTATGGGCTCCCGGTAACTAGCAGATCCAAAAGAGAGAGACCGATCCCGCGTCTCGCCAGGCCCGTTGGGCGGAGATATCAAGCCCGCGGTGGGACTATCATTGTTGTTGCTTGTCGTCGAGATATCGTTTGCTTGGGCTGGGTCTATGTTTGCCCTCCGCCAAGAAAACCGAGAAGGGGAGGACATGGCAATAAAAGACCCGGACAGGAGCCAGTTGGAGCTGCAGTCTGGGGGCCCGTTCAAGTAGGTAAGGTATGTAAAGAAAAAAAGCAGTGGGGCAGCGCGGGAGTCAGTGTTGTGGGCGTGTAGACGCACACGCACGCACTCGGCTTGTGCGCAGTTTTTTGGGTAAGGTACTGAAGATGAGATACCTTAGCTTGTTTCCTCTTGACTCTTGATTATTGGTCAAGGGACTCCAGCAGTAAGGAACAGGTAGGTAGCTTGGTAGGTACTTCGACTAGAACCACCTGAGTCTCGAGGGGGAGCGTGTCAACGTCTCCTCGTATGCAGCCCTGGTAGATGAGATGAGATGTTTGTTCGCAGATTGCGCCCGTCCGTCCCGAGTTGACGTGATTCTCTGATGTTTCTTATCTGTTGCTGCAGCTCTTGCAGCTTCTGTCCCCAACCAGAAAAGACGGACGGACCTGCGATTCCGGTCAGAAGACGAGCGAAATAATGAGCTGAAGTTCCACTTGCATGGGGGGGACAGAAACCCAAATTCGAATTCTCGAAGCTTGAACCTTGATCAAGCCTTGTCAGCAATTTCATGTGCACCACGACGTGGTGTAAATGGCCAGGGTCCAGTCCGGAGGGATTTCGAGTCCTGAAGCATGGCGCAAAACTCTAGACAGGGAAATCCCGAGAGCGAACTTTTGGAAAATCTGGGTAAATGTGAAGAAATTTTGTGGTGCGCGAGTGCTAGCGCTATAACCTTTTTTTTTTTTCTCTGTTCCCTCGGTCACTGGTATCCACGCACCCACCACGCCACTTGCTCGCCAAGATTTAACGGCAGCCATGCCAGAATTAGGGGTGGGGATTAGATCAGATTAGCGATAGTGTTCATTAAAGGCTGTACTTGTTCGAGGTAAGGTATGGTACTATTATTCTGCTTCTGAGTAGGAGACTAGTCTACTGCTAGACTTAGGCCGAGTTCCAAAGGTAGTTTGCAGGATATTCTTAGACAAAGCCTTACTCGAACTGCTTGATTCAATTGAGGCCAATTTATGCCTCATTGGTTTGAATTCTTTTTGTGCTGTGAAGCTAATTACGCAAGTAATAATATTGTAATGATGTGTAATAACGTCAACAAGGCGCAAACCAGCGTCACAATCAAGCTGCCGCGTGGCATCACTAGCTACCCATCATCCTTGCATATTTTTTTCCCTCCCGCCTGGTCGCATGCAACCTAAAGCCCGGCTCGTCCACTAAGATTTGGATTCCCACTGCCCTATAGAAGCCTCCAACTGGTAAAGTCTGAGCGGAGTCCTCCGTTGATGTGCATAACCCCCGCGTTTATCAGCCTGATGAATGCATTATGTTGCTTTTCTCGACCTCTCGGAATGTACGGAGTACTGTCGGACAGTATCCGCATGGGGGTTGGTACATAATGGCTCTAATCCAAAAGTGCACTCTACCAACACAAATGGGAAACTCTTAAACTTGCCGGCCTCCCCGATTCAGCCGCCTGGAAACTTCCGACGTCGCGAGCGACTTGAAAAAAAAATCCAGCAATGTATTGGCTGACAAACTCAGATTCGACCCATGCTAACTTTGGCCGGCCACGAAACACTCGGGGTGCAGATACTTGATTTGACCTGATGCAAAGGAGGAGTCTGGGCTGCATGCGTCAATTTTTTTTGATTATGCCTTTCCTGATTTCTCTGTTATCTTGGACACGGTAAACCAGTAGCATGTGGATGGCATGCCTCAGGTAATATGCATTCCTCGGAGATTGGAGATCTGTCCCTTCTTTTTACACGTCCTTTCGGCGCAAAATCCCATAGGGTGTGTGTTTTACAAGGTATCCGTACATCAACCCATGCAAAAACACGTCGACTCCGCGGCCGTCGACATGAAAGTTTTGTGCATGCTAGCAAACAAGCAAACCAGGAGCTATCGTAGAGTTGCAACATCTACGTCGCCGATTCTGATGACCGGGAATTCTGCTGAACATTCCCCTCTGGCATCAATTCTCGATGATGCTGAAGCTCCTGCATCCTGTTATCTCTTGTTCATGGCTACGCATCTCCTTGGAATTGCCAATTCAGCCACGGACTTGGCACGGCCCTTTTAAGCAAGTTGATTTGCCTGTATGTCGCTCTCGTTCTCCCAACAAGGCTCGGACGGTTCTTAGCTGAGTTTTTGGAGGTAGCCTTGGGCTATCAGCCTTTCCACATCACCCTGGCGAACGTAAAATTGGCTGTTCTTGCTGAGAGTAATAGCGCTATATGCAGATAAGACAGGTCATATGATCAGCACAAACAACACTTCGAATCTGCAGATTATTGCACGGTGACAAGGAATCCCTTCAACCTACCCATATTCTGTTTGAATCTCACCGGCATCCTTGAGCACCCTGACATCGATAAAGAGGTCCCTCGGTGGCTCCAGGCTTCCCGTTAGATCAACATCTGTCCACTGGCCCTTGTACGCCGCAAGCAAATCGCTGTACTGTCGCACATAGTCCTCTTCCTGCGGACTCAATCCGCCAGTCGGCCCGTCGGCAGGTCCCGGGCCGCCGCCACTCCCATCTCTCAACTGTTGCCCTTGCGCAGACAGCTCCATCACGTCGGCACCGCTCCAGACAAGCTCCTCCAACTTATCGGTCCGCGTGCGGTGGTATGCAAGCAGGCAGCGCTTGTTTCGGCGCATTGATAGGTGGTTTACCAGGAGGGCACAAGCGGTTGCCTTGTCCTCGTTCGGGTCGAAGGCGCCTTCGAAGGGCTCCAGCAGGCTCGTTACATCTCTGTTCAAATCGCGCACCTCGCGGGTGGCGGCGCGTACTAGCTCGGTCTGGTATGGGGGTAAATGGGTGAGATTCTGCGTCCGTTTCGCGTGCTGGACCTGTTATGCGGGCATTGATTATTAGTTAGATAGTTAAAGTGGTGCTGCGACGCGCTCGAGACGTGTTTTATTTTTGGCAAAAATGAAAGGAAAAAGACCGGTGAGTGGACCGAGTACCAGTTTGTTTCCCACGTCTCCGTACATCGCAGTGCGCAGTCAATTGCACTTTGGATTGTATATGATCTGCAACGGAATATTATGCGACGACGACACACGTGTCTTTGATCGTATTTGTGTATTCGACAGTGTATCTCAGCCATGTGCAATTAGGTAGTCTGTTGCCAAGTGAACATAAACTACACTCAGTCTAGTGCCCCACAGCAGTGCACCCCTCCGCAAAAAAACACTTCAAATCTCACTACAAGTCTTGGTACAGAGCCTTAGTCTATCTCTTAACTGAATGAACCCTTGATAATACAGCGTCATAGCTGCCCCGCTGGGCCGATAGCGGGGAACCCCTCGTCGCAAAGGACTTACACACGCCTTTTAGTACTCGCGTGAGAGAAAAAAAAAATAAGAAAAAAAAAGTTATTTACCACTGAGTCTTGTGCACAACTTATACGCCAAAATCTTTCCAGAAGCAAGTTTCTAGTCTAAATTGGTCACCCAAGCATATCACGGCTTTGGTCAAGACTAGCACTTATTGGGCACACTATAAAATCAAGATGGCGTCTTCTCAGCGGATTGCCATCGTCTCCGTCTATGACAAGACAGGACTCTTGGATCTGGCTAAAGGCCTCATCAAGAACAATGTTCGCATTCTGGCGTCTGGAGGTACCTCCAAGATGATCAGGGAGTCCGGCTTCCCTGTGGAGTAAGTGATGTCTCATTTGCCCTTTTGGATCTCTTGTCAAGAAGGAAAAGAAAAAGCGAAAGCAGAAAAGAAAAAGATAAAAGGAGAACAAGCACCGCCAAGCTAACGCACGATACCTACACCCCCCAGAGACATCTCAGCCATCACCAAGGCCCCCGAGATGCTGGCTGGCCGGGTCAAGACCCTCCACCCAGCCGTGCACGCCGGCATTCTGGCCCGCAACCTCGAGTCGGACGAGAAGGACCTTGCCGAGCAGAGCATCGACAAGGTCGACTACGTCGTCTGCAATCTGTACCCCTTCAAGGACACCGTCGCCAAGATCAACGTCACCGTCCCCGAGGCTGTCGAAGAGATCGACATTGGAGGCGTCACCTTGATCCGTGCCGCCGCCAAGAACCACTCGCGCGTCACCATCCTGAGCGACCCGACCGACTACGCCGAGTTCCTCAAGGAGCTGGACAGCGGCGAGATCAAGGAGTCGAGCCGCAAGCTGTACGCTCTCAAGGCCTTTGAGCACACGGCCGACTACGACGCCGCCATCGCCGACTTCTTCCGCAAGCAGTACGCCTCGGACGGCCTGCAGCACCTCACCCTCCGCTACGGCGCCAACCCCCACCAGAAGCCCGCCGCCGCCTTCGCCAAGGAGGGCAAGCTGCCCTTCAAGGTCCTCTGCGGCAGCCCGGGTTACATCAACCTGCTCGACGCGCTCAACGCCTGGCCCCTGGTCAAGGAGCTCAAGGCCGCCCTCGGTCTCCCCGCCGCCGCCAGCTTCAAGCACGTGTCGCCCGCCGGCGCCGCCATCGGCACCCCGCTGTCTGCCGACGAGCAAAAGGTCTATATGGTCGAGGGCATCGAGGGTATTGAGTCGTCGGCCCTGGCCCAGGCCTACGCACGCGCCCGTGGCGCCGACCGCATGTCGTCGTTTGGTGACATGATCGCCCTCAGCGACGTCGTCGACCTGCCCACCGCCCAGATCATCTCCAAGGAGGTCTCTGACGGTGTCATCGCCCCTGGCTACGACGCTGCCGCGCTCGAGGTCCTCAAGAAGAAGAAGGGCGGCCGCTACCTGGTGCTGCAGATGGACGCCGACTACGTCCCGAGCCCGCAGGAGCTGCGCACCGTCTACGGCGTGTCGCTTGCCCAGCACCGCAACGACGTCGAGGTGTCGCCCGCGTCGTTCAGCACCGTCTTGGTGCCCAAGGATGGCCCGGCCCTGCCCGAGTCTGCCCTGCGCGACCTGACCGTCGCCACCATCGCGCTCAAGTACACCCAGAGCAACTCGGTCTGCTACGCCGCCAACGGCCAGGTCATCGGCCTCGGCGCCGGCCAGCAGTCGCGCATCCACTGCACTCGCCTCGCCGGCGACAAGGCCGACAACTGGTGGCTGCGCTTCCACCCGCGTGTCCTTGGCATCAAGTGGAAGAAGGGCACCAAGAGGCCCGACAAGAGCAACGCCATCGACCTGCTCGTCAGCGGCGAGCTGCCCAAGTCCGGCCCCGAGAGGGAGTCGTTCGAGGCCCTGTTCGACGAGGTCCCTGCCGCCTTTGGCGAGGCCGAGCGCGAGGAGTGGCTCGGCAAGCTGACCAACGTTGCTATTTCCAGCGATGCATTCGTAAGTTTTGTTCCTCTTGTCCTACAGCCCCTTTTTTTTTTTTTTTTTGTCGTGTTCAAGCTCCAAAAAGTCAGGAAGAAAAATTACATCAGCTGACTGACGCCAAACACTAAAATAGTTTCCCTTCACCGACAATGTGTACCGTGCGGCCCGTTCAGGAGTCAAGTACATGGCCGCGCCAAGCGGAAGCCAAAATGACCAGCCCGTCTTCGACACGGCCGACAAATTGGGCATCACTTTTGTGGAGCAGAGCGTCAGGCTGTTCCACCACTAAAAGTATCACAGCATGACTCTTCGAGAGTGGAATTATAGCAAAAGGTTGGGAATGGGAAATGGGGAGATTCTACTGTATATACCCATACTATATGATGTGATTGATGAGGGAATTAAAATGGGCGTGTTTAGGTTCAACACGGGACAGGGTTTTCATGAGGGATAATAATATCCAGACTTCAACAAGCAGCAAACAAAGCTTCTATTTTCTTCATTCGTCTATGTTGCTGACTTTACTTTTTTGTCATCCATTTTCGTTTGAGGTCATATGCCTAGAAAAGGGTTTCCCGCGATCATTTCATATCATGAAGCAAATCATTGTCATGCAGCATTATCTCAATATTTTCCTTGATCGCCCTTGCCTTTTTTAAGCAATTTACAGCTTCTGCATGGCAGCGACATCGGTGGACTGGACGTAGTCCTCAAGCTCCTCGAGCTGCTCCTGGAGCTCAGTGACACCGACCTTGTCGTCCTCAACGACCAGGGTCATCTGGAGCTTGCTGACACCGTAACCAACGGGAACCAGCTTGGAGGCACCCCAGACAAGACCGTCCTGCTCAATGGCGCGGACAGCAGCCTCGAGCTCGACCATGTTGGTCTCATCATCTGTAAGCATGATGTTAGTATTGATGTATCATGGCGAAACTTGCGTGCAGTTTGAAGGCATATGTTACGTACCCCAAGGCTTGATGTCAAGAGTGACAACCGACTTGGCGATGGTCTTGGGCTTGGCGGCCTTCTTTTTGTTGTACTCGTCGAGGCGCTCCTGGCGGACACGGGCAGCCTCGGCATCCTCCTCCTCGTCGTCGCTTCCGAACAAGTCGACATCGTCGTCGTCCTCCTCGGCAGCGGGGGCCTTGGCGGGGTTCAGGGTAGCCTCGGTCTTGTCAGGGCCGTACTCGGTGTAAGCCTTGGTGGAGTCGCCGGGCAGGTTGGAGAACTCATCCTCGAACGAGGCGATGTGCTTGTACCACCGAGCAGCGTTGGCGTACTTGGTGGCGTCGGGAGCAGAGCTCAGGGCCTTGTAGGTGACGACGTCGGCCTGGCTGGCAGAGTTGCTGTTGCGGTTTGAATGTGGTTAGCTGCATATTCTAACAGGCTGTTTTGGTAGGAACGCCGCGTTTTGATAAACCGTCCATGCATGAATGCATGGGCGAAGGGTAAAAATCAGAGGTGCACGAAGTGCTTGTTTGGTCGTCATTGGCAGGGTCTTAAGCTGCTCGGAAACACGGACCAATTTTTATCATCACATGAGGTAGGTAGGAGGTGGTTTTGGATAATTTCAATGGGAGAGGAAATATCATAACATACCCAACGATGTACGAGCGCGTGGACAACCAGCTGTCAAGCACTGAAATTGGCTCGTCAGTAGGTAGAACCAGAAGAGGCTCATCAGACAGTCCAGAAGAGACACAAGAAAAGACACATTGTTGGTCAAAACATGGTGGCGCGAAAAGAAAAAGCCAAAAAAGGATGGATGGATGGCGCAAACACAAACGGTTATGCAGCAAGAGTGCAAAGCATCATGGATACTTACTGGCAAGGCCAGCGTCGGTGAGAATGTCAGCGAAACCCATGATGAATGCTTTTGTGAGGAAGAGACGAAGAACAAAGAGAGAATAACAAGATTTTCGTTGGTGAGGAATTTGTTCTTAAATGAAGTATGAAGAAAAGAAAGAGGCTGGTAATATGGAGTGAAGCGAAGTTATAAGGTGGGGTGGATTCATTGCTGCCAATTTCTGAATTTTTTTTCCCTGCTGGCCCAAGGAGGGGTCCCCCCGAAAAGGGGGCCACGGCGCGACACGAACATTTCTTGATACCCCGCCACAAAAGCAGAAGCTTCATCTGGTCCAAAGAAAAAGCACGTGGTGATAAGATATAAGATTGCTGGGCTCTGCAAATACTGCATAAGGTAACACCTAGTGTAGATTATGCAGTGCAGTCTATTCTGTAATTACGTGGTAATGTCTTGGGGTGTGGATCAATACAGGTCAAGGCCAGTCTGTGGATCTTGTGCATTGTACTGTACAGGCCTGTACCATAGACGTTGTGATGAAGTACCACAGGACTGGTATGTGGGTCCCCCTGTCTTGCTCCGTAGTCCGGATTGGCTGATGGCAAAAGCTTTGAAGCCAATTCTGGAAGCTCCCGAAGCTTCGTGAAGAAGCTGGAAGCTGTCGCTAGACGTATCGTAGCATCATTATTCTTCAAAGAACTTTCGATTCTCCAACTTGTAGAATCACGTTGTGAATCAATGGTGTCTTATAAGACTGGCAACGTCTTGCTATAGTCTTGCGGATTGACATATTGTTGTCTTTTGCCGCGATCATTTTCATTCCCGTACAAAAACTGGTTCTTTTACCATTAGACCTATTTAATTCGAATCTTCATAACCGCAAAGAAACTGGATCAAATGCTATTACGTAGCCAAATTCACACTTCATCACGCCGCCTCGCAGGAGTTACATCCCAACCACTTCTCCGAGGTCAATCGTTACCAAGAGTAGCGGGGCTCAGTGCTCGGCTGCCTTCACCATCAAAGAATGCCATTACATTAACTCACTCCGGTGCTCGCCCTCGGCAGTTACTACCCATTACAACCGTTAGGCATTATGCCAATGGTCGACCGCATCCTCCAGGCGGCACCCACCGCATGAACATGAGCGGCGGGGAGGAGGAAAAGCCGGCCCTGGAACAGTACGGCATAGACCTCACCGCCAAGGCGAAGGAGGGAAAGCTGGATCCCGTCATAGGCCGCGATGGCGAGATCCAAAGGACTATCCAAGTGCTGTCTCGCAGGACCAAGAACAACCCGGTCTTGATCGGAAATGCAGGAACCGGAAAGACGGCTATCCTGGAGGGCTTGGCTCTGCGGATTGTTCGGGGTGATGTGCCGGAGAGTATCAAAAATAAGCGTGTCATCAGTCTGGATCTGGGCTCGCTTATCGCCGGTGCCAAATTCAGGGGTGACTTTGAGGAACGCTTGAAAAAGGTGCTCACAGAGGTTGAGCAAGCCAACGGACAGGTCATTCTCTTTATCGACGAGCTCCACACGTTGCTTGGGCTGGGCAAGGCAGAAGGGTCCATCGATGCCTCAAATTTGCTGAAGCCTGCTTTGTCTCGCGGCGAGCTCCAATGCTGCGGAGCCACAACGCTGAACGAGTACCGACTCATCGAAAAGGACGTTGCACTGGCTCGCCGTTTCCAGCCAATTCTCGTCAACGAGCCTACCGTAGAGGATACCATCAGCATTCTGCGCGGTATTAAGGACAAGTACGAGGTTCACCATGGAGTTCGAATTACTGATGGTGCCCTCGTTGCAGCTGCTGCCTACTCGAACCGCTATATCACTGACCGGTTCCTACCAGACAAGGCCATTGATCTTATGGACGAGGCAGCCAGCTCGCTCAGGCTGCAACAGGAAAGCAAACCGGAGGACATAATGCGTCTGGATCAAAAGATCATGACCATTCAAATCGAGCTCGAATCACTGCGCAAAGAGAAGGATGTGGCCAGCCGCGAACGTCGCGAGAAACTGGAATCCGATCTCAAAAAGCTGCAAGATGAGGTGAAGGAGCTCAACGACAAGTGGGACAAGGAGCGCTCTGAAATCGATGCCATAAAACAGACGCAGGCCGAACTTGACCGGGCACGCATCGAACTCGAGGTCGCCCAGCGTGAGGGCAACTTCGGTCGTGCCTCGGAGCTCCGCTTCGGCGTCATACCCTCACTTGAGGCCAAGCTGCCTAAGGAAGGCGAGGAAGCCAAAAGCGATGGCAGCCTCCTCCACGACTCCGTAACTGCCGATGATATCGCCAACGTCGTCTCCCGCATCACGGGCATCCCCGTCTCCAAGCTGACGTCTGGCCACATCGAGAAACTGGTGCACATGGAGGAGACACTCCGAGAGGCTGTTCGCGGTCAGGACGAGGCCCTACACGCCGTCGCCGACGCAGTCCGTCTGCAGCGTGCAGGACTCAGCGGGGAGAACCGCCCCACGGCATCCTTCTTCTTCCTTGGCCCTACTGGTGTCGGTAAGACGGAACTTTGCAAGAAGCTTGCCGGGTTCCTGTTCTCGACGGAATCGGCCGTCGTCCGCTTCGACATGAGCGAGTTCCAGGAGAAACACACCATCAGCCGTCTCATCGGAGCTCCGTCAGGCTACGTTGGCTACGAGGACGCAGGCCAGCTGACCGAGGCTGTGCGCCGCAAGCCCTACGCCGTGCTGCTGTTTGACGAGTTTGAAAAGGCGCACCGCGACATCTCGGCGCTTCTGCTGCAGGTCCTCGACGAAGGGTTCCTGACTGACGCGCAGGGCCACAAGGTCGACTTCCGCAACACCATAATCGTCTTCACGTCGAACCTGGGCGCCGACATACTCGTCGGTGCCAACCCGGCCGTTCCCTACAAAGAACTCGCCGATGGCGCCATCAGCCCAGAGGTCAAGACGGCCGTCATGGACGTGGTGCAGTCGCGATACCCGCCCGAGTTCCTCAACCGCATCGACAGCTTCATCGTCTTCAAGCGCCTCTCCCTCGAGGCCCTGCGTGACATTGTCGACATCAGACTGAAAGAGTTGCAGGGCCGCCTGACTGATAGGCGCATCACGCTCGAGGCCTCGGGCGAGGTAAGGGACTGGCTCGCCGAGAAGGGCTACGACCCCAAGTACGGCGCAAGGCCGCTCAACAGGCTCATCACGGTCGAGATCGCCAACAGCCTCGCGGATAGGATCATCAGGGGTGAGCTCAAGAGTGGCGATACCGCGCTCGTGAGGATTACCGAGGACAAGAGCGCCTTGGAAGTCGTCAAGGGGGAGGAGAAGGCGGCTCAGTGAGCCCACGGTTCGAGACGGGGTACTGGAGGTTGTAACAAAATGTGTGAAACTTGATGTGGTTTCATTTGTACATAATAGCTCTTGGGCACCACTCCACTGAGCATCTATGGCGGTATACAGTCTGTCTAACAAAGTGTATAGGCGTTGTTGGGTTGGTTTGTATCAAGATAGAGAAATTTGTTATGCAATGTTAACTCCATGACTTTGTTTCCGATTCCCCAAGATGGTGAGTATAGAGATGTGGATGTATTGTACCAATGCTCTGTTTCCTTGATCTATTATGCTTCTTATCATCACAGCGCCCATAATATGTGCACAGTATCTCAACTCGCGTTGTCATGTAGACATTAACATTTCTTTTTCAATGAGGCCAAAGCAAGTGAAAGGCAAACTACGAATTCAACAACAGCAATATTCAAACCTTCATAATACGATGGCATTAAATACCAACTAAACACCGTCTCCGTTAAACACTGACTTCACACTGCACGATTTCTCAACAAACACATACCCGACCCCGAGATGGTGGTCCGAAAGCTCAGCAGTATCAACGCACACAGTCCCGTGGCAGCGGCAAGGTCGACAAAGACGCAGCAAAAAAGCAACGTTGGGAAGGTCTTGGCTGGCGAGGCTGGCAGCTAGATTTTCCAGACTAATGCATGTATAAAAAGACCCCCTGACCAGGCCGCCAACAAGCTACGACCAACCGCGCGGCGAACGTTAAAGCCACACGGGGCAGAAAAAGAACAAGCACGGCAGAGGGTCCAACGGAATAAAGAAAAACACCAGCGAAGCATGACGTAGGGAGCGCCACAGAGTATGCACCCCCGCCCAACAAGTGTGCCGCTCCCCCCTTTTCCTAAAGAGAACGACCGTGCTATCTTTACCTACCGATGAATCAACCACCAGATTTAGGGGCAGAAACTGATACAGGTAGATACCCAGGGGACCTAATTATCGAAAGGTCAGGAAAGCAAAGGAGGGCGCTACTTCGTATGCCCACATCTCACTACCATAGCGTCGAGTCATGAGATGCATGCATCCAAGTTGTGACGAACGATCCCAGGCGAGTGTCAAAGTTGAAAAAGAGCAAAATGATCGTTAAGAGGCTGCGTAACTCCCTTCTGCATCCCCATAGCTCTACTCATGGAGGGAATCACAAAAAGAGGGCAGACACAAAAAAACACATTCCGCCGTTGTTTCAAAATGTACAGAAAGATTCCAACCCCAACGCGCCCCTTTCTTCCCGGAAACGAATACCACAGAAAGAGAGAAAAAGAAATCGTTTCATTCTTTGACCAAAAAAAGGCAGCAGTCGCGCGTAGAAAAAAGCAGGAATGAGAAAAATAGCGAATACTAAAAAAGTCCCTCTAGATAATGCGACTTTCTGCACTTTTTTTTTGTTTCTGAGGATCAAGGACCAGACAGAGACCACCACGTTTATGCAGGTTCATGGATTGGGGTGTTGTTGAAGAGGAAGGAAAAAGGCTAATCGATTGTTCTGATGGAAAACTTGGCCGAAGTACAACCGAATCTTGACGCTGACCGAGGGAGAGGAGACAATACCCGCGCTCTGCTTTCTTTACTGGTGGCCTGCCTTGCGCAGGGTGGTAGCCAGCCATTCGAGACCCTCGTAGAGACCGTCACCAGAGGTAGCGCAGGTCGATTGGATGTACTACAAGTGGCGGGATTAGCAATGATCAAAATACGAGCGGACCAGGGGGGAATCTGCAGCGTTCGAGACACCCAAATATACTTACCCAAGCGCGTTGTCTCAAGCTGTGGAGACCAAGCTTGTCTGTGATCTCGGCAGCGTTCATGGCATTCTAATAAAGGAAAAAAAAGTTAGTAATCTTTGTAGTCAAACCCCAGAGCGCATGAGCATTGCGCGCGGGGGGAATATATTGATTGGCACAAATGCCGGGATGATCCACATACCGGCAAATCCTGCTTGTTGGCAAAGACAAGCAAGATAGCATCCCGCAGCTCATCCTCGTTCAGCATGCGCTGCAACTCCTCGCGTGCCTCCACAATACGATCGCGATCGTTCGAGTCGACGACGAAGATGATACCCTGGGTGTTCTGGAAGTAGTGTCTCCACAGAGGACGAATCTTGTCCTGGCCACCCACATCCCACACGGTGAACTGAATGTTCTTGTACTCTACGGTCTCGACGTTGAAGCCTAGGAAAAGGGAACCTGTGTCAGTGCCGGTCGAGTGCCTCGGCCCGTAGGCGGGCAGGATTGCGATGGGAGCGGGGGAGTTCGATTGGGCGGCGTACCGATGGTAGGAATGGTGGTGACGATCTCGCCGAGCTTCAGCTTGTACAGAATCGTGGTTTTACCGGCGGCATCGAGACCGACCATCAAAATTCTCATCTCCTTCTTCCCCCACAGCCTGTCGAACAGCTTGCTGATGCTGAGACCCATCTTGGCGGTTTGTGTAAATTAAGTTTGCGAATGTGTATTGACGCAGTGCTAAGAAGCCCTTCGTTTTGTAAAGGCCGGATTCTAAGAATGTAAAAGGGGTCAGTTGGCCGTTTGATTTGACACCAACAGCTATGTCTGTGTGCGCCGTCAAGGTCCAATGAAGAAGCGATTATTTCAAGTGTAACAATGACTAGGGAGCAAATTAAAAAGAAGGGAAGAGTCGGGCCGGTCTGCTGTGCTGGCGTAGTCGTATAAACAAAACAAAGAGGTTGGAAAGGACAGATATGGGGCACTGGGATGAGTCGTGATATCGTCACAAGTCGACGTCAACGGGCGCAGTCGGCAAGGCAACAATCATCCAGAGGACACGTTCAAAGAATCCTCAACAGGTTGAGGCTGACGATGACAATTCGTCCGTTGCGAGCGACGATATAGTTGCAGGAGGTAGGCTAGAGGCAGGGCCGGGCTGTGCCGATGCACGCATGTATTTGTGTAAACTGGCTTTTGGTGTTTGGCATGCGACAGGAACAAAAACAGGACAGAACTGGGGCCTGCAGGTTGCAGACACGTGTGCAACGGGCCAACAACGAATCCAATAGTAGAATGGGAGGAATTCGATGACGAGAAAAAGGTTCACTCACCTTTTTTCGTTTTGTATCGATCGACGCGATACGTGTTTGGCTCTCGTAAATGGCGGGTGAATGCCGTGTCGTGGTCCAAGTCAAGTCGGTGTGGGAATTGAAGACGGAGAGGATGGAGAGCAGCAAAGGGAAAGCGGATCTGGTCTCTTTCGCAGTTGGTCGAATCGGAGCCGGGCATGCACACTAAACTACTACTGGGCGAGGCAAGGTCTGGCGGTTTTTTTCGCCTCACTCCAAAAAAAAATTAAGGAGCTTGCAGCCTGAGGGAGACACAGAGCTGACTGCTGACTGGCTCATCTGGAGTCTGTGCACAGCCTGGCGGGGTGAGGATTCCTGGCCTCTGACAGTGGGTTCGATACTATCATCACGTAAGTGCGGTGAGCAACCAGCCTGCCTTGCCTGCCTGATTTTTTCCCTCTTGTGAGCAAGACGACCCGATATTACGACTCTCACTTGTGAGAAAGTCTCCACATAGATAGACGCAGTACACACGTTCCAGACGCTGTAAGGAAGCACAGGGGGTCTCTGAAGTATCTGTACAGGTACGGCAGAACGAATATATACTACTACTGTAAATAACTTCCAACCGTTTTTTTCCATAACCTGTTGGTCTACTCCCTACTATAGGATTGCCTTTGTTCTTTAGCGACTTTTTGACAAAAGCAAAACGTGTAATAAGGCTAAGTGCGGGGTCCCATCAATAGACACAGAAGCGCTATTGTTTTCTCCTTAGAGCCCAGGTGACTTTTTGCTTTGATAAGCGAGAGGATATCAATTACGAGGAGTACACGACCTAGGCCTGTCATCCATCAGAATCATCACAAACCAAATGTTCCCTGCGTGAACTCCATAGAGGGAGGCAGGCAAGGCAGACCCCGGAGATAATCGAGGTATGCATGCTTGGCAAGCTTTCCGTTCATCATTTTTCAACCACCCATTGTGGACATGCAATGAGTTCGTACGTGGTAATTTACTGCGGCAGCTTGGAACACCCTTGACAATCCACCAGTCACTAGGGGATTAATTCACGGCCCGGTTCGAGCATGTGATAGGCTCAACAGGCCCAACCCGTTCATTGGACGAATTGACCCACCCCGGCAGCCAGGCCGAATGGGGCCGTCCGCTATGCCGAACCTCGAATCGACTGAATGGACACCTGGAGCTCAATCGCGACAGCAAGTTGGAAAGTGCGCTAGACGGAGGATATCTGCACCCAAGATATCGAATTTGGTTTTTTTTTTTTGTTGGTGACGACACGGAGAAAGGCACGGACATCGGGCAACGCACCTCAATTTCCATTTCATAAACATGTTGTTCCCTTCGGCAACGCGGCTGCTGGCCGCCGCCAGCGTCCTCTCGGCGGCCCTGGCCCACAACATCGGGCTCCCTGCCCATGGCCGCGAGTGCTTCTACGAGAACCTGCACAAGGACGACAAGATGACCGTGACGTTCCAGGTTGGCGACAGGGAGTTTGGCAGCGCGGGAAACCTCGACATTGACTTTTGGGTATGGGGCACCCGGTTCTTTTCGCAGCACAGAGGATGATATGTTGGCCCATCAAACGAAACACAACATGTATACTAACAAATCCCCACACGACAGATAACAAACCCTGAAGGCCAGTACGAGACGTTTTCCAAGTCGACCTCGAACGGCGACTACAGCTTCACGGCGCACCTAGACGGGCAGTACACGTACTGCTTCGGCAACGAACACTGGGGCGCCACCAGCAAGGAGGTGTCGTTCAACGTGCACGGCATCGTCTACGTTTCGGAGCACGACCAGCCCCAGGACCCGCTCGAGTCATCTGTCCGCCAGCTGTCGGAGCTGCTGGCCCAGGTCAAGGACGAGCAGAGCTACATCATCCTGCGCGAGCGCACCCATCGCAACACCGCCGAGAGCACGAACAGCCGGGTCAAGTGGTGGAACTTGTTCGTTATTTGCTTCATCATTGGCGAGTACGTCTTTCAGGTCTGGTGGCTCAGGAGGTTCTTTGAGGTCAAGAGGGTGGTTTGAGTGAGAACAGAGAGTGGAAGGGGGCTGGTGACTTTGTGTTTTTGGGCGGTTCGGGGCTGGAAAAGTGATTCGGGGGTGGCTAATACGGGCAGGTTTAGACACCATTGTTGATCCAGACTGTGTGGTTTTGAGATAGAAAGCCGGAGATTTTGCGCAATGTTCTGTGAAACGCTGTACAATCAAGACCGTAGTGGGCCAAAGATCTGAATACTTCCAAATGTGGATGGTGGAGTAAGAAATACATAACAAAATTAACCCTTTTAAGTCACTCATCACGCATTGATGCACCCGGAAACGTAGTCACGCTTTCAGATCAGACAAGGGACGTCATATTTTTTAAAAGGAAGAATGCAGCTTGAATTCCCCATCTATAAAACCCATTTGAACGCCAAACCCAAGAACATGAATCCACCGCTAGAAAGATCTTAACATGTGGACAGTAACCAAAATATACAGGAAACTGGAACCTGTAACGGAATAAAACCAAAGCATCGCTCGAAACCTCACTGCGTCGGATCCGTCCCCAACACGGCGGGCACGTCAAACTCCTCGTCCAGATTCTTGTCCGTCGGCAGATCCACATCCTTGATCGGGTGGATCAGCATCGGCGGCAGGCACATCCTCCCTTCTCCACCGCGCATTTGTCCAACGTCGCCCTCGCCGGCCTTGGTGCCGTCCTCTTCAGTCTCGAAGTCGGCTCCGCCGTCGTTGTTTACTTTGAGCCCCAGCCAACGCCTGTACAAATTCGGACCGAAGCCCGAGTTGTAGAACCACGAGAGGCCGCGTGTGTTGTGCTCGCGCTGGCCAAAGACCGATGTTCGCGCGCCGCCCGAAGCACCGTTGCGTCCGCCGTTGAAGATGCGTCCCATCAGTTCCGTCGGCCAGTGTCGGTCCACGTAGACAGGATGGGGCGCGTACACGGCCTTGTAACCGTGGTGCAGAGCCACTGTTGCTGGCCACATTTCGGGGAAAGCGTGATGCTTCCGGAGGGCCGTCTCACGGTGCATCGTAACTAGGAGTCGACGAGACATGCGAGAGGCGGCGATGATGGCTGCGCGGCGCGGGGGCTTGCCAGCACCCTCAGTCTCGTTGTAGCCTGCGATATCCTCAGACAGCAGCCACGTCGTCCCCGCGGGGTCGAAGATAGGGTTGAGCGTAATGAGGTCAGCCTCCTCGCCCACGCCCCACTTGTACTTGTCACGCTCGTAAGAAGTTGGCGGCTCAGGATCCCTCTCGTCCTCGAGCCAGTCGTCCTGGTGCATTGGACGCCTGGGTCCCCACACCGTCTGCTCGCCCTTCGTGGTGTCCTGGCCAGCCTTGGAGCCGCCGTTTTTGGATCCTGGAATGTTCTTCCACATGTTGTCTGGACCGGTGGTACCCATCTCGTTCTGGACTCGTGCCATCTGCTTAAAGTCCTCCCAACTGCCATGTACCGCAGGCATGTAGAACCTAGCGTTGCGTTCCCAGAGTCCCTTTCTCGGCTGCTGCTGAGCCCATTCCTCGACCTTGCTGAAGAAATCATAGTGGTGGCCGGTGTAGCGAATGTCCATTTCCCACTGCCAGAAGTAGTCATACTCGGGATGTGAGTGGGCAAAGTATTGCATGGCCATCTGCAGACCACGGTATGCGCCGTGCACAGGATGATTAGGACCCCGAGTCCAAAGGTCGGGCACACCGTGGTAGATGGTCAGCATCTGCGTTTCGGACCAGAGCGTCACAAGGCCTCTGAATTCCTCGGGGATGCTGGCTTCGATCCTGACACGGTATGCCTCGTCGTCTGCCCAGATGGGATGAGCCACGTCGTTTCGAACCTGGACCAGCAAGTGAACGTCGTACCGACCCCCTGAGGCTAGTGAAAGTTCGGTGATAATAGAACGCAGGTTCATCTTGTCGTCTTCCTTGAAAAGATACTCATCCCAGCAGCGTATAACAACAGCCGTCCGTGACTGCTGCCCAGAGGCTTGCTTTGTAGGAGCCTGTGAAGCGTTGCTCGATTTGGCCTCAGTCTTGGTATTGCTCTCGCTGCGCTTTTCTACCTTGGTCTCGGCGGAGTTGCCGACGTAAAAGCCACGCGGAGGGCTAGGCTTTGGCTCAAATGGCTTGAAGCGAGCAGCATTCGACTCGTAGCAACGCCTTTGTACATCCGCCCAGTTGACCGAACGGAAGTCAACCTGTCTGGACGATGCCCAGACTTCCTGTGAGCCTTCGTTGTCGCCGTGCTCCCCGATTCCCAGGCCTCCCTGGCGGGAGGAATAGCCAAATCCGTATGGGCCATACCTTCCATACCGGTCAAAGCAGATATCCTCAGGAAGCGAAAGGAGGTCGTAGGATCCCATGATGTTCTCAGGGAAGCCATGCGGTCTACCTTCAAAGTAACGAATGGGTGGAACCTGCATGGTCTTCTCGGCGTCCAGGAAGCAGTCGACGATTTCCGATTTCTTGTCGGTGAAGACAGAGCTGGGATAGTCGGTGGCAAATGTCTTGGTTCTGGGAATGGGCGTATTTTGCATCTCGTCGTCTGCTTCTGGTGTAACTGGCTTGGCCTCTGCAGATGCGTTGTATGGCATCTCGTCTGCAAGTCGGGGATATTCAGGGTTGTTGTCCTTCAGGGACACAAGCCTCCGGACACCGCCGTAGTATCTTGTAAGGAAAGGGTACGCCTCCCAAGCTGGAGGGGCCTCCTTGGGCTTGGGTACATGGCCCTCGGCTATCCTACGGTTTTCTACTTGGCTTGCTCGTACAAGAGAGCCAATGAGAATGACAATGCCGAGCATCATACCCAAGCAAAGGTATCGGACAATTTTGTTTGGTAACCTGTAAAATGGTGATCGCCTGGGGATGGCTCTGAAGGAAGGTCTCTTTGGCAGCATTCGTGCGGCCGACGAGTATGAGCCTGAAGAGTGTCGTGAGACCGTCCTAGACGAGGACGAGCTCGAGTAGTCGCTATCGAGGTCATCATCGTCGTCATCATCCTCAGACAACGAGTCGTCTGACCTGGAGAACCTCTCTTTTGTCGGTGACGGCGTAGGGACTTGTTCGTATGTGGGAAGAGTGGCTTTCTGTGGGCTTCGCCATCGAAGTGGGTGGAACGAAAAGCCCGCCATTTCAGATGAAGAATGCTGCGCCTGCCTATAGTAAATAAAGTAATTAGTATCCCATCCGAGTCTGGAATTTTGAGGCGGTCGAGGGCTAAGCGCAACTTACAGCCGTGCTCATCAAGAGCGATCCAAAAATTGAGTACAAGTAAACAAACCTGCCTGTTTAAAATTTCCTGAGACGCGAAAATGATGTTTAATTCTTGGACATGTAGCCAAATCAGATGACGATTTTCAGCCTCGAAGTAGCTGCTATTGCATGGTTGCAGTCTTTCGTGGAGTAGCATTTTATTGCAAGGTCGGCAAGAAATGGTAATCATGGATGACGGTTGTTTTGCGGCAATCCAGGTTGACCGGACAACAAGAACAACCGTCCAAAAGACCCATGTTCTTCACCGTGGAGACGATTTTGGTTGCTACCTTAGCGACCTCGGCGGAAGAATTCCAATTGGATCCGCCCAACTGGGAGACCCACTCGTCTCAATTGGCTCGTGTCGCCTTACCACATTTTATTCTTCAAGGTACCTATGTCCTGTTCTTTGTACCTACTTCGTAGCTTTGTAATTAGCCTGCAGCTTGGTAGGTACCGTTCTTGGTACACGTTCTTATATATTGTTCTCAAAAGTCAAGTCATTCAGTCAGTCAACCAGCCACTCCCCAAGCTTGGTTGTGAGCATGAATCGATCTAACAAGCTTTTCAACATGATCGAGTCGAGATTCAAGATTTTGTCCTCCTCGGGAGCAACTCCTCGAAGCGGTTACACAAACCCTCAAGCCCAAATGCATAGGTACCCAATCAGTTGTCATCAAATCTTTATACCCGTATGTCGCGTGCGGGCCTGAGAATGATGCTCGCCACAAGAAAGCAGCTAGCATACCGCCCTGAGTCCAAAACTTCCAATTCCAATAGATCGACAGGCGACATGTCGGCCATTTTCGAGGCCAAGGATTTTAGTCTCGAGTCTGAGACGAATATAGTGCGAAACATTGGACCCTGGAAATTCTTGACCGTCCACCAATGCAGCACCAAACCTAGGTCGCCTGGCTCTATCTCCAAAACCTTAACGCCAAGCAACTGAACCGCACCTGCTGACCGTCGGGAGCTCATAACCCCTGGTCTCTGTACCCCCAACATGTACGATGTATACAGTATGGGACAGGCCCAGGTTCGTATTGGGACACATGACCGCATTGGTGCGACTACGTAAAGATGATGTATGAGCTTGAAGGATAATTTATTGCTTCTCCTCTCTTGCGTCGTAGGACCGCTACCGGCCGTCCCGATGGGATAGAAATATGCGGGGGAGGCTTTGCTTTGCTCTGCTCCCTCCGCCTTTCCTCTCGTACCGGTTTCTAGGTAGTTCAAACAACATCATATCCGTATCATGCTAGTTGCACCTCCGGCAGTACCATAAAACAGTGGAGGCAAATTTCATATACTACGGTTTCTTCTTCTGGCGTTACCTGACGCATGAGTAGCGTCGACACTACTACGTAGCAGGTAACCTTCTCACCGGTTTTGTCTAATCAACCTGGTCAGTTCTCATGCACGAGTGCTGATATTTAAATACCCAGACCATCTCTTGTCGGCCATTCTGGGCTACGGTTCAAAGGGAGTCTCAAAAACTCTTGGTTTTCTCTTGCCATAGCCTTTACAGCAGTTGCATCATGTCAGGATCTATGGTTATTGGGAGCGAGGTCGAATCCTCTGCCTCGCCAATTGCATCTCCATTCCTAACTCCGCCATACCCGTCTACGGTTGATCATGACAAGCTGGGATGCAGCATGCTCATCCGCCAGGACCCTTTCTCTATCACACTGGACGCACCCGCTCTCCTCACAGTCACTCTTATGCTCGTATTGGGCATGCACATGATTGATCATCATCTCTTTGCTTGTCTGCTTGTTGGCACTCCTGCCCTTCTTCTCATTCGCAACGACTACCACAATTTCCTCAAGCTAGGTCCAGGCGGCACACCGCCCACTCTGTCTGGCTACGCAAGACTGTCATGGTACCGGCTATTTGCCATCCGAGACCCCTTCAGCGCTCCTATCTCCAGTCTTAGCCATCTTCCTGCATCTGGCATCCTAGGGAACCAGCCACTTCCATACCGACCCGGACCCCGTCCTCTTGTGGCCGGTCTTGCACCTCAAAGGCAACTTGACCAATGGGGCCCTGTCCGCTGTTGCGAGCAGCTCAAGACGGCCATCGAGCGGGCCACCGTCCAGTTCCCTCAACTGTTGGGCACGGCGACGTCGAGCATTGAGAAGCACGGATTTGCCCTCTTTGCCAGGCATCCTGTCAATGTGCACGGGAACGGAGAGGTGGCGCATGTCCACAGCTCAGACAAGTCGCTGCACTTAAACCTGCACCCTGACGATATCAAAGAGGTCTTACAACGAGGATGGGGCCAACGTCATCCGCTGGCCTTTAAAGGCATCCGAGGCTGGATCGAGTCACCTGTGCCTAGCACCTTTGTTATGATAGTGAGTCATATCTTTATTTTCTAGAGTTGACTGGCTGATCCCCACAGAGACCCGGCATTTTATCAAGCTGCTAACAATAGTCATAAAGTACGCACCTAGAGGTACACACCCAACAGTCTCCTGTCCTTTCACCCGGAGCGCACCTTCGATATTTATGTGGAGAAAACTAACCACGTGCTCACAGATGAAACGGACCTGCGTATCGTGTGCAAGATTGTTGAAGCTGCTATCTGGTACACAGCCGCAGAGAAAATCAACCTGGAGCTTCCGTGTGATTCCTGAACAACCAACTCACCGCCCAACCTTTGGCCAACCACCAGCCAAAGCCTCTAAACCACTGGGAGTAAGATGGTTGGGCCCTCACACTCCAGTCCAATGATACGAATGAACGCGGTCGCCCCGAAAAAGCACATTATCAACTCACAGCATTTACACTACTTTGCCAGCGTTATTGTCAATGCTGAAAACCCGCAACGCGCACTACCATTTATACTGACTCTGAAAATCAGTAAGGCGTAACCTTTAAGGGCTATAACACTTCCAGTTCCACCCCTCAAAACACACCATGACGCTCAAAATGCAATGCTGGATGTAGCTAGTACTATTACCAGCCAAAGCCATGGAACTTTTCTCACCACAACCCTAAGAATAAACGAAGGGTAGCTTTGCGGTTGTGATTCAAGACGAAGGTTCAGCGATTACGGAGAAAGAAAATACAAGTAAATAAAAGACGTGAAAGTCAAACAGCGAAGCTTGTTAGAACTTAGATCCCATGTGCAAAAAGCCTAGTTGAGTTAGGTACCTACTGAGCGACGTGTGAGCCAGCATCCTAGGTGACGGAAATGGATGCGGTCTGGTGAGGGGTGGAGGTATAAATTAACAGCAGCAATAATAATAGTCTTGGTTTGAATTGTCAATGCCGACGGTCTTTAGCCTTAATATAGCCCCCAGTTAGTTAACGCACTGTGACCCACTTGTACGCTGCCTGCAGCAGAGCATTCCCGATGCGCCAAGCCAAGGTGCTCCGCGACGTTCCAAATAATAAAAAACATATCTAAAAGAAGGCATGTCCTGAACTACCCAATCCATCGGATAATAGCACCGCAAAAGTTCAATTGCGTAATATCGGAACCGGACCGACTTTATAGCATATGATTGAGACTCAATCCCTACGCTCTTTCACCACGCACACTCAAACTTGCAAAACAAAACAAACCGCATCTTGAAGAAAAAACCCTCGAGCTGCTGCCCGCAAACTCTCAAATGGCCGAGCCGCAGCAGCATGACGATCAGCCGCAGGAGCCGGTGGCTGAGTTCTGGTCCTTCCCCACCGACCCGGCCGAGTTCGACAACGACGAGCGCGTCTCCTTTTCGCGGCTCGAGAACAAGTACATCGCGGTGCAGGAGGATGGGGCGGAGTACGAGTGGGACGGCGGCCTGAAGCGCTGGATCCCCATCGTCGACGACGCGCTGATTGAGTCGCACCAGGCGGCGTACGGCGGCGGTGCTGCAGAGGACGAAGAGGCGCCAGCGACGACGGCAGCCGACAGGAGGAAAAAGAAGCGAAAAGCAGGCGACGATGACGGCGGCAAGGCGAAGCGGCCGCGACAGAACACGGCCGTCTACGTCACGGGCCTGCCGCTCGACGTGACGGTGGAGGAGATCGCGGAGCTCTTCTCACGAAAGTGCGGCGTCATCGCCGAGAACATCGACGACAGCAGCCCGCGCATCAAGCTGTACACGGACGGCGGCGGCAACTTCAAGGGCGACGCCCTTGTCGTCTTCTTCAAGCCCCAGTCGGTCGACATGGCCATCATGCTGCTCGATGACACAGACTTTAGGATCACGCCGTCGGGCCTCTCGAGCGGGAGGATAAGGGTTCAGGCGGCAGACACGAGCTACAAGAGAAATAATTACGACCAGGAGGGTGGAGCAGAAGGTGTGGACGGAGCGGGTAGTGGTAATGGTAACAGCGGTAGGGGGTCTGCGGCGCCGGCAGCGGAGAATGGCAACGGCGGCCATACGCGTAATACGACTGACAAGGCCAAGGTGATCAAGAAGGCGCAGAAAATGAGCGCGAAACTGGCAGACTGGGACGACGACGACCCGTACCCGTACCTTGCGGCTGCAGTCGGAGCAGGGGCTGGAGGAAACGGACCGACCAACAAAAAGGCCGAACGGACCGTGATACTCAGGCACATGTTTACGCTCAAAGAGCTGGACGAAGACCCGGCGGCGCTACTCGAGATCAAAGAGGACATCAGGGACGAGTGCGAAAAGCTTGGCGAAGTCACCAACTGCGTACTCTTCGACCTGGAGGAGGACGGCATTGTGAGCGTCAGGTTCCGCACCCCCGACGCGGCCGAGGCGTGCATCAAGCTCATGCACGGCCGGAGCTTTGACGGGAGGACGGTGCAGGCCTCCCTAGCGACCGGAAAGGAGAAGTACAGGAGGTCCAAAGACAAAGATGACGGCCTGGATGAGGATGATGCCTAAGTACGGGCGCTACTTGTCGGCGACTCTGACCCTTGGAAAAGATATTAATTCGGTGATGGTATATTTGGGACGCCATCGATTGTTTGTTTCGAGTAGATTCAGCTTTATACCCCGCCATTGCCCAAGTGGCAGCTATCATGATCTCTAAGGACATGAGCTTCTAAACCCCTGTATTTTTGTCTCATCCAGCTGCAACAACTCCCCACCCAAGTCCCAAGGCCCATCGCGGGGAAAGAAAATGAAACTATTGTTTTTTGACAATGCATCATCTCTTCTTGTCCAAAGCCTCCTTCTTGACCCCCTCCACAAACGCCTCGACGGCCTCACCCCCACCCAGCGGCACGCTGCCGCCGCGCACGAGCCCGCCGTTCTCGACCTTGACGCCCAGGGCCTCGGCGATGGTGGGCAGGCCGCCGTCGCGCAGGGCCATGGACAGGCTGGACAGGCTCTGGTGGAACTGCGGGCTGCGGAGGACCTGCTTGAGCAGCGCCTTCTTCTCGGGTAGGCTCATACTGGCCTTGGCGGCAGCGGCGGCTGGGGGGTTGGCCTCGCCGTCGAACTCGTCGTCGGCGGCCATGACGACGATGGTTGCCGGGAGGAGGTCCAGGAGGTTGTCGATGTAGGTCTCGTCGGCGCCGTCGATGACGGGTATCGTGGTTGGCGTCTCCAGCAGATCGCTCAGCAGAGGGTAGACTTTGCCCTGGGCTTGGGATTGCTGCTGTTGGTTCCCACCGCCCGAGGAGCCGGCGAGGGAGTCCAGGAGGTTTTGAACGATGGTGGCTGCGTCTGTGGCTCCTCCGCGTCTGTCAAGGGTGGTTCTGGTGTTAGCCGATTTGTACTGGTACATGCAGAGATGTAGAAAGAGCCAGAGCAGTCATGTGATAAGACTTATTGGGACGCATGCAAGAAATGATTAGACTCCTCGTTCTAGTGACGCCGTAAACCATTCTAGAAGTACACGGACACAAGGCTGTATCCCTCTGTGATGCTCTATTCCTTCTGTTTATTTCGCTCTTGTTTTGTTTCCGAGATAGCATGCAGAGACCCACAGACCGCCGGCACTCGCCAGTGCCTATCCACGAAAAATGGCCTGCTTGCTTCCCTCAGGAAGCCACACAATTTATGCATGACAGATGGTTTTGTGAATGAGAAGAATCAAGATACCTACGCTCTAGCACCGTCAGCCCCGCCCTCCCGGGAATCCTCGCCCTCCCGCCTGACATCACCGCCGGTAGCGTCGGCACCGGCACCGCCGCTGGCGCTCTGGTGGCGCTGGCCCGAGCGGCCCTGACCGTCGGCGTCTTCCATGGTCTCGTCATCGTCGTCTTCATCGTCGCGGCAGTTGCTGCTGCGGGCCTCGGCGAGCTCTTGCTGGACGTCGACCTCCTCGCCCGACAGCAGCTGGTCAACGAGGTCGGTGATCTTCCTGTCGCGGGGGCTGAACCAGGCCGGGTCGCCGCTGGTGCTCTGCGGCTTGGACTGCATCCAGAACAAGTGCCGCGTGGACGACGAGAGGAATTTGAGCACGAGGATGCGGCCGTTGGTCTTGCCAGATGGTTGGTCGTCGGGCTGGTACGGGACGAAGCGTCCGTCGCCGGGGACCATGACCAGGGACAGGGGAGGCTCGTCGTCGATTGCTTGGCTGCGCGGCCGCCAGCAAAAGTTGATCAGACCTGCGCGTCAGGGAAAGGACCCAGCATGGTTGGTTAGCTCTTCCGGTGAGGAGAGGAGGATGGATGCGCAGCCCGGGGTGGTTGCGGTGTGTTTGGTGGTGCCCGTACCATCGTCGCTGTAGAGGTAGATGTAACCTGGTTCCGGCAAGCACTTGACCTTGGCAGGTTTGCTATCGGTCTACAGAATACACGGCATTATTAGTTGATGTTCAAGTCGGGTCGAGTCGAGGTGAGTGGGGCAATATGCTGACGTCTACTTCACACCGTCCGGCCTTGAATGTGATGAGAGGGTTGATGGACATGGTGCGGTATGTGGTAGTTGCAGTCAGCGGACTGCTGGAGGGGCTCGAATGGTCGGCAGAAGTTTACTTCTGCGGGTATTAGTATCTCTGTGCACAAGAGCTGTATTTGATGTGAATTTGTTGCCGACCCGGGCGTATTCAACGAAGTGGTTGGGAATGGAGGTTTAGTCTCGGAGCATTCAAAGGGCGATGCGCCGCAGCTTGAACCTCTCTCTGCTCCAGCTTCAGGCGGCCGTTGACGTTGACCGTACCAGGAACTAAGCAAGCTGGTGTGGGGCTTCTACGTGAGGCGACCTACCACGTATCAGGTATCGTCCCGCCCGTATTAGTATGAGAGGTACATAGGGCAATTGCCAATCAACCCACTTGCCCGCCCACCAACGTGGGGCTTCTTTGGCCGGTGTTGAAAATAACTGCTGCGCCACTCACAAGACTACCCCACATCTGAATGCACGGCCACACAGGGCTTCGAATTGCGTGCGCCTCCCACAATTGGAGTTTTGCTGTGTGGAAATTATTGACTATCAAACCCGCGACTCCGATATTCAATCCCTCCCAACCCCGACAACGACGACGACACCCACGTTCCTTTTCAGCATCGGAACTGAAAACAAACGCCCAAAATGTCGACGAAGACGGAGCCCACCCAGAAGCAGTTCGGCAAGGCGAGCCGGACGGTCCCTCACCACTCCCAGAAGGCTTCCAAGTGGTACCCTGCGACCGACGACAATGGCCCCAAGGCGGTGAGTCTCGACTTGCGATGCTCCCCTCGGTTGCCGAAGAAGAATCTGTGCGAAGTGTGAAGGTTCTGGACTGCCGGCGGTCGCCGAGCGTGCTCGTGCGTGTGTGTTGCAACAACCCTAGGGCGGGATGAGAGTAATACACTACCGCAACATATACGTTGAGAGCACGCTGGAAAACGCCTGTATTGGAGGGGAACGACTGCTAGGCGCAGAAAGGGCAGATCGAATCGAGGCCGCAGTCCAGATACCGCAACATTTCAATGCGCACAATTTTGACTTGGCGACAGTGGCGGGGGGCCATACACAGTAACAACCGTTGGAATCAGGCGCAGATGGCTGACTTTCTATGATACACACAGGTCCGCAAGTCCGTCCGCCCCTGGAACCCCCGAAAGTCCCTCGAGCCCGGCACCGTCCTGATCCTCCTGGCCGGTCGTTTCCGTGGCAAGCGCGTTGTCCTCCTCAAGAACCTCGACCAGGGTGTCCTCCTGGTCACTGGCCCCTTCAAGATCAACGGCGTTCCCCTCAGGAGGGTCAACGCTAGGTACGTGATCGCCACGTCACAGAAGGTTGATCTGTCTGGTGTCGACACCGGCAAGATCGACGAGGTTGCCGCGCCAAAGTACTTCACCGCAGAGAAGGCCAAGGAGAAGGCCGGTGAGGAGGCTTTCTTCAAGCAGGGAGAGAAGCCCGAGGTACGTTTATTTGGTTTATACCATGTTCAAGCCACAAGCTATGGGCTCTGAGCGATACTGGTGAAATGGCTGGTGACTAATACGCAATTTTCCAATGTACAGAAGAAGCAGGTCAACAGCACCCGGGCAGCAGACCAGAAGGCAATTGACAAGGCTCTGATTGCCAACATCAAGAAGGTCGAGTTCTTGGCCTCTTACCTTGCCACCTCCTTCAGCCTGCGCAAGGGCGACAAGCCCCACGAGATGAAGTGGTAGAAAGAGCGGGTTCAAGGTTAGGAAGTTTACGGGATACCTTTGGGAAAAGGGGTCGGGCGCAGTCTTTTGTGTTTTCTCTCTCTTGCAGTGGCTGATGGGTTGGTATGGCTTGGTTTGGCCAATTGCATCCGGACATTGAAAGGGTTCTCTGGCGTCTGTAATTGAGGTTTCTGAAACAATTTCACCGCGAAAGCAAAAAAACAAAACAACACAACACCACAACAACCGCATCCTGACGAAGAAAAAAAGAAAAAAGAAAGGGAGGTTTTTGTGCTCTTTCCGGATGAGGGTTATATCGGTCGGGTTAAAAATAAGGGAGCATTTTTGGTCTTTTTTTGTTTCACACGGTTCCTTTATGTCCTCTCCGGAAAGTTAGAGCATTCTTTTCTTTCTTTGTTTGTTTTTAACTCAGACCACCCAGACTACGAGAACAAGACCGAACCTGGCTTCACGCCAGTGAGCATGTGATGAACTCCAGTTGATATCTATGAGTATTTTCACAAGTGATGACGCAACTATGTCTGGTACAGAACATTTTTCTGTTTTGTTTGTTTGTTATGCTTTATTTTTTTTTTTTTTGTAACCTGTAGCACCCCCTTCAAGATTCACATTGATAAAACACACGACACACACGACACACATGCATTACACCGATGAACCTCAACACACTAAACCTCCCTGTCGACCCAAGACTGCACCATACCCTCCAGGCTGGGCTCGTACTCCTTGCACTCGACCTTGCCGGTGGCCTCGTCGAGGTACGTGTTGGCCTGGACAAATACCTTGCGCGGCTGCTTGTGCTCCAGCACGACGTCGCGGACCTTTGTGCCCCAGTACTCGAGCCCGACGTTGGTCATGTCGCTGAAGAACTTTGTTCCCGTCTCGACGTCGGCGGTAGACTTGTAGATGTGGATCTTTTGCAAAAAGTCGCCGACAGCCTTACGGCCCGTGGTCAAGATCTTTTCGCGGTCCAGGCGAATGACAAGGTCCTTGATGGCCCCGGACTCGTCCTTGACCTCTTCCAGCTTGCAGAAGCCGTCGCCGGCGTCGAGGAAGCAACGGAGGATGGCGAAGCGGGCCTGGCAGTGAGGCTGGCCCCACTTCTGGCTCTTGGGGTCCCAGAACTCGACCGAGACGAGACCCATGCGGGCCATCTGCAGGTACGATGCGTACAGAACGTCGCCGGCCTCGCCGGACATGTCGACTGAGCCGTCGCCAAAACCAAAGATCTTGAGTACGGGGAACTCGCAGCCCAGGTACATGGCGACCAGCTCAGCGCGGCACTCCTCATAGGCGCCGGCGAGTCCGCCAAACACCGACGACCACGTTTGGCCCGGCTTGTACCAGCTCGTAACGGGCTTGTTGGTGATGGGGCTCAGGGGTGGGTTCTTGACGTCAAAGTTGTACTCGCCCGGTGCCGTCTCCTGCAGCAGCTTGCCGCAGCCGTGCCCGGTTAGCTCGTGCAGACCGACCTGAACCTCGAAAGAGGCGTCGCGGTACTTTTGGTACAAAGCAAGGTCCTCGTCCGCGATGAAGGGTATCTTTTCGTTGGGCGCCTTGGCAGACATGACGTTGCCGAGACTGACGTTCTTGAAACCTTCGGACTGGCGGATGTCGTCATAGTTTGGAATGTTGATTCTTTGGTATGTCATGTTAGCCTTTTGTTCGAGATATCCGACCTTCGAGGGAACCGTTCTCTATCTCTTTCTGGTCTTCTAGGTCCATGAACTCACCCAGCTGGGATTCCGGATCCGCAAAAAGTCAACACCTCGAGAGAAGTAAAGTCAGGAGAAAGGAACTTGTCCTTCTCAAAGTCCTTGCCCCAGGGCAGGATGGGGATAAGACTCGGGGCAGCGTCGACCAGCGCACCAAACGCCCGCGTCCGCTCCATGTTAACCATGGCAGCAAAGCCCTCCCACTCGCCTCTTACACCGTGAGGATCACGGTATGTCTCGATAAATCCCACATTGCATTCGACCATAGGACCCTTGTCATGGATCCAGTGGCGCTGGCTGTCTTTGAAAGATAACAACGAACCATCGTAGAATGATTTGGCGTAGGCTTCATGCATTTTCTTCTGGGTGTCGTTTTCGGCGTTCTCGGCCGCTTTCCGCGAGTACTCGGCTATCTTGGCCATTTCGGCCGAGTAGTCACCGTAGACAAGCTTGATAGTCTTGTCGGCCAAGGGGCCGTCCTGGACCTTGAACTCTGTCTCTTTGCCGATGTCACCACCCGCATCGGGCACCTGGGTGATTGCCGATGCGATGAGGATCTCAAAGACGTTGCCGTCCTTGGACTTGCGCACACGGTTGTTCTCGGGCAGCAGTCCCTTTTCCTCCGAAAACTTGGAAATGGCAGCGATCTCTTCCTTGGTGATGTGAGGTGAGTCCGGGTAGTACGTGGTCATGTGACCATCTTCGGGGAAGCCAAGGTGCATCATGCCCGGCTTGTCGGACGAGAAGATGGCACCGGCCGTGGCCTTGTAGTGGCGCTCGGCTTCGGGCGAGGTGGCGGCCAGGGCGGCGACATCAGCCTCGGAGCAGCGGGGGAGGAACTTGGAGTCGCCAAACGACTTGTAGTTGCCGCTGTTGCCGAGGAACTGAGATGCATACTCGAGGAACTGCGTAACGGCCTCGTCGGACACGGAGGCCTTCTTGGCCAGCGCCTTCCAGTCGCCGTCGCAGCTCTTGTGCAGAGAGATGATCAGATCATATATGTGCTCCGACTCGGGAGAGACCTGCCTCAGCACGATGCGGTTTCCGGCAAAGGAGGCTCTGGGAGGTATAGGCGTCAGTTTGATATTTAGGTATTTGTTTGCACATGACCGGGTTTGGTGGTGTTTATAAGAGAGGCGGGGTAAGAGAATTGGGGGGGGGGGGGGGGGGGAGGGAACATAGCTACGCAAGGTAGCTAATGTAGGTATTAGAGAAAACACACTTACTTGCTAATGTAGTGTGCATAACGTTTCTGCTTATCAGTGAGAGCATCAAAATGCTTGGCAATCTCCAGGCGCACGACGCTGGGTGGAGAGTCGGCCAGGTAGCCTTTGAGCTCTTGTGCGGAGAGGCTCATGGTGGTGGTGAAGTGGCGTGTTGCTTGGGTTTGTAGGAGAGTGTAACGTCTTGGGCAGTACAGTTTTACCCTCGCGTTTATGAAAAGTTGATGATGTTTTTGGCTAGACTGACCCAGTGCACGAGTCTGATGGAGTTTGTTTGCCGTCAAGGGTAAAGTTGTTGCTCTTGCTGATGTCAAAACAAGGTTGTTCTGCCAGAGCCTGAGGCTAGGTCGTAGCTGCAGATTTAGGGGACGCATCTAGGGCGTTGGTTGGAGGGATGAGGCTCCCACTCCTAGCACGGTAAGCTCGAATGGAGGTGAGGGGATGTGCCCCAATCATTGACCTCGGAGCGTCCAGTCTGAGGTGGTTTTGGACCCCGTTCAGGTGCAGCACCGTGTAACGCCAGCTGTGACTCTCTGACTCTCTGGAGGTAGTATATCACTATGGGATTTTGATTACGTAGCACCTAATCCTACAACACACAGACAACTGTGAAAGAAAGGCATGAGCGTAGAGGGTTGAATAATGTATAAAGTATTAGAAGGGTTGGTGAAATTAAATCAGGTCCAGCAAATGTAGGTACAGCTAGTTGAATGGTTCTCGTTGAAAAAAATTCTCGGTAATGAAAGGGTTAGGGTACAATTTCTTTCTATTGTCTTTGCCTTGCCTGCCTCATCCGTTGGATACTGTTGTGAAACCATGGACAATCAATCAATCGGCAAAACAAGTCCAGCTTACCTATATATTCCAATCATCCAATAGCCTGCTTTCATTGATTCAGATAACCACGGGAAAGGTGGTCATCGGATTTGTTCACCGCTTGACAACGCCAGTTAGCCTTTCGACGCAGACAATCCAAGCCCATTTTACGGAGTAACCCCGGGTAGTGGGGACGAGAACAGCCCGGCGAATTTCCATTGGCATGCAGCATTGGAAATTCATATATCCCCGAAAGCCAACCGGAGTTGAATTCCCGGTCAATCGGAGGCAGTGCCGAGATGGTCGGCAGGCTGAAGCTGTAAAATCGGGGCCACGTCAAACACAAACAAGGCGGATGTTTTTTTTTTTTTTTTTTTTTTTTTGCCTCTGGATGCAGGCCGGCGATAAAAGAAATATGGCAGGGACACAAAGACGATATGTCAAAACAAGAAATGCATCAATACATCATTCGTTTCCGCTTCCGACGATTTACCGCAGACGTGAAGCACCGCGTGATGTGTGACGTGGTGTCCAGTTATGCGGTAAAGAAGCACACCGGCTGCAGCCCTGCATCTACATAATGCCATCTATTGTTTAAGAGTGTGGTGTGAAAGAAAATCACGCTCCCTCCGTATGTCCTCCGCATCAAGCTGTCTACGTGGTAGTTCATGTACGGAGTATGCCCCGCACGGCATGTGAATGGTTACATTGGTGAGGCTGTCTTACAGCTTACAGCAATGCAGCTGAGCTGTACATGTTCGGAATACTATATCTTTGGGGGCGCAACGTTGGCTCAGCAAAAGAGCTTTTATAGCGTCCTGTTGAATTGATGGGTGACGTATGCGGTTTATTTTGTTATTGATGATGACCATTACGAGCAACGGAGTTATCGTATTTTGCCCCAAAAACAATGGAATTAAACGAAATGTTATTCGACCGTAGAAAATCCATCATACCGTACATGCCGGACCAGGCTGTTGTGTTTCCATGCGGGTAATCTTTGCTCCCTGAACAAATTCCTACCTTAGGTTAGTGTGTTCCCGAATGTTTGGACTGGGACCGACATTGAGGATGTGGACAGGGACAAGGCATGTTCTCTCCCTACCTGTTTAATTCTTCATACCATACACGTTATTGAGAAATTGCTGGGTATCGAAAGCTTCGGAATATGGTTTAATACAAGTACGTGATCTGCATCATTGGACTGAGGCGTTCCCTTAAAAAAAAAAAAAAAAGGTCTTTCATATTGGACTGAAATTGCTGATCTCCGACCCTCGGACGCTGTCAAATTCCCGCCCAGGCCTTCCGATGCCGGGCTTTCGTCTCATGTTGAGTGCTAATAATACCTAGGTAATTAATCAAAAGGCTCAAAGTGATGGTCGAAGCGATGTAAGCTTCTCCAATTACCAAGTGGAAGGTACCCCCAATCTTTTCACTGTACACCCCCACAGCCTCAGGAGTAGCCTACCAGGATTACCCCTCCATTTCTGGGGGTTGACCACTGGAATTCGGGGGCACCTGACCGTTTTTGGGTTTTCTCCATTGCTCGCTACGGAGTACTTGACTTGTTTTTTTGCCTCTTGCCTTTTTGCTTTTTGACTGTCTTTAACGGTCGGGAAAACAAAGATGCAGTTATACGGAGTTACGTTCGTAAACAAGAAAGTTACATAGTAGGATCAGCTCTTGTACAGTATCCACGGTTGCGTACCCAAAGCGCTGTGCGTCCGACCTTGGCATCATCTGGCTTTTCGGTACCTACTGTAGTCACGTCACAGCTTTGGCTGAAAACCCCCTTTTGTGCACCACATAATACAATCAATCTCTTGTCGGGTGCCGTCGAACCGGATTGATGGGTCTTGGTCCCCCGATTCTGACCCCAACATTGATTCTTGATGCGTCCATTGTGATTGTGCTTCTGCCTCCCTGCCCGCCCCTGTAGTGCACGGTGAGTGGGCTACCTAGTCACCCTCCGAAGCTGAGGCTCAGGTCGTTAATGGTCATGGGGGCTCAATGTCCAAATTTATCATTTTGATGGGCACGACTCAAAGGAGAGGGAAGAGAAAGAAGACCCAGACGTCAGGCTGCAGTATTTGCAAGCAGGAAAATAAAATAACATACGAAGACGCAAACGGTGCCAGGTACAACATTGACACAGGTACGGCACCTGATTTTTTACTTACTACTGTAGGTACATCCGTATTTTTTTTTTTTTTTTCGCTGTATGTCTGACAGCCTTTCAACAAACCCCCGCGGGAACTAACTAAGTTACCCCGAAAAAAAAAAACCAAGAACCAAGAACCAGGAACACGCGGCAACCCGCCATGTGTCAAACGTTGCCCAACTTTTACCTCCCGTCGGGTTTTCCCCGTCTTCCAATGCGCTCATCGCTCGCTCGCCGTGACGACAAGGAACAAGGCTTTTGATGTTAGCCCAATTTACAGGGGCCCGGTAAATTTTCTATTCCCATCTTTTAACTGTTCCTTGTCCCATTTCTTATTCCTTGTCCAATCGTGACATGTCTTCTTTTGGATTTTGATTCGTTTTTCCTTTTCTCTTCTTTTTCTTGTCGGGTACACAGACACAGGCACATCCCACATCTCTACATAACATATTCTGCATCTTGCAACCATTACATAGTAACCCACACACCTCAGGTGACTGATTCCCTAGGAACCTGATCAATCCAATCTCATTGTACAATTGTCATCATAGTATTGATTGCAGACTGGGTACATAAGGCATCAAGAGTTGATTGAATTACTTTCAGTCACTTTCATTTACTTACATATAGCCTAACTGCTGTTTACCTCGAGTCGATTTGACGAGGTACGCACCCACGCTCCCTTTCCTGTACCCCCAAAACTTGCACTTGTTTTCCCTCCCCCTTTGCGTGAAAAACAGCGTCCCTGAGACACAATTGGCGCGCAACCTCACCCCCTCATATACAATTGCTTTTCTATTTTATCCCTTTTATTTTTATTTTTTTCTTTTCTTGAGAAAATACCAAGTCCTTCCGGTCTCCCCCCGCTCACCTAACTCCGCAAACTACATTTATTTCTCACGCTCACTTACTTGGCAGTACCATAAAATCACGCCCTACTTATCACCTTAGTCAATAAACGCTTAAAAGGTGTACTCGACCCCGGGCTACCACAAGACTTGTTAAAGCAAACCCTTAAGGGGTCACACTACCCACCGCCACCACTTGAGTCGCAATAGAAAGGACATCCTTGTTCGGGTTGCCTAGTTATTCTTTGCGGTTGAGTGTCTTTGACTACTTTTCAGCTGTGGATTTTTATTCAAAAAGTGTGGTCCATATCCCTCTTCTGGCGGACAAACCTGATCCTATAAGATGCTCAGCTACGAGAATCCTACACCAGCTGCCCCATCAGCCTCTACGGCTGCGGAAAAACTGGCAACGTCTTTATCATCATCCGCAAGGGCTTCAAAAGTATCAGGATCTGTGCCTGACAACAGCGTCTCCCAGTCATCAATGGCCAGCACAATGAAGGCCACTGGCAGTTCAGCCTCTGCTGCCTCCAATAGCGCAAGCGACCGCTCTGCCGCTCACATCTGGCTCGTGACGGGGCCCGCTGGGTGCGGCAAGAGCACGGTAGCCCAGCACCTGGCCACAAGCCTTGATGTTCCCTACATTGAGGGCGATGAGGTATGTGATTTTATTCAAGACACTGAATCCATGAACATGGACAGACGAGAGGGAAAATGAACTAAAAAGAAAACCATGACCAAAAAGTACCACCCACCTGCCAACATCGAAAAGATGAGCAACGGCATCCCGTTGACGGACATGGACCGCTGGGACTGGCTGATCCTGCTCCGAGACGAGGCACTGCGGAGGCTGGGCGAGGGCGGCAGCGACACCAAGGGCGTGGTGGTGACGTGCTCGGCGCTCAAGCGCAAGTACCGCGACGTCATCCGCGTGGCCCGCTACTTTGAGCCCAGCGTCCACGTGCACTTTATTTACCTGGCCGCCACCGAGGAGGCGCTGCTGGAGCGCGTCGCCCGTCGCCAGAACCACTACATGGGCGCCAACATGGTCCGCAGCCAGTTCCAGGACCTGGAGCCGCCCAGGCCCGACGAGACAGACATTATCAGCATCGACGTGAGCGGCACGCTCGACGACGTCAAGACCTCGGCGCTGGACAAGGTCAGGGAGGTCATGGCTGCGGATCAATGATGGCCGGCCTGGTGCTCAGAACCAAAAGAGGGTGTTTTTTCTGGATGGGAGGATGTCCGCGGGGGCGTGGCCGCCGATCTTGGGTCCCCCCGGCCTTCCAACTGGTTGGCTCTTTTTCTCTGCTATGGTGGCCACACTCACAGGACTTTGCATTGACTAAAACAAGGGCTCCATGACGGCATGGCCCGAAGGCAACCGCGCGTTCATGCGACATTTGTTCCGGCTCGAGATTGGGTGGGCTCTTCCAATAAGTTCTTTTAAGCGAAGGTTGTTAATGCAGGGCACCGGTTTGGGCCACAGACGACACACCTTTTTTTTTCCCTATTTCGCACCACTTGGAGGGATGCTGGGAGGCAAGATGTAACCGTAAAATGGGGGAAGCAAGCGTTGCAATTGTTTGTTCTGTCTACTGTAAGAAACTTGGAGGTATTTTGCGCGTCTTTTTATATTCTGAAGCGAAAACCTCGTTGTATAAAAAAAAACCTCATTTATTCGTGTCTATACTTTTGTTTCTTTTGGCTCAAGATTCATTTTAACAATCCTTTGAGAAGTGGTGAACTTGGTGCTGACTATACGAGGAATGTGTCGAGATTGGTGCGGTTATATTTTAGTTTCCTTACAAGAAAGTTGCCGGCCGACTTGGATTGCGGAGTCATGGCTCCGGGAATTTGAGACCGGTGAACAAAACCACAACAAAGCCGACGCTGCCGGCTTTTGTGGTAGCCTTTTTTTCTCTCTATTTGGCCCTTGCTGGCCCGGGCCTTTTCGGGGGTGCCACCTATCTGATCAACCTGGGGGTGGAACAAAACAGGATTTTTTATATTAACAAATGTGACAATAGGAGCCACAAAAACGGCAGCATTCAACTAACATGCAACAAGAGGATAAAAGTGGAGAAAGGAATTCCACGATAATCGATCGAAATCTAATCTCAACCTTGAACTAATCCAGGTGAAGCTCCAATTTCTCTATCGTACTGTCCTCATGAGTTTGTTTTGCGAATGTCCAACGCGGTCCTCGGATGCAAATTCGATACTCACCCATTCGTTGACGCAGTCGCCTACGAAATTTCCATGGATCCTCCTCTCTTTTGTCATAACTCTTGCATCACAACCAAGTGGCTGTCGAAATTCGGACAGAAAAGTCCTGTTGAAAGTTTTGCCCTTGATCAACCCATGACCTGCTATCAGGGAGATTACACCGTCCTACCCCCTTGGTCGCGATTTCGTCTCGACGTTTGGAAATGTTGGAAAATGAACCAACACATCGGTTTTAATGCCGCAGCATCAGCCTTAAACTTGGATGAAGGGCTATGCGCTGAAGAGCCCGCTTCTGCTCTGCCGGTACCTTGGACGAACTTGGATCGAAGCACTCAGATGATCCAGACCGCGACTACAGCCTAGCCCATATTTAATGGCACCGGTGGAGATCGGCTGGGTAGTGCAGAGGTGTAGCCTCATTGCAGACCTGTCAACGGGCCATGGCGGTGAACCTCTTTTCGCGAGTGGCCGCAGGGCAGCTCTTGGAGCGTCTGTTGTGTGCTATCGGCTGCATACAGCTTAGATGTTGCAGCCAATGATGCAGTGTGCCGTTACGCAGCTGGATGCCCGGAATGGCCTCCCGGCAGCCAGGAGTCGGCAGAAGCTCCGTGGCCCTTGCCAGGCTGCAGGCGAAGCTGACAGACGCCTGCACAGAAGAAAAAGTTGAGAACCACCAGAGCGCACCCGCATAATGTCACGATGGCGACCTACGAATCACAAGGTCAGCTTCAGAACACGTCCTGGACAAAGGGTTTTCTTTTATGGTTTTTTCTTTTTTTTTCGAGTCATGCAAGAGACAAACATACCTTGGCGGAGACCTCCCCCAGACTCGGGTCAAACACAGGGGTCAATATGTGCAGCGCATACCCGGCGATGAACATGACCCAAGAGTAGCTCATGAGCATTGTCGGGTTCTGCCATACGTACAACATCCTCCTGCTGACCCTTCGTCCCCTCTCCTTGCCCCCGTCGGGCACCTTGAGGACGGGCTGCAGTAGCAGATTCAGCGCGATCTGGACCTGCTCGTCGGGGAAGACGAGGTCGTCGTCTTCGGGACCGGGCAGCCGCCGCAGGAGCCGCTGCTGGGCCGAGCTGATGAGGGCGAAGCACGATGTGAAGAAGCTCCAGTTCCACAGCATCTTTGCCACCCAGATGGTCTTTTCCGCCGTCGGCCAGGAAAAGACGCCGACGACGGCCGCGGCGGACAAGGCGGCCTTGGTAGTAAAAAAAGAAAGTCTGTGAGTTTCTGTCTTTTATTCTTCTTCTCTTCTTTTGTCTACTAATGTAGATGCGGAAAATCAAAACTCACTGCTTTTCCCACAAAGTCGAGCTCCTGGTTCTTGAGATGCCGAAAGTGTGCAAGCGCCTTTATCAGCTGGTTGTCGTCTCGCGGCTTTGCATTGTTGAGCTCGGCGATCTTCTCGATCGGATCGACGGTGTGGTAAGCATAAGGGCCGGAGTAGCTGAGAGTGAGGACCTTTAGGGCCCCCGCGGCGGCGATTCGCGGTAGGTCTTGTACCATTTGGTCGATTTTCATGGCGACTTGTAGTCGCACGACGCGACCAAGGCAAGTCTGATCGATGCAACCAAGTATCGGGGTTTTGTTCTAGCTGGAAAGCTGCATCATTCAGGAAAGGGGGGAAAAAAAGCTTCTTTTTCAACAAATAAAAGTCGTGTGGATTGAAAAGGGGAAATAGCTTAAAATCCGTATTACCGTATTACCGGCTGCCTGCATCCATCCACGTTCAGCCTTACCGTTGCATTGCTCAGGGTCCTTCCTGTATTCGCACCGCCACTTCTCGCATCTTTTTCCGTATTCATTGTTGCCTAGCCGAGGGTCCGGGGACCCAACCGACCTCTAGGCTGCAAGCATTCTCACGATGGTGGGCATGGATACAACACACAGTATTGGTTAAGCAATTATCAATCAATCATCGACCCGCATTGTCAGACAGCGCATCCACACCCATACCACCTTGTGCTGACGGGCTGAAAGGCAGATGATACGCGGTAGGATTTAGTTCTAGACTAGTTGAGAGATCCTGCTGGCACAAGGTTTTTTTTTTTTTGAGGGGTTGCACAAACACATGGCTGTCGGGTATATATTACAAATTAGAGCCCGAGATGCATTTTGGTCATGGTCAGCCAAGTCTGACCACAATGGCGGGACTTGGAAGCTACCATAGTATAGCGATGTTATACTGAAGTTTTTTTCAGAACAACAACAAAAATATGCACAACGCCAACTTCGCACACCCAACAAAATGGCGGAGCAGCAGCAGCAACAGCCCATCTACCTCTACACGACCCCCCTCCGTAGCCACAAAAAGCTCGGCGTGAAAAAGGGCCGCGACATATTCGGCCACTGGGCCATCTGCATCGAAGGGTACTGCTTTGAGCTGGCGGGCCGGACCGAGGAGGAGAAGAGGGAGGGCCACGACAGGTTCAAGATCAACTGCCTGCCCGAGCAGCAGTGGAAGGACGGGAGGGAGCTCGGGGACGAGGTGACCGCCAAGCAGGTCGGCTACACCGTCAAGTATTTTGCGCCGAGCACCATCAAGGACATAGGTATGTCCCGCTGCAGAACAACCCATACCCGTCCCTTGTTCTTTTTGCCCCTCTGCGATTTGCCATGATAGCTCCCTAGGCTAACCCGCAAACAAAAAAAAAAAAAAAAAAAAAAAAAGGCGACCGAATATGGGCCAAAGTCCTCCAGCGCAAGTACGTCTTTGACGAGAACAACTGCCAAGTGTTTGTGCGGCTGCTGGTGGACCTGATCGGCGACGGCGACGCGCAGAAGCGCCTGCCCAAGTTCTTCGACAAGTGGGTCAGGAGGGGCGGCATCCTGCGCGACGTGGCCGTCGTGACGTTTGTCGGCGCCGCCGCCATCACGGCCGTGGGGCTGACCGTCGTGTCCGCCGGCACGGCTGCCCCCGTCGCGGCGGCCGGGTTCGGGCTGGCGGCCAACACGGCGCTGCGCGGCGCCACAGGCTCGGCGAACCTCAGGTACGGCAAGGACAAGTTCATGGTCAAGGCGCAGCAGGAGTTGAGGGAGGAGTTGACGGCTGAGGGCATCATCGGCTGAAGAGGCGGTTGCTGGGCGGTCGATGAGCAGCGTGTTTGATGAATTATGATTGCTTTCATTCTTCTTTTAGAAAGTTAGCTGGGTTTATTTGGCAAGGTGTGTGGCGTACATGAGGATTGATACATCTCCCTATAACAACATTGTCAATGTGTCTTATATGTAGTTGTGGGCTCTCACTATTCAAACTGTGTTAAATGTATTGGCTTCCCGGGCCTTAATTCCAAAATAACGCCTGAATAGTCCAATAAAGATTGATCGCCAAAATCTTTGTTCATGTTTCGCCTGCCTCGTTTATATACATTAGCCACATCACCACCTGTCAGGTCGTATATGGATGCATGTGATTTTGAAACCTCTATCCTCTTTTGAACCTTCACCGTCATGGCCATCATCTCAAATGCATGACCATGACGTCCGGCTCCTCCACAACCTGCCTCACCATGTTGGCCGCCCGGGCCAACGTGGCACCGTCGACCACCCGGTGGTCTGCGCACCAACTAAAGTTGCAGACGTGCTTCTTGACAACCTTGTCGTTCTCGTCAAAGGCCGGCACGGTGCGCATGCGGCCAACACCCAAAATGGCCACCTCGCGCTCGACAACCACGGGGCTGAGGTAGGTGCCGCCGATGCTGCCAATGTTGGACACCGTCATGGTGCCACCCGACATGTCGGCTGGGCTAAGCTTGCCAGCCGTTGCGAGAGACTGGAGGCGAACGAGCTCGGCCGCAATGGAGAGGACGTTGCGCTCGTTTACATTCTTGACGACAGGAACCAGCAGGCCCGATGGTGTGTCCATGGCAACGCCGATATTGTGCTGCTTGCGCATTGCTAGAGAGGGCTTGCCGCCGTCCGAAGGGATATCGACACGTGCATTGAGGATAGGGTACTGGTAAAGCGCGAGGGACACAGCTTTAATGATGAATGGGAGATAAGAAAGTTTCGAAATCTCGGCGGTGCCGGGTCCACCGGTGCCGCCTGCGGCAAGGACCCTGTTGAGCCGAGTGCGGAGCTCAACAAGGCTGGTAAAGTCGATCTCGTCGGCGTATAGGAAATGCGGAATGGTGAGCGAACGCGTCATGGTCTTAAACATCATCTGCTGGGTGTGGGACAGCTGCATGACCTCCTCGGTCTGCGGCGTGCCGGGCTGTGAAGGTAAAGGTGCCGGCGTTGGCGGCACTTTGCTTGCTGCTTGCGGTGCTGGCGCTGCCGGTGCTGCCGGGATGGTGGGTGCAACGCCACTGCCTGATTGCTTCCCCTGGACAAATTTGTAAATGTCCTCCTTAAGCACACGCCCATCCCTTCCGGTGCCGTCAATTTCGTTAATGTCCACTTTCAGCTCTTTGCTGAGATGCCTGACGGCCGGCGTGGCAAGCGCAGCACACTTGCCTCTTTTCCTCTCGGCGCCGCCGACAGAAGCCGGAGTGCCAATCATATCGGGTGCCGTCTCGACGGCTTTTTGCGTAGTCTTTTCCTCCACGGGCTTGGCGGGAGCCACGTCGCCCGCCAAGACCTTTTCGGGCTCGGCCTCGAGGTCTCCCGTTATGTCAATGTCGACAAAGGGCTTGCCGACCTTGGCCATCTCGCCGGCATCGTAGTAAAGCTTCTTGACCACTCCGCTGAAGCGGCTCGTAATCTCCACCGACGCCTTGTCGCTCTGCACCTCGCAGAGAGGCGAGAATTCCTCCACGCGCGCGCCGGGCTCGACGAACCATTGAATGATTTCGCACTCGACTATGCCTGTTGGCGGGGTCATGAGGTTCAGAGTCAGCGTTTAGGAAATTATAATGACTTTTTGGGATACGTGGTTTGTTATGTGAACATCCCCAGCTAGGGAGGAGAGATTGAGCGCACCTTCGCCAATGTCGGCCAACAAAACAGGTTTAACGTCTAAAAGTCTCCTGGTGGAGTGAAACCCCCTCGTCGTGCGACAATGCCTCTGTTGTTGGCGTTGCTGTGTTGGTTGCTGCCGCGACCTGGCGCTCACCGTAGTTGTCACCGTGGGCGTGGTTGGGATGGCGATGACACCTTTTGGTAGCTGCCGAAGCAAGTGCCTCGAGCCGCGTTGAAGGAACATTGGATGAATTGAATGAAGCTGGATATACCGGAAGGATCAATTGAGTGGCATTCAATATATCGTATTGATGTGATTCCTCACCAAACTACCAGACAAAGAAGGACGGGTAGAAAAAAAAGTGTCTGGTCACATTTCAGAAAAGATCAAAACAAAAGCACAGAAACCTATTGTGTCGAGGAATGGTCGAGGGCTTAGTGTAGGAACCTAGAACTAGCTGCTACGAGCGCCTTACCCCTCGACCGAGGGTTGCCGCGCCGGCTTAAGGTGACGTCTTGTCTCATTGTTTAGGATTCAGCGCCGAAGGTAGCCGGTGTGGGGTAGACGTAGACCCCAAGCAAAAGAAAGGTAAATAAAGTAACATCAAACATCACGTGGGGTAGCGACCTGGGGATATCGCCCCACAGAGCCAAACTTGAATACTGGATACCTTACCTTACCTAAGTACCTTATGTATTGTCTACGCTACGCCCTTGCAAAGGACTACTCAGCAATCTGTCGCTCGAGTTATCTACTCTGAAAAATTTCAATCACCAGATCAGTTATTGAAGGAAACCATGACCATTTAGGTGTTTCTGTCAAGTCTGACTGACCCCATTTAACCTCAGACATTTGCACAAAAAGCCCGATATCCACAGTTTCTCTGCTCCTGACCAGGTCTCAACACTCAGTCTAGTCTAGTCATTGTAATCAGTGATCCAATCATCAAGCATCAAATCCATCCCCATTTCTGCCGCCTTGGAGGGTTGCTGAGAAGGTCTATGCCACTCGACAATGTCAGATATGTCTATGCCACCTAACTCCCGGGATTTTGCCAGTCCCCAGCGGACGACGGCGTCATGTTCCCTTCTGCTGGCTTCCAGTAGTCCAAGGTAAAGTATGTCCTTGAGGCTGTGGGTTTGCGTGGCCAAATAATTCCCCTCGGTAGCCCCGGAACAAGACCTGTTTGACTCTGCCAGGTAGTATGCCAAGAGCAGCTCCACGACCCGGACCGAACCACTTGCCATTGCGATCATAATATGGGCCGCCCTGACTTTTGCATGCGCCTTCTCCACGAGAAATCCCAATGCCTCAAAACGATTGAACCTGGCAGCGTACTCCACTAGTCTAAATAAGAAATCCTGGCGAGCTAGCTGGCGAGGCCATGCATTGATGAAATAACCCAAGAACTCCACGTCGCCGTCACAAGCGGCCAGGGAGCATCGGCTTTTCAGCATTGCCTTCTCCCACTTTCTCCAAGGACAGTTGGCGCGATAGTCGTCCAAACTTCGGAAGTGCAGGTGGTACTCGTATGCCAGTCGAAAGCAGGCAAGGGATCGGGTGCTATCGCAACCGCACACTAAATCTTGGTGGAAATTTGTGGCTGCTTCAAGCGATGTTTCATCCACTGAAGTTTGCGCCGCGAGATCCAGCAAGTGCTTCAGCACTTGCAATCTGCTCGCCTCTAAAGCAGCTCTGGATAGCGAGCCAATGAGAGACAAGGTTGGCAGCTCCGTTTGGTGTGCAACAAGAGAGGTAACCAGATCCAGGCTACCACTGCTTGCGGCAGTGATTGCCAAGTCTTCAATGTTGGGGAAGCTGCTCTGGGCCAGAAGCCTCTTCGTGATCTCCAGCTCGCCTAGGTACGCCGCGGTGCGGATCAGACAAATTTCGTAGGATAAGGGAGACGTCATATATTGATGAAGGGTCAAATCATCGACACATGTCGGCATACAGCGTCGGAACCAGCCGCACATTTCCTTGACGCACCGCCTGTATTCGGCGTCAAGACGTCGAGGCCAGTCAGGCTTTGTGGCTGCAGAGTCTTCCGAGAGGAGTAGGCGCTGCCTGGCAATCTTCTCCGCGACGCGCCTGATTATCTCGACATCAACACTGTTTAGGAGGGCGGACGGCATCAAAATGCGATGAACAAAATGTTTGTTAAACATATCCGTGACCCACAGCTTTGGGGTTGTGATGTGGCTTCCGAGCCAGAACGAGACTTCGTCGTTGCTGAACAGGTCCCACGAGTCGAAAATGGCGTCTAGTACGGCGACACCAAAGGCACGTGAGACGAACCGCAGACGCAGAGCACGCTTCAAGTCGCGAAAGAGAACGCATGATCTCACTATCTTGTGATATATCTCGACCGGTAGACGAGAGAAGTCCATCGAAGATGAAGCAGGCATCTTCAGCGAGTGAGACTGTTGAGGCCCGCGTTGATTACTGTGTGCTCATGAACGATTTGAAAAAGTATAGAGAGCGCAGCGACAACAGCATAGATTAAAATATTATCAAAACTATGATTGAAGTAACAGTCAACAAAGCAAAGTTGGTCAGTGCCGTCCCACAGACTCCCGAATGTATTACAGCTGGGTGTGTCTGGGTTGAACGTAGGTAGGATGCTTGTTGGCAATGAAGCTGTTATTGGACCAAAGATCAGTGCTATTGATTTATTTTTATTTTTGTTTCCGGTTGAGGTTCTGGTTCTAGAGTGACATGGTGAGGAAGACTTGTATGCCCCTCCGTAGCTCAAGGCAGGCGCAAACAGAGCTGCACATTCCCTTTTCTCAACCAAACGGTGCGCTTCAAACGCGTTCCCTTCCGGGCAGGTAGGACCCCAAAAGAAGAGAAGAAATAAGCAGCATGCTCAAGGAACAAATTGCACAATGTCCCAATCATCGTTCCTATCAGAATTTTCTGTACTTTAAGCGCAACTGGGCCTGCCACGGCTCGATGTTGAAGGAAAATGTCTGGCCATCACCATGATCCGGTTCTGTTTGGGAGGAGCCATTCACTGCCGCTCACCAAGCTGGGACTGCTTGAGTTGCACAGCCCGGACTCGACTGTGGCAACTGTCACACGCTGCTGTTCATGCCCCTTTCTGTCGCCCTAAGCGACGCGGTGCGTTTGTTCATCTTCGCAAAAAAGATCGCAACTGTCGCTACATACCTAGTTGGTCCTTTTAATATGGATACCTAAGGTACCTACCTAGGCAGCTGACTGAGAGTTTCACCTTCACCGTCTCTTTCATCATTAGCACCAGCATCATTTACCGAGATCTTGGTTTCTTTTATCGGTTCGTTAGGCAGCTGGTCCCAAATGCTCAGGAAGAATACGACATGAGGATAGACCTTAGTTATCTAGGTATAACGACTTATCTTGGCGTATGCATCGTCAGCCTATCCAAAGTCAACTTTCAAGCCTGGTACTGACTGACCCGCAAATGCAATGTGAGCAGCCTTGCTCTATTGGCCATCAACAGTAATTCCCATCAACGAAACCACCTCGGCGACAGGCATAAAACGCAACTGACAGACCTTGGGCAGTTTTGTATGGAGCATAATCGTCTTAGGTTATGAAGCTCGGTACAGGGAGCCTGAACGCTATGAGGATGAAAATTTTTGGTTGGGAATGATCCAAACCTGTCTGGTATTCATAAAAGAAAGGAGCAGTTGCTTGGATTGGCCTTTTGCAGTCGGCCCACTCCCTCCCCAGGACCGTTTCATATGCAAGATATGTCCAGACAGGGAGGGAATGTGACCTTGTGGCACTCTGACCTTTTCCATGTCACGAAATAGCTGGCGTCGCGGGCCGTGAGATAGAATTCTCCTCTCACCCAAAATCACTGCAAAGGTCGATCGACGTCTTGTACGATCAGCTTTATGATTTTTACCCCTGAGCCCCTGAGCCCCTGAAACAACCCTAACCCTTCCGGATGATCAGAGTACCCATTGACACGGATGAGCACACCAGTCCCAGACCTTGATGCCCAAGAAACATGTGGTGATAGATGGTTTCTATGACATTCACAGTGCCGAATTTGAGGCTCTCGTTGGCGAGGCTGCTGAGTCTATAGTCCTTTGGAAGACTGTTGCGAGCGCGGAGACAACCAAGCTCCTCGCTCTGGATGTAGTTCGCTTTCGTGACTTGAGAAGGATGAGTCGGATTGGACGCTGTATACAAGTTATATTCCGAGGCTGCTGGACTAAGAGTACTACATCGTAACAGCAAGCCAGGGTCTACATTGCTTTATATTATACTCACCTTTGTGGGGCCCCCTTCTTCATGCACACCGCACACCTGAGAAACAGCCAGGCAGAGGCAGATAGATCTAGGTTCCAGATCCATGGCACACAAAGTGCTCGAGTCACGAAGCTTTTATTTATACAAAATACACAACTTGAAGTATCCGTCTTGGCAAGATGGCTGGATATATATCCCAAACCCATAAGCTAATAGAGTGACCAAGAGTTAGAGTACAGGATATGTAGTTATTCGCACCATGTATTCGCTCTATGTTCACTGGGAAAGTGTAATTATCAAAGCATTGCATTAAGAGGGATTATCCATTAATCTATATCTAGTACGCCGGCTTATTCCAACCTCTGCGAGGGGAGGACCGAGAGGGCCTGGAGTTCCTACTCCACCCGAAAAAACGCCACTTGCGGTTTTTCTGACGAGCTTCGGGGTCCGCAGACATAAATGCTGACTCCTCAGCTATCGCTTGTTTCTTGGCTGCGTTGGCTGAGTTGGTAGCCGCGTGCTCCCTCCTCAGACGGCCATAAAGCTGGCCGTATGCATCTTCGCCTGGGGGCCCTGGTATGTCACACCCTCAGGGCGCCAAAACCGAATCATGTTGCCGGACCGGGAAGTCTGCAGCGATGTGTCCCGCAGTAAAGCACTGGCTACGGGATCGCCCACGCGATACTCCAAACCCGGTCCACCGCGCGCCTCGAGCTTGGCTGCCTTTGCCTCGTCTTGGCCCCGGTATTCACCACCAGGAAGCTGGTCGAAATCGGCAATGTGGTCACCAGCTTTGGGAGCACGTGACGATAGTCCAGCCGTGGGATCGCCACGCGGTTGCATTTTGTTGTACGCCTCGAGTTTGCCAACGTGGGTAGCACCTCTGGGGCTTGATGGGGTTGGGGCTGCGGCAGTGCTCAGAACACATAATGCCAGGGTCAGGGAAATTGTGAGATATCTCATTTTGGTGATTAAAATTTAAGTTTATGATGAGGATTCTCAACACAAGTGTAGTTATAATGTTCGAGGTATGTGGTTGAGCAGAGAATTGTTGTTTCCTCGACTGTCCAGAAATCTAGCGAGCTTTATATGACTGAGATTACTGATATTTCAAGTATTGATCGAGAATTTAGCAGCTTTATTAATAGCTAGGGCGCAGTAGAGGTACATGACTGCACTGCCATGAGTAATGCTGATGCAAGCTATAAAAAATAATAGTGTACATTTCCTTTTGAAGATCACTATAATTATAACTTACTCGTATTCGACCAGATATAAATAGAGACAATCATTAATTGCGTCAATGCTTCGTGGAAGTTCAGAGAAGGAAATATGATGGAGTACCCCACGGAGAGCCCTCTTCCCTGGTTAATATAATTGGAAAGTCACGTAATATGTGCAGCCAGCCACCGTGTACTGTATAATAGACTTTTGTTAAATTAACCATACCCGGGAGCTAAAAGATACCAACCTTGAAACCATAAATCCGCAGCAAAAAGGCCGGTAGGAGGAAAATGCTATTCGGCACTCCTGCTCTCATCTAGCCTGCGTTGTTGTGTAGCAAGCTTTGCAGGCGGTTCGAGCTTGCCAGCGTCGGAAGCATCGGGGGTTCTGGCTGCCTTGGCTGCTCTAGCCGCCTTGAGTATTTTGGCCGCCTTCAAAGCATACCATTGGCGCTGAATCGTGGCGTACAAATCCTCGCCTTGCCCCCTGTATTTCTCCCCATGAGGCCGGACAAACTCAACATTGCCGTCTTTGACTACTTGGGTCAGCGATCTATCACCCGAAAAAAGCTTGTGGCTAGGATCATTGACGTTAAACGTCACCCCCTTGCCCCCCGTCTCGAGCTTGCTAATGTCGGTACCGTAGGGGACACGAAAGCCCTTGAGTGCAGTCTTGTATCTATCCAGCCTGGCTTGGCGTGTGGCCTCGCACGAATCCCCCTTGTTGGCGTGGACGTGCCCCGCGGCCAGGCAGTGTATGTGGTCTAGGTACAGGTCGGCCTGGTGGCCTTGGCATGCCTTGCACGGGTGGTCTGGTTGTACTCCTCTCATCAGCGCAAAACAGTGATGTCCAGTTTTGTCGTCGATCCATTTTTCGACATTTGGGTCGTTTTGTAAGGGTGGTACTCTGGGGTCTCGAGGGTCGTAGCAGACTTCAACCTCGCCGCGAGCTACGAGTTTGTGAAGGTCGGTTGGGGCGGCGGTGGCTCCCAGGGCAATTAAGGCGAGAGTAAATGAGACTTTTGAGTACTTCATTTTTGAGCTTGAAATCGTGAGCCTGGGTAAACAAAAAAGAACGTTCAAGGCTGCTGATCCCGAGGTGGTTAGTTAGCTTTTACTAAAGTTAAAAGCTTAGCCAGCCTTATATACTTGAAATTACAAGCGAAGGATTTATCGCCAGATCTAGACGCCAATAGGACTAATAATAATCCAAAAAGCAAATTACAAATGTTTAACCCAAAAAAAGGTTGCGGGCACTCCGGTCAATGTTCTTATAACTCCAAATCGCCGATATACCAGGGCTAGGCATGATACTCGTGCGGGAGGATAATGTTAGCAGCACTTACCTATAAGAACTATTCACGAGGACCGAGTCTTCACACCCTTGTCGGGTCCTTGACAACATGTACTCATCTCGACAATGCCTCCTAGTCTTAACTGCCCGGGGTACAAAAAACGTTTAAAATCACGCGCAGGAGTTTTTCCGAGAATACCGAGCGCGTTAAACATTTATTCTAGACTAGACTAGTATGAATGTGCGTGGTTATAGAATCACAAAGTTATCATGGTGACCCCAAGCTATGCGTGAACGAGATGGTTTGTTCTCGAATGAATCAAGTCGATATTCCGTTCCCGGTTCTGAAGAGGGGAGGGAGGGCGGGCGGATCTTGTAAGAAATAGAGCTTGCAAGCGTTGTTGGTCATAAGTAGTGAGCATCAGATCCATCGTGGGTTGTTAAAGGTGAATGTCAATTGACAAATGGTGATGGATTTTTCGTCCCTAGTCTAGTTGAATTGGCGTTATGGAATGTCTGTGCTGTATAATCGCATGTCCAGTCTCTGTGCGCTTGTTGAAAGCTCCGCAGCATGATTGATTTAGTGAGGTGTGCAAGTGTCGACAGGAGATTTATTGGGGGAACATGTCGAATGAAGTTGGCGAGGTTCGAGGCGGCTCAAATCCCAAGCGGCGCGGGATCCACAACCTCTGCCGAGAGTGGGGCCGATCGGTACGGCGCGTTGCCTTGGACAATTTTTACAAGCTCGCCGTTGTCGGTCCGGATCATTGTCCATCCATCCATCTACATCCGTCGCACAACCCGCAATTACACCGTCCAGCAGAACCAGACAGTGCACCCGCGGCTAAGCAAGCCATGATCACCAGAATAGGGGCCAGGGCCGGCTCGAGAACCCTCGCCTGCTCAGCATGCCAACGGCGCACAATAAGCCTCTCGGCGCCGTTGCTCCAACAGCAAAAGCCGCAACCGCAACAAAAACAGCCCACACAACCACCACCCACAAGACCATCCGCCCTGAGCGGTGATGCGCAACAGGAAGAGGTCCTGCTCGAGAAGCCGAGCTTCGTCAGGGCGCTCACCGAAGACCGGAAGCCGCCAGAGGCCAGCCCGTTTGGAGACGCGCCCAGGTCGTACGGCAAGCAGTCCGACGAGACCTTCAAGCCGCGGCCGCTGGCTCGCCCGATCGGCATGAAGGACCCGCCCAGGCCGGGCGACAACTCCGGGCTGGACTTTCGGACCATCCAGCAGCGGAGGGACGATTTTGTCAACTACGAGAAGCACCTTATCAAGCGAAAACAGATGTACGTTTTTTTTTGTCTACTTGTCATTACTTTCTTTTTTTTTGGATCTCTTGAAACAACCAGTGTCATGTCACTGACCATCTGACATCTTCACCATTCAGGATCGACCAATACGTACGCCCCTACTTCCGCGACTGGAGCAACATGCAGTGGCACAAGGGCAAGTCCTTCGTGGCGCCCCCTCGGCTGTTCAAGGCCGAGCACGCGCTCTACTTTCCCAACTTTTACGGCAAGACGCTGTCCAAGGCCGACCCGATCCCGCGCGACACCACTACCACGCTGGCCGGCAAGGCGTCGGTCGTTTCCATCTTTAGCAGCCAGTGGGCCGAGAGCCAGGCCAACTCGTTCATCGGTCTCAAGGAGAACCCGGAGCTGCACGAGGTCCTCAAGGCGAATCCGGGACCGGCGCAGCTTGTCCGGATCAACGTCGAGGATCAGCTGCTCAAGCAGTGGGTGCTGAGCTTGTTCGAGGGCAACCTGAGGAGGCAGGTCGGCGAGGAGAACTGGGAGCGCTACTTTATCGTCAAGAACGCCATCTCCATGGATATCAGGGAGTCCATTGGTGTCCTTAACGCCCGTGTGGGTTATACCTACCTTGTGGACAGCAGCTGGCGTATCCGCTGGGCAGGCAGCGGGTACAGCGAGGAGGACGAGCGCAAGAGCTTGGTCAAAGGGTTGCAACGCTTGCTGAGGGAGATGGAGACTGAGGCTTGATCAGGGAGTCCAGAAGCTGCTGCTGCTGCTGCTGCTGGTGCTGGTGCACACCGTACTAGCGTCCCATCCCATGCGAACCTGTATAATATAATGTAAACATCTGTACGATAAGCATGCCGCCTTCTCTTCTGACGGGAAGTCCTATCCAATTTGAAGATACCCGCCCGGAAAAGGGTACTGTCTGTTTATACACGGGGCTTTGAAAATCACAGATAATATCCGCCCGTAACTCCATCCCAAAAATTAACGCCGATGCTTGCAAAATAAAAATTGCAAATAAATAATGTCACACCCTCATTTGCATCCTCCATCATATCAGAAAGTGGCTCTAATGCGCGGTCAACCTGGTCTCTTCAGCCCGTTGCGCTCATAGGAAAAACCAAAAGACGAAAAAGCAAATGGCAATAAAGCTCCCCATGATGATGCCATCCCTCCTCTTCTTTGCCGATATCCTGGTCATCAACGTGTTGATGCCCGGCACCTGGCTCGCCGCCAGGGTGATGCGCCGGTTGATGCTTGCCAGCATCTCCCTCTGCGAGTTGAAGTTGTCGTTGATGGCGTACGCTTGGTACAAGACGTCGTCGGCCATGCTGTGGCTGTTGTCGATGCGCGACCTCTCGTCCAGCATGTACTCGGCCTCGGCCTGCTCGGGATTGCTGGCGCGGTAGGCGTCGATGTCGTTGCGGACGTTGGACAGGAGGTTTGCCCGATTGCGGGTTTCCTGGATCCGTGACCGCAGCCGTGGTAGCTCGCGACGCTGCTCAGCTAGCTTGTCCCTGAAGAGTGCGAGGTTGCGCACTTTCGTGCTCGATGACGCGAGATCCGAGTCCGAGTCGAGGAGCCGGGTGAGCTGGGCTATGACGTTTTCTCGCTGTAGACAAAGTCCTGGCATGTTAGACATGGTTGAGCCGGTAGGATAAAAAGGTTCATCGTCTCCTTGATGTACTAGTCGCTGGAGATGTGTGTCCTCTCTGGACTGCATTACGCGGCATCATACCTTGTCTAATATCTCCCGCAGTCTAGCCTCAGTTTCCCTCTCCTGCTCTGTCGGCTTGGCCGGTATGTTGCTGGATGTCGCGATTTGTGAATATGTATGGAACAAAGCCTCCGTATCTTTTTCCAAGGTCCGAGCCTGGTTCCGCAATGTCGACCAGCCTCCAGCTCCTGACGACGCCATCTCTGCTTTTCGTATTAGGTTTTTGGTGGTCAAAGAGCCTATGGGAACCAGTCCTCAAATTGATTGGTAGAGTAAAAGGTACGCGGTGGTGTATTGAATGTTACAAAGGCAAGGGTGACTTGAATCGCACTGGTGATAATTAGGATGTCATGAGATTGAACAGACAAAGTTGAGATTGCTCGTCTAACCAAGCTCCGACCAGATTAGTTCATCGCCTGCTAGGCATCATCACTGGGCAATGTCCACTTGACATCAACGCAACGCTACCGATAATACAGGGGTATACACAGTGTCAGTTCACGACGCACGGTCACCCCACTTTCAGCCCGCATTTGACAAATCCCACCCTCACGTGACAGAACATTTTGAGGGTTGAGCGAGGAATTTGATCCCCAATTGTGTGCCATCAATCGACCGTTCTTACTTTCACAGTCCAGCCCCGACGACGACATTTCAGTACCGACATTTTCTTTCGCCCCCGATCCGACGATACTAACCCATACCGAAAATGGTACGTTCCTCGACGGAATATGTGTTGCTGCTGCCGTTGCTACTGCTGCTGCACGAATGCCCACGTTCAAATGCCCGAAGAGATGGATGGATTGCACCAACGGTGTTTTTTGGTGGGCGACTAGACGCACGACCTTGGACGAAGCCCCCATGAGGGAGGTTACGACGACAACAATCAGCAATCCGTCTGCGCAGAAACCAATGACTGGCTTTTGATTCAACAAATGGCATGATGGATGGATTTGGCCTGGGCACTCGGCAGCAGCAGGAGCAATTTAAAAAGTCAAGATTCAGGACCCAATGCTGACTTTTTGCCGGGAAAATAGTCCACCAGCAAAGTCAAGGCCGGAGCCCTCTGGGGCAAGGATAAGGATGAGCTCCTCAAGCAGCTCAACGAGCTCAAGACTGAGCTGAACCAGCTCCGCATCCAGAAGATCGCTTCGTCTGGCACCAAGCTCACCAAGATGTACGCGTTTTTCAACCCCGCCTCCACATGTCGCGCACCAGCACCATGCCCCAGCGCGATGACACGCCTTTGATCTGGCGCCATGCCTCTCCATATCCTTCAGCGTCCCGATGCTTGTCAGCATGAGATGACAATCTCTGTCTCGATATCCATCTACTAAGGGACCTCATCTCAAACCCAGAAGCCAAGCCATGCTCTCAAAATGGCTAGGAATGACCCGTGTGCTAACATGTCATCTCTGTCATAGCCACGACATCCGCAAGTCGATCGCCCGTGTCCTCACCGTCATCAACCTGAAGCAAAGGCAGCAGCTCCGTCTGTTCTACAAGAACAAGAAGTACCTGCCCCTCGACCTGAGGGCGAAGCAGACCCGTGCCATCCGCCGCCGCCTTTCAAAGGAGGATGCCTCGAGGGTGCTCGAGAAGACCAAGAAGCGCCAGCAACACTTCTCCCAGAGGAACTACTTCGTGAAGGTGAGTTCCGGTCCAGGCGCGATGCATCTCTGATCTAGAGTCCCTAATGCTAACAAATCTGTTCACCCTCCTAGGCCGAGTAAACGCGGTCGTTCGGTGGTTGTAATTTCGTCAATTCTGGGCAAAGGGAAAGGGCAAGGGGGAGGAGTTGCGTTCTGTTTTCTTACCATTGGGTTTGGGTTTTCTCTCTTCTCTGTCTCTTTCGTCGGGGCGGCGCAAAACAAAAAGAAGCACAAGATGATTCCAAAACGCAGCATCACAGCAACGTCTTTTTTTATTTTTTTCATGATGGCTCCGCAATGGGCGAATGGCATATCCCCAGTTGGGAACTCTGTTTTACTCACAAGGGAAAGGGTTAAAACGGTGTTTTTCACGAGGATGAAAAGAAGGATCTCGTTATGATTTCCCTTTTTGATAGCCATCTTGATGACGGGAGAGGAATCAAATCAGGGTCGGGCCGGATCAGATATATCCTGTCTGGCCCGAAGAAAAATACCAATGATGAACAAAGACCAACATGCTCGTTTCCCAATTCGATCGTTTCCTTGTGTGTTTTGGCCTATCACATGTGTGGCTTACTGTAGTACTGCTCGGGTGTAGTCACCCCTGTCATCGATATTGATAAGCCAGCCAATCTCATCAGCACAATTGGTGATGGCTTATAGCCTATTTCCAGGTAGGCAGTCTACACTAGAGTTGCAACTAGCTGTACATGCAATTTTGTTGCATTTCTTACTTATCAAACCATGATCAACACACAACAGCCCTGTATGCCCCAGGTCAGGCTCCTTGCCAACAAACAATGACAAGTCGAGGGCAAAGCCCGTAAAACTCCGACACCGCTCGTGGTCCCCCAAACGGACAAACACCGAGCCAAAAGGTTTTTTTTCCCGCCTCCCAGTTCGTGAACTCATTTCAAGACGACATAATAAAAAAAAAAAAAAACATTGGACAAGAACAAAACTCTTGTCTGGAGCCGCCGAAGCGCCGACGCTGAAAAGGCTTTTGTGATCCGTCAAAACTCCGCTGAACCTGCTTCCTGTCCCCTGAGTCTGAAAAAAGGTGTTATTAGAATAGAAATCTGAGTTTTGTTATCGGGATTTTGCTGCGCCTCCCCCTGCTGTGGGCCGAGGCTAAAGCATTATGTTTTGACTTTTTGTCTCTAGCTGCTGGTATTTTTTTCGTGTTTTCTTTTGTTCTAGTACTTTTCTCTTTTCTGGCTGATCTTTCGTCGTTTTCGCGGGCTATCCGTCCATCGTCGGTTTGTGTTGACAATGGACTTGTAGGCGCCCCGGTCATATTAGTTCGTAATTTCAAAGTGAACAGAACAGCTGAAGTGATAGTGTCAGTGTGTGGGCTCAAGGAAAGTTGAGCCTTGGGATCTGGCATCTGCGAGGCGCTTCATGGCTGCATCTCCGACTCCGACTCCGGCTCCGGCTCCTCGGACGGCCGCGGGCTGACGCTGACACTGGCCTGGCTGACGCTGGCCTGGCGGGCCACCTTCTTGGCGTGGGTTTTGAGATGTCTCCGCAGCTGATCCTGGCGGTGGAAAGTCTTTTTGCATCCTGGAAAATCGCAGTGGAAGGATCCCTCGGCGGCGTGCGTCCTGCGATGCTTGGCCAGGTTTGAGGACTCGCTGAACGTTCGATCGCAAAGGTTACATTTGAGAGGCCTTTCTTTGGTGTGGACACGCATGTGCATGGCTGCCGTACAAAAGAAGAATAGATTAGTCTCAGAGTCACCTTGAGCGCTAGGGAACTTGTGTTCTTACTTCTTGCGCTTTGCTGCCTGAAACTTTTGTTACACCCCGGAAATGTGCATTTGAGAGGCTTCTCCTGCTTGTGAATGAGGATATGCTGTTCAAGAGCCTGCTTTGCCGAAAACATATCCGGGCAATGGGGGCAAGAAAACGGACGGTCTGTGAGACGGTAGCAAGTACATTGCAACAAGTCAGCTAGATAAAACCTCGTGACTAGAGGAGCCAAAGAGTGTCGACCTTACCGCCAGTATGTGTCTGTAAATGCCGCTCAATTTTGCTCTTTTGTGGAAAACCTCTTTTCTCGGTCTTGCATTGCCTCTTGCAGCCCATCCAGCGACAAAGATACTCGTTGTCCTCTTTCTGAAGGTACCTGAGATGATCCTCAATGACATGTCGGTTGAGCTGTGAAGCGTCTTCAAAGATGTGCCCACATGGGATTCCCATGTCGTCAAGCCAGAGACACGTGTTCGGGTTAGAAGGTTGCTCCTGGTTAGACTCCGCGATCTGGTTCCCATCCTTGGGTGAGGATATGCTTTGATCGGTAAGTGGCGGCGTCAAGGTCATCACATTAGCCTGAAGATTCTGTGTGGTTGTGATCGGCGAAGAACCATGCGCAACAATGGGTTCTGGTAGATTCTGAAATTGCATGTATTGTGCCACGTTCGAGGAGCTTGTGGGTGAATACTGTTGAATTTGAGATGGATCTTGTGAGTGAGTGAGGAGTGGTGTTGTATTTCCCTGGAGGTATTGGGATAGAATGGTGTTGTGGCAGGCATGCATATGTGAGATTAGTTGCTCCGCGCTAGCGTAGCCCTGCCCATGACAAGACTTCATCGAATCCGGGATGTTCGCTAAGCCTGGAAACAGCTCGTCGAAGAATGGTTGTGGTAGCGTTGTATCAGTGATGCCGATATTGTGAAGTTGCGGATGTTCCGTCACACAGCTGAATGGGCAGAACATGAAGTTGCCCGGTTCATCGACGATACAAGGACCTTGGCATGATGATTTCTGAGGATCCCTGTGGTACTCAAGAATGTGTTGAAAGACATGGTTGGGTTGGGCTGTTGATTGGCGTTGATGTGTTTCGAGGTTAACAAAGTTGATATTCTGAAGGGATGAAATCGCCGCTGCTCCAATCACTGTAGTTTGTTAGATCAGGTCATTGGACACTTTTATGGATGTAAGAGACGCCTGGACTATTGATAATGAACCCATTGACACCATCAGTGTAGCGTTTGGAAGCTATAAGTTCCAGCTTACCATTTTCTGGGACCTGTGATGAGCTATGATGCGATTGCCCTTGTTGCTGGATTCGTCGAAGTTCTCTTTCGTAGAGTTTTCTGTAATCCTCCGAAAAACGGTGTTGTTCTTGGAGGCATTGAAGATCCCGTTGCCGAGTCTGTTGGTGCTGGATTCGGCTCTGTTCACGCCGTTGCTGGTGCTGAAGCTGCTGTTGATGAATCTGCGCCTGCTGAGACTGCTGCCCGTAGGCTTGGTTGCCATAGTATGCATAATCAGGCGATTGTTGCTGTTGTATTTGCTGCGGATAACCTCGAAATTGTACCTGATAGGCTTGATTAGGCAGCTGAGAGACCTGATCATGGCTTTGCGTTACATAGCATAGTGCAAGGGCAGCTTGAGCCTCATCGCAGGTGAGTGCTTCGCTACAATCTGGAGCAGAACAGTGATCCTGCTGGTCACAGTTCATATCGTCACAGTGGCCATCCATGCCGCAGGCTTCAAGATCGCACGTCTCAGTGAGGTCACAGTCAAGCCCATCGCACTCGTCGTTCATGCTGCATTTGTCTGCTCGATCACACTCGTCGCCAAGCTCACACGGACTACTGCACATGGAAGTTTGCATCATTCCCGCGGTTGAGATGGAACTCCCACGGCGGCTTGCAGTCAGGGCCGGCGACATGTGAGCTGCCGAGCGAGGCGTTGTTATGGAAGATGATCCAGTAGTGTAGGCCGATGGTCCGCTAGTCATGCCAGCATTCTGGTGATACTGTGGTTGATGAGATCCCGGGGCCATCGAGCCCAGGTCGTTGAAGTCAAACTGAATCGAGTCGTCAAAGTTCCATGGCATGGGTGACTGCATGCTCGCCGCAGTACTGAATTCGCCTTGGTTTGCCGGCGTCATTTGTCTCTGCATCTCTTCGGTCATCCACATGAGGTTGTTCATGCTAGCATCGTCCGTAGGCCCCATGAGGCTATGCTCGGAGACATGGCTGTTGTTTCTCCTATGAGCCATGTCGGCGTTCGATCCGAACATGAAGCCTGATTCTGGGGCGTCCAGCGCACCGTTGGCGCCACTTTCGTTCCCGTTCATGGCGATAGTCCCTCTCGGCGATTCATAAGATCAATGGTCACAAAAGTTGGGAGTTGTCGACAGATGGAGCACCACAAGAATCTCAAGACCGCTTAAAGCGGTAGCGACACTGCGCAGTCGTGGCTTGGGGCGATGTAGAAGCCCTTGGCGACAAGGGCTTGCGTTTTTTAACTAAGAATCCTTTGGTGGTCAAGGAGAGAAAAGCAGGTGTATGTCTGGAATACCCTCAAATACTGCGACTGTGTCAGCCGACGCGCCTCAAGCTGGAGTGAGGTGCTAGCTCTGCAGACAATTGCTGCGTAGGCGTGGCAAAAAGAAAAGCGCCGTCGCGATAGCCTTTTTTCAATTTTTTTTCTGACTTGCATATGGCAAGTCGTGGAAAGGGAGGGAAAAATGGAAACTTGTGCGCTTACTGTCCTCAACATACAAAAGCTTCATCTAGCAGACCCTTGATATTAGGCGATAGAGAGTAAAAAGGTACCTTGACGGGACTAGGTAGCCGTCTTTGTAGTTTTTTGTAATTTATTGAGTTTGATAATGCATCCACGGAGGAACGACCTGCTCCCACGATATTTTGTCGCATCGAAGATCGAAGCTGGTAGTGGGGATACTCTCATGAGCTCACTCACAACAGCAGGGAATCAATTGCGACATAAATGCGCACCTTGATGGACACACACACACTTGAATAAAATCCATGCCAAGGGTACAGTCGCTGCAGAACGCGGGGTTTTCCGTGCGCGGCTTTCCGTCATTGGCCCAATCCTTTCCTCCTAGGGCGGGCAAAACCCCCACTTACTAGCAACGTGCTAGGCAAAAAGGCCACAGAAAGCATGAAGTTGGGACAAAAAAAAAAGGGAAATAGAAGCGCGCAGCTATGGCTACCAAGCAACATTGCAATAGCTTGAGCTGAACGGGCTGACATCCATTGACAGCTCAGGGCCATGTAGCCACAGGTAGGGTCCTACCTTACCGAGAATCAGTCTGATGACGACTGACTGGGTCAAGATGCGCGCACCAACCAAAAAAAACATGGCACTTCCCGCAGGTACGGTAACCTGGTGGAGAGTAAAAAAAAATAAACTAAATAAACAAACAAAAACTTAGACTCTACTGTTCAAAATGCTCAATCCTGGGATGTCGAGTTGAGTAATTATCTCGCCGACAAAAAGGCCACTTAGCACTCAAAAGCTTGGCAGTGCTTTCACTATTTTACTTCTAGCCCACCTACCTACTCCGAGGTCTGGTGTCTTATCTCCCAGTAGAACAGGGGGCACGCTCACCTCCCATGAGAGAAAAAATTCAAATCGCTCACTAGACCCAGAGCAACGCATCACTCTTGAATTTTAGCCGAGGGTAGCCATGATCTCCAGCGCGGGCTCACGTTCTTTTGAGGACCCTAAATTTTTAATCACCTACGACGTCCTAGGTATTCAGCACGAAATCTTGCCAAGCCTATGATTTTATGACTGTGACTTTTCTTCTACGACTCATTAACAATTTCCACAACACATCATCCTCATAACAGATGAGATAGCGACAAACCCACCTTTAGAAATCTAACTTTTACCGGGCCGGCTCACCTTAGCCAAGGCACCAAGCCAGCGTGAAGACGAAGCCAAACTCCACTTTCCAATTCTCTCGGGGCCCCGCAACCGGTCATCGACCGAACCCCAACCACCCCGTCTGCTCATCCGATCCAATCCGAGCAGGCGGTGCCCTCCCCCAAACCTAACTTAGGGGGCGCGTGATAGTGTCTGTCGCCCGCACCCGGACTGTAGTCAACATTTGCGAGGAGCAGGAGAAGAGCAAAATTAAGAAAAAAGTGAAGAAAAAAAAAAGCCAAAAGGAAAAAAAGAAAACCTTGTGTATCGACGCCTCCCGTCAGTAGACCCCCAACCTAGCAAGATCCTCAGAGCAAGAATTCCCCAGCTTTAGTTCAGGCGGGAGTAAAAATCCACCCCCCGTTCGCGCGCGACCCGCCAGAACCGATGGGCAACTGCTTTGGCAAGCCCGACTCCAGCTCGGGCGACAACAACGCTGGTGGTGCGCGACCCAGCAACAACAACCAGACCCCGTCCGCCTCCGCCTCGGGTCAGAAGAAGAAACCACACACAACCGGGAAGGGCCGAACGCTGGGCGAGGCCGCCAGCAGCGGTTCCTCTGCAGTCCCACCGACAGCTGCTGCGGATGCAGCACGACAGGCAGCGTTGGTAAGGTTTTACCCATTCCACCCCTCCCCCTTTCTCGTTTTCAACCTGCATTTTCTTTTCTTTCTTTTCTTTTTTTTCCTGCTCTTTTCTTCTCACGCCCCGTTGTGGCGGCCGTTTTATACACGAGATCTGCAACTTCGTTTCTCACGCACGTGGTGCTGCGTGCCTGACAACGGGTTTCACCACGTGGGACATCAGGCTGCCCCTGGTTTTGCCCCCCCTTTTTTTTATTTTTTTTTATACTAACAACGGCTTTTTTACGTAAACAATAGGACCGCCACTCAGAAAACAACAAGAAGACGGGAGGGAAAATAGGTTCCAGCCTCCAGGCGCAAAAGAAGATGACGGACCGGCAGGTGCTGAGCCAGGCAGCAGAGGAAAGTCGGCGGCAGAGAGAGCTCGACGACCAGGCACGGGCGTTGCGGAATGATTAGATCCCAGATACTTATGTTAGTCTCTCTAGTTGGAATCGAGGTTCTTAATTTTCCCTCTTTTTTTCCGGCTGATTATATGTAACAGAGAACGGAAGAGACAGTTGTCCGCAGCCACAGCATCATAGCGTTTCAAAAAGAGTTCAACGGGATGCAGAATTACACAATATATTTCCAGTGTCGCAGTCAAGTCAAGTCTACTGGTATATACTCTATCAAACGTACCCAAACCGCCAATGATGAGCCATCCCAAACACAGTCATTATATTCATGAAACAAGAAAAGCCCGCCCAACAGCTTAAGCTCAGACAGACATCTTCATAGCAATAGCCTTGTGCGGGTCATACCCCTTGATGACAAAGTCCTCGAGCTTCCAGCCGTCAATGACGCCGTCGCCACCCTCCGGGACCTCGGGCCTGTTGATCTCGAGCTCGGGGAACGGCCTCGGCTCGCGCTCCAGCTGCGTCCGGAGTGCGTCGACGTGGTCGGCGTAGACGTGAGCATCGCCCATGACGTGCGTCAGCGACCCGGGCACTAGACCCGTGGCACGCGCAATCATGTGCGTCAGCAGTGCGTAGCTGGCAATGTTGAAGGGCACGCCTAGGCCCATGTCGCAGGACCGCTGGTAGAGCTGGCAGTGGAGGTGGCCCTTTGGCTTGGATGGCGATGACGTCTGGTCCGCGCCTTCTGTGGTGTTTCCGTTGCCGTTGCTGTCACTGCCGGCCTTGGGATACGAGACGTAAAACTGCGCAAACATGTGGCACGGCGGCAGGACCATAAGCTTGAGGTCCTTGGGGTTCCAAGCACTAAGAACCATGCGGCGGTCGTACGGGTTCGTGCGGAGCTTGTGCACGACCTCGGCGAGCTGGTCGACGCCCTGGCCCGTGTAGTCTGCGTGGCAGTCGGTGTATTCGGCGCCAAAGTGGCGCCATTGGAAGCCGTAGACGGGGCCCAGGTCGCCCACCTCGCGGTGCTGCAATCCCAGCCCGTCCAGGAACTCACGGCTGCCGTTGCCGTCCCAGATCTTGACCCCGGCGTCGCTCAGGGGCTTCGCCGACGTCGCGCCCGACACGAACCACAGCAGCTCGAGGATCACGGCCCGCGAGAAGACGCGCTTCGTCGTCAGCAGAGGGAGGATTGGCGTGCCGTCCTTGTTGAGGGAGAACTTGAGGGGGCGCGGTGCGAAGATGGAGTATGTGCCCGTGCCGGTCCTGTATGTGATGTGTTGTGAGCTTTTTGAGCGTTGCCTGAATCATGGGATCGTCTGCCACAGAAGAGGGACATACCTGTCTGGCCTGTGCTCGCCATTGTCGAGTATCTCGCGCACAAGATCGAGATATTGGTACTCTTCATGTCTTTCTGTGCCATTCTGGGCTGGTTTAGCACCTGCGTCTGCCATTGTGGTTTTGGGCCTTGCTATAAAGCAGGGCTTTTGCGCTCGTTGTCGGGGAGATCAGTTATTGTTTTTTCTGGCTTTTCATGAGTCGAATCAACAAATTGATCAAGTAAATTCGCAAGAATCAGTCTTTATTTGCAAACAAACAGGCAGGTCACAGTTTAGACTTTGAGATATGGGTATAAGGCAAACAGAGTGAGGAAACAAGATATTATATAACGATGCAAGTTTGGTAAACATTACCGCAAAGTTGCCCCGCGACAGACACCCCGCGTGGAGACGCGTCTGAGCGGATTGATACGCGAGATGGGGCATATAATTGAATAGACCCTAACCCTAAAGCTGTACATGTTACACTCCACTTACATGTTCAAACTCCTCGAGTTCTAATTGAGAAGGACTTGAATGTTTTTTTTTGGCGGGGAGGGGGGGTGGGTTGCCTCTAGCGTCACAGTCTCCATAAATACTTGGATAATCTTCTATATACCATGATTACTATTACCTTGGGCTTGGTCTGGGCGGATACCTGTGAGTGAGCGGTGTTATTCTACAGATCGAAGTATATTATCCGCTTAGGATTTCGCCATTACAAATCTCCATTACGACGCCTCACATGATGACACTTGGAAACACCTGGAAGAATGCTTGAATTAGATGGCAATTCGAAGACGAGGAAAGAAAAGTTATCTTTTGCAAAGTGATTAATCTAATCAGATCAAAGTGGGCGCATATAAAAAGTCTATTCAAACAACACGTAATACTACCGGAGGCTCCTCGGAGTCACTCTCGGTCAAGCTTGAAACTCGCAATCGGTAGACAAATGACGGAATAAAAAACTTTTCTTTGTTTTAGTTACCAAATGTAACACTACGGAAGCTTCAGGGGCCTCCCTTAATTAAGATTGAGAATCACAATCTCAGATTCATGAACAGAAAAACGTAACAAAGCATCAAGTGATGCGGGATATCCAACATGCAAAAATACCACCCAGTGGAGTTTCATTATTTTTCTCTCCTTTCCCCCGACTGAAAATGCTTAGAAAATATTACCACTCGTCCCAACAAAGTTGGACCATGCGCACTTGCAACCTCCGGTCCCTCCGTCGATACCCCCAAAGCTAGGGTTGAAGTTTTTGCCCCTAGGGTTGATCAGCTCCGTCGTGGTGTCCATGTGATTCAGGTGCAAAAAGATCTTGTCATTGTCCCGCTGCGGCCTGCCCCGGTCGTCCAGTTCAAACGTATAAGTGCCCTTCTTGTTCGGGTCGCCGCCGTGCGTGTCCTCGCCGATCGTGATGGGGTACGGGAACGTCCCGGGCCTCCGCAGCTCCACCGCCTCCTTTTCAGAGAGGCCCTGGACATTGCGCCCGTCGCGGCCCAGTAGTCTGGCCGTGCCGGAGCGCCGCGTCCAGATCTGAACGTGCAGTCGCGTGTAAGCCCAGACGGCAACATAGCGAGCCTCTGAGCGCGAGGCCCCTCCATTACGATCGACAGGCACGTCGCCCAACTGTGAGGTAGCGTTGTCGAGCGCCTCCTTGGATCTTACAAATATCGTCTTGTTGAAGTATGTGTAGAATCCAAAGTGTTCCGTGTCCAGGCCGCGATCAAACAGCCGCAGTTGCTGCTGGCGTGGGTGCGGGAAGAGCGTCGCCGGCTTGGCGGTGCCATCTGGGTTCACGTCCGGGAAGGGCACCAGGCTAGCGAGGTCTGGAGTCAGGTTGGTCTGGTTCTTTCGAGAGCCTTCAGTGGACTGGCGCCTGCCAAGCATGTTTGGCCCAGCCGTTTCGTTGGCGGATGGGAGTATGCTGATGTAGAAAGGTGTAGCCTCGCCGGCTTTGCGAGGAGACTGGATGCCGTCTGTCCAGTTGCCAAGGAACCACATCTCCTCGAACTTGGGCAGTGGTGGGTCAGGGGTGAAGTTGGGGTTTGGCTCGTCACGTCGAAGAAGCGACTGAATGCCGGCCGTTGTACGACTTGATAACCTCTTGCCGCTATCTGAGGGTTCCCCCCTTGCTGTTTTGGAGTCTCCGAGTGGCTTGAGGACGGGAACCTGGCCATCCGGTATGTTCCAGTACTGCTGCGAGCTGTTGTCAAACTGGATCTGAATGACAAAGCGGGGCTGCTCAGGCGCGTATGGTTGGTTGGCATCCTGCTGCTCCTTGGGCAGTGCACAACTCCATAGGGTAGCAGGCTGCACACATGTTGTGATATCCTGGGAGTTGTCAGGCGCGATAACCGTCATTACACCCGTTGGAATCGGCGGGAAGCTGGTCAGGTTAAGCCACATGGACTGTTCAGCGGTGGCTCCAGTGCTCTTACGCAGCAGAACGACAACCAGAACGACGACGAGGATAATCACGGCGATAGCTCCACCACACACACCAAGCCAGACCCGACGTCGCTTACGGCCCTCGCGTCCCGTACGTCCAAAGCAGCCGTTGGCAGGGATGCAGCCACGGCCACGCCAGAAGCCACCAGCCTTGCGCGCAACAATCTCTTCCTTCTCATGTCGGCGGCGCTGACGCTCATTGCGTGCCGCGGGTGAGTTGCCGACATTGGCGAGGAACTGGTCGCCTGTCGTGTAGGTACCTGGAAGACGGTCTGGCAGGGGCATCGTCGAGGGATGTGCAGGTATGCGAGGTGCAGTTGTGCGGTTTGCAGGTGGAGTAAGGGGTACTTCAGTCATGTTGATGGCACCTTGGGACGTCATGGTGTTTGCCAGTCCTGGAGATATAGGACCAGGAGAGTCGGGAACGCGAGGCACCGCAAGTGCGTGACCTGGCGGGAAGACTGCCATGTAGCGGACGGGGCCTTTTTTCTCAGGTGGTGAGTAAGGTGGCGGCTGCTCGGTCGGCATGTCGTTCTCCTCCGCCAGGATCCTACCCTTTTCAGCGTGAGACTGACCTGTGTGAGCAGGAGCCCTAGTGGCTTGGGCTACAGGAGCTGGGCCCAGGGAAGAAGCAGGGGTTAAAGTGGCGGCACTTTGCGTGCTGCCGTCGTTGGCGGCGTTTGAGGATGGACTTATGAGTGTGGAAGCTTGCGGAGACCACACATTCCGGGCGCTGCTGTTGTTGGTAGCCGCAGAGTATGGGCTCATTACTGTGGCAATGTGTGGAGACCACATACTCTGTGTGCTACCATCGTTTGCAGCAGATGAGGATGGACTCTGGAAGGAGGCAACAGTGGCGGACTGAGTGCTACCGTCATTGGCGGCCGACGAGGACGGACTTATCAATTTGGCAGCCTGGGGGGACCATACACTCTGCGTGCTGCCGTCGTTAGCGGCCGACGAGGATGGACTCATTGTGGTAGCGGTAGCTGCCTGCTTGCGACTGCTACTTTTCTCATCTTGTCCAAGCCACCAGTCATCTCGAGTCGTCTCGGGTTCGGGTTGACGAGTTGGTGTCGCAGGTTTAGGTTCGGACCTTGCAAAAGGATTCGTGCTGGACTGTTCCAAGAACGGCGTTCGGAGATGATCCCACCATCCCGATCTTGTGTTGCCAGCAGTGACAGGAGATCTGGTATTTGGCTTGATCGACTTTGCGGTTGGTTTGCGCGATAGGCATGGGCTACCGTCCTCTTCGAACAAAGTCACAGGGGTGAAGTTGTCATCATCGTCATCAATGTCAATGAGGTTGGTCCTGGATTTGTCACTGTATCCGACAGGCACTGCAGGTACAGGCGGTGCGTTTGACATGTCATAGACACCGTTGCCAGGCTGTGAGTACACGCTAGAAGCTACTCGAGATCTGTTGTTTTGGAACTGAGAGCCAGCAGAACTCGGAGTATCAGGAGACCATACGGACTTTTGCCCTTGCGGCGGACAGTTGTATGGATGGTTCATGGCGCTGCCACCAGGGGCGGACGAGTTCTTGGTGTTGACCGTATTCATGTTGACTTGGTCGGGAGGGCACGAGAGACCAATTAAGATGGGACGGTCGCTCGGTGACAAGTCTTGAGTAGGGCTCGACTCGGCTCTGAGTTGATCCATTCGAGATTTTGGTACGCCGTTTTTGCTTTGCATCTTCTTAAGCCAGTGCCAGCTACCAACAGAAGATTGATTTTGGTCACCCTCGAGGGCCTGCAGCGCGGCGAGGTCGGCGAATTGTCCTTTTCTCATCTCAGCCTCGGCGGATAGTTTTTGGTTTTGTTGTTGTTGCTTGGTGCGAAATTTGGTCATGTCCGTGACGACTTTGATTCCAGCCTTGGTATTTTGGGCCTTTTGCCTCGCCCTCGACTTTAGTCGTGTTGGCTTCTGGACTGAATAAGTCGAATCTGGCAAGAGGAAGCTGGATTTCCGCGACGGGCCGCCTTTGTGCTTTGGTCGAGACAAAGGGGCTGGGGTCTCGCCATTGTCGAGCGCCAACAACAGGTCAGCCACCCCGACCCCAGAATATGGCTCATCATCGGTCCAGTCCTCCCACTCATCTCTGTTGTTGTTTTTGTTGCCATCCTTTGAGATTGGAGAGCTCTGTGAACGAGCGTTGTGATAAAACGACACCGAGCCGTTCATGATGAAAGTGAAATATTAAAAGTGGTATGGATAGTGGGGTAAAAAAAAAGAGAAGAAAGATGAAGGGCTGGAAAGAAGAAACCAAAAGAATTTGACGATTTAAAGATCAAAATATACTAGTTGGTAATAATTAGTTGGACGTTGAATGTGAGATGTCCAGCGTCAGTTTGACGAGTACTGGACGTGGTTGGGTGTTCCAGAGTTAGTCTGGAAGCACCAAGAGATCTCCGGGTCAGATGGAAAGACAAGACGAGGGGGCTGAAAGTAATTTTTCTTTGTTGCGTAAAAAATGACAGTCGTCAATCGTTTGTTTGAATGGGGTTTAGTCGTGGCTGAATAGGATTCCCATTGTTCTGTTATGAATAGGAAGGGGGCAGACAAAGAAGAATAAGGAGATACCAAACGCCAGGTTTAGTCACGGCACGAATGACGGTACCAGACAAAGAAAGGTCAGTATTTGGACCCGAACAATAGTAAAAAGCAAGCCACACGAATGAGTGAGCCAGGAAAAAAATGAAGAAGTAGGAATGAGACGTGATGAATAGAAGATGAACAGTTTCTGGGAGACCAGAACCAAAGAGAGGAAAAAAGACAGCCACCTGGACAGCCTGCAGAAAAAGGAAAAGAAAATGAAACACGAAAAACACGGAGATTAACAAGCTGGCCAGCAACAACTTCTTGCCGAACCAGTTGACGCTATGGGTTTTGAGGGAAAAGCACGGAGGCGACATTGCCTCGACGCAGACGCTGTCCATCGTGAGATGCCACTGGCCAGAGGCTCAGTCTTGTCCCGGCCCGCCCTAGCTGGGCAAATGCATCTCGCCATACACGACGCCCCGCCTGGCAGCATGTTTTGGCCATGTTATTCGTCGGAGCAGGAATTGGGGCCATTTCCCCCCATGCTGGTAGACAAGAAAGAAGCGAAAAACAACAAAAGCCCGGGAAGAGACGAGGGGTGGGCAACGCAACACAAGCGCCTTCGTGGTATGAGATAGCCGCCCAGGGCCAGCGCTTCCAGTTGAAGTATTGGCTGAGATTGAACAAGACTTGTCTTCCCATAATGGGCGGACCAGTACAACAGCCGCTGATTGGGTGTTTGTCGCGCAGGTGGGTCTGGGATTTGACCAGGGTCGAGAGGTGGGCGGGCAGTTGCGTCCAGACATTGCGGCCATGAAGGTTGCGCTTCCGGGATCGTCAATGCAATGTAACAGTCGAATTTTCGATGCGCTCTCTGCAGACACCGTTATGAGCCAGAGGCAGGCCGCGGCCATGTTCCAGACGCATCTGGGACCGGACGGCGGGAGTTTTCAGATCCGTACGTAAGTTTGTCTGCCTTGTTTGCCTGTCTTACTTCGTGGTGGTGAGTGGAGCATGGGTACAAGTGTTGGACAGTACAGGTAGGGTTAGGGGTGTAAACAGAGGTAATTATTCCCAGGCGCATGCCCAGATATTATCCAACATGATTTACACTCTCGTCGTCGCCGTGCCTATAACCATATAATATCTCATTGACACCAGCCAATGGCACATCCATCACCGCATCGGTGCCTTCGTTCCATATTGACCTCCAGTCAATCCCGCCCGGCGTTGTGACGCCATCATCCTCATCATTACCTCCCTGAATACCCAGTCCTCCACCAGGAGCACCGGTAGCCCACTTCCCAGCCCCGAGTCCATCAGTCCTCGGCCTCAACCTGCCCCGCGCATCGACAGCAGCGATCTTGCCGGCAGTGTCCACAACCGTCTCGATCGATTCCAGCCGGAGCGTCAAAAACTCCGTGTTGTAAAGCGCCAGCGCAACGTAGATGTACACGATGAGCATGACCAGAAACCCGGGAACGGCGAGGGCCCACCACCGACTCGGGTAGTAGTAGATGCCGACGGCGTGCAGCACGGGCGATGGCAAAAAGGCCCACAGTAGGTAGATGAGCAGCGCGACCCACGACAGCACGTATAGCACGAAGCCGTAGTATTCGTACGTCGGGACCTGCGGCGTCGCCCGCGGTACCGGCTCCAGCTCGTCGTCGGACGCGTCGGGGGTGTTTGGCCGCGAGGGGCGCAGCAGCGACGTCAGCGACGGCGAGGGGGGCAGCGGGGTGGGTGGTCGGCCGTAGTAGGGCGGGGCGAAGTTGTGCGTGAATGTCGGCGTGTGAACTTCACCGCTTCCGTCCCGGCCCGCATCATCGTCATCGTCGTCGTCGGATGGGGATCCGTGTTCGTCGCTCGACGTGTGTTGGTATATCAGTTCGTCATCGTCGCTGTCGTCTTCTGAATTGAGGGCCATTTTGGCTGCTGTGCCCTTGTGTACAGCTGACAGGAGCCTCCACCATAGGTATGATTCGACAGCAGTCTGCAAACCAACCCAGTCGCAAGGTTGGCTTGTTGAACAATCAGATGGATTAAGATTATTGAAGGGTTGCGCAGCGGGGCGTCATCGGATTGCGACAGGATAGTTTCCACGGTGGCTCTGGACAGTGTGTTTGTATATACGCACTGTAAGGGCAGCGACATGAAAAGGGGTAATCGTTCAGAGCGTACTGTAGGTGTTGGATTTGACTGCAACTTCCCAGATGAGAAAGAGTAAGTAAGCACCTTAAACATTGTCAATTTGACGTATTTAAATCTGACGTTATTCCCGGGGCATCGATACCCTGGCTTGCCTGGCAAGAGTCGACACCATATTCCTTGCCGGGCGATGAAAACCGCGCAAGAGATTGAGCCCATTGAAGTTTTGATCTGCTGTTATACAGGGCCTCATTGATAAACTTTTATGTCGGCCCATTCTTCCCGATTCTGCTTCAAACATACAGATTGAAGCAAACCATTCTATCTGATGTGTGAGAAAAAAAAAGTCGACTACCGTTCCAAGTCATCCTGTCACGTTGACGTGATGCGAGTTTGGAAGCATCGGCGCCCGTCTTGGCCATCGTGGTCTTGTTTATAATATTCACAACTGCTCATCATGGCCATAAATCAACATGATGCGACACTATGACTGGTGTGGCTTCTATGTCACTCTCGGCAAGTTTTTAACCTCGTGGACGACTCAATCTTTGCACGAACATGACTTCATGCTTTGAATGGAATTCGAGTTGACCAGTACCACTCGCATTCGCATGTCTACAAGGTCGCTTGTACCAACACTGATGGGTCATATAGGGTGCTAGCGTACTAATTATGTGAGTACTGACGAACAATGGATAGACTCCTTCCTCCGTGTCTTGACTGGCTTATCGTGTATTCACCTCAAGTCATTTATAACAACACATCACTCCATCCATGGATAAACGAAGCGGTCGACTCCATCCTCTTCCCTGGACGATGAGCCATTACGCATATCACAGGATTGCGGTGACGTCTTCACAACTGCCAAGACCGTCCAAAGTGTCTCAAGCGCAGTCCTGTAAGGACGAGGCCGTTATGATAGTATCCCTCGTGCGCCCCCAAGATGACAGTCTTGCGCGAATCACTAAATCCATCCATCGCGACGAACTAGTCCCAGCCAAGCAGCTGTTTCTGCGCCGGGAAGCGGCTCTGGGCGAAAGCATTGCATGCCTCGGGACTGGCGTGCACGACCTCCTGCGGCAAAGCAGGTGAAGCCTTTGGCCGGGCCGCCGGTTGATGCGTCACTATCTAGACTAACGTTGGTGATAATGGCGAAGCGGTCGAGCTTGCGGTCTGCGTGCTGGCTCTGTGCACGCTCAGCCACCTCGAGGAACTCGTTGACGGTCTCTAAGATGACGTTCTCAGCAGTGATATAGATCGGGACCAGCGGCATCTTCCCTGGCTATTGATCCGGTTGATTTCGGCACTGACCTGGCCCCTAAATGGTGTGTGTGGCGCGGGGTTCTGGACTCCTCATTGGCCTGCAGCTGGCCTATGGTCACCGGGCCCCAAACTCCATCGCAACGGCCGGCTTCGTTGCGCAAGACCCGGGCGCGTTCTGGGCCGGGGGGTGTTGCTTTCAGGTCGTCCAGGGCGGCGATTGCAGCGCGGACGTTGTCAAATACGCAGCCGAAGCCGATTGTTTGTTCGCACTAATGATTCCAGATCCTGGAAATATACCTGAACACTGACAAAGCAGAGCCCATGCTTGCTTGCTGCTGGCTGATCGAGTTGGATCAATGGGGGTGAGATGACAGTTATATCTTTGCCGTTCCTATTGGTTCCGTACGTGTCTCTATTATACGAGCTCGGGAAATCCCTCATAACTTCGTCTCCCTTCCCTCTTGGCGGCTCGACAGATTCGAAAGAGTCAGAGTTTCAACTGTCACTCAGGGCAGGCTTGAAATCATCGTCGGGCTTGGCGAAGAGCAGCACTCGACAAGGCGGACGCAAGCCAACGTTAGTCTTGGTTGTGAAGTCACATACGGTCTTTGTAGGGCGAACCTTGTTAGCATGTCCTCGCCATAGCAGTCTCCGTCACTTGACTGGCCATCTACATTGTCGCGACAGACAGCCATGATGGCAGCGTGCGAGTCGCCTGACATTGATATTGGTGGCTTGATTATTTGGTCATCAAGAGATTGTTGTGAATCCGAATTGTTAATGAAGTTCCCCCACAAAATAACAGATTATTGAGGGGGAGAGAGGGGAGAAGAAGAGGACCACGTCCAAGTCAAGTAGCCTTACCTCGACCAAGGCCCCTGGACGACCGATCACAATACAATCGAAGGTTATACAAAACCAATCGGTCCCGAATAGGTTTGAGATCTAGCAAATAACACAGGACGAGTGGCGTTTAATTGCTATGCCATATTCCAAGTACCACAAAAATGCCATGTCCGTACTGTATACGTCAAATCCCCCAACATGTTTAATTGCTTAGCCCCCACTGGAGGCAGCGACCTATGTTATGGGATCCCACAGACTAATGAAACCATACGGACATTATTTTTTCTCTGGTCTAAGCCGTGCCGCCTCTTTCTCCTACGGCCATGTCTTTACTTTGTTCACGGACATCATGCAGGAAATCACTGCCACTAACAACACACTTATGCACTTTTTTTCTTTCCAAGATATAAGATATCTACTTAGCTAGACCGCGGAGACTTTATGTGCCTGACATCCAGTTACAGCGATGCGTATCCAAGCAATCTTGGACTGGAATGTTCCGCCACTTGATGGATAGCAAAAAGAGGTAGGTTGGTCAAGGCACAAGCTCGAGGGTACTATTAGCCATTCTGTTCAAGAAAAAGACAAAAGAGTTCAAACGCACAAGTCTATGCGCAATTCCACGATGCTCATGGAGTGTCATGCATAATACGCCAAGTGTAGAATAACTGTTACCTGACTTAAGGCGGCAAATACTGCAGTCTGTAATGCAGTGGTTGGTAAACCGTTTGCCGAATTTGGAATTAACGCACCAACATCCAAAAACAAAACCATGAGTGCAGACCACCATAATGAAAGTATTTTTTGAGTCGAATCCTTCAATAGAAAGTGTACAAAACGCGAGTAAAGACATGTCCATTCGATTTAAAGCAAACATTCATCATTGGTCATAAAGTTAGGTACCGGTAAAGGTATTGTTTCTCTCACAGCATTTGATCCGCGGAAACCAGTACCACAATGGAAAGAAACGTTTACCAAAGGCACTATGAGCGGCTGTGATTCTTCCCGGGTCGCTGCTGGTTGTTCGTGGGTTCGGACTGGTAGAGGTGGTCTGGGTACTCGAAAACTTCACCTGCACTTGGCTTGCGTCCTGGGCTCTGCTCCAGATACGTTTTGGAAATGTAGAAGAGGATATGAAAGAATATGTCCGGCAGCCTCTAAGCAAGTACAAAACTGGTAGAACCAACCAACTTCTGCAGGCCCAAGTGACCACTTCAACCCACCTCGTATATCCCCTGCGTTACTCTGAACGGTGATGTGACTGACCAACGGGTCCCGGCATCGTAATAGACAAGTTATGTATCGACACGGTGCTAAGAGCAAACGAGCTTTATGCATGCAGAAGAGCGGTAAATGTCTTTATCGACTCATTAATAGGAGCGGCTTCAAATAAGATATGCCCAGAAGCTCCCAAAAAGCCAGAATTGCAGGATACTCGGCGGAGCTGATGCCCAGGGGTACGGGAAGAGACAGCACGGAGGTCCAAAAGTTGATTGCCCACATCTGATAGTCGCCGGAAGCAAATTCGCTTGGATGAGTATCCCAACTATGACATACCTAGCTGTTGGTTCCCATTTCCATGAAGCTTTAGGGCGGTATATCGCTGAGAAAGAGGAGCATCATGACCAACGAGAGTTGTTCGCCATCGTCACACGCGGATACTCGACGAGTGGTATCATGGTATACGTAGACCAGAGAACACGTTAAATCTGTTATTTTCGGTGGCAAGGCGCTGTTATAAGTCCTGATGTGCGTTTATTGGCATTCTGGAATCTTTGGTTTCCTTGTCTGGCTGTTTGTCGGTTTGCGGGTGAGAGCAAAAAATATTCACATACACTCCTCGGTAGCACGTTCAACTTGTCAAGCATCCCCTCGTGGGAAAAGAGATTCCAGATACCTGTTCAAAAAGTAGAACATGAAGCTTCTACTCTAGAAGTGAGTTGAGCTTGGATACCGTTCGTCAAGATACAAATATACTCTTATCTTTCAAGATGAATTAACTTGGTTGAATCGAAAACAGGTGCGTGGTAAATCTAGTCGTTGGTTCGTTCAAGCTCCATTTAAAACGTTGACGTTCAGCTGAAGACTCCACACCACATCCCCACAGCCTACAAGGAGTTAGTGCCTAGTTCTAGAACAAGATCAGGGTATGTTTTAATGTTGGTTTGGAACATCGGAACGCGGCTGGACCCCGGTATTTTATTTAGGCTCAATTCCCCACACGCCAATCAGCCACATCTGCCACATCTACCACCTCGGAGTACTACCACATAATTCGTACTTCGTACATACCTCAAGTATTAAACCATCAATCGCGTCAATTACGACTGCGCACATGCTAGAATTGCCTAGTTGCAATAGAGGGGCTTTGTGTTTATATGCGCGCAAATCACAGAAAGCATCAATATATATGTAGGTTGCGTGCAGGAACCAGAAAAACAGTTGAGGCTTGTAAATACTCCGTATAGCAGTATAGACAATGTGCGTCTATTGAATCAGATGAACATTGAGAATGCCAGTTGTGTTTGTAGGTAGGTAACTCGTATACCTGTAAAATTCATCCATACGGGATCGCTCGGAATCTTCTCGGAATGCTCAGGACCAGCCAAGGCTGCAGTTGGACCCTCTGATGTACTTGGCACGCGCACCAAGCCCACCTTTCCACCTGGCCCACCTGTTTCCGTCCCCCGCATTTTCCTTCTGCGGGTTACCAGCACTCTCAACCTAACCTTGTCACAATCACGTCGCTTTTTTATTGGAATTTTCCCACACTGGAAACTTTTGCCATATTTGTACCTACAGAGGTAAGGTACTTACCGACCGTACCTCATTGCAGCCTGTCGCATGCTGCGTCGCTCCTGCACCCATTATTTCTGCCAGACTCAGTGCATGCACGCCCAGTCACAGCCAGCCTCGCCTCGCTTTGCTCTCAAAAACCAGAAAATCCCTACTTTAAAAAGCCGCAACTCAGATGTGAGAAGAGACTGGCGTTGCCGCTCCCACTACCATACCAAAATTCTCCAATAAATCGCCAACCCTCGACCTCAAACCTGACCTTCCGCAAACCAAACACCTTGAAGAGCATAATCGAGCCACGTGTAGTCTACACGCGACGACTATCACAAAATGGAAAGCATACAGCTAGCCCAGATGCTGGCTGATCTCAGCGATCTAGATGCAGCAGTATGCGCCCCCGCAAAGCCTTTTACTTCTTCTTCTTCTCTTTCTCAAGAGCATCCCTCTGCTACGCACTGCGCGAGTTGCGGCGCTTCTATACTTGGCCATCCACCTATTATTACCCATACCCCTTGAGGTCCCTGGCTGACATCTATTTAAATTTACAGCAAGAGGCCTCTGCCGCCCTAGCCCTCGTAAATGCGAACAAGAACCTACCCACGGCCGACAATGCTACACACTGTACATCAGCACCCAAGGCGACAGAGAGGCACCACCACCGCGTGGCTTCTGCGCAACCGGCGGTCAACAGAACATCCTCGCCCGCTACCATGTTCGACAAGTTCGGCCGTAAAATGTTCACCCCGCCCATGACACGAAGCAACTCCACCCAGGGTTCCATACCGGGTACTCCCAGGAGAGAGCAAGAGGTTAGTAGGCTGGGAATATCTGGATAGGCCGTGTTCTGTAACTCGGAAACTGACGATGTGTTCTTCGTTTCAGATGGAAGACGATGTTGACCGAGCCTCGACACTCATCTCCCTCTACGAGATACGCGCCAAGATCAAACAACAGGACAACTCGAGCTTGATTCGGGCGCGGGAAAAGATACAGGCTCTGGCAGCCAAGCAGCAAGCCCAAGCGGCGGCAGAAAAGAAGGACACGGCACAGAACACTCGATATAACTATCCGAAACAAACCTGAGATCACCACCGACCTATTTGACGAACCGCCCCTCTTTTCTCCCTTGTTTTCCCTCCTTTTTGGCAATTTATATTGTTCTCGCTCATTATTTTCCCTTTACGACAAGATTTTCTCTCTCTTCCTTCGGCAGCGGCATTTATATTTTTCTTGGGGTCATGGGATGGGAATTGGTAGTTTCTGGATCATACCAACAACAGACGGCGTTTGGAGTTTCAAAACAATCCTTGGATGGACTTGCACTGGGCATGCGTTCGTGTTCCTCCTAAGTCACAGTGGACAGCTTATTGCCACCGGATGATGATTTACATATGGGGGTTTCCGCTATTGCTTATCGTTCAAGTTGGCGTCTTTTCAGCCGCTTATACTATGATCAGGAACTTTCGGCGGTGGAATTGAACAGCTGGACCATTAAGAAGGAACTAGCTCGTGATGGAGTTAGACTAGCATCGAAGTTATGCGGTTCTACGGTGTGAAGATATGCACACTATTTCTCACTTGGAAGACCGAATTTTGAACAGTGACGTCTTTGGCTGCACGCTTGGTCTGAGGAGGCACGCGACATACATTTTGAGAGCGGGGGCGGTTTGTGCATTTGTGGCTTTGTTGTGTGTTTATAATGCATGCAAAAATGGGTGCATAATCTTCCTGACTGGGGTCACTACGGGAACAAAGGGCTCTCTCTCCCTATCGAGTAACTATCGCAAAGGCAAATGCCAAGCCACCTGCATCTACCTGTATCCTGGTATGAACCATAAACCCATTAGATGATGTTTTGGTCACCATGATGCAGAAGCAGCCTTATGGGTCGGCATTTAACACATCCACTGCACAACTGCGTCACTTGTGTAATCGACGGGACCCGCACATCCGGAGCAAAAGGCCCCACATACGCTATCGATAAAGTCAATCGGGTACCTGTAGCTCGAAACCCGTCTCCCGCGTTTTCATTTCGTCACTCGAGTCGCGCGACGAACCGACCTTCAAATTGTGGCCCTACCTTTTTGTCCGCCAGAACACTACACGCCGTACAACAACCCGATCTCCGCCTGGCCTGTCCAGGCCAAAACTACCCTCCACGATGGCTACAGGTGTAGATGCGAAGCTGCTAAAGTCAACCAGGTTCCCGCCGGAATTCTCCCAAAAGGTTGACATGCAAAAAGTTAACCTTCAGGTAATGAAGAAGTATGTTCGCCCCCGGCACTGAAAAGGTTGACCTCGGCACGCGGAACGATGACTACAGTCACTTTGGTCTGTTCATCACGTGCCCCAATGATCATAGAGTACAAAAGGCTAATAAAATTTGACTATTGCGCTCGTGACAGATGGATTGCTAGCAGGATCTCGGAGATTTTGGGGAGCGAAGATGACGTCGTGATAGAGCTTTGCTACAATCTGATTGAGAGCTCTCGCTTTGTGAGTTTTTGGCGGTCGCCATTGATAAAGCGCAACCCTACGCCTGCGACCATGACTAACCTCAAACCACTCTTCAGCCTGACATCAAAGGCCTACAGATCCAGCTCACCGGGTTCCTAGACAAGGAAACTCCTGGTTTCTGCAAAGAGCTATGGAATCTGTGCTTGAGCGCCCAAGCCAGTCCGCAGGGCGTGCCGAAAGAGCTTTTGGAGGCCAAGAAGCGCGAGCTTATGCAAGAGAAGGTACGAAAAAGTGCTAGCTTCTGGAGGAGGCTGGATGTCACGCTAACTATATGGTCATTCTATTGTACAGATCGAAGCTGAAAAAGCAGCAGAGGAGCGACAAAAACGCGAGGCACAATCTTTCCGAGGAAGAGGCGATGGGCGCTCCGACAGCTACCGTGGAGGGGGCCGTGGTCGCGGTCGCGGGGGTGGTTTCGGAGATAGGGACATGAACGACCGACGGGGCGGTTTCAATCGTGGAAGGGACGGCTCTCGCTCGCCACCGCCACGTGGTGGTGCTGGTGGCGACTCTTACAGAGCTCCCCGTCGAGACATTTATGTGCCTCGCGGTCGCAGAAATTCCATGGGAAGGCGTGGCGATACGAAGCGAAGGTCACCCTCTCGATCTCCTTCAGTAGATTCTGGGAGCTCAAGGTCGAGAACACGCAGTGCCAGTTCTGCTAGCAGCAACAGATCTCCGTCCCGTTCGCGCTCGCCGCCACCCCGACGTGAGCAGCGTGGTTCACGATATCGAGATTCAAGGAAGAGGTCACGGTCGCCGCGGCGCCCATACCGACCTAGGCGCCGTTCTTCCTCAGTCGCTAGTGTTTCACGGTCTCGATCACCCAAAAGGCGCAGGAGGGCTAGCTCGCGTGGCCGAGAGGCTGGCCGTTTGACCAGATCTCCTGCATCGTCGAAATCTTCACGCTCACGCTCACGCTTGCGCAGCCGAAGCCGAAGCCGCAGCCGCAGCCGTAGCCCACCTGGTGGCAAGAATGGCAAACCTGGCCGGGGCAATAAGAGGAGAGGGCGATCACCAACGCGCAGCCCAAGCCCGGCGAGTTCACGAGGTGGCAGTCGCCGGCGCCGGCGCCATGGCTCCCGTAGCCCCAGCAAAGACCGTCGCAGCCGCAGCCCCAATCGTAAACACGGCCGCAACAGAAGCGCAAGTCGAGACCGGGGCAAAAACCGTGATCGATCAAACTCACGCCACAGGCGACAGGGGTCGGATAGGAAGAGACGCCAGAGCCCCTCGATTTCACCACCAAGAGAATCACGAGACAAATCAGCTGATGGATCCCGCACCAAAGACAGACCAACGCCACAGCCACACACTGGCGACCCAGATTCCACCGCTGCCGCCTCAAGCCCGTCCAAGGTCCGCTCCCCGCCTCAGTGAGCCGGTATGCATGGAGGGCTGAGCTGATATAATCTGTGCCTCCAGGCTAGAAAAGTTTCCGTTGACAAAGACGCCACCTTGTTGCGGGAGAAAGAACTCAAGGAGAGAATTCTGCAGATGAGATCCTCAAAGAGCGGCCCCAGCAATGCATGAGGCTAACCACTCCGTAAAGGGTTATGCTTTGGCTACAACATCCGCCCTTACCGTCACGGCAACGCATCTCACCTCATTCATACCGCTTCCCAGAATTGAGCAAGGCTTGGTTTGGCTCCAGTCACTGTTTTTTGTCGGGTATGTCTAACCTGATATGACATAGCTTCACTTGTTAGTGGGGATTTTTCACAGCAATATACTCCGTACATGGCAATAATTGCTTATTTCGCTATCCTATTGCGGAAGCGCCACCTGGTTGGTTTTTTTTTTGTTTGAGATCGGAAACATCTTACCCAACACATGGCGAGTATGGTTTCTGCTTTGAAAAGCGCATGAACTTACAGGACTCCAAGGTATAACTTTCAGAGAAATAAAAAGACGTACTAGCATATGGGACAGTTAGTGGCGGCATGGCCTTGGAAGTTGAGGCCAAGACGATTCTTAGAAGGCCTCATTGCTCCTATAGAAAAGGCACTGTAGATTCTTTGCCAAATAATAGGCTTTACAAACTTGCATCCAAATGTTGCTTTTCTTTTGTCGTATATGGATGAATTCATCCAGGTACGTTTGTTCGCATTAGGTTTCGGACATGTGCTACTTGGCGACGTCACGGAGAAAAAGGAGGTATGATTTACAGTAGTACTCCGTACTTTCTTTGTTAAATTGCATCCCCGGCGATCAAAAGTGGGGTTGACATTTCCCTAGACCAGATCCAACCTCCCAATGTAACCCCGACTACCCTTGTTTGCGACCATCCTGACTTTTGGTCAGATCAGTCTTGATGACGGTGCAAGAGACAATGGTCTAAGGCTCGACTCAATCGTACGTCGATTAAGGTCCGGGAGTTTTTCAATGCGCCCTGTACTCGCGCCTTGGGTTTCAATCTCGCATACTTAGCTCAAAAATTGGTTTTGCTGAGCCGACGAACGACAGCGTCGTGAGTACCCTGGCCTAGCTGCATGCATACAGCACCTTGACTTTCATGCTTCCTTTAAGCTAACCTCTAGGTTGTCTACCGAAGCTCGCTGCCGCGACAAACGTTGAATCGCACATAGCACAGCAATTGGTCGACCAGCTAGCTGCACGACCGAAAAAAGTAGACTGCGCGCACATGTACATGGCAACCTAAGCACACCGCGTGCCTCCCACTCGCGAAGCGAGCCACTCCCTGCCTCCCGATATCAAGAAAACAAAAACAATGTTCCGAAGGCTCAGACGCATGCCACGGCGGCTGCACCCGCTTTTCGTCGCGGCAATGTGGCTCGCCATCCCGCTCGCGCTCGAGAGCATATATCACCAGCGCAGCTACAACGTGCCGATCCCGGAGCGCGAGATGGACTCTGCCTTTTTCGGCAGCGAGGGCTGCCTGGACCCGGAGGAGATGGCCAAGGGGCCGCGCGAGAAGGCGGCGCTCGTCATGCTGGCGCGCAACTCAGAGCTGGAGCAGGCCAAGCACACGGTCGAGTCGGTCGAGCGCCGCTTCAACCGCTGGTTCCACTACCCCGTGGTGTTTTTCAACGACGAGGAGTGGGACCCAGAGTTTGTGCGCCAGCTGAATGCTACGGTCAGCGGAGAGGCAAGGTTTGAGATCATACCGAGGGACGTGTGGTATTTCCCGAGCTGGATGGATGCGGACAAGGCAAAGGCTAGCATCAAGGATCAGGGTGATAGGGGGGTCTCGCATGGTGGGTTGGAGGGGTATCATCACATGTGCCGTTTTTACTCTGGGTAAGTGGAAGGAAGGGTTTTCGGGGTGAGGGATGCTTTGGTGGGAAAACCTCACTTGGCTAACAGGCTGACGCCGGCTTCGCAGTAAGTTCTACAACCTCGAGGCGCTCAAGGAGTTCAAGTGGTACTGGAGGTTAGAGCCCGACGTCGACTTTACGTGCTCGATAACCTACGACCCCTTTGTCGAAATGGCCAAGCGCAACAAGAAATATGGCTTTACGATATCGCTCTGGGAGGAGCGCGACACGTGCCCAACCTTGTTTCGCCACATGGCCGACTGGAAGGAGGCCAACGACGTCCCGACCAACAACCTCTGGAAGGCAGCCGTCTCGGCCTCGTGGGTGCCCTGGCCGTTCCGCAACCTCGTCGCCTGGCTGTCGCACAGGGACAGGTTCGGCGACATGTGGAGCGGCTGCCACTACTGGAGCAACTTTGAAATTGCCGACATGGACTTTTTCCGTGGGAAAAGGTACCAGGACATGTTTGAGTACCTGGACAAGAAGGGCGGGTTCTACTTTGAGCGGGTAAGTACCATATCATATTTGGTTTTGCATACATGTGCCTTGGTCTAGGTTTTGTCTTCTTGCTAACACATCCTTTTTCCCTTTGTTTTCTCAGTGGGGCGATGCTGCAGTTCACTCCATCGCGGTCGCCATGCTCCTGGACCCATCCCAGGTCCACCACTTTGACGACATAGGCTACCGGCACGATCAGCTGTACCAGTGTCCCGTCAACTCCCCCGGCAGCCAGCTCCCCGACAACCCCAGCCTGGGGACGGACAAGAACTGGGCTCCCTCGGCCGAGGGGGGAGTCGGGTGCCGCTGCGAGTGCGACGGCAGGACGACGCCGCGCAACCACCCAGGGTACTGTCTAAACAAGCTCAAGGCGCCCAACACCAGGAGCCGGCCCTGGTTCACGTGGTTATTGTGATGTTTTGATGAAAGATTACATATACATATACCATATACACGTAACTGTTTTGATGTTATCTAGCTTTGACAGGATTATGTTATGCCTTTATTTTTTTCTTGTATACCAAAACATAGGTCATAGGATGTCATGTACGGTTTTGCTGGGGGTCATGGTATCATTAGAGCAGACAGGAGATGTCTACATATATTCTATAATATACCCGCAAAAATAAAAGAACACTGTTCTTGTACAAAGCACCACACCATAACAGCAACCGTGGAACATGTAACGCCTGTGGAGATGCAGACCCCCAGTACAGATGTTTACTTTGTTAAACTGATTTTCAGCGGAGAGGTTGTCGGTTCCACCTAGACAACCGGGCCGAACGGAGCCCGAGGACCGACAACTAGTCGCTCTCCTCATCATCCGACTTGCCCTGGTAGTTGCCGAGTAATATATCGTCCACCCCGAGCCCGGCGTGATTCGAGTTCCTGATGTGCTCCGTCTCGACGCGGAAAAAGATCCATATCCAGCGGCGCAATACCTCGAGTAGCTGCAGCACAAACAGCGACCCTTCCCACCCCGACAACCTGTCCAGCCCGGGGCTGAGCTTGACGACCCACGTGCACCGCAGCGCCATATCCAGCAGCACGACGCAGTAGTAGACCAGCGGCGCTGGTTGGATGTACATGCGCCGCCGCAGGCCCCACGGCTGGTCGGGCGCGTTGCGCTCCCGCGCCCCCGAGAACAGCGTCAGGTCCCAATCTTTGGCCACGTCCCAGTAGAAGGTGTAGAGCGACTGCACGACCACGGCGGCCAGCCACGCGCGGTTGACGCCCGGGTTGACGGTCCCATCTTTCTCCCCGCCGCCGCTTGCGCCGCTGCGCTGCATGGCCGTCAGGATGATGACGGGGAACGCGGTGCTGTACTTGGCGGCGTTGGCGAGGTGCTGGCCGCCCCAGCCGAGGGACTCCTTGTAGGGCGCGGAGCGGACGCGCGAGTACTCGATCAGGCACTGGCGCAGGCGGATGGCCGAGGGCAGGGCGAGGATCAGGGGCACGACGACGGCGCCGCCGCAGCCGCGGTCCGGGCGGGCGGAGGCGGACCCGCCAGAGGTCAAAAACATGCACGCGCAGATGTACAGGTCGGCCAGGACCTTGGCGTAGCTGGTCAGCACGTCGGCGAGGAGTATGTCGCCAAACTTGCCGTTCTGGGCCTCGGCGATGCCGCCCAGCGACACGCGCCGCAGCGTGGCGAGAAGCCTCCGGCGGCCAGAGGTCGGCATCGCGCCGCCGCGGAGAGGCACGGCGAAGAGCGCCGCCAACACGAGCAGGTACGTCATGGGGATCCAGTCGTAGTAGACGACGAGCGCCGGGTCGCGGCGGGTCAGGGCCCAGAAGAGAAGGAGCGTCGCGGCGAGGGTGGTGGAGAGGAGCGCGGCGAGGCGGTAGGTCGAGATGTGGTGCGGTGCCTGCGTGGCCGAGGACCGGCCCGGGTAACGGATCAGGGCGGGCACGTCGATGCGGACGAGGTAGAGGTAGTGGAGGTTGGCGCCCCATCCCCAGACGGCTGTGGGTTGGGGGATAGAGTGGGGTCAGTGTTTGTGCTAGTTTCTGTGACGGCAATAATCGATGTTGTCCATACCCATTACTATGATGAAGGCCACCCTAAATGGGAGAGGAAAGGAGAGACTAAAGGAGCTGAGCTCGCTCTCGACTGCCGGGTCACCGTCCATTGCGCCAGGTTGACGATGGTGTTTGCGATGATTCAATCATGAAGAAACGCAGAGCAGTGCGACGAGCTCAAGGGCGCTCGAGTCGATACCAAGATCGAGGGCGACGAGATAAAAAAAGACAATCAAGCCGGGCCAAGCGATTCTTTATCTGATGGTTTTCAGGAGGTGCATCGAAATTAATATGGTGGCCCCCAATGGAAAATCAAGTCGACGTCAGTTGCAGGGATGTTGCGATTAGGGACCGCCAAGTACCACGTACCACAATACCTACCAGTGCTAGCGCTAGTCAGTACCTTGCATGACATTAGGGGGCATGGCATGTGCATGCATTCCCGTACGTGCTTTATCATCAATCAAGTCTCACATCCCCTATATATCTGGATCTTAAAGCTAATAGACTATGATTAAATCAAAGAACAACCAGATTGAACTCGCATCAAATGCCCTCAGCTGAGCGAATGTTTGTTTTTTTCTTCAAAAAAAAAAAAAAAAAAAAAAAAGAGAAAGACAGGGTATCACTATAGGTCCCGGCAGCAACCAGTGCCACAAGGAAACATGTAATATAACCAGCCAACATTCGAACTGATCGATTCAATATCCGCAACTTCAAATTCAGAAGCCTGTCCATCATTTGGTTGCGTACTGTGACTTTGACCCAGCTTCACTCTGGCCATTAGGCTTGCCACCTCCCTCTGCCATGGCCCTCTCGAATACGCGCTTGAGCTTAGGGACAGCCACTTCCCTGTTCTGCCATATCTGGTAGTGTGTAATAATCCTCCCTTGTCCCAGCTTCAAGCCCTCCTGTTCCCCAATCTCCACAAACCTGGCCCCCGAGATTCCGGCCGCGTCAAGGTCCAGCCAGCACATGTTTGTGTGCACCGGGTAGGTCAACTTGCCGCCGAGAGCAGTCCACATGGCCCCTACCTCCTTGGCCAAGTCGTGCGTGTGCTTGAGTAGTCCTCCCTCGCCGCTGTCGCCCTTGCCAAAAGTCTCCTCCACGGCGACACGGGCGGCGGATGTGAGGACACCGCTCTGCCGGAGCCCACCGCCGATGGACTTGCGTATCCAACGCGCATGGTCGATGATGTCCTTTGGGCCGACGAGGATGCTACCACAAGGGGCGCCCAGACCCTTGGAGAAGCACAGGTTGATGGTGTCGAAGCAGGCGCCATATTCTTTAAGGGATCCGGCCCCGGAAGCGACGGCCTCCCACAGGCGGGCACCGTCACAGTGGACGCGGACTTTGCCCGTCTGGCGTGCAAAATCGGCAATTCGTCTCGCTTCTTCCAAGGGCATCACCACACCTCCCAGAGTGTTCTCCAGGCTGATGACGCGCGTGGGGCACGAGTGGATGTCTGAGTCGAGAACTATATTCTCCTTGATGTCCTCCAGCGTCATATACAAGCCGTTTTTGGGCGTGACGAGGTGGAGCATGGCGCCAGTCAAGGAAGTGACACTGTAGATATGGGTTAGTTCAGCTGTAAGATAAGATCCTATTAAAGTTTTGACCCGGTAAAGAGTCGTGTAAATCCGAAAGAGGACTGGATGCAGGACATAGAACACAAGGCAGAAACAACTCGCTTACCCGCCAGCCTCGTATTTGAAAATATGAGAGCGGTGATCGCAAAGAATGCTGTGTGGCGGCTGGGTCAACAAGGCGCGCAGCCCAAGCACGTTGCCCATGGTCCCCGAAAGAACAAAAAGACCAGCCTCCTTGCCGGTGAGTTTGGCACAAAACTCCTCGAGTTCGTTGGTGGTGGGATCCTCCTTGAAAACATCGTCCAGGAGAGTGGTCGTCTGGATAGCTGCAAGCATGGAAGGCGTAGGAGTCGTCATGGTGTCGCCTTATTTGTTGGTGGCACCACCAGGCCCAGGGACATGTCAATTCATGGCCATGTTATCAATTCTTTTTCACCGTCCTGTACTCACTCCTCAGGTCAAGACCGGCAGCACCTTGGTAGCCCACCCATGTGCTCTTGGCCGGATGGCTGCCATTTTGGGTTGGGGTCGCGCTGTCCATGTTGCTGTAGTGCCGTCTTGATGGTATAAGTAGTAGAGAAGAATGTAATTTTCTTGTGCTTGTGTTTGCAAAGCGCCGGAATATGACGGATCGAGACATGAAAACGCTGTTTATAATTGGCATTTAATATGTCAAGAAGGAGGATGGACCATCCAGGCTCTTATCTCGTAAAATGATTAGTGAAAGGGCGTAGAACTTATCCACTTTTTGCGGTGATGTAGCGATTGATTGCAGCGATTGGTTGCAGCAGTATACTACCTATGTAGGTAAGGTAGTTTGGCAGGTAAGGTAGGTAGGTACCTACGCCCTTAGCGAATGATTCGCATCCAACAAAAGCGGCGTCTGAAGATTCACTGCAAGCCCATGTCACTTATCACTTGCCCTGGAGGCGAAAGGACAGACCGAGCTCGGAGATGCCCAAGTCGACATGGAGGTTCGCCCCACTTGGGTTCGGCCCATGACCCGACAGTCGTAGCGGCTTCGGCAGCAAACCACCATCGTGAAGGTTTCACGATGCACTCGACCTTGACACTTAATCGTTGAAGAATTTCAAGACAGAAAGGCAACTCGTCTGGTCGATAAAAAGAAATAATGTAATGACGGGCTTCTAATCCTTGTCGTTTTCCTTTCTTTTGCGAGGTACTGACGAGTAAGAGACAATAATGCGACGGCAGCTACAATACAATGATCCTAGTCACCATCAATTTCATGGCTGCAACACACATCCATCATCCATCTGCTTGTACCGATTGATTACGTATAACCTTAATGTATCACCACGGGCAAGGTAACTCCGGCACTTGTACAATAAAACACAAGGTATCGTATCGGTATGAGGTTAATGAGGCAGCAGCCAACGACCCCTACTGGGCGCTTGGACATGGGGTTACCACCCATCTCACCTCAGCTCTCTGCGCCTTCCTTCTTTTGGTACGGTACCACCAATGAACCCCTGAAGAATGCTCCGGGGGCAGGGTGGCATTTTGGCATTCATGCAATCCCAAGGCGGCGCAGTCAAAGCCGAGCTGTCACCTCGCGTTCCAGGGGAAGTGCCGTCTTTTAATAGATCAAATCTGCAAAACTTTGAATAAACCCCATTCCATGATCACCGCCCACTCACTCATTTAACCCTTTGTAATGTAAAACCAAATGGCAGCAGCATCGTTTACACTATCCCCAAAAGTCTCACGGGTTTGCCAAGTCACACCAAACCTCAGACGGGGTTTGCAGGTCAACTTGATCAGTCTATCGATTGATTGAGAAAGGGCACCCACCCACACCTCCATCGGCCTGCATCATCCGTCCGCTCGCCAAGTCTGTACAAAAAAAAAAAAGAAAATGGCACCGATTAGGAAACTCCGCATCTGGGTCGTAGTACCCCTCGCCATGCTACTGGTCTTCCTATGGCACAGGCAAGCCGACGTGGCCAGTGACGCCACGTCGTCGTCGCCACCATCTGCCGCCCATAGGGTCTCGGTCGACATGTTCCACCAGGTCCCCGGCTTGCCCGACGCCGCCATGTGCCGCATGCACGGCTGGCGGCCCTACCAGACCCCAGCCTCGGGCCGGAAGAGGAAGGTATACGACCTCTTCATGATCAACACAGAGCTCGAGTGGCTCGAGATCCGCCTCAACACGTCGTACCACGAAGTCGACCATTTCATCGTCGTCGAGGCCCCGCTCACATTCACTGGCCTTCCCAAACCGCTAATCATCAAGGAGAACTGGGAGCGCTTCGCCCCGTACCACGACAAGCTCATCTACCACGAGCTGCAGTACCCGCCGGGCTACGACCCACCCCGCGCCTGGGACCGCGAGGACCTCCAGCGCGACGCCATGCTGACGCAGGTCTTTCCAGGCCTCGAGGGCGGCGTGAGCCAGCCGCAGGATGGCGACGTCATCATCGTGGCCGACGTCGACGAGGTGGTTCGGCCCGAGACACTGCGCCTGCTGCGCGCGTGCGCCTTCCCGCGCCGCCTGACCCTCCGCAGCAGGTTCTACTACTACAGCTTTGAGTTTCTGCACCGCGGGCCCGAGTGGGCGCACCCGCAGGCCACCACGTACGCCGGGTCCGTCGACGCCACCATCAAGCCCACTAACCTGCGCAACGGCGACGGCGGCCTGGGTCCTCTCATCTACTTTGACAAGGACGACCTGTGGAACGCCGGCTGGCACTGCTCGAGCTGCTACGCCACCATGAGCGAGGTCTTGACCAAGATGGCCTCCTTCTCGCACGTCTCGCTGAACCAGGACTTCTTCCGCGATAGAAATCGCATAGCCGACCGCGTGCGCGAGGGCTTGGATCTGTGGTCCAGGGCGGACCAGATCTACGACAGGATCAAGGACAACAAAGACCTGCCTCCGTTTGTGCTCAACCACAAGGATCGTTTCGTGCACCTGCTCGATAGGAGTGGCAAGTCGGCGGGCTTTAGCGATTATCCCCCGTAATCCTGGGATGTTCTGCTTGATTCTGATATTAAATAATCGCATCAAATTAATCTAATATACCCCCCAATGCTGAAAACATATAGCCCAAAACATGGAGGATAGCCTAACTGTTTTGTTTCTCATTGTGCCATTGATTGGGCAGTATTACTCCGTAAACGGACTCAATTCACTTCTTATTCCCATGCTCTTTATTCCGTAGTTGGATGTCTTGGGTCGCCGTCACCAGACGCTCGCCCTTTGCCTCTGACCACGTATGATGCCGTTGCCGCCATACCAAGGAGGAAGAAGAAAAGCTGCTGCCAAGTACCACGTCGCCAGTGGCAAATCAGAAGCCTGCGCCATTCGGATCCAAAACAATCGCAACCTCTTTGTCCTAGCTAGTGGCGGGGCTCCTGTCCAGGCCACCGACAGGCACCTGACCCCCAATAATGTTGGGCCCGCTGCCGATGCCCGTCAGCTTCCTCATGGCCCAGTGCACCCAGGTTTCCGTCTCGAGCTGCGTCTTGAGCTCCTCGGCTTTCGCCTCGACCATCTCCACCTGAATCTCAAACTCTTGCACCCCATCCTCGACGTCGGCAATCTTGGAGGCCAGCGCATTGATCTCGTAGTCGAGCCTTTGTGCGAGGCCTTCTACATCCCGAACGGCTTCCGTCAGCTGCCCCCGCTCGTCCGAGAGCAGTTCCACCGATTGCCGCCGCATCGCCTCGTATGCCTCACGGAACTGGTCCAGCAAAGACGCCAACTCGTCCTGTTGTCTTCCAAGCTCACCGTCCACTAGAGCAACCGCCCTGATTTTTTCCTCTGTCCAGGGCATCAGTGTTTGCTTCATTTCGGCTATGCGTGTGTATATGGCTCGGGCGAGCTCAGCGTTCCCTGGTGCCGCCACCAGTGTCGGTATCTTTTGCTCTTCGCCACCATTATCCACAGTCCCGTCGGATCCGTGAGAGTTGCCAACAGGTTCCGCCTCGACAACCAAGTCAGCGATGCGGTCCCACCACAAGACTGAATCCGCAGCCACGCTGAAAGACATTCGTCGTGGCCACCGAGCGTCGTTAATGGGTCGATCATCTAGCGGGAGATGTAGACTGTGGCGACGCTGGATCCATGAAGGTGGGGTGTCATCTTTCCTAAAACCTGCAAGAGCACGGTCGTGGCTATGAGTATCGCTCTCATCCGCCACCGAATCAGCAACGGAGGATTCGATGATATGATGCCCGCCAAGATGGCCATCTGTGTCTGAGTGTGCCCCTGGTACCGCGGTATCGGGCCCTTCTTCAGCGATACTTGTACGCCCTTCGACTGATCCGCTCGCAGCGCCTTGTGCATCTCTGGGAATTCGCATAGCGTCTTTATATTCTTCTGGCTTATTTTTCCATGTGAAAGCTCTGCCCACCAACACGGGGCTTCCCATGCTAGTGGCGCTATGTGCCAGACTTGCGATGCTGGGGCTGGCTATGCCACCGTCAGGCAACACATGTCCATCTTTCGACGGTTTAGATTGATGACCGCTGCGGTGCCCGCCACCAATCGCATCCCGAATAGTCCGGCCGATTCCTGATCTTGCATCGTTCACTTTGCCGCCCACTCTCTTGAAGACTGTCTTCCTCAGTGCGTCCCTGTCTCCTGGCGGGCTATCCGCGGACCCTGGCGGAGCTGAATGGGTTGTATCAACAGTTGCCGACTCATCCTTGGACCTGAGCACTAGATCATCTGTAGGTGGTAGGGTTTGCGTTCGTCTTGCCTCTACTCGCGGCTGGTCTTGCTGAGGTAGCTGTTGCAGCTGAGCGGACGAAGTTGATGGAAGCGACAGGTTCTCCTTACTGTTCCCAAACGCTGAACCACCGGCTGCATCCGAAAGCTGATGATTTGGGTGATCAGAGGTGGATCTCTTGGGCTTTCCGTGCCACAACCACTTTGAGCGTTCACCGTAGGCAAGACTAATGAACTTGTCAATGTCGAGCGTTTCAATGTCGGCAATGTTTCCCTTGTCACGGCCACCAGATACGAATCCCATCACAATCTCACCGCGCTTACCCCCTATTTCTGCCACGGTAGATTTAACTGCCCTCTGGACTCCCCAGCCACCTTCACCTGCAGCAGCTTTCGCAGTGACGCTGTGAAGCTTTAACAAAGTTGGACGGTCCAGCCTGCGAGTCCGCTCCAGTTTCATAGCCTTTTGGAACTGATTGATGCCCCGTTTGGTGCTGTCTATGTCGAAAACATCCTTGCCAACAGCGGCTCCCCACCAGTGTAGGCGATTGCGAGCTCCCATCAATGTACCTAAGATGGCTGCAACGGTTGTAGGACCTAATATTCCGTCGGAAGGCTCCATATTAAAGTACTCAGACCCAATTTCGATCCACCAGTTGCTTATGGCCGTCTCGGTCATGTCGCAGAGCAAACCATCGATGAACTCCTGCTCAAGCTTGCCAAATAAGAAAAGGGCGGCCTGGCAGACTTTGACGAGTTCTACAACAGCTTGATATAAGGGTATGCGATCGCATGTTTTATACAGCTGTAGAAATTTGGCTTGCGTCGCAGGCGATGGTTCTGAGAGCGTAAGACCCGAGCGTCCAGAGCAGCCAAGGCGCTTCAGGTTCTCATTGACTATAAAAATCTCTCGATGCTTCCGCAGGTCGCCATCAGGAACGGAAATGACAGTCAGGGCGGAAGGGAAGCTGCTCAGGTTGGTGACCATGAGCTCTCCCAGAGGTGTCTCTCTGGGCCTTGCATGATACTGTTGAATGGCATTGAAGTAATGCCGGAGCGCTGGCGAGCGATCGGACTCGACTGCAGGAATGGAAAGGACGCCGACGTTGACCGAATGTTTGGGGTCACCTGTGTAAGTGACTATGACCAGGGTGGGTGACCGCCGTGAGCAAGCCCACTGCTCGACGAGGTACAGTTCGTAGCCAGGCAGCACCGCCCTCCGCTCAAGTACTGTAACACCTGGTTCTTCGGCCAGGTAGCTGTTGTTTTGTGACAAATGCTTGTCAGTAATCTGTGCATAATTAAAACCCTTGCGACGGCGGAACAGGAAGACATCGTGGGGACGGCATACCCAAAAGCCACGGGGTCTGCAAACACAACGTTGCACCGCGAGCCTCCCGAGCTCGACGCCGCTTGGGAACTCATTTTGGGTTGGGTTTCGAAGTGCGTATTCCCGGTCACAACCTGCAACGGAGGGTTGGTGGAATACCGGGGCGCGTGGTGTCGATCAGTCTGAGCTATCAGAACGGACGGCTCGTTATTGCGGCGGTCAATCGGTCGCCCTCTTCTCCTCGCTATGGGGGCGTCGCCACCGCTCAGTCGTCGACTTTGCACCTCCTAAGGTGGCCGGTAACGAATCAGACCGTCAAGACCTGAAGCCATGCTCGTAACAAGACTCGCATTGTTGTCCAGGGAGATCTGGTTCGTTGTATGTCTCTGTAAATATTCGGCTACTGTAGATTGATTGAAGCGCTAAGGGTGCAATTAGACCAAACTACCGACGATGCAGCCAGCGTGCGCAACGCAACCAGTCAGTGTCCTTGTGACGACATTTGAGGCCCACCAAGCGACCAAGCGGAGTGGAACTCAATGCGCTATCGGCCAGTCGGAGAAGCTACAGACCCCTGAAGCTGCGTCCCACAGGTCCTGCAAGTCGGCCCCGCACTTAACCGCTGAACGCATCTCGTGGGCGGGCGTTCAGGTTGATGACCGACCTCAGACTAGCAGTGGCTGCTTGGAGCTTGCCAAACACGTAGAACCCAAGAACCCAAGGGGACTAAGTTACTGTATCGGTCGCAGTTTCTACCAACCGAATCTTTTACAACAACAACATCTTCATCACGCAAAACATTCCGTCGCACGGAGCTGCTTGGACAACAGAGACATAAAGACACCTGAGATACCTTAGCTTACCTTACCTACCACCTCTTATACGGGCATCATTCTTCCGCTACCACAAAGTCGGCAATACTAGCATCCTTTAGCATCACGGAGGCTTGTATGGGTTTGCCATCCGGCTATGTTAAATCTTCAAGGTTTTCGCCGAGCCCGACACCTTGCTGACCGGCATCGACTTCTAGACACACCGCCGCCGCCGGTGGTTTGGTCTCCCGTCTAGCAGCACCACCACCGAAACACGATTCATACCAGACAGACCTCATCACAATAGGCCCCTGCCATATTGGTGCAGTCACCAGCTGGGCAGCAGTTTGAGCTTCATATCGAGCACTCGTCATTCTGCGAGAACCATCAAAGCAAGTCGTCGTCATGTCTAAAACGGGGGTGGCAATCCCCCAGCTCCAAAAGGACCTGGAGGGCATGGAAGACAAGCCGCGTCTGTCGTTGGCCGTAGACAACATCGATAGGCTTATCGCCAAGCTGACAGAAGCTAGGGAAGCAGTAGCAACAGGTGTGTTCTCTATGATACAACGTCTTGACCATTTCGCGCGTTAAAACTGACATTTAACACCGGCCTACAGCAAGCGATCCGCATACAGCGTCTCTGACCCTCACGAGGCTGCAGAATCCCGTCAAGGAGGTTATTGACCGGGCCAACGATGACTTGAAGAAAGTTTACCAGGTTCAAAAGGACTTGGGGAAGTCGTTGGACAAGGTACGTGACTTAAAGACATGCATACGAATAAGCAATAACCTCTGACGCTCTGTGGTCTCTCAGTCATTTCCTGTCGTGAAAATTGCTACGGATCACGATGCGTTGGACGGAAAGTCTGATCTCATGAACAAGGCAATCGCAATGCATCTAATGAGGGAGGGACAATTCTCAGTGGCAAGCACTTTTATTGGTGAATCACAACGCGACCTGCATGTCGCAAGCTCGACACCGCAAGCTTTCCACGGCAAAACTAGAGATGTACAGGACTCAAACACAATGGCGGTAGACTCGGATGGCGATACAGACCAGCAATCACAGAGCAGCAGCAAAGTTCCCAGTCAGCCGAACGCGAGCAGCGAGGTCATTGGGTCGTCGCGGCTCCAGCAACAATTTGAAGTCATGTACCGCATTCTACAGGAGCTCAAGCAGCACAACGTGGAACCCGCGATCGAATGGGCCCTGGAAAACTCTTCGGAGCTGGAAGCACGCGGTTCAAACCTGGAATTCGAGCTGTGTAGGCTACAGTACGTTCATCTGTTTGAGACACCCGGGAGGGGTCCACCCGCAGCATTCGAGTACGCCCGTACGCAGATGTGGCGGTTCAGGGAACGCCACCTCGCCGAAATAACGCGCCTGGCGGGCGCGCTGATATACGCCCCGAACCTGGCCGATTCGCCATATGCCACACTTTTCGACTCGCCAACCGCCTTCCTGGATGCGGCCTCGTCCTTTACACGCGAGTTCTGCTCCTTGCTTGGCTTGTCTGCCGAATCGCCTCTTTATGTGGCGGCAACAGCTGGTGCCATTGCCCTCCCGCGTCTCGTGAAGTGGCAGTCGATCGCCCAGGGCGCAGAGTGGACCACGACCAACGAGCTCGCTTTCGAGACGCCACTACCGCGCTCCTTTATGTACCACTCCATCTTTGTCTGCCCCGTGTCAAAGGAGCAGACGACGGCCGCCAACCCGCCTGTCATTCTCCCCTGCGGCCACGTCCTTGCAAGGGACAGCTTGACGAACATAGCGAAGGGTACGCGGTTTAAGTGTCCCTATTGTCCCTCTGAGGGGCAGGTCAAGGACGCACGGGTTATAGTCTTATAGGGCACTCCTGAACCCAACGCCTGTTACTGGCCCAACAGACCTGCGCCCCCCACTCCTCAGCATTCTCCAGTGCAGACCCTATCAATTTTAGCCCATATGCGCGCTCATGGAGCTCTCTCGTCGTTGAGGCCCCAACCGGAAATCTTTGAACGTCTCCCCCGATTGTTGATTAGGCCTTAGGTCATGGGAACAATATGTTCTGGATACCATCCTTTCACGGGGCTGATTGGGCGGCGGTTGAGCTCAACCGGGCGACCAAGTACCTGGCCCCAATCTTCTTGACGCTTGAGCTCTGAGAGTGTCATTTGTGAACCAATATTGGAAATAACGGTCCCTTGTGTCACTTTTTACAGGGCTCCCCCCCCCCCCCCCCCCCCTCATATCAGGGGTTTCAAATTGCTTTGTTTCTACTTTGTTGCTTGTAGCTTTTCAGGTACACATGTTTTTTATGGGATCCGGGTAGGCGTCTTGGTTGCTCTAACTGGCGTTTTGGTTTGGGAATCAATCGGGGCGTACATTTTACTCAGTGTAAATAAAATTCATCATGGTTTGTTGCTCTTGCTTTCTTTGCGCCCACGGCATGAGAGGCCTGGTTTCAAACCACAAAGGGGCTGTACAGCGGTGGCATGCAATTGAAGGACCTTCACACTCTTATAGTTTTATCGAGGATGACACAATATACAAGCCATGCCAAAATCAGGGGGCACCAAAAAAACTTTCGAGGACACATCTTGACCCGCACTTGGGGTTGACCTTGGCATTATTTACGGTGTGAAAAGAGGCTTTTATGGTTCGTCTGACTATTCTGCAAATAAATAAGAGCAAGCGGCATATACCAACCAAAGGCAACCCGTATATCATAAAGAACAGCGCTCCTGAATATCGAGGAATGGTGATCAAAGATTTTTATCATCCAGACACGGCAAACTAAAACGCGACCGACTTCCGTAGAAGTTCTCGGGGGAATCCTAGACGAATAAGAAAGAAGAGAGAAAAAGAAAAGCAAAAAAGAAAACCTGAAATAAAAGCCAACAGGTACATGATGTAATGCACGGCCAACATCGGCCAAGTATAGTTTGCGACCTTTCCCCACGAGGTCTTGAATACCTGTCATCCTGTTGTCTCCCCTGTTTCACCTCAACGACACAAACTGTCGTCCACGGCATCGATCCCCTGCAACACACCTCCAGGTAACCAGGGAAGCCTTTCAATTTTTTTATTTTTTTTCCTGAGTTGGTTGGTAAACAAGAGAACGGTCGTTAGGTCGTCAAAATGTCCCTTTGTACATTCTATGTATAGCACACGCTGCGAAATATTCTTCAGAGTGCCGCGCAAACTCCGGAAATGACTGCCAGTTCCAGTGAACTCAAGTCAATGACAGATCTCCATTCAGAAATGGCACTCGTAGGTCCCGGGTGGACGATAGCAAATCATGATATTCGACGCCAGCTTGTAATGAAAGTAAAGATCATCCAATGTGATCCAGAAGTTTCCTGCTTCCGTAGCATGATAGAAAAGATTATAAACAGATTTTAAGCTCGCGGACTAGTCGATTGTCATGCGGCTAGGAAGTTGTGGCTTGACGTCGTGCATGCTGATCGACGAAGTCGCATCCGGTTTCTCCTCATCCCTGGAAGGTGACCTCAAGTGGTTCCTAAGGCCGGCGCCAAAGTTGTTCATGCAGATGAATGCGTTGGTGATGGTCAGAATGATGAGGATGATGGTGAGAACCGCGAACGCCGTGAGCGACCTCGCCGCAGCCTGGTACTTCTCCTTGTGGCCGGGCTGGTAAATGCGAACCAGCTTGAAGAAGAAATACGACAGGGCTCCGAAGTAGAGAACGATGATCGCGCTCATGCCAATCTTGTTTTCGCGACGGACGAAGAAGGCAGCGAAGAGCAGGATCGCAATTGTGACAGGAATAGCCACGAGCGTCAAGCGGAACTCGGTGTCGGTCGTCTTGTCGCGCACAACGACTAGGAACTGCACGGTAAAGCCAAGGAAGAAGAAAAAATCGAACTTGAGCAGTGCGATGTAAATCTGCGGGGTGCAAGTTGTATTAGTAAAATGTTCAAAACAAAGCTGTAAGTGTCAGCAAAACACATACCTGGTAGTGCAAAAAGCGTCGCTTCATCCTGTAATCTGCGCCAATTTGCTTCAGAATGTCCCATGCGAACTCTTGGTAGAGTTTCCAAGAGATGAAAGCCATTCCTAGAGTGCAAACCGATACGATGACTGGGATTGTAAAGAGCAATGGGCGACAGTCATCCCATAATTCTTTCGTGGTTGTCAACAAGATCCCAGCGTTTTCGAGAAGGACAATCGCATCGTGGATTTGATCGATCTGGATGGCAGTGTACACCATCATGGCCAGATTGGCAATGCAAACACCAATGACTTGAATAGTGTTCTTCATCCTCAGGGCGTCCCAAACCAGTACGAGCATGTACAGGAAGCCAAAGATGAAGAGCGTGAGGAAGGTCGGGATCGAACGGAGGGGTGCGCCCTCGATCGCTTCGTCGCTGACCTGGTCACCTTTGACACTATTCTGAAACCTTGCAAATACATATCTATTAAAACACGCAGGATTGCACCAGGTCAGTTTTTACAAGTCACAATAGTTCTTGGGAGGGACCTGGTCGTCCAGTCTAGGCGGTAACTCACGATTCGAATATCAGACATATGATGGCCTGGAAAGCGGTAATTGCGAAAAATAGCCGAGGCCATTTTGTAGAAATGAAGCCGAACATGCTGCGAGATTGCATGGGGACAAACGGTTTCTTGATGGCGCTAGTAGAATCGCCGCGATAGTGGTACGTCGACTCGTCGGCGAATGATGACTGTCGGTTGTTGTAGACAGGCTGAGGGAGCTGCTGAGGCGGGAAGCCTTGTGAATATGGAGACCTTGCGTATGCCGGGTCGTCTTCTGCCAGGAGCGACCGGCGGGAGTCTTGTCTGGTAGCCAGGACGGGCTGTTATTGACGACTCCCTGAAGGAGCCGGCGACTTTGAGTGTTGAGGTTAAGCGAGAGACTTTGGAAGAAGCGAGCGGTGCGGCGATGCGGATGCAGTCGTGGCGATAAACAGGCGGCAAACGGGCGATTGTGCCGTTCGGGGGGGATCGGTTGAGAAAATGAAAGTAAAAGAAAGGATGTTCGGACGGTTGCTTGGTCGTTCGAGAGGCTGTGATGGTGTGGACTGAAATTGGGTTCGCTCCTTCGTTAGTTCGGCAGGCCTCGGGTGCGAGATGTTTGTAAGTACTGTAAGTGCAGCACCAAGGTAATTAATTGGTAGGGACTGTAAGGCGGATAGTCTGGGGGAGTTCGGTCGCCGTTGGGATGTATGGATGGCAACTAAGGCAACTAGACCAGTGCTAATTGCAAGTCGGCGGTGCAAGGCGCGGCCGGGTTTTGTGGGGACTTTGTAAACTTCGACAGCAAAAAAAAGGGCTTTTACTTACGCCTCGGGTCTCGGGACGATCAAGTAAGGAGCAAGACGGACGCAACCAAGGAAAAACAAAAAGAAAAGGCCTCCTAGATCTGACAGAGAATAAACAGGGGAGATGCTAAGACTCGCAGACGCAGGGAGTAAGGAAGGGGTCGAGGTTCCGCACTTCACTCAAGGCGGGCTGAAACAGGGAGCGGAGGCGTTGGTGTTCGAGGACAGACAAGGGCGGGCGTGGAATTCTGTAAAGGCAGGCCCCTCTGCTGCAGGTTGCGTAATTACTGTACAGTTTAACGAGGACGGAGAAAAGAGTAAAAGAAAAATAAAAGCGAGAGAAAGAATGAGAAGAATAATAAAATAAACCCCGTTTGGCTGTACTTTAACGGGCGCTCAGTGACGTGCTAGCGCTGGCTTCTTCCTCGCAGAAGACAACACTACTGTACGTGAACCAGGACTAGGTCTAGGCCAATATGCTGCAGACAAATGACAAGCAGTACCGCTGGGCGGGAGGGTAGGTATGGAATGCAGGTGGTGTGTACGTAGACGGTAGGATGTTTGTGGATCTCGCCCTCCACTTGTTGTGCAGTACAAGTCCTAATTTTCCAAGAAACGCGATTGGCCCCAAGTACGCACAAAGCCAGGCGACGTTTTTCTTGGTCGAATAAATGGATTTACAGGACAGCGTAACGAGTACCGTAATCGATGGTAATAAGCATAATGCCATGGATGTCAAGGACTGATGACAGAAAAAGAAAAGTCTCTTTGATTGTAAAATTAATTTCTACGAAGTAGATATTTTCGAGCTGAGATTGATGACTGTGTCGAGCAAGCATACCGCAGTCAACTGCACAGTCATCAACCACCATCAAGCACCAAAGTCCCCAACATAAGACGAGACACTAAACCACCACCCTTGCTATGGAGGTCTCGAGGATCCTGTAGGGCTGGCTGTGTAACTGTCGGATAAAATCTGAATGCCAGAGAGGCAGCACAGTGCATGCACGACAGTGTCAAATAGTAGCCGCGGGATGGCTATGTCACGCACAACCCTTGACGGGTCCTGGAGCGGTTTCTCGGCATAGGAAAAAGGTACAAAAAGGTGGTTGGGCGCGACTCAAGGCATATCTTTTGACAGGAGGGGGTGTCTTGGGTGTGATCAATGCAAGGGTGTTGCGGGGAGGTGTGGCCATGGAGACCGACTACCAGTACCATGTAATCACGATCTTAGGGAATTGGCCATTGCTTGTAAACACCGAGAGCGTTCCGATGATGAATGGGATTCGAGGTTGTGTGAAGTAATTTGTTTGACTTTGTTGAATCTTAAAGTGAATTAATGAACTATGTAGATATATATAGATAACTGGTTTAATTAATGTCAAGTCTCAGAAGAAAGTACATTTGTTATAGACTACGTTCGTGCGTCCCGAATAATACCCTGTTTGCAAGACAACATACACAAACTAATCGGCTCGTGATGATTTGGCATGTCCGTGAGCCGATTCGAGGACAGGTCTGTGTCAAATCCTTCACGTCTCAGGCGGCAAAACACTTCTACCCTTGAACTACAAGATATGAAGTGCATATGCGATAACTAGCTCTATTGTAGGCATGGACCTGGGCAAGCTGGGCTGAAAACGGCCCTGCAAAGCAAGGCTTGGCTTGATCCTAGTGGCAGGCAAAGCAGGCAATCGCTTTTTTTCTTGAGATTTTTTTTCTCCTTTAAACTTCACATGCTGGCTGAGTGTTTACTACTGGTGCCGGCACACGAGCTTACTATAGTTGCTCGGCCGTCGCAGCTATCCGAACATGTATTTTGGCCCGGCCAACTTGCTGGGAACTTGCTGGTCTGGCCTGGTCTCTGAGGTGGTTTCCAGTGGCGCCACCAAGCTGTGCGATGAAGGTTACCAGCTGGAGCCCGTGCAACCGCGCTTCTCCGGCCGCTTCCGCCGTTCTGCATGTGGTCCCGTTTGGCAAAAAAATTCTCACTGCAGCAGGGTTGTCGGCCAAGCTAAACTGTCAAACACCTGACAGTCTTTTTTTGCAGACCCCAGGTTCATCCAGTTTTCCAGTCGCTTCGATCGGAAAAGTGACCAAGGAAAAAGAAGGCTTACCGTAGTAGAGGCAACCAATCCTGCGGGATTTCCTTGCATTTTTACCTTACGGTAGGGTCGTTGAGAAAACCTGACCCGCCGCCACGTTCTCGATCGAGAGAATACGGGGTTGCATGCATTCATTCGCATTATAGCAGAGTGGATAAACTAACAAAAGCAATTCAGGGTGCATCCCATACGGAGACATTAACAAAGAGAGAAAAAAAAAAGCCATTTTTAGATCCCTGTGAGAAAGAAAAATTGACAACATGGACAAATGTGTGCTACCACGCGTACTGCTGGATTTAACTGCCAGAGGTTCATTTCCACGACTCGAGATCCTGCCCGTCGTCCAGGCACCAGTGCCTGCTTTATTTGTTTGATTTTCGATCACTGGTTTGCGATGAACCTGCTAAATGCATCCAGGAGAGCAGGAAATCCAGTACAGAGTAGTATCGGCACTTCATACTGTATCTACTTGTACGGAGGGGTTCCGTCTTGGCATTTGGTTGACGCCATGTTATTATCTGGTCCCCTTTTTGGCCCCTTCTCCGAACCTTCTTAAACTTTGAACCATTCATTCAAGTTCGCCGAGAAAGTCAAGGCCATCATCCCATTTTTCGATGTCCAATCAATCAAACCTATCATCCAACCATCGGTTCCGATGAATTGCTATTAAATCGCGTAGATTTTGATCTGTACATCAGAATACTACACGTAAGAAAGACAGAGCTAACTTTTTTTGCCACAACAAACCCAGCCCCTTGCCTGCATGCCTGCATGCATAGTCAGAAACACAGTCTGTGCTGGTTTCCCCCCCACGGACGGACTCGCCCACTTTTGTGCATTACCACGGTATAGCCGACTACTAGGTACCTTACTTACAGAATACGCCGTACTGTAGCAAGTGCACGTGTACTGTTAGACGCCGAAATTGCAATTCAAGTATCATTGCAGTAGCGAGTTTGGATGTCAAACTCAGCCGCAAGGGATTTTTAGCAGAATTTAGATATCTACTGTATATCTCAGACGGTGAGGTCCGCGCGTGGCTGCACAGTTGTCTTGCAGTGACCTGCAGATTCTGGGCGCTTGCGTTGGCTCGACTGGTGCTTCTTGTTCAGCCAGAGCCTTGGCGCTGCAGCAATATGTGTTTCTGGGGCATGTCCTGGCTGTTTCGACCGAATCGTTAATTGCACAGATTATGATGGACCTTTTTTTTTTTTTTTTTTTTTTCCCAACATGGGGAGGTCGCATACTGGTACCGAGCCCGTCGGTCTAGTTACGGCTCTAATGAGCACGACGCTGTTTAGAAAGAGAGGCCGCTTACGCGTACGTCAGAATCCCCCCCCCCCCCAGAAAAAAAAAATGCCTATTACTCTGGGGACAACCCCGTCGTTGTGGGCGATTAAGATGAGGTCCTTTTTACACTTTTTTTCTCTCTTTCAAACTGAGGGTTTTCAGATTAATTGTCACCGATTTGTGACGTCGTCTTGGAACTGGGTTGACTGGGCTTGGACCTGCGGGTATTATGGCTGTGCACAACTTGGGTGTTGCGGCCTTCCCGCACCTGACATGCTTGGATCCATGGTTGTTGTGGAGGTTGTTGGGCTGTGCAGATATCCACGTGCAATTTTTCCTACTCGCGACCGCACCAGTAGAATTGAAGTGGTATATGTATAATATAGATCTGCAGCCGTAACCTGTTTTGTAGATCGTGGGTAATGTTATACTTCACTACCTACTTTCTGGTACTAATTACTGTGCATATCTAAGTCTTATGGGTGAGGTAGACGAGCAAGCAAGGAGGCAAGGTACGCATCTACTTGGTTTGTTGAATTATGGCATTTAGGGGTCTAACCAAGTCCCTATCCACTTAAGCCACTCCATGGAAATTGGCGAACGCTGATTAACGATCAAAACAAGCTCAATTGGAACGGTATAAATTACTTTTTACAATGCCAACATGCCAGCCAGTGAGGTGGCGAGGCATGCAGTCCTCTGTTCCAATCTCAAACAATGACCGAGGCTGTTCAGTCTGGCTATTCAGTCTGGCTTGACTGGCTTGCCTGGCCAGAGACAACGGCCGTTGGATGGTCTGTTCTAACCGATGGAGAATGTATACAGGGTAGGTAAGGAACTAGGACGCCCCAGCCCAATCGGGCTGCTTATCGGTACAATCGTAAAAAGCTCAACGGACACAGACCCACTCCAAACTTAACTGGTTATAGTGCTCGCCTTGGTGCGACCACCGCGTTGTCCCTCTAATCGCGGGCAGCCCAGCGCGTACGCGTAGTGGCGTTGTAGCTTGAATTTGACGCCGCCCCGAAACCAACCTGTTGCGACAACGTCGATTGCAAGCCGAGAGCTCGGTTCCGTTGTCGCAAAAAGCCCAACACCAACGGAATTCAATCGTATCTATACAGCGCATATTGTCGGATCGGATCGTAAACTAAAATACTTATTGGCTTAATAATTCTCGCCGCCAGGCAGACATGATGGAAATTGATACCGATGAAGATACTTTGCGCCAGCTCGCTGCCGGCGGCTCCATGAACTTGTAAGTTGGTGCTTTGAGATGCAGCGCACGCGGGTTGCCACCTTGCCCTGGAGGCAATCAAATGAGATGCGGCGATGCATACAGAGCCGTCTGCTCATATATATATTCGACCATGGAAGGGACTTGGGCAGTGCGCTAACTGTTATCCGTCGCAGCTCCGCCTGGCCTCTGTTGCTATGCGATATCATCAACCGCCTCGAGAAGATCGCTCAAAATGAGTTTCCAATCCCCGTCATACCCCCACCTCCGAGGCTCACACCACCACCAGAGCCGCGCTTCCTTGCTCCTCTGCCATCCTCGGACCCCATAGGACCGTCGGAACTCAAGAGGGTAGAGCAAAGCAAGGCGCCGAATACGACGGCGGCAAAGACCACTGCTACCGCCGCCGCAGATGTCTTGTCGCCCGGTTCCTCCCAGGAAAACAACAAGGAGAACGCGAACCCAAACTCGAACAAAGCTCCAGCTGCGGCTGACGCACCAGCCGATAGCACCACTACGGCCGCGTCGGCCGTGCCAGTAGCATCGTCATCATCAAGGGCTCCCGACTCCCAGACTCAACAACCTGCTCCTGGCGAGCTGCCAATACAGATACGGCAACAGCTGACTGAAATCACATCAACTCTCACGACCGGCTTCCCCGACCACCCGCCACACACCATCCAGCGCCTGGCAGAGCTAGTCTTGTATCCCCGCCAACATTACCGCTCTCTCCCTTCCTACCTACATGCTGTAGACCGGGTCGTGCACGTGGCGTCCGGCGCCAACATCTTCCCCCTCGCGCCCGCCGTCATGGATCCCCGTGCTATGGCAGCTCTTGCCAATGGTGTGCCCGGAGGTGCTCCTGCAAACTCTTCCGTGTCTCCTTCCACATCTACTTCTTCCACAGTAACCGCTCAGCCAGGTCTCGATGAGCACTTGGGCGGAGCCCTCCTTACGCCAATTCCATGGCTCACAAACAGGCCCGAGAGCGTCGACGGCGCAGACGCTGCCCTCAGTCCGGAACCAGACATGGATGACGAAGATGGGGAACCCGCCGATACTCTCCATTCGCAGCGCCATCCACAACCACAACAGCAGCACAGCGGGTCCGGCCGGCAGCGCCATCAGCAGCGGTTGAGCACCGAGTCGACCGAAACCATAGAGGGTCCTAATGGAGTGGGCCACATCGAGACCGTGTCTGTCTCTGTTAACGGTATTGTCTCGCATGGTGCCAGTACGTCAGCCCTAGCCGCTGCGCTCGGCCGTGGAGGTGCCGAGGCTTCCTCGTCGGCCCTGAGCACAAACCAGCCGCAGCAGCCTGGTGCGGAGGGTATTACCCAGGGTGAGCTGCTGCGTGAGGAACAGCGTGCCGGTGTCGTCCCTGTCAGCCAGGTTCAGCGCAGTAGAGAAGCTGCCCAAAGTCGAGCAGCAGCTGCTGCTGCCCCTGCTGCGGCGGAATCCTCTGGCTCTCCCGTCGGGTCCACGCCTACTGAGCAGGGCGATGAAGAAATGGACGATGCCGTCGGGGAAGCTGACGAGGCAGCCGGCGCGGGTGGTGCGGAATCCGAGGATGAGGTGCCGCACGTCCGTGGACCGGAGGAGATTGGGCTGGCGGACACAGGACCGCAGGCCGCAGGGACCAGCATTCCAGCGCCCGGTCAGACGGCACCCAACCTTGCTCTCCAGGACCTCAACGTGGAGGCAGCGATGGGACGGCCAGCAGACGAGACGCGAGCGGCGTCGGCGCCAAAATCGCCAGCCCGTTCAGAACCAAGCGACGTGACTCTAGACTCGGGAGATGAAACGCCGCGGGAGGGAGCTTCGACCCCAAAACGGGACGCAGAGGGTGAGCCGGCCTCGGGAGGCGAGCCCCCCGCCAAGAAGTTGCGCGAGAGTCCTCAGGAGTCCGGTAAAGACTCGGAGGATGGGGAAAAGCCCGCAAAGGATGGGGCCGAAGGAGTCGAGCCCGTTGGCAAGGAATAGTAGTCATACCAAATCCAATATCCTGAGCAGGTCTTACCTTGTTCTGCCTTGATGGTATTCAAACGCTGCGTGTCATCCTGATTTGAGAATGTTCTCGGGCCTGGTGCAGTCGGAAGGGCCATGCTAGAGAATGGGATGTTGCACGCGGTAGCTGAAAATTGTGCAGATTTTTCCGACGATTATTTCTCATGATACCTATCCATAAATGGCGGCAAAAGCATGCATTGTGACTTGGGGTTATTCGTTTCTTACGATGGTAACTTAATACATCTTCGCCGGCTCCTATTCGCGGAGTATTATGCCGTGGTCTGTCATGCTTACATCGCGGTTTAGACTCGAGTCTAATCTATCTGCTTGGCGGTACTTGATGTGCCTGTCACTTACGCCCCGGGTACTGAATAGCCCTTGGCAACATCAATATTAGAACTTCTCACGCGCAAAGAATCAAGGAACATATCCGCTTGTTAGCTGCAACAGCCGTAGGAAGCCAGCAGTCTGGCATTCACCCGGCCTCTTAAATTGGGACGATATCTGTCGTCTTGCGTCTAGATGAACCCGCGTCGCCAAACAAAGCAACACCCTTCCTGCCTGTTCCAGCAAGGTAGCAGTATCAATTTCTCTCGAAACCCGAACGCCAGCACCAAGCAAGTAAACTCCTGCCAACACAAATGCAAGGCTTTGTGAAATATCAATCGCGTCAAAAAAATAGGGAATTATCATTCAAAGATTCAAGAAGCCATGGCCTCATCAGTGCAAAACACAAACACAAACAAAGCCAAGCCACCGGTTTTTTCAACGGACATCCTCCTCAATCCATCAAGACTGAGATATTCTCGCGAGAAATAGTACTCCGCTGCATCTCATCTCTCCTGACACGGTAAAAGGTGTCGCAGAAATCGGAGCACTGCATCGCGCGGAGAAAGGCCTCGTCGTGCGTGATTACGATGAGCTGAAAATTTGACTGTGCCTGGCGTGCCTGGATGATGTTGTGCAGCGACACGGCGAGGCTGCGAATGTTGGCCTCGTCGAGATTTGTCGTTGGCTCGTCCAGGGCGATCAGGCCACAGCTGACGCCAAACGACTCGGCCAGCGCCAGGCGGATGATGATGCTTGCCAGGACCTTTTGACCTGCCGAACAGCGGCCACGCATGTCCATTTCCGTGTCTTGCTTCACCATGCAGAGGCGGTAGTTGTAGGTCCGGCGTGTCGTGGAGGCAGTGGCCGACGTTTCGACCTCGGACCGAATGAGAATGGTGTCAATATCAGTACCCTGGTATGTCGACCGCCACAGCTCGTCTGCAATGCGGTTCACCTCCTCCATCTTGAGGCTGTGGTAAGACATGATAGCCTTCTCTAGAGCGGCGCTGTAGCTTCCCATGTCCTCAATGGCTGCCTTGGTCGTCTCCACCTTGATGTGAGCCTCGCGAAACTTGAGCCGTGCATCGCTGTAGTCTTGCTGATACTCGGCCACTCGACTGGCTTGCTCTGCTTTCTTGGTCTCGAGAGTACCCTTGAGCACATGAGATTTGCCAGAGAGATCGTCGAATTTCATCTTGAGCATATTGGCCTCGCCATCAAGACGTTCCCAATCCTCTTGTGCGTTTCGGTCCTCCAAAGCTTCAATCTCCTTCTCTAGCTTGTCGACGATCCTCAGAGTCCGGTTATAAGCCAGATTGTCCTGAATATTCTTCTTTTTGCGATCGCTATTGTCAGCTTCTTGCCGTAGATTATTTATCTCGGCTGTAAGCTTCGTAATGTCACTCTCCATCCTTTCAAGCGACTGCTCAAGGTTCTTGATTGTACGGTCGTTGGCAGCAGCCAGACCGGGTCCTCCTCTGTCCAGGTAGTCTTGAATATCGCTGCTCAAAGACTTCAGTTTTCCCACGGTTTCTGCAACCAGGTTCTTCTGCTCTGTAGCCTTCTGGAGTTTCTCTCGAGCGCGACCAACCTCCTCGTCGCGGATCGATTCTGCTTTGAACAAGTTTTGTTCTAGATCTTCCAGCTCCTTGGCGCCTTCGTCCTTGGTTTCCTGCATTTGGTCTCTTTCGGTCTTCAGAGACTCTATCTGCTTGATGAGATCGTTCTTTCGCTCAACCTTCTGGTTGAACTCGGACAATTTGCGCTGCAGCTCACTCTTGTTCAGCTCCAGCTGGGAAATTAAATCTTTCTTCCTTTGACGATCCGCCACAAGCTTATTCAACTGGAGGCTTAAAGCTCTCGTCTGTTCCGAGTTCTTCACTTGAGCTTCCTGGATCTCATGTGCACTGCGGATGTTGCCACTGGAGCTCTGCTGAGATGCCAACCTCTCGATCTGCTTTTCGGAATCGGCAATTTTTGCCACGGCATCCGTGATGCTACGGACTGCCTTCCCCATAGATTCGGTATCAAGACGCTTGTCTTCCAGGGCGCTCATCTCTTTATCCAAAGTTTCTTGCTTTCTGATCATGGCTTCTTTTTCACTCTCCAAATCCTGGAGCTTCTCCTCCAGGGGTGGGAGCTGTGCCTTTGTCCTCTGGTAAGTGTCATAATTCGTACGCACTGCCCTTAGGATGTCCACTTGTTTCCTCAAGCGCTGGATATCGGCGTTAACAACTTCCTTTTGGGTCTGGTCCAGGTTCTTGACAATTTTTTGAACCAACTTTGATTTGAAGAACTTGTCAGAATCTCCAAACGAACGCTCGCATAGGGTGCATTTGTTATCGCGCTCCATCTTCTTTTTTGCCTTTTCGTAATACTCCGCCAGCGCATCAAACAAATGCAAATCGGTCTCCGCGACACTCAGGCTCTCTTGCAAGGAAGCCAGTCGATCAAGGTAGGTATGGACCGGGTGAACGTCATCGTCTTCATCCTTAGACTGCATCAAGGCATCGCAAACCGCCTTCTCAGCACGCTCTGTGTCCTTGGTAGTCTTTGTGACCTCTTCACGAGCGGAGGATACCTTGTAATCGAGCTGGCGGATCTCTTGCTGGGCCTCGTCCACGAGGCTTTTCTTGGCAGAAACAGCGGCGCTCTGCTGGTCTAGAATTTGTTGATAGACTTTGCCGATGGTTTCAGGCTCGACAGGACCTCCTGCTAAAGCGGCTAACTTGTCGCCCCACGTCGCCATGACTGATTTTAGATAAACGTTTTGGTTTTCTGCTTCTTTCCTGCGGAGGTCAAGCTGAGCTCGCTCGGATGCCAAGTGAGTGCACTGTACAAGCTCGTTGTTCAGTCGCGAGGCCTCGCCCTGGAGTCGGCCCAAATTGTCATTCGCCTCATTGATCTCGTCATCCAGCTCCGATTGCTGCAGGGCGTTGTATGCCTCGCGAAGCTCGGTTTCCAGCTGTGTTGAGTTAGAATCTAAAACAGCTTTCGCTCCATCATCTACATGTAGATCGCCAACAGAACGTTGCAGGCCCTTGAGGCGCAAGTCAATGTCAGAGATTCGCTTCTGGGCTGAATCGCGCGCTCTGTTCAGAGATTCCCGACGAGCAGTGAGATCAGCAACGGCCTTTCCATGTGAGGTCTTGAGTTTCTCAAGCTCCTGGTCATATACCGCTACTTCGCGCTTTTTCTCGTCGAGAAGCTTCTGGACACGGTTCTCAAAGCTTTTCACCTGAGCCTCTGTCAAATCTCCATCAAACCCCCGGATGCCGTGTTGCTGAGCAGCCTCCTTGACCATGCTGAGCCGAGCCGATACTTGACGGTCATGATGCTCCTTATCAGCGACATGCTTTCCACGATCTGCAAGCTTGTCCTGCAAAGATTTTCGCAGTGCCCCAAGATCTCCTTTTAGTTCCGTATACTTTGCCGTCTTTCCAGTCGCATCATCCTTCATCTGCTTGACCTTGTCTGCATACTGAGAAAGTGCTGCTTCAAGTTCTTCTTCGGAATCAGACATTCGCTCTATGGTTTCCAATAGCTCATCGGCCATTTGCTTTCGCTCCTCATAGAGAACCTTTTTGTTTTGTAGATCGGTCACGATGCCGAAGAAGCTGTTTGCCTCCTGTCGCTTTGTCGCCTCTTCTTTGCGGTATTTGTCCATCTTATCCAACGTCGTCTTGTACTTCTTTTCCAGTTCTGCAATCTCGGCCTCAAGGACCTTGATCGCTTTTCCGTATCGCTCGCCCTTCTCCTTGTCTTGCTTCGAGGTTTCTTCTAGGTTTTTGAAAATTCGAAGCTGCTCGCCGTGTTTTTTCCGCAATAGCTTCAAATTATCTATCGCCTTGGTGTACTTTATTGCCTCGAAAAGCTCATCAAACTTCTTTTTGAGGACCGAGGGCTCGCTAAGGGGCCATAATGAGTCGTCTTGATGGCAGAAGATCACGTTCTCGAGGATTGCTGCTGGCACACCCATCTTCTCAGGTACCATCTCGTCCAGTTCGGCGTTTTTCTTGGACAGGCTGACATGTTCGCCATTTGTCTCAACTCGCAGAGTGCCGTCGATTGTTTTGACGTTTAGCTTCTTCTTTGCCTGGGTTACCTGCAAGCTCCGGGTTACCACGAGCTGTTGGCCTATTGTAGAGTAGAAGGATAGCTTGACCTGGGCCTTGATTACGGATTCGCCAGCCAGCTAAACACTCAACATGTCAGTGAAGCCATATCCCCGGTGTCTCTTGGTGCCAAACATTCAAGGCAGCAAGTCCGATTTACCTTAGGATCATGCAAAAATGCACCGCCCTTGCTGTTTGGCGGCTGCTCGCCGGTTGTGGCATACTTGAGGCATTCAATGATGGTTGTCTTGCCTGATCCATTTTCACCAACGATAAGTGTGAGAGGTGTATTAAAGGTGACAAATTGCGCATTGGTAGGGCCAAAGGATCGGATTCTGCCAAAGCCGGTTCAGAGTCAGTTCGATCTCCTCCATGGGTTGAAGGGAATAAGTGACAGAATGCTGCCCACCCTCTAACTCCCAGCTTCTCGATTTTGGCTACAAGATTCCGGGTTAGAATTCCACCAGACTAATAAGAGCAGTCGATTTGATACGCACACCTGAAAGCCACTCGATTGTTAGCACGGGAAAACATGTTCAACAACGTCCATTAAATTCATAGGCACACACATCTTGAGAGGGCAAAGCTGATGGCCCGCCCAGAGCCACAACTCTCGAACTTTGCGGGCTCTAGTCTGGATCGAGCTCGAGAGCACTGCTTAAATTAATCGGTTCTATCAAAGCCCAAGGGTTATGTAAATGACACGATTATTCGTAGATAGTATCGACCAACCCTGAGGCGCCAGAGGCAGACGTGATGATGACGTTGGTTTGGCAAAGACGCGAGGATTCAACCAAGCGCGTCTGCCTTGACACGGTCTCACGGGATCTGGTCCATGATGGGTCCCGCAATCCACTTACGAAAGTGGGCCCGAGGAAAAGTCCTTGGGCATCAAGATTGCAATACCGATATATTACCTAGTACGTACCTTACCTACCTACTATGTATGTAGCCCCCCCCCCCCCACCAGCCTATCTTACCTTGGTAATGATCGACTTTTTGAAGTTCCACCTCTCCAGGCCCGCCCGGAGCATATGCTCCTGTCATCAGCCAAACTAGTGAAACAGATAATACCCAATCTGGGAATTAATTGCCACTGTTGTATACAGGAACTGTACCGGTAAACACGAACTTTCAACCTGGGGAGCCCAAGGTACAGTGTCTTTGTGGCCAAGGTGGCTTACGAATTCTGCTGGACTGTGAACACCAGATGCTGCGTGATTTTGATAAGACTGTAGCATTTCTTTTCTCCTAGTAAAGCCCGCCAAGGCAAAAGGATCAAATAAAGGATTTGTCGGTAAAGGCAAGTACGAAGTATAGTCCAGTTTAGCGCATGCGGCAAGCCGTGCACTGCGACGGTCCGTTTGCCTGTAGCGCAGCGGCAAAAGCACCAGCGCGAATTTTACCGGCATCGACAGGGCCAACCATCTATTTCTGTGCAGTGGCTTGCACCTCCCGTATGTTGGGCACCAAGAGAAAAAAGCCAGAGCCCAGTGGCGAAACCACCGTAAGGTCAGGCAAGGGGCTTTACCATGTTAAAGATTAGTAATTAACAAAGAATAGCATCCCAAACCCGGTTCCCAGGACCAGGTAAAAGATAAATCTCGACTTGCGGCAAAGCGTTGGACTCGTACCGAAAAAAACAACCCTGTCGAACCCACCCATGCGCGTGACGTTTCGATTTTTGGGAAATCATTTTGCTGCGGGATGCGACGTTTTCCTCTCATGCCATTCGCGGACAGCCTGCCGAGCTCTTATGGGGTGCCACCTACGCAGGAGGCTTGTAGCAGGTGCAGGGGTTTGACTAGGTGTCGACTCTCTTGATGGCGCCCCGCTTTCTTTTTTGAAGGCAAACTTATTGAATGAGAGGCACTGTAGGACTACTTTGTATCAGAGCCGTTATCTTGATCATCACAAGGTCTCTACACAGTAAATGGGCTATTGGCCAAACGTATCAGGTACCTTGTGAACCTTAGTTGAGGTATGTTAGCAGGTCGTTAGGTAGGTACCTCATGGTAATCGGCAAGATTGCCGTCTGACCTTGGATTTGGAGTAGGGTAAGGTAGGGACCGCATCCCTTCCCCTGAGCTGGCCTGCCTGGACAGGATGGAAGCTTGCTCGGCCGAGCCCTCATGGCAATCACCCGCAGCACGAGGGGACTGGGATCGACATTCGACAATCTGATTCCAGCCTGGACTGGTTACAGCGTTTGGTGTCACCAAACCAAACATTAAGACAGGACCTATTCAGACCTACTGTACACACGCCACCCCGCCTTATAACCTAATCAGGGTCCTTTTGGTTCTGGCCCCCCAGGACGACCACAAGCTTCCATGTGTCTACTGTGCGTGCCTGCAACGACTTTCTTGAGCTGACTTGAATTGGATCAAACAAAAATGCCTTTGTGACCAGCGGCGTCCAGTCTCCATACATACTATACTATAACTTGGCAATGTTAGCACCCGGAGAGCCGGGTCCATTCCACTTTTCCCGTTGGTGCCTCCTCCCCGCGCCCGGATTGACTTCTCCCCATAGCTCTTGTGGTTTTTCTCATGACCGCAGTTGCTAGACTGCGGTCTTTTCGGGGTTATTCTTTTATTTTTCTTACATTCTTTCCTTCCTGTTTCTTTCCTTCCTTTTTGATTGTCCTTGAGCGCTGGACATCCTATACTCCTCGCAACTCTCCCAACATTCATTAACCCAGTCGGCACTCGCTGAGAAAAAAAGAAAAGAAAAAAAAAACTTCCGCCATAGATACAGCTCCCCATCGACCTTTACCATCACAAGGTGTCGGTTGCAAGGTCATGGCTCACCGGCACCAGCAGCAGCCCTCGGGCAGTTTGTTTGGCTTTGTGAGCCCTATGGATATGCAAAGTTCCCAACCGCCAGTATCGCAGGTATGTTCAAAAACAAATTATTAATGAGATGGGCGTTGTTTCAATTTGGCCGCCTCGTGGAAGCATCGTATTCTTCATCCGATGCACATGTCGGCCGCTGGTTGTTGGTGGTTGGTCGGCTTAAGTTGGCTGCGTTGCTGGCGACCCTAGCTAACACTGTGATTGCGACCCTGACAGGATAACAGCGCGATGAGTCTCGTCGACCCCTCAATGCTCTCACACTTCGACACACCCATGCAGATGTCGCTCGAAGGCGACAGCAACGTCTTAATGGCCGCGCAACAACCCTTTCAACGCCCCATCGCTTCCAATTTTCCAACTTCAGGCTCCCCGTCCGCATCTATATCATCAATGTCGCAAAATGCGCCAGGCTTGGCAGCACGACCCCAGGCGCGACCTGGCCAAATCAGCAATCCGTTGCTTCAAAACCACCACCAAGCAGCAGATTCGGGGTTTTCGCTGCCCAGTCCAGACGAACACGCATCGCCCATGTCTGGGGCTCTGACAGTCGCGTCAAAACAGAATTATGGCGGCATGCCACCACCTCCACAGCCTTCATTGCAACAGCAATCGGGTGCGCATGGTCCGCCAGGGAGCATCGTGACCGAGTACACCAAGAGGCGAGATTGGGCCGCGCGAACCGCTGAGGAGCTCGCGGACCTTCAACAAATCCTGGATCAGGACGGCCGCATCAAGTATGTGTCACCAAGTGTGACAGCGCTTACAGGCTATACAAAGGACGAGATATTAGATGTATTACTACAGGATCTGATCCACCCAGATGATGTCGGGGTGTATCTATCCGAGATGCATGATGCAGCGGCGACTGGCGGAAGCCTGCGCATTTACTACCGACTCAAGAAGAAAGACGGTACTTATGGGGTTTTCGAGTCAACTGGTCATGCTCATATCGCAACTGCTCGGTTCTCGACAAACCCAAATAACCAATCACATTTCCGCCAGGCCGTTTTCCTTATGTCGAGACCCTACCCAACGAAGAACGCCGAACTACTAGACTCATTCTTGGAGCACAAAATTGAGAACGAGCGCTTGCGTCGTAGGATAGCAGAGCTCCGAAAGGAGGAATATGAAGACGGGGGCGAGGATGCGCAGAGGAACTGGCCTGACGGTCGGTCAGAGATGACATCCGAGGATGCAACAGTATCTGTCTCCACGGGCACGACGCCACGGCATGCACAGCAGCAGGTTCGCCACAGCAGTTTCGGCGATGTCAAGGGTGTGGGCGGCGTACTTCCCACGGATGGCAAACTTGGCAACGCGGTCTCTGGTATACTGAACAGTGCATTAACACGCGAGAACCTCGAAGATTCGACCGCACGCAACCGACAAGACTCTATCAAAGACAAAATGATGCGCTATGAGGGACACTCACACGCCGAGACGATTGAGATGTTGACCGGACTGCGTTATAAAGAAGGGGAACGGACCCACGGCTTCACATCACGTGACAGCAACCCGACATTGACCAAAGGAGATGCGGGGATTGCAATACCTATCGATCGGGATCCCAGGGTGGGAGCTGACAAGAAGAAAAAAGTCAAAGTGGCCGAGGAATACGTTTGTACGGACTGTGGTAGGTGTCCTCTTTGGCCCTGTGGCTTCATTACCTTGATATTGAAATACATGTGCACGTCGGATTGTCGCCGAGACCTATTCCAGGCCACACATGATAGACCCCTACCTTGATGCGTAGCAGTGGCTCACTCTCCTGCACTATAATTAGGTACACTTGACTCTCCCGAATGGCGAAAGGGGCCCAGCGGACCAAAAACGCTTTGCAATGCATGCGGACTTCGCTGGGCCAAAAAGGAGAAGAAGCGGAACCCGAAAACAGGGAGCGGCAGCGGGTCAACACCTGCCGCTGTAAGGCTCGTGGAGCAATAACTGATAATATTTACCACTACGTGGCCTTTGAGTATTAGGTACCCATCAAACATTCAGAGGAAACGATATTCTTCATCTTATTCTTCTTCTTTTTCTTACTTTTCTTCTTTTGATCTTTAGCCAGCGGACCGGTAACGACATGTAGGAAGTACACGAAGGGATCACATAAAAGGGCATCAAGGGGGGGCGGGATCACTCCTGAAATTGCGGCGTTCAGGCAGCAAACATAGAGCGGCGTGGTATATTGTACTCGGCTCGTAATCGGACGAGTTGTTGGTACAATGTCACTCGTACCTCTTTTCTACCAAGACTTGGATATGTTCTTCTTTTTTTTTATTCACCCGCACTATGTTGTTTCCATCACTTCATTTGGATTCTGGGACACTTTGTGTTTATTACTGTTTGCAAGATACCCCCGGCTCGAGGTACGGGTAGAATTTATCAGAATTAGAATCTGTACAAATGGTTCTCATTTCGGTATCGGTCGTGATCGCTACATGTATGCTTGCCCGAAAAACCTTGCCCAAAAACCCGCCGGACCCCTTTCCTTAAGCCCCTGAAGCTCTGTGCACAACAACAATCAGGTTGCCATAAGGGTTGTAAGTTAACTATCTGGTAATAATATTGGTTCCAGAATCGATACGGTTTTGCCTGAGCGTGCATAGTAGAATATCGGACAAACAAAAAAAGAAAAAGAAAAAACCGGCACTTCTTAGAAAGCCAGCATCAGTGGTGTGTAGACTAACGGTCGACTACCCCGCCCACGATAACTTTGGCAACCTCTCGGGGTTGGCAGCATAAGGTTCGTGGAGCCGATGGGGGAAGTCACCCCCGGAAATGGCAGCAACCAACATGGACTATTTTAGTTGCAATAGGCTTAGCGGACTTGGTTGGGTCTCTGGGGGTACTCCTAAGTTTGCCTGCTCTCAAGAGACTGACAGACAACAGTTCGTTTGCTCGGCTACGAGTACGTGCTCATCACGGGAGCTGCCGTCTTGGCGTTCGTCTCCAGCTAGATCTAGGTGTCAGGCCCGGGGGTATCGTCGGCTCCCTCGGCAGAGATTCCCAACAAGCGTCGAGGATCCCCAATAGGGCTGTAATTGGTATTCTCTTTTTGAACATAGGCAACACAGCATTTATCCGTAAGCGAGCCGTTGCTTACAGTTAGCCAACCGGATTATAGCCGGTTTTCTGCTAAAAAGGCCGTGGGGAGTCGGGGGGAGAGATGGAATGGGTTCAGTTGAGGGCACCTTTTCAATTTCAGGTTGCCCAGATAGCGTACCTACAGACTTTGTGGGGAGTACGGATGGGTATTCCGTCAAAGCTATGGAGAAAAAAAGGGTAAGATAAGGTGAGGACGGGGTATTATTGATTAGACTTAGCCTGGGGTACTACCTGCCCCTACAGTAGGATGTACCTTCCTACTGTGCCTAACATGAAACTAGGTAGACTAGTTCTAGTTCCAGTTCTAGCCAGTTAGGTGGTATCTACAGAATTTATGCACCCGACGGCAGGCAACTACATGCGGGGCAAGTTCGTGTCCTTTTGATTGCAAAGTGGCCAACCAGAGGGCGGGTTGTTTTGTTTTTTGTTGCCTTCGTGTGCCACGTTCAGGCTGGAGATGGGCAAGCTTTCATCAAAACCCCCCAACGGTCCCTGCCACCACGAGTACACTTTGGAGCTCTGATCGAATAAATTCGGCCGTTCCCCTCTCCGGTTAGGTAATGCCACCCCCAAAAGTGTCTCATCCCATCTCAAGAAACATAAGAAAGACAAATACCCTATACAACTCTCTCGCGGAAATTTTCTCTTAAACATCGAGACCGCCCCAATAAGACCGTATTCCGTGCAGCAAGAACTCGTTTGCGGCGAGGGGGGAAAAATAAACCCAAGTACAATAACCGTGCTCAACACCCCTCTCGGTATACCTCACATTATTTCCCGGGATTTCGTCAATAATCAATGACATAATGGCATGTGAGTGGCCAAAGCACCTTTGGGGCCTTCTTGGTCGCCTGGAGAGACATGTGCACCTTGTCCGTCCAATGGCGGTAAAATGAGAGTAGAAGGAACAAAAAAAAGGAGGGAGAAAAAAAAACGCTGTTAGTAGAGCTGAAGGTCTGATACATCGGACTTTGATTTCTACGAGCTGCCCGCTCAACAGACCAGCGGGACTCGTCGGCCTACAGTCACGAGGAGGACGACGACCTCCGTGGGGCTGCACATGTAGCATCCCGCCACGCCGGCGAATCGGGCGACGTCAGCCTCTTCAGTTCCATCCTGGACACGATCGGTCAGAGGAAGCAAAAGGATGAGATTGATATTGAAGACGTCGACGAGGCTGGTATGTTGATGGGTTGACACAATCAGCCAGCCGGAAAAGGCAATTTCGAGTCATTATAACCAAAACAATCAACAGAAAGTCAGTAAATTCGCTAGCTGACCCAAATCGGTCGATAGCGGCCATCAGGAACCACAAGAAATACTTTGCGGGTGACGACCAAGATGGCGACGTCGACGAGCATGGTATGGGGTCTGCCGCAGTCATGCAAGCCCTCAAGATGTTCACCGGGCATGGTGGTCCTGCCGTGGGCGGAGGTGGCGTCTCTGGTACCCACCAGAACGAGTTCATCGGCCTTGCCTTGGGCGAGGCGAGTAAGGTATTCACTGTCCTGTTCTGTTTCCGGTTTTGATTACAGAGACATCAAACTCATCAAATGCTTTGTCATTCACTTTTGCAGCTCTTCGACAAGAAGGCATCCCAAGGTAAAGTCCCAGAGGGTGCATCCAAAGAGTCAGCTCTTATGCAGGCTGGAGAGATGGCGGTGAAGTTCTACATGAAGTCCAGGTCGGATGCTCCGGCCACCGGACCTGGGGGTGCGAGTGGACTCATGGGACTTGCTTCGCAGTTTCTGAAGTGAATCGGGTCACTCTTTGAAAAGTCATGATGTCAGCGCTAGATTGGGATATATTTACCAGATTTGAGTTTGGGAGTGTATTCAGTCGCTACCACGTACATCCCAGCTTCATAAACTTGTCTTTTGTCCATTCGAATATACGCCGTACGCGGTACGGAGTAAACAATTACTTTGCGGCAAACGGCTGTTCAAACTTGTTCACCAGAAGTGGCGATATAGGGGACTTATGAGATGGCATTGGGTCCAGAGTCTGTGATAAGGCGACAGGGATCCTCACTAACTTTGAGCTGGCCGATCATGAGACGTCAGTCTAGTTCAGTTCGGCTGGTGGCGTTTTTAGCAAGAGCCTGTCTCTGCCGGTGATGGTACGGTAGTAGCTTGCCAGCCAACTTTGCGTACGGAGTACCGTTTGCGACTGTGCGTACCTACCTAGCCAAGTAGACAGTATGAAAGATGCTTGTCTAGAAGTTGCATGGATCCCACGGCCTCTGAAGTGCCCGTGTTGTGGGCCTCCAGTACGTACCGGTGATGGCTGCTGGCTTATCGATTAAGCCAAAACTTCAAAAATTTGGGTGGGGTCACAGCGCGCTTCGTAAATACAATCCTCTGTGATTTGTTGAGCGCGGTCGCAAAGTAGATAGGACTCGCGGATCAAGGTGCCGGCAGTAGAAAAACCTTGCACCTCCTACTCTCGTGGCTCCGAAAATGGATATCCTCAAGGTCTTGTCGCGAGGGACCAAGCAGGCGCCAAAAAAGCCAGGCGTCCCTGCAGCAACACTGGCCCAAGCCAACATTCCCTCGGCCGGCGTCGAAACGAACCCACAGCTGTACCACGACAATGTCGGCCCGCCGCCCAAGGGCAAGAAACGGAAGCGAAAGTCGAGGACGCAGGACCATGACCAAGCGGATGACGCCGTAGACGATGATGTCGAGCTGAGCGACTTTGACTTTTTCGCACCGAAAACGCGGAGGGATTCGGACGGTGCAGGCTCTAAGACCAAGGCGGCGGATGTGAAAAAGGCAAAGAAGGACGCGGACGAAGCCGACAAGGCGCGCCCGATCGAGCTGGATGAGTGCAAGAGGATCTTGCGCTCTCACCGTCTCAAGTACACGCTGCTCCCTGTGCAAAAAGCAGCACCGGCAAAGGTCGAAAAGAGCAGCGCGAAAAAGAAGAAGAAGAAGGACAAGGGGGACAAGGTCGACGGTGCTGCGCAGGCCGCGCAAGGCAAGAGCGACAAGCTGCCGGTGTTTCCACAGCCTCTGGTGTCTTTCAGTCAGTTGCGGAGCGCATATCGGATATCCCCCAGGCTGGCCGACAACCTGGCAAAGGGTAGCTACAAGGTCCCGACCGAGGTGCAGCTGGGTGCCTTACCGCTGCTTCTGCAGCCAGGGTTTGCGCTCTCCCATGAAGGCGACGGTGTAGACGATGATGGCAAAGGTGGGGATGGGGAGGCATTGGCTATGCTGCAGGGGGCTTCAGCGGGTGTCGACTTCTTGGCCATTGCGCCTACTGGCAGCGGGAAAACGTTAAGCTTTCTGCTCCCGGCGATCAACGGAGTGCTCAAGCGAAGGGCAGAAAAGGGGGAGACGGGAGGTGACAGCTCAAACGATACAAAACATGCGCTCGAGGCTATCGTGGTAGCCCCAACGAGGGAGCTTGCTAGTCAAATCGCGAACGAGGGCCGCAAGCTTGCGATGGGGACGGGAGTCAGGGTTGTTCTCATGCGCAAGGGTATGAGGGTTGCTGCTGAGGAGGACAGCACCGAGAAGAAGAGTGAAGATCAGGAGGAAGATGTTTTTGAGAGCGAAGATGAAGACTCGTTGTCAGAAGATGACGAAGAGAGAGAAAAGTCCGAAAAGCCATCAAAGAAACCCAACAAGGCACCAATCACCAAGGCCGACATACTGGTCACAACTCCAATGCTTCTCCTGAACTTTCTTTCCAAGGGAACATCAACAACGAAGAAAAGACTACCCAGAGTCCGATCGCTGATACTAGACGAGGCCGACGTTCTCTTGGATCAGCTGTTCAGAGAGCAGACGATGGGCATATGGTCAGCTTGCCGTAACCCGAACCTGCGCGTCTCGTTCTGGTCCGCAACCATGGCGTCCAACATCGAGACACATATCCTAGACAACCTCCGGGCCCAAGCTGACGACGCCCCAGCCCCTCCATTGATCAGGCTGGTCGTCGGCCTCAAGGACACTGCCGTTCCCAACATATCCCACCGTCTGGTCTACACGGCCACAGAGTCCGGCAAGCTCCTCGCTCTCCGCCAGCTGCTCCACCCAGCATCCTTCTCCACCACCACCTCGTCAACCACCACACCCGAGGACGAGACGCCTCTCCGACCCCCCTTCTTAGTATTTGTGCAGACCATCGAGCGAGCCACAGCGCTGCACGAGGAGCTCAAGTACGACATACCCGCCGCGGCAGGCGGCGCCTCGCGCGTCGCCGTCTTGCACTCGTCCATGCCCGAGTCAGCCCGCGCCGCCGTCATCCGCCGCTTCCGTGCCGCCGACGTCTGGGTCCTCATCACTACCGACGTTCTCGCCCGCGGCGTCGACTTTGCCGGCGTCAACGGCGTCGTCAACTATGACGTCCCCGGCTCCGCCGCCGCTTACGTCCACCGGGCGGGCCGCACCGGTCGCGCGGGCCGCAAGGGCGGCATCGCTGTCACGTTCTACACCAAGGAGGACATTCCCTTCGTCAAGAACGTCGCCAACGTCATCGCGCTCAGCGAGCGGCAGGCCGGAGCCGGCGAATCGGCCACCCAGAAGTGGCTACTGGACGCGCTGCCTGACGTCTCAAAGAAGGACAAGAAGGAGTTGCGCGAAAAGGGCGTCGAGTCACGCCGTAGTGTGGCCGCCTCCAAGGGCAAGGCTCGCATCACCTCCAAGAGCGCCTGGGAGAGGCGCAAGGAGAACAACCGGAAGGGTGCCATCGAGGGCAGCAAGAGGAGGAAAATTGCCGCGAGGGATCAGGGTGATGGCAGTGATGATGGCGGGGAGTGGGGTGGGATCGATGATTGAGTTTTCTTGTCCAGACACCCTTGAGATGCAGCATTTTCTGTGGGTTGCAAGCATTCTAAAAGCAAAGCGAGAATTTTCATGCTATATTTCACCAAAACAAAATCATAGCCAAAGACGCATCTCATTTCAGGTGTCAAACATGATTCGTCATTCTTGGGTCTTCATCTATTTGTTCTTTTGAGGCCGTCGAAACAGCGACGATGGGTATCTCTTTTCTATGTTTATGGAGTGCCGTCAGGACCGTCAAATCCGAAAACAACAGGTGAGCTGCACAAAATACAAGGGATGCTTAATTTCGGTAGGATAATGAGATGATATAGGTAGTGTCTGTTATAGGATCGGTAAAGGCATGACGGGATGTGCATTAGTTTCACGAGATTTCATGTGCAGTGGCAACCACCTTTCCGAGCTTCTGATGCTTGCCCACATCCTTGAAGCCCTCGACAAGATCATCCAGCTTAAATTCGCTGGAGACGTGCGGTGGGAAGGCAACACCCATCTTGAGCACGACGACCCTGTCCTCACCGCTGCCGTTCTCGACAGCGCCAAATTTTATGGGCACAGGACCGCCGGCTTGAAGCACATCGGTAGGGTAAGCAACCGTAGCCTTGACAATGGCGGCGGCGACACGACCAATGTAGTCGGCCCAGAAGAGGCTTTGGCTGGCTTCTGGGCTGTGGTCCTTCTTGCCAACGTCCGACGACGAAGGGTCATCGGCTGCTGAGACGACGCCTCGGAGACGGTCGTACAGCGAGTGGTCGGAGCGGCGGACAACACCTCCTCGGTAGGCAACCATTGTCACAGCCAAGACGGCGCGCTCAAGATGTCCCAGGCCCGGAGAGTCGGGGTCTCGAGCCAAAGCATGGTGCATGGCTGCCGATGCGCTGCGCTTCTTTTTCTCGTGCGAGTCGAGATTGGTCCAGAGACTTCGAACAAACAGCTCAGTTAGGCCGAGTGATTCGACCGTGGATGGTCCCAGCTTTTGGCTTGTCAACGTCTCGGGCAGGGCTTCCTCCAGGATCTGGACAAACGTGCTGGCGGCTGATGGTTGAGCGAGAATCGGAGGGGTTTCGCCGCGTCCCAGAAGAGCCAGGGGATTGCTCTCGCGGATGGATTCGGGGAGGACCGTCATCAGGGCGCCCTCGCGGTTGCCGCCACCACAGAATGTGACCCGCTTGATCTTGGGAACCACAGCACATATCCCATCAACAACAGCACAGATGGCATCGAACTGATCCCTGCGGCGAGAAGACATGCCAGATATCTTGCCCTTGTGCTTGTTGTTGAACTCAAGCATCCTCTTGGTCTCTGTAAAGTAGGCGCCCGAGACGAAGTAGGAGCCGACACCGGCAATGGGGTAAGGGTGCACCGGATCGTTGAAGTGAAGCATGCTACCGTAACCACGGAGGCCGCCACCAAAGACGTACATGCAAACACCCGGGCCGTCCTCGGCAACGTCGGCAGCGAGGTCAGGCCAGGTCTTGCACAGGTTGGCAAAGACAGTAGTAAGCTTTTCGTGGTAGCTGGACATCTCTGCCTCCCTGACCTCAACTGGCTCGTTCTTGAGAATGTGGATGACTCGAGCGGCACCGAAAGGCAGACTCTGACCGGCACGAGCAGCGGCGATGCCATAGTGTCTGTTGGGGTTGGTGTCAGAATCGGCAGAGTCGCCTTGGTGAACCTCGGAAGCACGGCGGACAGCGTCATCTGTGTTGAACCAGCTCATTTGCAGACTGCCACCGCCGAGATCGACGCAGAGACCTCGAAATTTGTACGAGCCGGAACGGGCGCCCATGCCACCCAAAAACGTCTCGACACCAGGCTCAGCAATGTGACACTTCAAGTCGGGGCAGGCTGTATGAATGGCTTCGAGCATCTCGCTGGCGTTGGTAGAGCGACGCATGGCCTCGGTGGCAAACATGAACATGTTGGCCTTGGGGACGTTGTGGCCCTCATAGGCGGTTCTACAGAACTTGGCCATGGTCTGCGCAACAAGCTCGATTGTGGCCGGGGGGAAGCGTTCTTCTCCATACATGACCTTGCCCTCCATTAGTGAGTCAAGAAGAGAGATAGGGGCTCGTTCCTGATGAATGCATGGGAGAAGGCGAGCTGAGCCTGGTGAGAGATCCGAGACCGAGAAGCGGATTCCATTGCTGGTGAGGTTAGCCCGATGCTTAGCTACGACGAATGGATTTTCCCAGACTGTTGGTATTGAAGGCTTACCTGCCACAGTCAATGAGTGAGAACAGTTGGTTAGTAGCCTCAGGGTCATACGAGGGCACCTTTTTCAAGATGTTGTCAAGTGTGAGGATTTCAACATGCGACGACGGAGAGCTCGGCTGGGGCTGAGACTGCGCCATTTTGTTGTTTCGTCAGACGAATGAGCGGCAATGTGTTTTGGTTTCTGTCTTGCGGATATGGCAACAAGTCTTGGGCAAGTGCTAAGATGTCCGATTAGAGATATAGCTAATGCAGAGAAAGTAAAGAGAGAGTGTATCGAGAGAAACCCAACAAAGCTGGGTTAATATATATGAATATCCTGGCGAATTAATGTATTGGGAATAGTGAACGAAAGTCTAGAAGTTGGTGATGCTTTTTTTTTTCCAAAAACCAAGGATGAATATGTCGGTGATGTAATGCAGATATTGCGGGCACGCGATCATTTTATGTATAGGCATAGGTAGTCACTTGCGGCTGGCCATAGATCAAACAATTCTCTAGCCTCGAATTTGAACAAAAGAGCAAGAGCCCTTCAAAGACATGGCAGGACGTGACATGAAAGAGTTCGTATGACAAAGCCATAAGAGGTGAATGATGGGAGCCGTCAAATTCTAGGAAAGTGAGTGTCAAAAGATTGGAAAGACGATTAATCATATACAGACAGGGGTACAGCCCACGCTTGCTGCGCAAGACCATTTCATTGTGCGATGTGGGGAAGCCGTCCACAGCTTGTCTTGCACGTGCGCCATGATGATTCAAATACCACAAGTATTCATGATAGACAGGCATAGGTAGTCCATAGGTAGCTACCTAGGTATTTGCCTACAAACCAAGATCAAAGTACCTCGAAATTCTGATGGGTGCTTTGCGAGTTGCCTCATCCCATAACTTGAATCTTTTGGGCGTGCCTTCCTTGGATGCGGCTAGGTCCACGTTGGCAGTGGAGGATCCTTGGATTCAGAAGAGGGGGGGGTAAAGGCTCCCCTCTCAATTTTTTTTTTCTTGCTTGAATTTTATTATCTTGTTCCTTTTCTACCTTCCATTATTTCAACAACACTTCAAAGTGCCCAACTTCATCAAATCTGCCGCCTCTGTTTGGGTAATTCTTACCTTTTTTTCAGTACAGATCATGGACACGCACTTGTGTTGGCTTTGAAAATCGGGTTGATACCGTTGCGTCTGCTTCAAAAGCTATGTCTCCCACCCGAGATCCTTTGACACGGATTAAGCTCCAGAGATTAATTCTCTGCAATAACGACGAGCTGTTGCTCTTATTTATGCGGCAGCTTTCGTTCTGCCCACATTAACAAATCTCTACGTCGTACACATATCACCACCACGGAACTGCCAGCGTCTTGGTTCTAGCCTGCCGCGCGTGTCTTACCATGACGACTTTCCCAGGAGAATCAACAACAGACCTAAATCAGGCAGTGCCAGTGCCGGCTCTGCCAAAATAACCTGGAAAGCCCCAAGTGTCTCCTCTGCCACCAAGGTTAGGAGTTGAGATACACATGGTGCGCCCTGCACTCTCCGCCTGATTTCGCCTCGGGACTTTTCGAAGGATGTTCACGTAGCTTACCTCGTATTGCACCAGCCATCTTGGGGAACACTCAGATAACAGGACACACGGCGAAAGTCCCTTATTTAAATTGACCATGGGATAGTCGCCGAGAATCATGGACTGGACTTGTCCATGATGCTAATACACTCGAGTGGGAGATCCGAGAAAGCGTTTTTTAAGTGCTCTTGAACTAACAAAAACAATGGGTTCAGGGCCATATGGCGAGCCTCATGGACTCAGACAGGACAGCACTGGTCTCGCCCTCGCCAGGCCCAAAGATGATCGAGTATGGGTCTTGATAAGTTATGGTGCCATCGGGCAACACCAGGCCGTTTTTACTCTGTCCCTGATTCTTCGGTCCCCAGAAGTCGACCCTCCGACGTATCGCCAAATTCCACAAAAAGCTCGAGTGAGCAATGCCTGCAATGATCCCCGCCGAGAGCATCACCTCATAGTCGACAAGCGCCTGCTGGTCCCAGCTGAGACTCTGCAAGGTCTCGAGCTCGGGACCCGTGAGCAGGTCCTCTTTGCACACCACGACACCGTTGAAACCTGCCGAGTTCGCCTTGAAGTTGCGAACGTCCGCTTTTGCAGCACCTTGGGCCATGTAAGTGACGGGGATCTGGTTCTGACCGACAAGACGCTCGAAGTAGGTTGCCTGTGTGTCGTAACTTGGCCACTTCATCGATTTGGCATCGGCGTCGGTCCTGATGCGCACTCCGAGAAAGCTTCTGCCTTCGGCAACTTTGCGGGCAACCTCTTCTCCGGTTTGGCCCTTAGGCGGCTTCCTCGGGTCCAGGTCAAGATTGAAGCGCGTTTTCAAGCTGTAAAGGACTGAGCCGGCGGACTGTCGCACGTCATGTCGGGTCCTCAAAAGCTGGCCAAAACTCTTGACAAATTCGGGCGAGTCGTGATCCACACTATACCAAAACGGAGACCACGCCAGTTGGATCTTCAGAGGCTTGCGCTTTCCGTCGTCTTCCTTGGAAATGAGCGTCCTCACCTGCTCCCAAAAGCGATCCAGATTCTCGACAACGGTCGAGCTGATGTTGATCCTGGGCGGTTGCAGCTGGTCGAGCTTGACCTTGACGCCGGTCAGGAGTGAGGGAACGTTGTGCAGACCGTTGATGGAAGGGTACAGCCTCATCTGCGGACAGAACTTGGTAAGGGTTGAGGTGAGGTGGTTGCTGTCGAAGAAGTAGTCCAGGCCCACGCCGCGAAGCGGGCCCTTGGCGTTCGGAATCGCCTCGGCAATGTTGTGCTCTGATCTCCTGACGATTTCTGGTAGGATGAGGCCGCCAGCTGCAACAAAAATGCTTTGTGTCAGCAAAAGGCTGAATGCTATTGATGCCAGACAATCCTCAGGGACGCGATTTACCTCCTATCTCGATGGCGAACCGGATACACTGCAGATGACCGTTCCTCACCGTCCCAACGCCCTCGGGCACAGCATCGCACTGGACTATCCGGTCCGGATTCCAGCTCCTGCCCGCGCACATGTCGGCGATTGGCTGGCCGTCGAAAGCACCACCATATTCCTCATGGCTGAGGAAATCAGAAATGAAAGCTAGCTTTTCGCCCTTGAAAGGGCGGGTGAACCCCTCGAGCTTAGATGTGTCGCCATTGCTTGTCAGGAAGATCAGTAGCTGCACGATGAGAACAAGAGGGACGACGATTTTTGCTATCTGCAGCCAATTTATCGAAGCGGCCAGCATGGTAGTCGGTTGATCAAGGCATAAGGAATGAAAACTGGCCTGTGGTATATTGAGAGAAAACAGAGCGCGCGGAACCCCAAGTCGTGAGACAAAGACTGGCGAAGTCTACCTTTTTGACTAACTCTAGCCCAAGGCCCAAAAGCCTAGCTCCATCTCGATGATTGACAGATCTCAGCATTCTGTACGGGATTTTCCCCAACCCCAGGACCCCTTTTAGTGATGTGAAGCGACGGCGAGAAGCCTCGAACACCATGCGGGCGCCAAAAACAGGCCTAGGCCATCGGTATCTTCCCGCCGGACGGATCGCTCAGCGCGGCTGAGCCATTGCGTGCCGTGATGTGGTGATCTCGAAGGTCGCTGAATAGCTCGTCGAGCGCTACTAAAATTAGTCTTGATTTTAGCTCTCAGCTCCCAATTTCCCAACTTATCAGACAGACCCCTCGGTAGACACAGCTTGACTGACGGACTGCAAGGCAGGTAGATTGCGGAAACGGTACACATGGTATTAGTTCGGGATTTAATTGACATAACTTTCAGCCACGTGGGTCACATAACATGGAGATTGAAACTCTTGAACATGGCGTAAGATACGCCACTGCCCTGACTTTTAAGCCTCACTCGTGTCTTTTGAGACCTTATGAGGTCTGTATTACCGGTAAATCTATCGATAACTGGTACTCGGAATGCTTTTGCTGTGGCTGCTCGACCAGGAACAAGCGAACAGGTCTCGAACAGCTTGCAGCGATACATACTTCATATGTACAGTACAGTATACTCACTCAATGTGCTACAGTATTCGATGTTAATAAATGTCAAACGGTCTTTTTTTTTTCTTTCTTCACTCTCTCGCTAAAAGCCGTTGGGTTTACCCCTGAGCAGCAACAGAGAAGCCACTCAGGGATTTCGTGGGCGCATAAAAAGCCTGCGCCCCCCAGTTACTTCGTACCTCGCAAAAAGACCCGCTTCAGCGCCTGCCGGATCGGATCCTACTGCTTGGCCGGCCGATCATGGGCTGCACCAGTGCACGAGGGCCCGTAACTTTTTTTTATCCATAGCATTTTTATTTTTACAAGATAACCGCCGTTCGAATTCAAACTTCGTATCAGCCAACACGGGTAGACCGCCTTTTTGAATTCCACTCTTGAGAGCCCCGCCTACAAACTACAGTAAACTCTTGTTGATAGCCGATCTGCCCGAGTTTGATACATCGGTGGAACTGTATTCTTCGTATGGTATTATATAGATTGATCAGGATTAGTACATAGTAGACCAAAATGATTTTTTCGCCCTTTATGTGGGGCGGGATTTCTAGTCAGGGCGCTGGCGACTGCTATCGGGGCCTCCATAATAATGGTAACTGGACATACTATGTACTGTAGAGGTCCCATAAAGTGGAAATCCACTCGCAGACCAGACCAGGCCCAGCAAGGTATCATTGCGGCAAGGTCCGGCGGGAAGTGATTTTTTTGAGCTTTGCGAAAGCAAACCACTGCCAACCAACCATTGGTATGGAAGACGGCAGGGAAGTGTCTGTTTCCGTTTACGAATTCTTTTTTTGTTTCTCCTCTCTCTCTCTCTTCCCCGCTTCCCGTTTCGTTGCACGACATGCTCGGGCAGTTCTTGTCCTCTAGGGTAGTCAAGATATGGGTGCGGCGTACAGTGCACGCGTGTGTTTGCCAAGTAGCCCTTTTCGGCACGGCAAGTTGGACGCGCTAATTAGTTTGAGATATCCGGGGCGGGTTGGACGAAGAGGTAGGTTTATGGGCGATTGTCCCAAGGATACCTGGTTCTATATGGTCACTAGTCTAGCATTAGGTTGAGTTCTAGAACTAAGAAACCAGTTTAGATATCTGATCGCTTTCTGTTTTCATCCCAACCCACTCAAGCGAACACCAGCTGCAGGTTCCTATAGGCATCGATATTACATTGCCTATCATGAGCTATATATACGGACTTTCAACACCAATGCGACATGGGCAGCAGAAGCGGGGGCTATTACCAGATTATCGTTGCATCGGCGGCAAGGGACTTGGGGGTCAACAAGGCCTGCAAGGAAAAGCTATTTGCATAAACTGAAAGCTGTGAGGTGATGTGCCCGAGGTTACACTTGACGCACAGTAAGTGGAGACAGTGCAAATAAATCAGTTCTTTTTTCCCCTCTCACTTTCTTTTCTTTCACCAGGTTTGCTCGACGCGTCAAAGACGCGAAAATCCGCAAAACACGTCAAACTCAAGATGTCACCGCAACCAATTAGATTAAGCGCTCTGACGTGCATCAAGAGCTTTCCCAATCCCTAGTCTAGACTCGGTTGTGCACCCAGCCAAAACCAGCTTTCCAAGCATGTAGACATCTCAGCTATGACGTTGGTTTACTCCGTACAAAACAATCTAACCTTTGAACAAGCTCGTTTGATGAGCTGACGGGAAAAAGGAAAGAACAAGCAAAAGAAAGATTCGCTTGATTAGCCCTTACAGGAAAAGCCGTTGTTTTCAAAGTCTAAACAGGTCTGTGTGCTGTCTGTCCCATTTTTTTACCCTGCATTGCTCTCTTTGACTGTCGTATTCTGAGGGGACCAATGATTCATTGGATGGTGGTCCCTGACAATGAAGACAGTCAAAAAAACAAAACAAATGTATACCGAAAAAAACAATAATTCACACGTATCGTTTGTGACGCGACGCGGACGCAAAATTCATCCCGTGTAGGGACGTTTGCTGCTAAATAATTGTGCTGTGACTGCCGTTCATCTTCCAGCCACCGGGCTGCCACAAAGCTTGGGTTTTTTTTTTTTTTGAGATGAGACGGCTCGATGCATGCTCTCGCATGCTCGGCTCGTACCATATTAGGTTAATACGTGTGACGGTGCTAAAAGCATGCAGAGGGATGAATGGCTGTAACCTACCAATAGCAAAAGACACACAGACATAAGCGTGAAGCGATAGGGGTTTGTTGAATCCAGGGTATACACAGACACCCGCGTACTGGTGCATATGAAGGGAAGTGAGGGGTGAGGGGTCACGATATTCAAACCAAAGACTTGGAGCTTGGGGACAAGCTCACAGTTCATCAAGACCAGGGTGATGGTTTTTCGAGCAACGATGCAGACAGGCCCAAGCTTCTCCTTCTTTTCCTCTTTAGCCCTCATGAATAGCAGAGGTAGCTAAGGTGATTACCGTTAGTGTAGAAGCTTGCGAGAAACTCTTTGCAATCTGATCGACGGAACAGAACCTAGAACTAGAACTAGTGCACAATGCTAGGAGGATAGCCCGTGACCCACGTGGGCTTTTGCGCAAAGGATGGGAGTCGAAAGAAGAGAAACCACGATTGGATGATCTTTCTCGAAGCGCATCCATTATGTTCGAATCAGAATAGAACCTACACCACCTAGCTAAGCTACCCAGCAAAGAAACACTATAGGATTGGGTGAGGGTGGAGCATCAAAAGCAAAGTAAACAGACAGGGCAAGCTCTTGGAGCTTTTCGTTACTTCACTCGGCGTGCTTCTCGACAGATATAATTGACTGCAGGTCACCTTGTTGGCCCAGTTGAAATAAGAACCCAGCAGATTCCTAGGGTCCAATAGTCCGGGCGTTTAGACGGGATACCTTGCTCCTGAGAGTGGAGGAACGACTGCTACTTCTGCATCGTGCTAGGTACTTCGTACATGCGTAAGGGCTGCATCTGGAGTGATGGGACGGATTCCCAGGCTGAGGCATGGTCCCGTGTCAACCTGGGCGTTTATTCTCAATATTGGATCGCAGTAAAAGACCCAATCGCCAACTCTGGTCTAAACCATGCCCGAGTGGAGTGGTTCCTCACGTCAAATGCTATCGGTAACGTGGACGATCCGGCACTTCCAATCAAGCCCTCCGCGCCAAACAAACCCCAAGTAGCAGTTGACCAGGCCTGCCTGTCACAGTGTACCTACGAAGTAGACCGCGTTGCAGTTATCGGGAATTTGACAAGAACAAAAAGCATGCGGAACAAACAAACAGAGAATTACCACTCCCAATACCACTTCAATCATCGGGAACCCCGAATGTCTGTCTATTTGTACATAGTAATCACTTGCGCGACAATTAATTAATTACTGACTGCCCCTCTGCCAAGTTTTAATTTTTCTCTCTCTTAATTCTGCTTGTGACTCGGGCTTTCAAGTTCTGCAAGATAGAGTGGAGATGCGAGATAATCGGTGTGGGCCATCACAGTGCATCCTTTTCAATAACCACATTTCCTACCTGCCAATGATGCCATGCCATGGATGGCTGGGCCAGGAAAGCCTGGGCTAGCTACTGTACATGGGGGTCCCTTTTGGAAGTTTGGGTTCCATCTGAACCCCACCCGTTTTTTTTGCGCGCGCGCAAACAGCAGGACAGGCACATCCCCCAGTGTCAATCCGGAGACCGCTGCAGCTCGGGTGGCTGCGCGCGCCCATCGAGTCGCTCACCCGCCTTGTCCTCCCCATCGAACCTCCCCCCCCCCTTCCTCTATCTCATTTGCGCCATCCGCCCACCCCCATCGTCTCCCCTCTCCCAAGTTCATGCCATGAATTTTGTCCAGTTGGTTTGAGAGAGGTTTCTGCTTGTCGTTGAACATAAACTCTGCGCATCAAAATTGTTCTTGGCCGTTTTGTTCTCTCTGCCGCTACCATTGTTTTTTTTTCTTTTCTTTCTTTCTCTGTCTAGCCGCTCATTCTTGGATGCTCCCCCACAATTTGCGACTGTTGAATACCATTGAATCAGATCATCTGCATCCGCTTTTAGGGCGGGGAGGTGACGTACAAATCGATCGACCAACATCGCCGGTTGCCTTAGGTAGAAAAGGAAAGACAAAAAGAAAAACAACAAAAGGAAAAGATAGAAAAGAGGTCAAAGCACAGGCATCAGCAACCGCGCCGACTTGTTTTGCTACTCCCTGATAGACCGACCTTCGGCAAGCCACTGGTGTTCATCGACCGCAGAGCCCCGGCGCCTTTTCACCTTGGCCTCACAAACCGTCGCAGTGGCGCATAACGCTCCCACTAGGTTTAGGGTCGCAAGGACCTTCAGCGGTACCGCGGGACACTCATCCAGCCATTCAGTTGAGGATTTTGGTGGCCAGGTGCGGAAGCTAGCCGTGCGCGCTCGAGCTGCCTCTGCCTAACGCGATACAAGAGAATAGCAGCACCAGGATCTAGCGCAGCTCTTCACACTTGCTTTCCTCAAGGAGCTGTGAATGCGGAGGCTTTGTTCAACTCAACCTGACTTCGATCGGAGTACAAGCTCTACATCAACATCACTTTGCCATCAGTTGTTCCAGGATCCAGAGTCCCTCACATGCCCGCCTGTAACCGCGCTGCGCCCCTACAGTCCACCAGTAGACTGACCCGATCGCTGTTACAATGACATTGCATCCCATATCAACTTGTTTCCCTCCCATGGGAGGATCGGCCCGGTGTGCGACACCTCATACGCCTGAGCCGATGGATCAAGGGATCGACCATGAGGCGAGGACTCCCTCTGCCCCGAGGCCGCGTCTGAGGCTCAAGAGGAGGATGGTCCCGCAGACATTTAGCGCCCCGACCCAGGACTTCCTCGCCTCTGTCAACGCGGCCGATACCCCGATACCCAGCATAGAGGAACCTGATATCGTTCCGAACGATGTGGAAATATCCGACAGTATTGAGATGATGGCCGGCCTGGATCATCCATATGTTCAGGATCGCAACTTGCTGACCATCTCGTGCTACGACGATTTCTCGCTACCCAAGACCCCTGCTCCCGAAGATATCCCATCGCTTTCGCCACGGAGATACCCAGATTGGTCAGCCGGCTCATCTTTCGGCAGCTCAACGGAAGACGACGATGACGACAATTCAAGCACCGAACCGGATTACGAATCCAGCAGGCCATCGACATCCCGCTCGACCTATACCAACACGTCTATATTCAGCCGCATGTCTCACTTTTCCGACGACCAATGCATGAGCCCAGAAGGGGATTTGCCAAAGGATGTCCGCCATGAGAATGAATTTCTGCCGCTTGCTCAGAATGCAGTTGGCAATGGCCAGACAGTACGCTCGAAACGTCACAGAGCTCCATGGACCAAGGAGATGGACGCCCATTTGTGGACTACGTTTACCACTTATCTACAGGACCCGAGAGTCACTCCATTCAGGACAGGAAGGAGTTGTGTGCCACCGCATGGTGTGTGCACTCGCGTTGCTCGTGAGGCAAAACGGAGCTGGAGGGGCTCCAAGGCCACCAAGAAGGTAGATGATTCAACTGCTGCTGCTGCTTCAAGGCTTCAAAGTGGAAGTCTCACCCCGACCGCAGATCACACCGCAGCGTATATCGAATGGCCGCATACTTGTGCCGCTACGAGGACTCACCTAAGAGACCTATGCAAGCTCCAACTAGCTGCTCCCGCCCACCCGAACTTCAGGTATTTGTCAAGAAGCCCAACACCACTTACACACACGGCTGCTCGACACTGGAACAGGCGCTCTACACCAGCCCGCTCATCCTTCGCAACAAAGGATATGGGCATGTCATTAGCCGTCAGCACATCTGAGATAATGCAGCCGTATGGGCCACTCGCTCAGCTCACAAGTTCTGTAGAGGCTCCAGAACCAACACCAACAGAGCCAGATCCTACTGTTCTCGCCAATCTTGGTCAAGATTCGAAATCGCTTCGGTCAATGTATCCCGGTATCTCGGAACCGCCTCGAGGCAGGTTGGGGTCTCCATTCGCCCCAAAGAGTTATGGCCCAAGCTCTTCCTTCGTCTTGTTGTCGGAGGCCATGGGTGCAGAGAACTCTAATCAACCACACACCGTGGGGCCACGACGGACTTTACAATCTCCACCGCGTATGAGCCGCACCAGCGTGGCGCGGAGAAGGACCATAATTGGCAACAAGCCACCACGTGACCTTCGCCACTCCCGGAAACGTGGGAGCTTGGGTAACGATTTTTGGACCGAGCCAAGTCGTTCAAACGGCGCTAGCGATGCTCAGGATAATGTTTTACCGACGGGCCGTGTCCGTGGAAAGAGTTTCCTGGAGGCGGCGTTGGCCCAGTTTCGGCCTACTGGGACTGCCGTTGCAGAGTATAGTTCCACGAAATCAAGCAACAGGGATGAGCTATTTATACCACGCTACACAGGGTCGCTAGGCTCTTCTTCCCTGCGCACGAAGAGCGAACAGCAATCAGTACGACTCCCCGCATCGACAACTGCGCCGGAACTTTCGCGCATAGCGACGAATGAAGCTCCTCCACGATTGGGTTCGCCGTTTCCCCTAACATCAAACGCAACGTCGCTAAGTTTCCCAAATCGACTCTTCGCCGCCAGCAGTGCAAACGATACCACCCACAGGGTTCGTGATCGGCTGTTCAAAACCGTCCAGCAGCCATCATCCCAGGCCGTACAGGCTGCAAGGGAACCGCCAACTGAATCGTACGGCAGGTTGACAGGTTCTACAGGGGCCACCCCCGAGCGCAGCGGGGCAGACAGGCTCTCGCAGAGACTAGCCTACGTCGATGACCGTCTGAAGGGGCTCCGTAGCCGCAATGCCAACGAGGGGCACGAAGATACGACGCCTTTTCAGTGACGACCCGAGCTTGTAAATCAAGCCACACTCTACACTTCGTTTTATTTGTTCATCATCTTCTACCATTCTTTCTTACATTTCACAAACTCTTTGTAATGCTTGTTATGTTATTCATGAAGCACTTATGATATTTGTTTTCTTTTACCACTACATATTACTGTTTACCGGCCGCATATGAGGCTGTGCGATGTGATTCTGGTTGTTGGACATGAGAGATACCCCGCCAAGGTGATCCCTTCATACGCAGAGGTGGAAGATAGGAGGGAACTTGGTCTGTTGGCGTTTTTGTTCGCTTCTTTTTGATTCTCGTTATTTATTTTTGTGCTGGTTTTGTGAGCTTGTTCCGTCAGGGAAGGGCTTACTTTGATGTTGCAAGATTTTAACTTTTCCAAGTGAAGATCTCCTCTCTTTGTTTCACTTTGCACAACGCATGGTATTGAGCGAGGCAAGCTTGGAATCCCCACGAGGGTCAGGCATTAGGGGACAGGTTTACATTCTCTTTTTTTTTTTTTCTCTCTTTTACTTTATTCCGCATTTGCGCGGCCCGACGGACAGCGGCGGCCAACGAGTTTCCGGGAGTGTATTCTGGATCCTGCTGGTCTGCCCAGTTTTGTTGATGGGAAAGCAATGCACGGTACGATATGACGACAGATAATGACTATTTCATGCGTAAATTTGTTACGCTCGAGTTCCAGCAGCCAAGTCGTTGCTATTATTTTGTGTCCTTGTCTCGTTATCTACTTGCTGCATGCATAATCTGCCTTGCTTCAGACAAAGTTCGAGACAGGCTGTCCTTGATGTTTACGGCAGGACTGCTGAATATATGTCCAAAGGGCTTGTTTGTTTCGTCGAATAATTGGCCACCAAATCTTTTATGAACATTTTCCGTTTGACAGATACGATATTTGATAAGGTCACTCGATATTTAACTGTCATATTTTGTTTCTTTGTCAAGTCGAGTGCTTTGGATGGAGTGAGATGGAAGGGGTTGAGTAATGATGGGTGGTTTGTTACATATCTGCGATTCAAGATGGCCAAAACGGGCTTGACAATATACAGGAATATGATGAAAGAAAACAAAAAAGCTTGAAATTGATGATGGTCTCCTCTAGCTGTAACGGTAGGTAATTAATTACTACTTCGTAGGTACTTTGTAGGAGCTTAGTGTCGTAGTAGCAATGCTGGTCACTGAGGTGAACCTGAGATTCCCGGCGGGAGATGGCCACCCGGTCAATCCGAGAGTAACTGTGGGGACGGTGCCCAAGCTTTTCCCCAGATAAAATACTCCGGTCGAGCCAATTAAGACATGACCTGTAAAGCAAGTCTGACCGGGACCCAGCATCCCCAAAATAAGGCACGAACACTGCCCTTGCACCTCGTGTTGTGACGCAAAAAAAAAAAAAAAAGAGCACGGGGGAAATGGGCAAGGCTAGCTCCAACGAACAAACAAAAACAAAACAATGGAGACTGAAGTCTGGCTAGATTTTTCTTCGTAATAACTGAAGCAAATTCCCAAGTCAACCCTTGTTCGAGTTTGACAAAAAATGTTGAACATTACTTATACGTCCTGGTATTCGTGAAAGATAAACTAGTCATCGTCTTTTTTTCTTCTTAATAACAGGTTACAGGGAACCTAATAGCGGGCCATCCCACCGCGCATTCGACAACGACCACGACGACAAACTCCCCCACACTCAGCAAGCTATACTGGGGCTGAAAGAAAGGTGCTTTAAGCCTCACGGCGGGGAGCTTTTGTTGTTTTCGAATTTTTTCGTGGGCTTCGCTTCGCTGGTGATTTTTGTTGTCTTTTTGGTTCTCAAAACAGTTTCTTTTTTTTCCACAGTTCGCAGTGCCCTTGTCCCCAAGTCAGCAGAAATCGAAACCCCCCGACTCCCGAAAACGCCTATTGTCTTGCACGCCTTTTCGTGGCTGGCTCGAACGGTTCCTGTCCCCCCACACACACATACATACGCATCAACGGTTTAAAAGATGATCGTAACACAGGGCCGCCGTCCAGGCGCCATGCAACATGGCGTTCGCAGCATATTACCTCTTGTTTTAACGGCCTGCCTGTTTCTCGGGGCGGCCAATGCCTCTGTTGGTGACAGGTTACCGGAATTCCGGGAGTGCGTTCAGGTATGTTGCCAGCATGCCCAAGCATATCCAGCAAACGTCTAACTGACAACCGTCGCCTTGGGGCGTTTTTCTTAATTCTAGGTCTGCTTACACGAGAACTGCGAAGCTGGCACTCTTGCACACAAGGTCGAGACACGTCCGTGGCCACCCCCAATCCGTATATATACATACACATAGAAGAAAAGCGCAAAACGAACACTTTTCAGGCTGACAGCTTTCACCATACTCCGGCCTTTTCGACCGAAACGAAACAAACCCGCCCCAATAAACAGCGCTCATAAACCGTCTCCTATTGTGGACCTGCCCGGCCGAGTGCGACTACACGTGTCAGCACATAATCACCAGCGATCGCATCGAGTCTGGCCAGCCCGTAGTCCAGTTCCACGGCAAGTGGCCCTTTTACCGCGTCCTGGGCATGCAGGAGCCCTTCTCGGTCATCTTCTCGGCTGGAAACCTCTACGCCCACCTGCTCGGCTTCAGGTGGCTCCGCCGCCACATACCCGAGTCGTACCCGCTGCGCAAGTACTACGTCGGCTTCTCCTTTGCTGGGGTCGCCTCGTGGCTGTTCAGCATCATCTTCCACACCCGCGACACCAGGGCCACCGAGCAGCTCGACTACTTTGCAGCCGGCGCCAGCGTGCTGTACGGCCTGTACCTGGCCGTCATTCGCATCTTTCGCCTCGACAGGCCCGGCTCCACCGACGGAGGCAAGACGCCCACCGGCACCGCTTCGTCGTCGTCTTCGATATCCAGCAGCACGCCCCGCGCCATCCGCCTCTGGACCGCCGCGTGCCTGGTCGCCTACGGCTGCCACGTCGCGTACCTCAAGCTCGTGCGCTGGGACTATGGCTACAACATGGCCGCCAACGTCTGCGTGGGCCTGGCCCAGAACGTCTTGTGGAGCGCGTTTTCGTACCGCAAGTACACGAGGGAAGGCAGGACCTGGGCCACGTACCCAGGCCTGGCCGTCGCGTGGATCATGTTGGCCATGAGCCTGGAGCTGTTTGACTTTCCGCCGCTGTGGGGCGCCCTCGACGCCCATGCGCTGTGGCACCTGGGCACTATTGCGCCTGCTGTTCTTTGGTATAGGTAAGAGGAGGGGGAATCCATTTTCTTTTCTTGGTCTGGAATTACTGGCTGGCTGATACTAATACGATTGCCCCCCTTGGGTTCTAATAGTTTTCTGGTCAAAGATGCCCAAGACGACATGGCATCAGCAGAAAGATTCAAGGATTGAGTTGGAAATTTGCGAGGGAGTTTCATGTAGAAGGAATGTATAAACATTAAGTGTCATCTCGTGTTCATTTGTACAAAGGCTTGCGCGATTTGGTGTGCTGCTGCTGCTGCTGCTCCTGTGAATGCTGTTGCGAAAAGAGGTGCACCCAAAGGCTCAAAACTTGTTTTTGAGCTGTTTGCGTTGCATGTGCATGCTCCAACAAAATACACATATACTTAATTATAAAATATGAATTGCAAATAATACAGAAAGCCAGATATGTACCCAAGCCACAGAACTGCAAACATACAGCACATATGCAAATCAAGAGGCATTTTGTTCTGCTCTCAACGCAATATTTTGCTAAACTAGGTCTATCTAGTACGGGACTAATCTTAACTAATGTTGATCCTGCTCCATGAGGCCAATCCCGCGCTGTACCGGATACTGATATGATACACGAGGAGGGACTGGCCGAGAAACCATACAACCATTTGACTGATCCCATTCTCGTCATCATTACAGGGGCCGCTCATTAATAGTCTTGCGACCTCTGTTTTAGAAAGTGGTGGTAGAAAATGCAGACCCCGACACATCACCTACATACACCTTTCAAAGCATAATATCCTCCCCAAAAAAAATAAAAAATAAAACCAAAAGTAAAACCCCCGGTGCTTGGTTGCACTGGCTACCCCTTAGAATCATCCGGTCCCATGTGAGATGATGGCTCAGGCGCCATTCTCCCAGCTCCAAGTACGCAGCAATCGAAGCGATCCAAATGGTGAAGGTTGATCGACCAAAATAATCGGCACAGGTCTAGTCTGCTAATCTTCATCGGTCATACGCCAGACGTTTGGCCCGGCCTTCTCCACGCTATCCCGCAGCTTGGTGATCGCCGCCGAACGCTTTCCCAGACGGGCGCGGATGTGCTTCTTGTCATCGTCGCTGTAGCCGCTGAGCTTCTTGCGGGGAGAGTTGGTCACTGACCGGGCGGGGCTGCCATTGTACGAGGCCACTGACGACGTCAGCGCCATAGATGCGCCCATGAGGGAAGACGCCCCCGGGCTGAAGACGGACCGCGAAAGACGATGCTGGTGTTTCTGCGGGGTCGAGAAGGGTGAGTTCTCCCGGCTGCCGTTGGCAGTGCCGCCGAGTCCTTGCTGCAGGCGGAGTTTACGCAACTGATTCTCCAGCACGTCCACATCGCCGCTGCGCTTCTCAGCCATGCTCGTCATTTTCATGATGGTACGCAGGACAGCATCGACCGTCGGCACTCCATTGGCGCCCGAACCGGCCCCCCCGACCGATCCATTCCTCCGGCCGTCGAGACCGCCAGCCGTTGCCATCTTGGCGCGTAGCATAGTCAGCGATTCTTCGGCCTCAGCCAGAAGCTTGGAGAAGCTTGTAAATTGCTTCCTAAGATCGGCTTGCTGTGCTGCCTGTTCGGCACTGAGCGGAAGAGATCGCAAAGCATCGGCCTGGCTGGGGTCTATGCGAGACATGATGGTTTTCTTAATATCCATCTCCTTGATTCGCAGCCGGGCCAGTCCCCTGCTCAACTCTTGGCAGGCCTCGAGGACTTCGTCCGTATTCTTAACCCGGCCATCCTCGAGCTCCACACGCAACTCCTGGTCCAATACAGTCCCAACGTTTTCGGCATCGCAAAGGATCCAGTCGTCTGGAATCTCCAAGTCTTCGCTGGTCTTGGGCGGCGTTCCCGGAGCTCGAAGCTTGCCCATATGACCAAGGATGTATTCCTTGAGGTGGCGAGCATTCAAACCAAGCGTGTCCACCATGCGGTTGATATCACGGTACATGGCTTCTGCTTGGGCGGGAACCGTCCTACCAGCCTCCGGAGCACTGCCAATGTTTGGCGTGAACTCTGCAAGCTCGAGCGTCGGCTGTGGTGGAGCGTTCAACAGATCTTGCTTCCAGCCGTCCTCCTGATCGTGCAGGACTTGTGCTTCATCCGCCTCTCTCCTCGCCTGTGATCTCCGCTGCTCCTCCACATTCGGGTCTGGCGTGTGACGACCAGGATGTTGGCGCGCCATGCCACTAATCCCAAAGTTGCCCTTGCTCCTCCCCAAGATTGATGATGCCATGGATGATGCCATACCGGCGCCAGGCGCACTAACCGACCGAACAGAGTCGGATCTCATGACTCTAGGTGGTACAGCACCGCGGACTGGACTCGGTGACCTGGGGCTCGTGGCTAAGGGCTGTGGGAAGAGGGGAGCGTTGCGGCTCATCTCGCCAAACAAGAGGCGCGATCCTGGCCGTGGTTCGTCGGCCGGTGTGTGTGAGAAAATCCCACCTCCGGCGCCACCGAATGAGCTCTGCGGAGTGTAGCCTGGTGGACTAAGGTCCTTGGTCACATCGACACCACTGCCTTCGCTATCGGGAGCAGATCCTTGATCATCTTCATCACCTTCCTGTTCTTCGTCTTCTTCTTCTGAGAGCTCATCTTCTTCGTCACTGCTTGGGACGGGTTGCTCTGTCGCTCCCTCATCCTTGAAAGAGAACTTGGGCAATGTACCGCTTGAGGTCGATGGCTTTGGCTTGTCGTCCGTAGACACAACGCCCGGGGGTAATTTGAGATCTGCCATATTGTACTTGGATTTCTCCTTGACCGGGTCTGGCGGTAGCGGTGCATCATCAGGTGTCGCTGATATCTCGCTGTTTGAGGATTCTGCAGGCAAAGAGGTAAAGTCAGTAACCTCTCGCTGTAGATGTGATGATTCTATGTGTTCGGGTATCCGAGGCGAAGCGGCGGACGACCCAGAGGATTCGGAGAGCGTGAAGGTCGTCTTACTGGTTGATTCCGGTGGTAATGGCAGGCTGGTCTCGGCAGCTTTCTTATCCGGTGTTGACGGTGCCGCATCGGTTTTCTTGGCTGAGGAAAATATTGAAGAGGTTTGCGTTGGGGCACCAAAGATACTGCTTGTGCCTCCTGGAGCTGGCTTGTTGCCAAAAATGCTTCCTGTGGATGTTGGATTACCGAAAATCTTGCTAGGCGCCGGCGAAGAGCTTGGGGTTGTTGATTGTCCAAAAGTTCCGAATGGGTTCTTCTTCTCTGAAGCTGGGGTGGCATCGGGCTTGGCGAATATCGATTTTGGCGCCTCGTCGGGTTTCTTAGACCCAAAGAGTGACGTCGTCCCAGAACCAAACAAGCCAGTTTTGTTACTGGAACCAGCGAATGGGTTGGGCTTGTCAGCTGCCGCGGGGGGAGAGGGCTTTGCCTGCTCGGACGGTGCCCCAAATGGGTTGGGTTTGTCACCCTGAGCTCCAGATATGGTCGGAGCACCAAACACTGATGAATTGGGGGTAGACGAGAATATGCTGGTGGGCTTCTCCACGGCTGCTGGGGTGACTGCTGCTGGGGTTTCGGCTTCCATATCGGCATCTTTGCTCTCCTCTGTGGCCGGTGTCTTGGCTGTGTCTCCAAGCGTGAGACCGAATCCTGAGCCAAACAATGAGGAGCCACCACCCGAGGTAGCCGGCTTTTCGTTGTCATTGGCCGTCTTGGGGTCTGCCTTGAAGGTTGTGCCCAACACAAAGGGCGATGATCCAAATGGCGTCGAGCTCGTCTTAGAGGCTGGAGGAGGGAAGGAGGTAGATTGGTTCATGCCCGTGTCTTGTGAGGTGGAAGCGAAAGAACCTGATGGTTTTCCAGCTCCAAAGATGCTACCGCTGTTATTATCACCGCCGCCACTGGCAAGTGAGCCAAAGCCACCCTTATTGGCAAATGCTGAGAACCCACTGCCACTGGCTGGAGTAGAAGAAGCTCCACCGCCAAAGATCTTACCAGTTCCGCCAGACGGAGTGGAGCCAAGCCCCGTCTGTCCAAAGGCAGGTGTTGCCGCCGAGGTGCCTCCGGTAGCCCATGGGGACGACTTGGCCCCCATACCACCACCGAGTGCCGAAGACTGTCCGAACGCAGGCGAGACAGATGCGCCTCCAAGCGTTGACGTGGAGCCAAATGCAGGAGTGGCGGAAGAGCTGCCAAGCGTTGAAGTAGAGCCAAATGCAGAAGTGGTTGAACTGCTTCCAAGGGCTGATGTAGACCCAAATGCCGGTGATCCAAATGCGGACTTTCCACTGTCTCCCCCCGCGCTTCCAAATGCAGTCTTACCGAATGCCGGGGCGGCAGAAGGAGTGGCAGCTGAAGATGAGCCCCATGGAGATGGCTTTGCGCCGAGCGCAGAGGAACCTCCGAAGCTAGGACCCGGAGTTGATGCCCCAAAGGCGGATGTGGTCGCGGGGGCGGGAGTGGCAGCGGGGGCAGCAGCACCATTCGTACTTTGAGCCGCTGCCATACCAGGGTATGTAGTGCCCTGTCGGATAGATTCGTTGTAGACAATCCACCAAACTGACAGGACACCCTCGTTGTTCAAAGCCCACAGACCGGGAAGGGGTCCTGGAGACTCATCCATCTCGTCTGTTGGGATGGGCTTGTATACCTTGTCCTTGCTGGATAGATCAAGAGCCATACCAATGGGGAAAGTGTCCATATAGTCTTCGCCCATCGGCAACTCTGCCCGTTTCGTGTCATCAGCAAACTCTGTTGTAGTGAAGACGTTGGTGATCTTGTCGGCAGGAACAGTGGAGGTGAGTGGAGCTTTTGATCTCGTCAAGAGCCCGATAGCCTCTCTACAGGTGGACGAGACGAGGAGGACGTCTTGGAGGTCAGGCGGGAAGTCCTTGAGTCTCAATACTGTGTGGTGAGGCTTCTTATCGGACCCGAAAGGTTCAACCGGGTCCGTTAGCTTTTGAAAAACGTAACTCGCCGGACTTCCCTTCTCCTGGTGCCTTGTAATAATATGGTAAGTTGACGGCCCATCTCCGTTTGTCACGTTGTGAACGACGAGAAACACATTATTTTCCAGCCATGCAACGGAAGCAACTGTAAACAATCGGTTAGCTACAAAATCTCGCGGCACTGATGGTTCCAGGGTAGACAAGCAATCCATCTCAACAATAGACTTACCATGATGATTATCAAGACCGCCCGGTTTTGGTATGTTTGCCTTGCTGATCCCGTCTGGGGTCAACTGTTCGAGCGTTCCATCGGCAAGACCTGCCACAAGCTGTTTGCCTTTGGTACTCCAAGCTGCACTCGATACGCCCGCCTTCATCACAGGACCGTTAGGGCCCGATGCCAAGCCCCGTTGCTTCAGATTCGCCACGAGCAAGTTGCCGTTATTTGTAACAGCCAGTACAAGCTCGGCCATGTCTGGATTTGGGTTCGGAAGAAGCGTGCGCAGAGACTCGCCGCTAGTAGAGATCTCCATCGCCGGCTGGGTCGATCCTTGTGATACAGACTGGACATCGTATACCGCCAGCCCGCCACCCGATTCGGCAGATATGATGAGGTATTGCTCATCGCATGTGAATGCGAGTTGTGATATCCTCATTGGCAGCGAGAGTTTTGCCTGCGGCTCGAACGGCCGCACCTCGCTGTCGCCAACCTTGGCCGCCTCAAACGCCTTCCGTACGGATTCTGTCGTCGCAATATGGACAGCATCTGGACCGGCGGCAGCCACGAGGCCCTTCCTCGAGGCGATGCTTATCAGCGACGCGGTCGGCGCGGGCTGATCGGCCCATTTGGCCGTCAGCTGGACTCTGGCATCGCCCGCGAGCGAGAGAAAGCCCAGGTTTTCTGTTTGGATAAGCTCGAGATCGGGCCCTTGTGTCGTCGAGCCTGCAGCTCCCCCCGCCGCTGCCGATCCGGCTCCTTGGGTTGCGCCCGTCAGGGCGCTGGACGCATTGCCAAAGCTGAATGCCATGACTGCTTGGAGATAGCCGCCTCTAGGTGGAGTAGACCAGCGTCTCATAAAACGCCTGCCCGTCGCATTTGAGGAATTCGCGTCGCTCGGTCTGGTGTGAACAAATGTCGTGGGCTTTGTCCTGCTGGGATGATAAGGAGGAGAAGAAATGCGAAATATCAGCCACGAGGTTCGGGGAGGCTGGGGTTTTTTTTTGGGGGGGATGCCGAAGGCAACTACGAGAAGAATTGTTCAAAAGGCAACAAACAGAGGCGCGTCAGTTGCCGGGTGGCAAGATCTTCCCAGATGTAGATATCGGGAGGAGTTAGGGTATCTAAAATCGGCGTGGTAAGCCCTGGTGAGCCTGAAAAATGCTTGATTGATGCTGCACCGCGGTCTGAGCTGCCGTTGAAAAGCGAAGTTATTGAACAGGATCGATGCCGACGCGATTTTTAGTGGGTCCTTATTTTATCCTTGTCAAAGCTTGTGGGTACCAACCGGGCTACCAACAGCTGGAGAACAGCTATCCCCCACCTGCTGGAGGACGGCAGCTAGGCAGCAGGTTTGATAGATATAAATTTCCGATAAGTTACTTTGCGTGTAAATGGACAGTCACAATCACATTAGTGATGAACTTGATGGTAGATAATAACGCTCGATCAGAGAAACATTTCTAGATTGAAGAGTGTTCTCTTCCTGGACTTTTCTGTAGTTCTCGCAATCAATCTGCTTGCTGATACTCAATAGATGTGGAAACGTCTATTTCATTTTCGCCATCAGAGCCGCATGCAGTAAAAGTTACATGTAAAGTACATCATCACAGGGTAGCTTGGTAAGCAGTGATAATGGCCATCATCATCTCTCCTCAATCCTAATCATCCACGGTTGCCTCATTTGCCGCGTTACTGTTGCGCGCCACGCATCTGCTGCCAGCCAGAATGTACCGATCGTCATACTGATAGCTCAAAGTGGCTAAGCCGTCTCGAATCTCGCCGCTTCATAAATCCTCTCGGCCATGATACCCTCATGAGTCAACATCCATACTCTCGCCCTCGGCAGGTACCTCGGAGACACTGATGAAGTTGCTAAGCTCCTCCTTCTTGACGATCTTGTCATTAAGCACAGCCGTTGTGCCCCTGGCGAACTTGTAGCTTTGCAGCTTCTTTGTCCTCTCGTTGGGCTTGATGTAGTTGCGCAGCAGTCTCGTCTTGTCAGCTGTGATAACGGCCACATCAACGTTGCTGCCCGATCCCAGATCATTCCAGATACCGGCTTGGATCGCATCACTGCACAGCTTGATCGCCTGTGCCTCGTCGAGCTTGCTCTGCCACTGCGTCTCAAACACCGACATGGCGGCCAGCGATCCTGAGCCCATGGTGACATATGGGAGCTTGTCGGTGCTACCGTGTGCGTGAACGGTGAACAGGTGGGTGCCAGTGGGGTCGACACCGGCAACGACGAGGTATGCACCAATGTGGCCCTGGTATTGGAAGAGGTGTTGCTTAAGCATGGTCATGCATGTAACAACTCGAGGCTTGCGGCCTGTTGATAGAGAGTGTAGCTCCAGCTGAGACGAGATAATGGCTGTTGTGAATTCCGTGTCGGCTGCTGTACCAGCTCCGGCACACCAGATCTGAGGCGAGATGTAGTGAAGCTTCTCGCAGTTCTTGTCTGCGACGATCGGGCCGCTCGTTGCTCGGGTGTCGGCGGCAATCTGTTTGTAATGCGGGGGTCAGTAAGCTTGTCTGTTGCTCCTAACGAGCTTCTTGCGGTTCATTGCAAGCAGCTCAGTTGCAGGAAGAATCCCTTACCACCACACCGCCCTCAAAGATGCATCCGACGATAGTGGTACCTGTGCTGGTGGCTTTGGGAAGCGGCACTCCGCGGGCGTGCAATGCATTGTTGCGGTTGACGTTGGAGAAGTCGAAACCAGGCATCTTTAATACTGGGATCTATAGATCTATCGCTTTTTGTGTCCCCTTCAACGTTTTGATTGAGGAAGCGGTTTGGGATTTTGGTGGTAAGTTTAGCGGGGGATGGTGGTGGTGGCCGTTGGATGAAAGTATGAAGTCGGCGGTGATATCTAATGGGGTACGCATTCGCGGTAGCCTTGTCGCGGGAGCTCCAAGCTAGGTTGAGATGGGTGGATCAAGCTGGGTGGTGGGTGCAAGCGGCTGTAGGCGGTGACATAAGCAACTGGAGGTTCAAGTCCCAGACCAAGTACCGCCTGTGTCACGTGACTCATGCACTTGTCATTCTGTATGAAGCTTGAGGCCTTCAAACATTATAACCTACCGTCTCTCATTGCTGAAATGTAATATTCGAGACCGCTAGATTATGAGACCGTCCATGTTATTTTAATTATCAGGCTATTGGTTCTGTGGAGGGTATCAAAATAAGATATTTTTTCCTCACATAATACACGGAACCCAGCTCAAAGATGCAATCCGCCATTAACATCGTTCTGCTCATCCCCCTCAGCCTCTCGCATCCTTTCCTCCAATGCTTGACGTAGCTGCTCATCCGTTAGCCTGCCACCTCCCGAGCTTGCTGAAGCTGGTAGTGTGTCCATGTGGATTTGTCCGTTTCTAATCGTGCCCATTTGGATTGTTCCATCCCTCCAAGCCTCCGAGAGTCCACTGAACCGATCATCAGTGGTACCTTGGCCGTTGACTGTCGATGTGGTGGTGTTGTTCGTTGCAAGTTCGGCATTGCTGCCAGGCGCAGCGCTCTCCGTGGTTTGCCCGCCCCTCTGGCCCCTCTCTTCCGCGCTTTCGAATTCAGTCCAGCTGCAACCCCGGTTCTCTTCAACCTCGACGCGCACAAGCCGGATACGCTCCTGCATGCGCTCAATGACACCCTCGTTTTCCTTGATGGCGTCGATACAGTCCTGGTCCGGCTGTGCTGTGCCATCTCCTCCATGCACTGGCTCCTTTCCTTCTGCGAATGGCCTGAGCTGCTCGTTGGAGTAGTCCAGATGCGCGATAGAGTTGCGAATTTCTAGGACTTTGAGGTGAAGACCTGCCAACGAGAGTTCTTTGATGGCCTCTGCAAAGCGGGCTGGTGATATAGGCAGGGTTTCAGATGACATGGCGATCGTGTAGTGTCGAGACCCAGGGAGATACAAAGATATCAAGGGGTACGGAGCTACAACTTGGCTTTGACTGCAAAGTTACAGCTAAATAGTTGAGGGCTTTTGGAATTTTGGTGTGCAAGGTCAAAGCTGCTCAAGTTTCAGTCTCAAATTCTCAACTCTCATGCCTCCACCACGAAGTCTCAACACATTACCAGTACCTTCTGTACCTGCCTGGGAAGAGGTACGTAATGTACGCAGTAGTAGCACATCGCTACCTATGGTGGGGTACAGTACAACAGTGCCAAGGAGTCTATGATTTTGCTATGAGTGGGTCGACAGCACATAATTATGTGGGCCCTTACCACCGTGCCTGAACCGCGCCAAAGTTTTTGCTAGTGAGTGTCGCCGAGAGCGGAACATATCGATTGTGCATCTCGTCATCATCACAGCAATTATAACCAGAAGATGCCAATAGACGCCTGGCTGCGCACATAGCGGCTCCCGTCTCGAACGCCATGAGCCAGATTTACTCGCTCGGCCTTGCTCTCCCTCGGCCGAGCTTGTTATGCCTGGGTGTTCAAATCGCCTCGGGCAGCTCCATCTCAAATGCTCTTCCACAATCACTCACAAAGGCTACTAGACGATACAGATCGACATGTCCGACATCAACAAGGTGGTCCTCGAGCATTCGATTCTTGACTTCGAAAACACGACCATCGGCATTTACTGTCTTTGCCTCCGAAAACAAAACATTTAAAGCGCCCACACCCAACGCCCGTTACATATCTTTATATTCCGACGAGAAAAAGGGGCCCTTTAACAAGGTCATTACCCACTATGTTGAGCTGCCGCCGAGTTATACCGACCATGATGGGCTGCCATTCTCCAAGAAGGGCGACCTTTCGCAGGATGAGGTCTTCAAGGTTTTCGGCACTGGCCTCGAGTCACCCAGGGCGAACAAGCTGCTGCGCATATTGCATGGCCGTCGGGTAGCTGGCACATTGGGTGATCCAACTCTGGCGCGGAATCTGGCAGGCTACCACCAAAAGCACATTGACACTGCACTTGCCTACCTTCGTAGCAAGCTACCGGTGGACGAGGTCATTAATGCCGGTTTGCAAGCCGAGGATGAGCTCGCAAGGCTAGAGGAGGAGGCAGAACTTGCTGCTGAGCAACAGAATGAAGCAGACGTAGATGCGCTCATCAAAGACTCGAATCTAGAGAGATGGCAGAGGAAACTGGCCAGAGAGAAGCCTCAGGATGACGTATACGGTGTCAGTGTCCAGGAGACAATCCGAGCACGCAACAAGGCAATTGCCGATGCGGCGGAAAGGGAGCGTGCCGAGCAGAAGCGGCTTGAAGACGAGGAATGGGCCAGGCTCAATCCCGCCGGCACAAAGCTGGCCACGCTCCCCGAGCAAGCACGAGACTGGACACCGGTAGAGCAGGAGAAGTACATGGAGTCCAAGGCCAAGCTGGAGGAATATACCAAGCGTGCGACATCGGACATCCAAGAACCGCCGGAAATGGGCCATTGGGAACGCTTCGGATCCTGTATTCTGACGGCAGGAGCTGTTGTTGTCGTCGGGCTCATTTTTGCGGCAGTCTACAAGCCTCCACCGCCAGAGTATCGCGTCTGGCGCGATATCCCGCCGGCCGCAGCAACGCTTGCAGCGCTCATAGGTGCAAACTTCATAGTCTATGCGGCTTGGAAGTTCCCGGTTTTGTGGAAAACTCTGAATAGGATGTTTATCTTCACGCCGGCCATTCCGACTTCCTTTGCCAGCATCGGAAATGCATTCTCCCACCAGAAATTCTGGCATTTGGCGAACAACATGGTCTTTTTGTGGCTGGTCGGAACGCGTCTCCACGACGATATAGGTCGCGGGGCTTTCCTGGCCACTTATTTTGGCACCGCCTGCTTAGCTTCGGTATCAGCAGCGATGGTCCGCATCATTGCGTTGAAGCAAATGACATTCAACAGCCTGGGCGCCTCTGGCGTTGCCCTCGGCTTGATAGGAGCCTACTTCACCATCCACAGGTCGGACGATATCCACGTCTGGCTGCTGCCAGAATATGCCGTCGTCCCCGGATATGCGTTCCTTGCCATGGCATACTTGTACACCCTTGTTCCACTTTTGGGGTTGAGAAAGGGTCCTCGAAAGCACCAGATTGACTTTTGGACTCACTTTGCCGGATTGGTGGTTGGCACTGCGTACGGTGGCTATTTCAGCCGGAGCCTGGGCTTCGACAACGCGGCTTCCGTCAAGAACCAAGCCAGGATAGAGATGGCGAACCCTCACAAGGCTTTTGACATATCCGAAACCTCTGCAGAGGAACAAGCGCGGCCAGATCCCACGGTAACAGCGGCATCCAAGTGAGCGGGGTCGAAATTTGATCCATGCTGTAAGAGAGCATCAGAGCAAGGCGTTTCTGCCCAGTCATGGTGGCATTTTTTGGATGGCTTTCATAGAATATGGGTGTCTTTTTAAAACATGTATACCTACCTAAACAGAAGGACAAGCTTCATGTACACTATTTGGTTGTTGATGCCAATTGTACCACCATATTAAGATTTCTTTTTGTTCACACAAACCACATCAAGGAATGTGCTGCTTCATAACAATATAAAATATATCGACCTGAGATGAGGTGATGCCTTTACGAGGCAGGCATAAAAATTTGACTCTACACACGCAGTGGAACCTGTGTAAAACGAATAACAAAAATAGCCGGACAAGAACGAAAACACACAACCCTGAAGATTCCCAAGTGGTCAACCATCTGAGACCAGATATCAAATCACTCATACAAGGTATAATCGCATTTAAATTTATTGATTAGGAGAGCTATGTATTTTGGAGTGGGTAGCGTTGATAGGTGGTGTAAGCGAGCTGTACAGCTTTGATTTCGCTCCCAGCGCTGAGTAAGCGCTATAAATTATGTGTAGCCCAGATCTCTCTGGTTGCAACACCATGCAGCTCCCCTCTCAAACTTGAACCAATTCATCCCCCGCCCAAGACTGCTTGTCGTTCTATATACCAACGCAGACATAGTACTCTGGCCACAGCTTGCCGCACTCCTCGACCCCAGGGTTCCATTTGTAAAAGTCACTAACAATTGTGCAGGTTAGCAATCAGAAATCTTCATTCTTTTTTTTTTTTTCTTTTGTGTGTTTTCAGGTGAAGACTTACGTCAGCTCGATGCCCGCCGAGTTGGCAATGACCCAACACCCGTCGCCGGACTGAACAAAGTAGAACTTGCGGCAGCCGGATATCATGCCCGGCTGGGTGGGTGTGGGCGTCGCTGGGGGAGGGGAAGCCGTGGTGGAAGTCGGCGGCACGACAGTGGCCGTACTCGTGACTCCGGGTAGCGTCGCGGTCCGCGTCGTAGGAGTGTCGGGCACGGCGACACAGTACCAATAGTCGGCCTTGATGCTGTTCTCACACGATGAACCGACGGCGGGGTTCCACTTGATAAAGTCGAAAAGCGAGAAGCGGCCGAAGATGAGCACAAATTGCTCGCAGGTCCAGGTCGGGCCGGTGGCTTTGAACCAGGCCCGACAGTCAGACACGATGCCGGCTTCGACGGGCGATGGCGCGCTCGTCTCGACGGGAGGCTCGGGGATGAAGTTCTCCACCAGTATGCAGTAGTAATAGCCCAGCCACAAGCCGTCGCAGTTGCCGTTCAGGAAGGGGTGCCACGCCAGGAACTGCGCCTGCGTGATGCTGTCGTGCTTGGCCACCACGTCGCGGCACGTCTCTCCCGGCTGGGTCAAGTAGTACTCTACGCAGTCGGTGGGTAGCGGCCCCTGGGCCGGCGAAGGCGCAAAGTTGTTGTCGACGGGCGGCAGCTCCACGGCCGTCGGGATCACCATGGGCGGGACGGTGGCGTTGTTGGTGACCGTGGGGAAGTCGATGGAGATTTGCGTCTGCGGCTGGATCCCGACGCAGACGTACTTGTACAGGCTGAGGCCCATGCAGTCGGACCCGACGGCCGGGTTCCAGAGGAAGAAGTCCTCGATGCCCATCCAGCTGCCGTGCTGCAGGACGATGGCCCGACATGATTCGCCCGGCATCACGAGGTGCCAGTCGTTGCAGTACGAGGGCTGACCTGCCTGTGTGTTCTTGGGTGGCCACTCCTCGGTCGGGACCGTGGGCGTCGTGATGTTGAGGTCCGTCACGGGGTGGTTGAAGGTGTATGAAGGAGTTGAGACAGGCGGCAGCACAGAAGTCGAGACGGCAGAGGTTGTCCGCGTGGCAAAAGTGGTCCGGACGGATGCCGAAGTGGTCGGGACGGCAGTGATGCTGGCGTCGACCGATACGCAGTAGGCGTAGTCGGGCCAGAAGAACTGCAGACAGTCGCTCGAGACCGCCGGGTTCCACTTGAGGAACTGCGCCAGGGTGATCTTGTATCTCGCCGCCACATTATCACAGTTGTCGCCAGAGCCAGAGATGACAATATGCCATTTGTTGCAGTTCGGCGCCGTGCCCGGTTGGGTAGGTCCCGGCGGTGGGACGGCCTGCGAGGAGACGAGAATCGGATAAAATACAAGCAGTCCGAAGACTACGGAAGCCAGAGTCGTTTGTCTCGTCGACATTTTGGACGCCTCAAAGTTTGGTGATGGTTTAGAGACGACCGACTGACTGACTACCTGACTTTTTTCGATAGGAAAAAGGGGTATTTGGCCCTGCCGGCAAGGCCGTGGACGTTGTCCACCTAAGGTTTTGTCATGTTATGCTATATCAGCTACCTACCTGCCTATGTTCTGGGCTTACATGCACGGCTAATTTCCGGAGCTACTACATAGGGGTCGCAATCAGGGTCGCATCGTCGGACAGTAGATGGGATACTGTGTCAGCGTCGCGATGAAAAAAAGGTGTGGTTATTTCCGGCTCACTACACCCATTGAAATTGTTGCCTGGTGATGCAAAAACTTGATCTAGACTTGAGGAATTCGAGACTATTGAAAAGAGATATATTAATTTGGCTGACGGCTATGTGCCTGGCCGACCGTGCCATCAAGCACCTAACCGACGACCCGATCGACGACCCGATCGATATTCAGGGTCCGGAATGCTTATCGTCAAAGTCAATTCTTTTCAGATACCTTGGCTTCCCGCTCTTTTTCTGTCTGATTCAAGGCTAGATATCCAACCTCTTGACTTTCTTTCACATAGGTACAGAGCAGCACAAAACACAGCACAGCACCTGTTCAGCCCCCCAAGACAAGACCCGTCAACAGCAAGCATGCTGCTCGCAACGTACTCCATCTTCCTCGCCGTCCTCGCAGGAGTGCATCCCGTCCAAGGCGGAAGCGCAGCCTGGCAACCACAGCTTGGTCACCTCGCCAAACGCGACGTGGTGATCCAAGCCGACCCGTCGGGCCACGCGGTCAAGGACGCCCTGGTCCGGCGTCACCTGGCTGTCAAGAAGCGCTACCTGACCATCGACCCCAACTTGGGCGACGCCAGCCCTTGGCCCGACAAGACCATCAACTACTGCTACGAGTCCAAGGCGGCCAGGAAAAACCTGCACAAGGACTTTGTCGAGGCGTCCAAGATGTGGAAGACGGCCGGCCTCGCCGCGGGCGTGTACAAGTACAAGGAGGTGGCTAGCCCGGGCTCGCCCTGCACCGGCCACGCGGACCGCGCCAAGATCCTCGTCGTGCGCATCACGCCGGGAGACCCTCCGGAGGAAGGGGAAGATACTCCGGAGGAAGGCGAGAACCCAGCGGGTTGGGCCACTCTTGGCATCGAGCCGCTCAATGCCGACTCCAGCTACAAGGGGCCCGAGATGTACATCAACACGGACCTGCGCTACAAGGGGAGCGGGGAAAGCCGGTCGCGCTTCGTCGGAACCGTGGCGCACGAGCTGGGCCACGTTTGGGGCCTGTACCACGAGCACCAGAACCCCCTGTTTTGGGAATTGCCCTACTCTTCGTCAGACGGCAAGGTCTTTGGCAAGAACTGGTTCTGCCAGAAGGTCCGCGGCTACCAGAGGTCGGTCGACTTAATCAAGAGCAAGTTCCCCAACGACGCTGCCGAGGTGCAGCACCAGACGGAAAACATGTGCAGGTGGGCCTCGTTTGCAAAGGACTATAAATTCCCCGGCGCAGACTACCTCCCCGAGCAGTCGACGGCCGGCAAGTTCTACCCGGCCGACATCCCGAGGCGGGCCGCCACCAACGAGCACGTCGATTGGGCCTCCGTCATGATATACGATGGCGAGGACTTTCTGCTCAAGAACGACGGGTCCGAGGTTTACGAGAACAACAGGCCGTCCCAGGCCGATGTTCTCGGCATCAGGCGCATCTACGAGGATAGCTTTTCTTCCCACGAGTTTCCCACCCTGGCCAACTCCAAGAAGAGCAAGTGGTATACGAAATGGAAGGATATGGTAAATCGCGCAATTTGCAAGGTTAAAGGATAAGGTGCCATGTGCAGAGTATATAGTAGGTAGATAGCAAAGTGGCTGGCAGATAAGCGGGGCGCCAAACAGCCAAAATCCAGCAACTTTGCAATAAGTTACCAATCTCAGAGTTTATACCAACAACGCAGAATCTTTAGAAAGTACTTTCAAGTTGGTGCACTTGAAGTTTTGAGGGAGATTTTGCTGTCTTGCTTTTACTGTCACCCACTTTTGATAGTTACCGAGGTATTTATGAGGCAGGTGGACAAGTTAGTCTGGCTTCAAGATGTGATTAGGTAGATGGGGGAAATATATGGTTTGTATACAACTTGCTACCGTAAGGTATCTAGACAAAACACAAACCCCCAACTCAAAGCTCCTCCCTCTTCCTCCTCTGCGCCACTCCAGGATTGTACCCCTGATCCCACTTCCAACCCACCACATCCTCCGCAACGACAGCCTTGGGGCGATTGAGGTTGGAACCCAGCGCGTTGATCATGCTCCCGTCGTCGAGGTCAATGGCCCAGACCATGGTCCCTCCGAGACACCTCCGGTTGGCATAGTCCTGCTTAATCTTGAGCGTCTCGACATCGTCAAACGACACCCACTGATCCGTGTCCCACGTCACAATCTTGACGGCCGCCGCGGCGTCGTACGTCACCTTGCCGCCGTTCTTGATGATCTTGTTGATTTCGGCCACGGACAAGACGCCGGGTGTCCCGGTGCACTCGCCGCCCTTGGCGCCGTCGGTGAACTCGCAGCCTGCCGACATGCAGTTTGGGTCCTTCATGGTGAAGCCTGGAGTCGAGAGTTGGTCAGATATTGGCTGGGAGGTTGGACATTAAGACTTGACAAAGACTCACTCCGTCCATAGAAGCCCAATCCCAAGTTCACCCGGGCAGGGTTGATGTTGTTTCGCCACAGCAGCTCAAGACCAATCTGGATCTCGGTGAGATTGGTGTGCGCAAATGCATAGGGGCCGATGGAATTGACGGTTTTATCCCACACACCATCTGCCAATCGAGGTTAGAGTTAGTTACAAATGGCTTAAAACAACAACACAAGAAATCTGCAAACGAAAAAAAGGCCTCTTACGAATGTCATAGGTCATGACGTTGAAAAAGTCGAGATGCGGCTCAATCTTTTGTAGGTCAAAGCCTCGAAGGTACCAGTAAGAGGCCGGGAGTGTTATGCTTAGTCCGTAGCGTTTGCCGCTCGCATTGAGGGCCATGCGGAGCCGAGAGATCATGGTCACATAGTTTTCGAAATCTTCTGGGACACCTCCACGGTCCTCGGCGACGGGGTACTGTAAAGAAGAAAAAAAAGCAACTGGTCAGCTGTGTCTGTCGTAGGAATGACACGCACACTCGAGCTTACCTCCCAGTCCAGGTCCACCCCGTCAAAGTCATGCAGGGCCAGGAACGAAACCAACGACTGAAAAAACGCATCCTGCGACGCCGTGGAGCGCGCCATGTCGGAAAAGGCAGTGCGCCAGGGGCCCGGGTCGTTCATGGCCCAGCCGCCGATGGCTATCCACACCTGCAAGCCCGGCTGCTTGTTCTTGAGCGCCGCGACGGCGTCGTAGTGAGAGCCCACCTCGGCGTCCATGTCGGCGACGTGAAAGGTCTTGGGGTCGATGAGGGCAAACGAGTAAAAGATGTGGGTGTAGTAGCCCAGCGGGATCTCGGACGGCTTCATCGTGTTGCAGGACCGCTGGGCCATGTTCCAGCCTTCGTAGTACCCGATTGTGATGGCGTCCGACGTCCTGCTGCCGCTGCCGCACTCGGGAGACGCCACGACCTTGCCGCCGCAGAAGCCCGGCGTGGTTCCGCAGAAGCCAAACTCTGAGCAGCACACGTTCAGGGGGCAGGTCGATGCGTTGGACCACTCAATGCCCCATCCCGGGTCGCATTCGCTCTTGTAGTGACAGGTGGAGACGCATCCTTCTCCGCAAAACGTTGGCCCCAAACCGCACACGCCCAAGCCAGTTTTGGGGTCTCTGTTGTTGATACAGTCAGTAACCTAGGTAGTTACATATCGGTAACAAAGAAAAAAAAGGGGGAGTACTCAGATAAGGTAGGTAGATAGATACTCACAGCTGGCCGCAGCATCCCAACGCGCAACCCTTGGTCTTGGAACAAGTATAGTCTTCCTCTGCTGCCGAGACATCGCCCGAGATTCGAGCTTGACTGAAGAAAGTGGTGTCATTGACTCTCTGCGCCTGTGCCAGCAACACCAAGGTCAATGCAAGACAACCAAGGAGGATGACTAAAGACGGCATCTTGTTGGTTTGATCGTGATGTGAAGAACTGGCCGGGTTGAGCAGAATAGCAAGATTTGACGCTCTAGCTAAGGTATCAAAGGAGAAGCTTGTCACTTGAGGGCCGACCCGGGTTAAGTCTTGACATGGGGAAGCTCTCTGATGCAGGAACAGTGACCAAACGACCCCTGAAGCACCCTTATCGGGCGGATGGCCAATTGATTTTTTGTTCTCCTCATAGGCAACCGATTTTCGCCTCCAAAGTCAGCAGCAATTTTAACTTTGCATATATTTTCTGTCAGCTGAGACATCAATAGTGGAAGTAATCACGGACCGGGTCGTCGGCTGGCACCGTATGAATTGAAATGCTCGGAAAATTCACCACTTTCGTTGGATGCTGACCACCCACCCATTTTTACCAAGATAACCAGGCTGTCGAGCTTGTCTGGACTTCAATACTTGGCGGATATCAAAGTCCTCGAGTCAAGATGATAAATCCAAACCCGAAGAAGACGAACTCATGGGTGTTAAGAGCTCATCTTTCCGGGGTTTGATCAAGCCCCTTCATCTTGCTACCTCTTCATCTCTCCGTCTCTCTTTTTTTTCTCTACAACATAGTAGCAGCTCGGCCGACAAGAGACAGACATAATGCTTCTCATTTGGTGCTTTGCGCTTTTGTTCTTGGCACGGGGGGCCAGGGCCGAAGAAGTCGACTTCAGCTTCATTGAGAAATGGGCCGCCATCGGAGATAGCTATACAGCTGGCGTAGGCTCCGGCAATCAGCTGGGATCCTATCTCTCCAAGACGTGGCAGTGTTCGCGTTCTAGTTATGCCTACCCCGAGATTGTCAACAAAGCCCTGGGCGGATCGGTAAAGAGCTACCAGTACCTGGCTTGCAGCGGAGATCGCACCGACGGGATAGAGAAGCAGGCAAAAGCCCTCGAGGGTGATCTCGACCTGGTCGTACTGACAGCTGGCGGAAACGACCTGTGCTTGGTAAGTTTAGCCTTTGTATTGCTGGAAAAGATCTAGGTCATTTGTTAACACCATGGCATTGATGCCCCTTGCCAGGCTGGCATGATCAAGGAGTGCGTTTTTCTCCCGTACAGTGAAGAAAAGTGCGACGCAGTCCTGAGCAAGGCGCAGAGCAACGTCAACTCCATCTTGAAGCCAAACATCCGCAAGGTGTTGGATGCCCTAGAGGACAAGATGAAAAAGGACAGCATCGTCATCTACAATGGGTACGCACCCTTCTTCAACACAGACAACGAAGACTGCGCCAACAAGCAAACCTGGGCCATCCGAGAGTGGAACTTTACGAGCTACATAGGCGTCAAGGGACTCCCCTTGACCATTGAGAGGCGCAAGAGGTTCAACGCACTCGTCGGGGACATCAACAAGGCGATAAGCGAGGTCGTCGAAGAGTACGATGGACACAAGAAGTACCGCATCTCCTTCTCGGATTGGAGCGAATGGCCAGGGATCGTGGATGGTCAAATGTGCTCGCCCAGTGACGACACGGGCAAGTACCCCAACCCCAAGCAACCCATGATGCAGTTCTTCAAACCCGACACCCACTTGGTGGACGATGACGAGAACACGCCGGTCCACGACGAGTTCAAACGCGGCTTCGCCGTCGAGTCGCTCGATATGTCCCTGAACCCACCAATTATTGCACGGGACACCCTCGCCGCCGACTGCCCGGGGGACGGGAGCGGATTGGCGCTGCCCTTCAACATGGGGCTTCCGGATTCCTTCCTGGCAAACTTCCACCCCAACGAAAACGGCCACGAGACCATGGCGGCGGCCACGCTCGAGATGATCGCCTGGACTCGGGCCAAGATCCTGGGCAAGGAGTCGTGCAGCGGCGAGGACCAGGACGACTTCAAGTGCTGGTCGTCGGACGGGCTCGACTTCCCGCGGCCCTACGCCGGGTGGGAGCGGCTGGACAAGACGTACCGCGAGTTCTGCGACAATGTGAAGGCGCCCGACAACACCGTCAACTGGGAGAAGGAGGAGAGCTACCTGGTGGGGACGGTGGAGGAGCACCGCTTCAAGGTGAAGCTGAGCGACCGGGCGTCCGAGTGGAGCAAGGACGAGTGCCTCGAGGCGTTCAAGCGCATCATACACAGCTGCGACAATGGCGGCGACAGCAACAAGCAGAATCCGATGAACTGGAAGTACGGCGGCAAGTACAAGCGCGGCTCGACGACGTACGAGCTGTACCCAAAGTGGGAGCGGCCGACGCACACGCGGGCCGACGGCATGTGCGCCTACACCAACAACTACGTCTTTTACGAGTACCGCATGATGGGCAAGGGCTGGGCCGGCTGGGAGTGGGGCAAGGACACGCTGCTGTCGGCCCTCAAGGGTTGCAAGCTCCTGACGCCGACGGCCTGGACCTTTGAGTACTGCGCGCCCAACGGCATCAAGTGCGACGGGTACGATTGGTACGCCATTTGGCACAGCACCATCGGCGTCAACGGTCGGTGCATGGACGCCATGAACGTCGTGGCCAAGTCGGCTGGCGGGTACTTTCACAAGTACAATGATGGTAACGGAAAGTACGAAGATGGTGGGTGCTCCGAGTCGACAGCGACCTTTCCTTTGTGATGCTACACGATTGGGTTAGTTTAGTGTCTGTCTTCCAACTCGATAGTTTGTGGCAGAAGTTTTCATGCCACTTTTGGATTGAGCCCGGCGCATGTCGTCCCCACAAATAAAGCCAAGGCAGACTTGGCCGCTAATCTGGCATCATCTACGTCATCGTTTCGAGGTCAGAGTATAAGATGAATCTGTGACCTGCAACGAACTGGACAACTAGCTACATTGGCCTAGCATGACCCTGGAATTGAGTAGGAAATGGCTCAATTCTTGCTTGTAGTGATTGCGGTGAATTCTAACTTTGGCTAAAAGCTTGGTGCTCGTGGCTAATGAATCGAAGCTGGTCACGCCGGGCTTCCAAAGCAAGCCAAGGGGAAGCCAATGTTAGCTACCGCTGCCGTCTGTTCTCCAGCATCCGTCATCCCTACAGTAATGTTCCGGCTGATACTGATCCAAACCCAGACTGCTGGTACACAAACTCAATCATCAAACAGAAACCATCTAATCCCGTTTTTTTTTTTTTTTTTTTGCAACGTGGACGCGCATCAAAGGGTCCTGAAAATGACCAAAAAACGCAACTGTACTGTACACCGCAGGTGGTTTTTTTTTTGCCAAGGTGCCTATAAAACAGGCTTTTTGAGGTCGTACGTGATGAAGCGAAAAAAACGTGGTCGCACCCTGACAATTGCTACAGGGACAATGGCCAATGAGTTCGTTTTAATTTTCCTTGGAAGCCCAGGCGAGAAAACCACTTTCCATTTGATGTAGTAGCGTGGTTTGGCATGGAGGATTTGATGCCCCTAATCCTTGCTTGCTTCTTGCTCACCTGCAAAAGGGAGCTGATCATAATCCAACGCGTACCCTCCTCCTCCACCAGATCGATCTGCTCAACCAGCCCAGTGCGTGCCGTTGTTGTGTTGTTTTTGCTGCTCTCCCTCTCTTTTCCAAAACCCCCCCACTTTTGTCAATTGTCTTGGTGATTTTTGCCCATTCTTGTCCTTTTCTGATCAACTACGACGTAAGTCGCATTGCACGGAGCAACTCAGAAAAGGGTCGCGAATCCCCGTCGCGTTACTCAAGCTCCCCTCGGAGCTTCCTAGTCAAGGTAGGATTCCTTAGCTGATTGCCCACCCGTCCCGCCAGGCACCTCTGGAACATGAACCAGGCTTCACAAGCCTCACCCTGGTTTTTGACGCTCATCATCTCCAGTGCCGTTTCCACAAGCAACAGAGGCGCTCCACTCAAACCATAGCACCATCCATGTACCTGGGATACCTACCTTAGGTACCTTGGCTAAGGTATAATCACCGAGTCTTGCGCAACCGCGGAATGTGTCTTGGGGTCTTTCTCCCGACCAACAAGACGCGAAAGCTGCGTGCCTAGCTCTTGACCTACCTGCCTTTGCAGTCTTGGGGATTTTTTGTTTGCTGCAACTTTGCTGACATTGTTTGCTGTACACCAAGACAGGGATCCATCCGGGAATCATCGTTTTGACCTGCAGCGATCATGGCGGACCCACAGGCGACTCACGCCCACGAGCAACACGACGACCTCCCGGCCGAAGAGCAGCAGCACAGAAACCCATACTCTTCCGCCAACCGATGGAGGCACCAGGAGTCGTCCAAGTTTGCGCGCCACGCCGCGGCCGCCCATGCGCAGGGCTCTGCGCCCCAGCCGCGCGAGCCCGAGAACCACAGCAACTCGGCCGACCTCGCCGCCTTCCTCAACAAGACGCGCATAACACCGGCCGAGGGTGCGGAGGCCGGAGGCTCATCGCCTAAGGACCCCGAGACCAAGTTCACTCCCATCGTCGTTGGCGCCGCCGAGGCGCGCAAGGAGGCGGGCACCGCGGACCACCCCGATGTATTCACCAGCCAGCCTGAGCCCAAGGGTGACGGCAAGGAGGTTGCCTGCGGGCCGCTGCTCAACTATCGGCGCATGGAGGCCGGGCGCTGGCTTGGCAGTGTCTTGATTGTTACAAGAGGTGGTGGAAAGGTTCAGCAGCACACCCCGACGTTGGTCATCCGGAAGCTTGGGCCCCGGGTCGCCGCCCCTAATGGAGTTGTCCCAGCCGGCACAGAGGTAGAGGCTGCTGCAAAGGGACCGTCTCAACCTGACGACGTCACAGATGCAGAGACGGCGGAGGTTTCAAAGCCAGAAGCTGCCAATAATACCGCGCCGGCCCAGACTACTGTTGCGGAAAGCACTCACGACGCCCCGGCGCAACAAGAGGGGTCGCCTGTCACGGGGTACTGTCTATACTCGGACCCGCGCAACACCTTCTGGCGCTTTGATATTGATGTCCCAGTCGAGAGTGAGGAGATGAGGTGGGAGTATACTCTGCCTGGCTTGCACTTCATCAGCAAGACCAAGCCCCAAAGGAGCATCTTTCATGTCCCGGCAGCATCCGAGTCGATGCGCATCATGTTCCATTCATGCAACGGTTTCAGCGTGGGGACCGATGAGGAGGCATGGAGCGGTCCGGCGCTGTGGAACGACGTTCTCCGTGTTCACGAGGAAAGGCCATTCCACGTTATGATTGGCGGCGGTGATCAGATCTACAATGACGGAATCCGTGTGGACGGACCGCTTCGCAAGTGGACGGATATCGGTAACCCGAAGAAGCGCCGTGATCATCCATACCCCGAGAGCCTGCGCCAGGAATGTGACGATTACTACCTCAAAAACTACATCCGATGGTAAGTACTCCAACTCAGCATTTGTGGAGGTTTGGAATCTGGGCAGGCCGGGAAACTAACCGCTCGAATCTCAGGTATTCGATATTCCCCTTTGCAAATGCTAATGGGCAGATTGCTCAACTCAACATTTGGGATGACCATGATGTAGGTTTATACCATGAGGTTTTACAGCCCATATCCACTCACAGCTGACATGTTATCAATCTTGCCAGATTATTGACGGTTTTGGTTCATATACCGATCATTTTATGCAATGTGATGTAAGTGTACTGCGCGTATTGTGCTGCCTTTATCAAGCTATATCGGCAATGCCTCGAAATGTTGCTAACAAACTCAAAGGTTTTCAGGGGTATCGGTGGCACAGCCCACAAATACTATCTTTTGTTCCAGCAGTAAGTTGCTCCTTATGTTGTTAGCTTGGGTCGTTTTGGTCTATGGCGCAATACACATTGGCCTTGGACTATTGCTACCCCTCTGGTGGAGAGATGCTGATTCGGCTTTGACAGCCATCTACCGCCTCCCGCATCAACATACACATCCGATGTCGCCGCTGTCGAGAGGGCACCTGAGGGCGGGGTCCAAGATCCCAACCAACTTATGGACACTTACGTGGCGCCACGCATGACTGAATCACAATACATCGTGGGAAACAAGCCTGGGGTAAGCTCATCCCCTAAGACCGGACTCGGCCATGACCAGCACTGACTTTGGATGCCTCTGCAGCCCTATGTAGCCGAACACTCGCACAACATGTATTCACGTCTGGGTGCACGAATGGCCTTTGTCGGCATCGATGCTCGGACGGAGAGAACAAGGCACCAGGTCAACTACCCAGAGACATACGACTTGATCTTTAGTCGCTTGCGAGAAGAGTTGAGCGCCGCCAAGCAACAGGGCCAACCCATTCGGCACTTGATAGTGCTTCTGGGTATCCCCATCGCCTATCCGCGTCTCACCTGGCTTGAGAACGTCTTCTCCAGCCCATTTCTTGGCCCGCTCAAGTTGCTGAACAGGCGGTTCGGGTTTGGAGGTGGCTTCTTCAATCATTTTGACGGCAGTGTTGACCTGCTGGATGATTTGGATGACCACTACACGGCGCGAACACACAAGCGAGAACGAAACAGCCTCATTGAGCGGCTGCAGGGTGTTTGCGCCGAACACTCTGTCCGCGCCACCATCTTGGGCGGCGACGTTCACCTGGCGGCATTCGGTCGCTTCTACTCCAACCCGAAGCTCGGGATCCCCATTGAGAATGATCACAGGTACATTCCTAATGTGATCTCGTCAGCCATTGTCAACAAACCTCCCCCGGCAGCGGTCGCAAATCTACTTGCACGCCGCAACAAGATCCACCATTTGAACCGCGACACAGACGAGACGCTGTTGAAGTTGTTCGACAAGGACCCGGGCGAGTCCAGCAAGACAGCCGGGCACAACAATGTGACCATGCCCAGTCGCAACTTTGCAATCATCACTGAGAACTCGGCCAACAATGGGAGCCATCAACAAGCCGCGGGATCGGGAGCTACACACCTCGCTCCCCCGGGGGCTGCGAATGGCACAAATGGCACAAACGCCAGTGCTGCCAACGGAAACACGAGCAATACCCACTTGGCTCCTCCGGGATCGTCCGCTGGTGCTAGCGCCATCACCTCGGCAGCTTCGTCGGTCCGCTCGCAGGTCCCCGGCAAGGACGGGCACTACCCGATCAGTGCAGGCGAGACGGGATGCGGTACGACCCACCGCGCCGCGACGGCAAAGCACGGCACGGCGACGGACGGCAGCCTGGACGTCTGCATCCGCGTCGAGATTGACAACTCGGACAAGAAGGGCACCACGCAGTCGTACGGCCTCTCGATCCCGGTCCTCGACTTTGACGCGGCGCAGCCCGCGCACAGGAGGACGCTGGCCGAGGCTGCCAAGGCTGCCGTCTCGGCCGGCCATACGGACACGGCGGCGGACGGCAAGCAGAAGACCGAAAAGGGCGCTTTGGCTGGACAGATCAACGGGAACGGACAGGCTGCCGATGGGGCCGCCGCTGCGGGGAGCGCTCCGGTCGCTGCTGTGAATGGTCACAAGACGCAGTAGGGTAAAGGGGCTAATAATAGTGGTGGGTTGTTGATAATGTTGGTTGTTTTTGAACGATATCCCCTTTTTTTTGCTCAAGTTGCTACTTGATTTCTTTAACTCGTTTCGTTGAGCAGCATTGCTGTACCTATTGGATATACATACAGCTTGAGTATGCAGTGTTTAGCATTGGACATTTTGGTCTCTAGACAAGTGGTGGCAATGATACTTGTACACTTTGTTGTCCACCTTTCCGCCTGTCTCTGGTTTGTTTTTGCCAGAAAATTAACATCTACAGTACTCACAAGACACAAGTCTAGGATGACTGCAAGGGCCACCCAAAACATAGTTACACATCTGGTAGTGCTTTGTTCCTTTACGGTCTCAGCTTCAACTCAGGGGGAACATCATTCCCTCGACGAGGTCAAGCTTGCTTGAGACGGACCATGTAGCGATAGGGCGAGGCAGCAAAGAGCCCACGAACCTATACCCAACAAACTTATTGGAATGCCGGTATGAGGCATGGTGCTGCTGTTCACTGTAGGTCAGAAGATGACGTCTTGACGTCTCTGTCCAGTCCCCTTACCAAGATTGCAAATGTCCTATACGCATGCATCAAGACCCCTTCTCTTCTTGCAGGACATGAAACCGCAGCTATCCGGTATGTAGCAAAGTGTTTGTTTTTTTTTAAAAAAAAAATATCTCACGAGATATAAGCAAGTGCGGGTTACAGTCAGCGTCCGGCTTACCCAAACTGGAAGAATCCATTTGCCGGACTTGGTGAAATTTGGCAAGCCCTGTTTTTTTCTGCCTGCCATCGACGGAGCGCAAAGCAGTCACCGGGGGGCGCCTGGAATGTTCCTCGTTCACCGCCAGAAAACGTCAAGAGGAATGCATGTAGTTACGTTTTGGATTCAAGTTGTCAGCCGCATGCAATACGAAAGCGCTGCTAGTCATTCGACAGAGAAAAAAGAGGCGCCCCCGGGGGGCGTGCGATATTATTTTGCCTCAGTTGCGGTCGTGGGGCGCAGATCTTACTTGGTTCAACTAACATAAAAAAGGTCGCAATTATTAACTATGATGCTAGATTAGAAGGCTAGGCTAGGCTCTATAGTATAACAAATCGTCATCATCACATCTCACTATACCCTCCAGTTCAAGATCCAAACTCACCGCTTCTTGGTGTTGCTTTTGCACGTTTGCACACTTTCCCCCTAGCACGCTTGCACGACACTTTCTTTTACCCCTTGTGCCTTTGCACGTACATGTAGGTAGGGACCAACCACAAACATACACACACACACACACCCCTTTCAGAGCTGCATCTTTTTTTGGCCCAATTGGAGAATACTATGTAAAACACCTCCATATTTTTTTCTTGCAAGCGAGACAACAAAAAACGACCCTTGCCGTTGCGCGACATGTGTATGCGTGGCGTTCCAACAAAAAAAAAAAAAAAAAGTGTCACCCATACAAACCATGGCACGCCGCAAAAGGTCTTCTCCTCCTTCGGGGTGGCGGACTCCCGGAATCGCGCAACGTATAGCATGTATGCAAGGCATCAAGAAAAGAGGGTGTGGTATACACACCCAAGAGACCCAACGGACTCTATTTTTTGGTAGTGAGCAAGAAAAAAAGTAATTGATGGCACCGAAATAAAAAGGGGTAGAAAACAGGTCACGGGAGCTGTATTCTGGTATTACCGGTTAGGGTACCTAAACAAGACGGGCTGGTTGGTAAGGTAGGTACGAAGTAGGTACCGTGGGTTGGTAGATGTGAGTAGATTGGTAGATTAGATTAAGGAGGGGGATTTCGAGGCTAGTATTAGCGCAACCGTTTTCCCCCGAGACCGTCGTGTTTCCTGTCCCCCGCGAGGCTATCTATCGTGTTTGTTTCCACGGTACGAGGCAGCCAATTGTGCTCATGTGATGTGATATGGTGTAACCGTCGTTTTCGGGACGTGCTTTTCCCACAGCACGTTCAAGAAAGAAGCAAAGATTTGAGATTGGGAGACGAATATGGACGAATGGGAATACTACATAAAAAAAAACTGACAACCAGAACCAAAGGTAGGGTAGCTAAGGGATGCGAGGTGGTAAGCTCACCTCAATTAGTATACCGGTGGTACATTACATACCCTTGAGAGCGCCACACATGGCTTTTGGGCTCGTGGTATCTACGGAGATGGAGTGTGGTGAATGTCCTGGCTTGCCTGGGCATTCAGGGTTCGGGAATTGGCAACCCAGATGTTTAATTGAGTAAACGTGCGAAAAGGTACGAAATGTGCGAATTGTTGAAGAAATAGAGGGTCTCTCCTCGGGGTCATATCGTTTTTTTGTGACTGGTCATCGCGCTAGTTGACGATTATTATAGGATATTGAATTGGACTATTACCACTTTCAATTTTATAACGTGGTACTTGTTATACGAAATTTGCAAACGTCGGTTTGAATTTGGTACGATGCGACGTTGATGGGGACAGGATTAATTGTAAACCCTCCAATTATTCCAGGCCAGCTGACGAATCTGTGGAAGTTCTAATAGAAAAGAACCACAACATCTTGCATATATTACAACCACTTTATACCCCCGTACCGCGCGCAACGTCAGCACGGTTCGCCCAAAAATTTGTAGGTACGGCATCTTAACTGAGCCGAAGGTGCTTCGACTTTGGCGCATCCTGCACACACTAAAAAAATGAGAGCAAAAGAGATAAGTAACTGCGTAATTAAAAAAAAAAAAAAAACCCTACCCGAGGACGGGTAAGATACGGATGAATCAGGTACTGCCGAACATCCATCAAAAGTACCATACCTGTAACCAACAAGCACAGTTGCATGCATTCCGTCAAAGCCGCGCATCCCAAGCCCACAGGTACGGTAATCCCCCGTGTCAGGTACGACACACGCATGCGAATCCCCAACAAACAACTCTGCGTTAGTGCCACGAACAGAGGTCGGTAGTTGGGGCGCAAAACACACACACAGCCGAGATTGGTAACCCGAATTATCTGACATTGCTTGGCGGGTTAGATCACAAAACCCACGGAAACCATTGACAATTACGAATAAGGCACACACACACACACACGTTCATCTCCTGCCTGATTTGGCCATATTGGTGTAAGAGTATTCCGGCTTTTGTGAGACGTAAAGCATCTATTCCGCTGCCTCGTCTTTGATTCCTTTGAAACCCATAGTACAACATCATATATATTCCTCTGTCTCTCTGACTACCTGAACAACCCTGCTCAGGGTGCTCACTCACCGCAAAGCCAAGGCGGAAACTTGATCCAATTACAGACGTCACCGAGGATCTGACGTAGGGGTTTTTCTTTATCTTGCTTTTTTTCCCCTTATTTTTCAGATCTGTTAATGGTCCGGAGCACGGCAAAACTGTCAGCTTGATAGGTTGTGATATGTGACGAGCAAGTTGCGAATAGATGAATGAGGGTATAGCCCCGCTTAACAGAGGTGTTATATTACGATGTAAAGTGGGTGCACCCTAAGGAAGTAATAGTAAGCATCACGCTTGATCGTCCCTCATCTGGTTATCGTGCGGTTAATTGATTTTGAGCAATATGTTGCGTCCCACGCGTGAGGCATAATTGTAGACAGCGAGCACGTTACAGTTAATTACGTAGGAATGATGAACAGGTTTCTCGTTCACCTCTCCTCCGCCTAGTGAAACAAAACAATAAACCCCGTGGGATGCCGTTCGATACAGATAAGCTTGGACTAATAGAGGGGCTTTTTGACAACTTCCAAAACCTCGGGAGGAAAAAGACTACCACGCCGTCCCGGGACGAACAAACAAAAAAAAAACCTGTAGAATTTGTCAGAGGGACCAAACTGTAACGCTATCTATCTTCGACGCATGAAAAAGCACGGAAAGTGACGTTGTGCCTTTCCCCTCCCCGAACGTGCCGGTTATTGAGTTTTTGGTCCGCCGCCCTTCGCTTGCGGCAATTTCATTCCGACGCCGAGTATGTAGGTGGTAGTACTGCGACGTGCATAGTCGGAGGGATGGAGACATGGGAAATCTTGTCACGTCGTTAAACAACAAAAACCCGGAGATATTCGGGGGTAGGTAGGGTGTTGGGGTGGTCCTTGTCGTGCGGTTGAATGCATAGCCGGGGGGCCAGCAAAAAATCTCTACTATGGTACTGTACGAGTCGGTAAAGTTCTAGTAAGCTTGTGGAGAGAAACAGAGAAAAGAGCTGCGGCAAGGTCAGCACGGAGCACTCCCGTCAATCAAGGTGAAAGATACGATCATTGCATCAATTCCTTCAGGGGATGTCCCAGCTCTCTGATACCTACAATCTGCCAGCGCAGATTTGACGTTTCTCTTATAATATACAGCTACGGAGTAGGTGCCTGTTTAAGCTGTCCCGCCCCCTCTTGCGCCCATGTATGACAAGGACGAACGCCACGATGCGTTGGTCAAAAAAACTACTGAGTCAATCCATGGTGGGTGTTATTATGGGCTGGCTGTGTGCGATCGACGGAAGGTGGGAGGGAGGATAATCCGGCCAATGGCTTTTTGGCCAACCCTGGGAAAATCTCCGCTAACAACTCTATTGTTTTGAGTTATCTTAGAGTTGTTTGTGATGATTTGTGATGTTGCAAAATATTCCAAACATCTTCATCACGCGATGAATCGAGAAGAACCAAGAAGAACAGAGAGACAGCGAGGCTGTCCAGCCGAGGCCTCCAGGCGCGTACCTGCTTTAGAGACCCGGCCGAGTATTCCGTAGAAGGCGAGGCTGAAAATCGACGCCACTACTATGCATGTAGGTAGGTACGTTTAGTTTACAGTAGATACAACCAACCCCCCTCAAGGAAACGAAAAAAAAGCACATCGCTGTTACTTTTCGTTCCCAGTGGAGGGTTTCCAGAGACATGCTTGTTCGTCTGGTCAGCTGGCCCCCAAGATTTTTATCAAAGTATACTATCGAACCGACGAGTGGCGACAGAAGACGGGTAAACAGGGTCAAACTTGCACCGGGATGGTAAAGTGCCGACGAGGGGAGAAGAAGATGGTGCGGTACCAACCATGCTTTTTTTTCTGTTCCTGTTCGTTTTGCGTGAATTAATTTAAATCCCTCTAACCCCGTGGGTACGAATAATTGCGACGTGTGAAGCAATGAATGGAGACAAGGCTGGTTTTGGAAAAGAAGCGGTGAGAACCAAAAAAAAATCAAAAAAAAAAAATCGAGGGTTGGGGGAGTGAAGAGAAAACCACTACTTACCAAAATGAAGGGATCATCCCGGTACTGGAGAACTGCGGGGACTTCACGCCCCTAGCTTTTCTTTCTTTTCTCCTTGTTTGATTTTGTGGATAAGGCCAAAAAGTCGATGGGTTGAACCACGTCCGAACCAGCTGATTGGACATTGATCAGAGGGATCTAATCCGGCTAAACACCTAGCCCCCCTTTTCAGCTAATGTAGGTACAAGCCGCACTAGTCTGCAAAAGTAATTCTCCTAAACGCCCTGCTTCTCGAGATCACCCGATGCAGTGGGCTTATTGCTTTCTCGTGGCCATCGTACTGTAAACAGTGGAATCTTTTCTCAAGGGACTGGGAGGGACTTTTGTCTGCATGGAAGCTGCGGTGTGGCTTGTAAGAAAATAAAATAAAGATACGGGAATTTTTCTTTTCTGTTAAGAGATTAGATCGGGGCAAGTTCAGATGGATAACCCCATCTTATCATATCAACATCACTTTCGAGGAAAAAAATTGCTGCCAGTCGCCAAGTGTGGGATTGAGGCTGCTTAATTTAGATACCTGATGCTGGCTTGCACGTCATCTGCCTTTTTGCACAGACCCCCAAACATCACTACTTGCAGAACTACGACGTACAACGTACCACGCAGGCCCATCACTTGAACAAGAAAAAAAACCAAATTAAAGTGACTTGATCAGCACTGATAACCCCCCGGGGCTGCACTGTTCGCTTCGCTATCGGCCTCCCGCTCCCCATTTAAATCCCTGCTCGCTTCGTTCGACTTGTCCCGTTGGCCAAGTCCTTGCATCCCCAGAAAATCTTCCTCGGGACGCACGTTCGTCCGCTTAACGGCAGGCAGTTGGAAGGCAGTGCATGCCTTTTTACGGCAAACTATTTAATTGCATTTCAGAGGCCCATAAGCAAAAAGAAATGTATCACTGAGGCGTAAAGTAAGAGTACAGTAAGTAGTATGGCCAATGTTTGCGGCCTTTTTGTGTGTCAGAAACTTGTTTGTTTACTTCTTTTGGTCTCCCAAGTCCGCTTTCTTACGATTCGTATCTTTTCCCAGCGTTATTTCTGGTATAGTAAGTAGTATTGCACCTTGCATGCAGACTGCAGCGGCTCACCGAGAAGCCGTTGCTATTATTGCAAAAAAAGATCCGGGTCCACCCACTGCTCGGCATGCTGGCTTAATTCCATGTTACTATCCACGTTCATCGTAAATGTCTGCAGGTACATGGGAGTCGGTTATTTCTCTTCTGACCTTTTTTTCGTTGATGTGTATACCGCTACCATGCCCGCCGTATTATGGAGTATTCTAGATTAAACCAGCTAATTTTCAGCCACGAAACTACAACGGTTGCAATGTTGCTGGAGCAAATTGATCCCGAGGAAGTGCCGGATCTGGCGATGCCGAGCTCGGCCAACGCAGACCGTCACCCATGGTCGTTTTCGTTAATTACCCCATCCTTAAAGGAAGGAATGTTCGCCAAGGATCGTGCAGGCAAGCCACAGATCAGAAAGACGGTGGGACGAACGACTTGAGCAAGAAAGAAAAAAAAAAAAAAAAAAAAAAAAGCCACATGCTGGCCGCGTAACAAGATGCTGACGGCGCCTCCGGTATATGTCTCGCATGGCATAATAAACAATCACTGTTTTGAGTCAAGTTTCGTCCGGAGCTGCCAATGCATCTCTCTCGTTTTTTTTTTGCTCATGACGCAAAGACGCCAAACACAAAATATGTATAGAGGGTTACAGTCGATGCACGGGTAGGTCACGCTATGATGGAAACAAAATCACAACCAGGCTTGCCAGGACGGTAAATCGGACTTTGTGCAGAAAATCAATTGATCCTTGCAGCAATATTGAAATCACCCACTTTGAATACCATGTCATCAGAGGGGGTTTTCGAACTTTGAAGGCTTGACGACATGGATATGTAGACAAGAGGAAAGAAGAAAGATTCCCTATTAGGTGAGAAACTATGGGGAAAAAAGACCCAAGGTGACCTTTTACCCCCCCAAGATGCTTCAGCTGATGGGGCTTTGTTATTGATTAGATTCCTGCAAGCATGCATGTTCTTTGCCTCGAGACGAATCGAACTCCTCCGCTGTTGGCCGCTAAACCGCAAGCATTTCTGCATTGATATCGTTTGTTCGTCAATCAGTAATTCTTTTTTCTTGTTCAGTTTGCTCAGCCCTCCCTGCCGTCGCCGGGATATGCCTGCCTGCCAGGGCGCGAACGACACGGAATGTTTCGGGTCAAGTGAGCGAGCGAATGAAAGAAAAAGGCATTGACAATTTTGACAAAAAGCCCCAACCCACAGCCTCTGTGGGGGGTCCTTTTGCCGTTCCCGGATATCCCAGCAAGCCCAGCTCTTTGAGATTTGCCAGATCATCCAGCGATGGCATCGATGGCATCCATAGATGGGCTGTGCACTGCATGCGCTGAAAAACAGCTGCATTATCGCGAGGCTCCACGCGATGTTTTGATCCCCAGTTTCTTCAGTTTCTAGTCTAGCTCTAGTTCTAGTATGGTATTCTTAGACGAAGACACAAATCGACGCCTTGCCTAACACGGGGACCATCGCGAATCGAATAAATGATGATGTTCGACGCCTGCGACGAACCCAGTGGGGTTTTGTTGTTTCTAACGTGGGCGCCCCTCACTCACCGCTGGAAGAGTGGGACAGAGTAAGAAGAAAAAAAAGACAGATGCACCCCATGAGACGTCAAAGAGGAGAAGAAAAAAAAGAGGGAGGCTAGCGAAAAGAAACTTGTCAGGGTCCTATATGCCTTGTTCTACTCAAAGTGCAACAGGATAAAGCATCAGTCATCTTGGGGTCGGTTTAACTGATGTGGGCTGTGATCCATAGCTAGGTTGTTCTCAGGGACCAACCTGAAGTGCACGTTCAGATCAGCCTCCATGATTCGATCGATATCTGCTGCAAGGGAGATGTTGGCAACAGCTGGGTTCAACCGATGCGTATCCGTAAGGCGTACTGGATACTGTCCCAAGAAAAGTTTCATGATGCGACTCGGTAGATTTTCAACAAAAAAGTCTGGTTGTTGCATTTGGATGCAAGAACAAAGCACGAAATGGCGCTTGGTGACATGGCCGATCAATTGAATGTTTCTTTTTCTTTTCCTTTTTTTCCAATGCCTCGGAAGCGGCCTGGCTGGGAAAGGAGGCTCTTTTATTACCTATCAACTACCTAAGGTATCTAACAGCACTGCAATCAGCTGCAAACCCTCAAAAATGGTTGCAAAGTAAGCAAAAGACACGTTGAATCCCTACATAGATCAGCTGCTCGAAACGGGCTGCAGCTCTTCCACATGGATGCGTCTCATCACAGCAGAGCCTATAGGGTTGTGATCCCATTCGTTGCATGTTCATGGTGTGTGTGGCGAGGTGCGGTAGTGTGCATTTTTTCACTGCATGCGTGCATCAATTTATTAGTTTTAGTTGCAACATTGCGGCAACGGCATCTGGGCAGTTCGAAACGGCTTCTAATTACTAGGAGAACCAACAATCAATGACAGTTCTGATGGTTGTATATGACAGCCAAAGTGATGCCTAGTTGACGATTCTGTGATTGATGCCCAATATTTTCTCACACGTAATATGTGCTGAAAAATACTCCGTTTACTGGCTGAACATATCACCAGGCAGCCAAGTTTTCAAAACAATGTTGGTTTGGTCTTGGGGCGATTGAACTGTCACCAGTGGTGCCAGCGCTTCGTGCATTGGATCGAAAATCCATCAGTGCCTGGCCTGGCAAGCTCCAGTTGTCTTTGGTACCTTAGTCAGGCACCCGCACCCCTGGGCCGTTTGTTCGTAGCCGCCCCCAACAAGGGCATGGCAGCTCTGTCTTGTGGTTGTGTCCATTGAAAATGTGGAAGATCCTTGCTCGACCACAAGACAAGACCTTGGCTGGGTCTACCGAGAAGCAGCTCTCTTGGCCAGAAATCCACAGCCAAGCCAGCCCCTGCTTATTCTTGTCGGGATCCCTGCCAGCATGCTCTCCACTCCCACGTCTTTCGTAGGATTAACAGATGCACTATAGGTACGTACCTCCGTACCTTGTACTCCGTACCTACCTTAGTTCACTTCTTTTACTCCATATTGGCTCAAGGTCGGTCCCGAAGGATCCACGTTTGCTTTTTGTCATCGAACCCCTGACCTTGGTCTCAATTGAACCAGAAATCTATCGTGATCGTGGACCAACCACCACCGACGAAGCAGCAACTTCTCCTCCCGTTGAAACCCATTTTCCAAGTTCCATCCTCGACACACGCTCGCTCCGCACTTTATTTTCACATACCCAACAGCCATCAAAATCTAGATTGACTGCCCATACGTTGTTGTTTTTTTTGTTCCCCATGCGGGCTTTTTCTGTTCAACGCTAGCCTTTTAACTTGTAGCTCCGCTGGCAAATCAAAGAGTGCAAACCGGGGGGCATCGCGACGCACACCACCACCCCACCAGGTACTGTAAAGGCCTGGTTCTTTTTGTTCCAACTCTGAACAACTTTACTGTACCATACAGTGGTAACTGTCATTTGGAAATCGAGAACTTGGCAGGTCTGGAAGATACCTAAGCCGGGGCAGCTATTTCGCAAACGGCAAGAATGCCGCCCGCCGCCCGCTGGTTGCGTCCCTAGCCCGAAAACATTGCCGTTGAACGGTGGGCATTAGTATGAAGTGTGCTCCCGGGACTGGTTCCAAAATTAGGATCTGGGAGGAAAAAAAAAAAAAAGACTCCAACCGGTATAGTGGTGGTAACCCGATCAAGTCATCTCCTGCAAGGGCACTAGTTCTAGTCTGTGCATGTGCCTAGGGTAAGCGACGCCTTGGGCTCGCTCGTTTGTCCGGCTCGGAAACCACAATCGGGGCGTGATTTGCCCAAGGTAGCAAGCTTGCAAGGCAAGGCAAGTACCTAACTAAGGTACCTACCTGCCTAGATAATTAAGGTAGGTACTTTGTCTTTCCACGTTTTTGACAGCTTTTGTACCTGCCTCAAACTTCTCAACGGCCAATGGTTCGTCGATGAATTTCCGATCCTGGATTTATTCGCAACAAAGGCGGGCTCTTTTTAGCGGCCGTCTAGGTTGTTCATGCTCGCTAGGTTTCCGGGCTGACTTTCTTATCATTGTTTACGATTTTTTTCCAGAGAGCTGCCAGGATGAACTGGAGTCTTGTTGTCAATCACACCACACACCCCTCCCCTTGTCATTCAGAGCTCCACGTTTCATGCCGTCCCTCGGCCCCTCTCTTGTCATCAGCCAGTGCTACTCGCTACCGCAGTAGTATACAAACACTCACAACTTGACATACCACTGTAGCTCGTACCCAAGGTACCACATAGAGGAGGCGTGTGTTCGCTTCTTTTTGGGCACACGCCTGAACGTTGAGTGCGGAGTTGGAAGGGAATAGATGTGCTGCATGTGGATCTCAATACTACCTACTCACCACGCATACTCCGTACACCGCACGGCTTGTAATCTACCGGTTCGAGCAGGCCTTTTTTTTTTATTCCCTCTTTTCCTTTATTATTGATTCTTTGTCGTCGTTTCCCCCACGTTCCCTGCCTTTTGGAAGAGGAGAAGATATTTTAAGAGTGTAGTGGCCGCACGCCCGAACCGCATGCAGGTACCTGCACGCCCACCCACCCGCACGCTACCTGCCTTACTTTACTTTTACGAGCGAGGGGTCGAGTCGAGTCGGTTGCCTTACTTTATTGCTGCGACCTACCCCAACTCATTCCTGCCTCTTATCATCTCATCTCCAGCGTGCTTCATCCGCAGCACCCGCTCTGCCGACTTCCACCCGTGTATGCCAACGCTATTGCAGACGGATGACATGCAACGTGGGTAGCAGAAGCAGAAGCAGAAGCAGGAGCAGCAGCAGAAGAAGAAGAAGAAGGCCGTGAGGGTAGCCCATACGTCGACGCTCAACAAACGGTTCCCTCGTCTTGTCCAGTTACGATACGCTGTGCATCCAAACGAAGCACGTAACCCACGTTACCGATCTTCTGTATAGACTGCGGATCTCTCTTCAGTCTTGATCAACCAGCGCCTGAACTTTTACACAACCGCGAGGCTCGTTTCCTTGAGACGATCTCTCCTTTGCGACGAGCTTGGTCCTTGGGTCTGGTTGTGGATTCGGATTCCCTGCGTGCAAGGACTTTTGGTCCTCCGTCCGATATTTCGTCTGATATCTCGAGTCTCATCTCACCGAAACGCGAACGCTTCGGTTCCCAGTCAGCATAGTCTTGGCCTCTGCGGCCCGATCTTTTAAACTTGTCGGTACCTCCTATTTACTACGAGTATTTTCCTTTGTTATTCTGTTCCTACAGTAGAAACCCCAGTTGCACGCATCTTTATCTTTCATCATGACACATTCCGGCAGTCGGCGCTCGATCTTAGTCTGTGCCACTTGACCGATATGTGTTGAATATTCACTCCGGCGCCGTTGATACCTCACTCGTATCCGGAACATCACAACTCTTTCATTCTGCATATTCGTCTTTTGAACTGAGTCAGCAACCGGGAAATGAGATTTTGAGGCTGTTATAATGGCTCTGTTGGGATCGCGTTTTGTTCCCTTTCTGGACAACCACTTTGAGCCAGCTTCAGCAAGGATGGCGAAAGGCTCAAAGTTGTTGTCCGTCCGTCAAGGTCCGGACCTTTCTGAATGTTATACCAAAGCCCCCTCAGCGAACCCGAACTACTGGTGGTGCTATGCGGAACCTTTTGCTAAAGGTCTGGCGGGGCGCTACTAATCCCTCGGTGGCCCAACCTGGGACATCTGTTTTCACGACCTGATGCATCTCCAACTCCATTATACAGAACTAGGCTGCTAACATGAGTAATAAACAGGACCAGGACCAGGACCTGGACCTGGACCTGGATCAGGGCCGAGACCCGGACCCGGACCCGGGCCTGGACCTGAAGCAGGACCACCAGGGCAACAAGGGCCTGGAAGAGGATCCGGAGAGAGGCCCGGATTTCCAAGGCCACCAGGAGGAGGAGGGCCGCCATCAGGTGGACTACGGCAACCCGGAAGGCCTCAGCCACCAGGGGGAAACTCTCCACCGCCTGACCCGCCTAATAGCCCGCCAAATAGCTCATCGTCATCGACAATCATAGAGAGCAAGCCTACTCTTTCACCAGAGCCATCTTTGAAACCAACCGTCGAGTTGACCACATCGACCAGGCTATCGAGGACAGCAACGCCGACGACAAGCCCACGTTCGCCGAACCAACCAAACACAACGCACGCCCCAAGTCCTACGGGCAATCTACCACTTATCCCATCATTGGCGTCGACAAAGCCGCCTATGATTGTTCCTACGTCGGCTCAGTCGACGCCCGTCGGAGCGCCAGACCTGGCTCCTTCTGCAACTAATTCAACGCCATCGTCTACATCCTCACCAATAGCCGCAGCTGCCGCCACCAACCAGCGCGCAGTCACCATCACTGTTGCGTCTATTATATCTGCCGCTGGAGTTCTGTTTATCATTGCTGGATTTTTGCTGTACCGCCGGTACAAACAGAGACGGCCTCCTTTCTTCCATCGGGGAATAACACCCATCGATGATGAGGAAATAGAGTCATGGAAGATCAGCAGAGAGATCAGAGATGAGGAGAAGAGTGGCGGTGCTTTTGAGAAGGAGACCGGACTGGAAGCCTCAGGGGCAAATGGTAACGGTACCCAAGGGCACACAAGGGGTGCAGAGTCGACCAGCTCCCTGAAGAAAGTACCCAGCGCCGTGATCGTCTATCAGAGCACGCCTGCTCAGCAGTCTCAGCCGTTCGCCTCTGGGGCAGGGAGGCAGTCGGAGGAATTCTCACCTCGATCAATCCACTCGCCCCTTAGGATATCCAAATACGGGGCATACGGTAGCGGCGGCAGAGTGAGTATCGACAGGGACTACCCACAGACCCCGATACAAGCCCGGGCACCAAACGCCCGCGAGGGTCTGACGGACGAGTCAGTCCCGGGAGATGTGCCATATTTGCCCCAAACAAGGAGGCACCCGTCACGCATTTCGAAGCTTCCGGGCCCCTTGTCTTCAAGCTCCAGGAGTATGCACAACAGGTCGAGGAGTTCTAGGAGCAGCCTACGCAGCTTTGGAGAACGCTACAGTCATGACCAACCTAGCCCATACGGCGGTGGACATACCTCCTCAGAGCAGGATCTGTCTCCTCGCTGGGCCCGGGCTTCGAGTGATCTACCACGTGGCGGCGCATTGCAGCAAACACAGTCATTACAGCATAAGCTTCGGCACTCCAAGTCGTCCACTGGTCACCACGCCCATGCACGAGGCCACAACCGAGTTTACTCAAACTCGGAAACGCCGCCAAGGGTTTCGTTCAGTGATGACTTTTTGAACTCGCCCAGGCCATTGCTGTTGCGTGAGGACATTGGTCGGGCCATTGGTTAAGGCCCAGCTTGTACGATGATTTCTTCTAAGCGGCCAGCTTGAAATACCAAGGGCTTTATAATTTTAACTTCTGTGGGTTTGAAGCATCCACTTCCAATCTTTGGGTCACACCTATTTTTGCTTTCTCCTCTCAATTCAGTTTCCTTTGTTTAAGCATAACGATCTCTCAAGAATGACAACATGCCTGTAGCAACTACGCCAGGCTCTTTAACGTTTCCTTTCTTGTTGCTTGCAAAGCAACCTTCTTTTTGACACGAGGCCCATGGCATATGGGTATCTCATTTCTTTCACTTTGCTGTCTTATGATTGATTATTTTGAAGCGGAGGATATACCCGAATGAAACCATTTATTTATTTCTATGAACCATTTTACTTTGTCGCGCGCACTTGGGGAGCCGAACTATGGAAGTTGCGGAAAACTTTGGGCACTGGAGAAAGGTCTCGAGCGGTACGGCTACTAGGCTGGTGTCATCAAGACCTACCAACGCGGCAAAGCTTAGACAGCGTGAGAATCGTTGTTATTACCTGTACCTACTTTAACTGGTGGACTAGACCAAATACTAGTCAATGAAAATATCCAACAATTCCTGATGCAGATTCGAACTTAGTTTTAGCTGATGTCTCATCCAAACTTCCATATGTGAAACGGTACCTCCCGCTTCCGCGGTTAGTCGAATCTTGTTTCAAAGGCCAATATCAAAAATGGAGATAAACCTTGCATAGACATAATTGATCTGAGCTAAGCAACCATTTTTGGGATGAAGTTTATTAGAACGCCTTGTGTTGCCAAATATTTCTGTTGGGGCAAAACTTAGAACTGGGATAATCTCGATCGGTATCTTCCGCCTTCGACCCCTCGTCCGAATCCCGGGCACGGAACAAACTCCGTTACGGAGAACGGGTACTCATTGGTGGGGCCGTGATCGGGGGAGCCCAGCGAGCCCAGCAAGGCCGAAAAGTCGGGATTATGTGATAAGATAGCGCCCACCAATCACACCCCCCAGACGGTTGCTCAAAATGCTCCACCTTTGCAGTGTCGTCCGACCATAGCGTAAACGGCAGAGCATCAACGGCAATTCAACATTTGGCGGTACCTTGCGCTGTAAGCTCCCCCACGTTACAGAAACAATTCATTGCTCTGCAGCCGTTTTCGTCCACCGCCTTGACATCAGCCGCCCCCTCCTCCGCAACGGCGAAGAGTTTGATCGGGCGACGGTGCCCTCTCTACAAATCCTTGACTAGTGCTTGCTTGGTTTTGCATGCAGGGCGCCCGGATTCCCCAGGCAGGTCTCGTCGATCTGGGCCGGTAACAGAATACCGAAACGGGGCAAACATGGTCCACCTTCTCAACTCCTATGTCGACAGTATGTTTATTCCTTGCGCCAATGAATTTTGTGGTGACCATCTCTGTAGATTAAGCTTGCTGACTGTTGGTTATGTTGCAGAGCGCGTCGTGATAATGACGACGGACGGCCGCATGTTGATAGGAACACTAATCAACTCGGATAACCAAGCCAACATTGTACGCTTTGTTCCCCCCATCCTGCTTCTTAAACATGTATCGGACCTCTTTTCTTCCATGAACATCAGACCCGGTTCTAACATGCAGGAAACCCCGATCGACCTACAGATCCTCTACAACGTTACAGAGCGCCACATTGCACCGGCCGACGGCGATGAAGACTCTGTCGACCGGCCGTCGGTAGGCACCGAGATCATCCGCGGCTCGACTATATTGGTGGTCGGCTTGGTGGACGAGGAGCTCGAAGGCTCCATCGACTGGACAAAGGTCAGGGGAGAGCCCATTGGGGATACATATAATGCGTGAAAGAAACGCGGAGTTGCTTTGGCGCGAGGGCGGTAACAAAAACGAGAAGAGAAGAGAAAAAAAAAACAGAAATCGGATTATTATGTCGATAAGTGGGCAGCGGCAACGGCTTGGGAATCTCGCCGCAGTCAAGAGGTTGCGAGGATCATGAATGGACTGGCCGAGATGGGAGGGCTACTTTGTCGGGGTCTCTTCCATCTTTGCCTGGTCATATATTTCTTTTCTACATTTGTGTTTTCGAAAATTGATACCCCATTCCGCAACATCAGACGAACAAAATCATGCACCAGTGGGCCCCATAACATGCCCCTTTCATACATCCTCTACCAGAACAGCTGCTTCATCAGATACTCGGCAAAGATGTTGAAGCCGGGCGAGCCCACGATCCTGTTGACGCTGTTGCCCCTCCTCCTGCTCAGCCATCCCATGGTGTCGCCGGGGACCTCGTCGAGCTGCACGCCGTCGACCACCTCGGTCTTCTCGGCCTGGCCAGCCTCCTGCTTGACGCCCGGCTTGCTGCGCACGCGGCGGTCCAGGATGTGCATGCCGCGGGTCCACTGGCCGGCGGTCTCGACGCGGATGTCCTCGCCGGCCGACGCCTTCCAGGCCGGGTTGTCGCGCGTCATCATGTACCAGACCGTCAGCGGGTCGTGCAGCGACAGGCCCGGCTCGCTGCCGTCGCCCAGGATGCTGTCGATCTTGTCAAAGGTCCGCGACAGCACGTGCTCCAGCCAGCGGGCGAGCGGGCTGCCGGAGGCGACGAGCGGCGCGATGCGCTCCGTGAAGAAGCCCTTGTTGAGAAGGTGGTCGGTGGTGATGTCGAGCGGGAACAGCGACAGCTTGAGCTGCCGCGAGAGCCCCTCAGGGTACGGCTTGAGGCTGGGCGAGGTGCAGGGCGGCATGGTGGAGGCGGGCTCCCGCGCCGTCAGGGCAAAGACGCGCGCCGTGGCCACGGCGTCGGCAAAGGTGTTGAACTCGGCCACGGGCGTGATGTTGCCGGGCACGTTGATGGCGCCTCCCATGACGCAGACCTCGCGGGCGCGGAGGAGCGTCTCGGGGTCCTCGGCTGCCGCGAGGGCGAGGTTGGTCATGGGCCCGATGGTGAGGATCGTCACGGTCTGGTCGGGGGATTCCTTGAGGATTCGGAGGATCTCCTTGTGCGCTAGCGTCTTGGATGGGGTGAAGTATGTTGAAAAGCTGGGGATGTCCGAGGGGGCCCCGCCCGGGGCGTCCTCGAAGAGGGTGCGCCATGTTTCCGCGGGGGTTAGGTCCGGGTGCTAGGGGGTGTTGGTTGTATGTCAGTTGCTGGGGGTGGCTTGATGCTTCACGGGTTGCATGGAGAAATGAAGCAAGGGCCATGATATACTTACGGCGTCGTGGACTCCGTGCAGGCCGTCGGCGCCGTCTAGATATTGTGCAACGCCTTGGTTAGAGCTGACAACTATCGCCGCAGAAGGCCCTCCTCCATGAACTTACGGAAGTGGTCCGCTGCAAGCTCCTCCTCCTCTAGCGGATGCTTGGCTCCAATGGCCACGATGGGCTTGAATACCGACAAGGATTCAAAGCCCGTCTCTTTACCGACCGACTTGCGCCAAGCCCTCTCCTTCTCCAAGACGTGGAATAGAGCGACTGCATTGCGCAGACAGCTTTTTTGTGATGCATGTCGTCGAGTATCAGCATGACATTCTTCCTTCACTGCTCATATTGATGCTGCTGATGGCAGCTTCACCCCCTGACGACAGGGGTGCTTGAGATCTGGGGATAGGCAGTTACCCCTGAAGCGGCACATTGCCGTACGTGACCGAGATCATCGCCACCTCCAGGTCTTCTGGAGAGGCGCTGAGTGCCAGCAAGATGGCCAATACATCATCGACTCCTGTAATGTATGTTAGTACTGTGGTGTATGTGAATAATGATGGGACAGTGTTGTTTTTTTGTGGTTTACCTGGGTCGGTATCAATAATGATTCTATGTTTGGGCGCCATTTTATCTGACTTGATCAATAATTTACGAAAACTTGCTCAAGTTTGTTAAATATCCTTCAAAGATATACCGGAAATGATAGTTCCGAAGTAAAAGTCTGAGAATTTCTTCCTTATCTGCGAGACCTTTTTTATATCTACAACCCTGGCTGACAGTGACTGAGTGAAAGCTGTAGAACCACTGTTTGATATTACGAATATGACAAAGTCGGCGCAAGTCACCCCGCTACGGACCTTGCCTACACCGTGCCGAGAGGCCGATAGGCACCCGTAAGCTATTAGAGCGGGGTAAATCAGGGCAAAAAAGTCCTTAGCGTTGCCCATACCACGACACTGTGCTTGCAAATTGGTAAGAATAAATGTACATGGTAGTTAATTGTATTATATATTCACATCTTACATCGGTATACCGAGCTCGGAACACTACTGCGACTATGAGGTTCACTAGAAACATCCCTTGCTATTTCTTATGCTTTTAGCGCATGTGGTATTGTTCGGCCACAGCAATTGACCAATGTGCTGGTTGGTTACCTGCTGTACCTGTGCACCCACCTGCATGCATAGAAGGTTTGGTTTTATCAATCGATGTTATCAGAAAGAGTAAGTTATGTGGTATTTTGGTAGTTAATCGCAAGGAAGTTGCCCACAGCGAAATCTATCAAAGATCAATGGGTTCATCGACTTTTCCCGATTGCCTATGGGCATAGTCGTGCTTGTTGCGATTCTCCATGTAAAAAAACAGCCAGCCCCTAAGCGAAGCACCCCGCGGACCCAACCAGCGGACCCCACCCAGCAAGGGCGCTTCCTCGGCTGGTCACGTGGCAACACCCAAGATAAGATCATTGCTCTGTTGTGGTCTTGGCCTACCGACGTCTCTGCGTACCAACAACACCTAACTTATCCACCCCGGCCTAAAACCCACGCAGGCTCACGCTGCCAATATCAATTGGATATAATGCCGCTGATAGGATATCGCTCTTCCTAGCCCTTCTCCATGAAGGGTCAACGGCAGTCAAGAGAATTCTGCGAGCAATTTAGCAATTCCAGCTGGAATGGTGGACACACGTGCCAAGACCAAGGCATGTCTGCTGGGGAATGCAATGGTCTGGCCGAGAGGGCTCACGTGACGGCCTTGCCTGTTTCTCTATGCGCTGGCCTAGTCAAGGGAGGACACCAGCGCGGGCGACTACAGCAGGGGAAATTATGCGGACGTTACTATGTTTTTTCATCAGCAAGGCTGGAATTCCAGCAAACTATTCAGTCCGACAAGCGAGCAAAGGGGCAAAGTGGCCCCGAAGACTCGGTCCTTTGGTTGTTTGCTTGGCTACTTTGCTGGCCGGAGCATTCTCGATGGCAACCCTTCCAAGTGGAAACCTGTAAAGATAAACAGACGGTGCAAGAGAAGGCCTTGAATTGTTCGGTCTGAAGCCAGACAAGACGAAGAGGCCGTTCAAGCAAGCCAAATCAGCAAGTGCTGAGTGCGTCTGGACATGAAAGATCGACGGGCTCTCCGGTGCCCGGGGCGGAAGGATATCGGGGGAGATATTTTTCAACCTGGCCTCGCTGGAGGAATGTGCACAGAATGAGCAGGGGCTGTGGATATCTTGGACCAGCATACCAACAAACTCGGCTATGGAATCTGAAGACATTTTTAAGTCTTCAACATTCAAGACCAGATTTAACAACATGAGCCGTGCAAGCTGGGGAGCCCAAGGACATGTCTAGCATTGGTACTGTTCATTTCGGTAGATGGCTGAGGCGAGCCGGGGAATTCGCAAGGACTAATCTAGGATTCAGACTGTTTACCTTTGGGTCCTCGCCCTAGCGATTCAAAACAACACGACCCTCGATTTTTGTATAAGAGTACCAAGCCCAGAGCATGTTTGTCTACATCTGATCCTGTTCAGCATCCACTCATTCAGTCTTTCGTTTAAGCCCCTTGTCACTCTTTTACCAACCCCCCTTCTAGAACTAGTCGCTCTTTAAGCACCCTCTTTATCCATCACCAGGGCTTCATAACTTGTAATACACCCAAGTTCCAGCCTTGATACGAGATCGACCCTCAAGATGCGCGGACTCTCGGCGGCGGCGCTTTGCGCTGTGGCCGGCAGCCTTATGATGCCAGTGATGGCTGCCCCTGGCGACGCACCCTTGGATGGGGAGATCCTCATGATTATTCCCGGAGACCGTGTCGACTTCTACGACCCCGCCTGGCCCGCCCAGTACAAGCAATTGGCGGATTCTCCCCATTACCGGACGGCTCGGTCACTGGGATACACCGTCTCCAACGTCACCACGGATGAGTGGTCGGAGCTGACGGAGGCAGACTTCCAGTTCTTCAAGGCTATTTTCATCAGCAAGCTAGGAAGCGGCACTATGCCCGACTACTCGTTCCTTAACGAGAACAAAGCTGTATGGGGTGCTGCTTTCACAGACGAAAGCAACATCATGCTTTCGGGCGTCCCCGTGAGCGACACCGCCGCCCAGGCGGAGGTCGACGCGGCTGAAACGGGTGCAGCTGTGAAGAATGCTGCTAGGCGCAATGCCCGCATTGTTCTCAATAACGTGAGTGATGCATGCAAGTGGCATCAGTGGCCTTTTATATACTAATTCTGGAAATCATGTAGGCCATCAACTTCATCATGAAGGGCACGAACACCGGAATGTACATGGAGGTTCCCATGACCACCGACGATAACACCACACCGGAGCTGCAGACTAGCGGCGAGACGCTCGAGTTCCTTAGTGGATTCGGCGATTTCAAATTGAGAATCTTCGGCGAGAACCCTCCGTCGGCGGGCGCAGGGATCGAGGAAGTCACCGAGGATGACCAGAACGTCGTCACCCTGGTGGCAAGGCACCCTGACCTTCCCAATCTCGACAGCGCAATCCTTTCATCATGGGACCGAGCAGCTCGTTCCGTCTTTGCCCAGAGGGACAGTGAATTCCAACCGTTCTACATCGCCTCTGACGTCGAAGGGCTGGAGCCATTCCCCTGGACTGACAAGGACGGCCTTGACCAGACGGGTCCTCCCGTCATTCTCGTGCGCGCTGAGACATTTCTATCAACACCGGTATCCTGTGGCGACGGTAACGTCGACCTAGACGAGCAATGTGACGCCGGAGGCTCCATTGATGCAACCTGCAACGAAGAGACCTGTCTCTGCAGATGGGGCATGGATGAGAGTGACGCATGTTTGGCCGCCCCCGACTGCGGCGACTCTACGGCCCAGCCCCAGCTTGGGGAGGAGTGTGACCTAGGCCCAGACAATGGCGTTTCCGGATCCATTTGCACCTCGGAATGCCTGTGCGCATTCGGAGGATACACCGACTCCAATGGCAATTACCAGTGTATTCAGGCATGCGGCAATGGAATGCCCGATGGCACAGAGCAGTGTGATGACGGAGTCCTTTTCAACGGCCAGGCTCTTTCCCTCTGTGACGAGGAGTGCGCGTGCAAATATGGGACCGACAATGATGGCAACTGCCAGACTTCTTTCTGTGGTGATGGGGACGTCACCGGCGACGAGGAGTGCGACTTTGCCGACAACGGCGCGGTTGATTCTCTCTGCAGCGAAACATGCACGTGTAAGTATGGTCCCGCCGAGAACCCAACTGATGAGGTTCCCTGCGCTGCCGCACCCACCACGCCTATCTGCGGAAACGACGTTGTCGACAGCGGAGAGGAGTGTGACAATGCCGAGGACGAGCTTTGCGGCACCAACTGCCTGTGCTTGTATGGTCCCGCCGAAAACCCAACTAATGAAATTCCCTGCGCTGCCGCGCCCGCCACGCCTATTTGCGGAAACAACGTTGTCGACAGCGGAGAGCAGTGTGATAATGCCGAGGACGAGCTTTGCGGCACCAACTGCCTGTGCTTGTATGGTTCCGCCGAAAACCCAACTAATGAAATTCCCTGCGCTGCCGCGCCCGCCACGCCTATTTGCGGAAACAACGTTGTCGACAGCGGAGAGCAGTGTGATAATGCCGAGGACGAGCTTTGCGGCACCAACTGCCTGTGCTTGTATGGTTCCGCCGAAAACCCAACTAATGAAATTCCCTGCGCTGCCGCGCCCGCCACGCCTATTTGCGGAAACAACGTTGTCGACAGCGGAGAGCAGTGTGATAATACCGAGGACGAGCTTTGCGGTACCAACTGCTTATGTTTGTACGGCACAGCCGAGAACCCGACAGCCGAAATTCCCTGCGCTGCCGCACCTGCCGCGCCTAGTTGCGGAAATAACATTGTCGATAGCGGAGAGCAGTGTGATAACACAGAAGACGAACTTTGCGGCAACGATTGCCAGTGCATTTACGGACCCGCCACGGTACCAACCACGGATGCCCCCTGCCCCGCCGCGCCTGCTGTGCCACCCACCTGCGGAAACGGTGTTCTCGAATCCGGTGAACAGTGTGATAATGAGGAAGATGAGCTTTGCGGTGAGGACTGCGTTTGCTTGTTTGGGCCTGCTGAGGAACCGACTGCGGATGCCCCATGCGCTACCGCGCCTACAACACCCCCCACCTGTGGAAACAACGTTGTTGAATCCGGTGAACAGTGTGATAATGAGGAAGATGAGCTTTGTGGTGAGGATTGCGCATGCTTGTTTGGGCCTGCTGAGGAGCCGACTGCAGATGCTCCATGCGCTACCGCGCCTACAACACCCCCCACCTGCGGAAACGATGTTGTTGAGATTGGAGAGGAGTGCGACAACGAAACCGATCTCTGCAACGAAGAGTGCGAGTGTGTCTTTGGCCTCAACGAAGAGACCGAAGAGTGCTACGAGACTGATCAGGCAATTACCACTACCTCAAGCGTCCCCGATGCCGCTACCACGACTGAGTCTGCTACCGCCACCGAGACCGTCACCGAGTCCGCCGACGCCACCGCCACAGAAGATGTTTCTGCCACTGCCACCGAGGATGTCACTTCTACCGAGTCAACTGATGTCACCGTCACCGAGACTGCGACCGAGTCCGCCGACGCCACTGCTACAGAAGATGTCTCTGCCACTGCCACCGAGGACGTTACTGCTACCGAGTCCGCTGATGTTACTGTCACCGAAACTGCTGATGCTACTGCTACCGAAGATGTCTCTGCCACTGCCACTGAGGACGTTACCGCCACGGAGTCAGTTTCTGCCACTGTTACTGGGGATTTCACCGCCACCGAGTCCGCCGATGCCACTGCTACTGAGGATGTTACCATGAGCGAGTCTGGCATCGCCACTGTTACTGAGGAGGTTACTGCCACCGAGTCCGCTGGTGCCACTGCTACTGAGGATGTTACCATGAGCGAGTCTGGCACCGCCACGGATGTTGCCACACTCACCGAGGGCAACACCATAACATCCGCCATTGATGCCACACAAACCGGTACAAACACTGCCGGTACCCAGACCACAACCTCGCCCAGCTCGCCTTCTGGCACCGATGGTCCTCTTCCCCAGGAGCTTCAGTCAGAGGATGGTGCTTCTTTCAGCTTTGTTGGATGTGCCGCATCCGCTGAGAACTACAGGGGCTTCACGCTTGAACAGGAGTCGGATGACATGGATCTCAACCTGTGTGTCACCGTCTGCAAGGACCGCCTGTACAGCGGTGCCTACAAGAAGTAAGCGATGATCCCCCAAGAGCCCTAGATTACAGTCGACGCAACTGCTAACATGACTATCTTTGCAGCCAATGCTACTGTGGGGATGAGCTTGATGAGAGCGATGTCAGCATCGTTGGCGACGCCGCTTGCGACCTGACGTGCCCGGGTAACCCGTCCCAGAACTGCGGTGGAGATTTAGACACCACCGAGAAGCTCAGGGTACGACAGGTCACTGCTGGCATCCTTCTATCGCTCTATAGGCGCGATATTGTGGACGGATCTAGCTCTGTCGCCCCGACCCTGGTCGGCACCGCCACCCTCAGCGCTCCTCTGCCATCGCAGACTGCCAGTGGTGTTACAATCATCAACAACAACAACAACAACATTAACAACATCGACATCGACATCGACATTAACATCATCCTTGTTCCTTTCCCTGGTGTGGACTGCGTTGGCCAACTTGTCTACATCAAGAGCTGCGACATCTGCAAGGCCGGCGAGAAGGTGACCTGGGCCCCCAAGCGCTGTGCCAACGCCGACGACTGCGCCGGCATGAAGGTCTACAAGCCCGAGCAGTGCTCTGATAACAACGGTCGCTGCAATCCGGGCACCAGCGACTACGACTTTGTCGTTGAGAAGCCATGCACCAGCTGTGACGGCGGTATCATCTACCAGCCCAAGGAGCAAGACAACACAGCTCCTCATTCACCTGAGCACCAGGCTCAGCCCCAGCAACCCGGTGCCGGTGACGTCCCTGGCCAGCATGCTGGTGATGATGTCCCCGTTACCGCCGGTTCGGGCCGCTTTTCTGCTTTCCAGTCTCTCGTTGCCGGGTTTGCCGTCAACGTTATTCTCGCTGGCTTTTTCCTGTAAGCGAGCTTGAGTAAGCGGCCTGCATTGGAGCTGTCGGCAGTATTTTGTTCATTTTCATTCGTTGCCCATTAGTTTGACACCCATCGGGCTTTTTCTTTTCACTTTTTTTTTTGGGATTTCATTCAAGGATGTGATTGTCAGGGTGCTCTTTGTTGGTACGAGCTGAATGTCTAGGAGAAAATGAGTTACTTTTAATGTTGGTGTTCTAATGAACAGTTATCTTGGAAGAGGGCTAGGCTTTTTTTTAACCTTTCTGCATTTTTTTGAATTCTATTCTGTCTCACTAAAGGCTTACCATAAAATCGACTCTACGTATCTTTGGACTACGGAAGCTAGCTCGTCCCCTCTGCTCTTTCGATACCGATGTCATTCCCCTACATCGTCAAGGCTTGACTCGCAGTGCTGACTGACTTTGAGACGCTATCTAGGCATACCTGGAAGCACAAGTGTGGAACAAGGGTTTTATAGCCAGCAAGACCTAGCTGGGCTCCGAGGATCCCCAACATGCCAACTCAGACATAGCGGCGGCTGAGACACAAGGCTTACCCTTGACAGTCTGCTTCTGACGTGCCGTGGCGATCATAAGCACTTGCTATGCCATCACCGGTCTGCAGGCTGGGATAGCCCAGCCGGGCTAGATATAAACAGCGAAGCTCCACCACCGATTGGGGGTCGGTCTCGGGGTCGCATTGCTCGGCCTCGGTTGCAACACTCCTCCGGCTTCGTACCTTGATACGACTAGAAAAAAAAACAAGACACCCACAAACTCCACCTCATAATCCCACACATCCACCTAATTACTCAACAACAAGTACAGGTCCGGTGGCGTAATGGTAGCGCATCTGACTACGACCCGCCGTCAGCTCGGTGATCTTCGAGACCGTCCGGCGATAGGGAATTATGTAATCAGGAGGCTGCAGGTTCGAGACCTGCCCGGATCGTTTTGATGTTTTGGCCGCACGCGACGTCCCGCCGCATGTTGTGATGTGATTTTCTTTGTGTCTTTTGGGACGCAGAGTCCCAGTATTTGTGGTGGTGGATGAATTAGGACCGATGGAATTGTGTGGTGAGGGACGGATGATATCACGTGATAGTCTTGACGGCAGAGTTGTCCAGGCATATTCAATACTACCTAGGTAGGTAGGTACCTAAGGTAACTTACACATAGCTTGTTGTTAATAACCTTGATAAACTCTGTCTACAATACCACGTCATTTGATAACGAAGATACGTATATTTGTTATGCTGGTACCAAAATTTCAGCTCTGGGTTATGTTTGCCCTCTTCCGCGGAAAATCCGTCAATTGTTCCAGGAGCCTATCCGATTCGTCCTTATATCCTCATGGTACCTCAGGTAGGGCAGGTAAGGTAGGTAGGGTAGCGTCTTACCACCCTCGTAATGTTGCGTTTGAAATGAACCTTTGGCTTGGTAATAATATATGAAATCAAAATGCATCCCACCTGACTGCAAGGGGAGCAGACCATCAAATAAATTAAAAATTCCCAGTGCGAACGAAACAATGCATATGCAGCACATGTCAAGCTCAAGCTGCATCGTTCATCCAATTGCCGGCTGGTGGTCAGAACCCTGAGCAAAGCTGTTAGAGCTCTTTGACAAGGCGGCTGCCGGATGGTGGAGCCGCAAACGCAGGTCGCAGAACCGCCCCATAAATCCGTCCTCTTCTGCACGCTCACTGGACGATCCAGCCCCAACGCCAGACCATTTTGCAGTGGAGATAGCCAAGCCTCTGGCCCAAGGAGAAATGGCTTCGTCGTAAAGCCACCTGTTTATTTCCATCCATCAGTGGCCAAAGCCTCGCCATCTGTCCTGAACGTTTCTAGTTTAATTGGACTCCCTTGTCAACAACTCTTGCACTGATTGCGGAAAGAAAAGGCTCAAGTTCCCGAAAATCCCTTGTTTGCTTGTCCTTTCCAACTCAACCGAATCTCCATTGCGTTGCGTCTTTTTTTGCTGCTCCATATTCTCGCCTTAGCCGAGAACCGTACCTCTTCCCCAAGCTCTCGGTACTTCGCTGCACAGGTCAGACGCGAGCGAGAATTCGTGGAAGCACGACACGTGCCCGCAGGCAATCATCTTGTGTCAACAACAAAGTTTACAGCACCGGGCGTCATCCTAGCTGGCGATCCTGTCCTCTCATCACTTCTCCCTCGCCCCGACCTCAATTTTTCCTCACCCCAGACTACAGCTCCGGCTGATCTCCCCCCACATCACATCATCATCATCATGGGTGCTGCCAACTCAACATTGGTCGGCTGGACCATCGTACTCGCCATTGCGGGCTTCGTGGGATGGAGGGAGTGGGACGCAAAACAGAAGAGGCTTCTCCAAAAGACTGCCGGCCAGAGATCGCGAGAGGAGCACCGCAATGCTACCCAGTCGAGACGAGACACAAAGAAGGATGAAAAGGAGCACAGCAAGGTGAAGCGTCAACGCGTGGCTGACAGCCAACCCGAGAAGCCCAAGGAGAAGCCCAAGGAGAAGGAGACCGTCGCCGCGCCCATCGAGAAGGAGCAGCCCAAGTCCTCCAAGAAGAAGTCCAACACCTACAGCTCGGATGACGACGCGGCGAGCAACCGCGAGTTTGCCCGTCAGCTTTCCAGCGTCAAGGAGGGCACCAAGTTTACCGCAAAGTCCAAGGACGATGTGAGGCAGAAGTCGGTCAAGCAGTCCCGCGCCGACGAAGCCAAACGCCAGGTCGCTAAGCCCGTCGTCGAGGAGCCCAAGGCTGCCTCGCCACCCTCGTCCACAGCCGGTATCGACGCCGACGATGACCAGTCCTCGGCCGCCTCCCCCGTTGTAGCTCCGACCGCCAACGCCGGCGATGTCTCCGACATGCTCGAGAAGCCCACCTCTGGTCCCTCTGTCCTCCGCCTGACCGACACGGAGGAGAAGAAGAAGACTCAGAAGGCCAAGGCACCGCAGCCCGTCGAGACGAAGAAGCAGCGCCAGAACCGGAAAAAGGTAGAGGCTGCCAAGGCCATGCGTGAGGAGGCTGAGGCCGAGCGCAAGATCCTCGAGCAGGCCCAGCGCCGAACTGCCCGTGAGGCCGAGGGCCGCGCTGCCAAGGATGGTTCCGGCTTCATGGCTGCTCAGGCCAAGGGCACCGTCTGGACCGGCGGCAAGGATGTCAACGACTCCAATAACGGCGTTGTTCCCGTTCAGCCTCTCGACACAAGCGAGCCCACCGCGACACAACCCAAGACCCAACAGAAGCAGGCTGGCGCTGCCAAAAAGGAGGCTAAGGGTGACAAGTGGGTTTCCTCGCTTCCTTCGGAGGAGGAGCAGATCAAGATGATTGAGGACGAGGAGTCTTGGAGCACTGTGCCCACCAAGGCTTCTCGTAAAAGCAAGAAGAACAAGGAGAGCGCCGTGGACAGTATGGACGAGGGAGCTGCTTCTGAGACGAAGCCCGCCCCCGCCGCCGCCGCCCCGGCGCCAACTCCCGTTCAGCCAGCAAAAAAGCCTCAGGTAGAAAACCAGAGGCCCGTCAAGACCTTCTCGCAAACTTCATCCTTCGCAGCCCTCAACGCCGATGGAGCCGCCGACCTCGAGGAGGAAGAATGGGACGTTTAGAGGAAAGATGTTTTCTTCATAATAGTATGCTGCCAAGTGCGTCTTGACCCAGTCAAGTACCCGCCGCGGAGTCTACAAACTCGTCCCAGACCCCACTCCCTTTTTGGTGCGCATTCGGGGTCTCTGCTCCTCGACATGGCTCCTCTGGCGTCTCGTATCTCTCTTCACCTTTCATGCCCACTGAGGGCTATGTGCCACAAAACCTACCTGTTTTCTTTGGAATTCGGCGCAAAAATGGGATTCAGGGCGGTGTTGTCTGTATGTAATTGTAAATTGCCGCTGCCCATCACCAAAAACTTTTAACTGTGCGTTGGGCGGGAAAGGAAGCATAAAAAAGACAAAAAAAGTTATTGGGGGTCAAGCATATAACTGGAATTTGTTGCCGTGGCTAGGGCGGCGTTACTCGACTATGTTTTTCTCTTTCAAGTATTCCTCTTCATTTCTCGTCAGTTTCGCCAAGTCCCTGTATGTCTTTTTTTACATATCTGCTACCTTTTGACTGCGTTTTTACATATCTCAGTCATTACAGATATTCTTCGAGGAATAACTACAATCGAAAAAAAAAGCGAAGACATTAAACAATACGGACGCTTGGCTCTCGAAGTCCCAGCACCCACGGTGATTAGTTAAGCGTAGTGGTGAGGACACACACCGTACTTTTACACTGACCGAGGTTGGGCTTGCTGGTCGCCCTGTGCACATTCCTGACTTTTACCTCGCACGATCCTCAACCAACTGATTAGGCATATGTCAAAAGACTAGGTCAACACGGAACGTCGGAGGATAAGGCCAAGGTGTCAAGGTAGACGCTATATCTGTTGTGTGTGGGTTGCGTGGTGTGTACACGGAAGAACCGCGCACAGCACATGGACAAAGCCTCTCTCACCCACATATGACCGTGCAATAAAGCCCTTGGCCCTGCGTTGTTTATTCCAGGACGAGTCATCCAACGACCAAAGCGTTTTTAGCGAATAGATGCATCGCATCGAACCATGCGTTTGTCTCACTAGGATGTCTTCCGCGGGGGGCAGGGCTGCTAATGACGAGAAAAAAAAGAGGCGTATGTCCGGTCCAAGAATGACTGACATGTGCGTTCAAGAAACATGGAAAGAAAGAGAACAGAAACCCAATATCTTATAGGCAGAGACACCTAGGTACATGCCGGATCTGTTTTTGATTCAAGGTCTTGTGGCTGTGTAAACGTGTTGCTGATGCATTGCCATGTGTTGTTGGGGGATGACAGAGCATAGGACCTAACAGCAAGAAAAGAGAAAGCAGCGGGACCCCGTGAGCGCCGACACATGCTGGTGCTGGTGCCGGTGCCGGGCTGGGCTCAGAAACAAAGCAACCCTAAAAAGAAAGACGTAAGCACATCGATCCCGCCGAGAAAAGCACACTGCCAAGACTTCTTTTCGTTTTTCTGCAAGATAAACAAAGACGAGTTTTCTGGGTTGTCGGAGAAGAGTGCGAAAAAGAAAACACCTCTAACTCCACATCGATAACCTTGCTTGCATTTACTACTACCGGTACAGAGTACAACCTAGCTACCTAGGTACTGTACAGCACTTTCCCGCCAAGCCACGCGCGCTAGGTGCCTTTTTATTGGGAAAAAGAAGAGGCACCTGCCGATGGCTGGCTACAGAGACTTGATGTATCATTTCGGCGAATATGGCAGATACGGTGATTAAGTTTTTCTCTGCATTGTTTGCTTCAGGCGGGCCGAGTTTTTTTTTCGATGCGACACGTACTCGTACTCTATACTCACACTGATCTTTCATGCTGGACACGCTGGTTGTACTATGTAAAAGCTTGGACGAAGTACTGTGGGTACTTGAAGTAGTCAACTTACATAAGGTAGTAGGTTCCACGAAATATGTTAGAACTAGTCCGTCGCCTAAGAAACAGGATGCGAGTTCTAAACAAAAATCACCCGGCTTTCCGGATCGACGGTGTGCTGCCATGTTCCCACCTACTCGGGTGCCTGGGCCTTGCGTTTGCCCTATAGCGAAAAAGAGACCCGTCACATTTCCGTAGGAACTGCCTTGACTGGGAAAGACTGGGTTACTACCTTACGCAAGCACGCAACACAACCACAAAAGATAGCCCGGTTGAAAAGTCCGGGGAGCGGCACAGTTGCCCAATAGGGTGAAGTCGGATGGTGGGAAGGGCGGCTTGGCGGGACAAAAACGGCAGCGCGGATGGAATGGGATGAGGGAGGGGATTTGGGATTGGAGCTCCTCTGGATTACACCGGCAAGACCGGATGCTTTTGAGCTGAGACTGGAGGGGTAATAGCTACACAAAGTAGGATAAGGCAAAGCTGCTGAGGGTGGGTTTGGTGCGTTGTGGCGCAGCTTTTTTCACCTTTATCAGCAGAAACGAAAACTAAAAAGTCCGGGGCTGACAGCTGTAAGGTAGGAGGATAATTACTGTACTGTACGGATTACAGTCCCGCTCGCTGCCACTCGGTGTGGAAACGTTGGCCCAACTACTTCGTAGGATAGAAATCAAATGCCCGATCATCCGTACTCCGTCACTGTTCGCGCGTCTAGAACTAGACGTTTTGGGGAAAGCAGACGGCTTACGAGGACATTTGATAAACAATTAGCTCGAATCCCGCCGATTGCTGCATGTTGACGTCGGGAGTACCAAGTACAACAAACAAAGACTCGGCGAGTTGTAGATAAGGAAAAACTGGTTCTCCATGTACCCTTGACACTTGGCTACGCGGCACCCGACCAAGATCAGCCAGCCTCTGGTAGGTTTGTGGAAATTTCGTGGGATTCCAAGGGCGACTTTTAGTACCGAATATCATGGAATTATTCCGAGACTGAGGACAATAGTCTAGTGAACAAGAAATCCTTTTTTTTTTTTTGTTTCTACCCGTTAAAGCGGCCCCCCACCCCAGTTTAAGATTTGAGCTTCTAAAAAAGATGCATCGCGTGGCTGTTCTTCAACTGCTGACCGGGTAGGGGCTGGTTGACTTGTCCAGGTGGCAGACAAGGGAGCCTACGCCTTTTAGGAGTGAGAGAGAGAAAAAAAAGTGGTCGGTCCAGTGCCAGCTCAAGGCATGGACGATGAGGTGCTTCATCTGTAGCCCAATTTGGACATTGGAACGTGATGTACAAAACAGATCAGTGATCCGCGGGCTTCTTGACGTGTACCATGGTAAGTGAAGTGTTTCCAAGTAGTTTACAGTGAAGTTTGTTTTAGCCATCTCCTTTTCCTTTTGCTTCTTTCCAAGATTTCTTTTCCCCGCTGATCAGAGCTGTTGCCAGCGGGATCTTGAAGATCTGACTTTTAGTACAGTACATCTTAGGCTTTTTTTCTTAGCAGCAAACGGCATTGCATTGATTAATTACCTACATGCCATTCTTGGAACTGGTCTATGTGCATTGAAGAAACCAATCAATCACCTATCAAATCCTTTCCAATCTTGGCCGAGGAGCCTAGTCGGTGCCTTTGACGCTAGCGCGTGTCCCTGTCGTGCCACCTCCAAGTTCGCAGAAAAAAAAAATAGAAAAAAAAAAATGCTGTGTGCAATGTACCCGATGATGTGCTGATGCGCATGATTTTCTCTGGTGCCTGCACCTAGTGAGGCGTAATTCTGCAATCTTGTGGTTGCGCAAGGTACCCGGGTTCGGTAACAGCCAACACACAAGACGCCAAACCAAGGTGAGGTACTTTGGACTTCCGCGGCGTCGTGAGTCCTCTTTTTTTGCTTTCCTCCCGGATTGCAAGGCGACCGAAAGGAAGTGGCCCCCCGGACCCGGTATGGATCCCAGTGTCTGGGAGATCGCAACCTCAAATATGTCTGGTGCGCCTCAAACGGCTCCCCTCCCCACCCAGACCCATGCGACACTTTCTGAACGTCGTAAGTAATTACCCCAGAACCTGAAGACCCCCGATTTGTACCCCCTTGACTTGACCGAGTGCCCTGTGCTACTCAAGGGGTGCCTTCGGTCCCATTCAATTGTTCGCCCGTTCCATTTCTCCCCCTTTTACGCAAAGGTACTCGCTCGACCTTCCCAACCCGAGTCCCAAAAGTCAATTATTTTGACATTCAAGTCCCTAGGACTTTTTATTGTCATCTTCCTGGCCAACACCTCTTCCCCCCCAGACTAGGAATCGGACTAGTCACACTTTAAACAACTGGCTCACTCCATCATCTTAACGAGGTGCCTTGGTCTTGTCCATTTCGATTACTCTTCAACAGCCCAAGACTCCCTAGCGAAGCCACCTGCATACATTCCACTTGGCGTTTGGACCTCCTCATCTCACACGAACAGACGCCAGATTCTTCCGGCCCCTCTTGGGAAGCCAGCTTTCATTGAATCTCTGTGCGCTTGGCAGTTCCACCACGCTGTCAATTGCACTAACCCAACGAAACGGACGACCGGACCGCGCGTTTACGTCCCGCACCACGAGAAACTCCAAAAGGCTAATAGCCTGCGGCCGATAACCATTCTCACTCAACCTCCTTCGCCCGAACTAACGCACGTTTTTCTTTCGTTGCTGCGTCTTTGCCAACACCTCCTTCATAAACGGCCCAGCCGAGCCATAACCGATATATACAGCTCCACTCTCCCGGGACTCCAACTGAATGGTTTTAATTTCACCCGATCGGTGCTATTCCTACACAATCACAAGGAGAAGCCGAAAAGCAAACCAAAAGTCACTGCGTTAGTCTTCACATTAGGTACCTCTTGGTACCGGCTGATCTATATATATATATATATAGTTGCCACAACATCCGGTCTTGGACTCATGATCTCGACACCGTACGAGCTTGCTTTTATCGAACCCGACGACAGACTGTTTTCTGCAGTCAGATCCGGTCACTCCAACTTGACTTCGATATCAATCGACATATATACCACAACACATATACTGTCAACTAGCCGTGCCATAACTTGGATCCAGGAGGTTCAGGAGGGATAAACTCCCTGGTCAACTGGGACAAGGTTCTCTCCTCAGAGTCGGCTTTCAGTGGCTCTCCAGTGGAGATAAACCGTCACCATGTCGTTGGGCGTGGCTATCCAGTCGGCCGTCTTCTATGTCATAGCATGTACACCTTGCACCGGGGCGCGAGCTAGGAGCAAAGCAAAGGCGCGTGCACGACGGGAAAGGCAGGAGAAGGATAGACTGGAGGCCGAGAACCCGGGCCTATACCGCCACCCCAGTCCGTTCAACACAAGTCCGCATTGGGACGAGGAGATAGCCATGGGACCCTCATTACCAAAGAAGAGTGGGAGCGGCAGACATACCTCCAGCCAACGTAGGCTTACGTCTGCTTCTTCAGGAAAAGACACCACCAGGAGTGATAGCACAATAGCCATCTCCCCGTCAATAAGTATAGCAGCGCCTGCTAAACTATCAAAATCTGCGACAATGCCGGCATCAGCTCCGTCAGAACATTCCCCGCCGAATCCTGGCAGCAGTTCTACCGTTGTCCCCGAGGGTAACCCAAGCTTAAGCCGAACGGTATCCGAAAATTGGAACCTAAAACGGTACCAACGCGAGGACGAGGAGCTTTGGGGGTACGATATCCCCACGAACAACGCGGCCGATACTGCCCGACCTGGTCAGAAGATCATGGACGCCATTGCCAAGGCGGGTTCATCAGCAGGTCGCTTATTAGATTCTACGTTACTCCTAGCCGGCAGCGGAAGTGGCAAGGACCGCAACAGCAACGGTGAGCTGCGCGAGATTACCAACGAGGACCGCCGAAACTTTTACTCGCCCTCGACCCCGACAACCACAACATTCTCCAGCTACCGTAACCCGCCCGTCAACGACTACCACCCCCCGGTTGTCAGCTCCAGCCCGGCTCACAAGGACGAAATGAGCTGGCTTCGCCAACCTCCCCCGGCTGTCAAGATTATGGAGGCCAAGGTGCCTGTTAGCCGCAGTGCCAGCTTGGCCAGCACGGTCAGCCGCAGAAGCCACTTCCCCGGATCGTCAGCAAACAACCTTTCCGAGTCAGGTCTCGGCAGGGTTGTTGGAGAGCGTCTGGTTGGTGCCAAGCTCCGCAACGGAGAGCAGTTCCCAACAGGAAGGACGCCCTCGTCTGGATCAGGCGCGAGAGCAGGTGGGAGGCCCCGCCGGACCACAGTCTCATCATCGCGCTCTAAGCAAAGCCAGATGAGCTTCTCGCCTGACTCGTCGTCGGACGACGAGTCCTCCGAGATTGAAGCCCCGCGGACCAGCCGCCGTCAACTCGCCAAGCCTTCGACGACCCCTGCTGAGGCTGTAGATGACGCACAAGACGGACATGCCAGCCAGAGGCCCAAACTTGAGACTATTGTGAGCTCGGATCTCTCGAACTCTTCAAGGCAGACCGACCTTGTCCTGTCCCCGATGGAGAGCATCGTTGGCGTTGACCCGAAGACAGAGACAAAGCTGGCGACCGAGACCAAAGAGATGGCCGAGCGTCCCAGCGGCCGATCAATCGACAGCGGCATGGCTCTTTCGGTATAAAGAAAGCCGTCCACTGTGAAACGGCTGATACAGTACATACATGTTCACGTTTCTTTTTCAAATTCTTGGCCACATATTTATGCGTCACTCGAGATGTTTAGAAAGAGCCCTTCTATTATCTACCACTTTAGTTTCTCATTCCGTTCCGCCACGCCATTTCCTTGTACCACCTCTCACTCTTTCTATTCAACCTCCACCTCAAGTTGACAATCTTACCTTTCTTTTTATTGCATTGGGCCGGGGTTATTTGGTCAAGCATCCTACAGGCCAGGGACGGCACGGTCCCTGTTTGTTTTGGAGTATGGAGTTACTTTTTCCTGTCATCATCCTTCTTTTTTTCCTTTTTCCAATCGGGGTTCATTGAAAGCATTTTCACAAATAAGCATGCTTTGCTATTGTTATTCTTATGGCATTTCCCTTGGTGGCTGGTAGAAATTGCTGGAAAAGCGAGCGCCTCTGGATAGCGCATCAATGATAGATATATACAAAACCTTGATTCTATCTTTGTCTCTTGAAAAAATAAAACACGAAATTTTTAACATGATTGATCTGAATCCCTGACCAACGATCCCAATAGTCGACGCCTTGCCCTGATTTGCTAATTCTGATATTGGCCACAATAAACGAGTCGGTCAGTTCCCTGTAGTTCGCTTATGGACATGTCCAGACTTGATTCCCGTAGCATTTTGGATCCGACAAACATCGGATGAGCTGGAACTCTACCTTACTAGCTACATTGGAGAGTTCGGGGTGTTGGTGGTGCCGGTTGCATCATGGCCGGCCGAGACGCAGCGAAATTCCCGATGATGGGTGGAGGAGTTTGTCGTAAGGTTTTTTTTTTTTTTTTTTTTTTTTTCAAACAAGGAAGACCAACATTGCAAGTCAGAAGGAAATCACGCGGAAAGCATGCACTATTCTTTCCTTCTTCTCCTTTCTTTGGCTAGGGCAAGGTTTATGCCCATGTCTGCAGGTTTGTTGAAGCAGGACGCATGCAAACGAAGCAGAACCGGTCCGTTCTAGTTTGGTTCTAGAGAGAGACTGGTCCGCCCGTCGGAGTCCAGACGCTTCCCCCGCATTTCCCGGTTTCTTCTCTGCCTCTTTCAAACGCCTCTTTTTTTCTTGTTGCTAAGCAGGCAACCCCAAATGGTCATCAATCCCCCGAAAAATTGTTAAACCAGACCTTGAGATGGTTTTTTTGATTGGGCCTTTTTGTTCTCGAAGCGACTCGTTATCGTTTTGTCATGTTTTGCTTTTGATTCCCCCGGGGCCAACGCTTTAGCTTTCCCCTCAACCAACGAATAGTTTTACGGCAAAATTATAAACCCACCCAGATCCCTAAACAAAAGGTGACTGGGAAAACGAGCTTTGGTAATCGTCCGGGGCTCTTTTCCATCACTTTCTTTGTCCCGTAAACACCGTTAATCAGCCCTACATACGGACGTAGCCTTTTCTTTGCAAACCCCATTGGCCCGACACCTTATCTTCTGGGTCCAGCTGGACTGTAAGGCGTGGACGCATCACCAGCAAAACATAAAAGATAAAAAAAAAAAAAAAAAAACATACAACTAAAGTCGCGATGGGGTCCTCGGGATCTCTTGACCCCGAAGAGCTGACGGTGGTTGTTACCGGTTTTGGGGTATGTTGATTTTCAGGTCGCTTTTCTCCCCCCGATGCGGAACACTCCAAAGGATACAATTGACTTTTCTCATTCTGAGTGAGAGATGTGCTTGCTACACACTTTCTGGCTTGTCTTTTTTTCGTCCCCCCTTTGTTCCCTGAAAGAAAGCAAAACTTTGATACTTGGCGGTTGTTTTATAGGTGTCATTGGCATCTATAATAGTCGAGACAGACTATTGCCTTTGTCATTGGTGTCTGTGCCTGGAAGTTGGTTCCCGTTCTCGAGGCCAAGTGGCCAACGTTACAACGCTCGCTTGCACGTGCTCGCCGAGATGGCTCTGCTCACATGAGCGTCGCTTTTAAGGGTACATGTAATGTAGCCTGAAACATCCCATCGAGTTATTAGGCAAGGCCTATTATCCCCTGCGACATATCTTTTTTGTTCTCGTTTGCTCTCCTTCATTGCTCTCTTCTGGAACAGGGGACGACCATCCAAATCCCTCGCAAGCAAAAACCCCCCACCTTCTCACCATGCCTGCGCATATCCTTCTGACAACACCCCTTTTGGGTACCTCTGTCCACCACAGCCCTTCAGAGAGGAATACCCCGTAAACCCAGCATGGGAGATCACGCGGCTCCTCCCAGACTACCTCCCGCCGCCGCCGGGCAAGACGGCCATGCAGCACCGGAGGTCCGACGACGACGCCCCGCCGCTACCGCCGGTGCGGATCCAAAAGTACCCGTCGCCCATCCGCGTCAACTACCAGACGGTCCGCGAGCTGGTCCCAAGGCTCTGGGGTGACGAGCCCGGGGAGCAGCCCGCCGCGGCAACGGAGCCGCAGCAGCAAGGGAGCGGTGGGCCAAAGATTGATCTGATGATCCACATCGGCATGGCTGGCCCCCGTCGCTACCACTCCATCGAGCGCCGCGGCCATCGCGATGGGTACCGTGGGTTGGACGTCGATGGGTTGCCGTTGTCGGACGAGGAGCGCCACGCCCGCGAGGGTGATAAGTGGATCTGGCATGGGCTGCCGCACGAGATCGAGACTGATCTGCTGCTGGATGATGTGCTGGATCGGTGGAAGGGTTACGTGCCTGTAGGTTCTTGTCGACACCCATGCATTGTATCATTTGATGGGATTTTGCATCCCCCGTCGAAGCTCCTTTTTTGCCTGCTTTTCTAAACAAATCCAAAACAAACAACAGTGGGACGCCGACGTACGCATCTCAGAGGACGCTGGCCGCTACCTCTGCGACTTCATCTACTACAGCTCGCTGGCGCACCTCCACCGCAAGGGCGACCACCGGCGCGTCGTGTTCCTGCACGTCCCCGTCGACGTGACGGACGAGGCGCTGCGCAAGGGCGTCGACCTGACGCTGCAGCTGATCCGGTCGGCGCTGGAGAGCGAGAGGAGCGGCCTCGCGGCCGAGAGGAGGGACACGAGGGCCAGGAAGAAGGACGACGACCAGAGGCTGCGCGCGCTGCACGAGCAGCAGCAGCGCGCCCAGTGGCAGCAGGACCAGGAGCTCAGGGAGCAGAGGCAGAGGGAGAGGGATGCGGGGAAGCAGAAGCAGGCCGAGGATGGAGGGGCGGCGGCTGGGGGAGGTGAGGGTGTCAAGGATCAGCTTTGGTATGTTGATCAGCCCGACGATGCAGCGAAGCAATAATGCTGGCATTTAGGTATGGGCAGATGCTGGGATCTCGCGAGCATTTTTGGATAGCAATTGGGGCTTTGAATGAAGAGCCATGTGTTCACGTTGTTTTGTTTCGCATCAAGTATGTTGATTCATGCAGTAATCATTGAAGTTGTTGTTTTCGTTGCCTATTGTACGTATTTTGCTTTGTACAAAGATTACATATGATGGACTGTGGAAGTTTGTTTTTTCCTTCCTCTCCCAACCTCTCTTCTTGAGGTGATTTAGCCTTTATGAAAGTCGAGTCTCTTAAAAGAGATTAAAAATGCAGGTGCAGGCTTGATGGGGTATAGGGGGGTTTTTGACATAGGAAAAAGACATGAGAAGTGGTGACTGGTTCTTTTAGATAGGCTCAAAACGCAAGTGGATAAAGTTGGAGGGGGGAAAAAAGAGCCTTGGTGCTTTCAGAACCAAGCCTGCCCATCTCAGTGTCGTTGCTTTTGTGCCTGGTTGCATGGTGTGCGTGTGTGGTGTGGGTATCATTATATCATAGCTATCGTACAGCTGGCAGGGATAAACGTCAGTGCGTTGCACCGGACTTGGGAATCCCTGAAAAAGGTAGAGGTAACGCCAACAAAGTTTTACGTCGTAGCGGCCTGAACTCGCGCCAAAAAGAGAAGGAAAAGAAAATCCAAACACCCGCCGAGCTTTCAAAAGAAGCTCGTTGTGGCAGGGTCATTTGGCGTCGGTGGTATAGTCGGCAGGGTACTTTGGAGCCGAGCAGAAGAGAAGCGAGCAGAAGAGAGCCTCACGGGCTTGAAGCCCAAGTCCGACCGCGACCGGTGTCTGGTGGCGGTCATGGCGACGCCGAGGGTCGGCTTCTCCTCGTCGTCGTGCGGCGGCGGCGTGGTGCAGTCGGACGAGACGCTGGCGCCCGAGTTGGTGTCGTGCGAAAATGACCGCATGTGCGACCTCGGAGAAGGGGAGCTGCTGATGGGCATGACCATGACCGAGTGGCGCGAGGACTCGTCGCCCTTTACGTGCGGGCACTGGCCCTGCCCGACCGAGGCGCGGTGGCTGTGGAAGGAGCACATGCGGAAGCCAAAGTTGCGCTCGTCGTTGCGCAGGCAGTTGGTCGGGATGCGGAGCTGCGGGTTCTTGATGCAGACGCTGCTGCGGGAGCCGGCCATCTTGCGCAGGTGCGCCGTGTAGTCGTCGTGGAACTCGCGGAACCGGTCCATGAGGTGCTGGAACTGCGACGCGATGGCCTCGGCGGCGGCGTCGCGGTCTTCTTGGTACACGAGGTCGTTGGCGTCGTCGTCGTCGCCGTTGCATCTCCCCGAGGATCCACCAGAGGAGAGAGTCCAGGCCACCATGGCGACGGCCCACTTGCGCAGCCTAAAGGCCTCGGCGGCCCGGCGCTCGTAGAGGGAGCGGACGAATCGTGGTGACACGTCCCAGTCCAAGCGGAGATAGAGGTCCTGGATGGCGTCCATTGAGGCGTCTTGGAGGGCGGGAAGGTCGACGGCAGCGGCGAAGAGGTGAAGATGTACCAGTGCCCACCTGAGGCCACGAAGACGAGCAGATCCAGCCTCGTGGTCGCCCGTGTCCGCCTCGGCAGCGACTATGGCTGACAAGGCACGGTCGACTGCGGAACTAAAGGTCTGGCGGTGGTAGAGCCAGAGGACGAAAAGGTCAAACATCTCGGGTGATTCAGCAGAGAACCACAGCACCGTCGTCTTGCTGTCGGCGGAGCCGGTAAGGCCGTCGGGGATGGCAGCCAGGCTCTCACGGAAGAAGCTGCTCGTTGAGCAGAGCAGCTTCTTGTGAATGTCGAAGCTCTTCTTATGCGGGCCGACCAGCACTCGCACCATATCGGTGCCCAGCGAGCCGGTCGGCTCCGAAGTTGACTTGCGATGCGGCATTATACGAAAGGAGCTATATGGATAGAAGGTATATAACTAACCCGGGGTAATGGGGGTGTCGGGAGAAGCGAAGTGGGTGGGCACTTGATATATGCTCAAGCTCTCACCAGGAGATACGATGGTGAAAAGGGGGTTTGGAATCTGGGCGGAGCGGCTCAGCCGTTCTTGTGCAGGTTCGTGAGAGCGAGTGTATAGAAGGGAAGGTGGAGGTCAAGGTGAAGATCAGGGGATGCACGTGCGGACCGGACTCCCTCGGAATCACAGCCACTTACTTTTGCATGTCAAGACGTCAAGACAGGAGAAGAAGGGAGAAAAAAAAAAGAGGCCAGAAAAGAATAATAAAAGAGCAACCAACAGCCGAAAAGACTCACTCCTACTCTACCCCGGTAGAATCAACGCGATAGCCCGCTCGTCAGAAAGAAAGAAAAAGCTAAGAATAATCCACCCTTTTCCTCCACAGTCCACACCTTTTCGTCATCTTTGTGCTTCGTCTACTGTCTAGAGACGGGATCGAGTCCCCTTAGTTATCTCGATTAATCCCGGACAATGTTTCGTCGTGCTGCAGCAGACAAGGGGGTTTGGGTGGTAGCGTCACATCCAGCCCCGGCCAGTTGGGTTTTAGCCCATGTCTGTCTGCGCGGGATGGCACATGGCCGACTGTTTTCTTTTTTGTCTTTTTTTTTCGTCCCTCTCTTTTTCTTTCTGGGACATTTTTAGGCTCGTGGGTCCTCCTCCTGTTCCTGCCTGCCGGGGGTGGCTTGGTCCCATACCTTGTTGGGTTGGCTTTTCGCTTTGCATGGGAGGGAGGCTTGGGAGGAAAGCCAGCTTGTCAGCTTTGCTAGCTCACAGTAATTACAGTACAGAACAAAGTGACCACAGCAATAAAAAAATTAAAAAAAAAAGTCAGATTTCAACCCTAACCCTACCTCCATCGTCTTGATCGCCCTGTTTCCTTGCACACGAGAAACTTGAGACACGCCATCCCCACCATCACCTTCCCCCTCCTGATCACACTGTACACGGCTTGACGGAAACTTGATACCAATTCGTTGCCTTGTTGTTTTGAGTCGACGGAATATCTAGGAGCGTCTGCCGCCTTGTGAGTGACGAAGATGATTCGGGATTTGACGCGCAATAGAGCAGCTTCAGGTGAGCCGTTATCCGAGGACTTGGCGGTGCCAAGCACAATCTCGCGATGGCTGCACAATTCTTTAATCTCACTATTCCCCGCTTACATGTCTGAGCATTACAATGTTCATTTCCAGTCGAGAATTTTATCCACCTCTTTATGGAGAGGTTCAGATAACCGGCAAGAGAGAACCGATTGTCAGAAGGGATAATCGCTGGTACGAATTAGCTTTCCTTCACAACATGATGTATCGGATCCAGTCCCGCAACCTGTACCATGGTGAATGTCGTCGATCGGCGGTCATCTTTAAGCCAAGCATTGTTTTGGCGTTTCATTCCAAACCCACCCGGCCTAGACTCAGTAGCCTGTTCTTATTCTTGTTTTTTTTTTTTTCTTGTCCCTCTCACCTTGTCGGGGTTTGTATCAAGTCATGTGTGTGTGAGACAGCTTGACAAGGTGGAAAGCGGGGTTTGCTTTCGCTACCATCAAGTCTCAGCTAGATTTGTTCTCGAAGGACATTCCATCAAACTAGCCGAGGGGGGCTTGGGGGGGGGCTGCCTTGCTGCGTCCGTAAATCTATACAAAACAAGCAAATCGTGGCAGAAACCTATGGTCCCGAATCCTTGGATGGGGATTTTGTTTTTCTGTTTGTTTTGTACCTCATCATTTGTTTGTTTCGATGTGGAGGTTCCTGACACAAACTTGGGACGAAAAACATATCGTCTGAAGTTTTTTGTTTACTTGAGTGGTTTTCAATGCAAGAGAAGCTTTGACCTCTCTTTTCTTATTTCAGCCGCTATTAATCCCTTGGCACATGGTGGTTGTGCATGGGCAAGCACATCAGACGAAATTGGTTTAGCGACTGCTGCGCTGTGTGATGGCTGAAGTGTGCCTGTCGTGCCTGCCTGTCAAAGTCTGTGCGCTCGCTCGCGGTTTACTACCACAAGTACCTACTGTAGCACTGCTAGGTACTGTAGTACTGTAAGAGGTAGCCTCTTTGAAGGGTGGATCACGGTAGCCATCAAAAATTGCTTGGTAGGTTGCAGTGTCAAGGCCTCGTTTGGCCTCGGTTCCAGCTGTTACGAGAAGGGATGTGCCGTACGACGGATTTGCCGGAGAAGCCCACAGCTTCAAGAAGCCTTTTAGAAAGGCATCTGGTTGTAATTCCAAGTTTCTGGATCCAAATTCTCTCGTCAATGGCCGAGTTTAATTGAGTCCACATCGAAGTCGATTTTGGTTCTACATACAAGTGCCGTTGAAGAGTAGTACAGTTTGGATCCATACTATCCAGAAAGTAACATACATATGCCTTATGTGTGTGGATGCTGCCGTGGGACACCTGCAAGCATGACAGGAACCAAAACATCGGCTTGTTTTTGATGTGATGGAGACATTACCTAGATAAGATGGCAATGTGACGTTCGTTCGCTCGAATGTACCACAGTACACTCTCACCCGAGTCAATATTTCGGTCTCGCCGGGCGCAGATAACTCGGAATATTGATTTCGCAACGTTGAGTATTTATTCTACACACGTGTACGACATTTCTCCTCAACCTGTCCATCCTTTGCCAATTATGAAATCAGGGACCTGTCTGGTGCTTACTGTGCTAATGCATGATTCAATTCCGATAAATCCAAGCTTCCTGGTCGCCCTGCTGTCCAGAGCGATTCACGCAGCACTTTGTGATAGGTGCGTGTCCAGACATGGTGGGGTGGATTTGTCAGCCAGCTCCATTGTTTGCCGAATTAAGTGCGCATGCGTCGACCATTGTATGGTGACGTCTAATTACTTTTTTTTTATTTTCGATGCGTTTCGCTTTGCATCTTTTTTAGATCTAGACCTACGGAGGTAGACTAAACTTGTTGCCGCCCATCACACCATCACGTCAACATTAGCTAACCCCAGTTCCTGGAGCACCCACGGAAAATTGAAGCGGGCAAATGTTGTTCCCCTAGTCTAGTATACTGACGCTTGCCACACAGCCATACAAACGTATTAATGATCAAGCTGTATGTAGTGCAACGATGATCGATCCGTGGTATTTGTAAGGGCCATTTCACTCGTTCCACATTATGAATTCTCCCAATTTTGGATACAGGTTGCTATATGTAATTTTTAGAATATAAAGTTGTTGCAGTCGCACCTCTTACCTGAACCAAAGGCTTGGCTTGAAAGTCATCAATCACAACACAAAGTAGACCTTCTAGTTCTAGACCCACTTTGCCAACCCCTCCTTCTTTCATCACCCAGCTTCCAAACATCAAACAAGTGCAGTTGCTGGTATCACGAGCAAAATGTCGGCAGAAAAGAAGACTTTGAGCAAACCGGCCGCCGGGGTGCCTTACTACACCCCAGCCCAGGAGCCGCCGGCAGGGACCCCTTTGCAGCAGCAGGACGCCATCCCAACGCTGTTCAAGCCTCTGAAGATCCGTGGCGTCGAGCTCTCCAACCGCTTTGGCGTCTCGCCCATGTGCACCTACTCAGCCGACGATGGCCACCTGACCGACTTCCACTTGGTGCACCTGGGCCAGTTCGCCCTGCACGGCACGGCCCTGACCATTGTCGAGGCCACATCCGTCACGCCCAACGGACGCATCTCGCCCGAGGACAGCGGCCTGTGGCAAGACAGCCAGATCGCTCCTCTGCGCCGCATCGTCGACTACGTGCACAGCCAGGGCCAAAAGATCGCCATCCAACTGGCTCATGCCGGCCGCAAGGCCAGCACAAAGGCCCCCTGGCACGACTCCTTCACCCCCAGCGGCGAGTATAAGCCGAGAGAGGGCTTACAGGTCGTCGGACCCGAGTATGGCGGCTGGCCTGATGACGTCTGGGCCCCGAGCGCCATCCCGTTCTCGGAGGACTTTCCGAACCCCAAGGAGATGACCGTTGAGGAGATTGAGGGACTCGTCACCAGCTTTGTGGACGCTGCCAAGCGTGCCATCGAGGCCGGCGTCGACATTATTGAGATTCACGGCGCTCACGGTTACCTGATCACCGAGTTCCTTTCGCCGCTATCAAACGTAAGTGGAGATACTTTGTGTGGGGCTGTGCGCATACTCCCTCGGGTGTGACTTCTATTAACATTTTATTTCCTGGCACGCAGAAACGGACAGACAAGTACGGCGGCAGCTTTGAGAACCGCACCCGGGTCCTGATCGATATTATCAAGGCCGTCCGGGCAGTGATTCCCGAGGAGATGCCACTCTTCGTCCGAATCTCCGCGACCGAATGGATGGAGTACGCCGGCGAGCCTAGCTGGGACCTCGAGCAGAGCACACAGCTTGCCAAGCTCCTCCCGGACCTGGGTGTCGACCTGCTCGACGTCAGCTCGGGCGGAAACTCGGTGGCCCAAAAGATCGAGCTCACGCCGTACTACCAGATCGACCTGGCAGCCAAGATCCGCGAGGCCGTCGGCGATAGGTTGCTCATAGGCGCGGTCGGCAACATCAACACGGCTGACATTGCGCGCGATGTCGTGGATGAGCAGGGCGCCGAGAAGGTGGCCGAGGCCAAGCAGACGCATGACACCATCGAGGTCGTGAGCGAATCACATGGCGGCAAGACCAAGGCGGATCTGGTCCTCATTGCTCGCCAGTTCCTGCGCGAGCCTGAGTTTGTGCTGAGGACGGCGCATAACCTTGGGGTCAATGTGCAGTGGCCTCACCAATACCACAGAGCAGTGTGGCGCAAGGGTGCAAGGATTTGATAAAGGGGCATTAGAGGATAAAGAGCCCCGAAGAGATGAATGAAGGGTGAAGAAAAGAATATGAAAGAATATAATAAAGTCTTGGGCAAACAGAGAGAAATCAAGAAATAGATAGATGGGGGAACAGAACAGGGGTAGGAAAGAGATATTTAAAAGTTTATAGACTATCAAGATATTAATATGCCTCCTTTATACACGTCAAAGAGAAAACTCCAGACGGGAAAAGCTCTAGTCCGAACCCTGGAAAACGCTTTCGGACCATCTCGCTGAGTCTAGAACACCCATACCTTTGCCTGCTAACGATTGTTTGACATGGATGTATTGAGTCCCGGGTTAGATCAGTGTTTTGGTGCAAGTGGCGTAAAATATGTTTGCTCGTTCCTCCCTTGTTTCCTTTGGTACCCAATCATAACGCATTCATTTATTTGCCCATCCCTCTGAACCCTGCCTGTTCGCCTGTGTTTGCTCAGAAATCCAACAAAAGGGATACTTTGTAAGAAATCCATCACATCCAGATCTAATTGCTTGGTTTTTTCAGTGTTCACAGCGCTCTGGGCGATCAATTGATCATTTTGTGGCGATTTTGTTTCGGCTGGACCCTGTTGAGGCAGCTACGACTGTCGTTTTTTTCTTCTCTTTTTTTCTTCTCCCTTTTAAACTGTACCCTCGCAGCTACACCGCACGTGCCCATTGCGCTACTACCCTCCCCATCTCAGGATTGCCTTGCAAGACGCAACGCCCATTTTCAGATTGGCATTTCGAGATTAATTTTTAGCCGATTGCACCTGGATTTGGACTTACACCCAGGTTCGCGTGCGCAGCCACAACTCGTCTGTACCTGAATCGCCTCGTATCCACTGGGTTTGGCGTCACAACGTGCGCCGTCGTCGGAGGTTCTGGCGGGCAAGGGGAGCCACCAGGTCCTCTGGGAAACCTTGGGACCTTTGAACCCTAACCCAAAATCCGAGTCCTCCAGCATCCCTTAGGTTCCCATCAAACCAAAATATCATGCCGGGGACCCCTCAGCGACGGGGACCTTCCCTGCCTGCTGTCCAGCAGCGACCTGTCAGGAACCGCAAGATCAAGCAGAAGGGATACGAGTTTGAAGTCCTTAGTAAGGTACAGAGCTCCAATTCAGAGGACCACCCAACAACAGCTGCCAACCGCGCCCCTGTGGTGAAGCACAAGCCGCCAGTCTTGGCTGCGCCCACCCCGAAACGAAAGCGTCGCCATGCATTGTTCCTAGGTCAGGCCCCCAGGTCCGGGTCGTTGTATGCTTTCACTCCCGGAAAGAAGAGGAAGCATGAGCTGCAGAGTCGGAAACCTGGCAGGCCTCGTAGGTTGCCGGCTGCGGAGGACCCGGTAGCGGAGCCCTCCACGTCTGCTCCAGTAGCCCCTGCTCCAGAGTTAGCGCCGGGACCTGATGAAGCAACTGAACCGGCCCAGCCAGTAAAGAGGCGCCCTGGTCGTCCTCCCAAAGTCCGCCCTCCTCCAGGTGGCGCTGCGAATATGGGAAACCCTAAGCCTGCTGCTGTACCCCAGGAATCAGGAAAGCCAGAAAAGTCGTCAAGGCATCTTCGGGCTGAGCAGCGAGCCCAGCAGCGGGCTGAGCGTGAGGTGGTTGCACAAGATGATCTAGTTGACACCAACCGGGAAACGGACGCGTCAGTGGAAGGTCAGAGACGTCTCGCAAGGAGAACCGGGACTCGACAAGAAGAGACCAAGAAAAACAGCGAGCGTCCAGATGCCTCGACTCGCACACACAGCAGTCGAGATGATTCCATGGGCCAGAGGAAAAGGCAGCGGTTGACTGTGGACATTGGCAGCGGACCGCCAGCAAAAGCAGCGCCCACTATATCGGATAAGCCAGTACCCAGGCCCGTCCAGCAAGTACTCTACAACGGAAGCATGTTCAGTAAGGAAGATTCGCCGCAGGATCTGAGTAAACTGGATCACAAGTCCCCCTTTGTTCGCGCATTGCAAAGAAGACCTCATCTCGCCCGCTTCCTTATGTACAATCAATCAGCTGCAAACCTACAATGTGCAGGCAAAATCGACATTTCGAGGACTCAAAACTTGCGTGAAAGTACCGGGACGAGCAGCAATGGCGCCTTACACATAAACGGGGATTCTGATAGTCACAAAAATGGCATAGACCAATCGCAGCAGCTGGACTTCAAAGCCGAGGACCTCTTACCTGACCCAATGCTCGCCCATGTGGTCTGGATCGCCCAAGACAACGCCTGGAATCGAAGTCGAGAGCAGGAGCTGAGGCTTAGTATTGGCAACTGGGCTGCGAACGCGGCTAGTGCAGCAAAGGGTAACGATGCCGAGTTATGGATGTGGCGTCTCATGATTCACTTCTTCAAGGCCATGCCGCATGAGCTCTGGAGATACGGACTTCGTCCACACCGCGGCGAATGCTGGGCTACTGGAGCCGTAACTGGTTCGAGGCCCAGCGAACAAGCGTATAATCCTAGTTATGACTTTTGTCTCGAGCTGGGAATTCTTCTCTGTCACCCAGTCTGGGATGGAGATCTCATGAAACTTCGTTATGCTCTACAAATAGCCATCTGCAGCCGTATCAGGGACCACGAGCCTCCAGTCGCCGGGCTAAACAGTCGTATGATTGCTTCGACCAAGCAAATCACCGACGTCCTTGTTAACTCTTGCAAGAAAATGGCGCCCGAAAAGGAGCTGGAACTGATGTGCAAGATCCAATCCCAATATTATCATTGTGGTGGTATCAAGTCCGACAAAGATATCCAATGGCTGACCTCAAAGCTATCAACCTTGAAAAGAGGCAGCTGTATAACCGCGTCTGAAGAAGAGCGACTGATTTTCTTCTTGCGCGCATCCGACATGAAGGCGCTTCGAGAGGCGCTGGATGCGCAGGAATCTCATGGCCAGGCGAAGTGGCGTCCTGCGGTCGAGTACTGTCGTATTTTTGCCGAAACACCGGCCGGCATGGCCCTGACGGGCGAGCCAGCACAGTCCCCAAACCAGAAGGTCCTAGTCCCGGCCGATCATTTGACCCTCGCACGCTGGAAGGCAGAGTGTTTCATCGCTGAGAGGCGTGAGCGACTGATCCGGGAGGAGGCGCTCCCCACCTTTGCAATGCTTTTTGACATCCCCCGTGGCGATCCACAGCCCTATCACGTCTTCAGTAGAGGGGAGTTTTCGGAAGCACAGCAGCGGATTGTCACTGGCACCGTAAACTTGCCGGAGAAGTAAGACCACACGAGTATTTCCAATCCTGATACCGAAGCCAAAGAGAATTGGTCTGTATCGCATGAAATCTGGCTCAAGTCCACTACGATGTGGAGGAAGATAATTTTTGGGGTTTACATTTACAAACAAGCGCGCCAAGTTCTACAAAATGGTAGCTGGCCAGCAGTTGACGTTGGCGTTGCAGCAAGCATAATAATCATTTTACAGTCGTAATGTAATTGGAGGGTGTTCGGATTCACGAGTCCTTCTTTGCTATCTTTGCTATCTGGAAGGTTGGAGCCCCTCAGCGTAGTTTTAGACAACAGTGCTCTTTTGTGTATATGACTTATGTACAATATATCAACATCAAATCTATATTAGCTGCTCTCACAACCTGATCATCGTGGTTTGAGTTTGATATAGGGTTAGGTTCTGCTGTTTAATATCCAGATATTCACATCCCCGAAGATGATATCGACAGTTGCCCGCCAGCTCGCTGTCTGTAGGTATGTTATATCTTTGTCTCGGAGATCTAGGTATCAGATACGCTTCACTATCTTTATTTCACAGCCTCTCCAATATCAAACTCATGTTTTCCCCTTCTAATTCATGAAGCTTTACCAACGGTTGCTGTCATTGCGGCTAATGCCAAGAGATATTGCGCCCGTGGCTTGGCTCCCGAGCTCCTCCAGGATCGGGGAGTAAGCAGGCTTTGACCTGACAACGAGAATGACGGCAACGGAGAATCACGATTCAATTGATCCCACATAACGTGTTATTATTTTTTTCGAGAATGCGCAGCAATCAGGTTTCTTCTGTCAATAGCAACCCGAGACAAGAGTTAAAATTCGCGAGAACGAGATTGTCCGTTTCACCGTTGGGATCAATAGGATTCGGTAGCTGGATCGGGGAAATCATGTACCTCGGGACTCCGATATGAAGAGGCGAAGCACCGATCGCGACTTGATATGAGGTAGCGACACGCGATCCATTGGGAAAACACTGCGGGCTCCGCCTTGTTTTTTTTCTTGTCGGGACAGCGAATGCCCGAATCGAGAAAGTCTCGAACCCGCATTGTTGAATACGCAACCATAATCTAATCTAAACCGTTCAAAGACCGTTGTTCAATATCACTGGGCGAAAAAAAAAGAGGGTGTGGTACAACTCGGTTAGGGGGGTCATCCCCAAAGCCACGAATGGGCTTGGCACCTATTTTGGGAACAGAAAACTACTGTAGGGATTAAAAATGACATATTCAGTCGATTGGGTTTTTGGCTTTGTGCAAGTTTGGGTTTCGAGTTAGAGATGGCCCCTCATCAAAACACGAGGAAAAGGCAAGATATCGAGCCTCCGAGGAAAGCCACGTGAGGAACAACCCCCCTCAGATTAAGAAGCAAAATCATCGGCCAAGTGTGGCTTCTACTTGGCATAATCATTATCATCTCTAGACAAAATGCAAGCTGACCAGCATGATGTTGCCTTGGGTTGCTATAGGCTTGGTCAAGAATCCCCCAAGACTATACCAAATACACAGCCCACCAACTCACTTCGTGTAAGTAAGGGCTAGGCAAAGTCGACAGCCATACATTTGTTCTCTGCTTGGCTAATCATAGAAGCACACCTCGAACATCGGCCACTAAGACCCTCGATATCTGTTGTCGATCCCCAAGGAGTAGCCGGGAGGCGGATATCACGTGACTAGTCTCGTCGGTGGCAACATCGCGGAGGAGAAGGAGCAGGAGGCCGAAAAGTAACTCGATGGTTTTCGGCTCCACCGTGGTGACAGGTCAGTGACTAGACATAATTAGCCCATATAGAGAGAGGCAGGTGGGTTGGTAGTATCTACAGTTAGCAGAAACGCGTAACTCTGCAAGCCCTGGTCAAGAAATAGACAGACCGTGGGAACTATACTGTAACATCAGTAGCTTATCAATGATTAGGCTAGCCGGCTACAGGCGCCCCCTGACAGTGGTGATGTGGAAATAAAGAAGGACTTTGCAGTGAAGCTGTTGGCAAATATTATCAGGGCATCTAAGTAACCCCTAGTTTTACCCAATTAGTTAGTTATGACGGGATCCACCTCTTTTATTATACTTCGTACATTGGGGGGAGCTGATGTTCAAAAGGACCGGCTCAAAACCAAAAAAACCAAAAAAGAGACCCCAAATCGGAGGTTTAGGAGAACGCGCCGGGGCAAACAGACACGGCTTTGCTGTTTGGGTTACGGGAGGGGCGTGTTCTGAGTCGAAATGGACCAATAAGAGCAGATCGACCGTAAAGCAATCCTCTCTTTGCCTTCTCTTGTCTATGCGATGGGCAACCCGCGAGATTGGACAGAGAGGTTTCGCCAAGGGGCTAGTGCAGCCGTATACTGGGGAACAGGGGCGATGGTTGCTTGGGTTGTCAAGGGTTGTTCGAAAAAAAAGTGCGTTTTGTATGGGAAAAGGCGGAAAACAGGGGTTTTTGCATCCCTGTCACGTACATGCTGTGGTTGCCGTTACCTGCCGGGTCGAGTGTTTGGTGCTTGGGTGGTAGCCACTCGTGGGCAGGTAGGACGGAACTGGCTTGCTTGGTACCTGTGGAAGGTGGGAGGGGTGGGAAGGCTGCCGACTCGGGCACCGTCAAGTGAATGAAGTGCAGTGCGACTGCGGGTTCGAAAGAGCCAAAAGGACTGCCAAGCTTGCGTACGTCGTAAGTGAAAGAAGCGCAAAACCCCCATGGCTCCCGCGATCTCCACCCTTTTTAAACCCCACCATCTATTTTAACCTCGTGGGATCTCGTTTCCATAGGTGCAACGAACCAGTTGAAACGACCTTGGCCAGTTCGCTAGGTTCCTTTCAGGTACGGATACAGGAATACGTAACTTTCCTATTCATACCTCACCCTTCACCTGTCATCCAACCCTTTTCCTCCAATGCCATGGAGGCTAGGTACGTACAAGGAGTAACAGAACGCTTTTGATCTGCGTTATTTTCTTCTTCGAACAATGACATGCCGATAACCCCCAAAATAAAACTCCCCTCCACGAAGAACAAAAATCTGCCCAGCGACAACCACAAAAACCATCTAGAACAAAAAAACGCCTTGCGTACCTTACCCGTCTTGCCCGTATTACATCCTCCGTCCTTTCGTTTTTTTTTCTTTTGCTACCCCGAGTGGGGACCTTGACTGGATGGATCCCGAAACACCCGCATGGCATCTACCTATCAACATGTTGGACTACGTCTGCCAACCACCTTCAAACCTTTGACCCATCGCTGCACGACGGCCCTTCGCCGTCACGACGGCTGTTGGGGAACCGGTTACTACCCCTAATGCAGCTAGCGAGTGCGTGGTTGCCTGCTTGTATGCTTGCTGTCCTGCATTCTCTGCATTTAGCTCAAGTGTTTAGTACTGCAGGCACAGAAACTAGGGCGCAAACCTGGAATCGCGACTGTGCTGGTGATGTCAATGTGCTGCGTTTCAGCAGGATTTATTTATCTATTTTCTTTTCTCTGCTTTCTCTTGGTTGTGCTCCGTCTCAGCTAGTCCTTTGGGATCAGACAGCGCCCATATTTTAGCTTCTGATAATATCCACAACCCGTCTGGGTTTGGTCTTGGCCCGTATTGAAATAGGGATTGTCGATTTGACTTGAGAAAACAATATTTCCTTACTCCTTGCTCTATGCCGTTTACTCACCTCACTCTGCCTCATCCTGCCGCTTACAGCTCAGTTTATATCTCCATTAGGAGCCGCAAACCCCTAGTTTGGTGGCAACAAACTCAGAAAGAAAAACCCCTTTATTCCTGTAGCTTGGTGGGGGAGGTCTAAGCCAATATTGTGGCTCCTCCCGCTGTCAGCTGCGCCCTTACTACAAGACAAGGTTTATTCGGGTAGGATCCTTTGATTAGACTGGGCTTGGCTCTGGCGAGCGAGCATGCTGGCTTTTGGCTGTTATTCTGCTTGGCGACGGTTTTGTACGCGACTTCACATCGCGACCCTACCACTGTATGGTTTGTTGAAAGCCAGATCCAAAAAAGGGTGTACGGTACGATAATGGTTTACGGCATGGCATGGTGCCCGCCCGCGGTCACTCCAAATCAGGAGTGTGCTCCGTGGATGCATTCCAGCGCTGTCACTGCGGTCCAGCTCCACCAGTCTTGGCTTCGGACCAATTCATGTCGAAAACGAGCTACAGTCCCCCTGCCAATCGGCTCACAATCCCGACTCAAACAGGCGCGTGTCCCCTTTGCAGAGAGAAGTCTCTTTGATGGACATCATACATGGCAACATTATCTCATCTACCCCGTTTGTGGTCCACCAATGGCCCCATGGCTTTTCTTGCATTCGCTCTCTCGTCACCCCTGATGCGACTACCTGCTTGCTTGCTGCTGTATGCTGTAAAAGCACAAGCACGAACCCTTGTCTGGGTTAATGTTCCTTCTGGGCATTTCCCAAAAATGCATATCCAGGTACTTTACCTTGCCTATTCAGGTAGGTAGTCCAGACAGCAGTGCATACACTTCGCTGTCTTTTTTGCTTCATTGGCATTCTGGCCCCAAGGGCAAATAGAAAAAAAAAGATGGAAAGAATTGAATGCTGAGCGGCGATAGTATCATCCTAATTGGACAAGCTAATTTCGTGGCAACGTCCAATCCATTGTCGATTATCCACATACAATCATGATGGTTGGAGCACGCCCGAGGTGTGTAGGGCTACCCAATCATGTTTCCTCTCAGGAATATTACCCCATCTTCCCCCGTCTGTCTATTCCGCTCGGCTGCTCACCTGGTCTCAGAACCAGTCCTAGGCGCCGTTTGTTCCGTGACTGGCTAAATACTATGGACGCTCGTTTCTTTTCCTTTCTTATGTCGGTGCCTGCTGCATGTCTCTCGAATTAACCCAGTTTGGTGGAACCCTTTTTGAGATGCAAAGCTGCAAATCACTAAAAAAAAAGGTCTTTGTAGCCAGTGGTACAAGCCGACCCTGACGTCGTGAGGCATCATCCTCCACGTCCATCGCCGGGGGTGCACCTACATATTGCCTGTTCTTTCCAGCGCACACCCCCTGCCTTTTCTTGGCACTGCACCCTCATGGAGGGTCGTTGTGTAAAAGTCCCGCTACCCACAAGGAACACCATGGCTGTTGCATGTTATAGTACGTGCCGCCTGCATTCAAGATCTAGAAAGATGCTTTGAGCAGTCTTGCTGTGTGGTCTCCGGATTTCGGAAACATAAAAGAAGTCACAGCCCGACCATTCCCTGGACGTTGGTTGTCTTGTACTTTGACCTCTGTGTACACGCCACCATTCTCACATCTGGAACAGAGCAGAGAAACCACCCTTTTTTGGAGACTTATACGAGTGGCTGCAGATGAAGCAACCACTCGATAAGAACATAAACAATGACCTCCCTCCTTCAGCCTCCTACCCACTTCGCCACTCGTCTCCAGAATCAACAACTTCACAAGCTAGGCGATCGTCAGTAGCCAGCAGCATGGGCTCAGAGTCTCCGCCAGCCGGCTTCTTCTCAACCTTTTCCGTGGTCGACCCGAACGGAACTAACGGTCTCGAGAACGGTGCTGGCATCGGGGGTACAACCCGAGCCCAGAAACGGAACAGGCGCGTCTTTGTGTGTATTCCATGCCACAAGAGAAAGTTAAAGGTAAGGGACGACTAGTTAGACGCAGTCCTACCACGGGATTTCCTCAGACGCTAAACTCTGTTGATTGGGGAAAGTAGTGCGACAAGAACCTGCCGTGTGGTAGATGTGTAGCGTACGGTGCGGCCGATGAATGCGTATATCAGGCTTTAACATCGGCTTCTACGTCACCGGCATCTTCTGCCCCTACACCATACGCGGCAGGCAGGCAGGAACCGACAATCGAACGGCGAAGCTCGTCGCGTGCCTCGTCTCGGGGCGGGGCCAGGGATCATCAACCCCGATATGCATACCGTTCGAGCGATGGGAAGTGTCGAGCCACGGGCATCTCACACTGGACTGTGGTAGCTAGCGAGGTGAGTATCTTCCAGGGGTTGGCAGGATCCCAACGTAGTCGAGAAGAAACGTACTTTTGAGCCGGTTGACGAGGGGTGCACCCTTTTATGACGGTCTATACAGAGGTACTGACGTGCCACGGCATTGGAATAGTTCGAGGAGGCTTGTCCGTACTTATTCGGCTCTGATGCTCAGTGGCAACCACGATATCGGCAGCTCAAAAACCTCAAGTACTTCTTCACCTCGCTCTCAGGGGCCAATTTTCCATTCAGCAACAGCAGCCCCTACACGCCAAGCAAGAACGAGATCATAAACAGCTTACCGCCGCGGAACGTTGTCGATGCGCTAGTGGGCAACTACTTTATGACATTCGAGTCGACGCATCGCCTGCTGCACCCGGCACAGTTCCAGGAGGAGGTCGAGGCGTTCTGGACGGACCGGGAGAACACCGACGACATATTCCTGGCACAGCTGTGCGTGATGCTCACGCTCGGCTGCCAATCGGCCCCGGAGACACTCTTTGAAGGCACAGGGCGTCTGGCTTCCCAGTGGACCGAGGTCCTCTTGGATTGCGCACAAATATCGCTAGGTCGATCCCCCTACATGCTCATGCCAAGCCTGGCTACGGTCCGGACCCTCTGTATGATGACCCTGTGCAAGACCATCGGGCTCAGGGGCACGACTTCCTGGCAGGCTTCGACCATGATGGGGTTCGTCGTGAGGATGGCCACGTCCTTGCAGCTTCACCGGTCTGCAACAATGTTCCCAGGCATGCCGGAGTTTGAGGCCGAGTGCAGGAGGCGAGTCTGGGCGACCGTCCAGCTGCTGGACTTGGATGTGGCCATGTGGGCGGGCACCATACCGATTGCTCGCGACCATGACAATGAACCGCCTCTGAGCATCAACGACTCGGATATCCGCCAGGACCCGACATTGCTTGGAGATGGGCAGGGGTATGCATCTCGTGGCTGGGTTATCGACAACTTTTGGGCTGCTAGCGAGTACACGGATGGTGCTTTCCAGTCAAAGCTTGCCGAGGTGGTTCCGCTGCTCTCCGAGGTCATCGCTATCGTCAACTCGATCTCAGCCACGAGCCCGAGGAACGGTGGCGTCCCCGGTGGCTTTGAGCATGAAAAGGTAATGAGGCTGGACAAGCGCATCAGGACACGCCTCAAGGAGGTGGAAGCACTCCTTGCATCTGGCCGAGGGGTGACTCGTCCGGACCGCCAGGGCGTGCTGGGAGGCCAGCTGCAGTTTGTCCGGGTTCTGGCCCACAGGACCTTGCTGGCACTGCACCACGCCTTTGCAAGGGGTTCCACGGCGCATATAGTCCGTCATGAACAGTCGCTCCGTGCAACCCTCGAGTCGTCGCTGGCCCTGCTCAACATCCAGCAGCACGTCGCTGCCGACACGGCACTCGCCACCCTAGCGGTCGCCACCGCGATGCTGGATCCGTCCAGTGCCGCGCGTGGACGATCCAGGTCGACATGCTCGTCACCGGGCCTCTCGCCGGCCATCCTGTCCTCCGCCGGCGTCCCCATGCACGCCGGCGGCGACTCCCGCAGGTGGCTGCTCGACCTGTGCAGGGACGACTTTAGCATCGCGGCCGCCTACGTGATCCTCGCCCTGCGCCGGGGCGACTTTGATGACTGCGACGGCGCGGCCTCCCCCGACGCCGCCGCCGCCGCCCTACGGCAGTCGCTGGTGGTGGTGCGCACCCGGGCCTGCCGCACCCTCCTGCACTTTAAGGACTTTACGGGGCTCAGCATCCTGGCCGGCTGCCTGAGCTACGTCAAGACGGACGCGCGGCGGTTCGATGCCGCCGCCACCGCCTGCGGCCAGGGCGCGGGCCTGCTGGCCGTCATGATGCAAGTGGCGCAGGACCTCGAGGACGTCATCGTCGCGGGCAAGTCCGAGGTGATTTGGTCGTCGGCCGCGGCGGTGGATGCCGTTTCCACCTCGGGCGTGCAGATGGGGCCGGCCATGATGCATCACCAGCAGCAGCATGCGGAGCACATGCTGGCGCAGACGACGCAGCCGCCCATCATGTCGCACCATTCGCACCACATGGCGCACACGACGGCTCCTCATCAGGATCCGTTTGTTGCCATGATGGGGATTGGGTTTATGGGGTCGTTTCCGTAGAGAGGGATTTGTATAGACTATAGAGTAGGGTTGGGGGAGGAGGAAGGAAGCGGTGGCATCTGTGCAGCCTTGTTCGTTCAGGGCTAGGTAGGACCATAGAAAGTCTGATTTGGTGCTATATTTGGATTTGTAAAATAGACACATGTTTCAAGCTTTGCTGAAACTGTAATGTTGCATTTTCACGGGTAGACGGGCTGAGCGTTTTCTCTCTCTACCCTTTTCACTCTTCTTCTTGTTGGGCAAAGCAACTAGACTAGGATGCCTAGGGATTAGACACTCAGTACTGTGTAATGCAAAAGGTTCAAGACTTTGCTGATGAGAGTCAATCCAGTGGTTATGCACGAGCAGAGGGCAGAGAATAATACATATAAACCCAAGAGAGGATTGAAACAGAGTAGGTACACGTTTGTTCAGGCCGGCGACTCAAGATCCTAACCTCGTAAACTAACTGGGATCTTTTAGCTTCGAGATCTGGACGATTTGTCAAGAAAGTGTAAAGATTCAAGAAATGCATAGCTCACCTAGACTAGAACTAGTCTCTTTCTGGGAAAAAGAGTTTGGCGCTGTGGTCATTTTGACGATGTGGTCTATATAGAAAGGGAAAAAGTCTAATACTGGTATCAACTGCACCCGGCTCTTTATGGAACACCAAGCAGATTATTCCGGAGGAAACGAGTCGTATTTAATACGTGATATGTTTTGCACAATATGAATCCCAAGGGCTTCCCTTGCTGAGAGATAATATTGCATATACATAAATACCCAAGTACCCATAGTCCTGCCTCTATCTCGACATCAGATGCATATACACACACATTCTAGCCTCGGGGACGCTGCCATACACCAGACAATTTATTCCCAAACACCGATTTAAAAAAAAACCATCCTTACCATCATTGTAATTTACAAGAAAATGCTGGCCTGCTTTCTTTTCTACATTGCCGCATTGGCCACTGGCGTCGCAAGCCACGGTGCTGCTGCGGGAGACATCTGGCCGGAGCTTGTCGCCCGTCAAGATCCCTGCGCCGGCAACGATGGCGTAGTCTGCTGTCAAGCCAACGCCAACGATCTCTGCGCACAATCGGTAAGCCGTGGGGATTTCATTTTCATCTTGTTGTTTTCGCCTATTGTTTTCTGCAAGATTGGGAGAAATGAGAAAGGGTTGTTGCTGACATTTGCTTTTCTTCTTCTTCTTCTTCTCCTTCTTCCCCTGTACAGTGCAAAACTGAAGGCAAAAAATTCGATCGCTGCGATAGCAACGCTCGATGCTTGTGCAAATGAAGGATTCGGAAAGCGTCAGAAACGGGGTATTGTTTCCACTTTGGTAGCTTTAAAAGTCAAGAGCGTTTTGGGGGTGGGGGGTGGGGGGCAGGAAGGATGTTGTGTTGATCTCGAGGAAAGGAGGACACAGGGAGAGAAAGAAGATGTAAGAAAAAAGGACTCGGACAGCTATGGCCGAGGGCCAGTTTTTGTGTATATTTCTTTCCTTGAGGAGCTCTGCAGTCCATCGCCACCATAAAGGCCTACCCTAGGTATCATGCATTCTTCTATACCCCCCGATCGCCTGCATCTACCCGTGCCTGCTCTTCCCCCCAGATGTACAAGACTAAGAATCCCAAAGATTTCACTATGAATGGCGGGTGGGCAAAGACGAAAAAACCCCGTCTATTTAGGGAAGTCAAGGCAAGGAGTATGTGATATGTATAACTGATGGCTCTCAGGGGTGTGATATAGTGGGTCCACTGGCCTTGTAGGGCAGAAGGTGAGGTAAAGTAGGTACCTACCTACCCAGGTAGGTACCTAGGCAAGGCAAGTTTGGCTTCCATTATTAGAGAACACTCATGATCTTGCTCTTTTCTTTTTCGCCAAAGTGAAAAAAAAGTCGGAATTATCCTCATGCGAGGCCAGTTTCTCTGGTAAAACAATATCAGGTCCTCGGCGCCGAAGGCCGTCCTGACAAGGATGTTTTTGCGCGTCCATGTTGTTGGCGGCGATTGGGGTCAAGCCGCCGTTTTCTTCAGAGGATTTGGGGTGCCGAGGCTGGCGCCGAATGCGTCAAGGGAGTAGCTTGTGGTGTTGCTGAAGAGAGCGAAGAAAGCGAACGTGGAGATGAAAGAATGCCCAAGGTAGCTAGTAAAACATACAGTTCAAAAAGAAACTACAAACGCGGCCGGTATTTGCGATGCCATGATTATTATCAGGCTTATTTGAGTCCTGTCACAACTACCCACCGTTCTCCGGCCAGGTCTGTTGATGCATCTTTTTTTTTTTTTTTTTTTTGTTGTTGTTGTTGTTGTTACTATTTCAAGTATGTGAGAAGCGGAGCTTGAACTCCGCATTCAGTATATCCCAGATGAAATTGAGTTGTAATAGGAACAGGCCAAGGGGGGAACCAGATTCGGAGGGGGATCGGGCCAGCATCACGAGAAACAAGTCAGGATTTTTGACTAGTGTCTGGGAACTGGAAGCAGGCTCATCGTGGAAACCCCGATTTATCTTTGGCCTAGAGTTCCTTGCTTTCTCTATCATGTGAGGTTCTGAAACTTGAAGTCGGTCACTATGGGAGGCTATGTTTGCGTCGATTCGTTATGCACAAACGAGCAATATTTAGCCGAACACCCATGTAAATCCTATCAGCACAACTTATCCCGTTGCCCAGTATTTGCAGTCATTCAACTCCCCAAACAGATAGCAACATACTTATCCTTTCGTTTTTGGCGCTTTTGATATCTAGGGTTCAAACATCGTATACTAAAGTAGGTAGTATACATCTTGTACAAGTTCACTGCCTTTGGGCGGCAACAACGTTATATGGAAAATAAAGAAAACAGTGACATGCCGAGTTCCACCCAACCACATATCCTACCCATTGCCATCGGGTTTGCTCCCATCACAAGCTCTTGTTGAATAGATGCAGTGGTGAGGCATAGTGCGTATTGTGAAATAAAATAAAAAAAGCTACGATGGCCAATTCTTGCCAAGGAGCCTAGTTCCATGCAAACAGGCAGAAGACCTGACATAAAAGAACAACTTTAATTCCCGCCCCAGGATTCTGCTCATCAACGGCGTATGGGGAGAAAGAAGAACAGACTAATGCTTTGATGGATTTCTTTTTTTTCCGAGCCAAATCAGATGTCGGTAGTTGGGTGGTGGGCAAACGCAAACTACAATCTCATTTACCGAACATGTATACAATCCATCTCATTTCTACCCCCTCGATCTCCTTTTTTGGGTTATACTAGCATAATGCAGTAGTATATGGTAGAAAACCTAATATGCCGGCAGACACTTATCATTACGTTGTTGCAACAGCCAACCTCACTGCCGTGCCCTGCTTCTCCTTTATTCCCGTTCTCAGTCTCAGCAAGATCAAAGGGAAATCTTCACGATCTTGGCCCAACATGCGAGTCAAAATGGTTGCACATTTTTACGTCGATAGTCTGTGTTTTGGGAGAGCAGAGGGAACGAGGGGCTTTTTGCATGTGAAGCAAGTATATTATTAAGACAGCGATACGACAACGAGGTGATGCAATTTGTGGTTGCCGCAGGTAGATTTGCATTGCCAAGTCGTCTCTGCTTTGAAGTTCACATCAAGCCTCAAGCCTCGAGAAAAAAACAACAGTGAATATGAAGCTTGTCATATTTGTCAGCCCGTTGGCTACTTTGGTTACACCCCTTTCCCTCAAGATCCGTGACGACGGAGAAATGAAGATGGGCACCGGCAGGTTTCCAGCAGTAAGTTTGCCTCTCCATTTTTTTCGGTTTCTCGAATGTTTGCCAGATAGCCGTACAATATTCATGCGATATAGCGGGTAAACCAACAAAAAGATCCCCCCTTGTCCCCAAACCACACCATGATTAACATAGGACGGGACGGTAAAAACAAATCATAGGACCACACGACCGAGGAATCCCTCCCCAAGCACACAATCTACATGCCCGTCTCCCCGCCCGCCAATGAAAAGCTCCCAGTCGTCGTCTGGGGCAACGGTGGCTGCGTCGCCAACGGCATCGCCTACCGCACCTTTCTGACCGAGATCGCCTCCCACGGCTACATCGCCATCTCCGCCGGCGCCCCGCACCGCATCGGCCTGTCCAACCCAGGCATGATGACGGAGAGCATCGAATGGGCGGCGGCGAGGGCGGGTAGGGGCAGGTTCGCCACCATGGACGCCACGAGGGTCGTCGCGGCCGGCCAGAGCTGCGGCGGGCTCGAGGCGTACGCCATGAAGAACGATTCGCGCGTCGCGGCCTTGGGGATTTATGATTCCGGTTACCTGAACGATACGGACCGCGCCATGACCATTACGAAGCCGGTCTTTTATTTTCTGGGTGGTTCGTCTGATGTTGCTTATAAAAATGTAAGGTTTTTTGTTGGTTGGCTTTTGCAGTTTGAGAACGAAAAAAATCCTTCCGTACGCAGTTCGCCCAAATTGGCTGCAAATTTTGAAATTTCTCAACCGTCAAGCCGGAAAGAATAGCTCTGACTTGTTCGTCGCTTCAGGGTGAACGCGACTACTCAAACCTACCGAAAAGTACCCCCGCCTGGAAGGGAAACCAGCCGGTTGGGCATCTGGGCACCTTCTTCCAGCCCAACGGGTGACTCTTTGCCATCGCGACGGTGACATGGTTGGATTGGATGCTCAAGGGAAATGAGACTTCTGGCGAATTTTTCAAAGGAGACGGTGCGGCGACTGCAGGGTGGAGTGTCGAGTCTAGAAACTTGGACAAGATTGATGCTCGTTCCTCGCGGTGAATATGGTCCAGCAGTGGTAACAAACAAATGTCATTTGTTTTAATAGTAGAATACCTACACGACAGACTGCCAAAAGTGTTACTTGGTGCCTTTGGACACAAATGATACATGGCCAAAGCACATTATCATAAAAAAAAAACCAAAAAGAAATGAAAAAAAAACCAAAAAACCGAATGCACTTTCCGAAATGATACATCCGGAAAGTACCTACTTGGTAATACCATCTGTTGCTAAAATGTCCGCCTCAAATCTAATACGGAAGGATCGGGTATTGTTTTTTCTTTCCAGTACCTCGATATATAGGATCGAAACACCGTCAATATATGCTATTAGCTGGCAAGACTTCCCAACGGGGAGATTTGTATTAGCTATAATTAACATCCTTCTTTTTTCCTAAGAAAAAAGGTATGCTGGCTGTAGTACAAGGAGCTCCCTATCTCCTTAAACAGGGGCAAGCAACCCGATCCCCTACCAAAATAATTACGTGCATGTGCGATCCTTACACAGGGTTCTATTCGTAATTCAGCAGTCATCAAACTTCCAACAAATCAGCTTCTAATTTAGTCCCTCTTGGCCATCTTGCCCGCCCTCGCAAAGGCCTGCACCGTCGCCAAACCCGATTGCGCCAGGAGCAGGCCCGGGATCACGATCCAAAACGCGTTCATCAGGACCATGTAGCCGTAAAAGTAGTAGCCCTCGGGCCGGGAGAACTCGATGCCGCGGAGCAGCTCCTCGTGAAAAAAGGTGGCGTAGTACAGCACGTCGCCGTACAGCTGGCCGAGGCTGACGACCGTCTGCACAAAGTGCTGGGCCGGGTGCGCGGTGGCGATCAGGTACACCAGCAGGAACGAGAGCGGGCCCCACGCAAAGGCCGTGATGGTCTCCATGCACACCATGAAGGCGTCCCGGGTCAGGTAGCGCGAGTCGGAGAGGGAGTATTCTTTCCAGAGCTGGGAGAGCACGGCGTTGCTGCCGGCGACGTGGTTGAGAGCAAAGTGTCCTAGTTGGTCAAGTTTTTGGGTTGGTTAGCTAGTCAAGGGGGGCAGACCAGGAAAAGAAAGTCCGAGACATGGGACGGGAAAACCGGCCAAACCTTCAAGCACTAGATGGATGCTTCCGCATAGCATGAACCATAACGCTCTGGACAGTTCGCCGGTCGATATTTGGGGTCGCACGGCCCGGATGAAGAATAATGCTAGCAGCAAGGCTCCCGAACAAGCGGTGGCGAAAATAGCAAAGATTTCCCGCGTCGAAATGGTGTTGGCCTTGTAGTCTGGAATGGCGATGCCGAGCGGATAGTAAGGGTGGAGTGTGGAAGTAAAGTTGGACATGTTGGGCGATGGCCAAGACAACTTAGTTAGTATGCTCAAGCTTGTACAAAGTTGATAATGATTTTGGCAAGTGTGAGGCAGCGGATAAAGAGGGAAGTATTCAGTCACGAGAGCTATTGCAAGCTTGCTGGTAGCGTTTCTTTGCGAAGCTCCCTGAACCATGAAGGATGACTACGACTTTCACAGGCTTAAGAAGAATACCTACATATAGACCAGAGCGCCAAGATCCCCGGATCTGCCACAGCCGGCATCGTACGTTGACCCAAAAACGGGTGACTACCTATTTTGGCGAAAGCGAAGGATTGTGGGTAGCCTATTGGCCAATGTTGCGGGTCCATACCAATTAGAGAGCTGACGAAATCCCGTACGTGATATGATAGTAAGAAGGAAAAAGTTCTTGCCAAACTACATATAACCGCACTCCAGGTTATCTGGAGTACAGTTTTGTGTAGTGTCATCGCTCTTTTACAAGTCGTCGAGATGATCACCACCTGCAACCTCAAGAAAAAGCTTCAGATTGCAGTTTCCGGATCGGGACTTCCCGGCCACCTATCATCTATGGCATTTGCTGACGGGTCGACGCGTGTCGACCGGGCCGGTTGATCGCCCCGATGACATCGGACATGCTTACCGCTGACGACGGGCCTTTTATCAGGCCGGCGGTCTGACAGGCCGCCACGTGAGCTGTCCAGCAGCGTCTGTCTACATGTCCCTCGCTCACGGGGCATGGTAATCAGGGCTCTAGAAACTGCAGTGGGTGACCAAAAAGGAAAGAAAAAAAGAAGAAAGAAAACCCAATAGAGTACAAGAATAGCCGGGCCTCTAGGTTAGAAATGCCATTGTATTTGCTGACTGTCAAACGATGTGACAGTTCCGAGTTGCATGCAGCTCGCGCCGTCACGAACCGGCAGGTTTGGCTGATCAAACCGTCGTGCAGTTTGAAAAGCAGCTGTGGGTGGGGGCAGTGTCGCTTTGGAAGTGGGTGAGCAAGGCGAGTTGACTGTTGGACCAAGTTCGGCTTACTGTGAATGGCATGTCCAAATTGAACCCTTGGTTCCCGAACAAGTCCCCAATGATCACAGAAAATTACTGGAAAATTACTCCGCGATTCTTGGTGATACTAAGTGATCGAGTCTTTTTTGTAGAACTCGAGAACGAACCCAAAATTTGCCAAGGCAATCGTGGAAAACCGACCCGGTTTATCTGTACCGTACTATACAGTACCATAGGAGACGAACAAAGTATGCAATTCACAGATGCGCATCTTGGTGGTTTCAGATGCAATCCACCCTTCACAAGTCACAAACACAAACACTAACCGGCAGCCCGGAATGCATTGCGAATAAACATCAGACCAACCATCGTCTCAACTCAAACCCACCCGGCACGTGGGGTTCTCAGACAGGACCGAACCGCAAGCAAAACATCAGACGAACCAAACGGATGATCTGTCCTGGTATTTTTGCACTCGGGAATTAATGCCTACTTTTTTGTTCCCTCTAAACTTGATTCTATCGTTGGCTGTTTGATGTCGATTGCCCTCTTTTCTTCTATTTTTCTCATAATTATTAAATGGCTGAGCGCTGAACATGACCTGTCCAGTCTTGCCAGTCAATGCCAGTCAGCCCAATCGGGGTTCCCCTTAATCTCACTGTACGAAATGTCTTCTTACTGTTTGAATGTCAACCTCTACCTACAGTACTGTAGCTAGACTAGGCCTAGGTTCTTGGCACTAGAGTCCCAGTCCCTAGATGGCCCAAGCGTCAGCCGGACTCAAGTCATCTGCCACGGAAGCTGCCGCATAATAGGGGGAACTGAGCGCTTGTATTGAGCAACTACATCGGATATTATAGGTATTTTACGCGCGGGGCGGTGTTAAAGCAACGGATATACTCTAATCGAAATCTTGCTGAGTGGACGCACATTATCATTATCCCCCGACAGATTGATAAATCTCATTTGGCGGTTAATAACCATTTACTTAATGTTGTATTGCTTCCTTATGCCGCGCGGGAGTCGATGGGGCGGGGATACCTTGGCCCACTCTCGCTTGCTTATTGGGGTCCGCTTGTCAGCCAGCCACTTGGCAATTGCAAGACATGTGTGCACTTGATGCTAGTAATCTATGCATAAGCGCTCGCATTGTTCCCAAGTCCGTTAGTTCCCGGAGAGCCGAGCAATCTCAGCCCGACTAGGAGATACCTGTGCACCTTTCGGCGCTGCGAATAGGTAGAAGACAGCAAGATGTCAATGACACTCGCAATACCACAGCAACAACCAATTCAACCATTTTAGCAACGTCGTGTTCTTTGGCGCGCGATTAGTAAAATTGCGAATTGCTTGGAGAAAGGCCGCTGCAGGGAGCCGAGAGTGTATCCCTTGGTGATTGGTTGCTAATAATTGCACTTTGTGGGGCATCTGCAAGGTACGACCTGCACCGGCGCCAGATTTGGGATTTGACAATGCAGGGGCTCCCCGATTTATCCATTTCGATTGGCCACAAGATGGAAGGTTCCTGAAAAAAGTTGTGGATCTCCCATCTTGTCTCATTCCACGCCATACCAGTAGTAAAAAAAGCAAAATCAACGGCCAACTCGCTCGCCGCGCTTACTGGGCAGGCTGGGGGTGAGCTAACTTGGTGGGAAAAAAAAAGTCAACCACCCACCTCGCTTGTTCGGTTCGTGGGAAATGGGAAATGGGCCCTTTCTTTGTTCCCAACCCACACACGATCCTTGACTCTGGAGACGAACACCCGCTGTGACCCTCCACCTCCTCCACATTCTGCTCACGATTACGAGGAGGGACGCCAATGACATTGCGCAACTAGCCCTCAAGGTCGCATCGAGCCCTGACCCGCCGCGAGTGATCAAGCCTGGTCGGCTCGGTGGCTGGCCGTGGTCCATTGACGGCGGCCTTTGACTGGCCAATCAGAGGCTCTGGCACCTAATCTTGCAGACTTGGAGATTCTTGCCCCCTTCTTGCATGTTACCTTCCCGCAAGCGGCTGGCTTCTCTCACAAAGAAACTCTGGATGGCGACCACCATTTCCACTGGTTCATTGGTCTGGGCTTGGTCTTATCCCTTGCGACTGACAATCGGGGCTCCAAGAACCTAGGCGAGCGAAAGAAAGACTCGGTCATCCTCTTTTTCACTCTTCCAGAAACGAGTTTGATAATCTTAAATAAGTACGCCGTCGTTCCAATGGCCGTCAACAACCCGCCCGCGAGGGGTCACCCTCCTGAGACTTCTCCTGCCTCAGCTTCGTCCGAAAAGCCCATGCGACCGTCGTCTCATGCCGCCGCCGTCACCACTCCCGAGCTGCCAAGCCCCAGAAACTTCAGGTCACAAAGTCTAGCACATCACGACCGCAGCCCGCGGGTCGTTACGACCGCGCCCATCAAGCGGAAGCCGCTGTCAGCAAGCGCATCACCATTGGCCCGCCGCTTCTCGCAGTCCTCACAGTACTCCCAGCCCTCACAATACGCACCTTCGCCGCCTCCGCAGCACTACCTTGACATCTTGGACGAGCTGCCGTCGCCACCGCTGATGTTGGACCAGCTCGCCAACCGGACGTCGCGCTCATATTCTATCGACAGCCCGACTATCTATGATTTCCCAAGTGCCAAGGTCGCTCCATTGATGCCGCTGGTGCCCGAGGCAGGGTAAGTTGCTCACTTTGCTTCCGTGTAGCTGTCTATAGCTCTTTTTGTCTTTAATGATTTTTGTTTCTTTTTTTCGTGTTTCAACTATATACCCCCGCGATGTCTGCGGTTGGTCAGAATGCAACGCTCGTTGCGATGTTGCACATGTCCCTTCAACATGATTCGCAAGGCATACAATAAACTAATTGATTACTGACTGGAATTCTTTTGTTTGAAATCAGACGCATCGACAAGTTCCCTGGCGTGCCGGCCGCTGGGCCAGAAACTGGATCCCAAGACTGGGACGACGCTCAGTCGGAGCTTCGTCGAAACATTCCAGACCTCAACCCTGCAGTTCTTCAAACACAAAACGACCCTACTAGTGCTTTTCAAATCCAGGGCTTCATCCCAAACGAGCAAGACTTCGACGTCATCTCCATTCGGGGTGCATCGCAACTCCACCAGGAGGACAGTGAGCAGGTCGACGTAGATCCGGCACTTCACAGTAAGCAGCTGGGCGACCAAGCCAGTAGTAATATTAATGCAACACAACCCAACAGGATGTCCCTGTTCTCCCGCAAGCCATCACCACCACACCTAAAGCTTGCAAACACCAAAGAATTCTCTGAACAAAAGTCAATTGCATTTGACTCAACTACTGCCCTCATCGCCGACCAACCATCTGATCTTGTCCCTCTCGCACTCGCACCCGCACCAGTAGCCGCAGAAACAGAGAACGCCACCACCAACAAGCAAGATCCCGTTACCCACAACTCTGTAATTGCTCCTTCAAATCAAACATCTGATAATCTTAATGCAAATAAGCCACTTCCTCCTCTCAAGTCTCCTGCATCTTCGAGGTTAGGGAGCTTCTTTGGCTGGACGACATCGTCGCCGGCCTCAACCTCATTCTCGGACAAGGGCTTCTCTCCCTTGCCATCGCCCTTCTCACAGAGGACCACCACGGTATACACAGATGACACCCCGGCGTCCGCAAAAACAGAACCACTTACTGCAAAGGCCGCTGTACATGCCAGCCTTTCGAACCAAACCACCCCCCTCGAATATTGCGAAGACTACCTACAAACACCGCCTACTACTACCACACCATCGCCGGCCAGTCAGATTGAGGACATGGAGGACGAATTAAAGGCCATCAGCGCCGAGCTAGCGGCCTCCATTCGGCGTGAAATGGACTTGGAGGACCTAGTTGAACGACTGCAGTCCCAAGTCGGCAGTCGGGGCGAACCAGGAAAGAGAACCAGTGATTACTTTTCCGACTCGGGGTACAGCTCTGCCAAGGCATCCGAAGCTGATGCCAGCAGAGAAGAGGTCGCCCATGTCCAGCGTCGCGCCGAGCAGGAGAAGGCTCAGGTCCGCCTGGAGCTGAGCCAGAAGCTGAACGATGAACGTTCAAGGAGGAGAGAGTTGGACCTCCAGATCAAGGAGCTCTCGTTGAGGGCGTCCAGGATGGGAGAGGAGCAGGCACAAAGAGGCTCGATGTCTGATAACAATGACCGAGTAAAAGAGCTCGAATCATCGTGCGAAGAACTGAGGAGAAGGCTGTCCGAGGAACGTGAGGTCAAGGATAACTTCCAAGATCTTCTGGATGCGCTCAAGGGTGAACTGCAGAGCGCCGCCAACGAACGTGATAACCTCCGTGACGAGGTTGTCCCCCAGCTCAGGGCTCGCGTTGAGGGTCTCGAGCAACAAGCAGCCGAGTACTCAAAGTCTACATACGAAAGCACCAAGATCCAACAAGAGCTCCAGACTCTTCAGGAGGAGAACGCAAGCCTCCGAGCTCTCAAGCAGAACCGAGAGTCGCAACGGTTCGAACCCAACCAAACAAGGATGTCGCGTATCGCTCGCTCGTCTTCAGTGAGCACTGTAAACTCGACCTTCAAGCTCCAACAAGCGCCTCTTGGCCGCTCCAATACTGTTAAAGGACCCCAAGGCCAGCAATTCGAGTCACGCGAGGCCATGTCGGAACGCCTGAAGGACGTCGAGGCGCAGCGCGATGCCTTGCACAGCGCACTCAAGAATTTGCTAGAAAGACAAGAGTTCCAGAACCGTGAGAACGAAAAGAAGATCCGTGTTCTTGAGCAGGAGCGCACCCGCTTGCTGGCATCATCGCCAAAGAAGGCTGGCTACGAGCGTGACGTGTCCAACCTAAAGGAGGAAATAGCCGTTCTGCGAAAACGAGCCGAGGACGCTGTCGAACAAAAGTGGCAGGTTGAGAAGGGCCTGGCTGGCTTGAAGATGGACCTCGACCGCGCCGAAGAGGAAATAGCAGGCTTGAAGAGCTTGCTTCGCGAGAACGACATTCTCATTCCTGCTGCCTTCGCAAGACCGATGAGCTCTCCTGACAGTATTGACGGGGATGTCACCCCTGTCACCTCCGCATCTCTTCAGAAGGCGTACCAAGATTTACGGAGCTCATATGCTCAGGCACTAGAGCGGATCAAGAAGCTTGAACTGAGCTCCGTGGAGAATGATGCTTTGAACAAGCTGGAGGCTGCAGTTGCAGCTGATGGCAGCCAGCCATCGCAAGCGAGCTTCGAGGCCCAAGTCAAGGAGTATCTCGAGACGGAGCGTGATCTGGCTGATCAGCTCCAGGCATCGGCAAGGCGGGTAGAAGAGCTTGCCGCACAGGTGCAAGCGCAGCTGGCTACCAATGCCACGCTTCGTACGCGCCTGACTGATGCGGTAACACGTGGCGAGGCCAACCAGCAGACCAGCAAAGAACGCATCACGGGCCTTCAGCGCCGCCTCAAGGAGCTCGAAGACGAGCTTTCGTCGACTCAGAGCGCTGCTGAGGATCGCGTCGCACGCCACGAGGAGGAGATTAAGCAACTGCGTGAGGCCAACAATGGCCAAATCCAAAGATTAAGGGATGCGGCCGGTGGTCTCAGGAGCCCCTTGCCAAAGAGTCCCGGTCTTAGAAGCCCTACGCAACGATTGTTCCCTCCACGATCGCCGCTGTCGCCTTTGTTTGCCAATGGTGCCAGGTCTCCTCGCTTTGCCAACAGCCCCGTCTCGCGACCTGGCTCATCTGGTCCCAACTCAGTGCGCAGCCTCAAGTCCCCCGGTATGGCGGGTGAGGAGGACCAGACGGCGCAGGTTGAGAAGCTCCGACGTCGTGTCGCCGAGCTCGAGAAGGCGCTCAACGAGGCCGACGCCGAGATGCAAGAAGTTGTCGGCCGCATGAACGGTGCGCAGATCGAAGTACTGCAGTTGCAGGAAGAGCGCGAGCAAGCCATCCGGGAGACGCGGAGGCTGCAGCGCCAGATTGACGAGGAGAGAGTCAAGGTCTTTGAGGACCGCTTCCGCGACTTGAGTGCCAGTGCCATGGCCTGATAAGTTGCTTGAAATCAACGAACGACATCTCCAGTGTTCTTCAGTGGACGCTGGCGCACAACACACCAATATAAATTGTATCAAAGCGGCAGCTTTCACCTTCCTCTTGCATTTGCATCATGATATCCGGAGTTAACAGCATGAGTATAACGATATTTTGGGCCACGGGGTTTCGCGGATCTTTTCCTTTCTTGGATTCAGACGAAAAAATTGCATGTACTATACAAACGGCCTATTGTCGTCACTGTCACATAACTTATAACTCTATTTCTTGAATAATGCTATTTACCCTACTAGTCCAATATTTTTGCCAACATGCCGCCGTGACGTGGTTGCTGCACTTGTACCTGACCAAGGTAAACCTTGAATCAGATTTCGCCTGGGTTGATTATTGAGCCGTATACCCGCGGGAATATCTCGGCGCTGTGTGGTTACTTCTGAGTAGTCAGCCTGCTGGAATAGTTGTTATCAACATTGACGCCGGATTGAACTTTAGGTAAAGTTCACTGCCCGCGACTCGAGGTCAACAATGAAAGGTGAGACGTGCGGAGAAAAGTCTAAAACCAAATCCCATATGTGACCTTGCCTAGGCTGGGCATCCGGTAACAAGTAGCTAGGAAGGCTGCGAACCTTTTTTTCCCGGTTCTGCCGCCTCAGGGCTCGCGGCAGAGGAGAGCGGCTCTGTTATCGTCCGGTTTTTGCAACAAGCACCCGGATCCTTGCAAAACAAAAAAAGCATGTTGACGTTGACCTTGTCCTGAGTAGCCGGTCCCCCCAAGGAGTAAGTAAGGTGTGCGGGATATTTCTATCCCATGGATGGCACTAGTAGAGCCGAGTTTTGGTATCGGAAGATACCCAGCGTGCTCGGTTTATAATACCCACCGTACGAGATCTCCTATCAAAGACGGGGCGAACATAATCTAGCCTATCGTTCTCTGGAAGAGGGTCACAAAAGCCGGCGCGTCTAGAGATTTCACTACAACCCCGACAACTACAGCATAAAGCCGTCATGGTCAAGATACATGAGATCGAGCTCGATGATTTCTACGCCATCAAGCGGCCGTACAATGGCTCGGCCGAGACTGGGGGAGATGCTCTGGTGCAGGACTTGAACGTGTGGTATAATGTGGGCACCCGAACCCCTTTTCTCTCCTTTCGGAAAGCGAGAAGAAAGAAACATCTTGGCTGACGCACCAAGAGCGAATGGTAGACGGGCGATATTGCCTTTGTCATCACAAGCACAGCCTTGATGTTGCTCATGATACCGGGGATCGGGTGAGTTCTTTGCACTGAAGGTGTGGTCGGGAGCATGACTACAGTTATCCGTGGGGCTCTGGGGGAAGCGCTAACCCCAAGAAAACAGTTTGTTCTACTCAGGCCTCGCACGACGCAAGTCGGCCCTCTCGCTGATGTTCCTCTCCATCCTGGCGCTGGCCGTGACGACGGTGCAGTGGTTCGTGTGGGGCTACTCGCTGTCCTTCTCGCGGACGGCCAACGCCTTCATCGGCGACCTGAGCAACGCCGGTTTCCAAAGCGTCCTGGCGCGTCCCTCCATCGGGGGCGACAGCATCCCGGACCTCCTCTTCGCCGTGTACGAGGGCATGCTGTCGGCGCTGACGGTAACGCTGGCCGTCGGCGCCGCGGCAGAGAGGGGAAGGGTGCTGCCGGCCATCGCCTTCATGTTCGTCTGGGCGACGCTCGTCTACGACCCCATCGCCTGCTGGACGTGGAACCCCGCCGGTTGGTCGTTCCGGATGGGCGGGCTCGACTACGCCGGCGGAACGCCCGTGCACATCGCCTCGGGCGCGGCGGCGTTGGCGTACTCGATGATGCTAGGTCCGAGGCGGGGCCATGGCACGCACGAGCTGAATTTCAGGCCACATAATGTCGCTCACATCGTCATCGGGACGGTGTTTTTGTGGTTCGGGTGGTTTGGGTTCAATGCCGGGTCGACGCTCGCGGCGAACCTCCGCGCCGTTCTGGCTGTTGTCGTGACGCACCTGGCGGCGTGCGTCGGGGGGCTTACCTGGTGTCTTATGGACTATCGGGTGGAGCGGAAGTGGTCTGCCGTAGGATTCTGCTCCGGGGTGGTCGCGGGGTTGGTGGCCATCACTCCTGGGTCGGGTAAGTGTCTGTCTTGTGGCCTGTCCTCTGCTTTTATTTCCACGTTTCTTTCTGATTTGACATCGATCACCGCTTACAACATTCTCCATGCGTTCAGGCTACGTCCCCGTCTGGGCTGCAATACCCTTTGGAATCCTAGGAGCATCAAGCGCCAACCTCGCCACCCGGCTCAAGTTCACCCTCGGCATCGACGACGCGCTCGACATATTCGCCGTGCACGGAGTGGCCGGGTTCATGGGCAACATCTGCACGGCGCTCTTCGCCCTCAACCAGGTGGTCGCGCTAGACGGGCCCTCGGCCGGCAGCTCCCGTGACGGCATCGCGGGCGGCTGGCTCAACGGCCACTGGATCCAGATCGCATACCAGCTGGCGGGCTCCTTTGCGGGTCTGGCCTACTCCTTCATCGTGAGCTGCGCCATCCTGGCCGCCCTGGACCGCATCCCGGGCTGCCGCCTGCGCGCGACTGACGAGGCCGAGGTCGCCGGCATGGACGCGGCCGAGATGGGCGAGTTTGCCTACAACTATGTGGCGCTGACCCGCGAGCTGTTGCGGGTGCCGGGCGAGGAGAATGGTGGAAGCGACGGGACAGCCGTCTGTGATCCTTTCTCACGGCCGTCGGCCATGGCAGCGAGACATAGCCAGTGGTTCTCGGGCCGGCGGGAGCTGCTTCAGGCCGACGATGGCGGGTACCATGTGAAGCCGGCGAGGGCAAGGCTTGGTTCCGAGGGCACCATCATTAGTCGGTGTTGAAAATGGCCATTGGGATGGGTTGTCTTTGGTTGGGTGCCAAGGAGTGTATAATAGGTACATTTACTGATTTCGCTGCATAAGAGCAAAAGATTCGGGAGTAAAAAATATTACAGAAGTCATTGGGTTTGTCTCATCACAATGAGCCTGAACTGCGTGAACGTAGAGTGTCTCCCATTTTGATCTGAAATAATTGCTGCAAGCTCTAAGCTTGTAAAGAGAGCGTTTTTTTTTCACTTTATATATGAGTCAGTAAGTCAAAAGAAAACCAAATGAACAACAAGGCGCTCACAGTGTCGGCACTTTTGATGCTGTTGTCGTTCGACAGGCGTAAAAAGGGAAGGAGATAACCGCTGTGAAGTGCCCTATGAGCCGCTGTAATTACCATATCCCCACTGTGGTTGCCAACCTAGCGCGGCCCCGCCCGCGGCTGCCTAGGAGACGGGCATTAATGCGGATTCAATTCTCGTCACTCCGAGTCTCACTCTACCGACTGACACAAAGTAAAGATGTGACCTTTAGCGGACAGTCTTCGGATTGCATTGGATACCCAGTGGCTACCGGTGACCACAGGCAGCAACATGATGCATATCAGCGACCGACTTTTCATTCGGCCAAAGGCAAGTAAACCCACGTTTTCGCAAGCGACATCGTCACCCATGCGTTCGGTCACTTCAACACCACCCGCTTGAGTGAGGACTTGCATAGTGTCATCTCGCATTCCAGTGTATCATTTCCACATTCAATTCAGCTTTATTATGGAGTCTTCTGAAACTCTGGAAAGTAAAGCCGATTTTTTTAAAGCTCTAGATGCCGTTTGGGATGACGACCAAGATGAACCCGACAAGGAGCAATCAGAGCTGAGGAGGCGCTATCGAGATGCTCAAATTCGGCGCGAGAGCACAGATGCTCCTCGCGCGACGACTTCTGATGCATCGAGCTCACAAGCCCAAGTCTCTGAAGCCCAAGATTCTGTCAGAATTCCTGCACAGACTTCCATTGGCATGCCTCGCGAGCATTCCATCAAGCCCATCTCGCGGGTGCACTCAGAGCCAAACCCAGCCACATTAGACATCTCCCGTGACAAAACCATCAAAGGAACGCCACTTAACAAGATTGCTCAGATGAAGGCCCGGCAGGGCGATCTTGCGGTGACAGCCAAGACCACCTCCTTCATCGAAGAGACGCCAGCGGCTGGAGCAAGACGGAATGGTGCCAAACAGCCTGCAACATTGCGTCGAATCGCAACGAGCCCGCTCCCTATTTCCAGCCCGTCGGTCAGGGAGTCGCAATCAGCGGCGTCGGCAGGCCTGAGGAAGACAAAAAGGAAACGAAACTCAAGCGGGCTCGCTGGTAGCAGCACTGTGGACGATATTGTTCCTGAAGAGCGTCGGGTATTCAAGGACTTGTCCTTCTTCTACATACCAAACGATGACATCGCCCCGGCGCGAAGACGCCGCATAGGTATAGCTCAAAAGTTTGGCGCACGATGGGTCAGAAAGCCAGAGCTGGCCACTCATGTTATCGTTGATAACGGTTTCACCTACAAGGACATTGAGAGCATCGTTTCTCCAATTATGACTGTCTCTGATGGCCAAGTTCCTCCGGCAATTGTGAGGGAAAACTTCCAGGGCGACTCTGTTGAGATTGGGTTTGTTGTCAACCCTGACCAGCCCAAGTATCATGTCCGAGGCTGTCCTCTGCCATTAAACGGACGAAAGAATGAGATAAAAGGGCCATCACCAACACCGGGGATCACCGAGACAACTTCCAGTCAAGGCAACCCTCCAAGCTCAGGTGAATTGCTTCGGGTGAAAAACAGCCATCGGTCCAGACGATTCAACCGTAGACAGGTCACGCCAGTCGCTACCCCGCCTCGGGAAGCCGAGGCAGAGATCACCAGCGACGTAAATGGTGTCGGGGATACAACAAATATTAACGTTGTACCCTCGTCAAATAAGACTCCTGATGAGGGCAATATTGAACAAGGCCCCACAAACATCGAACAGAATTCCCAGGAGGCTACCAATATAGGTGTCAGAGATGAGCTCACATCCTGCATCGAATTTACGGCACGATATAAGAATCTGCCGCTAGATGAAGATGAAGATGACGCCAATTCTCTGAGGGACTCTGAGTCTCCTGATTCGGGCAACGATGGCAGTGGATCTGAGGAAGAGCGTGAGACTAAGAAACAGAAAGCAGCACCTAAACCCAAACCTGGTTCTAAAGACATTGAATGGAAAGACAGGTTTGCTTGTCACCGTGGCGGTACTATCGACAGCAGAGGTCACACTGCAGTGGACTCAGTGAACCCAAACGCGCGCACAATCGAAATTTTACAACAAATGTGTGACTATTACTCGCAAATCAACGACCACTGGCGAACCACGGCCTACAGGAGAGTAATCAATACTTTGCGGCGACAAAAGCACAAAATTACAACCGAGGAGGAGGCAGTCCGCCTCCCCAGTGTCGGGTCTCGTCTGGCCAAGAAAATTGAGGAGATCGCAGCGACGGACCGCCTGCAGCGACTAGAGCATGCACTCAATGAGCCTCTCGACAGGGTGCTCCAGCTGTATTTGGGAATCTACGGTGTTGGTCTTACGCAGGCACGACGTTGGATCTCCCGGGGCTTTCGCACGCTTGATGATCTGAAAAGACCCGAAGCCAACCTGAACAAGAACCAGCGCATGGGACTGGAGCACTACGAAGATCTTAACACACGCATCCCGCGGTCCGAAGTAGAAGCCCTGGGCTCATTAGTACAGCGCGAAGCAGCCAAGATTGACGACCAGGTTGAGCTGCTCGTCGGTGGGAGCTATCGCCGCGGAGCTAGCAGCTCAGGGGACGTCGACTTCATCGTCACCCGAAAAGGCACTGTCAGCACGGATGAGCTGGTGCCCTTTCTGGACCGGCTGGTTGAGCGCCTGACCGAGACGGGGGTAGTTGTGGCCACGGTTGCAGCGCTTCACGTCAACAAATTAGGGGCCAGCAAGTGGCACGGCTGCTGCGTTTTGCCGCCGGAGGAGATGCCCTTACAGACCGGTGACGGCGATGGTGGGCGAGAAAAGCAGAATTACAAGCCAGTCTGGCGGCGCGTTGACTTTCTTTTGGTGCCCGAGACGGAGTACGGCGCGGCGCTCATCTACTTCACAGGGAATGACCTCTTCAATCGCAGTATCAGACTGCTGGCGTCCAAGAAGGGCATGCGGCTGAACCAACGGGGCCTGTATTTAGACGTTATGAGGAGCCGGGGTAGGGAGAAGGTGACGGATGGGCAGTTGATTGAGGGAAGCGATGAAAGGAGGATCTTTGAAATCCTCGGGGTCAAATGGAGGGAGCCATGGGAAAGATGGTGTTAATGAATTGAATGTCACGATGATTATATAGGCTTCATGTGCGTCCCTTACATACAGTACCTACCCTGGACTGTATTGCACTTTTATGCTTATAGTGGGAAGGACCCTGTCAAGCCTGTGCTCGTCGAAAAAGGGGTCCTGCAATTGAGTCAAGGTTGTGTCTCGCTGGGCGCAAAATTGATCAGATTTTCTTCAACACGCTAAACCCCATACGGCCAGGGCGACGTCGGGTTGCTTTGTACAAACATGGGGACCCTTGTCCGTTGGAGGCCGCAAGAGGAACCTGGTCGCAGACCGCCTAAATTTTTAAGTCGGGGAATATTTTCTTGTCTTTGACGGGAAGAAAGAAAAAAAAGAAAAAAAAAATCAAAGGGTGAGACGTGATTCTCATCCACCATTTTAGGCGACGCGATATACCCAAGGACCCGAAGCTGGAACTCCTTTAGCGATTGTCATAGCGACAAAAAGACGAGACAAGCACTTTATTTGTTGCTTTGTTATTTTGTACCTCTGGGGAAAACATTGCCCAGAGTCTTTCCCATTACCCAAGGCGGCGTGTAAATCGTCCACGATCCCGGCGTCGCTTAAAACCACCCCGCACTAAAACCGGCGCCGCCCTTTTTGTGCCAAAAACAATATAACAACCAACGCCCAGTCGAGATAGGCCTTTTTTCCAGGCTTTCGATATCCTCAGAAAATGGCTGGTGACGCAATGGACGTGGAAAAGGCTGAGCAGAAGCTCAAGTCTATGGACCACTCAGAGCAGCACTACTTCAACAGGTGAGTTAGGGTCTTTTTTTTTCTTCTCTGAGGCGAGCGGGAGAGACAAAAAACCCCCGCCTTGCGCAAGCAACCAACGCGCCGTGTTCGCGAAACATAGTCTTGCCATTCTTGTTTTTTTTTTTTGCTTGCCTCGAGTTGATGCTTGATCCAGTTTCTAATAATCTTGTTGATTTCAAAATCAAACAGCTATAACCACCATGGCATCCACGAGGAGATGCTCAAGGACGAGGTCCGCACAAAATCCTACATGAACGCGATCGTGCAAAACAAGCACCTGTTTAAGGACAAGGTCGTGCTCGACGTCGGTTGCGGTACAGCCATTCTGTCCATGTAAGAAAGCAGAGAAATCCCCTACATTCTCGTCCACCTGGAACGAGTCCCGTCACTTCGAACGACAAGAGACAGAGATAGAGGCCAGAAGAGACAAAACATGAAAATTTCTGACAGTATTCTCTCTTCCCACCATCAGGTTCGCAGTCAAGGCCGGTGCCAAACACGTCATTGGTGTCGACATGTCAACCATCATCTTCAAGGCCCGCGAGATCGTCGCCCGCAACGGCATGGCCGACAAGATCACGCTCATCCAGGGCAAGATGGAGGAGATCGAGATGCCCTTCCCCCACGTCGACATCATCATCTCAGAGTGGATGGGATACTTTTTGCTGTACGAGAGCATGCTCGACACGGTCCTGTACGCCCGCGACAGGTACCTGGTCAAGGACGGCCTCATCTTCCCCGACAAGGCCATCATCTACGCCGCCGGGATCGAGGACGGCGAGTACAAGGACGAGAAGATTGGCTTCTGGGACAACGTCTACGGCTTCGACTACACGCCGCTCAAGGAGACGGCCTTGTCGGAGCCCCTGGTCGACACGGTCGACATCAAGGCCGTCGTCACGGACCCCGCCCCCGTCCTGACCCTCGACCTGTACAAGTGCACCACGGCCGACCTGGCCTTCAGCATACCCTTCAGCCTGACGGCCCGGCGCGACGACTTCATTCACGCGCTGGTGTCGTGGTTCGACATTGAGTTTGCCGCCTGCCACAAGCCCATCCGCTTCTCCACGGGCCCCCACACAAAGTACACCCACTGGAAGCAGACCGTCTTTTACCTCAACGAGGTCGTCACCGTCCACCAGGGCGAGGAGGTCAAGTGCAACCTGCAGGTCAAGCCCAACGACAAGAACCGTCGCGACCTCGACATCAAGCTCGACTACACCCTCGAGACTCAGGACCAGACCAGGACGGCCGGTGGAGAGTGCACGTACAAGATGTGCTAGGTGCGAGGAGGCGAGGATGGGATGCTGAGTCCAGAATAACAAGAAAAAAAAATCTATTCCTTATTCCCTTTTTATGATGCATTGGGGATTTGAGCTTGTGCCAAGAGTAGATGCTTTGATTTCATGTTTCTTGACCTTGACAAATGACAACCTTTGATGACATGACCCGAATGAGACCTGCAATTTGAAAGGTGACCCAAAAGAACCTACCTCACAGTATCGGAGACTTGACAGGCTGATGCGTAAGCGTCGGTAAGCCCGTTGTGACCCAGATGCTTTGCTTCCCTTGACCTGGCACCAGACGTAGGCTCTTGTGCAACATGTTGGGGAGGTAACATGAGACAGAGCTCTGTCTGTCTACTAAGGGGCTGGTTCAAGACTTGACCCGATTTACGAGGACTAGACATATCCTCACTCGGACAAGAAAGCCACCTGGGCGGATTGATGTGAGAACATGCTCTATCATGCAGAGACCTGGCTGTCAGAGCAAACTCAACAGTGATGATACATACAACAGGCGGACAATGTAAGCGTGTCACCAATATAAACGCTTCCTTACACGTGAACCTTATCTGATCTTTATTTGTCGATTGATGAATTTGATTAAACGATAAACTTTTTTTGATATTGCAAACGGCCGCCCCCCAAAAAAAAAAGCAAGACTACCTGCATACCTATAGCCAAGCCCTTGAGATGGCACTCGTTCTATAGAGGATGTTTCCTTGTCATGCATAACTTCCGGTCCAAACTTCAGCTGTGATGCGACGCGATTTCCAGACCAAAAGTTACATTCACGCCTTTGATTCCTTTACCTTCACCACCAGCCGGTAGCCTCGAGTCTCAAAGGATCTTCAGCGCCATCGCCGTACGTTCTTGTGACGCAGGGCGGCTCTGTTGAAAGAATTCTGACTGAGCATCATCCAGGTCCGTTCGTCGGCGGTCAGGGGCGTCCCCTAGATGCTGGAGCCGCCGTACGTGGCGATGATGCGCTTGACGTGGTTGGCCAGCTCTTCGGCCTCCGTCTTGGTCGCCGCCTCGGCGTAGACTCGGCAGACGTTCTCCGTCCCCGACGCTCTGGCAAACGACCTTGCCGACTTGTACTTCTTGACTACCTGGTCAATCTCCTCTTGGGCACCGGCAGGGTGCGAGAGCTTCCTCTCTGCATCCGTTGTGCGGAAAGCATCCTTGTCGTTCACCTCGACTTTGACAAGCCTGTTGGGCAGGTCGGTGTAGGTCATGGCCCAATCCCGCATGCTCCACGAGTTGTGGGAGAGGACAACCTCGACCATCAGCATATCCGAGATGGCATCACCAACCGTCTGGTTGATGAGATCGGCGCAGGCCGAAAGCCTCTCGAGAGCATCTTTCTGGGCGGGGGACTGAGGCTCAGTCTCGCGGAACAACCGCATAGCCTCAGTCGAGAAGACGACGGTGCCGTGACCGTTGGCCTCAAAGTAGACGCCAACATCAAAGTTGCAAGCAGCGTGGTGCAGGTGCTTGACACCGGTAGGGGTGCAGACAACTGGCAGCTTGAGGTGTTGCTTGATGTACTGCGTGCTCGCGCCGTTGGCGTACGCCGTCTGTACCACACCAATGCGCAGCTCATCCTCGAGCCTGGCTGCGCCTACGAGGTCAACCAGGAATGAGGCGCACAGCGAGGAGATGCGATCACCGTCCAGCATGGCAAAGCCAGTGTCTGGGTCCTCCCAGTAGTAGATGACACGGTCGGCATCGCCGTCTAGTGAGCAGCAACGCAGACCTGGAACAGGCGATGGTGAGGGAGGAGCACGTTGCTTGGTCTTGACAAAGTCTGCACCTGACTGTAACATGGAGACAGTTTAGCAAAGTGAGCAAAGCTAACAGTGGAGGCGCAGGCATTGAATCAACACAGAGACCAACTTACATCAAGGTTCAGCAGCTCGGGCCGGAGAACATCGTCGTTGACTACCTTGACATCGATGAGCTTCTCCAGACCCTGTTCCTGCTCCAGCTTTCTGAGATGCTTGAGGAACTCGGACAGCTTAGGTCCGCCTACGCCGTTGGCGCAATCAACCTGGAGGGGCTCTTTTATCGGCTTCTTGTTCAAGGCCCTGATGAAGGCCTCGGCAAGCTTCTGGTAGTAGCCAACCTCGCTCACTTCACCGTACGACTTGGGCGTGCCTTCTGTGTTTGTGCAGCGAACCAGGTAGTGGAGCTGAGGAGTGGTGAGGATCTTGTAGTCGAGATGCTCGGCGCCGACCGACTCGAGCGCATCGGCGAGGGCTCCAACCAGCTTGTGGCCAGAAGGACGGGTGTCGCGGCCGTAGATGACCTTGGCAGGGGTGGAAAGGTCGATCTTGAGGTCGGCGGCGAGTCGCTCGTATGTGGTTGCAAGGTCTTGGTCCGAAGCAGCGTTGACCAGCACGGTGGCGTGGGTCTCCCAGTCCTGCTCGAGCATCTCACCCATGGGGTCCACGACCTTGACACCATTGTCGGCGGCGGGGTTGTGGCTGGCCGTGATCATGACACCGATGGCTTGGCCATTGAGCTTGCGACTCCGCAGGGCTGCGAGAAGCCCGACGCGAAAGGTGATACCCTCGAGCAGGTCGGCCTTCATACGGAAACCTGCAGTGCCATAGGTGTACTGCTTGCCCTCGGGGAGGGGCACGATCGGGTGCTTCTGCGAAGCAGCGACAATGTTCTGAGTGACAGCCATGGTGAATCAATCGGTCGGTCCGAGGCTGGCGGGTAGGTAGATGGGTCGTAGAGTGGATGGCCAGGCGCCTGGTGAACAAAGAAATGGGTAAGGTGGGTGTGCGGGTGTTGATCAGCTTATATCTGACAGGGTACGCTGGCGAAGTCGGTAAGGTATCCGTAGTACCTGGTTCTAGAGCTAGAACTAGAATATAGTATCTGCTGTCGGTCTGGAATGTGCTGTCCCTGTTTTGAACGAGGGGCTGCGCCACCAATCGGGGGACTCAATAGGGCTCGCAAACCGTTGAAAAAGAAATCGTCATGAGCAGCCCCCTGTCGCGATACGAAGATGCAACGAGACTATGATAATAGGTAACTTAACCGCCCAAGCAGACGGTCAAGACCTCTCTAGCAAGGCGGGGCGGCGACGACATTTCAAGCTTTACTAGGTAGTTGAGGTCCCTAAAGGTGGGGTATGAAGTGTGACGTGACGTCTGGTCTTGTTTTTGGTTCGGGGTGTTCTAGCGCAGTAGCTACAGGGGTCTACCTCAGATTAATAGCGGCCAGCTGCAAGGCGTCAGCTATGCAACACCAGACCCGGTCAAGCCCACTGCCAGCTGATGTTTTTTATGAGGCCGGGTGCTCAACATAAAGTGGCTTGAAAGTTCAGACAGTCAACAGAACCTCAAAGATCTACTGGCCATAAGGCGTGGGGGTTTCTGCAAGTCGCTAGATTGAGAAGATGCGAAAGAAAAAGTATAGTTCGATCAGATTGCACACTTCAAGATGCAACCAGCAGGTTACGAGTGTACTACTCCCCACCTCGATACCTGCACAGATTGGGGGGATAGGTACCTAATTACCAAACTACCTACCTGACTACCTACCTACATAAGAAACGCATACAGTCCTTAACACTGTAGCAATTCCCGGTCATGTGGGATGCTTTCAGACGACGGCAAATCTTGAATTGAGAAGCTTTGACAATAAGGTATAGTGGAGGCATGCTTCCAAACCCCTGAGTCGCGTACCGAGGTGGAGGGGCAAAGGTGGGTCACTGGTCAGCTGACTTGGCGAATGGTGTGGGTGGCAGGATCAACCTACTACGCGTAAGTCGCGTGGACAACTCTTCTGGTATCACCTTCCTCTTCTATATCCAATTCCAGACCCATTTTGTTCTGATTTTTTTTTCTGCCATTTGACTAACGAACACGAGTACTACGGTATTTTGATGCTACCTCAGACATCGCACCTTGAACAAAATCCAAGTTCCAATGAGCATCAGCGGTCACCACGCCTCGTTACCCTCATCCCACATTGACTGACCTTGAATTCCTTCGAAGCTTTCCAAAACAATGTCTTCGGACGAGGACTCACCGAATTCCCTTTGGTTGAAATGGACAAAAGAATGGCTAGACACAGCCAGAGAGCGTAATTCCAAAGGCGTCACAACGTACAGGCATGCCTACAACAGCCTCAAGGCATGTCCTATTGCATTTACGCACCCTTCGGAGCTACAGCAACTCAAGGGCTGGGGTCAGGGGCTTTGTGGTCGCCTGGCAGAACTCTTGAGGAAGCATTGCGATGAAAATGGTCTTCCCATGCCGGAACACCCGTCAAAGTCCCGGTCCCGGACGCTGAACGAGTCTGGAGGCGAGCCGTCAGAGACGGGACCGGCAAAGAAAACACGAAAAGCCAAGGAGTATGTACCGGCGTACAAGTCGGGCGCATATGCCCTGATCATGGCACTATCTACCCTTGACGAACAGGCACAAGTCGGGCTGTCAAAGGCCGATCTGATTGACATCGCGCAACCGCACTGTAATGCCTCTTTTAAGGTCGGCGAAGATGCGGCATCGTTTTACACGGCATGGAACTCAATGAAAACACTGCTTCAGAAGGAGCTTGTGTATGAGAGAGGCCGACCAACGAAGCGTTATGCCTTGACGGACGAGGGATGGGAAGTGGCAGAAAGGGTCAAAGCTGCCGCTGCAGCTCGTGAGAATGATTTCGAGGTTGCGCCGCCTCAGCAACCTGTGGCGACCGCTACCGGATCTACGACAGTAGATGAGGACATGGAAGACGCACCGCCTCCAGCAGCGCAACCCCAGTCCCAATACCGTGATCTGGTATCCGAAGGTCAAGTTGTCGGGGACGATGCGTCTTTGCCCACTTTTACACCCATTAGGTTACCGCCTGGCTCATTTCAAGTCCACCTGGTCCTAGATGTTCGTGAAATCAGGACCAAAAAAGACCGAGACTACATGAAAGATCAACTTACACAAAAGGGAGTCACCCCCATAATGCGCAGTCTGGCACTGGGCGACGCCATCTGGGTCGCCAAATGTACGGATCCAACTTTGCTCAACCGCGCTGGTGTCGAGGGTGAAGAGGGCAACGAGATTGTTCTGGACTACATCGCAGAACGTAAAAGGCTCGATGACCTTATCAGCAGTGTCAAGGATGGACGATTCCATGAGCAAAAGTTCCGTCTCCGGCGATCGGGGCTACGTAACGTGATTTATATTGTAGAGGACTTTTCTCTTGATACTTTGAACTCGTCTCGCTATGAAGAGATGGTGCAGTCGGCCATGGCATCCACACAGGTCGTGAATGGCTATTTTTTGAAGAGGACTCAGAAGATGGACGACACCGTCACGTATCTCGCTCGGCTAACCAAGCTACTGAAGTCGCAGTACGAAAGCAGGACTATAAAAGTCATTCCAACAAACGTCCTGACGGCACAGAATTACCTGCCTCTGCTGGCTCATCTGCGACAAGAGAAAGAGATGAATGCTGCAGCCTCGGCAGGCCTCTCAAGGTCAGAGAAGAGCTTTTACATCAGCTATCCGGCTTTTGCATCTCTCGCTTCGAAGTCGGACATGATTACCCTGCGTGACGTCTTTCTCAAGATGCTCATGTGCACCAAGGGCATCACGGGCGAAAAGGCGATGGAGATTCAAAAGCGGTGGAAGACCCCCTTGGAGTTTGTGAAAGCATATGAGGAATGCGGCCCCGGAGAGGTTGGCAGGAAGCGGAAAATTGAGCTGGTATCTAGCCAGATGGCCAACCTGGTAGGCCGCAAGAAGGTTACCAAGGCTTTTAGCCAGAAGCTCGCTGAGGTCTGGGGTGATGTCTGAGCCACAGGATCTTTGGCTGCTGTTCGAGATTTATGCTTTAGGGCGAGCAGGACATCAACCACATCATCAGCAATCAAACGGATATGAACAACAAGCGGTATTGTTGTATCTTCATTCTACCAAGAGAAAAAGATAGCCAATGATTCCGGATTGGCCTTATGCGTCACTCTTGTTGAGAGAGCTCAAGTATCCAGCCATACTCTTCTCAGCATACTTGGCCAAGACGTCAACCTCGACATTGACAGTATCACCAACGTTCTTCTGCGCCAGGACCACACGTTCCTGCGTGTAAACGATGAGCATGACCTCCCACCACCCGGCAGCGTCGTCGACCTTAGTAACCGTCAAGCTGGTTCCGTCCAATGCGACATAACCCTTTCGCACGATGTACTTCAACACATCGCTACCCTCCCGTGGCTTGAACCGCATCGTGACGGCGTTACCATCTGCCTGCTTGTCGGCTATGGTGGCGGTCGTGTCGACGTGGCCCTGTACAAAGTGACCGCCCATGCGAGTGTCGGCCCGCACGGCTCGCTCCAGGTTCACGCGCGAGTCCTTGACCAGGTCGCCCAGGTCCGTGACGCGCAGCGTCTCCGGGGCAACACCGACTGTGAACTGCGTCGGCGTGAAGGATGTGACGGTCAGGCACACACCGTTGACGGCGATGCTATCACCGTCGTGGCAATCCGAGAGCAGGCTGCTGCCCGTCGGGAGCGAGATGGTCAATGACGTCCCTCCAGTGGCATCGTGCGGGTTGAGCTCGGCCACGACTTGAGGATTGCGGCTTGCATTGTTAGCTTTATCAGGCTGCCACCGGCAGGGGAATTGTAATGACTCATCATAGGAGTTTTATGAAAGGGAAGAGAGGAAACCCCAAGATAGATGAACAATTTGACAGGCATCGCTATACGCACCTCCGATCTCCTCGACTATACCAGTGAACATGGTGAATATGTACTTATGTGTAAATACCTAGGTAGATACCTATGTAACAGACGTTCCTGCAGGTGGATGGGTACGTATGTTGGCGCGGCTTAATGGACGGGATGGCGGGGTATCGCTCTTATTATGCCTGTAGCTTCAACAACCCAATTGTCCACAGTTCTTTTTTGTCGTAATGAGCCAGATTCAGGTGCAGCAGCGAGTTTGTTTGTATTGCGATTAATTACTCGGTCTTCCGGATCCAATTGTTGGACAAGAAAAGTGGTGGAAAGTCTCAAAGCAAGTGTGTAAGCCTGACAAATCCCACTGGCTGACTTTCCAATGTGGGTTTGAGGAGGGGTCTCATCCCGTGCGATCCGTGGCGACACGATCATATTCACTCGATCGTCTTCTAGGTAGAGGCATCTACAGTACTTAGCTTTTTCGCCCCAACAGTTTTGCATGTCAATTGCCACGGCACATCGAAATAATTCGATAGCAAGGTTATTGCTGCCGTGTGACAAATCTTTTGTGTCATCTGCTGCAGAAAAGTTTCAAGAAGAAAAAAAGAAGAGAGAAAGCTTCAAGTTCTCGGCTAGCTTATAGGCACAAGCAACGCTGGACCCGCTAACTGTAGTAACTCGATTTAGTGAAACAGCGTCCCTGAAGTACGTGAATTCGCAGTGATTGTGACGCCTTGGAATAGCGCAGATTCCGACTTTTAGGCCATTATAGAGAGACTGAGTTAGCACGAATAACAAGACAAAAATCTAAACTTTTCTTCTTGAAGCCATCGTGAAAACACGAGCATCGTATATCTGTATCCGGGTAGGTCCATGATCAAGCAGGCGATGAAATTACTACCTAGGGTATATATACGCTTGACAAGCCGCCAGATGTTTTGCCTGGGTATGGTATCCAAGGAAAGGAAGAAACCAGAGAAGAAAAAAGGAACCACAAAATTACTGCAAAGACAGACCCTTTTGCCTTGACTCTTTCCCACTCCAGAACAGCCCAAGCTTCCAGTCTCACAAGCAAAAACCCCCGGATCCTGGCAAGAGCAGTCGCGGGTCTGTGAAGGGACGTAGCGGCGGAGAGCTCACGGCCGGCGGCATATCGCTGTCTGGATTCTACACCACAGCGTTGCCGCGCGGCACGACGCTCCAGTTCCCGCCGCAGCAGCAGCGGCGCTGGTTTGTGTTGACCATGACGATGGCCAGGCCGGTCTTGGGGTCGGCGGTAGTGTCCTCCATGACGGAGGTGCAGCGGACGCAGCGCCTCCACTGTCCGGGCGGCGTCGTCGAGTCCTGCTGGCCCTTGGGCGGCGGCGAGTCTGGCCGCATCTCGACGTGGCTGAAGGTGTCTACATATCTGCCCCTGTTCTTCCGCCTCTCTAAGAGGCTGTAGCGGTCGTCGAGGATCCCGAGGCTCGAGTAGTCGGCAAAGTAAAGCTTGGCGCGGTCGGGAACCGTGGCCTTGAAGGTCTGGAGGTCCGTCTCGAAGAACTTCTTGAGCATCGGCTGCAGCACGGGGAACGGCGTGCCGCCCAGCAGGAGCATCAGTTCGTTTTGGTTCTGCAGCGCCTTAACCCGCGCGTCCTGCTGCTGTTGCTGCTGCTGCCTGTTTGCGTTTGCACCCTGCTGCTGCTGTTGTTGTACCCTCTGCGCCTGAATCCTAAAGGATTGCTCATAAACCGTGGTGATTTGGCTTCCGAGTCCCGACAGAAGCTTTTCTAATTGGGCAATATCAATCATGCTGTTTGAGGCATGAGCATGCAGCTTCTGGTATGCAGAGAATAACCGAGTATGGTTCTCATACGAGTCGGCGCTTCCTTGCAACGATGGCGCTCCTTTTGCAAACTGCTGCTGATAGTATTGGACCGCCTTCTTGCCCAGGCCGTCAAGATGCAGCAGACGGCGGCATACAGAGATGAGAAAGCCGCGGCTTGAAGAGCACAACAGGAGGTGCAGGACCACCTCTTCCTTGGACTGGAGATATGAGAACAAATCCTTCCAATCCGTTTGAGAGCCAGGGCTCGCATTCAGTAAAGTCATAAACTTCACATCATCTTCCAGCTCAAAGATGCAGTCGCTGATCCACGTTAAGAGCTCTATAGTCCACTTGAAAGAGCTTGCAAGTACTTCGACCACTTCGGGCTCGTCCAAGGGCGTCACCTTGCGTTGCGAATTGGCGTTGTTGGCGAGGGTAATGAGAATGACCAGGTTGCGCACATGCAGCGTAATCAGTGAGAATTTGCCCCCGAAAGACCGCGGCCGGAACTCACCACCGAAGCCCATGTGATTCATGATACTGAGGCACACTTGGAGGTTGGTGTTTCGAACGAGCGCGTCCTGAGATAAACCTTCTGAGTAGTCGACATGAACTCTCAACAAGCGAACAATCTGCCCAATCCAATCAATGGCAAAACGGGGCTTGCTGTTGAACTGACGCGCCAATATCAGAATGTCGTCAAAGTTGGCCATGGATGCCACGGCAGTTGAGAGGGCTACAGTGAGGCCCGCGATGACGGCTGAATATTGGACTATAAGCGGGAGGTATCCGTTAGCTCTTGATGGTCACTGTATGGCCTATTCATATCCCAAAGGTGGTAAAAACATACCGTCTTGTGGCGTAGAGCCAATATCCGCAGCTGGGAATCTCAAGTGATTCCATTTTATTTTGCCGTTTTCGCATATTTGCACAAACGAGCAGTTGGACGGCGAGAATGCTACCTGTAGGCCTGCACATGTGGGTTAGACTCAACCGAGACCGCCCCACTCAGAAAACTGCAGATGTGAATCAACCTACAAGGAGACTCTTCAGCATAGTGAAATCCCATCTGGTTCAGAGTTACAATACGGTCGAGATCCGGGCTTGCTTGTATCTCGGTCATGGTAACTCTGTCTCGATGTTGAATAGATCCGTCGCTAAAGGCAAAGCACACCACCCTTCCCGAGTGAAGCAGATTTATGGACACGACCACTTTATGGAATGGTATCGACTCTAACTTGCGAAGTCTCGTTGCAGACTTGAGATGGTACAATTGTCAGCATTATTCGACGCCCAGAGACTACAAGAGAGCATGTGGCCAAATGCGAAGCGTGCATACCTGTGGGTTCGAGCCTAAGCCGTTCCTTGAGCTTAGTTGCTGGAACGCCTGATGTAGCTGCTGAGGTTGGTCGCTGATTATTTCCCAGATATCTACCGTGCTCTGCAGTCCGCCTCCATATCCAGTAGGGACATAGGATCGAACGGTCAGAACCAAGGGAGGAGCCCAAGGCTGACCATCGCCGTTAGGAACACCTGGCAAGAGTTCCAAAAGAGAGAGCTGCGTCATGGCGTAATCAACGTGCGATGCCAATCCTGCAGCTGCCGTATCGTTCTGAAGCCAGCTTGTCACAGCTACACGCTTTTCCTTCAGGGTGGGGTTGAGAGGAAGGGCATGGGGGGCTGTTTGCTTGTCTGCTTGAGATGGCAAGCCCCAGTCGGTCTGAACCCTCATGATCTTCAGTTGCTGGGAGGCATGCGCCAAGGCTACATATAACTGGCCACCTGCACATGAAGAAGACGAATCAGCACATAAGTAAGTCTTCCATTATAAGTAATCCGGAAATGAGCACCACTAGCCACGATGCCTTTTTCCACTGATGACAATGATTTATGGGACCTTACTTTTATCAGCGCACATGGATGCATGTGTAATTATGTCGTCGGCAGAACTTATCGTTTCCATCTCCAACGACGTCTGCTGGATTGTGCTATTGTTCTGATAGTAGAACAACTTGAGCAGGCCGTTGCTTGTCACGCACAAAAACGCGCTCTTCATGGGGTTTGGATGAAAAGGGCCTATAGCTGGCGTGGGAGACTGCTCAAATCTATAAGCGTTGCCGTCTCGTATGGCGGGACCATACTGGGTAACGAACTGATGCAATGGAGCGTGTCAGCAGACGCAGACTCAAAGACATAGCCTCTTCCTTGTGGCCTATAAGCCTTTGGACAGGCCACTAGAGGACAAGCCACCCCAGGTCAAACTCACATGTTGTCTACTAGGTGGCACCAAGGGAAGCCAAAAGCTCCCTGCCACGGCGTGGAGGTCGTCAAAGGGTTCCGAGTCCCAGGTCCGTGTAGTGACGGGCTTGTTGACAGCTGAAGGTACTGCCAAAAAGCTCACACGTCCGACATCATCGATGACAGCAAGCTCGGAGCTGGGCATACTGCCGGCCCAGGACAGATGAACGATGCGGCTGTCTGGTTGAGTGGCTCCAAACTGGGAATAAGTTGTAGGCTCGCTCAGCTTCCAGGAACCGTCCGTCGGGTCTGAGAACAGATACCGCAGCTCAATGGACCGGCCATCATGAGCGACCGAGGCAATGGCGCCGTGCTTGGACCAGGCAATCTTTTGACAGCAGCCCCGACTCCTCATGTCGTCGACTTGTTGTAGTAGCTTCTTACTAGGCGGCGTAGCGGTTGCCATCAGATCAACTGGGTCGCCGAACAAATCGACGCCATCAAGATCCACGGGCATGCCTCCGTCCATGCCTCCATCCATGCCTCCGTGCATTCCATTACCCATACCACCATCCAGTGCGCCATCCATGCCACCATCCATGCCGCCGTCCATACTGGCATCCATGCCAGCATCCATGGTGGTGTCCATCATCGAGGAGACAACGGTTGTCTTCTGTGCCTCTGACGAGACTCAGATGACAGATTCCGGATTTGCGAAAGCAGAGAAAAAATTCAAGCTGATATAATCTAGAGCGAGGCGCAGTGAATATGGAGGTGACCGTGTTTGAGGTATATATACGCCCTGGTACCAAAGCTTTAATTGATAGCTATGGCATGCCGTTCGCCGAAAGAGTGTAGGGCTTGGCCCGCCTGTGCCTGAGCAGGCCTTTAAATGCACGAAAATTCACCAACTTGTCCCAGCTGAACCGAATAAAAGTACTTGTGTCGGAAGCATTCTCTTTTTTATGTTGATTATTTCTTCATTTGGAAACGTTGGGAATTAATGCGATCGGGAAATGTTATCGGATGGGCGTTGGATATCCCCAGTTGGAGCTCAATTTGGTGTTTTCTAAGAACCTTTGTCAACGAACTCACGGCTTTTAGCGTGATGATTGGGTGTTTCTCCCATTCGCGTTCAGCTCAGAGATTTGACGTGATTGGTCGACCATCTAAGCCTGATGTCAAAGTTGAAAGGCCCCCTGGAGCCTTTTTTCCCATGTGCCTTACTTTACTAGTACGTAGTATGTGGGGATGAACTGAGTGGAGCCCACAGTGGAGGCCAGTCTCTCTTTCCCGTGGTTGGGTATATCGTAGTTTCGTTTCCCAGCAACGAAGCTGCGCTTTTTTTGGGGGCAGCTACAAAATGCGGTCATGACAGAGTGGGAACCAACAGACATGGTTTTATTATTTTTCTAATTCTATTTTCTATAACCATTCTCCCTGCCCAGTGCTTGACATTCCAGCGAACCTGAGTGACCCGCTTATAATACCGCACACATTTGGACATGATCAGTGCACAACACAACACACATGACATGCAGAAAATAGCGCCTTAACAGTACGTACCCATTGTGGCACGATGAGCATCGGTAAGATGGTCAGTGCCTGACGAGAAAACAAAGTGCGGTAGAATTGGTGCATCTTCACAACCCTAAAACTTTTAGTGAGCTGCTGTTAGTGAAGTCTCTATTGACTCGCACAGTTCGAAACGTGTCAGGGTGAAAATAGTTGAATTCAAGGTTCTTGCCCGCCATCTGACTGCCCGTCTAGCCGAGAATACCAACAACCCAGGTAGCTAAGGTAGCCACGCTAGCCACCTATCTTGTGAACCTTACCTAAATGTATGTGACAGATGTTCGAGGCTGTCCCTTTGTGTGCGACTTGGTCAATTGAATAAATATCCCGGCCAACCATGTATAGTAAGAAGTCTGCCTCGACGGTATCCGAATTCATTCGGAATGAGAATGGATGACGCCAACTCGGAAATGGAACGTAATTAATTACTGTATGTAACAATACAGGCTTGCGTGGTGTATCAACGGGCTATCAACCATCCGTCTAGCCTGCTTGCCTGTCACTGCTACTTGGTCCGTGTCTTGCCCGCAACAATGCCCCATAATTATTCCAAAACATCCCAGATCGGGCAGAGAGAAGCACAGTGCTCAAGGCTGTACCCACTCTCCCGGTGCCTCGTCGGCCGCCCGCTCCTGAAATCCTAACCTAACCTAAACCTGGTGCCGACCGACAACAATTACCCCAGCCGTGTGCCTACATGTGTGTGTGTACCTTTTTTGCCTTATCCGAACGATGGCAAGTTTTGACTTGAACCCCCAACTACCTTGACTTTCCTAATGATTTCTCACCTTGTCACCACTCTTTGTTTTGGGTATCCTGCGTTTGATTCCATTCCTACGATTCGAGCCTGTTTTCAGCCTATAGAATTTCAGTCATGATACAAACAGGACTTCCATCGATTTAGATTTCGTCAATTCCACGCCCTGGCCCTGCGCGGCCCGCCGACCGTCGTGACTCCAGTCACTCGGCATTTTATCCCAGCTTCTCAGCGGTTATTCTATTGTCACAACTACAGTCTGGCCGCTTCAGCCCGCCAGCTGACGAAATTATTCCCGCGATGGACACTGGCGCAAAAAGGTCGTCCTCCGACTGTCTGTCTTCTTCTCCGCTGTCATCCTTGGCCTCGTCACAAGCCCCTTCCTCGCCTTTGACCGTTCTTTCGAACTCGCCTTCGCCACCGACGCCATCTCCACCGAACCGCGACGCTTCCAGCCGCTATCCCTCGCCGAGCACATCCTCCGTGGCCATTTCCTCAGGAAGCGCGTCGCCAATGAATGCCTCAGGCCCCACGCCGCCGTCTTCGGACCGGCCAGTGGAGGCGTCTGTCTGCACCGACGGACCTCCTCCTGCCAAAAGGCGTAAGGTGCAGCAGAAGCGGGAGCGCAAGACGGAATATCTCGATCTCGACAAGACCGGCGACGAAGGCTATCAGGATGAGCTGCTCGCCCGTCTCACAAAGGTCTTGCGCAAGAAGAAGCGCATCGTAATCATCGCAGGTGCCGGAATCTCCGTGTCAGCAGGGAGTATGTCCAAGCGCCTTACAGAAGTGTGCCCCTCGGGGCCCTGTTCACCCTGCTTGCTAACCAGACGTTGTAGTTCCTGATTTTCGATCCCAGTCGGGCCTTTTCAAGTCCAATGGGAAACATCTTTTCGACGTGTCGGTTTACCACGACGACTCATTAACATCAGCGTTCCACAAGATGGTTAGGGAGCTGGCTACGAAATCACAGGCTGCGTCGCCGACGCCGTTTCACCACATGATGGCATCTATTGCGCAGGAAGGGCGATTACTACGACTGTACACCCAAAATATCGACTGCCTGGACACCGGTATGGAGCCATTACGCACATCAGTACCGCTCAAGGCCGCGCAGAAGCCATGGCCTAAGACCATTCAACTTCACGGCGGACTCGCAAAGATGCAATGTACAAAGTGCGGTGACGTCAAAGACCTCGATCCCGAGTTATTTGATGGACCCAAACCTCCACTGTGCGCTGTTTGCGAAGAGGCGGACCAGATTCGCGTGGCGTTTGCCAACAAACGAAGCCGGGGCATCGGTAGATTACGTCCGCGTATGGTCCTTTACAACGAGGCTAGCCCCGAATCTGAGGAGGTCGGGACTGTATCTGCTGCTGATCTGGCCAGGGTTCCGGATGCTGTTATTGTGGTGGGCACAACATTGAAGATTCCGGGCGTAAAGCGCCTGGTCACTGAAATGTGCAGGGCCACGCGCAGCCGCCGTGACGGATTCACCGCCTTCCTCAGTGTCGAGCCCCCACAGGGCGCTGAATTTCAGGAATGTTGGGATATTGTGGTTCGCGGGAAATGTGACGATGTTGCCGCAATTGTAGGCTTGCCGCGGTACGATGAGCCAGCACCAACGGAGACGGACTGGAAAGTTACCCAGGCTACAGAGGAATCCAAGAAGACGCAAGCGAAGGTCTCGAGCGTCAACATCCAGAAGCCCAAAGTCGTGTCTGCACCGGAGCCCGAAGCAAAGTCGAAAAAGCTGGGGCAGCTTGTCGACAAGGAGAACGGCAGCATACCAACACCCAATGCCAGCCCAACGCTCGAGGCGACTCAACCGAATACAGGAACCCCTACTACGTTGTCTCTGTCAGATGCCAAACAAACAAAGCTTCAGTTCGGTCAGCGCAAGAAGCTTCCAGGAGCTCCCACGACCAAGACCGTCAACAAACGCACCAGGCTTCCAGATGCGCCACAGCCCTCTAAAACAACCAAGTCCAAAATACCGGTCAAGAAGGCTGCAAAGAAGGACGCTACCAAGAAGGCCGTCAAGGCCCAACCAGTTCTTACCAAGGCATTCAAAGCCACCAAGCCCATTATCACGGAGGGAAAGCAGATACTGGTTAAGCAGGAACCCTCTCCCGTGCCTTCATCTCCCGTCACTCCAGACGAGGAGTTATTCCACAAGCTACCCAGTCTGCGTCCTGGGAAGCCCCTTGAAACTACAGTCATTACAGAAACGGCGACACCAGACGACACGCGGCCCAGTAGTCGTATGTCTGTCCAAGATGTCGACGACTCTCCGCTACATGACGGCTGTCAGGAGATGCACACCATTTCGCCAACGTCCAAGCCACGGTCTATGGGGCATTTGATCGACTGAAAAGAAAAACGCACACGGCAAACAGTGTTTCCTACGGAGCTGAATCGAGCGTACGGTACACTCCCGTTTAGTAGCGTTCTAGCTATTTATTTTGCGCGAACTAGACCCTAGTTGCGCTTCCCTATATGACACGTAGCGAGGTTAATATTGTTTTTTTTTTGGGCGCAAGGGTGTTTTCTCCAGGACTACGAGTTGCATTACGGAGCCAATTCTTTCTTTTAATTCGGATGGCGGTGTAGGGCGTACGGGGGGACAGTTGGGATTCACTCTTCTGATGTGGTATATTCTTTATCTGGCAAATGTATATACATGATACATAACAAAACTGGCGTACCCTTTTTCCTCTTTTAGTGGGAATAGAAAAATCATTTATTTTCGTCGCACAAGAAGCAATGTTCGTTCGGGTCTTTATTTGAAAAAGCGAGTTTTCTGGCTGTTGTTTGGCATGAGTGAACTTTTGTGCAAAGGGTTCTGCTGACTGCGGGTTCACGCAAAGCCCCATCGGACATGCGCCACAGTATGCATCCACGACGAAGAACATGGGAACACTGCCGATGTATTTGATTCCAGGAGCCGTTGCAGACCAAGTCATGACTTCTGCCCACACACTTGGGATACAAGGTCTGACTGTTTTTTTTTTTTTTTGCAGACAATTCCCGAGCCAAGTCAACGCGCGTCCGTCCCTGCTCTAATTTGCCTGAAAGCTTCCTCCTTTCTCTCTTGTTTTTGTCCTCTCCGTATTTTACGGGTGTTCCCAATTGCAGAAGCCACCCACTTCCAAGTATTACTTTGTACATGCATAAGAAAGAAACCATATGTAAGGGGGAACACTGTAGGCTAGATGAGGAGCTCTTCAGCTGGACACCAAAAAGTGGACCACACCGGTCAAGTGTCCCCAAACCGAGAGCTCACCGCCAGGCTCTTTTCGAGACAAGTTACATGACTGTGCGCCCCAGTAAAGAGAAAGGAAACATGATGGTCTTTGTATATAAAGCCAATCACAGTGACCAGAAGAGGTTTTGGAATAGTTGAAAAAAGTTCACTCTTTTGTGTTGTTTTGGATAATAAGATTGCATCTTACTTTTGTAGCAGACCAAAAAAGGTGGGCATAGAGAGATGGTGAAAAAGAAAATCAAAAGAAATAGTATCAAAAACGCTGCCCATTGACAGACGGACCGCCGTCCCATACGCCAAACAAAATGCAGAAGTAACAAAAGCAATGGTTCAAAAAAACAGTCCTTCCAGAAACAATTGTGGAATGTCGCATAGTGTAACGCAATATGAAGTGCTGAATACATTCGTCTCTTTAGTACAAGCCCCTCAATAGTATGGAATGCGAGGTTTGAGCTTGGAGCTAGAGAGAAAAGAGCCGGGTTAACGAGTGCAAAGCCGATTCGCGCTGAAACAGGTGGTAGCATATACGCCAGTCTTGCCATCTTATAACCCTTCTAATTAACTCAGCCAGCCATGACGCGATTGCTCAGCCATCGAGGGTTGCTCATCGGTGAGGACTGCGTGCACTGTTATGCCATGAGGATCGCGCCCTATCACCCGAGTCTCGCCGGTCCAGCACTTTGCCAAAGCTCAGGCGATCTCCGTTTTCATAGTACCTTCGTCTCGAATCCCTCTCGTCACGATCGCGGTCTCGGTCGCCGCGGCGATCATCACCGCGGCGGTAGTAATCGTCCAAATCACGGCGATGGTCACGTCGGCCGGCGTCGTATCGTGATGATGAATCGCGCGCCGTGTCTATCTCTCCGTCTTCGAGGTCCATTCGGTGGCGCTTCTGGCTCTTGAGCTTCAAACCAGACGAGGCTTCTCCTGTCTTGGGCTGTTTCGACTTTTCCTTGAGAGTTTTGTACATGGTTGCTAACTGGCCACCAGAAACCTCGACCTCATGAACTGGCCAAATCGACGACAGGAAGTCCCTATTAATCAAGTCAGTTTCTATACCCAATTAGACGACTTGATATGTGTCGAATTGTAGTGCTTACCAAAACCGGGGCATCAATGCTTCCAGCTGATCCGCCGGTATGCTGTCGTTATTAGCCTTCATGTCTGTAAAGCAGTTGCCGATCTGCTGAAGCTCATTGCCCATGATCCTCGCACGCTCTTTGGCATTCTCGACACGATCCGCCGTGGTGTGCATGATCTTCTCAAAGTTTTTCCGAACAGGCTTCAGCAGCGACCACATAAGATGCTCTGAATTGCCATAGTCGAGTTTTGTGTCATCAAGCCGCATGAGCTCGTCGAAACGTTGTACAGATCTCTCCCGTGCCTTTTTAAGTCGCTCAATAGCCTCTGGATCAAGCTTCTTGCGCTTCTCTTTGTCTTTGCCATGGCGCTCTTCCACTCGGCGGTGCTTGTGACCACGTTCGTCATGATCGTTCTCATGCTTTCGCTTGTCCGGCCGCGGGGTGCCGCGGTCTCCGTTGCTCAGACCGCGGTGGTCACCTAGAGAGAATGCCCGATCCCTGTTACGGTCCTTACCCTGGCCGGCGCGTTTTGAAGCCGGCGCCGGCGAGGCAGACCCGACATCACTTCGGCGGTTTCCATTAACCAAGAGGTTTTTCTTGCTGCGATGGTGATTTTCTACTGCCTTTTGTGCTGCTGCATCGTCTGAATGCTTGGCAAGTAGTACGGACAGAAGGTACTCAGAACGACGGACGAGGTGGACAGCACCGGGAGATTGGATGCTCTTGTCGTCTCCGCGCTTTCTTTCTTCTTTCTTCTCTACTCGGTGCTCCTCGAGGAAGAACTTGCCCTCCATGTTCAGCTCTGGATCATCGCGAATTTGAGTCCACGCACCAAATCCGTACCGGTCTATGCCAACAAGGAGCATGCCGTCTTCGCGAGGACCCCACTCGCAGCTGTAATGTGCCGCCTTGGAAGCATCAGGTAGCCTGAAAGTAGCATTGTCGCCGTGCTCGAGTATGATCTTCCTCAGAAGCTTGAGCTGAGGCGGACGGTCGATGACAGTTTCGGCATTCACCTTCTTGACCTCGCCAAAGTCGACGAGAACCGCTTTCTTGTCCTTCTTTGCAATGATTTTTCCGCTTTTCTCTTCCTCGTCACGAAGCTTGCGGCTGTTCTCATCCACAGCTGCGCGGGCCTTGGCAACCAAATCACTGACGATTTCTCTTAGGTAATCGGGGTCGCGGTCAGTCAGACGAGCTTCCTGAAGCACTTCCTCTTCACGATCGTCCAATGAGCCATAACGGAACACGGCGCGGATCAGGTTCCTTGTTTCCTTTTCGTTCAGGGCACGACGAGGGTCTGACATAAGAGCACGCTGTTCTGCCAACTCCTCCTGCTCTTGTCGCTCTCGTTGACGCTTCTTAGCCAGACGCTCAGCCCTTTCCGAATCGTTGTCCCCACCGCCACCATTACGCCTGTTCGCCTTGAGTGTCGCTTTGCGGGGAGCGTTCTCCTCTTGGGCCTTGGCCAGATACTCGTCGTGCTTTTTCTTCTCTTCTTCGGCCTTGATAGAGGCCAATTGTTCAGCAGGGATGATCTCGTCCCAGTTGAGAGCCAGGTCGTCGACTTTCACATCCGTGAAATGCATCCAATTATCCCAGTCAATACCTCCACTGCTCAAGTTCATCTTGTCATCAACGTTCGTCTTAGTGACTTCGGCGTGCTCCAAGATCGAGTCGATATCTAGCTGCTCAAGTCGTTCTTGGTTCCCGGATTGCTCAAACAAGTTCTGGGAACGCAATTTCAGGATGTTCTGAATGTCGTCTGCCGTCTTGGCCTCGTCAAGCTTGAGTCCTCTCTGTTGGAATTGCTCTCGCAGCGCCTTGCCCTCATCAGTCACACCAGCCTGAATGGTCAGGTACTCGAGGAAAAGCTTGTTACGTGCACGGTTGACGACCTCTTCCTCAACAGTCTGTTTGGCAACCAGACGATAGACGTTGACAGGCCTTTTCTGACCGATACGATGGGCTCGCGCCATAGCCTGCAAATCTGCTTGGGGGTTCCAGTCCGAGTCGTAGATAATCACAGTGTCGGCCGTCATCAGGTTAATACCAAGACCACCAGCTCGAGTTGACAGAAGAAAGCAAAAGTCTTCGCTATCTGGCGCATTGAAATGATTGATGGCCATACGACGCGGTCCAGCTGGAATGGTACCGTCCAAACGCTGGTACTGGTAGCCGCGCACGCGCAGATAGTCACCGAGGATATCCAGCATCTTGACCATTTGGCTGAAAATTAGGACGCGGTGGTTGTCTTTCTTGAGCTTTGCAAGCAACTGGTCGAGAAGCATCATTTTGCCACTGCTCTTGATCAAGCCTTTGATAGAATCTTCGCGCCGGGTGCTGCCAGCCAGAACCCTCTCCTCAACTCCCTGGAACATGTAAGGATGGTTGCTGACCTTCTTCAGCTCCATCATGATGTTGAGCAGAGAGGCCTTGTGGCCTCCACTAGCATCGCTGAGAGCAGCATAGTTCCTGGTCAAGATGTTCTTGTAATACTCCAGTTGCACATCCGAAAGTTCTACACGAATGATCTTCTCGGTTTTTGGCGGGAGGTCGGACTCGACCGTCTCCTTCGTCCGGCGAAGAATGAAGGGGGCAATGGCCTTGTGCAGCTGTGTGAGCTTGGCTTGGGTTTCACGGCGCTTCTCCTCCTCTTCGGCCTGATCTTCTTCCTTGTTCTCGACTTCTTTACCCAGTAGCTCGAGATCATCATCTATCAAAACCTTTCCAGGGTTGAGAAAATCCAAGAGAGCAGAGAGCTCAGCAAGATTGTTCTGGATAGGTGTGCCGGTGATTAGTAGTTTGCAGGGGATATTGAAGCTTAGTAGCTTTGCATAAAGCTGCGACTCCCGATTCTTCAGCCTGTGTGCCTCATCAACGGCGAGAACCTGCCACTTGATGGTGCGGAGGAATTCTGCGTCCAGAAGAATATAGTCATATGAGGTGACAAGCACGTTGAACTTGGGCTTCTTGGGGTTGTTGTTTATGAGGAGCTCATGCTCGCGGATGGTAGCGCGGGCTGCCTCGGGGCCTAGGTAAACAATGTAGTTGAGGTCTGGGGACCAATTGTTGAATGTGTCGCACCAGGCAGGAATGACACTCAGAGGTGCCACAACCAGAAAGGGACCTTCCTGCTCCCTGGAATTGCGAAGCCAGCTGAGAAACGACACGGTCTGTACTGTTTTACCCAGACCCATTTCATCAGCGAGGATGACATTGTTGGCACGGGCCCAGTTCAGTGCCAAGAAGTTTAGTCCCTTCAACTGAAACTCTCGGAGCTCGCCATTCTGTATGTAGTCGGGTTGTGTCTCCATTTTCGTCATCCTGGAACGTGTGTCTGGATTGGACTCCTTGCGGTCAGATTGCCACGATCGTCGTGAGCGCGTGGTGAACTGGTCTATCTTGTCCCCTGCCTCGGAACTGATCAAATCAGAAGGCTCCCAAGTACATTCGTCGTACTGGAGTCCCTTCCATTTGACCAGGTACTCCTTTTGGCCGTCGCCATCACGTACGGCGACAATCCTTTCGACCTTGGTGTAGTCGTCATAAGCATCTTGCTCGCGCTCACGGTCGAGTGCCCACTGTTCTTTCAACTCCGGGCTGACGTCTTCCCCAAAACTCATGTCAAGCTCGTACTCAACGACTTTGCGGAAGTAGTTTTCCAGTCTCCGAAACCCTCGGCAACCATGGACGCTTTCTGTTGTTTCCCAGGTGTCGTGCATGTGAGATTTGCCTTGCCACTTGATGTAGTACTCGAAATCGTGTCGTGTCGAGTGCGGGGACAGTTCGACGTCCTCCTTCTTTCGGTGCTTAAGTATCTTTTCGATGTAAGGGGAATTGTCTTCGACCTCGGCAGCCCAATAGTTTGGCGTAGTATCGTCAATGTCTTCTGCATCGTCAACTTCGCTTTCATTGTAGGCTCCAGCGGAGACTTGAGCAGCTCTACGGCTGGACCACCTCTTCTCTTGGTAAGCCTGTGCCTCTTGCTGGCGACGAGCCTTCTTCTGGAAGCTCCTGGCGCGAGCGCCTCCATAATTGTCCGAGTCTGACGCGTCGGCGGAAGTCGTTCGTAAGGGAGTGTCTCTTTTGGAAGCTAAAGAATCAAGGATTTTGTTAGCAATGACATATTTAGAAGGGTTTACGAGGCGAGCGTGGGTGCGGTGAGGCCTTACATGGTTGTGAGCGCTCGACGCGTCGCTTCTTTGGACCTTTACGCGCTGCTGGTACTACTTCATCTTCAGAATCGCCATCAACTTCGTCTTCGTCGGAATCGACCTAGAGTCACGTCTTGTCAGCGAGGTCCAGCACTGGTGGGTCCATGTCGCCGACTTACTATCTTTCTGCGCTGGGTTGGGCGATTCTGTCAATTGGAATGAAGGTTAGTCATTCGCATTGAACTGGCAACGTGGTGAATATATTTCCCATACACTTCGCCTCAGGCCATATAATTCAGGATTCTCCCTCATGAAGTCCTCCTCTAGCGCGCCGGCAGCCTTGCGCTTAGCATGGCGACGGGAGTCGGCTGACGAGGATCGCTCGCTTTGTTGCGCGTCTATCCTGGCGGAGGCAGGGCTCTCTGCGGCATCGAAATCGCCATCTTCGGAAGCGTCGTTGTCACTTGGCTCCGAGACTTCGTGATCGTCTACATCGTCGGCGTCTTGTGCAGGGTTCGGGGACTCCGGTTCAGAGTCCGGCGATGGCATTTGAACTTCAACTTCGCCTTCGGCAGCATCCGATAGGTCACTATCACTTCTGTGGCCGTTCATGTCCGGGCTATCTGGGTCGACAACGATATCCGAGTGGTGTCCATTTGTAGGACAAGGCTCAGGAGATGTCGACATGGCCGCGAGAGGACGCCGGGCTGCCTGCTGTAAGACGATGATGTTAGAAAGGCCTATGGACTAGAGGATGCTTCACAGAAGTTTTGCAACGAGGCAATCGGCCACGGCGACCCAGAATCAGCCACATTCACGCGTGTTTGAAGCATTATAGCCGACATATGGGTCTTGTCGCAAGTTGGGGATGGAATCGAGGCAGACAAGGCTGACAGGCGATGGAGTGCAATTGGGGAGCCCCGAAGAGGCTACAGAGCGAACCGATGCCACAGGCAGCTCGCATCTATCGAGCTGAGGCCATCGTATCGATTCTCATCTACAAAAAGAGATTCCGATACAGGTAACATCTCATAAATCATGCCCCGGGGGGTAGGACGCGATGGTGGGCTTCGAAGGCTTCAGGGTCCAGGTATTTTGTCACAGGGTGACAGCCGGCTGGATTGCCAAAGGCACCGGAAACACTTACAAGTCATCAACTTGTTGCTCCCAGGCAGCTTGAGCCTTCAAACTTCTTGTAGATCGGTTTGAATATGAACGCGCAGGGGCCAGTAATGTCGCGGGTTTGGTGTCGACAATATGGCAAAGAGGAGTCTCTTACTGTCGGAGGAATTATGTGTAGTGCAGTGTCGACAGAAAAATGTCGACTGGAGCTGGGGTAGAGGTGGGAACCGAGTTCAATCGACTGTGAACGGACCCACCCAGCCAGCCACTCAGGCCTTCGGAGTCAGAGCTTGTAGTGATGGACTCCACTTTTTGTTCGTGAGGGTACCTACCACGCCATAAATTTGATGGAGGAGACCACGGTTCTCTGACGCCAGACGCTCCAAGTACTGTACTAGTACCTGTGCTGATGACGGTCTCGCTGACCCCGGATTCATCTCCCAGGCCTCATTTTTCACATGTAGCCCGCTCGCGCAGATGATTATCACTATCAAAGAGTCCCCATATTATAGAAAAAAGTCAATGCTTCACATATGTTGGTACCCTGCGGTGATGTTGGATTATGCTTGAAGAAACCATTCAAGGGAAGCTCAAGCCCACTTATACCAGTTGTATGCCAATACGTGATACTGTTAACCTCCACAAGGAATGAGACTTTTGATACTCGCGTAAATATCAACAGCATCACGGAACGGACTACAGCAACCGATTGGGGTAGCCGTGCACTGCATGATTGGCCTTACCGCTCATCTAACCTACAGTACTTCCTGTCCGTGCTAATTGTCGTCCGGTACATGCTTTAGAACTAGACTAGACTAACGAAAGGACGAGACATGACTACCTGGGCTTGCTGGGCTGACTACTTTCTCGTTGGAGCGGAAACTGTGGCTTGTTCCAAAATTACCCTTTCACCGAAGGTAAAGTAAGATAGCTGATGTTGACAGAATAACCTGAACTTTCCAGGTACATGGATCCATTCCCATGGGACCTACCTACCTCTTACCTACCCTGAACCTCGGACAGGAGCGCACAAGGAGGCTGTACTTGGGGGCTGTCAACGAACAGCCCCCAAGTAGTTGCACAATAATTGAGTGAGCTGTAGGAACAAAACAAAAAGCACTGACCAATATTCGGTTTTGCGCAAACCGGTCGCGTTTGCGCAGGTAGAAAGCAACACGCAGAGAAAGAAAAGTTTAAAGAAATGGAGAACAAAAGTTGATGCGCGGACGATCGTGAACCTATCACACAAGCCCAGTTTGCGATTACAGGCATTCTGGCGCATAATGACGGAACATGAGTGACCCCTCCAAGGTGTGCCCTCTTTTTTTCCACAGCCCTGCCCCGCCACAACGACACATGTAAAGCTAACCCCCTCAACTCGAAGAGGTTACTATTGTTCTGTCGCGTGTCAGAGCTTAAGAAATTGTGTTTCTTTGTTATCTGTTGTTATTGAAGATTCGCAGGACAGACTCACCTGGTTACAGCCACGGTATTTACATCCTGTGATCACTGCCAACTTGAGCCAATTTTGCTTTGCGACTACTTTAAACTTTGGCCAAGATGAGTGACAAGCTCACTCGGTATGTGCAAGCACCTATGAATATATTCTGCCTTCTGCGCCGTGTTAACATTTTCCTTCTGTATGCAGTATTGCTATTGTTAATAGCGACAAGGTATGCGATTCTCGAGATGGAGACCGGACCGAGCGGTTTCGATAGTCGCACTAGTATTCGGAACGAATGCGACAAGCTAGGATACTGACGTGTTACTGTTGGGACTTTTATAGTGCAAGCCGAAGGTACGAAAGGAAATCAAGAATGAGCCCCCGAGAACCAGAGTAACATCGGGTAACTAACACATGGATATGATCATCTATAGAAATGCCGTCAGGAGTGCAAGAAGTCCTGCCCGGTGGTGCGTAGTGGCAAGCTCTGCATCGAGGTCTCTCCCGATTCGCGTATCGCCTACTTGTCCGAGACTCTTTGCATCGGTTGTGGTATTTGCCCTAAGAAATGCCCTTTCGACGCCATCACGATCATCAACCTGCCCACGAACCTCGAGTCCCAGGTGACGCACCGTTACTCTGCCAACAGCTTCAAACTTCACCGTCTGCCCATGCCGCGGCCTGGAAACGTCCTCGGTCTTGTTGGAACCAACGGTATTGGAAAGAGTACAGCTCTTAAGATCCTGAGCGGAAAACTCAAGCCCAACTTGGGCAAGTTTGACAACCCTCCAGACTGGGAGGAGGTCATCAAGTACTTCCGTGGCTCTGAGCTTCAGAGTAAGGCATACCCCCTAAGGCCATCTTGCATCTATAGTATGCGCAGTGACTGATCAGGGATTTATTGCAGACTACTTCACAAAGCTACTGGAGGATGACCTCAAGGCTGTTGTCAAGCCGCAATATGTGGACCAGATCCCGAAAGCGCTTCGCCCTGGTGCGGAGAAGAGTGTCAAGTATCTCATCGAGAGCAGGAAATCCCTTGACAACCTTGACCAAGTTCTCGATGTTCTAGGTATGACCCAATTGCCATGGTAGATGCTCCTGTCATGGTCTGTACTGACAATAGCTGCCAGAGTTGCGACACATCTACGACCGTGATATCAACCTGCTTTCTGGTGGAGAGCTGCAACGTTTTGCCATCGGAACTGTCTGTGTTCAAAAGGCCGATGTGTAGGTGCTACCTCCCGTGGCTAGTCGCAAATCCCAAACTAACTTTCTAACAAACTCGTGACCATAAACAGGTACATGTTCGATGAGCCTTCATCATACCTCGATGTCAAGCAGAGATTGGCGGCCGCCAGCATCATCAGGTCCCTGCTTCGCCCTGATGACTATGTCATCGTAGTAGAGCACGATTTGTCCGTCCTGGACTATCTCTCGGACTACATCTGCGTTTTGTATGGAAAGCCGGCGGTCTATGGTGTGGTCACCCTGCCGCACTCGGTTCGTGAGGGTATCAACGTGTTCCTCGATGGTCACATTCCCACGGAGAACCTGCGTTTCCGTGATGAGTCTCTCACCTTCCGCATTGCCGAAGCAGCTGATGAGTTCAACATCGACCGCAGCCGTGCGTTCAACTACCCCGCCATGGAGAAGACTCTTGGTAACTTCAAGCTTCGCATTGACCCTGGTGACTTTGAGGACTCGGAGATTATTGTCATGATGGGCGAGAACGGTACCGGCAAGACAACCTTCTGCAGGCTCTTGGCTGGCGCTCTCAAGCCTGACTCTGCTAAGAAGGTGCCTGAGATGAAGATCAGCATGAAGCCTCAGACAATCACACCCAAGTTCGAGGGTACCGTCCGCCAGCTGTTCTTCAAGAAGATTCGCCCGGCTTTCCTGTCACCACAGTTCCAGACCGATGTTGTCAAGCCCCTCAAGCTTGATGACTTCATCGACCAGGAAGTCAAGAACCTGTCCGGTGGTGAATTGCAGCGTGTCGCCATCGTTCTAGCTCTCGGCATGCCTGCCGACATCTACCTGATCGACGAGCCGTCCGCCTACCTCGACTCCGAGCAGCGTATCATTGCTGCCCGTGTCATCAAACGCTACATTATGCACACCAAGAAGACTGCCTTCATCGTCGAGCACGATTTCATCATGGCCACGTATCTGGCAGACCGCGTCATTGTATTCGACGGCAAGCCAGGTATCGATGCGCACGCCAACAAGCCAGAGTCTCTTCTCACGGGCTGCAACTCTTTCTTGAAGAACCTCGATGTGACTTTCCGTCGCGACCCTACAAACTACCGCCCACGTATCAACAAGGCCAACTCTCAGCTGGACCAGGAGCAGAAGCTCAGTGGAAACTTCGTAAGTGAATCCAAGCGAGTTCAAGTTCTAGGCGAGGCTTGTTTTATCATGATATTAACCAAAACTGTCTATTTTAGTTCTTCCTGGAGGACCCAGAAAAAACAACAACTGCTTGAAATTTTTGTCAATAAGGGCACTCCAGAGGATTCTCCGTTTAATCGGAATAACGATCACAATGCATCAGCTTCAGGCGTTTTAGGCGTTCAAAAGAGGGGGCAATCTGGCGGTAGGGACACGGCTGGCTTGGAAGAGGAGACCTCGGGCGAAGACGACGACCCCGACATAACCTCACTCCCGACGGCCAGTAGAGTTCCCCTGTTAGCCTGGTCCCACAGCTTGTCAGCCAGATTTGTTTTCAACCATTTTCGTTCCGAGCGAGTATCAAGACTAGGGTTGGTCTTGCCATCTCTGCTGCACAATCTTGTTAGCCTTTCAGCTTTAATTTACCTGCTGTAATCAGGCAGGAGAGGAGGGTCAAGGTTGGGGAAGGCAAAATCGGAGCGCTGTTTGGGTTAAAGATCTAGCATGGTCAGCTGTGGATTGAGGGGCAACGGTTAAGTAGGATGACTGCCGTCAATCTATCCATTATGCATGGATAGGTATTGTATGTAAACGATATAAGGTCGAGTCAATTTGCAAATTTCAAAATTCAGATAACTAGACTATCCGCCTGCTGTAGTGCAAGTTGCAGACATAGGATGGATGACTTTGCATTAATTGGCATTTAGAGTATTGTCACCCATGGCGGGTGATGAACTTCAAGAATACTGCTAGAAATTACATGTCAAGGTGTGTAGCTCACGTTCAATTTGAGGTACTCCCTTGTTGAATGATATTGGTTGTAGGGACGATTCGCAATCGAGCTTGTTTACCCCTGTATTGATTGGATTTCATCATGTGATCCCAGTCAATTGAAAATTGGGTTGCACTGGCCAAACCCCGGCAGGCGGGGTGCAGCCAGTAAGTGATACAGTATATTCTTGTCGCGTCTTTTCAGCCTGGGAGAAACACTATGACGCGCTGTCGGATAATTGCACGCGATTAAGAGGGTTGGCCATAATTGGACCCAATTGACCTGATTCCAATTGCGAGCATATGATTTTGTCTAAGCCATTGACAACAATGTTATAACCACTATTGGATATGATTTTCTTGCTTTTACTTTGACGGGTTCATGGCGCCTTATTTACACTTGTAGCATGTCCTCTTCCAAACCGCCTTCCAGTGATTTGCGTCCTCCATCACTCCAACGACGAACCTCCCTGGCAAAGGGAAGCCACCCCACACCTACGGCGGTCACTTGGAAGGCTTCAGCCGATTCGGTACCCTCCTTCGCCGCGAGATCAGCTCGGCATCCAAAAGCAGCTCGTGAAGTCGACAGCTCGACGGACCAAAGCACCGATGCTACCACGCAGGCGATCCAGAAAGCCCCTGGCTTGGCCATGGAGGACTTACTGAGACCTACCATCTCGATCAAGGTCCGTCTCGACGGGCGGTGATGTGTGATGCCTCTCGTCTCGCACATGCAATGTGGCTAACACTGTCTTGTATTCTTGTTCAGCCTCACCCTCCTAACCTTCAAACAAAGCCTGTGCAGTTGCAGCCGCTTATGCTGCTGCCTCGAGAATGCCTATCTTTGGCATATATCGACCTGGCAGCTCCGTACGGCGAGCTTCCCTCCTGCCGGTTCTTTGAGTCACGTATACGGATCATGGAGTTGGAAAGTCGCCTTGGGTCAAATGTACTTGTGGCTCGTTCGGACCTGAACAGACATACTACGTATGCAATAGAACGGCACACAAATGGTCATTATGTGGTTTGCAGACTAGGGGACTGGGTGCATATGGAAGAGCTGGCCCAGCAAGCCACTGTATGCTGCAGGGAACGCTTGAGCAAGACAGGTCTCCTATCAAAGACGCCCGCTGTTGTAGCAAAGCCAGCTGGACCGACACTCCACGTTCCTCAGTTGTACAAGGCGAGCAATCGAAAAAGACAAGCTATCGAGGATCTACAGTCACTTTGCAGAAAACGACCAAGGTCACCATCGGCAGTAGGGCCCTCATCACAGGATCAGGCTACAGCTTGCCACCTACCAACGCCTATCGATGATGGTTTATATGGCACACATGAGCATGGATATCCTGCTGCCTCACAGCCTTCCGAAGCTGCTCCAACGGTAGTCTCGCAGATGGTCAACCCAAGTCGGCAGGTTTCTGAACTTCCAGTCACCACAGATGCCCCCAAGACAGCCGAGGAAATATTTGCCAACATCAAGAATCATTATTTCGAGGCTCTTTATCATTCTAAGGTACGACACAAACCGGATTACTGGATGGTGCAATTGCTTTTTTCTAACCCAAAGTTATTCAGGGAAATCTTGCCTATTTCCCGAAAGGGCCTTTGTCCAGGGCAAGAGCAGCTTTCAATCTGAACATCGATGGCATACTCGAGATGCCAGACTTGATTGATTTTCTCAAGAGTATGGTATTAACTACAGTGTCCATCGACAAAAAGTATCTGAGTACCATTCCAAATACGCTTGATCAGATGAAGAGATTCGTGGACAGTTCAGATGACGGGGGAGAGAAGGTCAAGAAGAAGAAATCCAAAAAGTTCAAGCTTGGCAAGAACGGACTTTATAGTAACGAAGATGAAGACGTGAAGAAGTGGTGGATTGCGACGAAACCTGAACTCAAGGACGATGAAGTTTCGGTTGAGCCGCAGCACATGCGATATCACATATCGTGCTTGCGGAGAAGGGAGACACTGTTACAAATGATTTTGATCATGGAGATACTGGCACTCGAGGCGGCACGGCCCCCGGAGAATCCCGCTGACGTTCAGCTTCCTGGTCTTGATCCAATGCCAACAGCTGTGGTGTCGGAGACCAGCGGGCACAAGAAAAAAAGGAACAAGCACAACTATCCAGTACTGCTCGACGTACATGCCGACCGCTTATGCATTTGGGAGTCGATCACTCTCGATGAGGTGAAAGCCCTAGCTGAATCACAGACACATGAAGACGAAGCGGAAGTGTCTGACAAGCCCTTGAGAGACTTTTGCACCGATATCATTGTGCCGTTGTGAGTCAAGGAGGCGTTCTTTTCTGTATGAGTTGTGGGTTCTGCGGCTGACCATTCACGTTCACCCAGCTTTTCGGCACGGTTACCTGAAATCTGTGAAAGTTTGAACCGCAAGCTCGGTGGGCCGGTGAAACAGTCACCGAGAAAACCAAAGCGCGAGAAGCCAGTTTCTTCCGCAAGTACAAAGACTAAGATAAGCAGTAAGCCTGGCGCCGTGACTAAGAGAACTGGCACTGGAAAGTCTGCTACTTCGAAGTCTTCTGCACGGAGCTTGGAGCGTGTACTTTCCAACGACAAGCTCCGCCGTAGCGTCTCCAGAGGACCATGCGATGCTCTGGCACATCTGCGACATGCAACTGTAGCACACGTCCCAGGGCTTAAACGGGAGTCAAGCGAGTCCAGATCTTTTAGCGAAAGCAGATCATTGAAAGATGCGGTTGACTCACTCCAAGATGACCAGTCATCTGCCACTGGCGGCTCAAAGGAGAAACAGGTACCACAACTGATGCACTCAAGAAGCTCTAGCTTTACCAACGCCGACGATGCAAGGGCGAAGAAGAAGGCCATGGTTGATGCCGAGCTTAGGAACGCAATATCGGCTCTCAAAAAGCCAAACCGCTTGCTTGCAGGCAAAGTCATGGTGGAAGAGACTGAGAAGCGTCTGTTTGGAGGACCTACCTATGTTTCGAGTATGTGGACCTGCCAAGCCCATCTCATTCTTGCAGACATGTATATCATGTGCTAACCTCGTTTGTCGGTTTACAGATACTAGGAAGCTGGCCCAGAGCCCCGTAAACCATGTTCAGGTCAAGGCAACGCCTGCAAACGTCAGATTCAGGGATGTGCTTGATGTGGCGGATGAAGGCGCATTGCAATATGGCAAGGGTTTCAAGCTTTCTCGTGGCCGTTCGGTAACGCAGCCGGCAGCAGCGATGGCCTCACTCTTGGAAGAACCGGCCCAGGTTGGTGCAACACCCCGTCATGTGGCCAACACACCATCGCCGAGCCAGACCCCAAGACAACGGGATGCCGTGCCAAATTCATCGCCATTGCAGGCAAGGAAGGTTGCACCGCGGCCACAAATGCAACAATCGTCTGAGTGGCGGCAAAAGACCAAATCGCAGCCTGCTCCTTTCGCTCGGGACTTGTTGCAACCCACTGGCATGTCAGATCTTGTGCCAGCATCCTCGCCACACCAGCCCTTGCTTACCGCTCCGGGGCTTACAGGCGTCAACGACGATCCTCTAGTAGTGGCCGTGGCTACTACGCCGTCAGGCAAGGACCGGATGTCGACCACACAACGGCAACATCCCCGGTCGGGGTCGTTGCTGGAAACCCCTGTCAAGAAGGCGCGGAATATGTTGATAGACGAGTCACCCTCTCCATGCCAACCGGCTCTGTTGATGTCGGGTGGCCGAGCTGGGATCAAGCCTCACCAGCCTGCTCACCTGGTTTTCCTGTCACCAGCCCGAAGACGCATTTCTGCAGACGCTAGTGTCGGTCTTGCAAAAGAAACTGAAGGGCCTGCAGCTGGGGGCTCTACCAAACCAAAATCGATATACCAGCAGCTGGGCTGGGACGACGACTTGGATGAACTTTTATGATAATTGGGTATGTGTTATGAGACGGTTGCGAATAGGATGTTCCGTCCGACGCAACCTTCTAAAGAGGATATGTTTACTTAATAGTCTCTTGGTTGGGTTTCGAAAGCATATGCGGCGTTTGTGCAGCGATTCGATCGTCCACGAAATTATCAAAGCATGTTTTAACGATGTAGTCTTCTTATGCCTGATGGTTTTGCATTCACTTGGCTTGGGTAGATAGTATTTGTGATCAGCCTTGGAAGCGCGTCAGAAACACTTTGATACCATCCGGACTCAGTCGCTGTTGACTGGGTAGAAAAACAACGAAGAAGCACCAGTGCCTGTGAGGGTCTGCATCGTTACGATTTGTTGGCATGAACGTGGGCAAAGTGCCAATCTATTTATAATAAAGTCGTTCCATCTAGTCTCTTTAAACCTAACACCCGATGTTCGCATCAGGGCAAGCTCCCTATTCAAGACCCTGCCAGATCCGGTTCCACATGGATGGTAGGAAGCTCCCTGACGTCGACATGCTCCTGGGAGACCATGTCCACGACCCTGACGGCCTCGATGGCCAGAGTCCCCGCCCTCAACGCCACAAAGCGCAGGTCCACGACGTGACAAGCGCCCGGCGCCAGCGGACCGACCCGGGCGTCGGCGCTGAGGCAAAGGACATCGTAGCCCTCGACCAGGGAGCTGCGGTGCATGGCGTGCACCATGTTCTCGTCGACGACCGCGTCGGCAATCAGCTCCTGCTCCCTGGCGGCTGGGTCCTTCTTCCCCTTGGCCGCCGCGGGCTGCTGCCGCCTGGTCGGGGGCCGGACGACGCGTACGTCGTTGGTACGGCGGCGCTTGGGGATGACGCGCAGGGCGAGCTTGCGCGAGACGGGCGGAGCGTTGGAGATGGGCAGCGCCGAGGTGCCGGAGCGGTTGACGACGAAGACGGACCAGCAAAACTCCTCGCCTACGCGCGCAGGCTTTTTCGGGCCGGAAAAGGTGATGGTGATGCCGAAGTCGGGTATCGTGGTCTCGACGTTGCGCTGAGTGGCAGCCTCGAGGCCGGGGAGGGAGTCTGGGCGGGCCACGGCCGGGTTGACCATGGACGCAGCGCCGTCGATAGACAGCTGAGAGGGGCGGTGGGCTCGCTGCAGAGGTGGTGCCATGGAGGACGCGCCGAACCCGGGGTTCACGGGCGGAGTGAAGTCCACCGGGGTGCTCCAGGCCATTTTCAGGCGAGGAGTGCACTCGCCAGGGCGGATCAGGGCCTTGACCTCGATGGATATGTCGAGATCCCGCGCGGCGGGGGCCATGGAAGCCCGCGGGGTCCCGGGCACAGTCACGGCCACTGGGGCGCCTTCGAGGAGCTGGTCGTGCTCGGTGGGCGCGAGACGATACAGGAATGTCACGTGGTCGTGGGCGACGCAGCTCAAGGGCAGCTTCAGGCCCGAGTCGCTATTCATGTCGGTGACGACACCCGAGGGTAGGTTGAGCGAGATGTTGGTAAGGACGGTTTCACAATCGAAATATGGCGTAAAGTCCAACTCGAGCATGGCGATCACTGTTGAGCTGGCTGGCAGAGCATTTGGCCGCGCAAACTTTACCCGCGTATGCACCGCCGCCACCACCCTGAAGCTCAGATTCTGGAGGCTCCTGATGGGTTGCCGAAAGTCCTTGCTCTGGGTGACTGGGACCACGAGCGAGACACGTTGAGCGGATAGTCTCGGTTTGAATCCGTGGAGGGCAGGATCATGGGCAAAGGGCTCGAGCAGGTTGAGCCCCACCGGCGCCCGGCTCTGGAGGTAGCCATTCCTGACTATGCCACCATCACTGTCCTCGACATCTGCGCCGTTCTCATCTGCTGTCACATGAGCACGCAGGTGCGCTGCCGCCGCAAACACAATGGTGGGGCTTTGCAGTCTGATGCGTGGCCTCGACATGAGCACCGGGACCTTCCATATCGCGAAGCTATACCGCTCCTTGGCTTCCTCCTCACTCTCGTCGTGTAGGATTACCGGCAAGTTATCGCCTCGCTCGGACTCGGTGGCATTGTCGGCTTTTCCTGCCTCGAGAGTTCGCTCAACAGCATCATCACTGAAGATTATTTCGCTAGCCGGTGGACTGTGGTCCCGATCCAGAGCGTTGCTGTTCACGACATATGCCTCGAGTGACAGGGAGATGCGGGCCAGCAGTGGCCGCAGGTATTCCTCATCGCATCGTGGGGTTCGTAGTATGAGATAGACATGGATGGATTCATCTGAAAGTTGCCAGTTCTATGAATGAGCGAGGCTGTGAGACCATGACAGGGCAGAGCGCTAGAAGCAGGACGGAGGTTGGGAGCAGACGGCGGCATACCAAAGAACAGGAATTCCCTTTGTTCGAGTGACTTGAAAGACGACGACGTGGAGCCTTTACTGCTGCTCTGTTTCAGCACTTCTGCGAGGTCTGGCGATGATGAGAGAGGGACGGCATAGGTGAGGTGGGATTTTTCTATAAATTCCGAGTCAATGGTGGAGGGGTCATCATCCTCGAGACCGGCCATGGTGTCGTGATGCGCAGTGAGTGTGGGAGGGTTTGGCTGGCGCTAAATAGCTCTGCTCAACCCTCAACAGACAATTAGACGGTGTCAATATATTGCGAATGCTTGCTCCAGGCGCATGATTTAATATCTTGTGCGCGCGCAAACAACGCGGCGCTAGCGTAGCCTAGGCTGATGATCAGCAGAGAGGTATTCGATTGCAGATGCTGCATAAAATTCCTGAAATGTCCAAGCAGCGAAGGTATCGTCACACGTTCAGCCTGGTCATGAAGCTGCAGCTCGACTCGGGGGTCGTACAGGAATGTGCTGTGGGGGAAGCTTGTCAGGCGCTAGTCTACTGCTGGACAACGCCAGCTTGGTTCAGGCCAGCAAACATGCAGTAAAATCTAGGGAGCTCAACCGCCCCACATAGGACCCACTGGCTCTGACCAGGCCGTCCAATTAATTCTAGGACGAACTTGCGACGCGTTGTCTAGAGCTTCCCTGACTTCATGCTGCGACAAATTTTCATGGGGAATGAGAAATTCCCCTTGAACCCCGATTTGCGACGGATTGCAATACACTCGGTATCCAATTACAAAATCTCCAACATTGGTCACGGCGTGTGTCGCTGCCAAACATCTTTACTTTGCAATCTGAATGCACTATACCTCGATCGTGATCACGAAGAACCCCCAAAATGAACGGCATACACGGGGGCTTTCCCCCACCAGGCGGACCGCCGCCCGTTGCAGCTGTTTGGCAAGAGCACCGTACCGCCGATGGTCGCCTTTACTACTACAACTCGGCCACTAAGGTCACGCAATGGACGAAACCGGAGGATATGATGACGCCCGCTGAGGTTAGTATATAACGCGCCACCCGGGCGACTTGGACCCCAAGATGACTGGTGATGGAGAGCTAACCGAATCGCGGTACATCAATACAGCGTGCGCTTGCAAACCAGCCATGGAAAGAATACACTGCCGAAGGCGGCCGTAAATACTGGTATAATACTGAGACAAAGCAGAGCTCTTGGGAGATGCCGGAGGTCTACAAGGCGGCATTGGGCGTCCCTGCAACCCCTTCGTGAGTACCACCTCTTATACGAAGCTCTTCCTTTGTCTATTGCAGGACTGTATGCTGACTGAATCTTTGCTCCGTAGGGCCCCCGCTTTCTCTGCACCTGGTGGTCACGGTGGTGATAGAGCTGATGGAGGTCGCGACGGTGGAGGCTATGGCCATGGAAGGGGAAGTCATGGTCATGGGCTTGGATATGATCATCATCGCGATCGCGAACGTGAACGTGATAGGGACCGGGATCGCGACCGGGACCGGGACCGGGACCGTGATCGCAGAGAATCCCTGCCCGAGTCTCGTCAGTTGACATTTGGCAACGACAGCCGCTTCCAGTCTTTTATTCCTCCCAGCAACGAACCTGAATTCGACTCGCCCGAAGAGGCCGAGGCTGCCTTTGTCAAGCTGCTCCGCCGCAGCGGCGTCGAGCCGAATTGGACCTGGGAACAGGCCTTGCGCACTATTGTCAAGGACCCGCACTACAGGGCGATCAAGGATCCCAAGGACAGGAAGGCTGCTTTCGAGAAGTACTGCCACGACGTTGTTGTTCAGGACAAAGAGCGTCAGAAGGAGAGGCTGGCAAAGCTTCGGAGTGACTTTACTGCTATGCTGAAGAGCCACCCTGAAATCAAATACTACACCCGCTGGAAGGTGGCGCGGCCCATGATTGAGGGCGAGACCGTCTTCCGCTCGGCTGGTGACGACAACGAGCGTCGGCAATTTTTCGAGGATTACGTGCGTGATCTCAAGCTTGCGCATGCCGAAGAACAGGCTGCCTTGCGTAAGAGTGCAATGGATGGGCTGATTGAGTTGCTACCCAAACTCAACCTGGACCCTTACACGCGTTGGTCTGACGCACAAGGCATCATATCTGCCACCCCGCCTTTTCAAAGTGACGAAAAGTACAAGTCTCTGACCAAGTTTGACATTTTGACCGTTTTTCAAAACCACATCAAGGCGCTCGAGCGTAGCTTCAACGACTCGCGACAGGAACAAAAGACCAAAAAGTACAGGCAGGAGCGCAAGACCCGCGATGCTTTCTCGGCCCTGCTCACAGAGCTTAGACAGGCCGGGAAAATCAAGGCCTCTACCAAGTGGAGTCAGATCTTCCCCCAGATTGAGAATGACGAACGCTATCAGGCGATTCTTGGGCAAAGCGGCTCGACTGCGCAGGATATGTTTTTTGACATTATCGAGGAGGAAGAGCGTGCTTTGCGGAGCACGCGCAATGACGTTGAGGATGTCATTGATGTGAGTACCGTATCCGCCCCTGGAATAATTATCAAGTCAATAGCTCTGATGCTTACTCGATGTTTTCGTTCCCGCAGGATAAACGCTTCGAAGTATCGCCCAAGACCACATTCGACAGTTTCTTGGCAGTAATGAAGGAAGATCGCCGTACTGCTAACCTTGACCAAGAATTGCTTTCACTGATTTTCGAGCGTGTAAGTTCGGGTAACCGCATGTTTTGTTTGAGAGGGCCCGTACTAATCCAATCATGTTGGTCTTGCAGCTCCTCGAGAAGCGCAAGGAGAAGCGAACAGATGAGGAACGCCAGGCGGAACGCAAAGAGCGGCGAGCCATTGAAGACCTTCGTGCGTACATGAAGCGTGTGGACCCGCCAATCAGCGTCAACGACACGTATGAAAAGGTCAAACCCCGCCTCCAGAAAAGTGATGAATTTCAGGCAGTACAGTCTGAAGATGCTCGTCGCGGGGCATTTGAAAAGTACCTACGCAGACTTCGGGAGAAGGAAGAAGATGCCGAAAGAGATCGTCAGCGCCGTCGTGAGAGAGACGAGCGTGCCAGCTACCGCGATAAGGATAGAGGTGAGCGATCTCATCGCCACGGCGGCCGCGCTGCGAGGTCAAGCCGTAGCCCTGAACCCGATTCGTACGAAGCCGATCGTCGCAAGGCGATCGCCGAGCGCGAGCTTAACTACCGAAAGTCTAGCATGGCCGAAAGCCTTTTGTCCGACCGGCCAGACCGTCGGAGCGACGATCGACACAGAGACAGGGACTATAGAGCTCGCAGTCGGGATAGGGACCGCGATCGGGCAAGGGATCGGGATAGGAGTAGGGACCGAGAACGAGACCGAGAACGAGAGCGCGATAGGGCGCGTGACCGCGAAAGTGATCGTGTTCCACGTTCTCGTAGGGATGATGACCGCAGTAGGGAACGTGAACGCGATAGGGATCGCGAGCGTGACCGGGATCGGGATCGAGAAAGAGCGCGCGACCGTGACTACGACCGTCCCCCGCGCTCCCGAAGAGACGATGGGCCGGGACATTATGATCGCGAGCGACGCGAGCGAGAAGAATCGCGTGAGCGTTTGTACCGCCGTCGTGAGGTGAGCAGCCGGGCAATCGATGAGCTCAACTACGGGGACGACAAACCGTCGACCGCGGCAACCCCTACTGCAGCAGCAGCTTCAGGTTCTTCCTCAGTGCGCCGCAGACGCGAAGAAGACGAGCCGGACCGGCGTGATTCCAAGGTACGTTTACCTCGCACGCATCTTTTTCGCCTAGAACCAATTATACTGACACCCAAAAACAGAGGCTCAAGCGGGAGTCTTCACGTGAAAAGGCTTCACCAACGGGAGACAACGCTCGCAAGAGTGCGCATGGCTCCCAAGCACCCAAGGAAGATGATGCAGGTGTGCACAGCGGGAGTGAAGAAGGTGAAATTGAGGAGGACTAGATCACTCGCGAGCTTTAATGCTGTCGGCGAGCATCGGACGTACGCGTTCTTTTCCATGATTCTGCTCGTGCCCCCTGAATAACATAGCTACTCCTGGCAACGGTCCCTCCCCTAGGTATCGACAGCGGTCAGAGAAGGATTTGGCGGTTGACATTGAGGGATGGAGGTTGAGGCTCTGGATGACAGTCTCCAAGTACGTACTGGTTCAACATCCACACTCGCTTGACGTTCTTGGCCAGATGACATTACACGACTGAAGCACCAGCAACCTCTTCCTCGACTTTTTTGGCAAACATGCGACAATCACCGGACAACAGACGACTGCGCCAGGATGACTTACATGCAGATACACATCACTAGCGCACGCACATGTTCAATCTGGCCACCGGGCTATGGTGTGTACTACCCAATCATGTCCAATCCTAGTAAACCTAACTCTTTAGTTTGTTCTCCATAATAAATATTGGTCATCTCGATAAAAATAAAAATAAAAGGTCGAACGAAGTTGTTGTTGGACCTTGGATGCTAAGAGGTGAGTCTGCCTCTACCCTTGAAAACTAGAGATGTTTTAGCACTTCGAAACGAGGCAGGCAGCACTTGTACGGTTGAGGATGAATTTGATCAGTAGGTGAGTTGTGTCATCCATATTGTTACACCTACTGATTGAGCATCCTGTGCTCGTCTTTGATACGGACGTAGGAGGGGAAACTTGTTGATCCTCATGTTTTCCAGTGAGTGATGCATAGGCCCCGTTTTAGACAGCAATCAACAGGTAACCGGGTCCCCGGAACCCGTCATGCGCCGTGTAAGGGCAGGCTAGTTACCATGAGCCCTCCCGAGTCACGTTGTTTCCGTTACCAAGTGATTGTGAATAGAGCTATTTATAATATGATGTGACGGGTGATGGACGACCGGGCTTTTGACCCGAGGGTTCGTTGTGGAGAAACAGGCCGGGGCCGGGGTTGAAGACCACGATGATAATCATGATGTGATCAGTGAAAGTTTGACGGGTGGCTCCTGCAACAGTGCAAACAGCCCGGTACAGGGGTTCCGTGTCTGGCTCCAGCGGGGAATGGCTGTTTCAGCCAGCTACAACTTCCTCTGCAAGATTCATGACTTGTCTGAGGGATCATTGACCATTCCAAAAGCGCGTATAGTTGCTTACTTGGAATTTCCTATTTTGGAATTCTCCTCGCCGACTGCATACTAGTTTTGGTTGACGGTCCAGACTACCCTCTGTGGGGTGTCAGTGTCTTGCTAGCAACTATGATGCATCTACGCCAAGGTAAAGCCTATTTGTTTCACCGGTAAACCTGAAAGTACGCAAGGACCTGAATCACGCATGGGAAAGGAGCAAAAAAGTTTTGCACTCAATGGGTCTGAATTTCAGTCGACAGTCCATGTGCTCATGATACAAGAAACCAACAACCCAAGCAACAAAGCCCTGTTGGATCCCGTGGCCCCCAGTCGATCCCCCCCTATTCGCAGCTTCCCAATGCCTGGCACATGAAAAGGAAAGCTGTCGAACTTTTGGGACCGTCCCTCTTGCGTGGTGGGGGTATATACTCGTGAAACCCGTCTAGAAGATAGGAAAAATTCAGAAACAAAACCCAGAAGCCGCCGTTGACCAAGAAAAAAAAACCGACAAAAGGAAACAAAAAAGTGGCTAAGTTAACACATCAACATTGTCGACGCGAGACGCTTCGCCTCAGGCGAGCGACGATGAAGAGAAGAAAGGTGGAGGATGGCCGTTGGCTGGGCCGAAAGTAGCTTTCGATACTTGGTCCGAAGCTATGGACAACCTCGGGGCGGCAATGTATTCTGCCGCTGGGGCAGAAACACTGTCAAGGTTGCAAGGGTGTTGCATCTGCTGACTCTGATGGAACCGAAAAGAAAGCATGGCGTAAAACCACGCTAGCTGGTAAGGACAAAGAATTTACTCAAGGTCCTGGACCAGAGTGACGGGGCTGCGCTTGGCCGTCTTCTTAGCAGCACCGCCTCCCAGTTGGGCGAGCAGGTTGCCGACACCACCTCCCTGACCGGCGCCACCGGTGAGACCCTGGAGCTGTGGTGAGGGGGATTCCACATGTCAGTTCTCTCTGATGTTTTGTTTATTTTTCCAGATTGTCCGGGGATCGCCCTTTCGGGCTGTTTCATCGCTTACCTGTGTCAGGAGACTCTGGAGTCCTCCGGTCGCACCTGCACCTTCACCTGCGTTTGCCTTGCCGGCGCCGGCAGCACCACCGCCGAGCTGGGCGAGGAGGCTGTCGAGCGACTTCTTTGCGTCCTTGCCCTCGGCGTCCTTGCCCTTGGCATCTTTGCCCTTGGCGTCCTTGCCCTTAGCATCCTTGCCCTTGGCGTCCTTGTCCTTCTTGCCCTTGCCGGCATCGACGGCTGTTCCGTTACCAGCGGCGAGGTTGGCACCGCCGGCCTTCTTGGCCTTCTTGCCCTCCTTGCCAGCGGGTGCAGTTGCGTTGGCAGCACCGGCTCCGGCCTTGGCGGCACCTGATTAACGGGATATTGTATTAGCAGGGGGCACTTCTTTTGCGCAAAAGGGCTTGGGGGTAAAGACTTACCCTTCTTCAGGTCAGCCTTCTTGGCATTGGCCTTCTTGCGCTTCTTGTCGGCGGGAGCGGTAGCGTTGGCGGCTCCGGCTCCAGCCTTAGCCTTCTTTCCGTCCTTTGCCTTGGCCTCTTTACCCTTGGCATCTTTACCCTTGGCATCCTTTCCCTTGGCGTCTTTGCCCTGGCCGGCGGCAGGAGCAGTGGCGTTGGCGCCGGCCACCGGAGCGGCAGCAACAGGAGCGGGAGCGGCGGCGGCGCCCTCCTTCTTCTTCTCCTCAGCGGCAGGGGCGGCGGCGGCGCCCTCCTTCTTCTTCTCCTCAGCGGCGGGGGCGGCGGCGGCGGCATCGGCCACCACCGGGGCTGCAGCCTCACTACTGCGGACGTGCATGCGCAGGTCTGAAATTTCGACGGCCGGCCTGGCGGCAACGTACGAGGTCGCTGCCAGCAGCAGGAGGGAGATGCTTCCGAAGTTCTTCATTTTGATGGGCTGAGTTGAACCTGTCGAACTGAACTGTTTTTATAAAAAAGGAGTAGTATGGAGAGCACAGCTGTTGGGTTTCATGAGTTAGTCAGCCCTCATTGTTCCCTATACTCGATCTTCGAACCTCGTGGGGAGGGGAGGGCAGGCCAGTAAGCCCAGGGGTCCAAACATACCTCTTGAAAAGGAATGTTGAAGTGAAGTGAAAAGAACAAAAAGGTAAGCAACGAAAAGAAAACCCAGCAAGAAACTCGAATGCAAAATACCAGGCTCCAGAGGCTGATGGGGAGTAGAGTAAAGAGTCTGAATCTCGAAGTGGAGGGGAAGCGGACGTTTATATTCATCTTGTTCTCTCATTCAAGACCTTGGGGTAGTATCCGAGTGTGGTAGCCCAAGCCGGCCGTGCCATCCTTGACGGGAGAACCTTTTTTTTTTCCAACCGGGTTGCTACATCAGCGCTTCCGCTTACCTCTACAGGTATCTTACCGAAGGCAGTGAAGTTTATGAAGAGGCGCATGGCACAACCTGGACTCATTAAACTGCCTAGCTTGGCAAACGGTAGCGACTGGGGGTTCGGGGGTTGCGGACGGGGGCGTGCGAGTTGACCATATGCTGCCCCATCCCTTGTCCCCCTGGGGCATGGGGCGTGGAGATCGGTTAGGGTGACAGGAAAGGATCTGACAATCCCTCAACTTTTTCAGCTCTGCCGGCCGGGCTCGCGTTGGATGACAACGACCCTTGCAAGGATGTTCTGAGTTTGGCAAGGGGGTGAGCTTTTTTGCTCTCTCAAGCTTCTCCCCAACTGGGAGGAATAGAGAATAGATATTATTATGTAAGAAACACGGCAGTTGATACCGATTGGGACCTGCCAAGAGAGAACAAACTGGATCCAAACAAATATCAGAGGGCTGTGTACTATGATACCTGGGCCAAGAAAAAAGAGCCGCTCAGCAAATTCGAGATCCATAACCGTTTTTTTTCTCTCCATCCCATGTCGAACCTTTTCGCGGGACTCTTTGGGGTTGCCCCAGAAGCCTAGAACGGCAGTCAAATTCGAGATGAATACTTGGCGTGTGGAGCTTAGTCGCCAAGCAGAAGAAAAAAAGGGCGCTAACTGGTTTGCTGGTAACGAAAGATTTGAAAGGGGTGAAGAAGAAAGAGTTGATTTAGGGGAGGATGGGGACTGGATGGGGGGTGTGTGGTTGGGGATTTCGGTCTGTATCAGAACGAACGCCTATCATTCCCTAAAACAGGGGCGTTTGGTGAGGATGAGGATCATTTCGAGTCGTACTATGTAGTAGCCGTAGCGATCCCCGGTATCAAGGAACAAGGCAGCTGCCAAGTTTGCCAAGGGTTCCAACCGAAGGTGAATTTTTCGAAATGGTTGCATGGCAGTGGTTCGGGGTGCAGGATTTCATCATTCTTTCGGAGTGGAGAGCCCAGGTGAGAAAGAAGCGTGGACGATCACACACACGCATTCGAGCAAGGGACCTGCCACGCGAAAATAAAAATAAAAAAAAAGCTTGGCCTCTGGATGGTGACTGTTGCGTCGAAACTTGTGGGTGCAAAGAGGACTTCTGTGGGCTGTGGGCTGAAGGTGCAACAGGTGATAGTGCTACCTACTATGGTACTCTACCGGTATAACTGATTGAACTAAACCCCAAGGGGTGGCCTGGAGCGACTTAAAACTGGCAAGGGGGCCGATCAAACGTAGCTCTCAGGGGGCGGGTTAGCGGTTAGCGGGTCTTTGTTGATATTTTGGACCCAAGCCACCAAGATGAGCAACGGTATTTTTGTATTGCTTGCTTGCTTGCTTGTATTTGTCTGAAGTACACATCCCCAAAATCTTGACCAAAGCTCGAAGAAACTACCATGGTAGTCCGAAGTGAGGTTCAAGTTTGGTGAACCGGACCAGTACGGTAAATTTTCGAACGGCCGATCGGTTTACTCTGATGCTCACACACACAAACAAGTACAGCACTGCAATGTCCCAGATGGTAATTAAGGAGATCATCTCAAACCAAGCCTCTCAGCCATCGTGAACCACATCTGAACCGTTTTCCTCCGATGAATTTTATTTCTTGGCTGTTGCTTGGCTGGATCGTCAAGCAGGTGTGGCGTCGGCCGACCGTTTTATTTGACTTCCTTTAATGGGATGACGTTTTGTTCAGTTCTTGGGGATTTCCCTGCGTCAGTCGACGTCGACACACAAATGCAGCTTTTTTTGCTTTTTATGATTCAGATGTGATTACAGTAGGTGTTAACCAAGCGCCTCTTGGCTCGCATGGTTGCAAAGAAAAGTCTAGATCTAGACCACGGAGACAAGCTACAAACTAGGCATTTCGGTAGCCGCAACAAAACCCCCGCGACACTAGGACCAGAAATGGATTTCATTTACAGTCGTTTGATTATGGTTGACCTGTCATACAAGACAAAACGGATTACCCACCCTCCGAGCATTGCCGAAACAGATTTCACTGGGGAAAAAGAACTGGAGAAGCAAAGAAAACAAAAAGATAATCATGTACCATTTGCTGCAGTGCCTTGCCTACTCGGTACTGAACGAGACTAGACTAATTCTAGTACTATAGTAGAAGTACCACCAGACAAGATAGTATAATAATTAACATACAGATTAAAACACAATACAATACGTGCTCCGCAACCTGTCCAAGCATGAACCCATTCCTCCCTCCAGGTCTCCGCTCGGCAGCGCAATTTGAGTCAGTATGGCGCCGATCCGCCAATCACGATCGCCCATGATTTTCTTTGGAGCTATGGGTTGGCATGTTTTCTCAGTTGCGAGTGGTTCCTTTTGTCTGCTGTCCGACAAGCCAGACCCCAAGACAAACTAGACGCCCTGACCTTTCTTCATGTTTGCTAAGACCAGAAGCAACAAACCGAGATCCTCCCTCCTCGGGCGACTCATGCTATGATGTGATCGATCTCCTTGGAACTGGTTCCGGGCTGGTGGTGATCCGTCATGCGAAGCGAAAAACAACGACGACGACGACGACGACAGGGCAAGGGTTGGGGTACTTTATTGTGGTTGCAGGTACCGCGCAACAAATTGGAATTTCACTGGTACTGTTGGACAGTTGATTGGGACGGTGTGGCTCCATCCTAAAACAGTCGTCGAAACCCGGTCGCCCCGAGGTGATTAAGTGAGCTTGTGTTCTATTACCAAGCAAGCCAGTAATAAGTGCTTTGTAGTATCACAGTAGCTGTAGTATAGCGGATGCATTGATCTACGACCCGTGCTATCGATCAGATGGATGAAAATAGGCGCTTGGCGGGTGGCTTATTTGTTGTCAGTGAATGGTTCACTGCGACTTGAGAAACCGCTACCGAGCACCAGGGTCTTGCGGGTGCACCAGATTCATTGTTGCTTGGAAGTGGCAATTGCCACTACAAAATACCACCGTACAGTAGCATCGAATTAGGTTTCGCGCGCCCACCCTCCGCTGGAGCTGCAGAACACAGACGGATGAGACATTCGACAGTGGGGCCTTTTGGATTTTGTTTGGTTTCGCCCCCTTTTGATATTCTTGATTAAAACCTGCTGCCAGAAAACACACAATGATTCACAAATGTCCCTTATTACATGGTGCATATAGTCAAACAGGTCAGAATGTGTTTTCTACGTGGTAGTGACAAGACAGACAGGTGACAGGAGGGTGATGTTGGAAAAGTCGAACTGCATGGCTGAGCGTTTTACTGAATTTGATGCATTCTCCGGGGCCCGACCTCTTTTTTTTTTTTTTTTTCTCTCTCTCTCTCGTCCTAGCGCCCCGTCACAGATATGCACAATTGCGGGGGTCGGCTTCTATCGAGGTCGGTACTCGGTAGCCTGGAACATTCCCAAAACTTGCAGAAACGACGGGACCTGGATCCTCTCCCTGTAGACAAGGCTGCTGCGCCTCAATTGTGCAAACCCTTTTCTCTTTTTTTTCTCCTTCGTCCCTATTACCTCATCCCTTCTGCCGTGGTTGTGTGGTAGTATTTTTTATGCCTCCAAGGTCCGACCCGGTACAGTCACAACGCCCCAACCCAAGATGCACAAACGCACCGCGAACCGGCAAACCCGCATGGATGCCCCCTCCCTTACAGAACCTTGTCGTCGCCCAGCAGGGCAAGCTCATCTACTTCTAACCTGCTCGTTTCCGATGCCGTTTGCATGCTACACCTTCCCTGTGGCCATGGACGTCTAGACTAGACAGACGTCTTGGGTGGTGAATACATAGTCCACCGTGAGATGATTTTACTACTTATAGATCCTAGAACTCTTGGCGATGTAGTGAATATATGGTTTCCCGCTGTCAAAACCAAAATACTTTTTGTTCTGTAGCAAACTACTGTGTAGAATGTTTTCCTTGTTTGGCACAGTTTGTGGAGTCACCAAACCGACCAAACTGACCAAAACAACCAAATAACCAAATGACCTAAGTGACCGAAGAGTACAAAACAACCGGCAAACAAGTAGTAGAACCGGCAATCCCCAGGCTCGAACTCACGCGGCACCCTGGACCCACCACGCCACTTTTCCCAATATCAGAAGTCAGGGGCTTGCACAAGCCGCCATTTCGCCTAAAAATCCCTCACACCAACCTTTCCATTATAGACTCAAACACCGCCCCGTATCTTCAACAACAACTAAAGCGGTTCGGTGGTGTAGTTGGTTATCACAACAGTCTAACATACTGTACAATCCACTGTACGATGTTCCACTGTAGGTCCTCAGTTCGAGCCTGGGCCGAATCAGCAGTATCTTTTGTCGATAGCGATGCTTTGGTCCTGGGGTCGAGTATTGTTTTTTTGGGCGTGTAGATGAGTGGCAACGGGTGTCTGCTTGCTAGATTAAACAACTGCGCAGTACTGTGAAATGTTGCACTGTAGGTCCTCGGTTGTTTTGATATAGGCCATGTATGCATCATGCTATATATTATTGCAGGCATGGCTCACAGACATAGGTCAGAAAGTGTGTTCCTCCATGATGCTCGTTTCTCTATCTAATCTTGTTTTGTTTTCTACAAGTCGGATTGTTCATCCTCTGACTATCTAGTCTAGTTCTAGAACTACTTTTTCACGCGTGGTGGGCTAAAAAAATACTTGGTCAACACCACAGACTTGCAGGCGGGTTGGGGTTATGCAGGCAAACTGTCAGTACCCCACACTTATCAGGTCGATGTTAGCTCGTCTTAACCTCCAATCTCGACACATGTCATCGCAACCAACGAATCTCTGCTCCTCTCTAGACGGGTTATGCAGCAATTCTGTTTTCCTTATTCTCGTCCTACCCTGCTAGCGTAATAATCAATAATGCCATTCCCAGTCGCCAGCTCTCTTTTGCTATCGCTCGTGTCGATCCCAGTGCTTGTCCTCACATATCACGTAATAATCTATCCAGCATTCATATCCCCCCTGCGCAAAATCCCTCCTGCACATTGGACGGTCCCCTTTTCGCCTTTGTGGATCTTGATCGTTCGCCTGCAAGGACGGGAGAACCGCGTCCTGCACCTCGCTCACCAAAAGCTGGGTCGATTTGTGCGCGTGGGCCCGAACGAGTTGAGCGTCAATGATGCCGGCGCCGTGAGGACCATCTACCAGGGCGGCTTCGAAAAGACGGCCTGGTATTCGATATTTGACAATTACGGGTGAGCATCTGTTGCGCTGCTCTTCATTTCTTGCTCTTTTCTTTTTTTCTTTTTCCTTTTTGTCAGGTGCAAATGCTGAGCTGCTATACAGCGTCCCGTGCATGTTCTCGACGGTGCCTGCAAAGGAGCATTCTCTGAGGAAGCGAATGATATCAAATGTCTATTCGAAGTCTTATATTCAGTCAAGCCAGGCCGCCAAGGCGCAGGCTGCTGCTATCCTTCACGCCAGACTACTGCCCATCTTGGAAGAGTCCGCCGCCAAAGGCCGAGAACCGCACGGCATCGACATTCACTCGCTGTTCCTGGCGGCAGCCATGGACCTCATCACGGCATACATCTTTGGTCTGCGACATTCCACCGACTTTCTCCGTAATCGGGGCTATCGAGAACACTGGCTGCAGCTCTACAAAGCCAGGGCCAACTATCCCTTTTGGCGTCAGGAGTTGCCGCGGTTCACCGAGGTCATGTCTCGTCTGGGGCTGAACCTCTACCCCAGTTGGGTCGACGAGTGCAACCGAGAGCTGGGCGAGTGGAACAAAAAGCTCTGCATCACGGTCCTGGCCAGCGGTGTAATTGGGGAGGAGACGAAGCCGGTGGACGAGCCGGTCGTGACCAAGGCGATGCTCGCAGGGCTGGACAAGGAAGCGCAGGCCAACGGGGACAAGTCCATCCTGTACTCTACCGCCCTCCAGCATCACGACCTGTCAGTGGCGTCGGAGTTGTTCGATCACATCCTCGCTGGACAGGAGACCACCGGCATCACACTGACCTACCTCGTCTGGGAGCTCTCAAGAGACCAAGCCTTGCAACGGAAGCTGCAGTCAGAGCTCCAAACACTGGACCCAGGCCTCAAGAAACAGCGGGACGAAACGGGGCAGTGGACAGCGACAGACGCCGGCAGCATTCCGGACCTCAAAGCCCTCGACTCGCTGGAGCTCCTCCACGCCGTGCTCATGGAGACGCTGCGGCTGCACGCGGCCATCCCAGGCCCGCAGCCACGGCAGGCGCCGCACCCGTCCTGCCGCATCGGGCCATATGACGTGCCGGGCGGGACGCGGGTTTCCGCACTTGCTCACACGCTGCACCGGGAGGAGGCGGCGTTTCATGAGCCTGAGAAATGGGATCATGAGAGGTGGCTGGGTGGCGACGAGGAGGCGAGAAAGCTGATGAATAGGCATTTTTGGGCGTTTGGGTCTGGGGGGAGGATGTGTATTGGGTCGAACTTTGCCATGAATGGTCCGTATACCTGAAGTTGCCCCTTGTCAAAGGCCTGGGGGATCATTGAGATATTGCAACGTTGTGAGAGGTGATTTACTGACGCTTGTCCGCAGAGATGAAACTCATAATCGCGGCTATATACTCCAACTACACGACTCACATTGTCGACGATGCCGGCATCGAACAAGATGATGGATAGTAAGTCGGGCATATATCACTTGTCACCATACGTTGAACCAAGGACCGAATAGCAGTACTGACAAATTTCGTCTTAGTACCGCTGGACCCAAGAGCGGGAGGCTATGGGTTAGGCTGGAGCCGTTGGTCTGAGGACGAGGTAATATAGGACAGTTGGTGGGCGGTGGTTTAAGTGACAGAGATATGGGCAGATATATATGCCAGGATGCCAGTCTATTTGCTTTGGTGTTATTCGAACGAGTTAGGGATTTAATCCATATCAACCAGTCAAAGCGATAACTAGAACAAGTATCGTCGAGACAGTTTGGTTCGTGTTAGCGAAAAATCTAAAATGCAAACACTGGTCAATGTTAGCCGTAGTTGTAAACTATAAATAACATATTTACGAAAAAAAAGTACCAAAGAGAAAGAAAGAACGGAAAACGTCGAACAGGAGCTTTCATATTATTCACCAACCCAAATGCATTTTAGAAAGGGAACAAAGGTGCCTGGAATGTTCTTCTCACTCGAGTACACTATACATAGGAATGTAAACATGGAAGTTGGCTAACAAGATAAAACAGTGCAATATGTGCCAATTAGTATATGCATGTCCTTTCGACTGCCAGAAGTGATGCAAAGTCACTCAAAGGTGGTCAATGTAGCCGATGACACGGCAATTAATTATTGATCAGCCATTGCATGACCATGTATCAAAACAGAGTTAATGCATCGCACAACAAAACGTTCCAAGACGAAGCAAAGAAAAAAAAGTTCGGAGGACTTCTGACAGCTCGTCAAGGACATAGCCTGGACTCACTGAAACGTTCAAGATACTCGCACTATGCACTTTCCGCTCTATGTGTATATGGATAAGAGGCGAAAACATTGAGCTTGACGATGAGGATTTGGTGGCGAGAATTAGCGTAGGTGATGGAACTGTCAGGTGGGTTGAAAAGCAAACCCCAACCCGCCCCGGTGTTACTACTGTACTGAGTCACTGCGCTAGAATTACAGCAGGTGCCTAGGCTGTTTCCCGATAGGCCGAAACCCACCAGTCAAACTTAATGCCATCACGACTTTTGCTGGTCTCGCTCTGCTTTGCCGCAACGAAAACATCTAGAATATCGACAACAGGAAGAGAAAAAAAATCCAGCCAATACAGTCCAGATCTGGCCGTAGACGTATAAACAACAAACACAAATGACTGCACCTTCCCGGCTAGACCTCCTGGCCGAGGTGCCCGACGATGTGATCCTCGTCATCTTTGCGCACATGGAGACGGCGAGGGACATGGTGAACCTCGCCGGGAGCTGCAAGAGGCTGACGCAGCTGCTGAGGGAGAGGGGCTGGCGCATCTTTGCCCGCACGCGGTTCCCCTCGCTCCAAATCCCGCGGGAGCAGACCCTCAAGAACCCCGAGCTGTCGTGGGCCATGCTGGCCGAGTCGCTCACCTACCAGAGCCGCTGCTGGGACAGGAGGTCGCTCAACTTCACCGCCACCGTGTCGCTGCCGCCCGCGGGGGCTACCTTTCATCACCGGCAGGCCCAGCGCTGGCCGTCCCGGTGCGACGCGCACTATGACGTCGACACCCGCTCCGAGCTGCTCGTCTGGAGCGAGGGGGAGGGTTTCTGTGCGCGAGAGCGCCGCATCGTCGATGATGGATGGGGAGAGGACCGCGCGTTTGCTCGATTCCAGGGTCGGGACCATGGGCTCTTACCGGGGAGGGACGATATTGTCGACCTTTCCGTCGTCGATGGTGGCCTGCACGACCTGCAGCGCAAGGGCAACGCCGTGCTTGCGGCGAGAGCTAGCGGATGGCTCGATCTAAGATCGGCTGAGCAGGGCGACCTAGGTACGCTGCTGGCCACTTTCAGGCCGAGGCAGGCCAGGGGCTGGCGTGAATCGGATTCAGCGGCCGGTAGGGTTCTCGGGCAGTCGTCGTTGCTGTCCATGGATGTGTCGGGCCCCGGGAGGATCGCCACCAACGACAGGGAGAGCGTTTTCGTATACGACCTGCCGCGGGGAGACAAGTGGCTCGCCGAGAACCCACCAGAGGTCCCCCCTTCACTGACAATCCACAAAGACTCGGTCCACGACAAGAGCGAGCTGACGCACCTCGGAGGCGTCAAGTGGATCGGCGACCGGGGCGAAACCCTCGCGCTCGGCATCAACGGACAGTTCCAGTCCGCGCTGCAGTACGTCCAGCTCAGCCCGTCGGGCAAAGCCTACCAGATCCACCGCGCCATCGACAACCCGGCCATGTCAAACACGGGCCGCAGCTCCCACCAGATCAACGCCGCGTCCATCCTACCACTCGACGTTTCGTCCATATCCAACCACACGCGGCCACTGGTGCTCGCGGCCTGGCAGGACGGCACCTGTCGGCTCCAGGACCTGCGCACGCCCACGCCCTTTGACGCCGTCTACGAGGACAACGTCTACCCGGAATCCAACATCCAGCACCTCCTGACCTGGGGCACGGAGCGCTTCATCGCGGGCGGCCCCAGCGACGAGCTCCTCCGCATATTCGACTTCCGCTGGACGAGGGGCTACTACCATACGCAGGCGCTGCCGTGCCGGAGCGTGATGCCGTACCCGGACCCGCCGCAGCCGTTTGCGAGCGAGGAGAGCCGCAGGGCGCGCGAGGCCGAGGAGCGCCGGGCCTGCTGCGACCACCTGGCCGGGTTCGAGTGCACGTGGCACCGCCAGTCGCGCGACATCTATCACCGGCCCAACTGCAACATCTACTTTACGCGCAAGGAGCACAGGTCGGGACGGGGCTTCGTGAGGTCCCGCCACCCGAGCATGGAGGGCGTGCAGTCGCTGGCCAAGGGCTCGGATCTGTGCCCGAGCTTCTACGTCGGCGTGGTGGGCGGCTTCCTCGAGGCGAGGCTGGGGCTGCAGGGGACTTCGGGGGACGCGGTAGATCCGAATCTTTCGTATCAGTACCTCGGCCTGCCGGGTGATGAGGTTGGCGGCGAGGCTGCCGAGGCTGGCCAGGAGGGTTGCAGTGGCACAGGGTATGAGACGGTCGAGCTGACGTCCAGCTTGATGGAGACTGGTGACGGGCTATCAGTTGCGCACAATGATCGGAGTATTCCCTTGCCGCCACTCCGCCCCAACCCCATGATGAGAGATCACCTCAAGAAGGGACCCAAGATTCCAGAGGAGATGGTTGACTGCCACCGTCTGGATCCTCGATACCAGCACAGCAACGACTTTGGCGACTTTGTCGCCTGGAAGGGATCCTACGGCTCGCCTGTCAGGTAGATGGACATCAATCAAAAGATCCAAAATTACGTCAGGTTATACACATTGGGCTATATACTGTTACAAAAAAAAAGAGCGACACTACACGAAAGCGCTGTTAAAAGTCCTCGACATGCGATCCGACATTCTTCTCCCTCGCAAACCTCACAAGGTGCATCCCCACCGCCAGATCCATCAGACCCATACCGACGCTCTTGTAGATGACGTTTCCGCGCTGCAGCCACAACGCGAGGTGGTCGTCCTTGGTCTTGGCCTTGGTCTCGGACTTGACAGAGTTGTGGCTGGATGATCGCTTGTGCGAGAAGAAACCCCTATACCCACTCCGACTCTTTTCGCTCGCCGGCGGAGACGCGGCGCCGCTCCGGCTCGGCGATGATCCCCTGCTCCTGCTGGATGCCCGGCTCGTGCTCGACCCGAACACGGTCGACATGGCAGACGTCCCCGGCGTCAGGCTCATCCCGTCAAACTCCTGAGCCAGCGGAGACCCGAGCGGCGTGTCGCCCCTGCTGCCCACCTCGGAATCGCCGTCGCTCTCGTCCGGCAGGGAGCACCTCTGAAGCATGACCAGCTCGCCAAGCTCGACCAGCTGGTCCGGATGCAGGCCCGCGGCTATGAGCTCGCCGGCCTCCTTGAGCGCCCCGTCGATGGTGTCCACAATCACAACGCCGCCCTCGGCCGCGTGCTTGTGAAAGTGCGGCCCGTGGCCCTTGTGCCGCTTGGTGGCCTGCCGCAGCACGTCGAGCGGGATCTCTGCCATTTGGGGAGTGTACGACCCGATGGCGACCAGCAGCCTCCCCTTGCGCCTTCCCTCGGGGTTGGTGAGGAACCCGGCGGGGAACAGCTCCCTCGTCGACGGCGTGCAGCAGAAGATGACGTCGGCGGCCCGGATCTGCTCCTTGAGCAGGCGCTCGTACTCGACGTAGCCCGGCGTCAGCATGGCGAACTGGCAATCCGCCCAACCCTCGCGCCGCTTCGTCTCGGCGGGGATGGTCCAGAAGCGCTTGAGCAGGTCGCGGCACCCGTCGTTGTAGCGGTGGTTGATGATGTTGACCTGCTTCACCGTCGGGCCGCGCGACTTGAGCGCCAGCCTGACGTGGTAGTAGGCCTGCAGGCCCGTGCCGAACACGGTCAGCACCTTGACCTGGTCCCGCCGCTGCACCAGGCACGTGCTGGCCAGTGCGGTCCGGAACGCCGTGATGTGCGAGGCGTGCAGCACGGCGACCGGGTCGCCCCGTGCCGAGAAGAGCGAGATGGCTCCGGTCGGGCGGACGACTGGCAGTTCTGGCGCGTCTCCATCGTCGGCGTTTTTGGTCGCTTCGGGGGAGCTCAGTGTGATAACTGGAAAACAACGGTACGCATGTTGTTAGCCTCCCCCCTCAGGTCCAAGAATGTGTTAGCTGTCAAAAGCTTAGTGCCAGCAAGCACAGCAAAACAAACCTTTGACCCCTAATCCCGGAGGCCCATGGGAGGGCATAAACAGGCTCTTTGTCCCGGTCGAGGGCGTAAAGACGACCTGACGCTCGAGGTGGTTGTCATCCTCTGGCGTTCGACTTTGGGTGCCGACGCTGTACTCGTGCAGGGCGCTACTGAGGGCGTCTTTGAACGACTCGAGCTCCTCTACCGTGAGGTCCTCGAGCAGACCCTTGATCTGTCCGTCTGATAGGATCGACAGTGGCATGGTTTATGGGTCCAGGGGGTGGTGATGGACAGGACGTCAAGGCTGCCCTTTTTGGGGGTAGTTTTCGTCTGATAAAGTTGGACCTAGGGTTGCACTGTACTACCTTCTTTGGGGCTTGCAGATATCTGGGTCCCAGTGTATAGACTATCTGTGTGCAGGAGTGATGTTAAAATCAGGACTAGCCAGGTCGTATGCATATAACATTAAAATTATACAGGTATTGATAAGGAGGTCTCATTGTACAAACCAAGACTGCTCTTACGTTATTTAGGTCAGATACCTATTTGGTTATAATCACATAGATAGATCAGACTTGTTGTAGATGTTGTATTACCGCAACTGTATCCCTGATGTCTAGATGCCATGAGTGGTGGTACCACATGTCTGGGAGCCTTACAAGTCGGAGGCCCCGATATCGGGCCAGGCGGGGTTACCGCAGCTCCGGATGTACGGGGGCGGGGGGCGAAAAAGGGCCACTGCGGTAAACCTCACATCCATATCCCTCCCAGATAACCACCTAAGCATTTAAAAACCCCGTACGCTAGCTCCGTCTTGCCTACTACATACCTACGTAGTACAGTAGGTTACATACATGCCTGGAATAAAAATAATAAAAAAAGTACCATCCACGTCCCTACGCCGGAGAAACAGATAAGGGTCACGCACTTCTGCGACCACGTCATTTACTGTAGAAGCCATTACGACCATGTTTTCCACATTCCGCGGTTTCTCAGTTTGAGGCAGTTGTTCTACGACAAACCAAGGCGTCTTGGAACCATGACTCTCTCTCTCTCTCTCTCTCTCTCTCTCCCCCCCCCCCCCCCCCCCCCCCCCCCCAAATCATGATCATGCACAATCCACCAGAGAGAAGGCCTGTCCAATTAGTCCACCGCGACTCAAACATTTCGATACAGTTCTACGGAATAAGGTGGATCTATCTCTCCTGGACTCTGCTCGATTTTTCGTCTTTTTTAAATACCTACTCTCCAGCTGACTATTAGGAAACCCCCCTCCAGACCTCTGGTAAGAAAAATATTATTAAACAAATCGTGCCAGGGGTGCACAAGTAGTATGCATGCAACCCCCCCGCAAAGCGGTCGACGGGATGATGTTGTTGAGGCTGTCGAAAAAGGGGGGTTGTTTCCTTTTTTTGTCTGGTCATGTACAAATCAGGACGCAAAAAACCTGATTTTTTTTCTTTTTTTTTTCGATGAGGCTGACAATATGTATTAGATCGATCTGACGGACAAGATGGGAACCAGAATAGTGGACAAGATTGAAATGCACCTTTTTTGTTTTGCATGACACGGGGGTGTGCGTTGCCAAAAAGGTCGATGAATAACGACCACGTGCATAAGAGCCCTTCTCCAAGAGGACGAGTATTAATTACAGTATGTTCTCACACCGCTGACTCTCGCATAGGCCATGTATCCACTGGGGGCTTTGGGGTCGGACTAGACAGGAAAAAAAAAGAAAAAAAAAAGAAAAAAAAAAAAAAGGTGATCGCACGGGGCAGCATATGCACGTGGTAAAAGTACGCAAGGAATGGTTCCGGCTGCACATATCGTACGTCTTTGTTATTCATGACTTGTTGGCATAGCCTCAACGAAACAAGAGAGAATAAACAAATGCCGGCATTTGTTGGAGTCATACATATCCCAGGTTCAGAACCATCAAGAACTGAGTTTGCTGGTAGTCGATATATATGTATATGCCTGAGTCGTCGGCTATCAAACGACTCCGCAGAACCGTGAAAAAACAATCATCGTATGTTAGGCCCCCTATCAACCCTTGAACCGAGAGATGACCCCCAAACTCCCTAGACACGAATGCTCTATCAAGACCGCTCTTGTCTTGCAGTGCCACAGAACCTTTTGCATTTTCTGCGTGAAACGAAAAAAAAAATAGAAGAGAAACTTTAGGAGAAAACAAAGGGAGAAAGAAACGAAGCCTATATGTACTTTTTTGCTCAAGCAAATTGTATCCCTCAATACACAGAGCAAGTAAAGCCATGGTTTTCATGGTCAGTACAGCCAGGGCTAATAGTCATTCATGAGAAAATGTTGGCATAAAAATCAGTGACCACTTCAGCGAGCCGTCATAGAGGCGTTACCACCACGGAAGACAAGCGTTGCGTGCCTGCCCCTAACAACCTCGCCGTCGCCGCTTTGGGGACCCTTGGCGGCGTTACCATAGCCAAGGTCTTTCATCCTGCCGGAAGCGAGGTCAAAAATGCAGCCGTGGACCTGCAGGCCCCTCTCCTGAATGGCATCCTGGATGTTGGCGTTGGCCATGAGCACCTTGACACCGGCCTCGACGTTCATCTCGGCGATGCGGACCACGCGGTCCTTGGCGTCAGAAATGGCATCCAGCTCGGCTGCGTTTGCCTGGCGGACGGCCTTGAGAGGCGTCAACCACGTGTCGAGCACGCCGCCGACCCTCGAATCTCCCAAGGCAGCGTTGGCACCACCGCAGGCAGTGTGGCCGCAAAGCACGACGTGCTTGACCTTGAGGTGCATGACTGCGTACTCGATAACGGCCGACGTGTTGATATCGGTTGCCGAGATGATGTTGGCAATGTTTCGGTGCACAAACACATCACCTGGCTGCAGGCCCAGGATGGTCGTCTCGGGGCATCTCGAGTCAGAGCACCCAAGCCAGACTGTCAAGACCAGAAAAAGACAAGAATTAGCGGGTCTGATCTATGCCTCAGACTATGTCGTACCAAAAAAGGCAATAAACAAGCTTCACAGCTTCACAGCCCAGGATGTAGGTGTTGCACCACACGTGCAGGCACCGGGCTGTGCGGTCCATGCTCGCATAACAGCCATTCTTGCACCCGAGTGCCCCTCCCCTCTGGAGTCGTCAGGTACGGGAGGGGTAGGGAAGACAACCGTCAAAGGGGGTACAGAACAGAGCGGACTTACGGATCTGAGGCCACTGTCCGCTGGCCAGTTTGGGAAAGAAGTTCGGGTTCTGGTGAGCCTTGTAGCCTGCCCAGGCCGAGTTCGAGCTCATGGAATACTGAAAGACATCCTCTGAAATCCAACTTGTATGTTAGCTTCACCAGATCAAGCCTTGAAAAGATGCCGAATGGGCCTCTGAACCAGGTCTGCTTTTCCCACTGTGGTGTCCGTGTGCCTGCCGGGGATTCGGACTTGGCGTGGGGTAGGTATCAGAGCATATACTGACGATTTTGAGCCATTGCGTCAAAAGAGTTGTGTGTGATTTGCCTGGTGGTGCAAAGTAGAGATATGGCAGGGGTGAAAATGAAGCAACAGAGCTGATGAACTCAGAAGCGTCCGGGGTCCTCGGAACAACGTAAAGCAACACCGTGGAAAAAAAGGATTATCCACAAGAATCAGTTGACTTTGGAGAGCCAACTTTTTTTCTTGTCCTTGTCGGCAGCAAAAGTCGTCAGGATGCTGGGCCGGAGTTAGCTCGGAGGGTAGGTACACAGGATTTCCAAAGTCGTGACCTGCTTTGAAGAGACCAAGACGCAAGTCGTGGGGGGTAAGCCGAAGTTGGAGGTGTGATCTCGGAATTGAGAGGCTTTTGAGCTTTGTGGAACCGAAAAAAAAACGATAGCCACCTGGACTATAGCGCGAAAGGACAGACAGGGCTTGTCTGAGGTACTTTCGACAAAAAGGATGGCCTGTGGGTGGGCTTTTAACGAGTTGTTTGTTGTGTCGCGGGCAGGAACGACTTTGCTAGCTGTAGCTAAACTGGGGGGTATCACAATGTGGACTAATAAATCGACACACGCACGACAGCTAAACAAAAAGGCTTAAATGTGTTTATAAAAAAAAGTCAAGATCAAAAAAGTACCAACCCCCTTCTAACCCAGCACCCCCAAGCAGATGCGGGAGGTCTCTTATATTATCACAAACTGCACCACACGCCTGAGAGCCCTAGCTCTTTCCCGCCAAGTAGCAAAGATAAGGAGAGCACGGGTAACCGTATGAGGATCATACATCCCCGGTTGGATCCATACCATAAACAACCTTGCCCTACCTATCACTGCTACCATACAGTGACCTGTGAAAAAGTACTGTCAGTCAAAACCCACCGACGGGCGCCGCAACGGGCGGGCCAGGGTTGAAACACAAGGGGGGGTCAGTTATGGGCCAGGGTCCTGGGAAAAATCTCCCATGTCTTGGTGCACGGGAAACGTAAAAGAAGAAATCGGTTGGCCACATGGGGAATACGGAAATTCGCTGCATGGTCAGACACGCAAGGACGAAAGCGACGTAATGATGAGAAAGGGAGGGATAAGGGTGTGTAATGTTGTGTGTGTGATGAGGGAGAAAACAGAAAAAAAGAAGGGAAATAGCGGGGGCGAAGCATCGTGGAACAGAACAGACGCTTGTCTCCGCGTCAATGTCGACGTTTGGAGCTTGGACTTGCCCTGCTCTACACCATTGCTCCGAGTCTTGTGCATGTTCTGTTCTGTCCGGGTCAAAGTCAGCTGCGGGCAAGCCAATTAGCTGAACCTCACCTCATAGTAGTCAGTGTCTGTTTGGGGGTGGTTTTCCCATGATCCAAGCAATCTCTTCCCCACAAATGCCACGTCCTCAAATGGGGGACCACCATCTCTTGTCCATGGGATTTTGCCGAAAATGCGTGGACCCGGGAGCGTATTGGCCAAGACCGAATTGTTGAATGCCACCCTGGACCACCGTAAACACAAGGTGGAGCGAAAAACCCGACCGCCTGGGGCTGGCTCTCTGACCTGACTCTTGAGCATGAAGGGAAAGCCCCAGAATTGAACAAGTCGCGCAAGGAAGCCGGTCAGGCGGCACCTCACCCTCTGGATCGGCACTATGGGAGAGGATCAAGAATACGGCACACAACAAGACAAGAAGCCTTTTTGTTCGTGTCGTCTTCTCCGCAAATTTGATGCCGAGCTGACATGGATTTTTATACAAGAAAAAAAGCAAATGCGATGCAGATTCCAATCAAGGGTTCAGGGGTTCATTTTTTTTTTTTGAATCAGCCAACGTCTCGCCCCTTTTGGGCTTTTTTGTAATTGTTTCTCACGGTTATCTGCCTGCCAATTTGCTACTAACGTACAAAATTTCCTAAAACCTATATGGAATTCACATGAGCCACATGAGCCACATGGCCAATATCCCTCTGATCTAGACCACAGAAAGACTCTAGCGCGTGCAACACCCTGTACAATATTTGAGGGGAGTATACATCAAAATGTTACAAGAGAAAAGACCACCAAGAGCTACCGTAAATACCTGCTCTTTATCATGTACCGGTATGGCGATTCGGACATGAATAAATCAAGGCTTGTCGATTATCTCTTACATAGCAGAGCCGAGATTCTTCATTATTACGATCGTACGGCCAACAGTCATTCCCCATTTCGCATGCCCATTTCCCTGCACCTTTGCGCATCCCAAAAAGAAACCTGCCGGCTAGAGTTACGGAGATTTACCACTTTTCCTCCAGACAGGATTAGCGTGCCCGGCTTAGTCGACAGCACTTCCTTGTCTTACTCGGGACGATCCTGCACTGCTGTTGCAAGGACGTATTGGCTTGGCAATGTTTGAACATATATATCTCACAGCCTTGGCAGTGCATGTGTCTATCGTGACCGCGTCTACATGCAAAGGGACGGTATGACTCACACGAGGCATGTTTTACGATTGTTAAGCAATGTTAATACCCCGCCTACACGAGAACATTATTTCACTACGCGAAATTTCTAGCCGGAGGAGTGGCGTGGGCATCGTGCATTGGAAGAATTGAAAAGCTGTAGTATCATTCGTAATAACCCTTTTTGTGCCAATCCGAACGCCGCCCAAAATGCACCCACACGCCATTCGCAAGAACAAAGAAGCATTAGAACAAAACGAATCTAGACCTTGATGGCCGAGTCGAGAGCCTTCTGCTTCTTCAGCTCGCGCTGCTGGGCCTTGTAACCCATGATACCACCACCCCATGTCCTGCGGGCAGACTCGGACTTCTCCAAGTAGCCATCCTTGATGGCCGAGATGAGCTTGGAAAGCTCGGTCTTGTCCTCGGAGCGGACCTCGGTGATGGCGAGGACGGCAGCGGTCTGTTGATTGTTAGTTAGCTTGTGACCAGAAAACGAATACATGAACAACGCCGAATGCCTACCTTCTTGTGGACGACGGTACCGAGCCTGGCCTTGCCCTTGATGATGGCGTAGGGGACACCCATCTTGCGGCAGAGAGCGGGCAGGAAGACGACAAGTTCGACGGGGTCGACGTCGTTGGGGATCAGGACAAGCGAGGCCTTCTTGTTCTCAATCAGGCCGACGACGTGGTTGAGACCATACTTGGCGGTGTAAGGCTTCTTGCTGACATCCTCCTTCTTCTTGCCCTCCTTGACGGCGGTGGCCTCCTTGAGGAGACGCTCCTTCTTCTCGGCCTTGGTCTCAGGGCGGTACTTGTTGAGGAGCTTGAAAGCCTGGGCGGCGGTGTTCTTGTCCAGGACGTGCTGGAACTGGGCGAGCGCAGGGGGGACCTTCAGGCGCATGCTGAGGATCTTCTTCTGGCGCTGGAGACGGACATACTCGGGCCACTTCACCATGCGCGAGAGGTTGCGGCGGGGCTGGATGTCCTGGCCGATACCGAAGTTACGGCTGCGCTTCTCGAGGAGCGGGTTCTACATGTAGGGACACCAAAACATGGTAAGTATGCCGACGGGGGTAGCGCGTGGAGATGCCCAGCGAGGAGGATTAGAATAAGAATTTTGTACTGACCTTGGCAGCCTTCTTGCTGGCCTTGCCTGCAGAGAAAGGCGCAGGCGCCACCTTCTTTCCGGTCTTGGGGGGCTATCATTGAGGAAAGAGGACATCAGTAAATGAATTTCATTGACTGTGACCTTCTTTGAACTCTAAAGAGACCATGGCATGGCATTTCTGCACATCCGCATGGCTCAAGCCAAATCATCACCCTGCCATCCGAAGATGGGCGAGGGCGGAATAGAGCCATTGCTGCGTGACCCGAAGACCAGCTGCTTGGAACTCAATGCTCATTACGCGCAAGGCGAGATAAGAGCAATGTAGTTATCGTCATAGTCGTCGTTGGTGTGTTAGCTTACCATTTTGTCGGTGGTTGTCGTCTCCTCGGTTCGTTGGGCGTTGGGCGTTTGGAAATCGAAGATCAAAAAAATTCCAAGTTAGAAATTTGGGAAACCCGTTCAAATTGTGGGTGAGGGAATGCACGATTACAAAGCGGTGACATAAGGCAGAAAATGTTGACCCCACTGTAGACATTATCACGTGTCGATGGAGAGCTCAAATGGTCTGTAGTGGGCGGGTATTCACGGTGGATGACAAGGGTCAGCACTTTGTACCAAGTACCTCCACTTAGACAAGCTAGACTGGGTGCGTGCCTAGGTAGTTAGTTAGTCGGCGGCGAACATTACAGATGGTTTTGCAGACAGTCACATAGGATCTTAAAGGACAATCAAGAACGACTCAGGCTAGGCACTGAAGTCAGAAAGGTGCATGTTACGACTTGAAATTCTCAATCAACTAAGAAAACCCAACACACAAGCGTCAACTTTCGTTTTCCTTTTTACAACCCGACCAATAACCCCACTACCCTCTCAAACTTCACTCATGGCGCCCGCGCTATGTGTCTTGTGTGGTACTGAACGGGCCCTTATCAAGAGACCAAAAAACCACCACAAACTCTGCAAGAAATGCTTCATCCAAATTTTCGAAGATGAAGTGCATCACACCATAACCAGCTCCAACCTCTTCACCCCAGGTGAAAGAGTCGCAATCGGTGCATCTGGAGGCAAGGACTCCACGGTGCTGGCCTCGGTACTCAAAACACTAAACGAGCGCTACAAGTATGGCCTCGAACTCGTGCTTTTGAGTGTGGACGAAGGGATCAAGGGATACCGGGATGATTCCCTCGAGACGGTCAAGCGCAACGCAGTACAGTATGACATGCCGCTCAAGATTGTCGGTTATGATGAACTCTACGGCTGGACCATGGACCAGGTTGTCGAGACTGTCGGTAAGAAGGGCAACTGTACCTACTGCGGCATATTTCGTCGACAGGCTCTTGACCGCGGCGCCAAGGTCCTGGACATCAAGCACGTTGTCACAGGCCACAACGCCGACGATGTGGCCGAGACGGTCCTGATGAATCTGCTTCGTGGTGACCTTGCCAGGCTCTCACGCAGCACGAATATCATGACCGGGGCGAACAGCGCGCTCTCCGACAATGTGAAACGGAGTAAGCCACTGAAATATGCGTATGAGAAGGAAATCGTGCTGTATGCCCACCACAAGAAACTTGACTATTTCAGTACAGAGTGCTTGTATAGTCCAGAGGCTTTTCGAGGCAGTGCAAGAAGCTTGATCAAGAATCTTGAGAAAGTAAGACCAAGCGCTATATTGGATATTGTGCGAAGCGGAGAGGACATGGCCAGACTAGTGCCGTCAGAAATATCTGGTTCTTCCTGCGCCTGTAACGGAGAAGGGGAAGCTACTCAGGAATACCCAGAAGGAGAGCCTGGAGGGTGTGGGTCGGCAAACGGACGGAGTTCAGGAGGAGAAATGGCCGAGATGGAAGCACGGCTTCGCAAGAATCAAGATTCTGCAGCTCTCGAGGTCGACGTTGGCGCCCTGGAGAACCAAAAGAAAGACGCCGATGCTCAAAGAACCATGAGAGTTCCCATACGAAATGCGCCTGCGAAGGGCAAGGGTGGAACAGTTACCAGACAGGTATTGGGAACATGTATTCGCTGCGGATATATGTCCAGCCAAGCCATTTGTCAGGCTTGCACGTTGCTGGACGGACTCAACAAGAATAGACCACAGATACAGGTTGGTGATACTAATTGAGTCAGCCATGAAAGAGGCTTCTAAAAAGCCAAACGCCTGGTTGTTGAGATTGATTCTTTTGTATGTAGCTGCTACAAACCGCCTTTGTAGTTCATCTCGTGGGGTATGCCCTGGAACCGTTTCTTCGCCTAATGGTGTGATCCCCATCCAAAGTCCTGATGAATGGTGCCTGGTGTTTAACTCATCCTCTCCTCGGTCTGTAAAGCATCTCATGTTAGACTTGCTAGACTGCAGGGGCATTCGACAAAACGTACCCTCCATGGATTGTTCAGTTCGAATCCTGGTGGTGCTATCGGGTTGTCGGATTGACCGCGCAGGAACCCTGTGAGCCTGCGGTCTCGGTCCATCACTGTAGCGCATCGTATCAGCAAAACGCGTCCCCACGTCAAAATACTGTAGGTATATCGCTGTGTTTATCAACTGTGGGGTTTCCCGTACTTTGCTGTAGCAGAGTTAGCATCAGTCCTGATGAAGTGAAGAAACGAATGGGCAGCACATACCCTATCCCACTGATCAATTGATCTCCTAGGCCTCTTGCCTCCATTCGTGTACCATCGGACCGTCGAGATACCGGCACCCGAAATGCCAAACATCTGTCTCGATATTAGTAAATGGTCGATCGCGTGTGTCGAGGCTGACTAGACGGTATCCTTACAGCCGTGATGATGGCATAGGGAATCAAGGTCTCGAAGGGAACAGGCATTTTGCCGGTCAGAATTTCTGGTCGAGCTATAGTTAGCGGGCGAAAGGCTGCGTATCGGGTAGAAGACCTCCTCACGGCTCAATTGACTGGCAGATGTTATACAAAGGTTGTTGACTTGGCTGTCGGAGCTCTCTCTTGGCTCGTCGCTGTGCTTCAACGGGTTGAGGTTCAATTGAGCCGATCACCATAGCCACAGCTCCGGCATGTCGGGCAGCCTCAGGCATCACTCAATTGGATTTGAGACGACAGGGGTGTTGCCGTCAGGACCCACCTGCCCGCATGTCGCATCGTTACTCCAGCGGGTCGCGACTTCCGGCCAAATCCCCAGATTGATGAAAGGAGACTCATCAGCTCAACCATCACCAACAGAAATGACTGAGTCCAACTCCAGCTCCATGAGTCTCCATCCGGATATTTTGCCTGCTTAACGTGCCGGAGAGCACGTTCTCTCAACTCACCCCGTCATTTATCTACAAGCTCGGCCGCTAGCTGTTGTATTGCGCGTTTTGTTCGCCAAGACGACCGCTACAGCCCGACCCCGAAACGACTCGCAACGTCACAGTCTGAAGCAAGCGCATTCTTGACACATTCATTGTATCTAGAAGCTACATGAGATCTCGACAGGCTGGAATGACTGATCACGTTGGTGGAAGCATCACCGCTCGACCCCACCGTCCCACCAAATCCGCGGCGACTCGATCAACTCACCCAGCTGCTGCCTGCACCTCGACGGTCTTTAGCAATGGCCAGTGCCCAGCTAATGGAGGAGGAGCTGCAGCACAGTGTGATGGTTGCGGGGGCTGCCGAAGTCGACATGGTTGACTACGATGATGCGCCAGTCGATGATGCCGACGGCGACGTCGACGAAGAGATGGAAACTTCGAAGTTGGGTGATTCTGTCCTGGTCAACGGCAAAACAGACAAAAAAGGCCTGGTTGAAAGCGTGGAGCCTGGTCACTACGACGACGCTGACGGTGACGTTGACGAGGATGAAGAAGACGAGGAAGCTGCCGAAGAATACGGGGAAGACGAACACGATCAAGATGATAGCGACCAGGATGACGAAGAAGGCGATTCGGACGGAGAGGATAGTGATGGACCCTCAGAGGGTGACCATGAAGATGAAGACCTGGACCGTGCAGCAGCAGATGGTCTCAGATCAGAGGACGATGTTGAAGAGGAGGACGAAGACGAAGGCGTTGGTGCCGTCAAGATCAAGCCGGGCGAAACGGACGACGAAGATGACAGTGACGAGAGTGAAGGCTCAGTAGGCCACAGTGAAAGTGCCGAGGAGTCTGACGGGGAGGCCTCATGGGACGAAGCCGTTGAAAACGTCGAAGACGACATAGAAGACGAAGATAAGTTCGACGACCTTGGCGGCCTTTGTATATTCTGTAAGGAAGACGAGGATACGGGCGCATATGTCACCTGCAGAGAATGTGGGGAGAAGTGTAAGTGGGACGCTCCATTGAGCCAACGTGATTCAAGCTAACTTTGTTTTCAGCACACGAGCACTGCGCCAAGAATAATTCTGCGTGGAGTGAAAAGCACAGTAAGTTGTCCTCATTCTGTTTTGACAAGACGCCCTCTCTTTTATAGAAAAAAGGAAGAATGAACGGATTCGCTAACCCTATCTAGACACCACAAAATGGAAATGTCCAGATTGCGCATCAACAGATTTGGCCGGCGAAGGAGATGCAGATGAAGCAGAAGGAGTGGGGCTTGCTTGCTCTCCCATAACTACAGGATCGGCCTCTTCCACACACGGTGGCGCAGAATCAAATTCTGGTCGTGATCTCCCAGCCCAAGACCACCTCGCAGTAGATGAGGATTCCTTGGATGGTTCTCGTGTGCTCAGAAAGCGCAAGACATCATCTGTGGAGGCCGACGAGGGCGTGATGTCGTTGCGAAAGCGGCGCAAGAACACATCAGAGATCCGAGGTCATGATGATGGCGCAACAGCCACCGATGAACTTACAAGGCCTCAGTCCTCCCGGTCATTGAGACCAAAGACGTCCGACTCTGCTCATGTCAGCATCGAGAAGAAAACCCGAGATACTCTTGTCCTCAAGCTCAAGGCCGATCCTGTTGAGCTGAGGCGTATAGAGGCTCGACCACGACAGATTCCTAAGCGCCGTGGTGGTAGAACGGGCGGTCGCTCTGGTGGCCGATCTGGGGGCCGATTCGGCGGCAGGGGACGCACAACACGCCCTCCGGCTCAACCAGCTGTACAAAATTTGGTGGCGCCATTTTCAGCCCCATTTTCTTCCTCGGCATTGTATCAACCCTTCTTTTTTGACAAGGAATCAGAAGAGCTAAAAGGCAAGCCATACGGCGGTATCCTCGACGAAGCCGATGCGGATACTAGCAAGACTTTCCCGCAGCCGGAGGATCGCAAGCGCTTTGATGAGGCAAAACAGAAGGCTGAGGAGGAGTGGCGAGAGCGGATCCTCAAAATGCAGGCAACCATGACAGTGCCTGTCAAAAAATCAAAAAAACCGTCAGGGCCGGCCAGCCAGATCGAATGCATCGAGTTTGGCGGCTGGGAAATCGACACATGGTATGCGGCCCCTTATCCGGAGGAGTACAGCAGAAACCGTGTTCTGTACATTTGCGAGTTCTGCTTGAAGTACATGAACTCGGACTACGTGGCATGGCGTCACAAGCTCAAGTGTCCTGCGAAGCATCCTCCGGGCGATGAGATTTACCGCCATGGATCCGTCTCGGTTTTCGAGGTCGATGGCCGCAAAAATCCGGTGTATTGCCAGAATCTTTGCTTGCTGGCTAAGCTGTTCCTTGGGTCAAAGACCCTGTACTACGACGTCGAACCATTCTTGTTCTACGTACTGTGCGAGTACGATGAGTATGGCTATCACTTTGTCGGGTACTTTTCCAAGGAGAAGCGAGCCAGCAGCCAAAACAACGTCAGCTGTATCTTGACCCTGCCGATACATCAACGAAAGGGATACGGAAACTTGCTCATCGACTTTTCCTACCTACTCACCCGCGTGGAAAAGAAGACGGGCTCGCCCGAGAAGCCATTATCGGACATGGGCTTGGTCTCTTACAGGAACTATTGGCGGCTGGTTCTTTGCCAATACTTCATCGAGCACGTCCCAGAGGACAAAGAAAAACAGATAGGCCTCAGCGTGAAGCAAATCTCCGACGACACAGGCATGACAGCTGACGATGTTGTCGCCGCGTTGGAGGGTCTAAGATGTTTGGTGCGAGACCCACAAACCGAATTGTATGCCTTCAGGGTAGATTTACCTTTCTGCAAGGAGTACGTCGAGAAGTGGCAGGCCAAAAAGTACGTCAAGCTTGATCCGCGCTTTCTCACGTGGACACCGTACGTCATGGGTAGAGGCAACGCAACGAACTTTGAGTTGGGCCCGGCTCTTAATGCCATCGCGCCCCGCGAGGACGAGGAAGAGCCAAAACTCACGGAGCCTGCCATCACGGTTCTTCCAAACGGGGAGACCTCTGTTGTTTATGCCGCTGCCACCGCAAACGGTGAAGTGAAAGATGGCGGCGCAACGAATGGAGTCCCTACTGTGCTTCAGTCCACTGAAGCTCATGACGACATGGTAAAGCCAGCGGCTGAACAAAATGTCGAACTTCAACCAAGTATCGAAGGGGTCAGAGAGATGAGTGTTGTGAATGAGGTAACGTCCAACATGGATAAGGACCTTCCCGAAGGGAAGTGGATGTCTCTTTACAAGGCAATCCCCCCAACGCGTTTTCAGGTGTTTCCTCCGATATCCCGCAAGGTTGAGCGACCGAGGGCGGCAGTTGTACGGATACCAGTTGCACAACCTGTGGCTCTTCCCCGCCCCAAGCCTAAACGTCCAGCAGGGCCGCGCCGTTCAGCACCAGCGAAAAAGCAAAAGGGCAAAAGCTCCACCACACGGGTTCGCAAGGCAGGCGGAACAGGCCGAGGACCTGGCAGATGGCCCAAGGGAACCAAGAAGAGCGATTACGGCAATGCTGACAGCGGGCCAGGACTCCCTCCGGCATGGATTGCTGCCAGACTTGCAGCTCAAACATCCAAGGGTAGTGGAGGGGAGTCAAACGTCACACCGGACAGCAAAGACACAGCAGCTGCCAAGATTGATGGTAAAGCTGAAGATACCGTGCAAGTTCTGACACCCATTGTTAAGGAGGTCTAGTGCAACAGTTTGTGTTTTGGCCATCATCACTTATTTCATGGCGGGCGTTTAGCAAAGGCGTTCACCGAGATACCTTAATTTGTATTGCGTTATTCGGATATTGCTGGGATTTGGGGGAAGCGGGTTTTCTTTTCTGCCGGTTTTGATCTCACTTCAGTGTTGATATTAGGGCTTCTTACAACGCATCACCATTGAAGGCTAATGGAGAATTTTCATGTTGCATTGATTTTTTAGAAAGTATTCGTACCAGCATATGTACCCTTTTTCAAACCCATGGCCATCACAATGAGAACATTAGTTTTTGTCCTGTAAATGGCTTGAACGGTACGTCATTGGGCCCGCAGCACGAGGAGGGCTGCTTGTAGTCAAAGTAATAAAATATTGCGGGTACCTTCTGTCGTGCCTTGTCTCATAACAAAATGATGTACATGAGATACCTACCTACCTAGGTACCTTACTTACTTGATGAGCTACAGTAAAAGGGGATTACAGAATTCGAACTGTCTCTGACTAGTCACGATTTGGCGTTTGCGTTTATCCAGGATCAAATTGCAAATTTACTCCAATGCCAAAATTAAAAATAGCCTACTCCCTATGCTTAACATGAGCAACGAGCAGACCATTAATCCATCCAGTGAGTGCTTGCACGGACCAATTGGAGCCAAACATCGGCTCGTCCCCTCCAAACACCGCACGCACGAGACGACGCCTGTGACCAAGTTAACAACCTTGTCACTGCATTTGCCCAAGCGCCCCTCAGCTGTACCTTGCGACCGGCAGGTTTGGATGTAATTATGCAACGTAGCCGAGGAAAGAAAAAAAAAGTTCTTCAGTACACAATACAGTATCATTTGAATATCTAAACTTTTTACTTTCTCAACTTTCTCTCGCTTTGGGCAGTTCAATCAATCCCTTTGCCACTAGCTGGCTTGTACTTTGTGTGGCCCCAAGAAATCCATCCATGTCGGCAGCTGTCCCCAGACCTTGGCGATAAGATACCGACGACGTAACGCATTTCCAGTCTGAGCTTAGGTAGGGAACTGCGCCGCCACCTTACCTACCTGTACGTACGGTATCTTACGTACACAGCCATTTAACTTCGGTCGGCCGTCTCCAAGCCAGAAACGAACGACCATCACCATCATCAAATCGTTTCGTCTCTCCACCACGCCGACGCGCCGCCGCGCACCAATTTCAAGATGTCGAGGGTAATGAGGAGTGTCAAGAATGTTACCAAGGGGTACTCAAATGTGCAGGTCAAAGTGCGCGAGGGTTGGTAGCTACCCAACGTGGACCCTTTTTTGGCGATGGAAATGTCGACGCAGCTGACGACGACTCGAACTTTTTGCAGCAACCAGCAACGACCCATGGGGACCGACGGGGACTCAGATGAGCGAGATTGCTCAACTGACATTTAATTCGTATGCGCCCGATTCCGATTGACATATTCGTCGCCGCCCTGCCATTGTCGGCTCGGATGCTCACATGATTTGCGCAGGTCAACCGAGTTCTACGAAATTATGGACATGATAGATAAGCGCCTCAACGACAAGGGCAAGAACTGGCGCCATGTATTGAAGGCGCTCAAGGTCCTGGACTATTGTCTTCACGAGGGCTCGGAGCTGGTGGTCACCTGGGGCAAACAGAACATCTACATCATCAGGACGCTGCGCGAGTTTCAATACATCGACGAGGACGGGAGAGATGTGGGCCAGAATGGTGAGCGCTTTTCGCTCCGTCTCCTTTACAAGCCGCGCTGCTGAGAAGCGACTAACCTCAATTACTTGCAGTGCGAGTTGCCGCCAAGGAGCTCACTTCCTTGCTCAATGACGAGGAGAGACTTCGGGCTGAGCGCAGTGACCGAAGGTCATGGAAGTCACGCGTCACGGGACTGGAGGAGTATGCGCCGCATCATCATCCAGACCACCATGGTGGCCCTTCAGGGCGAGGTGGGCACCGCGAGCCCCGGCGCCAGATGAACGACGAAGACGACACCGAGTACAGACTCGCAATCGAAGCAAGCAAGCACCAAGAGGAGGAGGACCGAAGGAAACGAGAGGGCAGGCAGGGCCACGAGTCGGACGACGACGACCTTGCAAAAGCCATCAAGCTCAGCAAAGAAGAGGAAGACCGTCGCCGAAGGGAGCTCGAGGTAGCGGCGAACAACTCGTCCATCTTTGATGAGGATCTCATCCAGGTTAACCAGCAGCCACAGCCGACGGGATTGAACCAAGGCTACACGCAAGGGAATGCAGTCGACTTCTTTGCGAACCCCATTGACCAGAACCAGATGCAGACCCAGCCGACAGGATTCATGAACAATGCATACACGGGATTCCAGCCACAGCAGACTGGATTTCCGAATGGATACTCCAACCAGGGTTTCGACCCCTATGGCCAGCAGAACATGCAGCAGCAGAACATGCAGCCTTTCCAAGCTCAACCCACAGGCTATAACCCATACGCCCAACAACAGCAACAGCAGCAGCCGCCGATGCCGATGCAGCAGTCAGAACCTGCTCTCCAAGCCGGGAGCAACAACCCCTGGGCCACGAACAACAAGCCTGCTCAGCAGCAGGTTCCCATGCAGACTGGGTCCAACAACCCGTTTGCGGCAAAGCCTTCGCCTTTCAAGGCGAACTCCATGTCGACAATGTCGACACTTGGCAGCCTGCCTGAGCAAAAGACTCTTTCTTCCTTTAACAGCACCAACCAAACATCGCCGTTCCAACTGCAACAGCAGAACTCTTTCTCTCAGTCATCATCATTCCCAGCCTCGCCGCAGCAGCAGACACCGCAAAAGGAACTCAGCGAACATGAGGCACGGCTGAACCAGCTCCTAGCTAATGGCGACGGCATGGACACTTTTGGAAACGTTGGGCAAACCCGAATTCCAGCTCAGCATACCGCACCTGGCACTTTTGTCAACAGTGCCGGTATAGGCGCTGCTAGACTCACAGCAGATGCCACTGGCAACAACCCCTTCCTGCGTACCCAATACACGGGAATGCCAAACGTCACGTACGGGGGTCAGCAGCAGCAACAACCGCAGATGCCTGCCGCAACCGGCCCAGCAGGCATGGGCATGGGTGCGAATGGCTTCGGTGGTATGGGGCAACAAAGCACGAACAACCCTTTTGCCCCAAGGCCACAGCAGCAGAACGGACAGGGTGATTTGATCCAATTCTAAGTAAAAAAGTTCAAACGGGGACCAGATAGCCATGTTGTTTTTGGCTTTGGTGCGAGTCGGCAGTTTGTCAAATTTGGGCCATTTGCGCCCATTCTCGTCGTTCTCTGGCGTGGAAGGATGCCGTACGTGGGCTCTTGTGTATCTACTGCTTTCTCTTTTTGCACAAGAGAGTCACCGGTATCTCTCGCCTCGCCGACAACCTACCTTCACTCAGTGGCTCTTTAACAGGGTCTGCTAATTCGGTTGGCGTGAGCGCACTTGTTGAACCAGGTACATTTTTTCTCTTTCACTCATGACGTAGCTAGCCTTTGATCGAATAAATCTCCTGAATCTTTCTTCAGTTATATTAATTGGCAACTGCGCAAAAAAAAGATGCAGATATAGAGTGATGCAATATAGACAATGGCTGGTATGAATAATCAAAGAAATTTTACATATGATTCAAACAGTCTTGGAAAAGTGCATGTAAACTGGCGCAGGTGGTAGGTGGGAGTGTAGACAGAATAATACCTATGATGGCATATCGAAAGGTGGCTGGCGGCTGGCTGGAGGGCCAAGACATGCAAGTCAGGCTGAGCGAAAGTCAATTAATCAGCATGTCCGCCATTATCCAATCACAGGCAGTACAGCCCAGGCAGCAATGCATGTCCATGTGACCTTTGTATATATTACTAAGTGGCACAGCTGGTGAAGCGCAAGTATTTAATGGAGAGTGTCACTACTCTGCTAGATGTGAGGGATCCCCTACTATTCCTCATCTTTCACTACTGAATATCGTCGATGCGTGCTTGACTAGGTACCATAATCCGTAGGAGTAGACTAGGCCAGATCCATGCTCGTTGTTGCGAGGTCCAATCCAATCATCTGTCCAAACGTCGATGCCTGAGGTGGCTTTCGGTAGAATTTTGGTGTAGCCCCACATATCCACAGTGAAACCAAGTCAATTGGCCAGCATCAAGCTCTGGTGGGCCGTGGCTTTTTTCGCTCTGGGAGACTCGGCCATCACCATCTGGAAACACAAACTCCTGTCACGTTAGCGCAAAAAGGTCCAAAGGAGCCGCGTTCTAGTGGTCCTGTATCCACGACTTTGCATCTTTTTTTTGTGTATTCCATTGTTTTCTCTCTTTTCGCGCTGAACATTTCGCTACCAACGCGATTTCGGTTTCTTTATTCATCTTCTCAGAAACTGCTCACTTTTCGACCAGCTACCAGTCCCCTGTAGGCTGAGCTCAGAGCAGTGAAGGAAGAAAAAAAAAGTTTCCTACCTGTTACCCTTGCAAGCCCGCGGCGACTTCCACCCACAGAGGCGCATTCCTCGCCTGAAGGAGCTTACAACCTCATGACAACTGAGTCTGCGCTCCGATAGAGCTCCTCGCAGTCAGCTGCCTGTGTGATCGATTCGGTAGCCGTTGTGATTTGACGCGTCAAGTCGCGCAAACACCAAGTCATACCGGCTCGGCATAACCTCAGATCTCGGTCACCACAACTAGAAAGTCGCGACAAGGTCTCCGGCGCGTTCATAGCTTTTGAGCGCATCGGTCTCTGCCCATCATGTCCTTCGGCTCGGGCGGCTTTGGCTTCGGCCAGAGCAATACAACCCAACAGCCATCCGCCTTTGGTGGCGGAGCATTTGGCTCATCCAACACAGGTTCAGGTACGCTATCCCCGTCACTTCAACGCTTTCACATCACCCACCGCAGGAATTCTCCCATCCCATGGCACACCACAAACAGCAGACTGGGCAGTCAACTGATGCTAGTTCTCGCTGGACTTAGCTTTCGGCCAGAATAACAATACTACATTCGGTGCGAACAATACCAATACCGGCGGCGGTCTCTTTGGCGGTGGTGCTGCTTCCACTGGCGGGTTTGGAAGCACAGGAAGTACGCAGCTTTCTTGGATTTTCTTACGCGATTGTGAATGCGTCTAACTAACATCGCTTTTGCAGGTGCGTTCGGTTCCAATAACACCACCAGCGCTTTCGGTGCAAACAACGCCAATAAGACTGCCTTTGGCTCGACGGGAACCACTGGTGGCGGTCTCTTTGGTGCTTCATCAAACACCACTGCTGCTCCTTCGGCCTTTGGCGGATTCGGAAGCAGTACGACAGCCGCGCCGGCCACATCAGCGTTTGGTGGTGGCACCTCGCTGTTTGGTGCCAGCAAACCAGCGACTACTACTGGGGGTTTCGGCTCTGGCACCACGGGCGCCACCGGCGGATCACTTTTTGGCGGTGGCAGTACGACCGGTGGCGCTTTTGGTAGCACGACTGGCAGTGCTTTTGGAGCATCAAACAACCCAGGCATAGGTACCAACATCGGCGACCCCCCGGGAACCAACACGGTAGCTTTTCAGCCGACAGTCGAGAAAGAGCTCAACAACTCGGCTCAGCAGAACTCGTTTCAAAACATTCTCTTCCAGGATGCGTACAAGAAGTGGTCTGCAGACGAACTGCGTTTGGTTGATTACAATCAGGGTCGGCGATATGGCAACGGTACCGGTACGGGGGCTTTCGGTGTGAACTCTAGCTTTGGGTCAGGGGGAGGATTTGGTACTAATAACAACACAGGCGGCACTGGTTTCGGCACCACTACAACCGGAGGTGGCTTGTTTGGAAATAACAACACCCAGACGACTACTTCCGCATTCGGATCGCAACCGGCAGCAACCGGAGGCTTCGGCAGCGGTGGTGGCGGTCTTTTCGGCGCACAACAGAACAAGCCTGCGGGTGGATTGTTCGGATCAAGCACAACCCAGCCAGCAGCACAAACAGGTGGTCTTTTTGGCGCCTCAAATACCTCCGCTTTTGGCTCGAACAACAATACGACAACCAGCGGCGCCTTCGGTTCAAGCACTACGACCACGGGTGGTGGTTTGTTCGGCGGCGGTGCCAATGCTAACGCCAGCAAGCCTTCCGGCTTCGGGTTTGGCGCCCAGCAGCCAGCAGCTTCCACGACTGGCACCTCATTTGGCGGCACCGGTGCATTTGGCGGAGGTGCTTCCACTGGCACATCCCTCTTTGGAAACAACAACAACCAACAGACCCAGCAACAAGGCGGAGGTCTCTTCGGCAACTCAGCGCAAACCAATACCGGAAGTGCTTTCGGAGGAGGAGGCGCATTCGGAGGTCAGAACCAGCAGCAAGGAACCTCATCGCTATTTGGTCAGAACAAACCCGCTGGCGGTTTGTTTGGCTCATCCACGACCACCACCAACACTGGCGGAGGAGGCTTGTTTGGCAACTCCAACACCAACTCTACAACCGGCGCTTTTGGGGCCGCAAACAACACCCAGACGGGTGGTGGGTTGTTCGGCGGCGCAAAGCCTGCTGCGGCTACCGGTGGCCTCTTTGGCAATTCAGCAACCAACCAGCAGGGCGCTACCGGTGGTGGCTTGTTCGGTAACGCGGGCGCATCCCAGACTCAGCAGCAACCGGCCGCCGGCGGCTCTCTGTTCGGTGGTAGTCTGGGTCAGAATCAGCAAAAGCCATCCCTTTTTGGCAACTCTCAGGGTACAGGTGGTGGCATGTTCGGCAATAACAACCAGCAGCAGCAGCAGCAAGGTGGTGGTCTTTTTGGAGGCAGTCAACAGCAGTCCACGCTGGGTAACTCGCTCTTTGGAAACTCACAGAACCAGGCGCAGCCACAGGCCTTGACTACCAGCCTTGCTGACATGTCGGCCTTCGGAACAAGCTCTCTCTTTGCTGGCGTCGGCGCCAACGATGTTCAGAACCCCGGTCCTCTGGCGACGCCCTTGTCTTCCGCCAAGAAACAGCCTGCCAGGGCTTCGATCCTACCGATATACCGTCTCTCTAAGCCTCAGACACCCAAGCGAGGCTTTGGATTCTCCTACAGTACCTACGGATCTCCTTCAACTCCTTCAAGTGCGAACAGCACCCCTGGTGGATTTGGACAGAGCTTGCTCGCTGGCAGCCTAGGCCGCAGCTTAAACAAGAGCATCTCCACAAGCTCGTTGAGGCGCTCATTCAACGCCGAGGATAGCATTCTCGCTCCAGGTGCCTTCTCTGCTAGCACCGGGCCCAGGAACCATGGTAGCATGGGTAGAACAAAACTAGTCATCAACCGAGACATTCGCAGTGATCTTTTCACCACCCCCAGCAAGGATCGGCACCCACCTGAGCTGGTCAACACACGCAAGGTCAAGCGTGTCAGCTTCGATCCTTCCACGGCAACTGCTGCGATTGAGCAGGGAGAATCCACCTCTAGGGAGGAGACACCATCGGGCAGCGCCGAAGATCTGGGCTACATTCGCCCCGCAACCCGCATGGCTAACGGCGTCAATGGCTCCTCACATTCGAGCACCGCGGATGCCGGCCCAGAGATGGAGCAAGTCAAGGGTAACGAACTTGCAATCGTTCACGAGGAAGAATCGCCGCAACGAACATCTGCATCCAACGGAGTCGATTCTGCCACCAGTGATTACTGGATGTCCCCGTCAAAGGAGGATATCCAGAACATGAACCGGGTCCAACGGCAAAAGGTCACTGATTTCACTGTTGGGCGTCATGGAATCGGTAATGTTAGGTTCCGAGTCCCAGTCGACCTAAGCAACATCAACTTGGACGAGATTTTTGTCGAGTTGGTCCAATTCAGTCCTCGCTCTTGTACTGTGTACCCAAACCCCGCGAAGAAGCCAGCAATGGGCAAGGGACTCAACGTGCCAGCAGAGATCACTCTTGAAAACTCGTGGCCGCGAGGCAGGGAGAAGCCTGGCAGCCGTGGTCACCAGAAGCACATTGAACGTCTTAAGCGTATTCCAGACACCGAGTTTGTCGACTACAATGCCGAAACCGGCGTCTGGGTCTTCCGTGTCGAGCACTTTACCACATATGGCCTTGACGATGATGACGAGGACGATGACACCGAGATGAACCAGTCAGAGGCTCAGTCCGGCTTTCAAGTGCGCCCCCGCCAGGGCCAGGCCTCAGAGCAAGCCTCCATGGATACCGCCGATTCATATGCCATCAACCGTCCGCAGCGTCATGTTCCTGGAGCTTTTGACCCAGCTGCTGAAGCTGAAGCAATGGACGAGGTCGTTCCAGACCATCGCCTTTCTGTACGGCCTCCTTCGCCCACTACCACTTCCGATTCCGCATCCGATGATCTTGCGGCTGACCATGTCCAAGACCATGTAGACCTCGAGATGACCGTTGAGGACGACCTTGAGTCGCCCGAGGCTGCAATGGCCCAGGTCACCCTTCACGATTCGACATACCCGCCGGCAGATGCCGTTTCTGTCATGGAGGCACCCGCTGGGATAATGAGGGCGAGAATGCGTGCAATCAGGGAATCGACAGCGCCTGCGCGTTACGAAGTTACTGGAGGCGATGACTGGATGGATATTTTGAAGAAGTCGGTGAACTCTGGCAGACCGCGTGACCGTGCGGCCTTGCAAATCTCACAAGAAATGGCTGTAAACAAGCAACCCGAACAGCCTATCAGAGAGAAGTCCGGGAGCAGGAGGGTTGTATCCGATGGACGCGGCTTTGCGACAAGCATCGATCTGATGAACTCCTTGTTTGGAAAGGACAAGATCTCTAGAGCTGACGATACGGCGGCGTTTGTGCAGCCGGCCAAGAGTTTTATCAAGGTCGGTGACACCGTCGTCTTTTAGTCCCCTTTGCCCATATCCCCTGTCCAACTAATTACACCGCAATATATGCCCTGTTCGTTTTTACACATGGATACAAAAAAAAATATGTCTTGTCTTTTAATCTTGTAGCATGAAAAGGAACCGAGCAGAAAAGAAGAGGAAAAGAAGAAAAAAAGAATTACAGATTGCTAAATTTTTGCTTTTCCAGTGGCCGTATCAAAGACAACACCAAGATGGGGCGGCGGGTGCTATGGACCTTGACACGCGGCAACGTCAGCTTCGTAACTCCTTCAAGCCGAGATGGGGCCCAGACAACAAACTGCTCATGGCCAGGACTCCGGGCTTCAAACAGCCTACGGGTAACCTGCTCCAGATCAGCACGGGAATCTCGACACAGGCGCGTGAGGTCTGGTCTCTCAAACTATCCCACAACTCACCAAAGCTTGGCGCGGAACCTCACCACCGATCTTGGATTGCCACTCGCCTTGGGCCTGGTAATGTGCCCGAGGTTGTGCAGCCAGAGAGAGTCCCTCTGTTCAAGGACATTGTCAACGATCTATCAAGCACCGCCTCTGCTACAAGCTACGAGGTCTTGGTATGGGAGTTAGCCAGCATTCTATTTGATCCCATCGAGGGCTCCAATGTGCAGCTCCTGCGGCGACGGAAGCTGTCTGAGTTCTGGCAAAGGTTGGTTCAAGACAAGACCTCGGTGGCTACCGCAGAAGCAAGCAGAAGCGATGAAAAGGCTTTCCTCTCCCTCGCCGGTCATCAAGTTGCCGACGCTTGCAAGCACCTCATTGATGCCAAGAACTTCAAGCTAGCCACACTTACTTCTATGGTGGGCACAAGCGACAAAGCAAGGGAGGATATGGCCGAGCAAGTACAAGTGTGGCATGATGGCGATGTACTCTCGGAAATTGAGAGTCCTCTCAGGGCCATATACGGTCTGCTTGCAGGCGACGTTGCTGTCTGCGAGGGGAAGACTGGAGCAGGCAGTGAGAATCGCCTTGACACGCTGATTTTGTCCAACCAGTTCGGACTCGATTGGCAGCAGTCATTCGGCCTCCGCTTGTGGTACGGTATATCCACGGGAGATGATATCTCCAAGGCGATCGAAAAGGCGGACGAGGACATGGGCAAAGGGTTGATCCCGGAGCCTAAGCCTTGGTATCTGGACGAGGCGGCACGAGAAGACAAGGAGAATTCGGAAAACACCCAGGACTTGATGTGGGGTTTGCTGAAGCTGTATGCCGGAAGGGTCAAGCTCGAAGATGTTCTGCGTCCTGAAAGCTGCTCGCCTTCGCACACCGACTATTCTCTGTGCTGGCAACTCGGGCAGCTGCTCTCAGTCTCGGGCAAGACATCTTTCGAATCTCGTGCCAAGGCTGACTCGCTCACCGTCTCGTATGGTGCGCAGTTGATGGAGAATATGAATTGGTCTCAGGCGGTTACTGTTTTGCTGCATCTTTCGGACAGAACGTCACGAGCCAAGGCTGTCCGTGACGTTATTGCCCGGGTTGCAATGGAGTTCGCCAACACTCCATACAATGCGAGCGAGCAAAACCAACAAGGCGTCAAGCAACTGTTGGAGCTGGAGCAATATCACATTCCCAAAGCCTGGATTGCTGAGGCGTGTGCTCTTTCCTACAGATATCTTGCAAACGGTCAGGACTGCACGCACCCTGTCAACTTTGGCCTCGTCGTCAAGGAGGTGCGTTGCCTGGCGCTTGCAGAGCAGGCTCAGGAATTGCAGACGGCTGTGGTACGGAGGTTGGACCCGTTGGCTATTCTACAATGGCACCCAGAACGGGATCTTGAACGACTGGTGCAATACCTGCGAGCACGTCCTGTAAACGATGGGCTGGCAGACATTGCGGTACTTGCCAGCGGGAAGGGACAGGACACTAAACGACAAGCGAGGTCTGCCTTTGACTATGATAGGTACCTTGCCATGTTGAAGAAAAGGTACGAGGAGACGGATGAGCGCGATGTTGTTACTCTTGCGGCACTGGCGACATTGTCGGAATGGGTGGAAAACAAGAGATTAAACTTGTGAGGCCACGCACTTGGGCAGAGTTTGTGGGTTTGGGTGTTTTTTTTTCTTTTGTTGCGGTGAGCTCATTTGTTAATGACGTTGAGTGCTTGGCAAGGGAGTGGGGAGCACAGGTGACGTTGGTCACATATGGCTGCTGATGTGTATTGTATGTTGTGATTGTGAGTGTGTGAATTCGGCAACGGGTGGGACTTGACTATACAACATCGAGAGGCAGAAAAAAGACTGCTCGATTCATTATTCCCTTGACATAGATTAGGTAGCTAGGCAGGCACAAAAAAGAAACCTTTAGTGGTTATTGCTCAAGTGTTTGTAATACTTTGCATGTGTGTATGTATTCCATATTGTAGGCGCGTACTTGTTGGTGGCAATCATGTGCAAACATCCAATCGTCTTCACAATTAATGGAACGGTAGCAAGGTGGAAGTTATAGTAGATAAGACTTGCGAGGGCATTTTACTATACTGCCATACTACGTATGCACATGCTCTCACAGACTGAAGTTTGGATCCGTTGCGCCCATAGTGGCTGCATTTTGTAGACGAGCAGCCAATCAGATTACCGTCCGACATCATCCTGTGGATCTATCCATACTGTGGATCAAAAAATTTAGCTCCAAAGTCAGGAGCACCCTGCTTCCTTGCCGAATTCGGGGTGGGAAAACTCTGGGGAAAATGTTTTTCGTCGTTGGTCAGCGAACGATAAAGCCTTGACAACGCTGCTCGTTTGAAAAATTTACATCATGTGCCCAGTTATTGCAAGATCGGCGTCGCCTTTTTTCTTTTTTGAGGAAGCGGTCTTTTATGTTGTTGGACCGGTGGTCTTCTCTCGAATCTTAAACACCCCCCTCCCAACGTTGCATCACCTTTCCCAGGCGCCGAAAGCAAACGAATCCAAAAATTAACCATGTGTGGTGTATCCGCGCTCCTTGTAAGGCCATGACCCCTCCCCCTCCAAAAAATAAAAGAAAAAAAAAGGCCCGACGCGCCTCGCGCAAAAAAAGAGCGCGCCACAAGGCGCGAATACCCAACGAAAAGCAACTTCAACGCTAACCTTTGCATGTCTTGAGCGGAATTAGTTGGGCGACACAAAAGCCCAGTCAGCCGCTGTCGACCTGCACGAGTCTCTGTACTTTCTTCAGCACGTCAGTAAACCCCCCGACGGCGATCGGCCTGTCATCCCGTGAAATTTTGTGGCAGTCTATCATGGACAGGAGGGCGGTTCCTGCAGATGGCGTCTTTTTGCCCAACATTTAATGGAACAAGAGCATGTTCACTGACGCTGGGAATGGATAGCGTGGGCAAGATGCGGCCGGTATCGCCGTCTGCCAAGGCGGCAGGGTCTATCAGTGCAAGGGCAACGGCATGGCCGCCAAGGTGTTCGACGAGGGCCGAAAGACGGCCGACCTACCGGGCTTCATGGGAATCGCCCACCTGAGATACCCCACCGCTGGAACTTCGTCGGCGTACGTGCTGCCATGTCCTTTGTTGTCCCCGTCAAAGGCCCAGCTCTCGAGGATGTTGGCGTTCCTGACACAACCGGCACTGTGCACAGGTCCGAAGCCCAGCCTTTCTACGTGAACTCCCCGTTCGGTCTCTCCATGAGCGTCAACGGAAACCTTGTCAACAGCCCTGAGCTCATCAGCTTCTTGGACCGCGAGGCTCGCCGCCACGTAAACACCGACTCGGATTCGGAACTGCTGTAGGTCTTGGAATGACGTATGATACTGATCAAGGAATGGGATTATGCTGACCAGGTTTCTACTGCACCCAGGCTCAACGTCTTTGCTCATGCCCTTTACGAGCTGAACAAGGCCCGAGCAAACGTGGACGATGTGTTTACCGCTCTTCGCGAGGTTTATGCGAGGTGCCACGGCGCATTTGCGTGCACTGCTATGATCGCAGGATTTGGCATCCTGGGTTTCCGGTAATTGCTGCCTATATTCTGGCTCGTAACTGAAGCTTACAGCACCTCGGTTCTAACAAGCTACCCCTTACAGTGACCAAAACGGCATCCGCCCGCTTTGCCTAGGCTCCCGCCCGTCGACAACTCTGGAGGGCGCTACAGACTACTTCCTGGCTTCCGAATCGGTCTCGCTGACCCAGCTGGGCTTCAGCAACATTGTGGACATTCTTCCCGGACAGGCCGTCTTCATCCGCAAGAACGGTACCCCCGAGTTCCGCCAGATCGTGGAGAGGAAGTCCTACACCCCAGACATCTTTGAATTTGTTTACTTTGCCAGGCCCGACAGCCACATTGACGGAGTGTCGGTACACCGCAGCCGGCAGAACATGGGCTTGAAGTTGGCCAAGAAGATGAGGGAAACGCTTAGCGAACAGGCAATCAAGGAGATTGACGTCAGTAAGTTACACCCCGGTTCTTCTGATCAACTCGGCGCCGAGTAGATTCTAATCCTGGACTCTTTTTACAGTAATCCCGGTTCCCGAGGTGCGCAAGTATTCCGGACATTGTCGGCTTTTGCTGGCGGCACCGGGATGGACTACGATTACTGACTTAGCCTCATGTGTTAGACAAGTAATACCTCGGCAGCTGTACTGGCTACAGAGCTGAACAAGCCCTTCTCGAACGCATTCGTCAAGAACCGCTACGTCTACAGGACATTTATCCTCCCTGGTCAGCAGGCCCGACAAAAGAGCGTTCGCCGCAAACTTTCTCCGATCGCATCCGAGTTCAACGGCAAGGTTGTATGCTTGGTGGACGATTCGATTGTGAGGGGAACTACCTCGCGCGAGATTGTCCAGATGGCGAGGGAGGCCGGTGCAACCAAGGTTCTTTTCGTCTCATGTAGTCCCGAAGTGACGCATCCTCACGTCCACGGTATCGACCTTGCCGACCCGGCTGAGCTTATTGCTCATGGAAAGACAAGGGAGGAAGTCGCCACGCTCATCGACGCAGACGAGGTTGTGTATCAGTCTCTTGACGATCTCAAGGCCGCATGTTTTGATGCAGCCGGACCCAACAACGACGTCAATGATTTTGAGGTCGGTGTCTTTTGTGGCAAGTACAAGACAGAGGTTCCGGAAGGCTATTTTGAGCACCTCAGCCGCGTCCAGGGCGCCAAGAAGAAGGCCAAGGCTGTTGCAAATGTTGCCAGCAGCGGGCCAACAAATGATAGCCGAAACGGACTAATGAGCCCTGAACATCGGGAAGACATCAGGTAAGCCTTCAAACCCTCTTTGCTCGAATGCAAAGATTGTGACTAACACCTCTATAGTCTTCACAACTTCGCAACCAAACCTTGAAGGGTGTTGAATGAGGTGATGGGACGGGCTGGCTTCAAGCTTGGGTAATCACGATTTGGCTTCCATGCATTTATTCTTGGGCAAATAATTCGGTCAAAATGGTAGCTACTTGTCATGGCGCATTAGCAAACTTTAAATGAAAGCCTAGCCAGCCTTGGTCATACAAGGAAGGGGACAGGAAATTTCTGTTTTTCTGCGCTGCAATTTCATCTCAAGGGCTCACGGTGAACAGCGTATTTTGGTAAATATGCTCCCAGTAAATAAAGTGGCACGAGACCTGAAAAGAACGAGATATACATGGTGATGGTACAAATGCCGATAACAGTGATGCCCCCGTGCCTATGTGTCATGCAGCTCCGTGATAGTGCTCATTGTCGTCAACGATCCCAGTGATTATTTTAGCCATGATTGGCAGCCCACTCGCACGCAATTGGTTCACTCCTTCAAAGCCCAACCTTGGCCCCAGCCGCCTGGGCAATCTTCATAAAGAGAGCCGCCCTCGAGCTCTCGGGCTCGGCCACGACAGTGGGGCGACCGCTGGCCGCATCGCCCGAGATGCTCGGGTGCAGGGGCAGGTCTGCGAGGAGCTCGATGCCGCGCTTGTCGCACACTTCCTTGACGATGCCGGACCCTGGGCCAAAGATGGGCGTCTCGCCGTGGCAGTGCTGGCAGACAAAGGCAGACATGTTTTGCACAAGGCCGAGGATCGGCACCGAGACCTTTTGAAACATGTCGATGCCCTTGACGGCGTCTTGTACTGCTAGGGTGTGCGGCGTGGTGATGATGATGGAGCCTGCGGGTTTGTGTTATTTGGGGTTAGTCGGTTGGTGGGATGCAGGCCGAAGTTTGACACCTACCGTCAACGTAGATTTGCTGCGTGATGCTTAGCTGCGTGTCTCCGGTTCCTGGAGGCAGGTCCAGGACCAGCACATCCAAACCGCCCCAGTCGACCTCATGAAGAAGCTGCTGCAGGGCCTTCATGACCATGGGACCGCGCCAGACCACGGCGGATTGCTCGCCTACAAGGTAGCCCATCGACATGGTCTTGACGCCATAGTTGGAGAGAGGCAGCAGCTGGTTGTCTAGCAAAAGGAACAAAGATCATCCATCATCAGAATTGTCCAAGTTTTAAGCGGAAAAATAACTGGCGTAAGCGGCTGAGCTCAGTCAGCAGTAAACCTACTCTGCGACAACCGTGGCTCTTCGGACAGGTTGAACAAGGTGGGTATCGATGGGCCAAAGATGTCGGTATCTAGAATTCCAGCACGGTGGCCAAGTCTAGCAAATGCAAGAGCGAGGTTCGCTTTTGGTAGTTTGTAATTCCAGTGTTCGAAATAGTGTCAGCTTTGGTATAAACTTCCCATGCTTTCTATCCTCGACAACAAGTGAAGAGAACAACAAGCCGGTGCCGGCAACAAAACGAACCAGCTACAGTGCTCTTCCCAACGCCTCCCTTTGCGGAAGACACGGCAATGACTTTGGTTACGTCTTTTATCCTCCGCTTCTGCGGGAGACCACGCTGCATCCGCGGTATGGTTCCCGTCCGAGGAAGCCCCTGAATGAGCAGTCACGTGTCAGCAACTTGTACTGAATCCAGGTCCGAATTTGATATTTGATAGCTTGTGAAGCTCTACTTTGAGCTTTGTGGAACCAAAACTCACCAGAGGATTCTCATGCTGGAGAGACCGCAGAGCGTGAAACGCCCGTCGCTGTATCACATTCATATTTGCATGGTTTGCCGTTTACTCGGGCGCGTTTATATACCAAAGTATACCTTGAGATAGGAAATGTTTACTGTAGGAATTGCCCAGGGACTGGGACATCATCATGCATCTGTAATGGACCCGCAGGTACAAAGTACCAGGTGATCCCCCTAAGCCATATATGGAAGGCGGCTTAGTTTGGCAGAAGTTTTGGACCCGCTAAAATTTGCAAATTTTGGGTGGGGTTCAGACTGATAGCTTTCGCGATTTCTCTCGGCCGCTGCAAGCAAAGAGTCCGATCGCGGTTTGCCAACTCCAACGCACTACGATTTGAGAAGCAAGCAAACAGCCCACCATGGCACCTAAAAAGGGCCGCTCGCAAAAGTTTGCCGAGCTTCAGGAGAAGGCTGTCAAGGGTGTGTGAATTAATTTTAAACTCGATTGCTGTTTGCTGCTTATATCTAACATTTTGTAATCGCACCAGACTACGACCCTGAAGCCGATGCCCCTGCTGGTGACAGCGATGAGGATAGCAACAGTGATGGCGATTCAGATGGCCTCACCGGCACTGAGCACTATGTATCTGTTGGGTAGGTCAACAATGTTGCTCTAATCTTCACTGGATGCTTACTAACTTTGAATCAACAGCAAGAGCAAGCTCCGCCAGGCCGATGTCGACAACCTTGGACCGCAGTATAGAGGAAAGCGAGTGAGCCGGTCAGCACTCGACGAAAGCGACGATGACAGCGACGATGACAGCGCAGAGGAGTCCGATGAAGAGGACGCCGAGTCCCAGGGAGACGACTCCTCAGCTGAGGAATTTGCCGACCCAGACACCGCCGACCTCGAGGCCGACCACATCGACGCCGATGAAGAGATAGATAGCGACGATGCGCTTGGTGCCAGCGACGAGGAGAAGTTTGCGAAGTTTACCTTCCGTGGCAGCTCAAAGCCCAGGGTCGGAAGCGCACGCCGTAGCAAACGCCCCATCGCAGCTGATTTCCTGAGTGGCTCTGAGGAAGATGAGGAGGATGCGGGAAGCGCCGAGTCGGACCTGGGTGAAGGATCCGAAGACTCGGGTGACGAGAGTGACGAATTGGAGAGCGACGAAGTCTCCGGCCCAAGCGACGCTTCAGAAGACGATGAGGACGACGAGGACGAAGGCGACGAGGATGACTCGGAGGGCGAAAGCGACGAAGAGTCGAATGCCAAGAATGCAGACCTCAGTGCTCAACTACGGAAGATGATGGGACAAGATGGTGCACAAAATGGAGGCACGCAATCTCAAGCTGGTCTAGATAAGGGACGCGCGGTTCGTCAGCAAAGACGATCATTCGACTCGCTTCTGAACATTCGTATTCGGCTTCAGAAAGCCCTGGTCGCTGTGAACTCTATGAGCACTCTGTCCGAAAACGAGTCTACTGAGGGCCAGCCGTACCAGGCCGCCGAGGAAGCGGCGTTGAAGTTATGGAGCACTATTGATACCTTCCGCCGGTCTCTGACACCAGGATTATCGGCAACAGCAGCTGGTCAAAAACGGAAGAGAGATATCGACATGGACACGCCTCTGCAGGACCTCTGGGAAGACATGGGGGTTGTTGAAGCTAGGGCGGCATCCTACAGAAAGAAGGTGTTGGAAAAATGGTCCAGCAAGACAAAGAGCACCACCGCTGTCACATCCAAGCGACAGTTGGGTACTACCACAGTCGAGTCCCTGACTTCGGTTCTCGAGGACCAGCTAGTCAACCCGGACCGTTTGGTTAAGCGCACGCGTGTTCCCCGCTCGTGTGCCCCGATACAGTCGAGCAAAAAGGTACAAGAGGACGAGAACATTTACGACGATGCCGACTTTTACCAGCTCCTGCTCAAGGAGCTCGTGGATCAGCGTACATTGGACGGTTCTGGTGGCGGTGCTGGAGGATCCGTGCCGACGGTTAAGTGGGCAGCCGTCAAGGAGGCTAGGACCAGGAAGGTTGTTGACCGAAGGGCCAGCAAGGGTCGCAAGTTGCGATTCACTGTTCACGAAAAGTTGCAGAACTTTATGGCGCCCGAGGACCGGCGAACGTGGGAGCAGGACGCCATCGACCGCTTCTTCGGCACATTGTTTGGCCAGAAGATGGAGTTGCGCGAGGACGCTGACGGCGCTTCCGAGGATGAAGATATGGGCGGTGTAGATGTTGATGGCCCTGGCCTCAGGCTTTTTGGCTAGTGATCTCTGCAGATGATTCAACGACAGGCTAGACTAATTAAGTTAAAAAAAAAACAAGTATAGAAAAAACAAATCAAGATTGGCTGTCCTCTGGTTGTCTAATGGTGCTAAAAATTCTATTCGCTTTTTGAATTTGAATGTCGTGTCGTCCGAGTGATCTATTGGCGTGAGACAACAAAAAGAAGCTTGCCAGCTGTGCTGACGCTCGACCGCTCATCCTCCAAACAGCGCCGAACACAGCAAGCTTGCAAAGCAGACCCAGTGGACAAGCAAGTGCACCGCTGGTCCCCCCATGGGCACATCCTGGTACTTGAGCGCGGCGCCCGGGGAAGTGAGCCGGGCAAAGGCCCTGTACATTGGGAAGATGTGGTAAGAGGCCAGGGCGAGAACGATGAGGCGGCTCGTCTCGTCTAGTGCTTGTGCTGCGTCGGCCTGGCGCAAGAGCACGACGAGGGCGACGAGGTTGGTGGTCAACAGCGCCCCGCCTAGGTTGGCGCACACCAGGTCGGCCTCGCGCTGGACGTCGGCGTGGTCGGCGCCCCGGATCCGCAGCTGCGTGCGCGGGTTTCGGAGGAAGGAGTTGGCCGCACCCGTCTCGGCCGCTATGTGCAGGACCAAGGGGAGTTTTGCGAGGAGCAGAGGCATTGTGGCCTTTTTTTTTTTTTTTTTTTTTTTAGCCCACCCCCAGAAAAAAGTTTCGTTTTTGCTTCCCGCCCCTTCCGTTCTCCCCGGTGCAGTTAGCTAGCGCTGTGTAACAGTTGCAGCACTAGCTCCTGTTTATTTTTTCCGTGACTTCTCAATAATTATTTGATGTATATTTTAATATATGTTTCAATTATCTTTTTTTTTTCTTTGTTTGTTTTGTCGATCGTCCCTCCCTGGAGATTGATGGGGCTGAAACTGGGTTGACTCGCGCTTCCGGTGCTTGTGTCGCTTTGGATGTTTGAACTTGCTGACGTTGCAAGCATGGTACGCGTGGTCAAGCACTGCCTCTTTGCGGAGGCTTTGATTTTGTTCACAATATCTAAGAAATTACCGTAGACCACTACCGGAGGATTTTCCATATCTTGCAGGTAAATTATACAGGGTAGGTTGAGGTAGGTAAGCTAGCTTGGCTAGGTTGGTTGCTCAAACCACACATTGTGGTGGGGACTGTACCGTATGCTTATTAAAATAGGACGTACTTGGCTGCAGCACGCACATGCGTAGCGGTAGGCAAGTACATACTAAGTCGTAGGACGCCTTACTCAGTAAACTAAGGATCTTCATTTGCCTATCAAGTTGATGTGGTTTCTCTCCTCATTCTAAATTTAAACTAGAATCCACCGTTGTACGCAAGGGTAGGGACAGGGTCTCACATATCTAACTTTTTCGTTTGAAATTGAATTTTTGACCATGTGTCGTGCGTGTTTTTGGCATCGGATACCTAGCCCCAATCAGTCTAGACTAGATAGATGTGTCGTGTTAGGGCAGTACAGCTGTCTGGAATCCGAGCTGTCATATGCGCTCTACACCGTACCTAGGTGTACAGTACAAACTTGCTGGTACAAAGTATAATTTTTTTTTTTAATTTTTTTTTGGCTCTAGAAACTGACCTTCGGACCAGCCCGTCAGATCCAAAACTTGATTTTGACTGATGTTTGCCTGCACAACCTGTTCGCAACTACCGGTAGGTACTGACTGCACGTAAGGTGTAAAGCCATCATTTACAAGTGGTGGTTCTCTTGAACTGTACCGTAGATGCAAAAGAAAAACTATCCAACTCATAGCTGGCTTGATCAACTAGAGCTAGTCTAGTTCCAAGACGCCACAACCATTACACAACGGCAAGAACGGGTTTCCAGTACTCTATTCAGCCTCGGTTGTGTACATAGAGGCGTCATCGATAATGGAGTTTTTGGCAAAACCCAATAAACCACCCGACTTTCGCTGCATTCCGAGGTACTTTGCACAGAAAAACCCACCTTGACCTACCTGATTAGGACGTAGCTCCTTTTTGCCCCTCCAACTTTAAACTATCTTACCTTACCGTACATGGGTGGGACAATTCTTGGGCAGTCCCGGTTGATTAGTGAATTGAGTATCTTGATTGGCTTTCCGAGCAACAAAGTCCCTTGCTTTTCTTTTGGAGTGATGGAGTCAGTCCGACTTTTTCAAAAGTGGAAATGGTACTGTCCGACGACCCGCAGCAGCGGTTTTACTATAGTAGGCTTGGGCGTCCCACTTCACGGTCAACTTCCCCTCGTTAGGCGGTGTCAATTAACTTTGCTTTGCCAACAATTTACGTTGCGCTCAACGACAAGCTGCAGTCTGTACCGTTTGGATGGTTGATCTCGTCCCAAGACTCGGCGGGTGATGGTACTTTATAAAAACAATCAGAAAGTTCGGTCCAGGACAAACTTGATTTGATGTTTGGAATAAGGATCAAACGATTTACGGTGGTTCTGCCGGTAGAAAACTAATCGTACTGTACTGGTACAGTCTGGCAACAAGGGTTTAAATCATCCTTTTGTACTTGTCAGGTACAACCGCGGAGATGTGGAGCTCAAGCATGCCGGAGAGTAAGGTGTTTGCTATCTTACCTTACCTTACCTCATGTACTATGCCAACTGGTGTTGCGTGGAGTCGCATAAGGTCGAATAGGGTACGTACGTGGCAGGGGTTCGGATTTTTTAAACCAGGGTCTGGCTGTACCTAATGGGTTTCCCTCTGGTTAGTGACGGGAGGTTGACTTCATACATTTTCTGACCTGGAACCAACCCCTACACTTTTTCCGAACCTATCGCGACCAAGCCTCCTTTGGATCTTTCTCGTACACTCTTTCCTTTCAACCCACTCGAAAAAGGAGCCTGAGATACAGTCTTCCAAAAATCCAAGACGACAGAAGAATACCTCCCTATTCGTACGAGGCTTCCACCTTCCCAACTAGAATAATACACCTGGTAATAGCGGGGGTGATAAGTCAACAGGACTCTACCATACGAGCCCCCACTTTGTGCACTCGACGACATCGGAGCTGGCTTGTGCCTCGGAATTTGTTTCCAGAGTGCTGAATCTCTCGAGGCGACGCTGCGACAGCAAAAGGACATATTGCTCTGCTTTCGTTTTTGTCACCTAGTTAGCCCTCGTCCCGCCAGGCGTGCACATACTACCAGGATCCGATCGTGCCGGCGACCCTCTTCCCAAGCAGTCCACCACCTTACGGAGACCCGATCATGGCAACATCATCTAGCCCCGGCTCTAGGGAGCTGGGCCTCTCCATCTTGGGCGTGGGCTCACAATACCCTCCCTACGCCCTCAAGCCCGACGCCGTCGAGACTCTAGCGAAGCGCTTTTACCCAGAATCGCCGGCGTAAGCGCCCCCGCTCTTTCCCGCGGCCCCCCGTACCCGCGACCCTGCCCTGGCACAGTCAAACTAACAACTTCTCTCCCTGGCAACAGTATGAGCAAGGTACTGGCCATAAACAGGTATACAGGAATCGACGCCCGGTCCTCGATCGGCGACCCAGAGCACCCCATCGTAAACGACGCGGTCGCCCCGTCGATATCGGAGCTACACAAGGTGTTTATGAGCGACGGCGTGCCGCTGGCGGTCAGCGCCGCCCGTAAGGCGTTTGAGGACGCCGGCATGACAGACCCCGCGGCCGCCGCGGCCAGCATAACCCACGTCGTGTCGACCACGTGCACCGACAGCGCGAACCCGGGCTACGACCACTTTGTGGCGCGCGAGCTGGGCCTGTCGGACTCGGTCGAGAAGGTGCTCCTGCACGGCGTCGGGTGCAGCGGCGGGCTCGCGGCCCTGAGGACGGCCGCCAACCTGGCCCTCGGCCACGCCATGCGCGGCCTGCCCGCCAGGATCCTGGTCATGGCCCTCGAGGTCAGCACGACTTTTGTGCGCAGCGAACTCGACAGCATAAACGCCGAACAGAACACGCGCATCGGGGTTTGTCTCTTCTCCGACTGTGCGAGTGCGGTCGTGTTGAGTAACGGGATCGGCCACGGACTCGATGCCAAGGAGCCCGCATATGAATTACTAGGCTGGCAGAACATGACGATTCCAGATACGGAACTGGATTTGGGTTTTGATGTCGACCCAGTTGGTAGGTGCTCGCTGTGATCTGATAACCACGATAGTAAATCCTGTTTGAGTCTGTGCTAACGGGGACTTGACCAACAGGATGGAAAGTAGTCTTAACGCCGCGCGTGCCACAACTCACCACCTCGGCGCTCGAGTCGTCCTTCACCTCACTTATGGCATCGCTGCCACCATTACCACCAAACTACGCCAAGCCTTCCGACTTCGACTGGGCCATGCACCCCGGCGGGGCGACGATTTTGACCGGGGCCGAAAAGGCCATGGGCATCACCCCGGAGCACATGCGTGCCAGCTACTCGACTTACATGAACCACGGAAATTCGAGCTCGGCGACCATCTTTAGCGTGCTGGACTGCCTGCGGCAAAAGGAGATGGACGCGCTCACCCCCGGCGGCAGGGAACCGACAGACTACGTCGTCGGCTGTGCATTTGGGCCCGGCATCACGGTGGAGACGTGCATGCTCCGGAGGCGGCGGAAGGCGGTCAACGCTGCGACGGGGTTGCAAACTCCGCCAGAGACGGAAAGCGAGGGGAGCAGGAGCGACGACGAGGATGGCGCAAAGGATAGGAGCAGCAGTTCGAGAGAAGCTGCAGGTAACGGGCCAGCAGGCAGTGCGGCCGCGACAAGTGGGGAGTCGTTTGTCAACCAAGCCATTTCAGAGCTCGAACTGGATTGATTTGAGAAATATATAGACTTTTATTTTGGGCGCATCCCTTTTATTGCCGTCCAATGGAGGCTGACGCTATAGTATGAATGGATGACATGTTCGAGCTGATAAACTAGACTAGGTTCGGCAAAGCCCCGCTTAGACCCGAACGGGTATACAGTAGGACAGTCCAAACGCCATGTATCTTGAGGTGGTTGCAGACAGATCAAACCGGTATGATCTGACGAGCAGACGCGGCTGCCACCTGTGTTCGTCTGATGGAGCTACTATCCGTTCGCTGTTGCGTTGAACGTTGTATTGTGGATCGTCGGCTTTCCCCTCCATTGAACTCTAGACAAGTCGACAGCTAGGGGAGCTACTATGCTACATCACAAATCGTCAAGACATGGCTAAAGGCACGTGTTTACTGGATTGCGTAACAAGCCCCTTGTTCATAGTATGTCTCCCATGGATTCGAACAATGAGCATAAAATAGTCAGCCCGAAATTTGTGGCAAATCGGAGCTCCACGGTTCAGAAACATTGGTTCTCGCCGATTCGAGTTCCCCAAACATGTAAACATAGCCCGGATCCAAGTTCAACAATGGATCTGGTAGGTTTCCACCGCCAAATAAGTCGAATTCGAAGTCGCCAACATCGAGCGCAGACAGATCCCCATCCTCCTCCGGGCACGTGCCACATTCGCTCCTCGTGGTGGCTAGATTGGCAGATCCAGTAGTATCCAAAAGTCCATGGGACCCATTGACGACCAGGTCTTCCTGGTAGGCGGCAGCCACGGAATTGGGGACGGGCTCAGGCAAGCCTGGTACTGGTGCAAGAGACGGAGCCGTTTCAGGCGAGGCAGGCGCTGCCCGGGACGCTTTTGGCCCTTCCGACTTCAAATAGCTGTCTAGAAGCGCCAGCTGGAGTTCCCGGGCGATTTGAATGACGCGCAGCTTCAACTCGTCTTCATTAGGGTCAAGGCGCCGTTGGACCTCCTGTTCGAGCCAGTTCCTGACCAGGGGTGGCAGGTCGCGGCGGAGGTAGGCTTTGTAATCCTCCATCTGGTCTTCCTTTTCCTTTACCACATCTTCGTCCTCGTAGACTAATAACGGGATTTTACATCTGATCAGTGACTGCGGGGGGGGGGGCATGGCCAGGCTGAGACCTACATTTCTTTTGACTCCTCACGGGTTCCTGGAAAAACAAACTCACATGGGCTTGGGGTCTCGTCATGGGGCAAGTCGGGAAACAGAATTTCCCTGTATGTCTTCACCCACTTTTGCGATTCGCTGACGGCCTCGGAGTCCTTTTTGCGAGACTTGAGTTTCTTCTCTTGGGATGGTGTGATGGTGTCGAGCAGAACACCGTTGTGCGGCTCGCACCATATCGCGGCTCTGGTGTGCGCATCCAGTTCGTCCTGGTCATTGAACCGCTCAAAACAACGGATGCAAACATTTTTGAGCCCGTGACGCCGATAAAGATGCTCTCTGTAGGCAAACAGGGACAGCCGTGAGAATTACATGTTTAGGTCAAGTTTCGGCAGTTAAAATCATGAAGGAACGGGCGAGCATGCCGTGGTCTGTACTTACTTGAGCCGGTGCATGGAGTCCCACCCTGGCCCGCAGCACGAGGAGCGCTTCTCCGACCGTTGCCTCTTATATCGTCGTGGACTGTGCTTGTAAAAAGGGCAAGCCAGCTTCTTGGCCAGAGGTCCCTCTACCTTTGGTCGCTTATCCTGGGCGTCGTGTTCGTCTTTGTCTCCGTCGTCGTCCCAGCCTCGTTTTGCTGGTCTGCGAGCGTTGCGACGGCCAATTCCTCCACTCCCCGAATTGCCCACCCCTGTACCCGTCTGCTGCGCTGACTGGTTGATACAGCTGCCCTCTGTGTTGGCAGGCCCAGGTCCCTCGTTTGAGGTCGTGACGCCGATCTCCCTGTTGAACCAGTTGGAGAAGAATCTCATCACTCTGTCAACAGTAGCGCGTTGAGGGTCGCTCATTTCTTCCGCATCATTCTGCCTCTCTTCATTCCCATGGACATCTTGATAAGTTTGATTTATGTCATGCTCGTTGTCAGAGTCATCGCTGGCAAGCTGAAGAATATGCGCGCACTCATGTGATGACGATACTATGGGTAGAGTTCCAGCATCTGCCGTTTGGTAGTCATCGTCTTCTTCGTAATCTGATAACTAAGTCAGCAAGTAGGCATATTGACTAAATGCTGAATCTTACCTAGCAATATGACCAGTAACATGGCCGAAGGAGAGGAAAACTGAAAAAAGAAGCATGTTGATTTTGTAAGAGAAGCCGGCGGCAGAAACTCACATGGGGACGGGTAATTTTCCCGGGGCACGTCAGGGAAGAGAATGCCATATATCTCCCACCACTGGCTAGCTTGGTCTGTCTCCCCAGTGCTACCCTGGTGGCGCCCGACAGGTTCGAGCCTTTCTTTTGTCGCCTGCGTGAAGCCCTCGCAGTGGTCTCTTGTCCTGAAGCGACATGGTTCACGAGCGACCATATGCGCATGGAGATCATCGGCAGAAGTGAAAGATTGACAGCAGCGATCGCAGCTGTGTGATATTCGATGGGACCGGTAGAGATGTGCTCTGGAGGCGTTCATAATAACATTAGTCTGCCGTGACTATCCCATGATCCGCTGACCGCGAAGTCTCCCAGCGGAGAAAATGGTCAGGCATACTTGAGTCTTTGGATATTAGGCCATCCGGGTGGTCCAGAACAAGGCAGCTGATAACGCTTGTGGTAATGGCAGGCGAACTTCAACTCCTTGTGTTTCTGAGAGGACTCCTGGCTAGGCTGTTTGAATGCTTTCTCTTCACGTTTGTCCTCGTCTTCGTCTTTATCACTAATATCATCTATCTCGCCTTCCCGGGCTAGTTTTGGTCTACCAATCCGTGTCGGGCTGGTGCCATTCGATTCTTCCTTTTTTCCTTCTGATGAACCTTTGGAAGAAGGGGTTCTGTGACCAGCCCCAGGAGAGACAGTGAAGCCGCCAAGTTGCGTTCTGATCCGGGCTGCAAGGTTCTCGGCGAAAACTGTGGCCATGGCTATGGTTGTAGAAAGAGGACCCTGTGTCTGGATCGAGAAGAAGAGGTCACGCCGTGCCTCAAACTTGAACGACGCGATAAAATAGGCTGTCAGCATGAAAAAAGAAAGACCCGTTCTGAAATTATGTCTGAAAATAGTTTGAGAGATCCCACCTCGTAAAATGCCATATTCTGACCTGGCTTATGTGACGAGAAACAGTCCGCCGTCGCGGGCACAAGGCCCGGCACGCATCGCGACATCGCCACCCCAGAATTCTTGCTCACTTCCCTGGCTGGCAGAATTGGGAGTTCCACTTCACATGGCTTCTGCTCATAGGCTTGGGTCTGACTGTACGAATCATGGGGGACCTGCGCGAGCTGCATATCCAAAGGGTATTTGAGTATATAAGACAAGCTGGGGTAGTATGACAGACAGTCTTGGAAGTATCCCGTTTCGCGTAAAAGAGTAAGAATGGAGAATGTCTTCGACCACAAAACAAGGTGTTTTATATTTCGTATCCCGGCTGTGCGGGCGACACCGTGGCATTCATTTCCTTGCGTAGGCAGCGAAAAGGGCGAAGGGCTACATAGTTATGCGCAAGTCGGCGCAAAACTGAGCACTACCTATTAGCTAAAATGTCCTTCTCTGCTTGATTGGGCTATCCCGCCTTGCGGGATCTGCAGAGACGCCTGACTTTGCTGGCATCTCTAAAAAGGAGAACCAATCAAGAACACATCTGGCTGGCTTGGCAGAATCACTGTTTGTGCGTATATGTGAGCCCATCCCAAGACTTCTTGGACGAGTCAAAGGTTTGTTTGTCTTGAGAACCACATGGTAAGTGGTAGACTTAGTAGGCCAGGTGAAATCGTCGTTGATGCAGACGACACACAGATAGATATTAGTTGCTGAGAACTTGTAAATCACTGAAAACTCACCCGCTCTGGCTTCTCTGGCTTCATTTATGAGCAGAGTATTCCGCGCAGGCTGAGCCCTGCTGTTGCAACCTCCATACATAAGGTAGGTACCTACCTAGGTAGGTTGGTACTCAATCTTGTTCTCCAGCGTTCGATTGCCCTTGGATCAACGAAAAAAAAAAGTCGGGTCACTTTGCAATGATTTCGCCTTTACTTAGTCGCAAAAGTCTGATTCTTCAGACGGAGAAAATACCAGGAGGTAAGGTCAGCCGCCTCGCGGCCAATATCCCCAGTCGGACAATTGCCGGAACAGCTTTTGATCGTGTCCTGCCATGCATAATTTAACTGAGCGAATGCTATAACGGCGTGAGATAAACCTGACTCCGCCCACGGGTAGTCCAAACACGCATGTCTTGGTTGAAATACGCAAACCTGTTAGAGTACACCTGTGCGTCCGGAGTGACCATAGCCTCAGCTCATAGCACTACATGTTTTGCAAAGTTTGTTTACTTGTTTGTCGTTGCTTACTACTGTATCAAACCGAAGGCGAACAGCCAACAAGGAACTGTCGCCAACGGTTACCTGGCTGGCCAGTCACCGCCATTATGCCGTCTACTTTGCCTGCTCTTCCTCCTTCAACCTCTGCCTCTCGTCCTCCTCGGGCGTCATGGTCTTGAGCTGCAGGGCGTGGATTCCACCCTCCTTGGCCATCTCGTCCTTGAGCAGCGAGTATATGGCCCGGTGGCGGGCGGGCTGGTTCTTGGAGCGGAACTGCTCCGACGTCACGACGAGCCTAAAGTGAGTCTCGCGCGACGTGCTGCCCTGCATGGCCTTGTGGTGGGCGTGCAGGTGGGAATCGTTGTGGATCTCGAGCCGGGACGGTTGGAAGGTCGCGCTAATCTGTACAACGAAAAAGAAGAAAAGAGAAAAAAAGAGGTAAGGGCGGGTTGTGCGTTTTCAAAAGTGTGATGGTGGTCCTCAACCCAAGTCGCATATGGTGTATGCGACTTGACTTGGGGACCTGGGGGGTGTTTTGCGGTTACCAACCTTGGTCCTGATCGCATCCTCCATGGGCGTGTTGGATGCCATGTTGGCGTATGGTCGTACAGCTCTGGGCAGGGTGAGGCACACACGGCGGAACATGTCAAGAATGTGCTTTGTATTGCTGATGCCTCTGTGCGCGCTTTGCTGGTTGCTGACCCTGTGCGCGCTGAACCTGGTTGATGGAGGGATAGAATGTCGTGAACGATTGTGTCGCCGTCTTTGTGATTGGATAAGTGGTACTAAGTTTTTGGTAAGGTAAGCAGGCAGGTATTGGAGGTACCTTTGGTAGTTGATTGGACTTATGGGTTGAAGGTTGAAGCAATCTGTATTGAATCAATTAATTCTCCAGTGCAAATCCTTAATTGAGGTACCAGGTACGATCCAAGGGATAAAAAAAAAAGTAATCAATGTCGTCTGTCGCGTGGTTGGCTGCAGCTCGGTAGATCGCCGGGCGCAAGCCTCAAATTCCCATTCCATTACAGTACCACCCCTCCACACTAAACCCTGCCGTCCTCCGCCAAGTACTGTACCAGAGAGTCAGGGGTCACAGCGCTCGTCTGCCGAGTTTAAACAAAAGTTAATTTTTTTTTTGAGTGCTTTGTTCCATTCAAATATTTCGTCCATTCACCTTATCAAGCATCTCTTAGCCTACGTAAGGTAACATCTGCAAAACATACATACACTACGTATGCTACAAACATTTATCTCTCTTTTACCCCAACTTGAGCTCCACTCGATAAAGAGAAAAAATCAACAGTGCATCAACAAATAATAATATTACGGGTCTTCCCCAACAAGTCTGCAGCACGGAGAACGACATCGGGAATCAACCAGCCCTGCTCTACGCTCCATCGACTGCATCTTGCTTCTGTCTGGTCCATTCATCCATGCTCGCTAGGTAATATTATTCCGAGTCTGGGGTGAAAAGCCCCATTCGTTCTTCTCCCCGCCCTACTGCGAGCGATACCCTCCTCCACATTTGTACAGTGACCCAAACCCCATTTTCCCTTTTTTATTTGTCCCTCCCCTCCCCTCCCCTTGCTTTAAATAAATGGCAGGGTAGAGCCGTCTTTCTTTTGTCATGTGGAACCTTGCGAGACTATGTCACCCTCCACCACCATCATCGCTCTTCTCCCGTTTTCTCCCTAGGCGACCACAGCCCACTGCAACTTTTACCCTAGCTGCCTACGCCAGGATGGCTTCCTCTACTACCCTCCCCAAGCTGCCCATCTTCGAGGCCATCAGAAAACACGACCCGGAATCTACCGCCGTTGTCCACTCCCTGTCCGGGAGGCCCTTTAGGTACGGAGGTCTGCTGGCCGATGTGGCGAGGGTCCGAGATCGGCTCTGTGAGGCTTCGGGCAAGCGTGAGCTGGATGGGGAGCGGGTTGCTTTTCTGGTAGAAAACAGCTACGACTATGTAGGTAAGCAAAAGCGATCCCATGAAAGGTCCTAACTAGGCATTTTTGTCAGTTTTCATATCACACGAAGTGCTTACCTGCTCCGTACAGTAACTCTCCTTGCCATATTGGCGGCAAAGTCCATTGCCGTACCTCTGGCACCAGCTTTCCCTCCTCCAGAGCTGCAATATATATTGGACCACAGCGAGGCCGCCCTGCTACTATCCTCGTCCAAGTTTGCGCAAAAAGCTCAGGATGTATTGGCCACTGGTTTGGCCTCCAAGCCGACTCTTTTGGAGTTATCCAAGTTCCAGGGTGACTCTGCTGCCCCCTCGGAACCAATCACATTGGATGGAGGTAGCCCTGGCAATGCTGGCATGATGTTGTACACTTCAGGCACCACGAATCGACCGGTTAGTTCTCTTCCCCTGTCACTAAACCTTTTGGAGAAACCTATAGGCCTAATCTGACCTCTCCCCCGTTCGCAGAAAGGTGTACTCTTGCCGCAGGATGTAATGACTGCGCAGGCGCGCTCACTGCTTCAAGCTTGGGAGTACTCTCCAAAGGATCACTTGCTGCACGTGTTGCCCCTGCACCACATCCACGGCACCATCAATGCCCTCTTTGCTCCCCTCATGGCCGGCAGCACCATCGAATTCCTCTTCCCGTTCAACGCCGACGCCGTGTGGCGCCGCCTAGCATCGCCCTTCATGGCCGACCCTGAAGCCTCCACCAACGGGTCCAACGGCAGCGCTGCGCCCAAAAAAGCCCCCGTGACCTTCTTCACCGTCGTCCCGACCGTCTACTCGCGCCTGCTCGCAACCCACAAGTCCCTACCGGCCGACGTGCTGACCGCGGCGCGCGAGGCCGTCTCGCCAAAGAACATGCGCCTCAGCATCTCCGGCTCGGCCGCCCTCCCCACCCCGGTGAAGCGGGCATGGAAGGAACTCTCGGGTGGCACCGTGCTGCTGGAGCGCTACGGCATGACCGAGGTGGGCATGGCGCTGTCATGCGGCCTGGCAGACGCCGACCGAGTTGACGGCAGCGTCGGCTGGCCGCTACCCTCGGTCGAGGCCCGGCTCGTCGACGTCGATTCCGGAGAAGTCATCAAGCCCGGCGAGGAGGTTGACGCCGAGGGCCGCGAGCGCGCCGGCGAGATCCAGCTCAGGGGCCCCACCATCTTTGCCGAGTACTGGCGCAACCCCGAGGCGACCGCCAAGGAGTTCGTCGAGGACGACACTGCCACCGCCAACGGCAACGGCCATGCGGCAAACGGCCACGGGCGTACGGCGTGGTTCAAGACGGGCGACGTGGCCGTGCGCCGACCCGTTCCCGCCGCGGGGCAGAACCCTGCCCCGGGCCAAGAGTGGACGCACCAGGGGCCCATGTACTTCATCCTGGGCCGCAAGAGCGCCGACATCATCAAGTCGGGCGGCGAGAAGGTGTCGGCGCTCGAGGTGGAGCGCGAGCTGCTGTCGCTGGACCAGGTGGCCGAGGCGGCCGTGTGCGCCGTGCCGTCGGGCAAGTGGGGGCAAAAGGTCGGCTGCGTCATCGTGCTGGATAAGGAGCACTGCGCCGACGGCAAGTGGTCGCCCATGGACATGCGCCGCGCCCTCAAGGGACGCCTCGTCAACTACAAGATCCCCCAGGTCATGCGCGTCGTCGAGCACATTCCCCGGAACGCCATGGGCAAGATCAACAAGAAGCAGCTGGTCGCCGCCGTCTTTCAAGAGGACTTTAGCGGTGACGAGATGTAAAGACTGGTGGCTGGCTTTCTGTCATTCTATCTGTCGATCTATGGATTGGGCTCATCCGCTTGTGATTCTTGCTTTTTGATACCCCTTGGAGGATCTTTGCAGTCATTTTGTCTTTGGTCTGCACTTCTTACATCTCCTGGGGAAACAGGAAACCCCCCTCAAAACAATCTCTTCTCCCATTTAGACATGCCTCTTTCAATGTCCCACGGAATTCTTGTAACTATTAGACCCACTAATATAGTATAGACAATCATTAGAGCAGTGGCAAAGCCATGACACAATTAGGTCATTTCAAAACATGGCAAGGCTGCGATCATCGTTTCACGTCTTGTTTTTTTTTTTTTTTTGCCTTAGTCTTCTAAAAACTTTTCTTTTGTTTTCCGAACGCCATAGCATCACCGCGCCGGGATTACGTCAGTTGCTGGGAAAAAACCGTCAGCCACCCCCAAGCTGATGGTACGGCTGAGAAACAACCCTGTTCTGGGCAGAAAGGCTGAAAGACAAAAGGCAAAAATGAGAGAGATAGGGAGTCATTGGCCTTTCCGTGCTGTCATCCTCGGGTTTCTCCCCCATGGGCTGTTCTCGTGCATGCAAAAAAGAGAACGACTGACGATCCATCAACCTGAAATCCATTAAAGTGAATAAAGCCAAACAATCATCCCCCCAAACTTCCGGGAGAAAACCCTCCCGGTGCAATGCACCCCTTGATATAGAGCATGTAATCATACGACATGTAATGTGCAAGGGGAGAAGCAGTGCATAAGGTAGGCAAAATTCATGTCATGTTGATCAGTGTGGTAGAGCGATTATGCGTAACGAACCACAAGAATGGTGTTGAGGTATATGCAGAGGATGTAAAAAGACGTCCCGTTGAACTTTGTCGCATGTTGGCCTCTGGCCAGCAAAGATACAGCAGCGAGCCCGTCGCATATTTCGCTCGCTCCCCTCATACTGCCGTTTAGACTGTGAACTTGGCCTTGGCACGGGTGCTGCCGCTGTGTGCAGACTCGGTGTGACCCGAGAACTCAAGAACCTCGTTGGCTGGGAGCCTCAGGACATCCTTGAAGCGCTTGCCAATATCCATGAGAATTGCCCTGCCCTTCTCAGGCGAGCGACCCTTGCCTCCAGCAACGTCACCATCACCACGGTTGGGGATGGACTTGCCGGTGGTGCGAGTCCACACACCAACACGGTAGAAAGCCTTGCGCACGTTGACGACGACGCCCATGACCTCACCATCGTCCTCCGACTCCAGAGTCTCGCCGATCGCGGCCAGCATGGTGTGCAGCCAGATATCGTCGATGGGAATGTTGCGCTTCTCCTTGAAGCTGTAGGACCACTTGCCACCGTGCTTGTTTTGGGGGTCCTCCCATTCTGGTCGCACGCCCTCCTTGAAAAGATGGTAGTCCGACTTCAACGCCAGCTCCGAGACGGGGGCAATGTTGTTCTGTCAGGGGTTCGTGTGTCAGTAAACCGAGGTGCAACAAACACCCTCTGTGGGGTGCTGGGTGTCAAGTCCTTGTCGTTGTTCCCTTTTCCTCCCACATTCCCGAAAAAAATACAACCATCCACTCACATAGATGCCCCAGAACTCCTCTACTGAGTTAAATGTGATAACTTCCTTAAGAAGCTCAGCCCAGTTGTCGCCCTGCAGAGTAAACACATCAGCAAAGTTAGAAAGGGCGACATTTCTTCATCAAAGGACGCGGGCTACAGAGGCGCAACTAACCTTGCCAGTTGGTGGCTTGGTGAACCAAAGGGTCCATTTGTGCATCAAGGGGTGCTTGACGTTGAAGTTGTTGCTGTCGTGAAAGACTGTGACCTCCTTGTCGCCGGATGAAGTAGGCGCGTTCTCTCCATCGGGAGAGATGGGAATCGTCGAGAGATCGACTTGGGTAGACATGTTCGTCGTTAAAGATTGTGTACGCGTGTGTCGCGGGGCGGTCGGTGATTGCGGCAGAAGGGTCTGCGCAGGTGTGAAGAAAGACAGATGTCCGGTGGTCTCGTCGTCGCTGTCGTCTGGTCGCTAAAAGAGAGGGGAGTTCAAATTTGCCAAACCCGAAAAGAGGCTAGCAGAGAAGTTTGTCGTTGCGTGAGAAGGAAAGGTATGGTGCGGGTGAGCCTATTTGTGTGCCAGCCAAAAAAGCTTCTTGTCGTCAATGTCCTCTTTTTTTTTCAACGAGCAGTGGTCGGTGGTCGGGGAAGGCAGGCGCAAGATGAATTATCGCACTGGTGGGGCAATCGATACCCCCAAAGAGAACGAATGCCAAAGCAACAATAACGACAGGGCAGGCACAGGGTGCAGGTGCCAGGATCCAAGTCCTAAAAAGAATGATCAAAGTGCGCTTGCAGGGTTGCGACTGTAGATGTGGCAAGGCAGCTTTGTGATTTGCAGAAGATTCAATTAATTTCTGCCCTTTTTGTTTGTTTCGTGATTTTTTTTTTTTTTTTTTTTTTTTTTTTTTTTTTTTTACAACTTGGAAAGATCGCGAAGGGAAACAATTGCAAGGAAGTTGTGTAGGTGCGAATGGAAGTCGACCCTAGCAAGTCTACCTAGGTACCTACTGTACCTAGTTCTAGAACATAAAACCATGTGTCATGCCAACTCGGTAGGTACCTTAGCCAGCTAAGTGTCTGCTCTTGCTGTGCGACTTTACCCGAAGCACCGCACCACTCTCTAGACACAACAACAATAACCCACGGAACCTATAGACTCAATTAATACCTATCACCTACTCTCCTTCATATCAACAATGAATAACATAGAAAATTATGTGTGCTCTATTAGAGCGTAGCACTTTGAAATGGTGGGCTGATTAAGTCGCTACCGCGCGTCAGGCACCTCGGGTACCTTATCTAGGGTACGGAACAATTAGCTAGCCGCTGCTTGCGGCACCCCACGATTATGTTGGGAATCTTTAACACCCGAACTGAGACCTGTCTCACAATGTCTCCTCATCGTCCCTGATATTTGATAAGCTCAAAGCCGTGGCCTCTCTAGTGAGACATCGGACGGACATGAGTGCACAGTGGGGGGCTTGTAAGCCTGCGACCATGAATCAGCCAAACGCGTCAATGGGGACGGACACTCATTCTCTCTTTGTTCCAAACACAGGCTGATCAACCGGATTCTTCAGTCACACATGTTTTGGCCGCCTTCGTCAGTCCTTTGTTAGTGTAAAGACTGACGAGATAATGTCTTTGAAAAATCAAAATCCGAATTCGGCTGCGAATCGGAGTCGAGTCGAATAGAAGAAGCGCATTGTTCCCCGATTCCGGTTCCGGTATTTGGACCTACTTTCCTTCCCTTACCCCGGCCATACCATACGCACGATATATTCATAGTTGAGTATTCTTCTCAAGCGATGTCTTCGAAGAACAAAGAAGAGATGCCGCAAACACACTTGTCATTGGTAGCCCCAAAGGAATTGGTCTCGAGGGCAAATTCCATAAGATGCAGGACCGGCCTGAATGAAATCTTGAAGGGGGGAAAGCTGTTGTTGCTCGCGATGCTTTAAAGCCTTTTCTAAAGACATAGTTCAAATACCGACTTGCAACATTCTGCTCAACTTCCGATTGCCACTGGCTACATCACTTAATCATGCGGAAAGGAGGCAATCCGTTTACTTTGAACGCCAACGGCGAAGTGGCGAAAGTGTTTCTTAATACCGATGACAGGAAGTTTGCTAAAATTCGGCTGGACGAGCTCATACAGGTGCGAGATGAGGAGTATGGTATCAAGCAGCCTCTGAGCACTCCACAGACCAAGGGGTCCGTCCCCTTTCGACCCAGGGCACTGAGCGATCTCAAGAGCAGCCCAACACACCTCTTGTTTGCTCGGCTCCATGAGGAGTGGGAACTTAGCGATGCGTGGTACAGTTCTACCTTCATGCATTTGTTCACTACCATCAAGTACTTCTCACAGAGATACTTTGGAACGAACATGTTCCTCGAGGGTTTCTCTCCTTGGAAAGAAGGCAAATTCTCGCCAATTTTTCTCGACTTTGTTCACCAAGTGGCCTGCCCGGATCCCATAGCCACCTGGGACTCTCTTTTAATGGAGTCAAGCCAAAAGAGCAGCCTTGTATGCGGCGTTTTCACTAAGGCCTTACTGGACACTGTCTTCACTAGCCTCTTGTTTGGGGCGTCTGACGAGCAAATGACGCTCCTCAGAACTCACGACGAGACAACGCTCGACCTTGATGGTTCGTTAGCCTTACTCTTAACCCCTACTCCGCATCATATATGTCCTACGGCGATACTGACGGATTACTACTCAGGCTACAAGCGCACCGCGCGAAGGGGTGCCATAGTTCGGGACTTTCTCGGAGACGACATCACGACGCCGAGGTTCTGGGTCGACGTTGGTCAACTTTCTACCGAGATTACTGAGATGTTCTTGCCGTTGATCAACTTGCAAGGTCAAGCAGCCCCTCACGATGATTGGCCAGAACTTACAGAGATTCATCAACAAATCTTCCACATCGTGTCGATCGCCGCCTACTTGTCCATCATCATCCGCCGTTCCGAGACTATCATCGACTATTTCATGGCGCCTCTGGGAAGCCAGTGGGGACCGACGCATGTGGAAGAAAACATCGGCATATATCACAACTCACGAGTTGCCGTGGTAGCGCAGGATGACCTTGATGAAGAAAGGGCCAAGGTGGCCAAGAGTTTGGCCGAGGCACGAGCCAAAACGCTGTCAACGGGGTTGCCTTCACTCTACCGAGGTATCATGGGCGGTAACAAGGTTGTCGAATACCGCCGGCCAATTCGCACCGCCAAAGTCGGAATTGCCATGTTTCCACGCATCAAGCGGCACAGGACGCTGTGCGACCCGGAGCGATGGGACAAGTGGACAGCTGAGCACGAGTCCTTGGTATTCAGGGGCCGGGTCACCTACTACTACGGCAGGGAACATGACCCCCTGGGCTTGGATCAGAAGCCTACGCTTGCCGAGTACCGAATGACCAAGTGGGAGAAGCTTTGGGCAAACCACTACTCCCCGCGACACTGGCTACTGCTTCTGACACTTTTCCTGCTTGTGCTGCATCTTTGGCAGCCTTGGATCTTCCAAAACTTGACAGCGGCCTTGTATGCGCTTGCTTTTCTAGTGTTTGTCACTGTGAAGAGAGTCTGTGAGGCATCTATTCAGATAGTAGCAGGCCTTATTGGAGATAGAGCGCAGCCCACTCCACCCGGCACTGAGAGCGAATATGTGCAGACTTGATCTCTTGTTATCTTGTCTATTCATTTCCACCATTTTCAATATATTTTTTTGGCTTTTTTCTTCGATGGTTGGGTATGTTTCAATTTCTTAGGTTATCTTGTTTCTTTTGTTTGGTTACCTATAGAGTTCTCCCTCTGAAGTTTTCTCTAATCTGTTCCAATGTGGCTACATTTCTTTCATTATCAATCGATCACTGTCTAATTAGTGATAATTAGAGATAGTATGCTGTCATACCCCATTTCGCCAAAGCAAGATATCCCCCTCAAGGTGGCTGTTTATCCACAAGCAGTGGCAAATAGCTCTGGTTTCTGGCACGATCAAATATACCGGTACCTACTCGGATGCATATGTGTTCCTACCCATGGTATGCATAGGGTTCCAAAAGAGGCCATGACAACTTGGTTCTTGAGCACAAGCACGTGAGGAGGAAAGCAATGACAAGGCCTCTCAGCTGCGTAGAAAAGAAACCACTTACCCAGTAGCCTCAAGCATAAACCGCCACGCTGCGTAGCCAGCTGTGTTGGGTGGCATCCAATTCTTGATCACTGGGGCCAGCAGGACCAGATACTCCGTAGATGGCTTCACTTGGTCCCCTCTCGGCATCCAAATAACCATTCGGATCGAGAAGAATGTTTGTGGCTATCCCGTGTTTTTCTTCTCGCATTCTCCTTTTTTTCCTTCTGGACCTCTTGGACGACAACATTTTGTAATATGGTACTCTAGATAAATCGAGTGGCAAGACTCGAAACCTTTCCGGGATGGTTCTACCGTACAGAACACTTGACCTAAGTGGCGTTTTTTTTTTTTTGGAAAAAAAAAACCAAAAAAAAACTATGATATATATCATCCGCAGCCATGCGTGCCGGTACTTATGTAAGTCGTAGATTATGTTGCGCAGACTCGCTGCCTTATAACCCGTTGTGAGAGAAGTTGCGCCGATGAAGCGCGGAGGGCGGCCCCACTTGACGACCCCGATGCGAACCCCGCTAAAATTTTGATTTTCGCAGGGTTTCGCAGGTTTGGCGGCTGGCTGGGTTATCGATCGGAGAAAAAAAAGGGAACAAAAAAAAGAAAATCATCCCTCAAGATTTGTCACTACATTTGCGAAATCGCCAAATCGTTGCCCCTCGCGAGGGGTCGATAATGATATCAAAACCGTGATTCAATTTCTGACGATTTCGTAGGCGGTGGAAGTCCTGCATCCTAGAAATCTTACACCGCAAACGCGAGCGGTCGAAGATGGACGCGCAGGCACTACTTAAATCACAAGGCTGGCGCGGCCACGGCCACACGCTGCACCCGACCGACGACTCGACAGGTCTTGCCAAGCCCCTGCTCCTCTCGCGCAAGGACAACACGCTCGGGATCGGCAAGAAGGAGCACTGCACGAGCGACCAGTGGTGGCTCAACGCCTTCGACCAGCAGCTTCAGGGTCTGGACACGACGAGCCAGAAGGGCGCCATCGTGCAGACGGTCAGCCGCGGCGCGCTGAACGCAATCGAGACGCGCGGCGCGGCCTCGAGGTATACGGGGGCGTACGGTCTGTACGCTTCCTTCGTCAGGGGTGGACTGTTGGAGGGCACGATATCTTCGTCGACGACCAGCTCGGGCGATTCGACGCCGGCGCCACCCGATGGAGAGACGCGCCTAGAGAGCAAGAGCGAGCGCAAGGCGCGGAGGGCACTGAGGCGGCGCGAAAAGGCGGAGAAGAAGGCCCGCGGTGGGTTGGATGTTGATGCGATTCTTGCGGCGAGGAAGAAGAAAAAGACAGATCGCAAAGCACTCGAGACAAAGGAAGAAAAGAAAGCAAGACGTGACGCAAAAAGGAAACGAAAAGAGGAACGCCGGAGAGGCACGGCAGGCTGAAGCACCAAAACCGATACGGAATTCTCATCACATCAATCTCTCGCCGGCCACGCGGAGGATGCCTTGTTCGCGGTCAGCATGCGACAAGTTATGGCAACCACACAAGGCCATAAAAATTAATTCGGACAATTAATTGTCAGAATCTAGGGATTGGGAACTGGTCGCTGTTGAAGTGGGATCTAAGGCTGTTTGGGTATCTCTCCTGGCTTGTTCGACAGCAGCCACGGACGTCTATCCCAAAAGTCGTCTTTGATGATGTCGAGATGCTCGACTGTGACCCTGGCTTTGGCACGCTTCTTTTTCTCATTTTCGGCTTGGGTCTTGGACTTGACCACCGGTTCGACCAGAGCCTCAACCTTTTGCGCCACACCTTGGCCGTCTTGGGGCTCTTCGAGTATGTACTATTCAGGGTTCCAGTTAGCATATGAAACCTGTAAATAAGCACAGCCAGATACATGTTAGCTCACATCTCTGAAAACTACGCTTCCCTTCTTATATATATCCAGCTCATTGTTGTAGTTGATGCCGAACTTCGAGAACAGAATTTCGTTCTTGTCAGCAGCAAAGGTACCCTGAATCACCTTATTAGTCATGGCTGGTCTGGTAGATCATATCATCGATGGCCCAACTTACTGCAAGGGTTCTTTCTGCAGTGTGGGCATCCAGGTTGCCCTGTTGAATCAGTGCCCAATACGTGGTATTGTAAAGGTTGTTGATGTGGCAGTCGACTTGGCGCCAACTCATATAGTCCCTCAGGTTCTGGACACTCGGGAAACACACAGCCCTACCATCGAAGCTAGGGAGCGGAGGGGATAGAGGGCTGTCCGGAAAGTAAGTGTTCCAGTGGTAGATGTAGTAGGCCGAGAAGGTCGACACAATTGTGGACACCAGTTTGCTGCCCTGATCCTTAGCTTCATGTGAACGAACGACGGGGATGCGCTGCAGAATTTGAGAACTTACCCTGACCTTCGATCAAACAAACTACAGTGCTTGTGGAATACAAAGCTGTACTCGTCGCTGACCCCATATGCAATGGTGATCTCTGGCAGCTCTGTGACGACAGACTTTGCCGAGGCGTTCATGAGGTCAAGCGCCCGTTTGTCATTAGGCTTTTTGAAGCTATACTTGTTGGCGAATCTGGGTGGCTTTGTTAGTGGCTGCTCGGCACACAAATAGTAAATAGCACATGTTCAAAATCTACATGAATGAACCTACTTTGTGAAGCCCCTTCCATCTATCCTGACAACAATCCATGTGTTTGGCAGTAGATTGTCGGGTTGCTCAAACGCCTTCACGTACTCAAATCTAGCGGGGGTTGACTGATTAGCCTGGGATTTTTAGGGATGCTACATACAAAGAAAGGCTTTGGGTGTTGTGCTAGCTCTGGATTTAATTGTATGCTCACTTGGAATTAGCCATATTGGTGGCACTTGAATGCAGCTGCAGAACTAGACTAGGAGACCTTCGCCGCAAGCTAAGATCTTGTCAATTAAATCGCCTTCCAGTATCTATCTTGGCATTTACCTCTTGGGCTGTCACTTGAAAAAAGACTTGAAGGGTAGAGACACGCGGGGAAGCTTCTGTCTGTGACGTGCGGGCCACTGCACTGGCAATTCAGTCCGAACAGGGATCTTAAGTGCCCCACCTCAGCTCCAAATTCCAAAGACGCGGTCACTTGGAGTTTCCCTTCAAACGCGACTGGACCCCCGCCAACTACATACCTCGACCAACAATGGCCTAAACAGCCAAAATTGATGCCAAATCGTCTGGCAAGCGTCGACCTCCGAGATATCAGAGCAGACGGCAGTTAATCACGATGAATCTGCTGCTATCCGATGATTATCTGCTTCAAGATTATCCCGAAAACATCACCAATACCATCAGGTCCGGTCACGCGACATGTCTGCGCTTCAACCGCAAAGGTGACTACCTCGCCTCGGGGCGAGTGGATGGTGCCGTTGTGGTGTGGGATCTTGATACCATGGGTGTTGCGCGCAAGCTCAGAGGTCATTCTAAGAGCGTGACATCACTGAGCTGGTCGACCTGCGGCAGGTATCTACTTTCTGCGTGCCAGGGTTGGAAGGCAATCATCTGGGATCTTAGAAATGGGGCGCGGCATCGCGAGGTGCGCTTCAGGGCGCCCGTATACATTGCAGAGTTCAATCCCCGCAACCCGTAAGTTTAGATCCTTGGAGCTCTGTTGCACAAGGTTCAGCCGGGTCAGGCTAACCAGGACCAGTCTGCAGTTTGTGGCCTCAATCTTTGAGGATCAACCCGTGGTTGTCGACGCTACGAATCCAATAGACGTCAAGCATATTCTACCGTGCAAACCGAAGCGGCCGGCTACCGACGACAGTGCCCTCAAAGATAAATGGGCCAAGGAGGATGCCAAACAGATGACAACGGTGGCTATATATGATTCCGCGGGCGATTACATCCTCGCCGGCACGAGCAAAGGCTGGCTCAACATTATCGATGCGAAAACCCATGAGGTCATCTTCTCCAAGAAGACATGTGCGCTTGTCATAACGACGATGCGGCTTACACATAACGGCAAAATTCTTTTGCTCAACTCGCAAGACAGAATAATACGGACATTTCACATGCCAAACCTGGCTGCAGAGGATTTTGACCCGGACACTATACAGTTGGTGGACGAGCATAAGTTTCAAGATGTGGTCAACAGGTTGCAGTGGAACCATGTGACATTCAGTGCGACAGGAGAGTACGTCGCTGCATCAACCTACAACAACCATGAACTTTACATTTGGGAGCGTAACCATGGCAGTTTAGTTCGCATGCTAGAGGGGACAAAAGAGGAACAAGGTACCATTGAGTGGCACCCACATCGTGCAATGCTGGCTGCGTGCGGACTTGAGACTGGTAGGATCAATATCTGGTCTGTCACGAGTCCTCAGCGGTGGTCTGCCCTTGCGCCCGACTTTGTTGAAGTTGAGGAGAACGTGCAATACGTGGAACGAGAAGACGAATTCGATATACTTGAACAGGAGGAGATCGCCAAGAGAAGGTTGGACCTCGAGGATGACGACGTCGAGGTCTTGGCCATGCACGCGAATGACGGCTACACTGGCGATGACACTACGTTTCAGGTCCCGATTCTATACAATCTGGGCGAGTCGGACAGCGAGGAGGAGTTCGTCGCAGTGTCCACGGGCACGATGCGCCGCAGAAGCCCTGGTGACGGCGAGGGTGACGGTTCTGTAGATAATCGGGCGACAGCCAAAAAGGCAACAACAGGGAAAGGCAGATCGAGGAAGAAAGGTTGATACTTGATATGCACGTGGAGTTTGGTCTCCCCACCATATGTCGTAATACAGCTGTCGGTTTAGTCATGATGCACGTAGGGCACGAACATGGTCCAGAAAAGGGGGCAATTTTTTACCAACAGAAAAGAGAAGGTTTCAGCTAAAATGCTATGGGACGAGGAATGTTAGCGAAAAGAAACACGTGCTTCACATGGTAAATAACAAACAAAGTTTTAAATTGAAAAATCAAATTTGGTTCCCGCAGTGAACCCTCGCGCGCAGAGTTCGGCCGCGCCCTACAAGACACATTGGCTTGCATGTCTGTTTTCGGGCGCGACGGGATCCAAGCCCAGCAATTTAGCAATTTAGGATACGCGACGGTACATGAAATTTCCCATGGTTTGCTTACAAACAATAGTGTATGACACGTACCTCGTGCGTAGCGCAGGCGAAAAGCAGTGAAGGGCCCCACCGCCAAGCGTTCTGCCCCATCTCAAAGAAAGGAGTGGCGCATTGTCCCAACTGGGTCTAGCGTTAGTCAGTCATCGAGGATTGGGGAATGGAAAAGAGACGTGAGCTTTTCTGGCTCGCCTTTCACGTCGCCCTAGCCCCCAACCCATTTTTTTCCGCATCGACGAACACGCCGCCCGCGTCGCACAACGGGCATCGCAACAGAAGAAAAGTCGTCGTCAAGAGAGCGACTGATTGATACAACAGCATTCATCGATTTTTTTCACGCGCGCCGGGCGATCAACGCGACGCAGAGGCGGCGATACCCCCATCGACTCGCTCCTCCGGGGAGCCTCCGTTCACGACGGAAGGCCTTCGAGTACATCGCACCAAAGCGAGCATCGCGCGACTGTTTTCCATCGATCAAGACTTGGCCGGCTCCATCATTCAAGCATTCGGATTTGGCGCGTTTTGCTTTTAACTAATAATCTGCATTTCGCTCTTTTGACATCTCGCTCACTTCTGGGGTTGACCGCGACTTGAAAAAAAAAACACGTAAAACACACCAAAAAAAATTCACGTCGACACCGATCGCGACGGTTCCATCTCTTTTCATCTCACAACTTCCAAGTCCGTCATCCTCGGCTACTCGCCGAGACCTTCTTCATTATGGCGAACCTCATTTTTGCGCCGTCGTCGGCGCCACTCAAGACGATCGAGGAGATCCAGTTCGGTGTTCTTGCGCCCGAGGAGATCAAGAACATGAGTGTGGTACACGTACAATACCCCGATACCATGGACGAGACCCGAACAAAGCCACGAGAAGGCGGTCTCAACGATCCTCTTCTTGGTACGACAGATCGACAGTACAAGTGCAAGACATGTAATAACGACATGAACAATTGTCCTGGTCATTTCGGTCACATCGAACTCGCAAAACCCGTTTATCATCCTGGATTCATCAACAAGACGAAAAAGATCTTAGAAATGGTTTGCCATCAGTGCAGCAAACTGTTGTGTGATGAGGTTAGCGCGACCGTGGGATTCTGTGGCTTGCTGTCGCGGGTGCCTTGACGATCATGCTAACTCCTGTTCTAGAACAACGATGAGCAATTTGCACAAGCCCTTCGGTTACGAGACCCGAAAGCGCGATTCGCCATGGTTTGGAAAGCTTGCAAGGGCAAGAAGGTTTGCGAGATTGAGACTGGCGGCAAAGACGAAAAGGATAGCATCGACACCGCAACTGGCATAGAAAAGGTCCCCCACGGTGGCTGTGGAAGTACACATCCCGACATCCGGAAAAAGGCATTGCAGCTCTACGCCAAGGTTGAGGAAGCCCGTGAGGAGGGAATGAAGAAGGAGGTCAAGGACAAGCTCATCACACCCGAGCAGGCTCACCACATTCTCAAGCATATTCCCGAAGACGACCTGTGGAAGATGGGCCTGAACAAGGACTATGCCAGACCCGAATGGCTGATCGTCACGGTTCTGCCAGTGCCACCCCCTCCCGTCAGGCCCAGTATCTCGGTCGATGGTACATCGCAGGGAATGCGTAGCGAGGATGATTTGACGTACAAGCTTGGCGACATTATTCGCGCAAACGGCAATGTGAAGCAGGCCCATGCTGAGGGAGCCCCGAACCACATTTGCACCGAGTTTGAGGAGCTGCTTCAATACCATGTCGCCACATACATGGACAACGATATCGCATCAATCCCTCGATCGTTGCAGAAGAGTGGTCGTCCGATTAAATCAATCCGCGCTCGTCTCAAGGGTAAAGAAGGTCGTCTGCGAGGCAACTTGATGGGTAAGCGTGTGGACTTCTCCGCACGTACAGTCATCACGGGTGACGCCAACATCTCTCTCCATGAGGTCGGTGTTCCCAGGAGTATCGCTCGTACTTTGACCTACCCCGAGACTGTCACACCGCACAACATCGATCGTCTTCACCAGTACGTCGTCAATGGCCCGAATGAGCACCCCGGTGCCAAGTACATTGTCAGGACGGACGGTACGCGAATTGATCTCCGACACGTGAAGAACCGTGGCTCGACCCAGCTCGAGTATGGCCAGAAAGTTGAGCGTCATCTCTTGACGGGAGACTATATCATCTTCAACCGCCAGCCTTCACTGCACAAGGAGTCCATGATGGGTCATCAAGTGCGAGTAATGCCCTACTCAACTTTCCGCCTTAACCTTTCGGTCACGTCACCCTACAACGCCGATTTCGATGGTGATGAGATGAATTTGCACGTCCCACAGACGGAGGAGACTCGCGCAGAGGTCAAGGAGCTGTGCATGGTGCCACTGAACATTGTGTCGCCTCAGCGAAACAGTCCCCTCATGGGTATCGTCCAAGACACCTTGGCTGGTACTTACAAGCTATGTCGTCGTGACGTTTTCCTCACAAAGGAAGCAGTCATGGACATTATGCTCTGGGTCCCTGATTGGGATGGCATTATTCCACAGCCTGCTATTCTCCGCCCCAGGCCACGATGGACCGGCAAGCAGATTATCAGCATGGTCATCCCCGACTTTGTGACCACTCACCAGGGTGGTGATTGGAACCCGTTGAACGATGACGCCCTCCTGATCCAATCCGGCGAGCTCATGTTTGGACTTTTGACCAAGAAGAATGTCGGTGCTGCTTCTGGAGGTATCATTCACATCTGCTACAACGAGCAAGGCCCGGCAAGAGCCATGGCTTTCCTGAATGGATGCCAAAGGGTTGTCAACTACTGGCTGCTCCACAACGGTCACAGTATCGGTATCGGTGATACGATTCCTGACCCTGTTACCATTGAGAAGATTCAAGCTCATATCAATGAGCAAAAGGCCGAAGTCGCTGAGCTTACTGATCTTGCTACCACCAACAGACTGGAGGCTCTTCCTGGTATGAACATCAGAGAGACTTTCGAAAGTAAAGTCTCCAAGGCGCTCAACACGGCCCGTGAAAAGGCCGGTACCACGACGGAGAAGAGTTTGAAGGATATCAACAACGCCGTTACTATGTCGCGGTCAGGATCCAAGGGTTCGTCGATCAACATTTCTCAGATGACTGCACTGGTCGGTCAACAAATTGTTGAAGGCAAGCGTATTCCGTTCGGCTTCAAGTATCGGACGCTGCCGCACTTCACCAAGGATGACTTTTCACCCGAGGCTCGAGGTTTTGTAGAGAACTCATACCTTCGTGGCCTGACTCCTTCAGAGTTCTTCTTCCACGCTATGGCTGGTCGAGAGGGTCTCATCGATACAGCCGTCAAGACTGCCGAAACAGGTTACATTCAACGACGTCTTGTTAAAGCGCTCGAAGATGTTGCTGCTAAATACGATGGAACTGTTCGCAATTCCCTGGGTGACATCATCCAGTTTATCTACGGAGAGGATGGTCTCGATGGTATGGCTATCGAAAAGCAGAAGATGGACCACCTCAACATTTCAAATGGCAAGTTCGATGGCATGTACAAGCTGGATCTCATGACCGCAACTCGTCCTCGTGAGCTCAATGCTCTGGAGTACGGTAACGAAATCTTTGGCGATCCTGCTGTACAGCAGCTGCTTGACGAGGAATACGACGCCATCAAGGCAGACCGTCAGCTCATCCGCGAGATCAACTACAAGAAGAAGGATGACAACGATATGCAGCTGCCTCTCAACGTGGCGCGTGTCATTGAGAACGCCAAGAAGCTTTTTAAGATTGACGACGCTCAGCGCAGTGACCTTAAGCCGCAGGATGTCATTCCTGTTGTCAAGGGCTTCCTGGAGCGCATGGTCGTTGTCCCGGGAGATGACCCCATCTCCAAGGAGGCCAACTACAACTCATCCATCCTGTTCAAGGCGCAGCTTCGCTCTCGCCTTGCCTTCAAGCGCTTAGCTGTCCGCGAGCGACTGAACCGCATCGCCTTTGACCACGTCATTGGTGAGATGGAGAGCAGGTGGCAACGGTCTTTTGTCAGCCCCGGCGAGATGGTTGGTGTTTTGGCCGCACAGTCCATTGGCGAGCCTGCCACGCAGATGACATTGAACACGTTCCACTTTACTGGTATTTCATCTAAGAACGTCACGTTGGGTGTGCCGCGTCTGAAGGAAATTCTCAACGTTTCGGCCGAAATCAAGACGCCTGGCATGGTGGTACGTCTCGACCCCAAGATGTACCCTGATTTCAAGCAGGAGAACGCCAAGACGCTTCGTAGTTTGGTAGAACATACCAACCTCCGTTCCGTGACCGCCATGACCGAGATTTACTACGACCCGGAGATCCAGACCACCACAATCGACGAAGATGCCGATATGCTCGAAGGACACTACCTCATTCCGGAGGAGCATCAGGACGAGCCCTCCAACCAGTCGCGCTGGCTCTTGCGTCTGACTCTGGATCGTCAAAAGATGCTTGACAAGAACTTACACATTGAAGACGTAGCTGCCAGCATCAAGGGCGCGTATGCAAGTGACCTGGTTGTTGTGCACAGCGACAACAACGCCGACGAGCAGGTCATTCGTATGCGTCACGTCATCAAAGGTGACGAGGAAGACAAGGATGGAAGGAATATCGAATCCGACCAGATTCTCAAGCGCCTAGAGGAGCATATGCTTGACGGCCTGACTCTCAGAGGTATCAAGGGTATTGAGCGAGCCTTTTTGAACAAAGACACGAGGCTGGTTGTCAAACCGGATGGATCTCTGCTCAACAGCAAGGACGCGCCCGAGTGCGAGGAATGGTATCTGGATACACAGGGAACGTCGCTGCGCCAGGTTTTGTGCGTTGATGGTGTCGACAGCGTAAGAACGCTCACCAACGACCTATACCAGATCGTCGACCTTCTCGGTATTGAGGCAGCACGAACTGCGCTGCTGGGCGAGTTGACCCAGGTTCTGGCTTTCGACGGTTCTTATGTCAACCATCGCCATCTTGCGCTGTTAGTCGATGTCATGACGTACCGTGGCAGCATAGCAGCTGTCACGCGTCACGGTATCAACCGTGCAGACACGGGAGCGTTGATGCGTTGTTCGTTCGAGGAGACTGTGGAGATTCTGCTTGAGGCAGCTGCCATTGGTGAACTTGATGACTGTCGCGGTATTTCAGAGAACGTTATGCTCGGTCAGCTGGCACCCATGGGCACAGGTGCGTTCGAGGTTCTGCTCGACCCCAAGATGCTCGAGACGGTCGTTTCCAACAACGCGCGCATGGGTTTGATGCCTGGCCTGACGGTCAAGGGAAGCTCTGCTGAGGGTGCTGCGACACCTTACGATACGGGCTCACCGATGGGCGACTCTGGCTACAACCTGGGCATGGCTTCTCCCACCATGGGTAACTTCTCGCCTATTATGAGCGGAGGTTCTGATACTCCGACAGGCTTCGCAACCGAGTATGGTGGTGGTAGTTTGGGCAGCATGAACCCTTACGGATCTGGCACCAGCCCCAGGCCAACCAGCCCCTTCAGCACCTCGCCCACTTCACCATTCAGTGCTGGATACGGCAGCTATTCGCCAACTTCGCCGATGGCCGGGTATTCTCCCACCTCGCCCATGATGGACGGCGGTCGCTACGGTGCTTCGTCTCCTTCGTTCAGCCCGTCATCGCCCTCGTTCCAGCCGACATCTCCCATCATGCGTCACGGTGCGGGCGACTCGATGGGCTACAGCCCGACCTCTCCGACTTATCAACCTGGCTCGCCGACTGGTGGCGACAATCACTACTCCCCAACCTCGCCCGCTCAGTTCGGCGCCTCACCCACATCGCCTCTGTACTCACCTGCCAGCCCTAGCTTCTCCCCAGGAGGTGCCACATCACCCATGTACTATGTTGGCTCGCCACAGCACGCGTCACCTACCTCACCAAACGCACACTACTCTCCCACAAGTCCGTCATTCCAGAGGTCGCCCGCACAGGCATCGCCTACGAGCCCAGGGCCCTACTCGCCAACGGTAAGTCTAGGAAATGATGGATTCTAGATCTGATGATACATGATGTACTGACACTGCTCTCCTTTCAGTCTCCGTCGTTCTCGCCTAGATCTCCTGGGAGGAACAACCGCAGTGGAGGCCAAGACTCATAGTATGTTCGGCCATGCGCTTGTCTGGCAATCTTGCTTTACATTTGACAGCAGTACGCTAACGCCACGTAAATCCAGCTCACCGACTTCTCCAAGCCATGATTAGACGTAGTTGCAACCCTCCATTTCATCTTTAACCTCTGTTGAATAATGTATAAGAATTGTTGGGTTTCATGGGTGTTGAAACCCAAACCCAAAAGAATGTCTTCTTTTTTTTTCCCTTACACTTTATCTCTTTTCGAGAGCCAATCCCAATTTTGATTATATACTCTGCCGTCCATGGACCCATTCTCGGCTGGTCATTAGACAGTGGGCGGATGCCCCAGCTCTTGTTTCCAAAGACTACCTTCGTCTTTTTTTCCGACTTTGAACTAGGAGGCGATAGCGAGATTTCCGAAAAGGGGTGGTTTGAGGATAAAACAGGTTCACACCAAAGTACTACTTGAGGAAAGACGGACAAGATACGCGCGCAAAGGATGCAGTGAAAACGAAACGAGAAAGAAAAGAAAAAAAAAAGATCAAAAAAAAAATTGAAATTTTCCAAATCAACCAAAGGTTGCCGCGCAGCCCATGGTTTATTTTAATGTTGGGGGTGAAGGTCTTTTAGAGAGGAGAAAGCGGAATATGGAGGGGGAACGGGAAAAAAGCTAGATGCGAGCATTGCATGGGGGTTTTTGTTTCTTGTTTTTTTTTTATTGAAGTGTCTGATCAACATTTGATATCTTGAGTGTCTTCTTTGCTTTTACTTTTTCTCCCTCCACTCTTCCCGTCTCTTTTTTTTGTTCCTTTTGTTCCTCTTTCTTGTGTCTCGGGCAGGGGCAAAAAGATTGATGAGTTGGCAGGTGGCCAGGTATGCCTGATTTTTATATTGGGGGGAGGCTTTTTCTTCTTTTTGGTTTTTGATAGCTGGTCGAGATTGCCGTGTGAAAGCTTGACAAATAAAAAGAAACAAAACAAAAATATAGATTGATTCCTATCAACATATGATCCGTGGTACAATGTTGCGCTTTTTTTTTTTTTTTTTCAAAGTGAAACAAGTGAGCATATGAACATGAGTGAAGCTTGCTGCCTGCCTCCGTAGGAAAAGAAACACTAAGATGATGGGTTAGGTACCTTGAACTTACGTCAAGTATCTGAGGTACAACGGGAGCTATCATGTTCCCGGTCTCCCGTTCGATTTGGGATAGTATACGCCAAGATCACTAGGTCTCTGTCGGGCTTTCCCCAAGCAAACAGACTGGAACAAGTCCCCCAAGTTGTTCAATGATCAGATCAGGCAAGTTTATCGGCCCCTCCACCATTTCCAAACCCTCGACGGGACCGACAAGACAAGGTTTCGAAGATCATCAACGTCTTTGCTTTTGCCCCATTGCGTATTTCCGGGTTGCACAAGTACTCGCATCACACTAGTTCTTGATAACCCCCCATCATTTAACAAAACCATTGAAACCCCACTATCTACCTCCAAGATACATCTACTGCCATGTCTGTAGCATTTGCGAAAAAATAGACCATCAGGTCACACCGGTGCCCCGTCGTCACAGCGACGATCTCAACAAGTTTTCGAGTTGGTGTGTCTGTGTGTGTGTGTGAGTGTGTGTAGTTGTGTAGTTGTGTACGCATGTGTGTGTGGTGGTGCTTGCGCGGGGGCAGCAACCCCGATCACGACACCATGACTATATCTCGGCGTCGTTGCCGGTTGTGCCCCTGGTCATGAGCAGGTAGAAAGGGAGAGGTGGGAAAAAAGGTAAAGTGTAGAGGAGGGGGGGCACTCGCGCAGGTGTCGCGAATCATGAGGAAGCTCCCGAATGTGGACGCCCGGGGTAAAGGGGGGCAGCTAGCTATTCGAGCTGCTTTGTTCCTTGGAATTTGAATCCCTCGGGAGGGGGCGTGTGACGTTTTTTCCCTCTCGCCTTTACCATAGCTATCCAGAGCTCGGTAGCTGTCCGTTCATAGTGGTAATGATAATTTCAAGAAAAGAAAAACATAGTTGTGGGCCATCATATGCAACTTGTGACAAGCCATGCAGCTCATCACAGCTCGGGTATTCGGAGTGAAGGGTGGCCACATATCAGCTGGTGAGAAGAGGATAGATACAAAAAGACAGAGAAAAATCAATCAAGAGTTCAACGCTTGTTAGGTGCTCGGAGAGTGACGGTCCGCGCGGCTGCGCCTAAGATGAGGACGGAACACCGGGCCAACGAGAAAAAAAGAAAAGAAAAGAAGACCAGCCTCGGTATAGGAGACGCAGCAGATGTGTATGCAAGGTGGTGGATTGATAGATGGTAACGAAGAGGGGAAACTGATGAGATGGTGTACCGATGATAGACACTAGCTTTTGGTAATTTGTCAGTCATGCAGGTGGTGGGTTCAGTCAGGCCAGTGACGATGTCACCTGGCTGGCTATGAACTTTTCGAACCTTGCTTGTGTAGTAGTCTCCCGAGACTACGGATCCGAAGACATCGCACATCTCTCACAAATTTAACATTTGTCTTATTAGGAAGGTGGTATAGGAAATATCGAGTATGGGGGGAAGGGGACGAAAAGAAAGGGGGGAATGAAATGGGTGTAGATCTAAGATGCGGAGGGACAAACGGGACGAGAAGATCACACCAAGACCTATTTACCCGCAGGAAACAAGTAGTCACACTTCAGAGTGGGAAGTATGAATACAGCCCAAAGTAACATTGGGCATCAGAGCTTTTTTCCCTCGTAGCCATACTGGGGTCTAGATTTCGTGGTTTTGATGTGTTGCTCGGGGGTATGGAACTCAAGAGTGCAGAAGCTCGGCAAGGCACACCCTTGCTGGTTCTCAAAGGTCAAGACAGCTTGTGTGCTAGACCCTTTTGGGGGATGAATTCGATGTCATGTTAGTCTACAGGCAATACAAATGCATTTGCGCAGCAGGGATGGTGGGAAAACATTGAGCTAATCTTTGTTGGGAAAGGCGTCGTTAGGCATAGTAGGTGGCAGTCCAAGCGATATCAAGAAGTACCTGGGCAGGTGATGCAGGTACATCGACAAGCCGTCTCAACAAGTAGAGCGGAACTTTTGACCGCCTCGAATTCCACATATTCCAAGGAAGTAGAGTCAGTCATCCGCGTTGACCGAGGCCCAGCAAGGACGTTACTAATGGAGAGCCAGTTGTGACCCAAGAGGCAGAGACTCCGAACTTGTTCATCCAAGGAAATCCATTCGCAGCTCCACAGCGCGGTAGACTGTTCCATTCATGTTGCTTTGCTGCCCCTTGTTGGGCGCCTCTACGCGGCTAAGCGATGTAAGTCGTCCAGTACCTCACCTCCCATTGGCCTTGACGTATAACCGGGGACTTGATATACCAAGACGCCAACACGAAAAGGGACATTCAACTTGGGTCGTGACAAGCTAGCGCGTCGTGATTTCCTACCTTTTGTGGTAGTTCTCCTGGCATCAATAATCAAGGTCGATCTGCACACCTCATCTCCATCGCCCGTGATTGACTGATGCTGCCGTCTTCTCATTTCGGAGGCGTCGGAGGCGCTTAGAAAATGCAAAGCCCGTCACACTGGCCTGGGCGGTTAATATGCAGCCTGACCTGCAGCCCTAGTTCGAGCAATGGCGGAGAGCTTGTTTGGTTGGAACGACTTAATAACTCATAAGGCAGTAGCCGCGACTTTGTCCAATCAGACGACTTTGCCCACCTCCTCCACAGCCTGCCAACCAAGCAACATTGGATGACAAGGATGCAGCGCGGCTCCAAACGGTCGGGCGAGTCTTTGGAGGGGGACCCGCCCAATAGAACCCTGCGACCAATCTTTTGGCCCAGTCTTGCTGCTGCCCTCATCCGTCATCAAAATTCCTGATGGCAACTTCCAATAGGAAATCTCGAACGGGAAGACTGGCCGTTCGGCAACTATGCAATCATATGCTGCGCGCAAAAAGACCGTCATATCAGTAGTGGATTAGACTGGGCCAATGTTATCCCTTTTCGACCATAGACTGTATAGGGAGGTAGTCAGTCTTTTTTGGTCCTTGTGCGACCATCCCATTGGTCGTTATCTGGGACCACTCTCATTGCTGAAAACGTACCTATGTACGTGCCAGCGTGCAACCTCGTCTTACAAAGGACGAGTCGGAGTTATACTTCCTATGTGGAGAAAAGCCAAGAGAGCCAGAAACAACAACAAAGTTGATTTGACCGAGAAAAAGATCAAACGGCAAGTGTACCCGTTACAACTAACAGATCGCTTATGTCGCTTATGTCGCTTGGGCCGCTTGCGTCGCCTGGCCAAGCGCAGATGCTTCATTCTTCCAACAGTTATTGGCGTACTCTCCAAGAGCTTTCGGTCTCTGGTCATCTCAAGTGACACTATCCTCACATAGCAGCGTTACATGGGGCCTTGGTGCTGCCACAAAGATGCATCGAGCAAACGTAAGATGAGCACGGAGCACGGAGAAAGGGAGCGTGCCTCATCTTGGTATACGCCGGAACCCAAAACATGCTTGTCTTCCCGACACGGCACGCGTGTCCAACATGAGCGCACCATGAACTGCAGATACTGGTCCATCCCATCCCCCGCATTGCTTGTGATGTGCGTTGCCTGCACGTCGACTCAGAGCTGGACGCGAATATAGTCCTTAGCCGGCTGGCTAGGTGCACACCCCATATTATCTCGTGCTTGACAGTGATTTGCGAGGTCGGACAGAACGTGAATAATTGCAGCTGACGAGGACAAGAATGTGACCAAGGTAGTATTGACCCACCCTGCATTGGAAAAAGAACGCATGCTTGCGTGCATAGTCACCATCGATAATGGTCTTGCTCGGTGGCCGTAAGAGCAAACAAAGATCAAAGTCATAATATGAAGGCTGGTCAAGCCGGTTGGCTGTATGCATGGCATTGGTCATGTTTGTCGGTTTTTTTGTTTGCTTGGTGCTGTTTCGTGAGCCGTTCGTGAGCGGGCACATACATACCCTACCCCCAAGTAACACCGCTATGTAGGCGAAACTGCCATTGGGGCACACAAGACTTTCACGGCAGTTGCCAACGTGCCACCAGCCAGAAGGGATGGATTGCATATGATGTGCCGGGACGGATCGATAAGAATATGCTAGAGTGTGTTTGTTTCAAGACCGGGCTGTTTGTTGCGCGTGAGCTTTGTGAAGGTGTACTGTATGCGTGCCTGACTGAGTGTGTGGGTGGGTGCATCGGTACGGTCCTTTCCCCAGCAATCATTGTACTTCCTACCAAGGGACCACTGGTTGAGGGGTTGCCAGCTACCTTTCAGGTACCTTACCCAGACGGGATTTTGAAGCCACCCTTCCAGAGAGGTACCTACCTACTTTGTTGGTTGATCACCAGAGAGAGCACAATGCCTCTTTTTTTTTTTTTTTTTTTGGCAGACGTAATTGTCTTTCCAAATGGAGATGGCCGCTGGAAGGGAGGTACAAAGACGCCATGAGCTGACGAGTGATAGGGCAAAACACAAAGCACCTGCCGACCCTTCCAACCCTTCTTTGGTACCTGTGTCGTCCTTGCAGTATCCAGCTTCGAGTCCTACCTCAAGCCCAAGTCGCAGGTTGATTGAAGCAGAGTTGCAATCATCGTGGAAACGTTCCTGGGCCTGCATCCGAACGCGCGTCGGACTGCATATTGTTCCAGGCAACTTTTCATGGGTACCTATGCAAGAAGGTTACCCCCTTTTTTCTGCCTCTCGGGGTTTCCGCAAGGAAGACGTAGAAAAAAAAAAGAGAGAGAAGAGAAAGGGAAGGAGTGGGGAAAGTGCAGGTGTGAGTCGATAGCTCTAGAGACTAGAGTCACGACACACTGATGCAAAGGTTGGTCGTTGGCAGCAATAAAAATGCAAAACCAAGATTTCCCGAACCCAGTGCACAGTAATTAATACCTTGCCTTATAGAACGAAATGTACTTGTTCTGGTTCAACCGTTGCCGTACAACTAGCAAATGGTGGCTTTTGATTCGTTGCTCGCGGTGCCTTAGCTGCCTGGGTACCTACCTAGGTAGGGTTGTACTGTACGTACTGTACTACCAGCCCAGTAGGAAACTGCGAGGGAAGCCAGAGGGAGAGAAAGGAAGAATGCCTGGTCTCGATTTCTGGCCCCCCTGCCCACAGCCCCCCCCCCCCCCCCCCCCGATGCGAAAGGAAAAAAGCGGGACCAGGAAAGCCCACACAAACGGCGGCGTCTCCATCTCTCTCGATTGAGCCTGCCAAGATGGTTATGGAGCTCTGCTCACATGATGTGGGAGATATGCATGTGGGATCCGCACGATCAAACAGGGCCTTTGGGCAGAAAGGAGCTGAGAGGTAATTTCCACAAGGGCATTACGTAGGTAAAGCGCCTTGTTAAGCGCGTTCCCGTGAACAAAGGGAAGCGAGGAGTCAGAAATAAAAAAACCAGAAAAATGCAATATAGGCCAAGGGAGATCGTCAAACAAATTCGGTGAGATATTGTAAGGGTGTGCAACACAACAGACAGACAGACCGAGCAAGGTGTGGTTTTCTCCAAAAACCCAAAAGTGAAGGAGGGAAAATCAAAATGGAAAAAATGGAAAAAATGGAAAAAGAATCACCAGGTACCTTCCTTATCCGCAAGGTACTCTCTACTCTACGGATACGGTACAATGGGTGACAATGAGGTCACCGACCCCGGCTGGATCTGAACAGGGGGTTGCCATGTGTCCTTACAGTGCTAAGCTAACAGTGTACGGGAACTAAAGAAGAAACACAAGTATTACCGTCAGCACCTACATTCTCTACCTCCATCATACTGTAGCTACCTGCCTACCTAGTAAGCAAGCAAAAAAAAAAATAATAATAATAATAATAATAATAAAAAAATGTCCCACACAAAACGTTCCACCCCGAAGCACACTGCACAAGCCCGTCTTAATCGAACAAGATCCGTCCTTTGAGCGCATCCCATCCCATCTAGTCTGGATTAGTCTTGGTAGCTATCCTGCAGGGCTTTTCAAGACGGCTAATTGTTCGCTATCAGCTCCGTGCACTCCTCGGGAAGGACCCGCGCAACCTGGGTAGGTAGGTACCTGGACAACCTAGCCTGGGTAGAGACTAGACGACAGCGGGCGGGCATGCGGGCAGGTTCCCGTTGTTCCTGTGCCATCCGAACTAACTTACCTTTTCCTTCCCCCCCTTGCATCTTTCTTGGTTTTCCAACGAAGTACATGGGCATCAATCAACGTACGAATTAGTAGCGTGTCAAAGTAGCCTAGCTTGCCTAGGTACACTCCCCACCCTATCTCTCTGAAAGTCTCGATCAGACACATCCTTCGCAGCAGATCTCTGGACAAATGCCGCAGTGCATTGTTTTTTTTTTTTTTTTTTCTTTTCTCCAAAATTTTGCACAAGTGTGTACAGTGAATTGTGTAACTCTGAAATAACATTCGCTGTCGACTTGCTGTCTAGTAATATTTACAAAGAAAGAAATTGCTGCAGGAAAAAAGGCCTATGCTAGTATAGACAACGAAAAACAAAAATTCCCGAGTAGCTTGCGCTCAAGTACAGACAGAAAAAAAAAAGAGAAAGCACCAAAATGAGAAAGTATTCAGAGCAGATATATAACTTCTAGAAATCATGAAAAGGGAGTGTGATGGCTGAACATAAAAACGTTCATAGTCGGAGCTGGGGGAATATCAGAAAGTACCAGGAGAGCGAAGAACGGCCTGGTGACGTAGTGGATGGGATGTCTTGCGACGCCTTGCGGAAAAAAAATAGTCTAAATTGCGCACATTGGAGGCCGTTGGTTGAGTGGATGTTGAGAGAGTCGATAAGTCCAATGAACATGATTGCTCGCGTGTTTCTTTTTTGGTGTAGTTGGCAGTGTCGTGAGAGGAATCATGTTGAGGCCGTGTTCTGTAAGAATTCAGTGAGCCCAAGCCAGAATGACATGCCACTATTTGATATAAAGGCTGATAACTCACATTGGCAAGGCTAGATAGACTTAGCGCCTGCTCCTTCTACTTGATCTGCTTGAATATGATGCAGGGCAGTCGGGCTGCATGCAGTACCCATCGCGCTCCTCGCAGCCCATTTCGGTAGGGCTATGAGTGCTCGCGGTACAGTCACGACTACTACTGGCGTCGACATAGTGACCGCAGCGTGTGTAGTAGAGGGTCCAGACGACGCAGCGGCACTGTGACCTGCTGTAGTGCGAAGGCATGACGCAGTATGGGTGGTGTGACGTGCCCGGTGATGAGTCTATGGCTGTCGGCAAGGACTGCTGAGTAGATTCGCAGAAGAAGCTTTGTTGTTGCTCTTGTAAAAGGACCTTGCTCTCTTGTATAAAGCGGCTATGGTTGATCAGTGAGCTGATGGTGTCGTGCACAGAACTTTTGCCGGTGCTTGGGAGGGAACGGCAGCAGTAGATATAGTCCGCGTTGTACATATGTTCTGGAGGTGCACTTCGGCCCTTGGAGGGTGGTCTTTGTCGTATGAAGAGTTTTGGCTGTGGCCGTCTTCTGGCCTCTATGAGAAGCCCGGTGCGGCGGCGCAAGGCTAATGACTGCTCCCCGGTATGTAGTTGGTTCTTTGATGGCCGGTTTTGCGGCTTGATTTGGGCAGTGTTAATTCCAGACGGGCAGGCATATTAGGACGGGTGTATTGAAAGGGAGTCATTTGTGTTATCATGGGGTGTATGAAGAGCAGGGCCGGTCTCTTTGGCAGCCCTATAACATGCTGTTGGAGCAACGCCGAGATTTGTATGTGTTGCTGAATCTGGGAGGGGCATTTGGACCACAAAAATTCAGGCAGGCAGAGAGACAGACAGAAAGAATCAGACAGTGATTGACTGACTGAGTGGCCAGCCAGGTGAACGAATGGGCTCGTAGCACAACGTTCAACGTTGGACCGTAGGTGCGGGTGTGTAGACCGGCCCATGGGAGTGCAGTGGGTCAAAAGAAAGTCATTGGGGGCCTTTCCCATGCAGGCCTCTCTGCGTCCACACCCGGGCCACCTTTTGTGGCCGCGCAAGGGCAAAGTATGCCTCGGGAACTGATCTGTCTGTATACAAGAGCAATGTCGAGCGATCCGGCGATTACCGGCCGTGGGGGGAAATAACAAGGAGAGTAAAGAGGTGCAGATGTAATTTAACCATTTGTACCTGGCTTTACGGCACAACAACCAAGCATTTGGGATCGCAAGATGTCAGAACCAACTTGATCTGACATGTCAGGCACAGGCTAGTAGTGGGCAGCGAACATAAGTATTAAAATTAAACGAAAAAGAGGTAAAAGGAACAAAACATGAAAACAAGGGACTTGTAGCCAAGACGACGTCAACTCGAGGCTAATTGGGTGGATTGCGAAAGGAAAAAAACTGGGGTGTGGTTAGACGGTTAGAAGTCTTTGGTTGCAACATGCAGCACGGGAGTCGATTCCTGTCAGACTAGACTATGGTATACCACTTTGGTTTAAACTGTGGGAATGAAGCACTATGAAAAAAAGAAAGAGAAAGCGGAGAAGGGGAAAAAATTAAGAGTGGGAAGGACAAAAAAGGCAAAAAAAAAAAAAAAAAAAAAAACGCGCGAGCCCTGGCTGTCTGTTAGCTCGGCAAGTTCTCGGTGCCCGTACCGGTACTTGGGTGCCTGAGTAGGTACCTACTGATCTTGATTCCTCAGTACACGCACGCGAACATTGACTGGACCAACCAGCATGAGAACAAGAGCACACAGGTTGTCTGTATATGTGTGCTGTGAATTATGCCGTTTCTTAGGTTGGTTGGTGTCGCGAACAGCCTTTTGAGGTGTGGTGATGATTATCGACACCCAACTTCACCGAGGGACAACAACGGCTGTCGAGTACCGACACTGACAGCTAAGATAATGCGCATTTGGCTGCGGCTCTGTAGTGACATCTCTTATGTCGCGATTACGCACAGTCTTTTTTTTTTTTTTTTTTTTTTGCCCTTTCAAAATTTGCCCCCTCGTCTCATCGGGAAGAACCATGACGAAAGGGGAGCTCCGACATGGTTTTCTCCACGTTGCCGTTCATTTCAACCGTATCTCAACGTGTGTAGGTAGTATATATAGGTTCCGGCCGTGATCCGATTAGTGGTACATCACCAGAAAATCCTTGTAGATTTGGCGAGACCTCCACATCGTTGAGGGATCAGGGTTGAAAGTTGCCTATCACATCAGGACAAGCTAGACCTGATCAGTGTCGAGCAAGCCTTTTCCCCGCAGGCTGGACGAAAGAAAAAAAAATACATTGCCAAGGATATTGCACCCTGGGAAGCCGAAATTAGTTGCGAGATGCTATAGTGTTCGGTCCGAGTCGAGAACAAAGACCTGATCCCGAACTTGAGCCTCTAATGGCAAACTCGACAAAAGCCTGTGGACACCGAGAGTGCCACCTCGGTGTGAATCCGTGAGACTAGGTGAACGGTTTGTTTTGAGAGGCATTGAGGCTCAAGACAACAGTCCAAAAAGGTTTCGCCTGTGGTGGGCCAGGTTTGACCCTTGCAACATGCCCCGGTCGCACTCGTCGCTTGGTCTTGAGGTGATTGAGATAAAATCTGCAGTGCTAATATCATAAAATCAAAGGCTCCATCTATAGTATATCTCCACGAGTATGATACTTTGGGAGAAGAGGAGAGCTCAAATAACGAGGCGGTTTGTTTACCTGCCAACAAGCAACGTCAAAATCCACGGCCGAGCTTTGTGATGTCGGACAAACAAAAAGTTTGAAGGGCAAGCCACTTAAAGCTACCGATAAATAAAGGCACAGTTTGGCTTAAGCTTGTGATATGCATCGTTCCTGTGTCTCCGGCGCGCAAGGACGTGGGCCAAGTTCGATCCAGTCGGGCTAAGTAGGTAGGCGTTGTGCTAGGTATAGTGACACCGGCTTCTCGGGGAGTACAAAGCCACTGTGTGGCACCGTGACGGACTTTACCTTTACGCTCGGCCCGTCTAGAGAAGCAGGAACACAAGATCCCACATGATTTTTTTTTTCGCATTGCCCAGCGCATCGAAGAGAAAAGACAAATTTGTAAACTACCTGGAGCCATATCTGAAAGCAGTTAGTGGGGAATCAATGCCTAATCTTCCTGGGGCCAGACAGGGGTCAAGTGGGATTGTATGTTGAGCCGATCTTGTGTGCTCGCTTACCTGGTTGTGGATGGTTATCCAGACAAGCCAGAGCAGGTGCCGCTCGCAAGTTGACTCCAGATTTAGTTGGGAAATGGAATCCCCAATCCAGTGCCCTACCTCACCTGCCTACCTATGAAATAACCTACCTAGGTACCTACCTAGGTAGGTAGGTATGTACCTAGTACAAGAGGCAGGTAAGGTAGGGCAGTGGAGGCTCCTAACAGGCTCGTTGCAACGGAGGATTCCATGTGCGTTACTACAAGAGCAGATTGCAACAGTATTCCTATTCGGTACACTCCACCATCCACTCCAGCTCATCGTGAGAGTTTTATTGAACGTCTTTCCTTTTCTTTTCCTAGGCACCTATCAAGGCGGGGACCAACCCGAAATATGGGTCTTGCCTACTTGGTCCATAGCTCTAGTGGATACTCTGTGGAGAACCTTGGAATGTCTGTTTTAGAAAGTGCCTTCCCCCACAACTGTTTATGTGAGCGCACAAAGTGTACAGACATGCTGTAGATAATAATACAAAGTATGTCAGCCCGTTACTATACTACGCACAAGAAGCCCGAAAGTAAAATTGCGTTTTTTTTTTTTTTCTCAGCTGCAAAGCTTCATAACACCGCTCTGAGAAGTTATTCTGCATTTCATACCATGAGCCAAGAAAGGTACCTGCCTTAGATAGTTACCTAGGTAGGTTGGTACTTACTGGAGGTATTTTGCTCGTGAACAGGTAGATGGCTGTGGGTGTGGGTGGGTACCTTCCCTAGCTGCCAAAGTACAACCTTGCTGCATTAGCTGCCGCATTTTACACTACTACAGCCTCAATCATGAACAAGCACCGCCAACGACCAGCCTTGCTTGCCCCGGTGCCGCACATCGCCTCGTCAATTCCAGCCACTTATGATCCAACTCCAAGCGCCGAAGCGCCATCACGAACCGAAACCCTCACCAACAAAAACCACCTAGCCAGTTCGAGTGGCCCGCACCACACAACGACAAGCGCAACCATCGGCTAAAGAAATCCTCCCGTCTCCCGATTGAAGATGTATTACTGCGACGAGCAAACTGGAAGTGGTGTTCGCTAAATGGCTCACTTTCCACCATCACTCGGTTAATGATGCAATGTGCCTGCTGGGTCTGCTGCTCGCTTGCAGATTGCACCGTTCAGTTGACCTACATTCATTCACCTTACATGCCACCCATGGGAGGGATGGATGTCATGTCAGTCCATTCATACATGGAAAGATAGGGTCAGGCCAGGCAAGCAAACCATCTGCATGCAACATTGTTGTTTCCGAGCCATGTCTTCAATCTGGTCACAGTTTTCTTTTGGTCTTGGCTCTTTGTTGCTTCCGTCGTTAACTTGGGTTTCCCCTCGCCGCATCATTGCATCTGCAAAGTGGCGGCGGTTTTGTCAGGCTGCATGGCGGCATCTGGATCTGAATCCCTTTTTGGCCCCCTTATTTTAGGTGTTTGTCTTCCTGCGGCACTCTGCCATTGCCATCATATCGCTTATCCAGCCAACAAACCACAGGCTTGAAACCAAGCACTAAGCGACATATTCAATGACCACTGGCAGATTCTGCCTTCGTATCGACTGGTCTCCCTTTCAGGTCTTTCCCGAAAGTTCGACGCAACGCAGCCTTCCTCATGCGACCGGATTGTAGGCCCAACCAGAGATCGGTCGGGGTGTTGCTCAAGAACACCTCAGTGCCAAGACGTGACGTGAATCTATCAACACCCCCACATCTCCTCAGCCACACATCACAGCATGAGGTCTCAAAAGACGGCCGCATCTGTCTTGGCTACTACTTCCTAACAACTACACTATACTGACTTCTAACATAAATGTGACATTCACCGTAAGTTTGCCTGGTGGTATCCGGCCAAGAATGAACTCCACTCAAAATATACCAGTCCCAATGTGTGACTATATCCATCTCCTTGCTTAAAGGCCTAGCATGCACCACAAAACCTGCCGCAGTTGACAAAGATATAACAGTCTTCCACTTAACTCCACTCGCGCAAGGCAGCTATCCGCAGTAAACTAGGAAACCAGCGCGCAGGCTATCTGCGCAACCAACATACGTTGACTCGTCATGACATGGCGAAGTGAGGTGAATACTCAGTCTTGCTGAGCCTTGTCATCTGGTGAGTTGCGGCGTAGTCGGAATATCAACCTGTGGATATAAGAACACTAACACCCTTGATCCTAGATATGCGGCTTACTATCACGGCGCACCTCGCTGCTATTAGGGACGTCCCGTGCCGGCCCGCCTCTATGGTTGCGAATATAGGGAGTTGACTCATATATCTAGTCGCAGCATCACTCGGCAGCAGACATCATGTGCTTGATGGCCTAGCTGCTGCCTGCAATATTGGACCATGCGGCCATGGGAACCGCATTTACTGTCAGTTAGATGAACCTCTAGCCAGACTTAACCTTGGTCACTCAAGCTGTGGGATCTTGATCAATGGGGTTGCAGTGGGTATATTCGATTGGGATGTTGAGCCGTGTCTCGCTCCACATACACACTTACGCTCTTACTCGTGGCCTCCAACTGCGTCCGGAAATTGGCTTAGATTGGGAAACAAGACACGCCGCCTGGATCCCAGTCTACAGGAAGCTCAACGATACGGAGGACCCAGACAACCTTGCAAAGGAACCGAACCAGCCCTGACTTTGCTGGTGCTTGCATCTTGGAGTTGGAAAATGTTTATTTACAAGCCCAAGGCATATCTGCGAGCTAAGTAAACAGAGACCACGACGAGCTGGTATTATACACGGCGAAGCTTGTGGGCTATCCAGGTCATAAAAATCACCCCCATAGGTTCCTTGCTGACCCCATACCTTCCACGCTAGCTCTATGTCACACCTGAACTCGTAGCGATGGATCGCTGCCCTTACTTTTACTTTGTCAACAGTGGTAACTCGGGAGCCTGCATACAACCCACGGCTGAGGCCCTGGATGAAGACTAGAGAGAGAGAGAGAGAGAGAGAGTCACTTACTCAGACGTAAGCAAGACTCTGCGAAAGCCAAATAGATTATACAAGAGTTTGATTGGCTTCAATACGGGTTTGTCTTTATGTGTTTCGGGGTCATCAGCTGGCACAGATGACCGATCTCAAACAACAAAACAGCCACGAGCCAGAACTTCAAGGGAGACGTCGCTACTGCGACCGACGTAAACGTGAGTCTCGTCCTCTGAACATGCAAGTTAGACTGTACACCAAGCTGCCAGTGGGCTTTTTTTCTGTGATGTGCTAAATAACAGTCTAAAAAGTCTCTCGGTCTTATAAAGCCCTGATCGAGAGTTTATTATATCGAGTATGCGGTTCAGGGTCTAGACTCGGCGGACAACGCAGACGCCAATGCATGGCTGTTACGCCGCAGGCCCATGTTCGCCATCTCGGCCAAGCTAGGCGCATTAAAATGTCCTCTAGGACCCTACATACCTGGCGTTGAGAAAAGTAGCGGATTTACTCAACCGGCGTCCCGGTGGTACGAGGTCGCCAGTTAGATAAGATGCAAAATGTAAGGGCCCTAATTTCTAATCGTAGATACGGTAGATCCGAGCGGCGATGAGATGAAGAAAGGCGGCTCGGCTCGTTCGGACATGATGCCCTAGCCTACCAGGCAAGACATCAGCTGACCGGGTGTCTTGGTTGGATGATTTGAAAGATCCAACGACAAGATGCTTTTCTTTTTGTAGTAATCAAGTTATTGACATAGCTCCATTTGGAGGGGAGGTAGAGTAACAAATCCGGCGGACTTGATCGGATGATTGGTGATTGAACTAGTCGTCACACAGCCGATGTATCCGTAGGTAAACAGCGATGTCAAGAATAGTGGCTTACGGCCGGGCGTTGCCGCTCCGGGCCATCGGACTTGGCAAGTATGAGGTTGACTTTTATTTTATTTTTCTTTTCTCTTCCACGCAGTCGTATGGCTTATCTTGGCAGAATTACGTATTTTCAGACAAGGCAACAACCTAGGAATCTTACGTAGCGGTAGGTACCTCTTAGTGTTGCCTTATCTGCGAGCTTACAAGTCTGGAATGCGAGTTAATTACGTTGGGCAACCCGTTGGACGTATTTGATCACTTACTAATACAACGTCGTCTTGACTGGGTAAAACTATGGCAGGTACGTACCTAGGTACCTAGGTAGGTTACTAATGTGGGGAAAAGAGACAGGGCAGGTCGGGGATGGTAGGCTATGCGAGACAGGTTCCTCAGTAGTGCGACGTGCCTGCCTGTCATTATGCCGAGATGCGAAACCACGTGACGGCCGGTAATCTCTTAATCTGATCGAGCTTGTTGCATTTCCGCCGACTGCCAAGACCTAAGCATGGTGTTCAAGGCGTCAAAGGCTGCGTTAGCTGGCGAGTAGTTCAATCAATGCCAAGAGGCTTTTTTTACTACAACTGACACAACGAGGCTAAGAGAGACAACCGTGCATTTTTTTATACCAGCACCCAACATACCAAATCTGCATTATTTGTTCAGTCGAGATCCAAGAAGTAATCGTCTTCGCTACCCCTCAGGATACCCCCTTCCCCACACAACAAAGAGGACCTCGGCAAGTTGGGCATGTTTTCAACTCGGAATGGGGTAGATCAGGTCCGTCCGCCCGTCAAGCTCAAACAAAACAAAAACAGTTTTTGTTTTTATCTACTTGACATTCTGCTCTTATCGCGACTAGCTACCGTCCGGGAGCATACCACGTAATTGAAGAGGAGTACCTAGCTTGCTTCACTTGGCAAGACAGTGTACATGAATCTTTAACTTTCAGTCTGTCCACACAGAATAATACATAGTAACAAACAAACAAGCAAAAACGGTCCTAATCCAACACCTAAAAAAAGCAAGCCAGCAATTAGGGAAGAGGCTTTTCTTGACGCTGTCTCTTTTTTGACACAGCCCCCGCCAATGACATCCCCACGTGGGCGAAGCCATTTGCTTTGCCGGGGGGGATTTTGTTTTTTTTTTTCTGGTTTTTGACCCATCCCTCAAACTGTCGATGCGTTTTGATGGCGTTTTGCAACTGGTGGTTCTTTGTGGTGTACCTTACTACAGTAGGTAGCGGATCGTCCTCTTTTTTTTTTTTTTTTTTTTTTTCTCAGCAAAGATCCCCATTCCTGTTTTCTGTGCCCGACGCGCGTTTTAGTAATGTGAGTAATGTGGGTGGGTATTCGCTACAGCCATTTCCGCAGCGGAGAACCCTTGAGGAAATGTCTCTTTTTGTGCCTAGTCTGCTAGCTTCATGCGCGTGTTTGCGCCTCCACTGGTTACGCTTGAACTTGAACAGGGTTTCGGCATCCAGAATAAACGGCACGATTGACAGTGGGCTATCTTCTTTTGCGTAGTGCTAGGCTCTAGCTGCTTGCTTCTTTTATTCGACAAGGTTTCCGTCTGTCCCCCGGCAGGGGAAAGCGGATTCTTTGCTTGTGGCATGTGATGTTTGGATAAAATTGCCCGTCCAGGGCAAACGCTTGGCTTGCGCCTCTCTCGTCACAGCTCTGGGCTCAGTGGAAGGGGGATGGGACATTTCTTTGCCCATCCCATCCCATCCACTTTTATTTTATTATTATTTTATCTTTTTGGTTCTATATCTTTGTCTTTTATCTATTTTATCGTTTTATTTTTTATTTACTTTCGTTACCAGTCAGTCTAGCCGGCCGCCCGCACCTTAAGATGAATGTCACTCAAGGGGACAACTCTAGCAAGTCAGCTGAGAGTACCATCCCCTTGTCATGACATCCCTCTTTGGGAAGTCTACTGTCCAAGACCTGTTGCATAAAGAGCTGCCATCTCATCCCACTTCCCTTCCCTCGTTCTCTTGTCTGTCTACATTCTCAAACCACGCTTCTCATTCTTGCTCGCCTACCTTCTTATCTCACAGGTCATCATCAGTCTGGACATCAAATACCACCACTCGTCTTGACAACCCCGCCAATATATACGGGAGTCTACAAGGAAATATAGCCACAACAAAGAAAGCACACACACACACACGCACGCTCACACATATCATCAAGATGTCTTTCGCAAACACCAGCCCTCTTACCGGCTTCCTTCAGCTGGCCCCGGCTACCTCCAACTCATACCCTCAAGTTCAGAGGTCACAGCAGCCCAAGACTGAGGCCGAGCCCGCAGCCGCCGCCGCCGCCGTCCCGGCAGAGTCCAACGCCGCCACAGCCAGCCCTCAGCCTGTCCAGCGCCGCAGCTCGAGCCTGAGCAGCAGTAGCAGCAACGACGGTATGCGCTTCCTCAAGCTCGGTCCCGTCCACTGGGGAGAGCACATGGAGGACCACCAGGGTGACTTTGCTGTCGAGTAAAGTCTACATCTGAAGCATACCTGACGCTTCTGTTGTAATGAATTCTCTGGGTCTATCTATTTTTTTATTTTTTTCACTTTCCTCTTTTTTATCTTCCTTGGTACACTGGTGTTGTGCAGGCGCTCTATCTTGGTCAAAAAGCGGAACAAGACAGAGGAATGGATTGGATTGGATGGACGAATCTTTTGTTTGGAAATACCACCACAGCTACGATTTACAATCATGACGAGAGCAAATCTCAAAAAGAAATTCAAAAAATACCCTCTTAATGATGCCTTTTTTTCGTCACCATCAGTCCCCCACAGCATGCCACGTCGGAAAGGAACAAAAAACGCCAAAAATCCCACTCTGCATGCTTACGGCAGTACACCGCTGTCCTCATGACAAGCGAATATGTGCATTGCATTTGCCCAAGATCGCGATTTATAAAACTGCCCAATGCCTATTACGGGTTTCCGCACAAGCAACCACACACGCACGCACACACACACACACACACACAAAAATAAATATGTACCCGAATCTCTTGAACTTCTTTTTTGTTTTTTTCTCTTTTGTTTCTCTGACCGGCTTCCGGAATTGTCGGCCATACACCCTCAGAGAATGATCTAGTGTGGGGGGAAAGAGAAATAGTCAAGGAGGGGTTTATACCGTAATCCCCTAAGCCCGCCATGTTATCTGATAGGGGCGTCAAGAAACAAACAAGAAGCGCGAATGTGGCTTGCTCGGAAAAGGGTCCGTGTCGCGCTCCTTCAGTCCTGATAAAATGCTGCATAGTAGCTATGAATTCTCACTCCATATCAATTGTTATTATTATTATTATTATTATTTTATCTTTTCATTGCGCAACTTTCTCTGTGTTCCCCCCCCCCCCCCCCATTATGTTTTCTTTTTTTAAACGAATGCCTTGCCCTTCCTTCATGGATGGGCCTGTTTTCTCCGGCAAAAGTCCATAAACGCCGTACATTACTCCCGTAACCAGCCTTAGCCCCCAAATACACTTCTTCTCCGTAGCAACCATCACCTTGTTTATAACACCGTGGGAGTGAAAAAAAAAGATGGGATGATAAACTGACGACTTCCCGGGCTGGACGGAAAGGACCCGGAGGACATCTTTCTCATCCGTACGTCCGGCGCCGATGATACTTTATGAGGAGACAAATGAAATATGTATAGGCCGAGGCAAGCCGATCAGCAGTTTTTTTCGTTCCTCAATCTGCATCAGGCGACCAACCATACCAAAAGGGGTGGCATCGCCAAAAGGGAAACAATTGAGGGGTCCCCCCCTTTAACCTGCGATGCGTGCATGAGGGTGGACGTACGGAAAGTCAAATCTAGATAACTACAGTACGTACTATATAGTATACCAAGTAGTAACCGCATGGTAGAGTACCTATCTGCATGTGCCTAGAGGTTGGGTACGGCCTTGGCAGTAAGCGGCAGCAAAAGGACCAAACCTTCGGAGCTTGGGACGTATAATCTGACATGTAACCAAACAGAAAATAATAAAAGAAGCAAGGTCCACCCCTTTCCCCCTTCAATTCTCAGGGCCAAGGCGTGTCTCAAAACGAGAAAACGTCATCTTTTTTTCAGGATTACCATAACCGGAATCCGTGAGAGAAAGCATTGGACAGGATGGCATTTTGCGAGGCCGCGTCTATGGGTTGTAAAAATGGTTAGCCGACCTTTCCCTGCATATTCCCAATAACGGCCTTTCCGGTATGTCCCGCGAACATCCATTCTGGGTTGTAGTTCGCCTTGGTATAGGCACGCGACAAAATACATGGCACTGAAACAGACAATGCCGAGGCAGAGAGATCTTTTGAAGATCTCGATGTTCTTTGCTTGGGCATGGGTTCCCCTCTTTTCCACCATTTCCGCTCGCTTCTATTGTAGGTCCCTGGTTGCGAAAAAAAAAGCTCTGTGATCTCGTCAAGTTTGGTTCCTTGGTCAGTGATCGTATATCATGAAGTATCGATTCGTAATAAAACCCGGATCCGAGGATGCCTCTGCATAGCTGCCTTAAATGACATTGACCTAGACCGGGTTGTCAATCATCAAGTACAGTATGAACGAACAATACGTAGTCATGATATATCTGAAATTCCGCAGGTTTATCCTGCCTGCCGCCCTCCATTGAGACTTTGATGGTTCCAGGAAAAACAAAAATCTGCAATTAGATGTTCCACCATTTCGCATCTTCGCCTTTGAACTTGCGCAGCATGACATTGAGATTCAGCTCAGTCCAGCCAGGAGCTGTGAAAGCAACAGTCGCAGGCGATCCTTTGCTTGAGTGACACGAGATATCGTCGTGCAAATCATCATGGCAGGTCGTATCGTCATCCCGCACACACCCACTACCAGGCTTGTGGGCTTGGCTATCGTGAAACTGACACCAGAGAGGCGAATGCTCCTTCTGCGGAACGCTAGCACGGGCGACGGTGAGGTCAGGATCATTGAGCAGCCTGAGAACTGCAAGAAAAGCCTCATTGCTACCGAGGATCTTCTCACTCCTCTTCAAGCTTTTCTGCACAGGACCAGCACTGCCCATCGCAACGCTGCTCGACTGCCATGATACGGATGGACTAGGAATCATATTTCGAGAAACCTGATCGTTGAACCTCACCTCGAGCCAGCGCAGCGACCCCCGTAGAATAAGATCCTGAAGCGCGGGGACGACCTCGTCCCCAAGAGACCCTCCGAACCTCTGCACGATCAGAACCAACTTCCGGATCTTGAAGCGCGCCTCGCTGCCCATCAGGTTACGGCAAGGCGTCCGGGTGCTGATTGAGCGGCAGTCGACGTCATCGTCGCTGTCGCTCGGGTAGCCGTGGTTGCGGCCCAGCTCTTTTGGTTCCGGCTTGGGGATGGTGAAGCTGGCAGACAGTGCGTTTTCTTTTGCCGATCGCCTCGTCTTCACGTTGGCATAAAAGACGTTTTCGGTGTAGAATATGGCCTCGGCCTCATCTGCAAGTTTGCTATTTGATAGCAAGAGCGACAGCGGCAAGACGGTTTGGCCGTGGTGTCCATCAAGATTTGCGCCAGCCACGTTGGCGTCTCCTTCACGCGGAGGCGCTCGAACGAAACTCCCGTTACTGCCAATGCTGACACCGTGAGGATGCGCGAGCAGAAGCTTCAGGATTTTATTGCGCAGTTCCCCGGGCAAGTCGAAGAATCGATGGAATGATGCTGCACAAGCTGCGTTGTTGATATCGTTGGTTGGCGATGCTTGCGTCATGAATAACTTTGGTAGTCTATATAAGGTGGGGAGTAGAGTTTGAATGGGGCGTGAATATCACGGGAAAGCGGGAGATGGCAAGGAAAAAGAATGTTATCGTAAAGTACGACTTAGTCCGTATTAACATATCAAAATTTCCTTGTTAGGGTTCCCCGCGTGCCTCATCGTGAATGTCATGACAAACCGAGATGATCAAAGGTAGGTAGACACCTTTAGTTCAGTCAACTGGATAGCCTGGAGGAATTATGTAAGCAGACCCCGTGATGTCTGGTTCTATAGCTTCAGTTGTCGTCGAGATTGGTATAGATGTCCAACAAGAAAACGATAGCAACAGTGACATGGGATTCAAGACGGATGTCGACTTTACAATAGAAGGCCCCATATACATCGAGCGTCTGAAATATGCTGAACATTATACATGGATTGGTACAGGAGTAGATAAGAGTTACATACAGTTGATGCGTGCAGGCGTCCAGCCAGTTTTGCCAGCACCCAGCACACCAAGGGGACTTGCAGCAACAAGTTGATCCCCAGAACCGTAAAGCGCCAGATTGGTTGACCGTTGTCTTGAGGTCAAAAATCCTGCTTTAAATCGCCAACGACTCCTCCAGGTTATGACACCCTGCACAGGACTACACCGCCCAGGCGCTTGTCCAGCGCTTCCCTAACCTCCAAGACACCGGCCCGCGTGCTGACGAACAACGTCTCTCCCAAGTAAAGCCCCTTGATGTACCCGCTCGGGAACCCCCTCGCGATCTTTTCGAGCCCCTCGAGCTCGCAGTGGACCAGGCGACTCGGTTTGCTGACGACCTGAAGCTGGCTCATGACGGGCTTGTTCTCCCAGTACTTGAGGCCCAGCCACAGGCGGCGGCTCGAAACGTTTGCGGTCGTCACGGGCTCCGTCTCGAAGGTGAGAAGGGCCTCGGGCGGAGGCGGATGTGGCCCGGCCCGTGTGACGGACGAGATGAGACCGGCTCGGTGAAGCGCCAAGGCCAGGTTAAGGTTGTATTTCGTGTTTGCCACCGATGTCAGACCTAGTCGCGCCTTGGAGGCGTTTTGCAGGTGAGAGCACATGTGTGCTATGTTGAGAATACCCATTTTGGCGGTTTTTGAGGTTTTTTGTTTATGAGTTGCGTCTGGGAGCCGTCGAGGTTCGGTTGGCGCTGCTCGTCCGCCGGGCAGTCGTTGCCGGTAGCTCACTCCAGCTCTGTCGACTGAGCTAGTTAAAAATCGGTTCGGGTGCGCAGCTTTACGGCCGGCCTGGTATATAGATTCGGAAAAGATCGAATCCAATACTCCGTTCAACTCTGGATGAAGCAAAGATTTTGGTCAGTCATGAGGCTGCAAAATCAAGGCCCCAAGCAGGAATTGAAGTGACAAGGCGACACCTTACCAGCCGACAGGGGTATCTTTGGTTATATCAAGCAAGTAGGCCTCGAGGGCATTCGCGTGTAAGCCTCTGTGGCGTTCCCTCTTGAGGCAAAAAAGAGTCGATTTTCCTATCGTTGATAATTCTCGAGACGCCAATGCGCGTGCTGCCAAAATTTCCATTCAACCCAAGCCTACACGCAGCAGGGGTGGGCCACAAAGAACTCCACCGGAGCCGGCCCCACATTAGCTTCGGAGCATCGGCGGGCAAAGCAGCAAAACGAATTGTGACAGTTGATTGGCAAGACGTCGATTGCGCCCTGGACCAGGGCGGGGCTTTTAAGCGCCCAGTAAACCACTTGGCTTGCATGGTGTGACGATTTTCCCCTCCATACGTCCATCTTTTGACTTGCTTCCCGTTCCATACAGGACTGTCAGACACGGAAGATTGGCCCTCGTACAGTCATCACATGGGCGAGTCCCCGTCCCCCGATGCCGTTGCAGTGGTAGCAGCTAGTGCTGATATGCCGCAGCATCCAGGGTAGTAGCATGCCTTTGGGGTTACAAAATAAATAACCGGTCCCGGGAGGTTGTTTGCCATTCATTTTTGTTCCTTTGTCGGCGCCCCTCTTCTACTTTGCGCTCCTGTAGTTTTGCGACAGGACTTTTTGTTCGTTGTCTTGCAAGTAGCAAGTTTGTTTATTCTCAGCTGCTTTTGACTGAAAAGGAAGACTAGCGACCCGGATACCTACCGAGGCGCATTGCCAGAGCTATCCGCATTATTACCTCTCGCCGACCTACATATACACTAGTTTTCGGGGCAGTTCGCTACCTCAGCACCAAGTGGCGCAATGGCTTGCCGGCCAGGAGAGGAAAACGTTGCGACGTTGTAAGTGATATTTTAGCGAATAACTCGGATCAAGCAGAAGACCGAGAGAACCCCTCTCCGCTAGGCAATTTGTTATCCATCTGCTGGCCTATGCTGGCCTATGCTGGCCCATTACCCAAGGGCTTCCCCAAAGCTGATCTTGCAATGTCAGGTTCGGCGACGTGCACTATTTCTACGGCTCACCATCCACAGATCCTCCTCACCATCGCTTCGACAAGGGATCATATGTCTACCTCTTTGAGAACGCAGCCGAGAGACGCGCGCGGATCGAAATAGCAAACCACCCGGGGACCGAGGCCCAAGATGCCTTTGATGGTGGTAAGGCTGTGGTGCCTACGTGAAATGCTACCCCCGATCTGCGTGTCGCATATTAACAAACCCCGGGCGTTGTTATGCAGTTCTCGACAGTGTACAAGTTCGGTACTCTTACAAGCAGCAGTGTGTAGTCGGCATGACGATAGGCCACGTGCCGAACCACGAAGAGTGGCACCTGCCGTGGTACGACCCGCGCAACGAGACAAAGTACCACTACAAGCTTCACTCGCTGGACGTATACTTTTGGACGCAGGCCGACGCCTTGCAGTTCGTCAACGGCGTCCGCCGCGTGCTGCCACAACAGCAGGTCGAGGTCCTCGACGAGCCCGCACCCCCACCCCGTCAGTTCCAGCCGCCGCCGTCGGCAGCGGACACAAGCGGCTTGGTGCAGAAGCTGGAGAATGCCGCCATCTCCACCGAGGCTGGCACGGAGCGCGCAGGAAGCGGCGCCAGCGGCGGCGCGTTGTCCTTTGCCCCGCCGCCCATGTCGGCCGTTTCCGGCGCCAACAGCGACAACCCGCCGTCGTCATCGTCGCTCCCGCCTCCCCCTCCGCCCCAGAACTTTGCCCCGATGGCTTACAACCCGGCGGCACCAGCGGCGCCCGAAGCCATACGCCACAGGGAAAAGACGCCGCCGCCGCCCGACGGAGGGCTCAACCCCCTGCAGCAGACCCTTGCCTATGACGCCGGCACCCCGTTCTCCCCAGGGCTGGCGCCGAGCGGCATGTCGGGCCCGCTGAGCCCGGCCATCCCACCCCCTCAATTTGGACAGGTCCCCGGCGCACCCAGTTTCCCCGGCCCACCTCAACCGCAGGGCGTCTCCAGTCCCGGCATGGCTCCCGCCGGCTTCGGCCAACACCCTCACCCGGGCCTGTCTAGGGCACACACCGTGCCGGTGCAGTCCTTCGGGACCCCCCTAGCCAGCCCCTACGGATCCGCGTTCCCGGGCAGCCCGGGCTTCCCGCCGAATCAGCAAATGAGCCACCCGTCCCTGCCGCAGACCCAGAACCCGACACCTCCCGCTCCGGGCACGCCCGGGTTGCCTCCTCCACCGCCGCCGCCGGCGTCGGCCCCGCTCACGTCCAAGGCCACGGCGGGCATGGTTCCGATGGACTACTCGATCCATCAGCAGGCCTACCGGCCCGACGAGGGCGAGATGGAGCACAAGACCAAATTCAAGTCGGACAGGGAAACCAGGAAGCTGGAAAGCAGCGCCTACCGGTTGGAAAAGGGCGTCACGGGCATGTTTAAGAAGTTTGAGAAGAAGTTTGGATAGACAATCGGGTGAGGGCTTTGTCTCGTGTGGTCCGTTCGCTGCAAGCAGACTTTGCTGTAGGATCGCTGTAAGGGTTGGCTAGCGAGCAGTAGTAATTTTAGTAGCGGGGAAATTATCAGTATAGTATGTTTTTAACAAGACACGACAATCATGTTTCTTTGCAACCCGGAAAGCCCCCGGAAAGCCGGACCTCAAGTGTTCCTTGTTAGCGCTATTTCCAGCTGGGACTATTCTAGCAGTGTTTTAGTTATACCTAGAACCAGACTTGGGCCTAAATCTACCTAGAACTAGAACTAGAACTGGTCTGGAAACGATGTCGACTTTTCTATGGCTCTTGTTTTGATGTGATCCTGCCAGATGCAAAAATTGTACTCGTGTGTTTATTTCCTGTTCGCTACTCTCCTTAATACCATCCTCACATGCTTGTATGGCTATAACAACATTAAGAGACGCCCCAAAATAGATCCAATAATAGCCGCCCAGACTGTTCCCCATAACACGAAGCAATGGAAGGAATCGTGGACCATCCCGCATGCCTTTCATTCCTCGTTATAGCACCGCAACCACCCCCCATTCCTTTCCCGTCCCCACCGCCTGCGTTATATTTTTACACTTCCGTTGGCCCTTTTTTTCAAGGCTTGGATTTTATACAAAAGATGGGTAGCCAGCTATACATTCTTTCGTGTCTCGGCTCAGAGTCTTTCAAGGATTATATTGTTTTGTTCCACGCGGCAGATCCTCAGAATTGACGGCGGGGCGATGTTGCCGTTGAAGGCTCGATGACGATCTGAGGCACGGATTGCAGATTTATGCTGGGCAGCTGCGGCGTGCTGCGGTTGCTGTTATTTGGGCTCCCGCTTCCACGCCCATTTGATGCCAGGTCCGGGCTGCTGTGCGTCGAGCCGGGTCCCCTCGACGCCAGGAGGTCAGCCACGTGTCGTGACATGCGGTGGTAGTCCGGATTTCGGACCGGACCGGTATATTCTGGGGGCGGCTCGTGGAGTGGTGTGTTACGTCCCGAGGGTAGACTGTGCACCGAAGCGGAGGCACCGTCGGAGATGTTTATCTCTTCATAATCCGGAGGCAAGGTACCCCCCTCGCCAAGGTCCGCCTCTGCTGCGTCGATCAGCTCCGGACTCGAGCCGGCATGCGACATGCGGCGTGGGGTTACTGTGGGGGTCACCGAACGAGACGATGCACGCGATATCGTGGAACCTCCAGTTGGGAACCCAGGCGACACAGGTCGGCTGCGAGCCGTGTCGATGCTGAGCTCTGAGCCGCTCCGCTGCCTCCCCTGTGAAGAGAGCGTGCGGGCGGAGAGGCTCGTGGGGGGTCGGGATGATACTGCGATGCTGGCGGCGTCACTCAGCAGTCCGGTGCGTTCGCTCTCGTGGCTGTTGGCGCGGGCTCTGGTTCCGTCGTGTCGCACCTCGCCAATGCCGGCATAGCTGACAGCGCTTACGGCGCGCTGACGGGCCAGTTTGGTTTGCTCCTGTATTACACGCAGCGCCTCGATCTCCTCCGTGTTCTGGGCCCGGGCTTCCCGTTGCTCGTGGCGGATAGCGCGCATGGCCACTGCGTCGTTGGCGTTGCGAGCCTGTTCGCGACGGGCATACCTCTCCTCGCGCTCCGCTAGTTGCCGCCGCCTCGCCTGGCGGATCTGGAAGAGGGCATCCATCTCTTCGTCTCGCATGGCCTCTTCCTGCTCGGCTGTAGGCATCTCTACCACCACGTCGATGCCGTCACGCTCGCCCGCCACTCCCAGCACCTCCTCTCCATCATTGGCCTTGGTTCGGTACGCCGGTAGGGTCATGATCGACCTCACCGAGGCATGACGGTCGACAGCCGCAGTGGCTCCGGGAGATGACCGCATCGGCTCTCTACTATCCTGACTGTTCGTATTGCCGCCGGCTGTGGGTGATCCGTTGCGCGATGCACCTCCCCATCTATTATCGCTTCCTGCGGCGGGCCGCTGGTAGTTCAAATTCGAGGGCGTCCATCGGGTCCATAAACCTTTTAGGAACGGAGTCGGGATGTATTTTGGCTCGGGGTGTCTTGCGCGCACACTTCGGATGAGGATCCATAATACGCCCAGCACAACAATGCCGCAGATGATTGCCGCAACAATCTACAAGAAATCATTGTTTTTCTAGGTCAGCAAAGCTACATGGCGATTTACGACCAATCGCGGATAGTTGTAGGGATATTAGCATACATATGCAGTTGAACCATTGAGACTATGGTCGTCTTGGTTTGCTTGCGCCCTTTTGATATGCATCTTCCCTGGTGCGGCGACTGGATCGCTGGGAAAGTCTCGGTCAGATATGGCTGAAAGACTCCTGGGTATTCTTAACAGCATTTTGTGGCTGGTAATATTTATGTGTGTGTTGGTGATTCTTCCAAATACAAGCGCGGTTGTGATGGTATGTATTCCTTGCAGGAAGCGCCGGGGGCGACTAAGCAAGGGAGCTGTTGAACAAGAGACGAAGAGAATGGATCAGGATTGAATTGGTTGACTATTTTGCATCATAGGCAGTACAAGCGCAGGTGTCTGATATGAAGGAATCGGTCCCGACGACAAACGTAGGCGAACTGGTCGGATCTGCGGTGGCCCGTTGAGGCAGTGTTTGCCTTGAAGACGCGAGCGAGCGTGGTAGGTTCGGTAAGCTGTGTGTGCGTGTGTGTACTAGGCAATAGCGGAATTATCGTGGGTGACAGGCTGGGCAGCAACGCAAGAGAGGCACAAGAGCAACAAGAAAATTAGAGGCTAGACGTAGAGAAATGCAGCAAAACCAGGACAAAAAGAAACTGTAAAAGGGGTTCAAAAGTGAGGCAATGAGTACGAAAGTGAAGAACGAGGGTTCAATGAGGATAAACAAGAATAATAAAAAAATAAAAGACAACCTGAGCTGACCTGCCGTATCAAAGGCGGCAAGGCTCAACTCATCCGCAGCAAGCAGCACACACACCGTAGCGCAGCACTCGAACTGGACTTGGATTTGTCCCCAGACAAGCCCGCCCGGAACGGAGCAGAAAAGATGGCAGAGAACGAGGCGATGCCCGCAGTCGTGTCGTGCAGCGCCCCAAGGTGACAAGGTGGGTGCGGGTGGGGAAGGTGGCTCCGAATTGATCAACGGCACAGCAAATTGAACGAATGAGGGTTTGCGTTCGGTGGCCAAGAGCGCAGGGGTACTGCTGACGTTTGGCATAAGCTACCTAACTTTGGCAACTTTGGCGAGTTTTGGTTGATTTGCGATTCTTTTATTTTGTCTTCCCCTTGCAGCCCTGGCAAGGCGAGCGAAGCGAAGCCAAAGTACGTACGCACGCGGGCGGTAAAGAAAGAGGGAATACTGCGTAATATACTAACGCACACATTTTAGGAGGTCTTCAGTGGGGTGGTTGGATTACATAGGTTGTCAAGCGCTTATCCTGAGTTTCTGACGGGTATTGACTACTGCGCAAGGTACTTTTGGCCGTGTTTGCACCTGGAATTAATTAGTCTGGACCCCACTATCAATCAGCAACTCCTCACTAAATTATTAGCACTTCTATTTTGCGGTTGCCTGGCCCCAACTGGGACCTGTCAGACGTCCAGTCGGTACGGTTTGTCGCCAATGAGAAACAATGAATCGTATCTTGACATACCTACCTAGATACCTAACCACTCAAGGTTTCGGACAACGGGATTTGACATATGTATGAGTTATGGATGTCAGTCTTGTTAGTCTAATAACTTATACAGGGAAACTTTGGACCGTTGTCAACCCCTTTTTCGCTTTTTTTTCCCCCCTGATGACGGTTTGCAAAGGGAATGCAGGCTTGGCAGGGAAACTCGCAGCAAAAAGGTGCCCACCATTCTGAATCACGATCAGCGAATTTGGAGACTGTTTGTTATTGGATGGATTGTCAAATATTATCATGCTATGCCCTCAACCTGTAGATTGCAATTTTGTCAATCAATTCATCATCCATAAAACACAAGTACTGACACAGGCAACCGTCATAGCTCGTACCATAGCCCCGACTAGCACGTAAACCGGAATTAGACTGGACTAGGCCACCAAGGCAACAAAAACTGTACATAGGCGCCTACAAGATAAAGCCTAGGAAAATCCCCGAATGGCACCGCCACCAGCCCCCACGAAGGACCATGGACGCTACCGGAAGAACGCAACCACGTGACTGACAGCAACAGCATTCGATCTGATCGCTGCAGCGGTTTACTATGGTATCGTGCGAAAAAATCCCTCCCCTGTCACCGTACGTCAATGCGAGTATGCGTGGGCCTTCACCAACTTAACTATTCGCGGGGAGCTTCAAATACCTGAATTTTTTAATTTTTTTTCGCAAAAAATATTACCAAAAGCCGGAAATACCTATAAGGCCCACACCATTAAGCAACTGTGCCATGGTAGGGATTTGTACCCCTACCACCATACCGTAGTAAAACCTCTATCCTGAAATGCATGGACCTTCCCTGGGTTTCCCCAATTTCGATAATAGGGCGGACCTCACTCAGTAAGGCCAAAACCTTGGTGTCATATTTGTACTATGGTATGCAACAACACTCAAGTTGATGTGTTCAAGCTCCATCCACCTAACCGACCCTGCATCCCGTTATTGTTTTTGTTCACCACTAGAACTAGAGCTTACTTTGTAATAGAAAACTCAGCGGCCATTTCGCCTTCGGCTGACAAGCTGGGCTTGTACCTGGGGGCTGTTTATTATGGGCCCCTTGGACAAGTCCGATAACAAACAGCCCCCAAGTAGGTAATTGGGCCAAGAAAAATAATGGCTGACATTTACGAAGTATAAACTGGTCTAGTTGCATCAGAGTTTTCTGAAAACAGACTCTTATTGCTCCATTCTACCAATACAAGAGGTTACTTTTTGCAGTACAAACATTGGGGACCATTTCTTATCCACCCTATTCCAACCACCCTGGCCACCAACACAAGCCCATGTGACACGTCAAATTATGCTCTTGATTCCATGCTCAGCCTGGACCCTCTTTGCATCTCAGGCCCTAAGGTTTTCGGGGTGCAGATTCGGACTCATACCACCCCGGATAGTAGTATGGTGGCTGTTGCGGTGGCGGCTGCTGGGGCGGAGGAGAAGAATCCTCCCTGGCATCTGCGGAGGCGTCTGGCCCGAGCCCGTCGGTGCTTTTTGTAGGAGCAGAGGTGTTGCCAGCTCTGGTGGCGTCCTCGGAGGAGGCGGTCGCTCCTGGAGGCTTGGTGGTTTGTTGGCACTGACACGACATGTTGCTTGAAGTTTTTCTGGGTGATAATGGTTGATAGGCTGTTAACGATGTTGCGGATCTGGGATAAGAGACGAGATGTCTCCATTAAATAGCCGTCGTGTCTACATGGGAATTGGAATACAAGTGACGTATCGTTTTGACTGTAAAGGTAGTCGGGATAAAACAAAGCAACTGATTGCTCTTGGTGGGCTGTCAGTTTTTGACTAAATTTCTGTAACATCTGGTTGATGTTCTGTCACAGCAGTCACAAAGACTCGGCCGGCGCGTGCGTATAAGTCATCACAGGTATGCATGGTGACAGCGACACGTTAGAGGTAGCGATTATTGAATTGCTCCCTTTAACTAAAGTATAGAACGGGTAATCAACGAGTGACTTTGACAGGGGACAGAACTGCCCTGCAAACTTTGACCGGGGGCAAGTATCACACTCCTATCCTCCAACATGTCCCTCCCGACACCCGCCTCCAGCTCAGTCAAATGATCTTTACCAAAACAACGTTATTCTTCCTATGAAATAAATCAGAGTTCTTCCTGAACATTCTTTTCTGTCCTGCGTGCCAGCTCGTCCAGCTCTGGCTTGAGCGCGTCGGCCTTCTCCTGAGAGAACCCGCGCGCACTGACCTTGTGCTCGAAAAGGAGGTCGATTTCCGAATACGTCAAACCAAAAGGCTCGGGCAGACGGAAGAACACCCAACACAAAAAGATGACGTCGATACCGGCCCAAAAGAAAGCGGCTTTTGCGCCCCATGCCCAATCATTCTTTCCAATCATGGGAGGCATCAATGCATTGGTGATGAAGCCGGCGAGGTTGTAGGTAGCACGCGCAAGTGCCACGGTCTTGACTCGAAGGCGGGTTGAGGGGATCTCGGCGACAAGGCAGTAGCAGGACGGGCCGACGCTGAGCTGGAAGAGGAACAGCATCGTGATGATCAAAGCGCCGATACCCCAGCCGAGCCTCTCCTCGTTCTCCTTGCCAGTCGGGATGCCCATAAATCCGATAATCATCAGGATCACAAACATGGCGCTGAGTCCGTAGAGGTAGAGAGAGCGACGGCCGACGTAGTTCATGATCCACCAGGCGAGCAGGCATCCGATGAGGCCGATGCAGTTCTCAACAAGACCCATGGTGAAGGCGTTGTCGGGGCTCATTCCGGCGTTGATGAGGAACTGGATACCATAAGACCTGTTGGGAAGTTAGCTCTCTGTCTTCCTCTGAGTCCTCTGGTTATATATATGTATATAACAACCGAAAAAGGGGCACACTCACATGAAAGGAACACCACAGAAGGCTTGGGTCAGCCAGACCACGCAAGCAATCTCAGTACGGCGAAGGTCGACACCGCGGAAGCAGTCCCAGAAGTTGCCACCGGTGGACATCTCCATCTCGAGCTGGTTGGTAGCCTTCATCATCTCCATGTGTGCGTCAAGGTCAAAGTGCACGCCGCTGCTGGGGCTGGTGAGACGCTCGACGGCCTTTCTGGCCTCATCGTAGCGGCCCTTGCGGATCAGCCACCACGGGGACTCGGGTACGAAGATGGCGGCGATGATGATGGGGCCGGGCCAGATCCATTGCAGAGCAAAGGCTTTGAAGGAAACAAATTAGTTTGTGCTGTAGGCAGTGTTGGCAGATGAGGGAGGGAAAACTTACGGATTCTGTATCCCCACTGGTCGGTCCTCTGCATCAGACCCTTGAGCATGCCCTTTGCCAGAATACCTCCGACGACCCAGCAGATGTTGACGTCTAGAATCACGCATCAGTCTGACGGCCCACTCATAAAAACAGAGATTCGTTGTGCATCGCTACTTACAAGATGTCATGTACTGCCTCAACTTGGTCGGGCACAAGTCGGCGGCGTACGTGACACTCAGAGTCTGGAAGACACCCCACGGCAGACCCTGCACGAGGGCACCAGCCAGGAACATGGGTAGCCCAGTCGAGAAGAAGGGGATGAAGATGCCTCCGATCATGAAGAACATGGCGCCGATCATGGTCTTGCGGTAGCCGAACCACTCGGTCACGTAACCGTTGATCAGCAGACCGATGATGGAACCGGCCTGCACACCGTTGTTGATGATGGTCTGCCACCTGGCCGAAACCAGCATGCCGCCATCGGGGTCGACTTCGTCGCCGAATCTGTTTTTGAAGGCCGGGAATGGGTAGAAGTTGCTCATGAGGTTGAGGTCATAGGCCTGGTAAAAACAAACAGGTTCATGAATAATTAGTCTCCACATTTCCCCCTATTCACAAATGATTTGGCCTTTTTTTTGTTTGCTAAGAGAAAATGACTACTAACCTCCATGATGATAGCAAGCGACAGCATGAACGAGAAGAAGATAGCCTTGGGCCAGAAGCGAAAGGTATCCCTCATGCTCATGTCACGCTCAATCTGCAAGGCTGTAGACGCCTCGCCGGCTCCATGAGCCTCAGACCCCTTGGGGGCAGCCACATGGCTGGCCGTGGCCTCGACGGGCACGTCGGTCTTTTCGCCTGCTGCCATTCTTTTTGGGGACCGGTTGTCGACTTTTCTCTGTCCGAGGAAAATGGAGCAAGAGGTGGTGATGGTGGAGAGGAGGGTAAAAGTTCACGCAGCAGGCTCGAACCGGGCGGGCATCTCTACTAATATCCCCTTTGACCATTGGAGTCCAAGCATCACACAATGGGGTTGCATTTCCCCCCCAAGCAATGGGGTGGATCTCTTCAGTCCTCAATACAACACAAACGTTCACATGTGTTTTTTTTTCTCTTCTTCTTTTTCGTTCTGCAGGGTTGCATGTCTAGATCGGCTGTATTCTCCTTGCTCAGATATTCGATGGATGGTCCAACGTGATGTGCGGGTACCCCATGGTGAAATGGAGGCCCCACGGGGTTTCTCATTTCGGAGGTTGCCAGAAAAATGGGACGCTGATATGAGTCGAGAACCATGTCTAGAGCCAATCCAGTGTGTAGCGGCTTGGCCCGGCCCTGTTCGATCCAGTCGGAACCCTGAATGCCCTTCTCCAAATCTCCACCCCAATGTCCTTCTCCTCACTTTGCTATCCCAGACATAGAGTTGTGGAGAAAATGTCGGCCGACACGCGCACATCTCCTGTTGCTATTGAGCTCGCTTCTGGCGAATACTTCATGAAAGCCCTCTTGGCGGAAGCGGGGTAGGAGGCGGAGGTTATCCCGGAATCAGACACACATACTACCTATAATCCAGTTTCTTGTTTTCACGTGCTATCCTGTGCGCCCTAGCATTCAGCTCGATCGAGTGAGGATGTTCCAGCCGGCTGGTAACTAACCGAGCGAAAGACAAGAGGCATCCCGTTGTATACTCCACACAGGTGCTTATGCCCAGGCAAGATATCCTAGACCAGAGCAGCTTGTGACATCCAATATTTTCTCGACGCCAAGAGATGGAGGTTGGTTTCGCACTTGCTCCGAGAACTGACCGCTCGATAGATAGTGCTACACGGCTCCACTAACAGAGGGGTTTTTGTCTGCTGGTTTTAGCAAAGTCAATTAGATAAGGTAGTTGGAAAAAAAAGCACAAAAACTATTTCATTTTCAAGTCAGAAGTTTGAAGTTAGAAGTTCTTTCCACAAAGTCAAAATCTTCTTACTTCCTTTCAGTGATATAAGAGACGTACATATCATGACTTCACGCCGCACAACCATCCACGCAGCAGCGGCTGCCACGCTCCTCTTGGCAGCCTTGCCGGTAAGCGCTGTCAAGAATGGGTTGGCAATCACACCACCCATGGGCTGGGTAAGTAGTGTAACATGACATAAATCACCCATGACCCCGGGGAAGCCAACGGAGACTAACCCATTCAGAACAACTGGAATGCTTTTGGGTGTGATGTGTCAGAACATCTTCTACTGAGCACCAGCGAAGCGGTCGTGAACCTTGGCCTCCGAGACCTCGGTTACGATCACGTCGTCTTGGACGACTGCTGGCAGGACCCAGACGGACGGGACCCTAACGGCAAGCTCCAGCCGAATGCCGACAAATTCCCCCGGGGCCTGAAGGCCATCTCGGATGACCTGCATTCGGAGAATCTCAAGTTCGGCATGTACTCTACTTCGGGAGAGATGACATGTGCACGATTTGAGGGATCTCTAGATCATGAGGTCGACGACGCAAACAGCTTCGCGTCTTGGGGCGTCGACTTTTTGAAGTATGACAACTGCTACAACATGGGCCGTATCGGCTCCCCCGTCGCCACATTCAACCGCTTCAAGGTCATGGCGGATGCCTTGAACGCAACGGGCCGTCCGATTCAGCTGAATCTTTGCAACTGGGGCGAGGATTACGTACACACTTGGGGCATGTCGATTGCCAACTCGTGGCGGATGAGCGGCGACATCTACGACAGCTTTACCCGGCCCGATGATCTCTGCAGCTGCACCGATCCTCACGACCCTCTCTGCGTTGCCCCAGGCACGCACTGCTCGGTCCTCTTCATCCTGAACAAGGTTGCACCCTTTGCCGACAAGAGCATTCCTGGCGGGTGGAGCGATCTCGACATGCTGGAGGTGGGCCAGGGCGGCATGACACGTGAGGAGCAACGTGCTCACTTTGCCATGTGGGCTGCGCTCAAGTCACCGCTCATGTTGGGCAACGACCTGCGCAGCATGCCGGCTGAGGCGCTGGCTATTGTGAGCAATCCTGCCGTTATTGCCTTGAGCCAGGATCCGCATGGCCGCAGCGTTTTGCGCGTAAAGAGGACCGTTGGCGGTGAGCTCCAGCCCGACGAGTTTGGCGCCCAGGAGAGCCACGTCTGGAGCGGCAGACTGCAGAATGGCGACCAGGTGGTGATACTCCTCAACGCTGCCGGAAACGACGTCGAGATGACGGCCAGTCTCAATGACATCTTCGTCGCCGACGGCCCCGGAGGCTCGGCACCCCAGGTCAAGTATGGGTGGGCCATTCATGATCTTATGGCAAGCGAGATGCCTATAGAGACAGCCCAAGCCCTTGTCGATGCTGCCAATGACCGCGTCCAGACGGCAGCCATCCTGAAGAAGGCCAACTGGTACAACGCCACCGAGACTCCGTATGCAGTAGGTCTGGAGAATGAAGACCCCAGGCTGTTTGGTGAGAAAATCGGGGAGGTCGAAGCCAAGGGCGCGATCAAGGTCAAGGTGCCCAGCCACTCCGCCAAAGTCTACCGTCTGAGGAGGATCTCCAAGCCTGGTGACAACTACAAGCAGAAGAGCCATGACAGGACGACGCGGGAAGTTAAGGAGGAGCTCTAAATGGCGCTCATGACCACCCGACTGCCGCAGAGTGTGATCACATTGGCGATCCAGTGGGCCGCTTTGGTGAAAATAATTGAGGAGTCAGTGACCTGACCAATGCCTTACCCGCTCGGGCATGGATTGGTGGGTACTGTATGAAAGTTATCCCTTCTGGGGGACCGAGGTGGATCGGACAGGCTTGATGCCTGCAGACTGCAAGATTTGACAAGTCGCGTGAGGAGTTAAAAGCCAAGGGACACGACGCCAAAAGGCCGATATCACCAGCACCGTCAGGGCATTACCTGGGTTGAAGTTAGATAAAGGAAGGACAGAAGAAGAAGAAACAAGAACCAATTGATCATACTGCGCGTGCATAACTGTCTCGATTGTAAAGGTAGAGGCGGCCCATGAGGATCTTTGTTTGGAGTTATGCGTGATCGTATTTCATGATACCAAGTTCCTGGGATGATGGTTACCTAGCCAAGGTACCTGGCTGCAGAGCGAGAATTTGGTGGCTTCCATGGTAACTGAGGTAGATGGATTATAGGTAAGGTGGGTAGCCTATACAAGCTTCGTCTCATCTGGGGCCAATTTTCCTTGAGACAGATACAGTAGATAAGGTGGTGAAGTAAATTCATTCAATCAGAGTTGTTCAGATGGGTCAAGTCTTGCCAGCCTCGCGACTGGCTTGGCACATTCTTCGTACCTATAATGTCAAAGGTACTAATTACTGAAAACAGAAAACAGACGACCCGGCCGGTTGGAAGTCTGGAACATTGAAGTAGGTCCAGCAGAGGGGAATGAATGAGTGCACCAACAAAATCCACGAGGTGGCGGCGGAGTGAGGGCGAAAAAGAAAAATGAGAGAAAAATCTGGCCAAGCTTCAAGGTCAGGTCCTTCACCATTGGCCAACCACCAACTATATAGTGGGACCAATGCCCTGAGCTCGGTGGTCTGGCCCACGTTCCAATGCATTGGGCTCACTCCCCACGTCGTAAACAGAGAGAAAAAAATTACCGCCGCCGGAGCTGCCCGAACCAGGATGCACTAGCTTTTTTCGACTACTTCCCTGTGACTACTACATTGCGTGTGTTGTGCGTCGGTTCCCCTCGTCGGGGGGCCGCGCACTAAACAACTCCCGAGACGGCAAACGGTCAAAACTGCATTGAAAGGGGTTTTTGTTTTTGTTTTCGTTTTTCTTTCTATTCTCGTTTTTACTTTTTACTTTGCCGAGTCCTATTGTGCGTCTATCGGGAAACTGTGAACCACAAGCGTTACTAGTTTGCGCCGAGCGAACCAACAAAGAGACCCGAACATCAGTCATGCGCAGTTTTGGCGCACGTTTACTCTTGACACGGGCCTTGGATCTCGCGAACAAAGAGGTCCTGCATATCCGCAATTGAGCCGTTCTTTCTACCTCTCTCTACCACATCCGTTTGTTGTTTTCATCTTGCCTTTCCTCATACGACGTGCAGGTTTATTCAAACGCGAGCGCTCTGGGCACTGTTGCCCGTCATGGAAGACTTGGATGGCGCCAGCAATCTTATCGCTGATTTGCTGAAGAAGCTGTCTGAGCTAGACGATAAGGTTGATACTTACCGCAAAGATATGGCCGTCGAGTTTCAAAGGTATTCTGATGACCTTCTCCGAGACTTGCCCAACGAGGTCACAACCCAAGTCAACCGCGCCATCGCCGCTTCCATGTCTCAAGGCAGATACCGAAACCTGTTTCCCCAGAACCCCGACGAGGAGAGACATGTCTTTCTCGAACCTGAGTCACCAGCCATAGATCGTAAAATGTGGGACGGCAGAGGCTCTCCGCCCCCGGTACTGCATCACACCTCTGGTGTTCCGAACACGTCCAATGCAGACAGCGCCACCATTGCTCGCGCCCTCGGCAGCAGCCCCAGAGATTCCGTACGAGATCTCCATGCGCGCGAAAGGGAATTTCGTGGCCTCTTTACGCCTTCATATCTGCCGCTCCTCGAGGCTACCGACCGAGCACCTGCGGCTCAACCGCTCGAGACAACAAATTCCGATTCGTCGCCCCGGACAGAAGAAGAAAAAACATCATCTAAAGTGGCTGGAGACAGTGGCGGGGTGGTACCAAGGTTTCCTCCGGTCCGAAGCTTCACCGATCCATCGGCAGATTGTGGATCGGGCGAATGCGATAAAGAAAGAAACGCCCGGCGAAGTGCTCTACGCAGATCTTCGAGTTCTAACAGATCCAGTCCGCGACGGGTACGCTTTGACTTTGAGGGCGAGGTTGTGTTGCCCACTTCATCTCCAAGTTCAAGTGGCGTCGCATCGTCGTCCCCGCCGCCTGAATTAGCCAGGGAAGAATCGCCTGTTCCACTCGATGAGTCACCCCAGGCTGCCAAGCCAGCAGCGCCATCTCCACCACGATCACCCTCATCAAGATCTCTGCTAGACGAAGAAGACGATTATTTTCCACCCCCTAAAAAAGTGTCATCATCCCAGGCACTCAGAGCGCTATCCAAATTGCCCCTGGAGGACCCCTCGACGTGGACCGTGGTCAACGCCAATTCAGAAGCGGCTGCGGCTGAGGAAAACAAGGAATCTGCACAGCCCGACGCCGCCACTAACTTTGCTACTTATATGCCGTCCTCTTCTCACATTGAAGAAGTTGGAGCGCAGCCTCTGGGTGCATCGCAGCTAGGCTCGCCTCTGCAAGACCTAGAGGAGTACTACGACGATTCCAGTGAATCCGACGACGACTTCGTCTCTATGCCCATCCGGCCCATCCGAAAGAAATCCACCTCTCCAGATGCTCGAATGCCTTCACTAAAGCCGAACGAGGCGCAGCCGACCCAAATAAGAAGCCCAGAAGCAGGTGTTGGCGAGGCTATCAAATCCAACAACCAGGACGATCACATAGACTCGAGACGTTCAACGCCAAGCAAAATGAACGGAAAGTCCAGCGTCCAGCCAGTCAATCTCGCCACCACTACCGAAACTCACAATGCCGATGGTGAGCTGGACGGTGACGAACTTTTCGACATGGAGGAGGAAATGTACGCAAAACGGGATAACCAGCCTTACATTGACCACGACGATGAGTCCGATCATGAGCTGGATACAGCTGCTACAGAAGATGCAGAGAGAGAGGGCATTCCTATGGAGCAGCCACCGCGATCACCTAGCCTGTTTGTCGCCCCCAAACCGCAGAGCGTCAGCTTAACGCCACCCAACGTCTCGGCCGGTTCGTACAAGGGCCGACCGGTCTCCTTCGACGTAGTCAAAGATCACAGGCTGCTGCACAGGGCAGCTGAGCTCGGTGATTTGCACACCTTTGTCGGTAGCATCGACGGCCGGAGCGGCGTGGATGGTATCGACCCCAGTAGCTACCGAGGCGCCAGTTTCCGGGGCGCAAGCAGTCTTTCTGGGCTAGCTTTTTCAGGTGCCCCTAGAAGCCTATCCGAGAGAATGTTTCTCGAAGATCTGGCCGAAGAGGATGGCTCGCTGCCAAAACGCTAATGCTACCTCATAATGCATCTTTGACGCCCGCCTTGTTTGGATGGCATGGATGTCCAGGGCCTTGCTTGTCATTCATATCATGATATATACCCATATTTAATGTTTGCAATATCTTTTACCCGTCTTCATCTCTCTGTATATGGACAGATACGTGGTATGGTTGTTTCACTGTCAGAATTTCACATTTAGGCGGCGAGATGTCAGGTGAACTGTCCGACTATGTGACAAATACGGTTGTCGCGATCCAACAGATGACTGCTTGATATGACTGGCGTTGCTCTTTGTTTTCTACGGGTTATCAAGTCCCGCAAAATGGTTATTTTCACAAGTATTGTATTTTGGTACACGGTTTCAGTTATGGGGACAGGTCGGCGTTGTTGGCTTAGCTTCGGGGTCTTACTGTATTCTATGGCGCGGTTGCTTACTACGATGAGGCGTTGACTGTGTTTTTGGGGTAAGGACTGAAGGGAGGTTCCACATGACCCTGCGCCTATCAGATCGGGTACACTCGGACTGTCCGGTTGGTTGTAGGCGGCAATGAATTTTTGTTTAGGCAGGACATGGGTAGGTAGGTACCCTCAAGTTACTCAAATATCTGTTATACAGACAGTCTCAATAAAGTGTTACCTATACATTTTAGGTGTCTAGGTCAATACATTCACCGTTGACTGGGCAGTTGATTTGCGCACTGAGTTTTCCACGGAGGTACCTAAAGGAGCTTTGACCGTGAGAAGTCGGCTCTGTATAGACACGGGGCAGACAACAGATTGCAACGAGTTGGAAAGGAAATAAAACAAGAAAAATAAAACGATAGTTCAGAGTGCAAGATAGCTCCAGTGGACAATATGGATGAACGGCTGATCTGCATGTCACCTTCCAAGGTGCACAATTCCAAAACACACGGGAATTTTCTCCTGCAGATAGATAGCCCCTTGCGATCGCAAGCTCTTTGTCAAAAATAGCACACCGAACGCGTGTTGAGTGTGGATTAGATGAGTGTGTGGCGCATTTTGGGTGAGATCTAGGGTGGATTGGCTGTCAAATCGCCTCACAGCGCCATGGGTTTACAGCCCACCTTGCGGCACGTCGCCAAGATTACGGCAGGCACAAGGCCATCCCTGCGCGGATTCGAACGGCCTCTGGCTGGGAAATCAGTGGAGAGCTTTCTCGATCAAAAAGCCGGCTTGGTCTCATCTTGGTTCGTGGCAAGGAAACACCATCTCAATTCCCAAGAACCTATCTGCGAGAGCATTCGCTTTAGAAATTGAAGCGTTTACAGACTCTTTTTTTCTTCTTCTTCGAATTTGTCCAATATCCGCAGCCTAACTGCTCGCGCGCTACTTTTTGATACCACCCCTCCTGCGAGTGGCCCAAGCGACCTAAGCTAGCTACCCTGAGACGGTCCCTTAGGCGCCATATTCGCCCTTTTACTGGAGTCAACGCCCGAAAGCCCCGCAAAGCCTGCGTCGAATCGGTCAGACTTCGCAACCACGACGACGGTGCCTCTCGACTCTCGGTCTACGGATCTGAGAGAAACACTCTCCCGCACAGTCACGGCCGGACGCATACTTTTTGACGCTGCCGACGACAGCAGGTTTCCATCGCAGCCGCCACCGGTTTCGCGCTTTCGCAGATACCCCACTAAGGCAACCGTCGAGGAGCAAAGATCGAGAGAGATGGACGGCAAAAGGCACCTAAACTCGTTCCAGCAGCTGGAGAAGCTGGGCGAGGGAACATATGCTACCGTAAGTTTTCGCTGAGTTTCGGTGGTTCGATAGAGTCAGAGAAAGGCTTGGCCACCTTTTTGCTGTGCGTACCACACGAGCTGACGTCTTATTGAATGCGTGTTTGTAGGTTTTCAAAGGTCGAAATAGACACACAGGAGAGCTTGTTGCACTAAAAGAGATTCACCTCGACTCGGAGGAGGGTACACCATCAACGGCAATCCGTGAGATCTCGCTTATGAAAGAGCTCAAGCACGAGAACATAGTCGGCCTTCACGATGTCATTCACACCGAGAACAAACTGATGCTGGTCTTTGAGCACATGGACGGCGATTTGAAGAAATACATGGACACCAAGGGAGACCGCGGAGCGCTGCAACCCATGGTGATCAAGTCATTTATGTACCAGCTGCTCAAGGGTATCGATTTCTGTCACCAGAACCGCGTCCTGCACCGCGATCTCAAGCCGCAAAACCTTTTGATCAACAACAAGGGTGCCCTCAAACTCGGCGACTTTGGTCTGGCTCGTGCTTTTGGTATTCCTGTCAACACATTCTCCAACGAGGTAGTGACGCTCTGGTACCGCGCCCCCGACGTTCTTCTGGGTAGCCGGACGTACAACACAAGCATAGACATATGGTCGGCCGGATGCATCATGGCAGAGATGTTTACCGGTAGGCCTCTGTTCCCGGGCACAACCAACGAGGACCAAATCGTTCGCATCTTCCGGATCATGGGCACACCGTCGGAGCGTACATGGCCGGGGTTCTCGCAGTTCCCCGAGTACAAGAAGACGTTCCACACGTACGCCACTCAGGATCTCCGCAACATTCTCCCCCAAATCGACGCTACCGGCATAGACCTTCTGGGCAGGATGTTGCAGTTGCGTCCCGAGATGCGTATCAGTGCGCACGATGCACTGAAGCACCCTTGGTTCAACGATATCCTTATGCAGCAACACCAGCAACAACACGCGATACAGGCCCAAGCCCAAGCCCACCAAGCAAGGACGCAGTCGGGGAGCAGTCAGCAGCAGCAAAGCTATTCTCAACAGCAGGTGCCACAACAGCAACAGCAGACACATTCGCAGGCGCAGCCGTATGAGAATTATTAGCTGGACTGAGCGGGGCTATATTTTTTTGCATTCTTGCATATGACCTCGCGAGCCTGCGTTTCCGTCTGCTGGCTAGCTTAATCATCATGTGATTTGGACCATATCTGTTTTATATGAACAAAGGTCCACTTGATGTTGTTCCCCTCAGCAGGTTTTTCTGTGCTTTCGTTATTTGCTTGTGGCTCTTTCGTTGGCCATCTGTTTTCGGGAGTAAGCATCGGTTCTGCATTAGGATAAGAATATTGTACGGGAGCGGTTATGATATTTGTTCTTTTAATTTTGGTACACTGCGTAGATATTCTATTATTGATTTACTGGAAGCTAGTTCCCTCGGTGGTATCTGGTATAATTCTTTCCCTTCGCGTGTGATAAGACGAGTGCACATGTCCTCTTCCTCGACAACTTAAGAGGCCAGTTAGTACGGCAACAAAGGTGTCTGAAGTGTCTGTACCAGACTAGATGCAACTAATCCAATATACACATTTAAATCAGCAAAATATGGGTTGGAAAGTTACGTCGTATCAGCGTATTGGACAAACTAGGTTAGATTTTCCATTAAAGTAGCATGGAATGATGATTGTTAGCAAAATATGGAGGCAAGCAAGGAAGGTATTTTAGTACCTCATCACTTAATATCGGACCGGGGCTGCACGAGCCACCCCCAAGACTTTGGGCCCGCGAAAGTGGGGCCATCCACTGCGCGGCTCTGTAGCCGCAGTCGAACCTCACTTGACTCGATTGAACCGCGCTTAACTTGCAACGTTCACCACCACCGCCAACACAAATAATTCCGACAACCACATCCATTGACCATCACACCTCCGAAGCGCAACCCTCACGGCGATCACCCCGCGATTTCTAGATATAGTACGAACCTTTGATTGATCAGCATCGCCAGCACATATGAACCAGGACCCGACGCCGACTCGTGCGCAACCGACCGACTGTACTGTCGATTTTCCCATTTCCCTCCCCCTGGGGGCGGCACGCCACTCTTTTTCTTTGCGATCGTGCCGGTCGCTGCGCATATAGACCTCTGTCTCTGCTTAGCTCACATCTTTCTTCCGCGAAAGGATGCCGGACGCGGCTTCGCGCAAGGGCTTGACTGCGTCGCCGTCGCAAAACAATGTCTCTGCAAACAAGAAGGCCGCAAAGGCCACGGGCGAGGAGGCCACCATAAAGGTCGCCTCCAAGAAGGAGCCCAGGACGCCGGCTAACGGCCCGGCGAAGCTCAAGCGTGCGATACCGAAGCTGAATGGGATCGGGAACTGGCGTGATGCGACTATCGTGAATGGTTGGTGCCTTCCTTTGGATTTTCTGTCCTGGGCGCCCCCCTCGATGGATTGGACGGAGTAGCTTGGTTTTCATGGGCCGGCGGGCATCCCCGTTGGGTGCTGGATGCTTTCTGTATTGCTTGGTTGTCGTGCAGTGTGCTAACCTCGAGTCTCCTGACTACAGTCGAGAAGAAGAAGTCAAAAGCAAAGGAAGCGAGCGCCAAAGCAAGGAATAAATCGCCAGGCCCTGTGGTGAATCCGACAGAGGAAAATTCACATGAGACGTTCGAGACGAGTTCTCCAGCATTAGACAGCCCCGGATTGCAACAATGTAAGCACTGCAAGAAGAGCATGTCCGTGGCGAGATCGCCGGCACATATTGCCATATGTCTCAAGGTCAAGAAGGAGAAGGCCCAGCGCAAGAAGGAAGCGCGTGAGGCTCGTGAAAGAGCAAAGGAGGCAGCTGCCCGCGAGGAAGAAGCGCGCAAGGCTGAGGAGGAAGGTGGCGGCGACGACAGTAGCGATGACGATGACGACGAGAAAGGCGCTGGTGGTGGCCCAGGCGGCAAGACCACGAAGAAGGCGGCAGGGAAGAAGACTGCCGGCGACGACTCCAAGGGAAAGAAGCGCAAGGCAGATGGAGATCCGGATGGCAAGGGAGGCCCCAAGGCGAAGAAGAAGAAGGACGAGCCAAAGCCCAAGACTGCGAAGCCCAAGGGCCCCGTGGATGTCGAAAGGCAGTGCGGTGTTCTCACGCCCACCGGTCAGCCTTGCGCCAGGTCTCTTACATGTAAGACTCACAGTATGGGTGCCAAGAGGGCGGTTCCTGGACGTTCGCTGCCATACGATATGCTGCTGGCGGCGTATCAGAAGAAGAACCAAGCGAAACAGCAGAGTAAGTTTTCCTGACCAGTGATGGCAGCGATAAATGCTGCGTTTATGGAAGTAATGCTAACATGACCATAATCGCATCACAGAGGCTGCGCTGGATGCCAACGCACCACTAGAGGACGACGACGAAGCCAATGCAGGCCCGATAGACTCAGATGAGGAAACCAACTTGGTCATGTCGGCGCTTGCAAAATGGAGGCCACAGCCTGTCGTGCCCCAGCCTATTCATATTTCGATAAAGCGACAATACCAACTTGCGCGCCTCAACGAGCAACTCCACACAGCCACCAATGGCGGACGCACCAACATATTCAAAGTTAATGGCTTCGGCGCCCAACGACTACCAGAAGGCCACCCTGGGTTGATGGACAGTGAGGATGCGCCCGGCGAGGAGGATCCCGTCTTGTTTGGTGGTAGGGCCGGCAGTATCGGCGGCGATGCTTCCAGGAGGTCCTCAACTTTCAGCATGTCGATGCCGCAGGCGCATGCACACACAGCACCGAGGCAAAATTCGGTCGTTGCAGGGCGCGCATAGGGTGATCCCTGCATCGAGCTCTCAATGCCAACTAAGTGGCAGCTCGACAGCCCAAGTGCCGACCAGTCACCAATCATCCTAGAGATGTAGCGCGCGGCCACTCCAGCCAAAGTCGCCATTGGCAGTTTTATAGTGGCCTGTCACCGGGTGAAGAAGCCCAGCACAGTCATACACGAGTTGTCCACGGTCTGGCAGGGGAAAACTTTTGTTCCTCATTCTATCATCTTTTATCTGATTTGCTACATTTCATCCCAGAGCTCTGTGGCGCATTCGCAGCCACAAGCCATTGGGGCAAGCGCTTCACCATTCTCCGGCGAGAAATGATAACAGCATTACGATTCTTATTTGGCGAGCCTAGTTTGCAGAGCATTCTCTGCTTTGATACTCGGGTTTACTCTGCGGTACACAGATTGTCATGGTCCGCAATTGTTTGTACACTTACACGTTTGGCGCACATGGGATGGAGCGGCGGGGGCTTTCTTTTTTGGGGGTTACATTACGAGATATTAACGGCAGGCACATGGCGGTTTCGATTCACGCTTTTTTTGTTGTACATACGTATCACGGCTTGTCCTTTGTTCTTACTCATCTCGTTCCCGGATCAGGGTTTCAATAGGCGGTTGGGATACCTTGATTTTTCCCCTCACGGTGTAATGTTGGCTCTCTTGTCTAGACTAGGTACTTACCGAGGTAACTAGGCCAATTATATATTATGCTTACTGCCCAAGTCCATGATTAGGATGGAGTAGACGGGCTCGTAGACTTTGAAGGTAGTGCCACAAGTCGGGTAAAAAAGACTCTGCAATGCTTGAGGTTCTACTAACGCGAATGTCCATCTAACACCTTTACTTATGAGCCGTCGTCACCATAAATATCCAATTGAGATTCGCACAGCTTCAATCCAGCCAAGTTTAAAGACTCGCCTACCTGATATGAACACCATCAGGCTCAACAATGAGTCGGCCTAGTTGTTCATCATGATTGCAAATTGGGACATACCCGATACAGGTACAGAACATCGCTCGTGGTTTCAGATTCTGAGCTACCAGCAACCAAAGAAGCCGTCGTAGTTGCGGATCCCTTGGGCTGCAGATGAAGATATCATACTCCTGGATCATTCTTGGGTCGACGCTGGGTCACGATAGATGAGTGGTCAGATGAACTGTTGGAACACGACGACTGGAATTTGCCACTGTACGCGGTGTAAGTTCCCTTGGAGAACATGAAATGCCAGGAAGGGGGAGCGTCTTTTTCTCTCCTTTTTTTTCCAGAGACGGCTTGTGTCTAAACAACATCTCAAATCCTGGTGGCCATGTGCAAAAGTAAGCATCGAAATACTGTATTGAAAGGTAAGGACGTTCTTTTCAAGGCCTTGTCTACTGTTCTTTTTTTAATATGAGACTTTCATAGCGACTTGCCCAGGTCACCTGAGTGTCGACGGTTCTGTCTAGACTAACAACTCGGGTAAATAGCAAGAATCAAGCTTGTAGACGCAGATGTCCTTCAAAGTACGCCTTACAATGTTCCACCCCGATCCTCAACTCAAAATGTGGAATTATCTACGCGGTTGTGCTACACAACCTCCGTGTTCAGCTGTATATTAGTGCAATAACAACTCATCGTCAATCAGCCAATATGACTTACACTTAAAGTGAGCTACGCGAGTAAGCAAGTGAATAACTATGCCTATTTTTGATGAGATGGCAGGGCATATCCAAATGGCTACGTAGTAGTATTATAACAAAAAGCTTGGCCCATACTCAGACCTAATCCGGACACGTCTGAACATCATAACATGCATGATGCAAACATGGTGGTGGGCGATTCGAGAATATAACCAAATCCGGCTTGCAGTTATATGCCATCTGATCGACCACGACTGGATCCACCAATGTGCTGCTACGGGGTAAAGAGAAGCGCTGAATGTAGGGATGCGGGGTTGAATTTCTGGGGAATTCGATTGATTTGTGCAGGGTTGTGGGGATTTGAGATGGAAAACGGCTTTGAACGGATAGGAGCCGAGGCGAACAAGCTTGGGATCCAGAAGTTCATCAATTTATTAAGCCCGACCAACCGACAACTGTTCACAAACGGTCTGTCCCCACTGGTTTTAGGGTAGCGAATGGGTGGACGTGCGTGCACATGCTAGGGGATGTTAATTAGTCCAGTCTAGGCCTAGGCAAAACCTCCCAACCGACTGCGTAAAGAAAAAGTCGGTAACCAGTCAGAGGCACAGCCCCCCAAGCCACCCCAAGCCAAGCTCCCGAGGTCGTGTGCCGAGGCACTTGAATGGGAAAATCAATCGCAAGGGTTACGGTAATTCCCCAGTATCATATGACGCAATATCGACGACCTTTTTTTGTTTCGTCGAAGAATTGATCAACCTTTACCAAACGGCTCACAGTACCTGGTAAATGCTGTATTTACAGCGCATCTATTAGTTCTGGTCTAGTCTTGGTTTCTTTTTTAGACTGTAGCATTTCCACCAAAAACTAAACAGCACAAACATAAAAAAATGCCATCAGAAACCTTCCTGCTGGCAATCTCACACGCCGTCTCAGGCTCAATCGGCACCGCCACCTCGACGGCGGCAACCTACCCCTTGGACCTGGTCAACACCCGGCTCAAGGTGCAACGGCAGCTGGCACGCGACGGCACCATCCCACCCAGCGAGACCTACGATGGACCCATCGACGCGTTGAAGGCCGTGTGGAGGCGCGAGGGCGGCCTCGCCGGCCTGTACGCGGGCCTCGGCTCGGACCTGGCAAAGTCGGTGGCCGACTCGTTCCTCTTCTTTCTGTTTTACAACTGGTTCCGCGCCAGGAGGCTGGCGAGGCCCGGTAACGCCCGACGCAGGCGCATGGGCGTCGTCGAGGAGCTGGCCGTCGGCGCCGTCGCCGGAGCCTGCGCCAGGGGGCTCACCATGCCCGTCGCCAACGTCGTCACGAGGATCCAGACCGCGGTATTAGTCGGAGGCGGTGGCGCGGGGGATGATCGGAGCGCGCTCGCGGTTCTGAGAGAGTTGCTGCGCGAGAGGGGCGTCGCGGGCCTGTGGGCGGGCTACTCGGCCGCGCTGGTGCTGACGCTGAACCCGAGCATCACCTTCTTCCTAGACCAGGCGCTGCGCAGCTCGCTGGCGAGCGGGGAGGACAGGCCCGACGGCGGTCTGGTGACGTTCTTTGTGGCGGCGGTCAGCAAGGCCGTGGCCACGGCGGCGACCTTTCCGTTCCAGATCGCAAAGGCGAGGCTGCAGGTGTCGTCGCCGTCGCGGCCGTCGTCGCCCGCGCCCCACGCCACCATGAGCGAAGGATTGGCGAGCGGCGGCAAGGACGGGAAAAGTGGCGGCGCCGTCTCGGTCGAGGAGGCGGCCCGGATCGCGGCGGTCAAGGCAAAGTACTCGCTGAGCAACAGCATACGCAGCCTGGCCAGGGATAACATATTCACGACGGTGTCGCGGATAACGCGCGAGGAGGGCGTGGGTGCGCTGTACGATGGGTTAGGGGGCGAGCTGCTCAAGGCGTTTTTCAGTCACGGCATCACCATGTTGTCCAAGGACGCATTCCACAAGGTGTTGGTGAGGCTCTACTTTGCACTCCTTGCTCTGTCGAGCTTACTCAAGCAAAGACGCAAGGAGTTGGGGGCTCACGGCGCGGGAGAGGCGAGTGGGATCGCTGGGGTTGTTCTGTCACTGCCGCTGTCTGTGAGGAGACAAATAGAGCTGCTACTCTTCACGTTATTGGGCAACAGTCAAAGGTTGACCAAAACATAGGGGGTTGAAGGGATAAGCCATATTGTACGAGCCATGAAGCATATCATACAAGCGACGATTTCATTTTTTTTATTATAGGCATTACATGTGTCATTTGCTCTGTTGAATACATTGACACCTCGCGATGCCCATATTCTAATGTTCTAAATCTACAACGTGAATATGCATTCAGCACTGAAACGCCACACCAACCTTTTTGACTTCATTCTTTCCCCCTGCCGAGAAGCCGGTACCTTCGCTTCGAAGCTCAACCAGACCCGGCAAAATCTTGTCCTTTTTCTTCTTCTTATCACCCGACGACGAGCTCTGAGGCGCCTCTTTCCTCTCAGTCACGTCTTCCTCGCATACAAAACACCGAACCGCATTCGGGTCCGAGTCGGGCGCGTGGGGGTCAAACTTGCCCGAAGGCGTCATGAACTGCTTCACACACGGGCCGCACAGGACGTGCCCGCACGGCTTGGCAAGGACCGCCTTTGAGCTGTTTGTAAGTCCCTTTCTGCAGGACGGGCATATCCTGACTTGTTTCTTTGATTTTGGTGCGCTGCTCGACTGCTCCTCTTCCGCCTCGCCTTCGTCGGTAAAGTTTACCTTGATAAGCGAGTGCAGCGAGTAAAAGTGGGGGTTGTCCTCTGTCGAGCTGGGGCAAACGGGCTGCGTCTTGACAGCCTTTTTGATTTCATGCAGTACGTTTTTCTCGTTGGATGTAGGCGTCACTGTTGGTACCCAAAAGGAGGGCAGCTTCGGCTTGGCCGCCTTTTCGCTGTCGATGGTCTTGCGAGCTTTTGCCCGATCCTCGGCTGCGATGCGTGCCACTTCGTCCTCGTCAAGCTCGAACCGTCTTTTCCTGTCCTGGGTGGAGGCGCTGCCATCCTCTAATAACGCAACCGCCTTGGACGGTGGCGCCTCCGACCCTCCTCCTCCTCCTCCTCCCCCGTCTGCCCCTCCACCCGCCGGTGCGGTCGAGCTCTTGCGCTGCACATCGAACCCAGCCTGTGTGAGCTCAAACTCTTTTACAGCGCGCTCGTGAGCCTCAAGCTCTTCGATGGCCTTTGCATCCCTGGCCTCCTTCTCGCCGCTGAGCAGCGCCTTCTCAGCGCGCTTGATCTCCTTCTTCTGGGCCAGGATGTTGCTCAGGGCACACTCCCTGCAAAAGACGTCGCCGGCGGAGCAGGCCACGGGGTCGACGGCCGCGTCGAGGCAGAGCGAGCATGAGGCGAAGGGGAGGAAGGATTCGCGCGACAGGCGGGCCGAGTTGGAGCCCCAGGCCGCCTTGGCCAGCTCCCTCTCGTACGAGGTGAAGACAGCCCTGCTGGTGTTTCTTTTGCCTGCGAGGTTAGGACGGTCATCTCCTGTCAGATGGTGTGCGATCCAGGGGGAGTAATTGGGGGATCGGGGGGGAAGGCGGCATGCTGCTACGTACTGTGTGCCATCTTGATGGCTATGTGAGATGGTTTGGTAGGCTAGGGCGCCTTGTATCCTACGCTGAGGCAATGTAGCTGCCCGGACCGCACTAAATTGTGTTGTATCCTTTCAAGCAGGTGCAAACAGGTAGGTTTTCGAGTTGAGCATCAATGTGATTTGGCCCAGTCGCGGTACGGGCTACTATGTGGTGGAATTGCAGATCAATTCTTTCGGCAATGCGGCGCTTGTTGTTTACCTAGGTACCTACCTACCTACCATAGGTACCTAGTTACAAAGGCTGCCTGTAATCACTCGAAAGTCGAGTTTGGGGGTCGAGGTCCAGACCGTGCCAGTTGTGATCGCCGACAGGTCTGCGCACGGCCTCCAGAATCGCTTCGCATCGAGCCAAAAAAAAGCACCTGCACTTGCTAAACACGGCTAGAGCTTCCATCCGCGTCGTGAACATTGAAAAACTCAATTCGAGCGTGTTCACTGACGTATTTCATTTTCATAACAGCCTTTCCACTGTTTGGAATGAATCAATCGACAATCAGTCAATCCATTCGCGGCCGAATGTGATGGGGGCCATTCTGGTTTACATATCGAATTTATTTCAGTAGACTGTCTCTTCAGACATGGCAATTTACCCAATTACCATAAGCACAAATCGATGGACGCCTTGAATGACCTGGCCTACCAACCACCTTTGACCACATTAAAAACTCAAACCAAATGTATCACCCAACAATCCAATAATCACTTCATCTGGGCAAATACACTCAGTCAATAATCAGAAGGACAACAACAAAAATGGGGGTGACGGCCAACGGTCCGCCTCAGCAGCCTAGCTTGACTTGGCGCAACACCTCATCCATACTCATAGGCCTGTCTGTCGCGGTCTCGAAAGGGTTTCTCTATGGCCTCAACAAAGTAGAGACTATAGGCCTGGAGAGGTTCGTTGAGCTAATCGAGCAGAGGAGGGATGTTAAAAAGCGCACAAAAGGCTTGATAACCGGTGAGCAGAGCAACCTACATCGGCCTTTTGTTTTTTTATCATCACTAACATTACATTGTTATCTCTTGTCACCCAGTCAGCAATCACATTTCCATGTGAGTGAGTGGGCCATGTCTGATCACAGAAGTTTTGCTGCTTCAAAGCCTCACACATCAAATTCTATGCTCGTGTTGTCGCGAACTGGGCTGACTTGATACGTTACGTGCCCTCTCCTCAGTATAGACGATCCCCTGATATGGGGCGTTTTACCCCTGAAATACTCTTTTAATCAGAGCAATCTACGTTGGTCACTCGCCGCCCACGACATTTGCTTTCAAAACCCGTAGGTCATCGGTGCCCCATCGCCGTACCACTATCCCCCATTCATACTGCGTACCCCTCATGACTAACCCAGCATCATTACCCGTCGCCAAAGCGTCTTGACCACCTTCTTCAACCTCGGCAAAACCCTCCCGACGTACCGGTTCAGGCACTCACCACACGGAGGCCTGTTCCAGCCCACCATGTCCGACGCCATACGCATCCTCTCGTCGGAGCAGCACGGCCTCAAGTACCTCACCCCACCACCATCACCCAGCTCATCCACCCCCGGTCCCCTCCTGCAGTACCCCCCAACCCCCTCGGACCCGGCACCCCCTGCCCCGTCCTACCAGCCTTGGGACCGCCATGGCTGGGTGCACATCTTCCCCGAGGCGTGCGTGCACCAGCACCCGGAGCGCGCCCTGCGCTACTTCAAGTGGGGCGTGGCGCGCCTCGTGCTCGAGAGCGGCCCCGAGCCGCCCGACGTCGTGCCCATGTTCATCGACGGCACCGACCGGGTCATGCACGAGGACAGGGGGTTCCCTCGCTTCCTGCCCCGCGTCGGCCGGCGCGTCCGCGTCGTCTTTGGCGAGCCCCTCGACTTTGATCTGGCCTTTGGTGACCTCAAACGAAAGTGGGACGCCCTCGTCGCCTCGGCCGCGGACGCGGCAGCATCCCGCGCCGCCTCATCCCGGTGGAGAGTTGCCTTCCCCGCTGAGACCGTCGACCTCGAACACGGCGAGGAGGCGCGCGCCATCAGGGTCGAGGTCACCAGGAGGATACGCGACGAGGTTCTCAAACTTCGGCACGGTCTCGGGTATCCTGACCAAGATCCCGAGATGGGCTTGGCCGAGACGTGGGCCAGAGAGCCGGGCGTTGGCTATACTTACAAAAGTCGTGTAGATGGGAGCAAAGTAAATGAGAAGTTGTGAAAGAATTTGTTGTAGAGGTTTGTCGAAAGGTCATTGCCAAACACTTCCGGGAATATACCCCCCCCCCCTGTAATTAGATTATCATGTACAACAAAATCGCAGCGGCAACGATGAGGAAATACCTTTGTCAAAGGCGGCTATTTTGTCCAAGAAGGCGTTTCTGAGGCTGCATCTTTATTTACTTCGGGATCACGTCTAATATAAATACAAGCGTCGTCTACCAACCATGACAAGAAAGTTTATCCATCCCGTCCTACACATAACCCAAAGTAAATACTTTTCCTTGCCATCTAATAATGGATGAATAATAGAAAAGGAACAAAAAGAAAAAAAGAAAAAAGAGAAAAGAATTATAAGAAAAAATAAAAACAAATACATTAAGCCCACCCCCTTCGCCACGCGCCATTCTCCCCCCTCGGTTTCTGTACTGCAGTATTAGACTGCCAATGCTTTCCCTCCTTCCACTTTCATTTGGGTTGGGTTGCTGGCCTCGTAGTAGCCGCCTCCGTGGCCCATCGTGCCTCTGTTCGCATCCAGGTTATCGTTGAAGGGCCGGACATGATCCCACCCATCGGCATCTTCCACTTTGATACGCCTCACCAGCAGTAGCGGGCTGTCGTCAATGATCTTATCGAGTCCGGTCAGGTTCGGACCGTCCTCGGGGGACTTCCCACTGCGCTTCCGTAGGTTATCGGCCAGCCTCTTGGCGTGTATCATTCCCATTTCGGACCATACGGTGTCGAGAATTCCTAATCCCCATTCTGCAAATTCGGGAGGGACACCTGGTGCCGACGCGGCAACATCGATGTGGAACAAAAGTCCTGGGATGCCTGCCGCCCCAGTACCGGCACCACCGACGCACCTCAGTAGATCCCTGTGCTCCGTTGTAAGTTTCGGGTGCTTCCAGTGTGTTGGAACGCTGACGAGTATATCTTGCGCCATGCGGACGATGGTCTTCCTCGCATCCTCCTTGCGTGCTTCCAACCCTTCGTCCGTCGCCGCTAGTGCACTGTGCGCCGCCTGCGGGCTCTTCTCTGAGATTTGCAGGAGCATCGAGCACGCCAACAACCGGGCCCAACGGTAATAGTTCCACATCCTGGCGGTCCAATTATCGGCATAGGTATGATATAAGCCCCGGAAGCATGCTTCTGGTGCAAAGTCTGATTGGCCGACCTTGTATGTCCACTTGCCATCGATTGAGGCCTCCCATTGCTCCATCTGGGCATCCATGTCGTTCAGCAATTTCAACACATCGTGTGCTTCGCCGTAGGCTTGATCTGGTAGGTATTTGCCCCTCATGTCGCGTGACAAGGTGACGAGTTGCATCACCATCGGGAGAAGCTGTGTTGATGGCCATTCTTCTTTCGGCATCACCTTGCACGAGAGACTGACCCAGTCGGCAAAGGCAGGTGGTAGCGAGATATCTGCGACGGCGCACGAGAGGAGCTATAGTAAGTAGATTTGTTGTTCCATGTTAGTACTAGTCTTTCCTCCCAAAGCCGAGTCAGCAGACGAAGACGAGCCCTACCAAAGCGTAGCAAAGTTGTAGTAGACCTCTTAGTCCCATGGCCGATCCGTTGCGGATTGGGAAGAAACTCCGCAATAGCGCGGCGGCTCCTATCATATGTGTTCGGGCCCCTGTACTCATATCTGGATCGCTGCCATTGACGATCTGATTTATCCGCAAGTTAGTCTGACTACCGTCAAGATTGTCTGAGAGTAGCTCGTCGCTACAAGAGCAACCCAGGTGACAAATGGCTTACCTCGAACATGGCGAGCATGAGTACGTTACGAATCAGAAAATCTATCGGCTCGTCTTGCACTCTAGCCAAGACTTTGCCCGTATCTCGCAACGCGTTTCCATACATCTGGCGGGCCGTGGCCGACAACTCCTTGCTGCTTCGCAAGTTAGCCAGGCCGGCGAGACCTACTGCGGCCATAGACTGCTGGAGAGTGTGCTGGAAAACCCAGGGTTGGTTCCTGAGACCGGTAATGTCCGAAGCTTCATCCGGTAGGCCAAGGACATAGTGGTCGATGAAGAACTGAACGCCCTTGTCCTGCCATGTAGCACCAATGTGTTGAGGTTGCGGTATCGGCCATGTCGCAGCCCTAGGTACTAGTCCCTGTTGGCCATTTTGCGGGCTCCATGGCTGTGTTGACCGTTTTCCTTTAGCCGACACAGCCGATAAAGGCTTGACGCTGTAGTTGGGGGATGAGGCCGAGTCTGAGCTACTTGGAGAACTGACGACGGGTGAGGATGAAGATACGGGGGCACCCAAAGGAGCGGCCGAATTGGGATCAGCATTACTGCCACTTCCAGCCGCTGGCTCAGCGCCCCATTGGGCATGTGCCTTTTGCATGACCTTGCTGCTCTCATCTCGGAACATCAGCGAGAGCTGATCCCGATAACCGGGGCACTTCTTGCTCACGCGACGACATTGTGAGCATTCGGGCTTAAGTTTGTCGCACTGCAGATGGGTTAAAAGTAAGGGTGTTTTCTGTTAGCTTCCGCTCATCTGATAGATTCGAAACATATGGTGGCCTGCGTTGGGTCGGACCGGTCATGAGACATGGGGCCTGGGCTGGATGGGGGAGTCTGGCTCCATTAGGGAAGTGGTGCTAAGTTTGTTGGGGTAAGCTATGTGGAGGAACCAAAGTTGTGCAAACAGACACGCCATGCCGGTGCGCCAGTGCTGTTTCTAATGATAGACTATAGTACCGATATGTCTTCGGTTGTTTTGAGTCTGTAGAAAGAGATAGACGGATGGGCCCGCTAAAATGTGGACGGATCATGCGGGCTTGGATCGACTTCAGCAAAGAGGAGACAGAAGAGAGTGCTGGCGCTGAACAGGGGGTGATGGGCAGAATCTTGAGACTGGTAAGATAACTTGATCTTGTCCGAGTTTCGATCTCGACGTGGTTAGACCCGATGAAAAATCAGGGCAGTGGGCAGGTGAGGAGACAGGCAGTAGGTAAATGTAGAAGAGTTGACAACCCTTGTTGGTTGCTGTAGGTATGTGGCTGTCCCCAACGCTGCAGTCATCAATATCATCACCACCATTCATACACACCTTGATCCGTCTAGTTCGACAACTTTGACAACCCTGAGATGCCTTTCCACAATAAACCATTGTGAAAGTTCAAGGGAAGTCGTCGATTACACACACTCCCAGCAACGAATGACGTGCAGTCCCAACCCGCTGAGGGCAAAGAGGCACCTAGATGAGACGGGGGCCTGGCACGCAACGCGCGCTCGCCGGCGGCGATCCGACACGCGGATTATCCGGAGAGGGACAGCCGGGGTGACGAGGAATAATACAAGATAAAATATATATATAAAAAAGGGCAGATATATTACAACCAAAGATATTAGTGAGAGGATTTAAGATTAGAACAAAAGTCCCGATCGAGTGGGCGAAAGGACCCTAGACTCTTTCTCGAGGACGAAATGGTATCCCGAGAAGGAAAATAGTTGTCGTCTGGTTTGGAGTCGTCGTGTCATGCAAAAAACAACCCGGCCTGTCGTAAGAGGCTTTTCGGTGATGGTGCTAGGCTAGTTGTTTGTGTGAGATGTTCAACGGCCCATAGGTAGGTAGGCTGTGTGGTAGTTTGACGCAAAAAGGACGAAGTGCCGGCTTGAAAAGGGCAATCAGATCGCAGGTTGGAATTGAATTTGGCCAATGCTCGTCATGGCAAAGCCTTGGCCCTCTGGAGAAACTGGCAAAGCACCGCCTGGTTAGTATTTACTGAAAAGTCATGAAGGTCTGTGCCAAGGGGGGGAGAGGGGGTCGGTCTGCCACATGGATGAGTTCGGCACAGGGGCTCCAGGACCAGACCCATTGAGTGGCGGGTCTGTAATACTAGTAAATGTGACTGTGGGGGGGTTCAGGGTTCTTTTACAATGCCGGGGAAGGGGCATGCTTTAGAAGGGGGGTATTGCGGACGATGATGAGACGGACGGATTTCAACATTATTTCGGAAAAAATAAGAAATCAAAAATACAAAAATGCGCAACGGTCGTGTGACAATATGTAGATAGTGACGATGATCCAGCTACCAGTGTCTTTTTTTTTTAAAACTTTTTCTCTCTCCTAGCACCTGCGCGCAGTTAAGTGACAGCTCGGCATGGTGGTCTCGGCGGGATACCTGAACTGGTTTTTGGTTATTCGTTTGTATGCGCGCTGTATGCAGTGTGTTATTCGTACCTACCAACCTACTTTACAGTAGGTACTTGACTGTGCCCTCCCTGCCCTTTTGACATCCCGCACAGTGCGTCTTTTACAGGCCCTCAATGCTACCGTTTCCAGCGGCGGGTGGCATACCGAGGAGGACGCATGCTACTGTGATACCACTAGACGGCAGTATACCCCTGACTACCCGGTCGGTCCATCTGTCAAAAAATGGTAAGGCCAGTTTTAGTGCGCACAGCCGAATCGGCGTTGGTTGAGTTGCGCCTACCGAGCCAGCCGGAGGATTCGGGTGCTTTTCGAGGTCGCAGGCAATGATGTATCAATCACATCAATCGAATTTTTGGATCGCAAAGCTTTGAGAAATTTCCTTGCACGCTTGGTTTCTGCGGAAAGCAAGGTATGCCTGCTTGCTGGTGAACACTTACTTGGACTTTTTCGAACCATGGCCGGAAGGTACCTAGGTAGTCGTATATTGGTCCCAACAAGGAAGTCCTTTCCACTGGCTATCGGTTTTCGCCGTCACGTCAACAACCTGAACCAACCCCTTTGGTTCCTCTTGCAGTCTCCACACCCCGATGCATCGAACCGTTTATTTCTGACTGACTCCTGGAGAGCTAGGCACGGTGGAATCACATCGCCTCCTACCACGACGGCAGGTAAGGTTAAGGTGCCTACCTAAGGTAGGTAGGTACCTAGGTAGCTAGGTTGCACTGGCTGGCCTACGGAGCCGGAGTATTAAGCTGATACGGTGCGCCGAACGGAAACGGACCACTTTTAACAGCTGGCAGCAGGCAGTTAGTATGATAACGATCAACTCTACGAAATCCTGCTGTCACCCTACCAGACCTTGCAGGCCTACCTGTGATACTGTACAAATCAGATCCGATGTGCCACGGCCATGGTCCAGGCTTGGCTAGGGTGCGGGCCAGTCATCGGTTGCTGTCAAATTCAGTTGGTGTGCGTCTTCAGCTTATTCCCCCACATCCATGCAGGCATTAACGATCTTCGCACAGCCGCCCCGTTTGCAGCTTTGACAGCCCTGGCACCCTCGTCTTTTTTTTTTTTTTTTTTTTTTTTTTTGTGATTGTCCGTTCTCGGTTTGGTAGGTGGTTTTTTTCGTCCCAACTGTCTCAAGGGAGAACTTTATTCTACTACATCATTCAGGTAACGTCCCTAACAATAAGGCTTAGCTTCATTTGTTCATACTTTGTGCGAAACACCACCAGGCATAGACGGAAAATTGTTGTAATTTTTACTCTATTTTCTGTCTAGCATTTATTTCTCCTCCCCGAAAATCTCAGCGTATGGGCAAGATTAACAATCGGCCAATATGCGAATTGGTTTATCCCTTTTACATCAAAAAGGTGCCTGCATCGAGTGCAATCTTGTTGGTGCCAGCTATCAACCTAGCAAAACCCTCCTCCCTACGCATGCATGCGGTGAATTCTCCACCGAACATGTGGATCCCACAAACGGTTGGGCGGCTCGTGCATGAAGTCATATTACTTGGGGGCTGTTCGTTGTGGGCCCCCTCAAAGAGGGGGTTACAAAACCTTGATTTTCGAAAAAACCGTGGGCCACCCCGCATCAGTTTTTTACCTAGAAAATCGTTAACAATTTAACTTATGCCGAGTGTAATCCCGTTCCATAACAACACAATTGCACTTACCGCAAATATACCTATATCATGACGTCCCCAGAATCTCCAGCTATCTTAGGAGCCCGCATGTATGCCCAATATGTCGAAACTCACCGCAGTAGGGCGGATACCGCGCGGGAGGGCAGATCCAAGCCAGAATCGCTACGATCGTTCTGTAAAAGGAACGGTTACCCGTATTCGAGTACTCAGCGGCATGCTCGTAATCTCCTGATCAATGGCATTCCTAAGATATCGATAAAGCGCAGCGGGCGGCCTTCATTGTTGACTGATGCTGAAGATCAAGCTCTCGTTGCGTATATCATGCAGCTTGATAAACTTGGTGCATATCCCGACTCACAACACGTAATATCTGCGGCCAATCTGATGCGTCAGTCACGTATACCGCCCTGTGGTCCAATTCAAATGAACTGGTACGGCCGTTGGCGTAAAAAACACCCGGAACTGCGACTTACCAAACAACAACCCGTCGAGATTACTCGCCTTAGTTGGGAGCAACAGATCGATCTTGTGGAGGCCTGGTATCGCCGCACGGCGGCTCATGCGGTAGAGCTTGGGATCACGGCTTCAGCGGCCTGGAACGCTGACGAATGTGGTACTAGAATCGGTGTGAGAGATGGCCGGATACCGGTATTGGTCGTGACGAAAAAGAGGCATGAAAAGCCACGCACCGCGGATCCGGCTAACCGTGAGAGTTGTACGTTGATAGGCGGTGGCAACGCTGTTGGGCAGTCGCTACCGCCCTTCTGTATCTTCACAAAGTGGCCAACGAGCGATTGGCTTGATCTGGATCTGCCTGAGGGTATCGTTTTTACGCGGTCAGAAACGGGGTTTTCCAACGGAGATATCCAGCTCACCTGGATACAGCATTTCAACCGGTATTCGTGGCCAGAAGTTGCTGCCGTGCAATCGATCGGATCTCCCACGTTGAAAGAGTGGTTTGGTCATGACTTTGACGTCAGATTCGACTTTGTGAACCGCACTGCGGCCAAAATCGATCCAAATTCACAGCGGGCCAAAACACGTATTTGGAGGTGGCTTTTTCTCGACGGCTTTACCGGCCACTTTGGCATGGAGATACTTGATTATTGCCTCAGATTTGATATCGAGATCGTTATTTTACCGCCTCATTCAACGCATTATATGCAGCCCATGGACGTATCCGTGTTCACTCACCTGAAAAACGAGTTGCAGGCGGTCCTGCATGAGCATATAAACACCGGTATTCCGGTGTTCACCCGCTCAGATTTCGTTGCTGCGATTCGAGTAAGTCGTTTTCGATCTACAGGTTAATTTAGCGGTAAACTGATATATCTTCCCTTAACTTAGCGCTGCTGGCAAACGGCTTTCACAACTGGCCACGTAATAAGCGGTTTCCAAGATACAGGCTTGTTTCCTGTCGACGGCACCAAAGTGCTCGCCAAACTGCGTGGCCACGCCACGGCAGCGAATACACCGCGATATCCGGACTCCCTTCCTACCGCTGAACGATTTTCACGGGCCAAATATGCGGCAAGCCGTATGGCGGCCAAGGCGCACCACTTTAGTTCAGATACCGTTGATGCTATCTCGGATTTACAAGCCGTTGCCAACGAGGCGATCATCCTACAGCAACGCGTTGCCCAAGAGCAGACGAATAAGCAAAAACGCCTTCAACGCGCTTCACGTTACAAAGTCAAAATGACGTTGAAGTCAAAAGACAAGCAGTTCCAGACCGCTAATACGTTAGAAGATATGCGGGTCGCTCACGAAGCCAAACAGGCGTTGATCGAGGAAACAGCCCTATACCAACAAGAAAAGTTCGTCAGAGATGCGTGGTATAGGGATAAGAATCAGGCTATTCAACGCTGGCGAGAAACAGAGGGCATGCCCAACGGGATTAAGATACAACAGAAGAGATATCTGGAGGACCTCGGCTTCACGCCGGAGAACGTTCCGGCGGTCAGGGAACGCCCTGGAAAAAGGAAGAAGACCGATTCACAGCCCTCACAGTCATGGTTCGTCGATAAAGGGCCAATTTCAGCTGGAAATACAAGTACCCAGATCAATATTACCGTGGATACCGACTCTGCCTGTTCTATCAGCATATGCGTATCACGATCCTCGCAATCAGCCTCACCTCCCGCCCCAAACAGGCCTTCCAAACCGTTCCCACGGTATATACCATTGGCTACACCCTCTCCCCGTCAACTTCAGGATACGAGACCGCTTGAAGACCGTTCCTCGCCGCCAATACCGGGTGGTAGAAAGGATGAGTTGGAAGTACCCGGGTCGCCTTGTGACCGCTTGAGCGACCGGAAAAGGGCGATTGAGCCAAAACCCCAGAAATAGATATCTACAGCGCAATTCACGGCTTCAATTTATCTGCAAATTCTAACCTTTTTCGTGGGTGTAGTGTTTACGAACGTGAATCGAACTTTCATGAGCTACTTTGTTAGCGATCTGCTAACAAATTTGCTGGCCCACGGTTTTTTCGAAAATCAAGGTTTTGTAACCCCCTCTTTGAGGGGGCCCACAACGAACAGCCCCCAAGTACTCGGTCATATTACTTTGCAGAATTGTTCATGGAGGTCTGCATGTGCCGTTCGCTTGACTTGTCAAGATTTCGGGATACTTTTACAAACGAGTTCATACGAGATGTGTGTGTACGCAATCTGTATGTATTGTATCGAATCTTAGTTTCGCTTGGTAGAACCATTAACCCCCAGGTTGTGTGCTTGCTCCTCTGCCCACCTGCTGATCCGCGCAATGCATGAGGCTAATTTCGCGTCGTATGTCTTCGGATAATGAGAAACTTAAAATAAAGATACAAAGTCGGAAAAGCCGTCAAGCACGCAAGGCACGCATGAAAATTGAAAGAATCACGGTTTAAATCATTCTGATCTTGCTGACAAACTCAAGACGCGGGTAGGGCAAAAAAAAAAAAAAAAGCAAGGGACTGACTGGTACGGAGTAGGAAGTCACATGGCCAATTCCGGTCGACGGAAGGCTGGCTGCCCAGGCCGGCGACTGGGTATGTCCTTTTTTTAGATCTTGGGTAGCTGTTCCTGTTACCAAGATCAGACGAAATATTGGGAAACCTGAAGTTCTTCGGAGCACTGCGATTGGCCGACATATGACAGTGAAAGGTCGCGTGCGGGTGCCTACAGGCCAGTCCCCGGATATGTTTCCATCAACCAACGGCTGAGATGATGGATTTTCACCAGACGAATGACGCTAGCTGTCTTATTGAAGGTTCCCATCGGGCTAAATTCGATCTGCTGCGGCGGCAACTCTCTTTTTTGAGATGCAGTTTGGGGGAAAATGGCATACCGATGTCTGTCCCAATCCGCATCCCAAAAGACTTTTCCGCAATTGTCGGAGATGCTGCACTAGAACAGATTCTCCATGTCATACAGTTGCCAAATATAGCTAGTCTCGTGCTGATAATATGCACTTCTTCACTCGGCCGGAATATCAGACCCGGGGCTAGAAGGTAGGTTCTAACTTCTGGAACAGGCTAGTACTGGCGGGAACAGATGATTTTGTACTTCGTAGTAAGTTGCGAGTACTTTGCTAGCTTGGCAGGCCAGATCAGGAGTATATATATATGTAAGTATATTGGCATGATCCCTAGGTAGGTTGGTTTTTTGCTGCTTTCTCAACATGTCTGTCTGTTTGATTGCCGTCGTTGGTCACCGTTGCCCATCTGCAGACATATATATTCCAGGATATGTATATTATGGTTCTTCGCTTCCTTGTCTCCCCGCCCAGACACGTCAGCTGGCGTTTCGAAGCCATCCCAGCAGTTGATTCACATTCCTTACTTAACCATGGTAGCCCACACGGAGCTCATACTGTCGATTATTTTTCTTCCCTTCTTGTTGAATTGACGTCGCTGCCTTCACATTGTGAGGCTTCAATACCTGAAAGAAGAGCCATATCTAACACCTCGTGGGGGCCCTCTAGTGTGACAGGAGGCGTGACTCCCTTTCCCCCGAGAGAAGTAAAACGTAGTTCCATGTGCGTAACACGTGAACTGGCTAGCATAATCCCGTCGGACTTTTAAGTGTAGCGCTAACTCTCATGTGATGCGACCTGTAGTATTCAGAGTTTGTAACCAACATCTCCGATCCGGGGAAACATGTGGTCGTACAGCTTAAAGAAACCCATTTTGGCCACTGCTTCACTTCCCGCCCCCCTTTTCTGCATTTACAGCCCTTTCAACGAGCACATGTTGCTTAAGAAGAGGCCATAATGTCGGTGGCTGTTCCCCGTCGCCTGGCCGTTGAGGCAGGCTGGGCCGCTTTTGTCACATGGAATGACTACTACTACTACAAGTCCTACACTATGACTTGCAGAATTCAGCCCAACCGCATGATAATCAGTCGGATTGCCGTGTATGACATTAAGCTCAGTTCCAGCACTATGAATGCTTATGGATAGCAGGGGCGAGGGAAAAGATGCGAGGAAGACATAAATGTATGGTGCCTCGCCAGGTAATATCTGGCCCTCTTAAATAGCTTCATATGGATGTTTACGTAGATACCGAATGACCCTGGGGCCATCTCGAGTAAAACTACAAGGCGTATATACATACATACGTATGATAGTGCCCAGAGAATGGGGTCAGCCTTGAGACTTTCATTGGCTCCCAACTCATCTGTCTCTGCTTCACGACATTTTCTCGTCCAGCTTGCAACAGAAGGAGCGTGGATTGACTTGGACATAGAGAAAGCAGCCAATTTCATGACTGGCATAGAAAAGATCTCTTCCAATGAACGTCCAGGGCGCAAAAAAATAACCCTGAAGCCAATATTTCGATTCTTATTTTCTCAATCAGCCAAAAAGCCATGATGACAAGTATCCCATGAGCATAAGCACTCCATTAACAGATCTTTGGAGTAAGCACTGTGTTAGCCAGCTGATCATTGTTGTTTTTGACTAAGCAATGAATAGAGCCACAACTAGCCTCTCGTGGGGCGGGGGAAGGGGGCAGATGTATTGATCTTCTTTGTTGTTGGGCAAGTGCTCGCTTCAGTCTTTCCCAATGCTTTTGAAATATGCCAGGGCCTTGTAAGACTGCCGACAATACAGACTCGTAGTAATAGACGAACGCGTGGGGAATTTTGACTGCCAGGCTGTGTTTTTACGTTTTGCAGGGCTTCAGGATGCTCAGACCATGGGAAAAATGTAGAAATAGAAAATATATGGACCGACGCAAACATGAAGCAGCAAGGAGATCAAGTGCCCAAGAAAAATGAGCACAAGCCTTCAACGAGAAGTAACGCAGACCCAATCTCGGGCAGGAAACATTCCGGGAGAATAATGGTCGGTGGACGAAGCTGCTGTAGCTACCAAAATCTTGCTTACTATGTAATGATAGCTAACACGCAGTATGCAAGGTACGGAACCAGCTAAAACTGAAAAAAAAAGTGACATGTGCCATCAATGCTTTGACCAAGTAGAAAGGGAAGAAGGTCTTGTAATGGACGAGGTGTGATCGAAGCTGTCATGTGCGGACAGGTCAAGCAATGAACTGCGTGAGTATATGCTGAAGAAGCATAGGTAGGTACCTAATTGTTGCAACACACTGCATGGATAAATAGTAAATTGACGCGCTCAAGCAGCAATGTAGAACATGTGACTGCCACTGGCATTTACAGAAAAAAATGTCGTGAGGCAGAGAGCTGTCAACAAATGCCCGGCATTGGGTAAGCCAATAGTCTTAGCTTGTGAGATGGACTATAATCAACTCGGGATAATGTCCGAGCCCACCAACGAACGATACAGGGTGTATACCTACCTATAGATGTATGGAGGGGCGGACGGTTCCGGAGCTAATATGGAGCAGTGACGGTGCCGGGCCGTTGACATGGAGGCTGACAAGGAGTTCATGGCTAGCACGGGCAAGCAAATTAGGTCTAGGTCTATAGTGAGTGCCTAGGGTACCTAGTTCTAGTCGCAGCTTAGCAAATCTCTGATAGGTAGGTATTCTAGTAAACACCAATAATCCAAAGCGACCTTTTAGCGCCTTTCTAGTTCTAGATCTAGAACTAGTGTAAATGTGCGTTCGACGTTAACATGACGCACTGGCTTTATTACGAGCATAACCCTGCCGAGATTGATAACGATCAATTGATCAACCACTTTGCCGTTCCAAGCTGCCCAGTCGTTCATTGTGAGACACACCGCTGAGCCCCTTGTACCCAGCTGTTGTTGCAAAAGCAATGTCTCAACACAAAAGGGTGAGGGCAAACAACGGGGGGAAAAATAAATAAAAAATAAATAAATAAATAAATAAATAAAAATCAATTGGCAAAAACTATGTGCATTGCTCCTTAATTGCAGCACCTGGAGCCAGGAATTGAGAAAACCACCTAACACTCAAAAACGAGCGTGCTTGGGCTGATGCCGAGTTCCGCGCTTTAATTTACGTGAACACATCGCCAGCTACGGCAGGATCGTGATCAGGTTGTTTGTGAGAATGAATTAGGAGAGGTCGTCTGGTTGCTGGGTGGATTGGAAGATTAATAATAACAATGGGTAACGAGATCGGAGCCGCAACTAAACTTACAGTGGTAGGCTCTGCTCGTACTGCACGGTCGACCTACAGTGAGTAGTACCGTACTTGCGTACATACCCACACAACGCGTTGACGATTTTCATTTCGATTTCTGGGCTGTACGAGTGGGTGGGGTCAGAAAAGACGCACGGACGGGGCCGATGATATCCCGATGGGTGCTGGGCTCCAATGTAGGAAACCAAACCCAAGCCGACTCGTGCGCCGCACCTTTGCCCCAGTCCAAACAAATCAATCACTGACGACCTTGGACGCCTCGTTGATTTTTTTTTCTGCACCTCGAGTCCAAATTCGAAAATCCATTATTCACAAATCAAATCGACGACACAATCCCTCGCATCCGCTATTTTCCACCCCGTACTGCAGCAAGAAGCCTCTCCACGCTTCAGACCCTTCTTCACCCTTCTCGCCCGCAAAAGGTTTGAATTCTTTAGACCTCGAAAAAAATCAGTGCGTTCCGAGCTCACTTTTGCGCCCTGTGATTTGACCTATCCGCGCGACTTTGGACGATCGGCGCCCACCAATCATCCGCACCTCAGATCATCCTACCTTACCTACCTCCCTTTGGTACCTTGACTACCTTACCTAGTTAGTACAACGACCCAAGCTGTCCTCGACGCTTATGAAAGCTGAGACCAATTTTTTTTTACCCATCTAGGACATAAACGACGCAGACGGCTGTTCAAGTCAAGACCTCTTTGACCAGACTCGGCCATCTCTACCTGATCGACGATCTGTCGATAACTTTTTTCTTCACTCGCGCCCTACCACCTCCAAATCACATAACCGTCGCAAACATGGCCACCATGCCGACAAACGGTAATGTTAATCACCAGGACCAGAACGCTGCGTCCGCCTCGTCCCGCAGCCAGTCCAACACTGAGTCTAGCTCCTTGTCCAAGGACGAGGTTGGCTGGTACTTCGTGGAGCAGTACTACACCACCCTGAGCAAAAACCCGGAGCGCCTACATGTGAGCTATGGCCAATTAAACCTGTTGGGAAGCGACTCGCACCGGGGTATGATACTAACATGATATTTTCCCAGCTCTTCTATGGAAAACACTCTCAGCTTGTTTATGGACTCGAGGCCGAGGTTGCGAACGTGTCTGTTGGTCGTCAGGTAAGGAATGCAAACCACTGGAATGCCATTGTTGGGGCGCATCTCTCGGGCACAATGGCTTACTTTGTTCCTTCCACAGCAAATTCAAGAGCGTATCAAGTCCCTTGACCTGCAAGACTGCAAGGTCCGCGTTTCCAACGTCGACTCTCAGGCTTCCGAGGAGAGCATCGTGATTCAGGTTATTGGAGAGACGGTCAACAAGGGAGGCGAGCCCAAGAAGTTTGTCCAGACCTTCATCCTCGCCAAGCAGCCGTCCGGATACTTTGTTCTCAACGATATTCTGCGCTACATCAACGACGATGCGGAAGAGGATGCCGCAGAGACCGCTGCGGCTGAGGAGGAGGCTGCCGCCCCCGAAACACAAGCTGCCGCTGAGCCAGAGGCTGCCAAAGTAGAGCCAGAGGCTGCCAAACCTGAGGCCGAGGCCGCCGAGGTCGATGCCGCCGTCAGCAAGGATGCGGAGAAGACTGCCGAGAGCAAGGAGGCTCCCGCTGCTGAGGCTGCTTCAACCCAGCCAGCTACTCAGAAGGACGCCGTTGCCACTCCCGCCAAGGCTGAGAGCGCTGCTGCCACCCCCGACCCTGAGAAGGTGGCCGAGGAGATCGCCGAGGAGGAGGTCAAGAAGCCAGAGCTGCCCAAGGACCCAAGCCCGACCCCTGTTGCACCTCGCCCTGCTGCTCCTGCCGCTGCCGAGCCAGAGAAGGCCAAGGAGCCACCCAAGCCTATGACCTGGGCTAGCAGGGCTGCCGCTGCCGCTAGACCTGCTGTCGCTCTGCCGAAGCCCGCCGTCCCCGCCGCCGCTCCTGCCGCACGCCCTGCTGCTGCCGCCCCCGCCGCTACTCCCGCCGCCGCTGCTCCTGCCGCTGCTGCACCCAAGCCGGCCGCCCCAGCCCCTGCCGCTGAGGCCCCCGCTGCTCAAGAATCGGGCAGCGAGTGGCAAACAGCTGGTGCCGATTCCAAGCGCCAGAAGGGATCCCAATCCGTTGTTGGTGCGCCCCAAGAAGACAAGGGCACTCTGGGCTACGTGAAGTTTGTTACCGAGAAGGTCAAGACCGAGAATCTTAAGACTCATCTCTCTTCCTTCGGCGAGCTTGTCTACTTTGACATTAACCGCACCAAGGTTCGTGTCTCTTCTTGAGTCTTGAGAGGATGTAGTGACGTTTGTACTGATTGTAATTTCGCAGAACTGTGCTTTTGTCGAGTTCGCCAACATCGCTGGCTACACAGCCGCAGCTGCCGCCAACCCCCACACTGTTGACGGCGAGCAGATTTACGTCGAGCCCCGCAGGCCGAAGGCTAGCGCCTACGGTGGCAGCAACTACAGCAACCGGGGAGGCAGTGTCCCGGGCCGCGGACGTGGTGGCTTTGACGGCAACCGCTCCGGAAGCCAGGGCGGCCGTGGCAGCTACGGCAACCAGGGTCGTGGTGGACGTGGCGGCGCCCCCAGGGGTCGCGGTGGCGTTTCGCAACCCACCAACGCATAGGTCCTTCTGACTTGTTATTTCAAGAGCTCGAGCTTCTTCACAGAGCTATGAGCTGGTGTGTTCACAGCCCGAACAAGACTAAACGGGATTCTCGGGGTCTCTGTCAATGGGAGAAGATTCACCACCAAGGGTCGAATATACGGGTGATCAGTGGAGGAAATACAGCAAAACCAAAAGGATGTGCATTTCGGCAGGAGTTTGAGGTCGAGTTTTTCGGATCTTTTGAAGGACGAACCCATAAGTCAGTCAATCCATTTGCACGGGCAGAGCTAGCGCGTAGAGGGTATGGTCTCGAAAAGTTACAAAGTTGGCTTTTGGGGAGTTGGTCTTGGGACTGGTCTGGTTTTTTTTTTGTTTCCGTCTCATATTTTTCTTTGTTCTTGGGTTCTTGTGTTTGTCAACGCCGGCAGGGAATGATGGGTAAGGGAATGGCCGAGAATGGCACTGGCAGGCTGGCGACATAGCTCTGATACCTTGCTCTTGTCGCTGATTTTTTTCTTTTTTCCTTTCACTCCCTCAACCCCCTTTTTTTATTGTCTTTTGCTTGTTTTTTTTGGTTCCCCACGGCGTGTACGACTTGTATTGGCCAAAGGGTTCAAGAAAACAAGGGAGCAAGAGCAAACTCGGGTCCGGGTCATGAACGCCATTAATTTGTTTTGATCTCGGAGTTGGCTGGCGGGATCTCTGGGAACGTCTGGTTCTCTGTAACTTTTTTATTATTATTATAATTTGTGCATGCGGGCTTTCTTGGCCCAAAACCTCGTGGGATCCAAGGGCGAGTTGTCGGGGAGGTTGGTTTTTGCTCAGTGATCCTCTGGGGACATTGTCCAGTAGGAGAGTTATCTTTTGATACCCTGGTAAATAATGACCCCTCGCATGTGCGAATCCAATGAAACGAATTTGATGGATATTGAGTTGAGTTTGTTAGATCAAACCTTGGAGAAAAACAAGAATGACGTCAAGGTCGGGCTTGTGGATGGCGTATGGCCGGTGCTTGGTCGAAATAAGCCATCCTCGCAGTAGCTGTCACTTTCAAGGGGGAACATGGCCGTCAGAAGGACGACCCTCTCTGCTATGAGAAACCCACCCAACAACCATGAATGAATTAAGCAAATGGTATCCTAAGTTTCACCGCCAACAACGCCATTCTCCCAGTGTCGCTTGTTTACTGCCCTGGCGCCGTGTAAAGTGTAGATAGCCCAATCAACAGCCTTTTCCCCAAAATGACATGTGCATAAAACCAGCTTTTTTTTTTCTTGTTCTTCTTTTCTTTGTCCTACGTCCCTGTCATCTCCACCTCAGTCGCCCGAGTCTCCCGCGCCAGCTCGTCGGCGACCTCGTCCAGCAGGGCGTTCGCTCCGCCAACATCGGCGCAGGCGGCGTCGAGCTCGGCCAGGAGCGCGGCGGCCTCTGCGCGCTGGGACTGTATCTCGTCAAAGAGGGCGGCGTTGTGCGACTGCATCGTCTGCAGCCTGGCGTTGAGCTGGTTCTGCTGCGCGGCCAGGAGCGGGGCCAGGTTCGCGGCCAGGACCTCTTCTGGCGGGAGGAGATGAGGTGGTCTGCATTGTGTTGGGAGGCATGGTTGTCAGCTACATGTGTATGTGTTACTGGCGCTGTAGGTAGGTACATGGAGAGATGGTGTGATACGACGGGAGTGGATAGCTTACATGCCGGGCTCGGCGTCGCCGGCGTCCTTTCTCCTCATCGCCGCCTCGCTGACCAGAGCTTCCAGCTCGTTTAGTTTGGGCACGACTTGGCGCTCGTCCAATATGATTTGGAATTCTTTCTGATACCAGGTGACAGCAAGATTAGCCATGCCGCATAAAATCACAGTGATGATTTCCGCCAGCCCGCCCACACACAAACCTGCCACACCCGTCCTTCCAGCAGAGCAACCTGGGCAGAAGCAAAAACATCCAGTAGGAATTAGAATATCAAGAAGAAAAAGGCATACCCTGCACTTCTCCGACAGCAAGCCCACCACCCGCTGCTGCACAGACCGCAGCGAGTTCGGCGCCCGCGCCGACACAGTCGGGTAGCAGGCGGCGAACTTGTCCCACTCGAGCTTGGCCAGCGTGCGGTTCAGCGCCTCGTCAAACGCCTGCTGCAGCGCCGTCGCCCTCGGTCCCGGCGCGACGGCCGTGTGGCGGGCGGGGAGCGGTGGCGATGCCGGGGCTGCGGTGTTAGGTGCTGTTGTAGGTGCTGTCATCGTCGCCGGTGTTTGGTGAGTATGTGTCGCGTCTTGGCTTGGCTGTGTGGTTGGTGGTACTTCTGTCGTTGTCGGGGGAGCTTGTCGTTGCTGCTGTGTTTGTGGTTGTTGCGGCTCTGGGGCCGTGGGGGCCGAGGTTCGCGGTGACGAGGGCGACATTCTGGTTGTGGGAATGAGGTGTCGTGCAATTGACCTGTGTTGAGTGTGGTAGAACGATGTCTTGTTTCTATTTCTTCCCACCTAGTGCTTGTCGTTGGCCATGATGATGTCGAGGGGTCTTGGCAGGGGAGTAAATTGAGACGCGTTCGGAGCTTTATCAGCGCGTTCCGATTAAGAGCATCGCAAGTGTGGGGTTAGGAGTAGTGGAGCACTATGCTGGAATTACTTGAGACGGCCAAGACGGCGTAGCGATGGGACGAAGCTTAAACCATTCTGAGGCCCCTTGGCCCCTCAATACCTTCTCAGTACCTTACTCACCAACGGATTTATTTCCAAGTTGAAGTGCACTCACTCCTCGAACCAAAAAATGTATGCAACGGCAGCTGTGCTGAGATTTTTTATTACAATCTTGAAACTCCAGTGGTTTTTTATCATTTATGAAAAGTCGTCATGTTCCATGGTGCAAATATACATTTCTTCCAAAAATTTCGTGACTTGTCTTTCACCTTTCCAACCGAGCACCTACCGTGTAAGTAATAAAAAAAAGCAAGAAACTCCTGGGCCATGCCATGCCAATCATTATATATGGTGAAAAGCGCAAAAGAAGCCAGCAAGATCTTTTTTAGTGTCCCGAGAGATGTGGAAAAGAAAACCTGAATACGTCATCTTCGACTCGCAAACATTCTCTCCTAGTTAAATTCCACCTGGCTTCCCTGGCCTGGCCTCTGGTCTCTCCTCTCGAGCCTTCGCCTCCTTCTCCTCTCGGCAGCAGACGCTGAAGGGTCTCCTGGTGGTCCTCCGGGCCCAACCGACATTTGGCTCCATGTTCCGTGGCTTTCAGCACTCTCGAGCGTGGACACCGTATGTCCTGCCGCCGGCAAGTTGCCGACACCACCAGAAGCTGGCCCAGGCTGTCCCGAAAAGTATGCCGAGTCCTTACCCGCCGGTCTCCTGCCTCCAGCGAACGGCGGGGCCGGGGGCATGGACAGAGGGTCATCACGCACTCTTTGCTCCGCCGCCGACTCGGCTTTTCGAATGTCCGAGTCGCGTCGGTATCGAGTCCTGCTGCCGCTCCCGCCAGTTGGTGTATCGTTTCCAGACAAGCTGCTCATGTCATCCTCGCGCTGTCGCCTCCTTTGCTCCCTACGCTCCGCCGAGGCTTCCTCTCGCGTCAGCTGACGCAGTGTTACGTTGCCACGGTCGTCGCCCTTCACCTTGACGCTAACCCGAGGCTGCCCGGCAACGCTGGAGTCTCGCCCCCATCGTCGATCTTCGCTCGAAGCCAGGCGACTTGCGCTAGCTTGTGCCGCTTGCGCCGCCGCCTCGCTTTCCCTACGTCTCCTAGACGAAGGTGTTCGCTCAACGCCGGGCGAGCGATCGCTTGGGGAATCTTCGTACGGGTCGCGGGGCATAGCCGGCATCGAAACATATTCTGTGTCGTGCCTTGACTGCGAGCGCGATCTCGACGGGCCGGATGCTGGTGGCGGTGGGCCGCCAGCGGGTACTGGCACTGGTACTGGTACTGGTGCCGGCCCGACAGAAGTTCCGGCTCCGTAGCCTGTGGGTGGGCGAGGCTCAATTGAAGACTCGGTCATTGTCATCTCGGAAAGTTGTGATGGTGCCGGTCTTCCCGCATTCCTGATCTGCGGGCGAGAGTGTCTCCGTGTGGGCGAGTCGAACCCATCACCAGTATATCTGGCAGGTCGTTGGCCTGCTCGCCTCTCCTCGTCTTCCATTCTCATACGGTCATCTTCCTTCCTGTCTCTTCGATCCTTCATCTTTTTCGCAAACCAGCCCAGGCCAAGGCCTGCCAAGATGCCCTTGCCAACCCCTCCTCCGCTGCTTTCCTTGGGCGGTGGAAGTCGTCTTGAGGGACTGTCGCTGCGATAAGACGAATAATCCGAGTAGATGAGGCTGTCATCCGGTCTTGCGTTCCTTCTATGCGACTGTGGCGGCGTGACTGGTCGTCCACCGGCGGTACCAGGTCGTGAGGCAGCCGCACTCAAAGCTCCTGCGGCCATGGTGGGACCTCCAGGTCCAGGCAGTAGTGGCGATCTCGGGCGTCTGCGGTCGTCGTCCCTCCTTACTGACGTGGTGTCAGTATAGTCGGTATATTCGCTGATTACCGTGTCGCCCCTGCGTGATCCTCGTCCGTAGCGGGTTGGTGTCTCGCTTGAAACTGCAGAATACTCGGTCTCGTCTCGGCGGGTGTCCTTCTTCTTCTTCATCTTGGCGAGTAAACCTCCAGCACCAAGCGCTGCGCCGACGCCCAAGACTTTTGTCATGAAGCCACCGCCCTTGTCCTCCTTCCTCCTGTCAACCCTCTCGCTGTACTTCTCGTCGTCGAAATAGCCGGTGCTGGGAGATTCTCCTCGCCTAGATGATAACACCTCCGGGGCTCGGCTACGGCTTCGCATGCGGGATCGAGATCGAGATCGAGATCGGCTACCCAAAGTGGATTTCTTCTTGCTCTTGCTGAAGAGAGCAAATGCGCCCGCGCCGGCAGCCAAGGGGCCCAGCCATTTCATTGCACCTCCGCTTGACCTCCGGTCGGTACGCTCAGTACGCTCCGTGCGATCCGTCTCGGTGATCTCGGTTACACGACTCCTGCCAGCATCCGACCGGGCTCCGCTCAGATAGTACTCATCCCGACGGCCAGACGCCTTGTAGCTCAGGATGAAATAGATAAGGAGCAGCGTTGTCATCCAAAGTGCGTACAAGATGAAACAGTACTTTGGTGACCCATAGAGAGTCAGTCCCAGGGGTATCTGGACGATGCCCAGGAGAGCGATGGCTCTGCCCGACCACTGGTGAACGGTCACACGCAACGAGCGGCCCTTGATGCCACTGATGAGACGACCGCCGAAGGCCTGAAGGATGAATAAAACAAGGATGGCCACGCCGATGCCGTGGTGTGGATTCGTCAAGCTCCGGGTAGGACCCACTGCAAACCAACCCAGTATGAAAACAACAATGACCAGACCCAGCGCCAGTACGTTCATATAAGCGTGGTATTTGACTGCGAAACCGGCCCGTCCAGTATAAAAGCGTGCGGTCATGACGGCGGCCGGCACGAGAAAGAGGAAAGCCATGGTCGCAAGGATACCGTGCGCCAGAATGAGGGTATGGTACTGCCCGACTGTCGAGAAGCGGTTGCCCATGCCTGACATCGCAGAGGAAGAACAAGAGTCAGTAAACAGTTGATCCTGTGCATAAAGCATACAGACACCGATGCACACTAGGTCAGATGCCTGTCGCACTCACCATTGTATTGCATAGTCTCAAAGTCGAGCCCCTGCAGGTTCGGCAGCAAAAAGGTATTCTTGGTGAAATCCCAAGTTCCATCGCCGACGTTCAGGGTATCGGACGTGTACGACGCCGTCCCCGGCGGGGAAAAGTCCGCCGGCGCCATGGCTGGCGGCGGGAAAGCTGTCGGCAGTCAGGAAAGTTCCTAATCCCCTTGTTGGAATGCTGTCGCGCGTCGACAATACCCGTCGGCCTGGGTTTTGTAAAGAGGAGTTTTTTTTGTCTTGGAACCACGGGACGGCCCCGCTGGGGGCGGAGAAGTGAAGGGAGACTCCAATCGCTGGTACGACGTCGTCTCTGCGACAAGTGTCGGGGTATGTTGAGAGGCAGTCTCTCTTTACTGCCTTGTCTCTGGAAGGTTGCTATGTAATTTGCACTTCCACCGGCATACTGCGTGCCGCGGTGGGCGATGACGGGAGCCCTCCGGCTTGTGGATATTTTTTTTTTCTTTCGAGAAGCTTGACGGTGTTTACACCGCCTGACAAGGCAACTTTCGTTTCTCCTTCGTTATTGGATTGATTTTTTTTTCTTTGTAAACACGGCAAGTCGACGGGAAAGCTTTGACTGGGCCCTCGCGGGGGCGGGTAATGAAGATGGCGTCTTGAACAGAAATTGACAATGAATTGTTCAGTCTACCAGACAAAAAAAGAAAATCAAAATTCTTGGAAAAAATCCTCCCTTAGGTGCACCGTCGGGGAGTTTGTGGTCGCACACAGGCGGAATCACCTAAAGAGAAGAGGACTGACGCACAAGTCTTCCTCGAGCTGACGGTTGGTGGGGAAACCGGGAGAGGCCCACATGTTGTTGCACTGTCCCGGTCACTAGGGAAATCCATTTAAATGCCAAGCTTTCCCCATTGGTTCCATTGCTACTTTGCATCGTAAGTGGACGGTAGCTAGCAAAGCACCCCACAACCTCTGCTTCTCTAGGTCTGTAGGTGAGGCATATCTTAGTTCGAGCTCCATCAACCCAGTGTTTGCCTCAAAGCGCCAGCTCAGCCCCCAGCGACGTGGCACTGCATCAGGCGCATCAAATGTAAGCCAAACGCGCCTGCGGCGGTGAAGCGAGGGGAAAATCATTTTGAGAAGAAGAGGAACATCGTTTTCAGGGGTTCTTGTCATTTCAGTTTGCCACAAGTGCTTGATTGAAAAGTAAAAAGAAGAAAAAAAGAAAGAAAAAAAAAAAAAACTTTCATCTTGCCCTAGCTTATGGGGGATTGACAAAAAAGCAACGAAAACAAACAGAAAGGTGCCGACGGCCCGACACCTTCGACAACCTGGTCATCAACTAATACCGTACAATTCTACAAAGTAACAATCAAAAAACCATAAAGTGCATAGAAAACCCCTGATTCACCCAACTGGATCCACCAAAACCCGAGAACCACTTCAATGGGAGCCTGACATCCACAGTCCACGGACCGGATATCCTTGTAGAAACAACCTCACTCGAAAACCCGATGAATAGTGACAGAATCGCAGCCTGGCTCGTTTGGAGGAGGCACCAGAGCCCAGTTGATGGCATGATAAGTGTAGCTGTTGACATGCGTGTCACGGCAGGCGTACCTTTGCGTCGAGCAGTGCAGAGTCAGCCCTCTGTAAAACATCGACCAACACAACAAAACGTCTAAAAGAAAACTCACCAGTTGTACATTGCATGCGACGGGTCCCATGGGGTGACCTTGTCGGCCGGCGCCTCGTGGCTGCCGTCGCCATAGGCGGCCAGGTACATGTTGTCGTCATCATCAAACCCTACGGGGCTGTAGTCGTCGTCGTTGACTTGCAGCGAGGGGATGGCGAGGTCCGACCAGAGTTGCGTGCCCACAACCATCATCGACTCGACAAACTTGGTCTCGGCCCCTTGCTTGTAGTATGCCTTGGACAGCAGCGGGCCAATTGCGCCCTTGCCCTCGTCCTCGTCGTCCTCGTCCTCGTCCTCGTCGTCCTCGGGCTTATGCTGGTGGGTAAACGCGCTGGCGTGTTCGAGGATGCCGTCATCTGTGATGCACAAGACCCTGGACAGGGGTCCGACGTGACAGGCAAAGATGGACCAGCCGACCAGCGTCGAGTTGGAGCTCTCCGTGATATAGAGGTGGAAATCTTTCGATGTCTCGAGGTCCTCGATCTGGGCAGACACGCCGGCTGCCAAAGCAAAGGCCGAGAGGAGATGTTGGAGATGCATGTTTTCTGCGCCTCTTAAAACAAGATTATGGACTAGAGGACTCAAGGGCCTGGTGAGTGGCAGTGTAGATTGAAGAGGAGCAGGGCAGAAGAAGATACTGCAAGAATACCGGTGGATGGAGATAGGTAGCTAACAATTGGATCAAAATCCAAGGGTGTGCCAATGTTGATGTATGTCGGAATGCTGATAGAAGAAGTTCCAAACAAACCCTGGGAGGCGAGAAGAGGCCCTCATATACTCCAGCCATGCTTATACAACTCTTTGCTGAGGCAGTCGCATTCTAATGCTTTACTTGCAGATATGACAGAGTGGGCACTACCGCGGAACAGCACGCCCATGACTTTGCTTGAAGCTCTTCAGCAGTGACGACATGAACAGAGGTCTTGATAAACATCAACAAGCTGGAAGGTGCGCCAACCTCCACCCAAGGAGTTCACTCACTTCTTGTGTTCGGGTCAAACAGTGTATACGCTGCCTTCTGGCACAATGCAGGTAGTTGCCGGTTCGCATCTTATTAGTGCGGGTAGAATAACAAATCTGGGATACATTGTGCGGTACGTGTGACTGCCAATATTCATCATGAATGCTTTGCATGTAAGGGAATGTACGTGAAGGCCTGCCGGTAAGAAACAGTAGATGCCATGTGAAAAAGAAATCCATGCTTTGAATCCACTTTTTCGACGTCAAAAAATCAGCTTTGCAACCCAGGTAAAAAGATGCAAAAGCTCAAATCTGTACAAAAATGCCCGCTTCTCATGAACCAACAGTCAGGTCCTTGAGGCGTCCATTGAGAACATCCAACTCCATGGCGAAACTTGGGTCCGAGTGATCATCAATCTCGGACTTGTCATCACTTTGACCCGGGCTCGGTTTCGACGTGGCGCTGATCAGTGGCCTGATAAATCTCTCCTCCATGGCTCCGCGCATGCCCTCTGGGATCTGTTTCCTGTACCTCTCGGACCGGAATAAAAGGTAGGCAAAGTTGGCAGCCTGCATCAAAAAGGGCGAGTTTTGCGACCAGTATTCAGCAAAGGCGTCCTTGTCCATCTCCCGCACGAACTGCATATCGGGGAAAACGAGATATTGCAACTGCTCGATGGCCTCCGGGGTGCCAAAGATGCTACTGCTGGTCTTGCTGCTCTTGTCCTCGCTGCTACTCACTGCTGCACCATCGATTCCCAAACCAGAGGCGGGAGTTATGTGGACTGCTGGGGGTTTCTGTGCCATTTCAAGTTCCTCCTTAAGCCAGGTCACGGCGCAGGCTTTCAGATTCGAGAACATGCAATTCTCAAGAAGATCCTCCAGGATGTGCAACCGCCCATCCTCTTCGGGGCATGCATGCAGTATCAGACCGGCCAATGTCGAAGCTGCGTTGCGCACTCCGAGGGACGGGTGGTATACCGAACACAACGTCAGAAGGTGATGGTACGGCATGAAGGCCGCCCTGAGAGTCTCTGTCGACATTGTAGGGGCGACAATAAATTTGCCATGCTCCAGCCACAAACCAATGGCCAAGATAGCCTCGATGGTGCCCGGCATCCTTTGTATCTCGCCGTTGGCGTCATCTTCTAGGTACCTTTGCATCAGGCCCAAATGTTCTGGGAGGATATAAATCTTGGGCTTGGGCATGTTCGCCTGGAATACGGTAGAGGAGAAAACCCAGTATCCCATGAGACAAACGGCGCCACCCGTAGGAAGGTGAACATCTTGGGGTCCCCTGAGCCTGTCGGCGTCAGGTATTGTGCTCCTGCGGATTGGTCCGTCTTCGCACACTGATGAAATAATCTGGGCCGGAGAGCCGGATATGCCGAGGTCTTGGGACAGCGCCTAGAAAAGAAGTAATATCGGAATTCGTCAGCTTTGTTCACACGCCGTTGCCAATGTTTATGGGCAGAACACTCACAGCGAGCTGTCCGATAATGGCGTCTCTTGCGAGTAAATCAGAATCGTCCTTGTAAGCTTGCAGCGCAGTCTTCTTCCCCGGCACCGTCTTCCCCGGGTTGTATGCCTCGATCAACCGCTGCGCCCAAGCGGGGGAGGTCGCGTTGACGTAGGATTCGAGGATCCCCAACACAAACGACAGCAGTAGCCTCTCTTGTATCTCAGTTTCGGCGGGGTCCTCGTGCTGCTCGGCCTCTGGGTCCGGGGCATTCTTGGAAACGTCTCCGTCCTTGTCCGGGTTGGCGACGTTGACGCTCGACTTGCGCGACGGCAGAGGCGGCCGACGGTGGCCCGACAGGGACTGGACCAGGTTGATGGCCGACGCGGTCATGAGCTGATTGGGCCGGTAGGCGCGCTGGACCGTCGCGAGCGTGGTGGCGAGGAAGCGCGAGGGGTACTTTGTCTTGATCCGCCTGTGCAGGATGGCGAGCATGCCCAGGAGGACGATGAACCGCCTGATGGCCTCGGGGTCGGCGTCGCTGGCATCCTTGTCGGAGATCTGGGAGGCGTCATCGTCGTCCTCGGGGTGGCCCTCCAGGACCTCGAGCAGCTTGATGATCACTTCGCGAGGGTTGCCGAGGCGCGCGATGGTCTCGAGGCACTTGTCGCCTTCGGGGTAGAGGAGCAGGTTCTGGACGAGGTCCCAGCCGATTTCCTGCGTGAGAGACGCATCTTGAAGAATTTCGTTTAGTGTCGGTAGGATTTCGGGTGAGAGAAACTTCTCGATGATGGTCAGGTATGTGAAGTTATCGGTCGCGGGAGGTCGGGACTCGAGCAGGGCTTGTACGGCCTTGGACTTGTCTGTGACGTCGTCCATGATGGGCGCTTGGGGTTGTTTCTTTGGTCGGCCGTGCGCGGTTGATCCCGTGTGTGCCGGTTGGGGGGAAATCGGACGTGTGAAAGGAGCCAAAATAATGTGCTTTCTTGAGAAATTTGGCAGGTTTTGTAGTTATCGACAGCTAACTACGTAAACTTGGCAGGATTTGGTATCAAGGATGCCAGCCTGCCTGGAAGAAAGATGGTTTATCGCTTGGCGGCTCGTAGCGGATGCATTGAGTCCAATAAGCCGTTGCGCCGCGCACCTTCTCGCGACGCACCTCCCCTCGCTAGCAGCTGTCACCCCAACTTCCAGCTGCATCTCATTTTTACCCCGCAGCTTGCATCCAACGCCACCAAACACAACCACGCAGCGCCCGCCCCTGAATCTGGCCTGGCCCATCCTGTCCCCCAAAGGTGGGCCGCGCAGTTGCTAGCGCATCATCCGGACGGTTCTAGACATGTCAAAGCACATATAATCATCATACATTCCGCGGATATCACCAACGAATATGGCGGCCACAGTTATCCTTCCTCCAGCATTTTCAAGATCAGTCAATTGGTCACAAATCATAGTGTGGATCAAGGTCAAGTTTTGTGATAAAAGTATGAATGTAATAGATCAAGGTTATCACCTAAACTCCCGAGTCATGAGACCGGACCCGGTCTACGGGTAAGAATACAAAACAGAAATCATACAAAATTATATCCAAAATTCAAATTGCCTCACCCAAGACGCCAGCCACCCAAAAACATAAGCAGGTTTTTTTTTCTTCTGTTGAGCTTCGAATAATATCGTGCAATAAGGAGCCCGTCGTCCCCGATCTCGCGCAGGCCAAGTATCGCCGTAAAAGACGAGTTAAAGCCCCGAGACCTACGAGGATATTCGGGACCAGCTTAATCGTCCCTCTTCTTGCCCCAGCTCATGCGCTTGCTGGTCCTGAGCATCCAGCTCCAGTGCTTGAAGGGGTCGAGGACGAGGTTGTCCATCTCGATGACGTCGTTGTCCTTGGGGCCGACGCTAGCTAGGCCGTACTCTACGGCCAGGCGGGCGTACTTGGTTGCCATCCACGGCTCGCCGACGCCGTTGTACTCGATGGCGGCGTAGGTGAAGGCCTCGTAGAGCATCAGGTCCAGGCGCTCCTGCTGGTATAGGCTGACCATGAGCTCGGCCATCTGCGGCGTGGCGCGCGACGATGGGGTGTAGTCGTGGAACTCCTTGCGCAGCTCGGCGATCTGCTCCAGGCGCGAGTCGGACTCCTCGGCGATCAAGTCCCTTTGAGTGCACATTGAGCAGCCGCAAGGGAATCCCCAGGTGCGGGACAACCTCGCCAGGCGGGCGGCTTGGCTCTGCAGAGGGCTGTGCGATGAGGAAGAAAGAAACCGTCAGTTTGGTGATTCTACTGGCGTGCGCGGCGATATCGAGGTCCTCTCCGAGGAATACAGGAGAGGGGAAAGGGAAAGAGAAGAGAGAAAAGAAAAGAGAGAGAGAGAAAAAAGAAAAAAAAACTTACTCAAGGTACGACAACGAGATCTCCTCCCCAATGTTGATCTGGCGGACAGCGTGGACGTGCTGGGTCAGGGTCTCGGGGTCGTAGTAATAGTCGGCGTTCGGGCGGCAGTCGTGGTTGCAGCGAGATATCTCGGGGAAGACGACGTAGAACTGGTCATCGTTGTCGCCTTCCGGGTCGGCGTCGATGTCGAAGGCGTTAGTGGACAAGATCTTGTCGACCTTTTGTTGGTAGTTCTCGTAAAGACCATCGTGACTTGACAGGTTGAGAAGCAGCTGGCGGTGGTTTTCGGGGAGAATGTCGACTGCAGCGGTCTGGATCTCTCTGACAATCTTCTTGGGCATCGTCTCGAAGAAGCCGTAGTCGATCACGATGGCCGGCGTACTGCTCATTATGCGATCGCCACGGTAAAGCGTCCTGGCGGCAACTAAACCAACTCCCTTTCCAGGGACCATGACTGACTTGTAAACCGCCGTGTAGTTGGGGTCAAGATCCTTGTTGGTGTGTGCTGTGAGCTCCGGGTTGGTGAAAGCTGGCAGCTTCGCGATGCTCTTGGCCCTTGCGGGGCTGGTGATGATTGACACTCCTCTGTTGTTGGCGAAGCCGCCGGCGTAGAAGACGCAGAACTCTGTCGGCCCCGTTCCGTTGCGCGCGCAGTTGCTGATTGACGTCCACGGCGATGACTCGTCAGTAATGTGTCTCCCACCGGCGGCCTGCCTTTGGGCGATCACGTCCGCAGTTGAGCAAATCGGGTCCGTCAGTTCTGGGAATGACAGCGGCAGCAGTGGTGACCGACATATGCCGAGTGCGAGGTGGTTTTGAATCGAATCGCGAGCCGCGAGGACGGCGACGAAGTAGAAGGACAGGACCTGCACTGCCTTCATTGTGACAACTCTTGGGTGTGTAGAAGAGTAGGGGAAAAAAAGAGGGTATATTCTACAATTGAATTCTGGATATGTATGACCAAGGAATGTAGTATACAAGGTAAAGGATAGATAAAATAGGGGATGAAATAAAACAACCGAAATGCAAACTAAGTCATTCGGTAGAGAAACAAAAAAAAAATGCTGCGAGTAGTGAACCAGCCCAGGAGATATCACAACCAGAGAAAGAACTAGGTCAGCTAGCTTTGTTATATACGAGTCCGTGAACTGCCAATGGATACTTCATAGGCGAGCAGTAATTAGGGGCCCAAGCCTGGGCCATCCTTGGATTGATCAACCCCAGGCTCAGGACCGGGGTGAGCTCTAGCACCACCACCGACGGGGTTAGCTTGGCAAAGCTCGTCCAGACCAGGGGGGTAAAGGAGACCTTGGAGACTCAAGCCGGGCCCCCGTTTGCCCCACGCAGTGCACCGAGCTGGCTGGTCCCACACACCACAACGGTGGGCAGAAGAGGAAAGTACTGAGCTTACTACGGCGGCGCGGGTGCTGCCTACGCGGTACGGACCTGGTTTTTTTTTTTAAAAAAATAAAATAAAAAAAAAGTCAGATAGTAGGTGCGAAGTCGACCTGACTTTAAGGCACAGCGAAATTATCCTACTCCGGGTATAACATGCAGCTGTGTGATACTTAAATACACCAGCCAGTAGTGGCCTTTTTCGGTCCCGACAAATGCGAGCAGGAAACTCACCAGGCAGGACTGCAGGGCATACCTCCGTAGTGCGAGCTATCATCTTATCCTGGACTTGCTCTCGAACATGCCATGACCAACAATGGATCTTTTCGTCTTGGCTGATGGTCGATGCCAAGGCGTGTAGATTGTTTTGATCAGGGATTCGATGGATTGAATTGTTGGTCTGAACAATTCAAGACCTGCAGAGCAGAAACCAAACTAGTTTGGGGCAATGCTCTCTACTGTATGGGGAATTTCGTCAAGAATCAGCAATGTACCAGTGGTATATGCAGAACCAGAATATTTACCATCCATACACCCAGCCAGTCAGTCACAGTCACAGTCACACGCAGCTGCCCGCGCTTGCTGTCAAGCGTTGATCAGTGCGCGGGAGGGCCGTTGAAATGGATGTTGTGGTCTCAGGAGTGTCGCAACCCCTTCCACTTGATCGGTGTGGAGGGCTTAACATTGATTTTGTTTCACTCTAACTACAAAGCGCGGACGTGTTGCAGGGCTGGTTGAAACGAATTGTGCAGCTTGGCGTGCCAGACGCCAGCAGACGTGCCAAGAACAGGTGGATCCCACAGGAATCCGAGCGCTACGACCAAGACGCGAAGAGTCCAGACCTTCCCCCCGTCGAACGTGAGTGGGGGGCTGCCAGTGGAGGGACGGACGCTAATAAAAGAAGACATGTGTGGAAAAGCCTAAAAGTCAAAAATCGAAAATACAACAAGAAACAGATTGACAGAAAAAAACACATCAGCCTTGAGTGATGTCCATCGTTCTTGTGCTGAGTCTTGCCAGATCTGGACTAGACTAGAACTAGAACAACGGTGACACGTCGATCTACCACGTACACAGCTTTAGTATGGTAGGCCTGATTAATACATGCTCTTTCCTTGACTTGTAGGTAATTACGTACTGTACCAAGAGTACCTTTTCTCGGAGCCTTTCAACCGAACAAAACCAGAAACGGGGAACGGTACATCATTTGGGTGTGATCATCGCGGATTCATGGAACCCCAAACGGTGTTTACCAACCAGTATTAACCTTAATCGGACATTATAGCAAAAGGACATTATTCACCATTGTTTCCCTGTCACGGCAAGTCTTCACGAGCGAAGACGTACTGTAGGTACCTGACTTATTTACAGTGTAAAATCAATGTCACCCTAACTGACTGGTGCCCCTGACGGCGAATTGTGTTCTATTCTTGTTTCTGGAGCAATCCAAGGTGGTGTGGGGACTTTTTGAAGGCCATAAGCTAAACTACTTTGACCAAATAGGTAGCAGGTATGGTAGCCAATGTTAACTGCCGTGGGCATGGCTTTGTCATTTCTCTCTCTCCTTTTCCATCGTATCAACTTTGTAGATATTTTGTTCTGTTTTAGACCAGACTAGTGTTATTTCTACGAATAGTGATATGTTGATCAAATATGATCTCCCATGTACCGTTGTTGTAGGGTTAACTTTCTTTTTCCTGCCGCGTCAACCATGCTACACAATGCCAAGGCTGTCTTGTATGAGATCTACAGCTTGGAGAGAAACGTTGGATTTTTTCCATCTCATGCATGCATCCTTCCGATTCGGTGCAAATGACATAGTTTCTTTTTTTTTTTTTTTTTTTTTTTTACTAACGTCGTTAGAAGCTGCCTCTTTCTGTGTGTAGCCTGCGCATGTCTGTGTACGCAGTACTTATTCAGATGTGAGCATCAGATGCTACGACATGTCTTGGGGTTTGGGTTGTTTCGGCCGAACATGACAAGCTTGCGTAAGTATTGAATCTGCAAATTCTTGCTTGCCTGCATTGTCAAACTCCTGCTTTGTTGGTTATTGATTCAGAGATACAAACCCATGTTACAGTGGTCATGCGCGGGTGTTCCATAGCTCACGAGTCGTAAGACCGAACGGGGATGAACAGAAACAAAGAAGAAGGAACCGCAAACAAAGAGGCAAACAATACTGAGTCAAGATCACTACTCTAACATCACATTGGCTGAAGGTGTCAAGTAGCCGGACTTCATCCCAAGTTTTCTTTCTTACTTTGTATCTACCTTCTTTCGGAAGGCCTGCTGGGCAGTTTGCTGTGACTAACCAGTTTGTTGAACCCACGGGTCTATTGATAAACGCAACCATAGCGCAACAGGCATATAGAGGTCCTGTGTTTATATATGACTGTGAGGTGTCAGTAATAGTCAGTGATCAGTACCGCGTCACAGCCCATCTGAGATGCACAGCTCGCATTTTCACACTACATATTGAGAGTTGAAATGTCCCCGCTACTACCAACCATGGACGCTACTACGTTCCGAGATATCCACGCATACCGGTTGATGTCTGGGTAGTGGCCAGGCATATTGGAGTAACAAACGATCTGCGACGCGGAGAATCTTGATGTCAACGAACACGCACGACTTTCAACAGTGTCCAAGAATGGATCACCAAAACACGCGCACCGGCGAGTGCGGGCACAAGACCTGGACCAGGATCTACTTGTTCTACCTTCACGTCGCCGTCAAACTGCGAGGCGCCGATGCTATCGAAGCGAGACTCCAGCGGGCGCTGCAGCAGCAGCCGAACTCTGGTGATATGACGCTCAGCAGCTCCGATCGCACGCTCCTAAACATATTTGGTGATTATATGCTCGAGCGTCTCTGCCGCCTCAACCCGACTGATGAGTGGGCCGATGGGTACGAGCGGTTCTTGGCCCGGCTGCCGGGCCACATTGGCCGCCACGGAATCGACGAGGACACGCTCAGGTTCTGCAAGTGGCTGTACTCGACTCTCGCGGACCTACATATAATCGAGCAGCTGCCGGAAGGCGTACCGTATCTTTCGCCACAGGACCTCCAGGTACTGACCAGTGATCACCTCATGGCTCCCTGGAGCAGCAGCAGCAGCAGCAGCAGCAGCAGCCCAGAATCCCCCGATGCCGCCACGGCGGCTGCCAGAATGCCCGCGGGAGTATCCGTCAACGCGCGTGGTTCGCTGGGCGATGAGGAAGAAGAAGAGTACCTTACTGGGTTCACGTCAGTGGCAGACTCCTCGGCGTCGGCCATCACTTCCCCGTTTGGCTCGTCTACAGGACTAAGCAGGCTTTCGACCCCATCAACGCAGTCGGCTAGCCTCCGCCCAGTGGCCACGACCGCCACCACCCCTGCAAACAACACCACACGCCAGCCGGAGCACGAATTAGGCAACGACGGGGGTCGTCGGGACCGCGGAGCGCAGCATCAGCAGCAACACATCGTCGCACAAGAACCCAACGGCCTTGTTCGCCCGCTCCCGCCTGTGGGCCACCGGGTCGACTTGCCCGCCTGGAACACGCGCGGCGGCGGCCGAGCGGGCGACTACCCAAACGCCCAGCGAGGCAGTCTGTCGTACAGCTTCGTCCCCTACAGCTCGATGCCTGCAGTGGCACCGGAACTTCATCCGCCACCAAGAGGAGCGTATCCGCCGAGCTACTTTCGCTACGACCGGCCTCTGTCTCCGCCATCCCTGGCCAGGTTCGACTCGGTCTTGGGCAGGATGCTACCGGGCAGCTTTCCTGCGCCATACTACCCATCAATGTCACCGACTCCACCTGCCTATTTCACCTAGAGCCCAGTTCTTTTCATCAGTGATCAATGTGATGGTGGTGGTGTATGATTCGGTGCTCTGTGATTTGTCGCTAGAGCTTGTGGAACGGTACTAATTATCATCAGAGAGAGTTCCGGCACGCCAAGCAGTCGTATTTCGGGGACTATACTTGCTTCAGGAGCGAGTTTCAGTATGAATAGCTGAGTTTTTTGTTGATGGAACAGCTAGCAGCGCCAAGCAGACATGCATAGATACTAGATTAAATCGTGACATGGCTCAGCCCCCGGGTACCTCAGTTACGTTCGGTCAGCGCCGGCTCCGCGGAAGCCGGGGGACTGCCGTCGTGGAAGTCCAGGCAAGTCTTTCCGATTTACGAGTGATTTTGAGCAAAATAAAACAGACTACCCAGAAGCACCGCGCAGGCCATCATCCATCAACTCTCGAGTGTCCCATACAACGTTCATTCCTGTCAAGTTACGAGGTGTTTGTCCGTTTTAGTCCCGCAGGCGCACTGGAATCTACGCCGGCAGGGTGGATTGGACAGGCTGTCTAGGCCATGTTGTTTCTTCTTCCACGCGAACGATATGAATAAGTTAACCTCTTGCGCACGGAAAAGTTAGGCGCAGAGGCAGGCAAATTTGTGGTTTTCGTTTTTGGATCCCCCAGATGCTTCTCACGAGTGCATGAACAAGGAGGGCAAGATGTGATGCGAAGAGGCAAAGTCAACGCTAGGCCAATCCAACAGTGACACATCCAGGAACATCGAATCGAGACCACGCTGCCATTCACCACTGGATGATGACAAAATCGCCGTATCCCCCGAGCGCGCGTATGCCCTCATCTAGGTAAGACTTACGTCTTCCGCGGGTATTACCTTGCTCGGGGTGGCTTGACGCACCGTCATATATGAGCTGACGTTGGAAGTGTGCGTAACAATGTGAAGTCAAGATCGCTCGTTGTCCTGAAAGTAATGGTGCCAGAAGGGAGAAGGAGAACTTTGTATATGTTTAAAGAGTCAATGACCGAGCAGTGATGGACTTGCTGGTTTGTTTGACGAGATGATGGTTGAAAGAAGGTTAGGAAATGGTCGGGCAGCAGCATGCAAGCGGCTTTTGTGGAAGCAACTGGAGGAAGAAAATTTTTCAGTAGTGTCACGTGAGTACAGTGCCGTTTCGGCCCGGTGCGGGTACCGCAGTCTGTCAGTGGCTGTCCGAACCCCGCCGAAGTAAATGGGTTTAAAAACAATTTGGGGGAACGTCAAGCGCGGGAGTCTCTCTTTTTCTCCCCTTACACTTTTTTCGCACCATAAAATCAACCGGGCGTCTCTGCATCACTCAAGATGACTCTTGGGACGGTCGGTCATATTGTGTGCTAGAATGAACGTAATTTTTGGAAACGCCCCCCGATTCATTTCAGCTCAGCTGATTTGTTGCACACATAGCAGGTCATTCGCATTGACGTGAAAGCGAGGGTGGTGTTCCACACATGATATTCCCTGGATTGGATGGCAGTGCAAGATGAAGCCAGCCTGTGATTCGTTCCGATTCAATGGATGGCGTACCTAGGGTCAAAAGTGTCGATTTACTCGCAAGCCTGTTCGTTCGCTCTCGCCTATATCGGCCGTTGATTCGGTGGTCTTGTTCTGTTCCTTCCTCTCATTCGCCATGTTCTTCTAATCTAAATGTTTCTCTTCCCGTCGCGGATGGGAAGGCGTCACGCACAGTCGTATATGCGGACAAACCAGAAAAAGAAAACCCAAGCAGCCCGGATGTCCCCGCTGCCCTCTACTACCGCTTGTCCGCCACTTGTCTACTCAAACCCTTGCAGCCATGGAAGGTACCTAGTACCTAGGTAGGTAGGTATTCTAGACCAGTCTTGCTTGGCTCGTGTCTTCTGAAAGCACCGAAATAAAATAAACCCGTCATGATACAAGAGTGCTGTCAGTCTCATTCCCGGCCAGACTTTTCCATAGTTTACGGAGGTTCATCGGGTACCTACCTACATTACACCAGTCTCGTTTTGGGCAAACTTGATTTCTAGTACCTTCGAGAATGCGTCGACATGGTCATCCGGAATGAAATCTGCTTGTCTTCGATTAGGACTTGCATGTCATCGATCGAATCATCAATTCTGCGGCGAATGACATTGTGACTTAGTGTTGAACAAAGAAACCAAGGTTCTGCTCGAGCAGGTTTCTATCCCACACTGCTGCTGCCATATTGCATTTACTGGGGGTCCCCATCTCTCTAACATGCTTCTATTAAAAAAACGGGTTCTCTCTCGACCTATCGTTGCCTTGCCTGGTTTGCCTCGCCCAACCTACGCGGGATTTATTCTCCGCCACGCTCAACATCCTGATCGTGTGCCTGACGTTACTCTGACAGGACAACGAAATGGACGTCGTCCTCCCACACCGGCCGCAGAGTTGGAAATTGCTACTGCAGGCCTGAGAAGGAAGCTGGACCTCTGACTAGCTTCCACACGACCGACATCGGGATCCATCCAACAACTGCCCCTTCCTTTGTACATACATGCTCGGATATAACGACATGAGCAGAAAATCACTCGACTAGCTCCTGACATCGAGCCATAGCCTGCTAGAGAGACTGAGACATACATCGTTAGGGCCGCCAATTTTGCCCTCTACCATCGAGCCACATGTTCAGCCTGTTCCGACGAAGCACAGAACAAGGATGAATGGACTATGTTTACTCATCCGCCTTCTTTTCTTCCCCGATGCTTCAGGAAGGTCCACATGCCTAAAAGCTTGACATGCTATTCTTGCGACTAGTACAGATCGCACGTCCCTTGGTATCGTATCAGCACCCGCTTAAGAGTGCAACCACACTTCAAGCCTCGTGATCCTCCCCTCAGTATGTTCTCACGGCCGTATATGCCCCCTCCAGCGATAACAAGGCGTCTTAGTCCAAAATGCAAATATCGCAGTAGATCCGACCTTCATCTGACAGTTGCCTCGAGGTAAACCGTACCACCTGAAAGACCGCATCATCGCATGCAAGCGGCACAGCCATTCGACGAAAGAACGAGGCATGTAGGTATCTACGCCCGGAAGCTAAAAGAGGACACAAGCACAAACTCCTCTTGGGCTTCGAGGCCAGGGAATTGGGCCCATGCAACCACTACTCAGGATGCATGGGGCCGACATCATTGCCGACAGCATCTTTGTAAAATCTCCAACGACTTTACCCCTGACAACTATCCGCTTCCGCTGGAGGAACTGATTAACTAACGTATCCACTTTGCCCCCTTAAGGCTTTTTTCCGGGTGCCCGCAGCATTGGGCACTCGACTGCTATAGATTTCTTGTGAAGTCGGGAGGGGGGGATAGTTGACAGATTGTGACTGCACTGCTGACACGGGCTCCTCACAGCCGTTGGGCGGAGAGGGTCATCTTTCGATCTTGCGATGAGGTATTGGTTCGTCTTTTGAGTGACTTGGACATGGGCAGCTCTAACCGGGTGGCAGCTCTCAATATCTGCTGAACATCTGGTGGACAAAGGCCAGCCAGCCCATGCTGCTACTGGGGCGTTCTCGAGGGGATATATAAACACCACTCGGTCCTGGGTTTTTGTCAGTTGCCCTCGTATAGACTCAAACATACTCACATCCACTCGCACACAACATTCTCTCTTGAGTTCCTCCCAAATATACAACCGAATCTGCCTCCAAGGGCAATCCAGCATTCCCTTCCAGAGCAACATAGCACCATTGACGAGCTGAGCGAAGGTATCTCTCCAGATTTGATACTAGCCGTCTCTGTTCCTACGAGCCATACTAAGATAAAATAATCTCATACGCTCCAGAGAGCATCACAAATTAGCAGTAGCACAATTTCACCCCATCGTCGACATGGCTCAAGGCTACCATATCTGTGCCTCTCCAGCAGGCGGCGAGCCTGTAAACCATGGGAAGGATGATAAGCCCCCGCCAATGAAGCCTGCACAGCCTCGCGATCCAAGTAAGTCATAAATACTGGGCTACTATTGGCCTGGAAATCTAGAGCTAGTTCTAGTGCATGTGCGGCAGTATGACTAACTAATAATAGCCTTTGGAGCTTGAGCTATCACCGGGCAGACTGGACCGGCCTGATTTGTTTCTGGGTCGGATGAGCTCCCGATTTAGTCCAGCTATTGATATATAGCTGTGGATTTTCTTTTCGATAACCTGCCTGTTGCTCTGGGTGCACCAACTTTACAAGAAGAGGGCCGCCCTTTTGCTACATCAGCTCAGGAGGCCTCTTTTTGTCCTGCCTTGCTTCGTTCTACATTGAGAACTGCTTTCCCCACAAAATTTACCTCTTTCACTTCAGACCCAGGCAGGGCTGTTTCTTGTTTGTACCTTTGTGAGCGATAATCGTACAGGCACTCTGCAAGATTGCTGTTGCCAATCGTTGCTCTCACAGTCTTTTCCGACCAATATATGACGATCTATTCGCCGATTTACCGGTTCCCTTGATGATAAGATCGCTGTGATGTGACACAAGCTTGCAATACTACTTGCTACTTGATCCAAACAAATGGTTCATTAATCTCCCTGCTTTACTATAGATGGAAACAATGGAAACCAGCATACCACTCACGTGCGAATAGCCAAAATAGACAAGAAAGAAAAAGCAGTAATTACACAAGGCCCGTGATCCAAATTTAACCTGATCGTTTTTACCAAATGCAAAACTAATGGACAAGCAGACGCTGAATGTTGTTAAAGGATAGCAAAAACCTTGCCATCAGCCTCCCGGCATACCTGCACGCCAGATCAGAAGGAAAAGGGTGGGAGGCATCGTAGTCTAGCTCGGCAAGGAAGTCCAACTCGGCTTCTGTGATGTGTGCAAAGAATAATTTGTTAGTGATGAGTGACCAAAAGTTGAACCCCCTTTGAACCCCTTTGAACAAGAGACGGAGATGTGGCGATTCTCTTTTTCATCCACAAAAAAAAGCAGAAAAGAAAAAAAGAAAAAGACTAACCAGTGTCCATATCCCACAGCAGCTCCCTCAAGCTCCTGACCATGTCGATGGCGGGCTGGTCCATGAACTGCTCGTTGAGCAGGCTGTCGTCGACGAGGGGGTTGAAGGGCCGAGCCGAGGCGTCATTGGAGTGCGTCTGGTAAATCTGGTGGAACTGGTAGGCGAACTGCTTGAAGGGCATGTTTTCGATCTCGGCGTTGATGTCGAGAATTTCCCTGCGGTCAATCGGGTGCAGATCGCCGCGGAGGCTGCTGATCTCATTCTGCGCCGTGCCGAAGGTGTCGAGCGAGACCTCGACCTCCTCCATGAAGAGGGTCAGGACCAGAAATGCGGCCAGGCACGGCGCCCACTCCTTGCGGACCTTTGGCTTGAGTGATTTTGAAAACGACTCAAAGATGAGCTGCATCTCGCGCAGGTTGATCTCATCCAGGACGGCCTTGAACTGGCGCGCAAGCAGGCGCGGAGTCTGAACCGCGTGGTGCGGCGAGACGAGACCCATGCGCACCAGCTTGTTGACACCGCGCGGAGTGAATGTCAGGTGCCGCGTCATGACGTAGTTGATGGTGTAGATGCTCAGGGCCCTCTTGACCATGTCGGACTGGCTGCGGAGGGCGTACGTCTGGACGATGCGCAGGACCCTGCCGGGGAGGTCGGTAGAGCGAATCGACGCCGTCATCTCGTCGGCGAAGCACTGCTCCCGAATGATGGACTGGATGTACTCCTTGGCGATCTTGCGGAGCTCTTCCCTCTGGGCGCCGGGCCCGGACGAGCCTTCCAAGTCGAGGCCGATGGGCGCAGCGACGCCGTGAGACAGCCGCACTGTGCCGTCTGGCTCGTTATCCTGACGCCAGTGCTGGAGGATGTCGGGATCCTTGGGGCTGAAGGCCTTGGCGGGGATGACGAGGGTGGACGCAAGCCGCGTGCCCGAGCTAAGCTCGACGGTGCATTGCCTGTCCGAGCTGCCAATCTTGAATTCATTTACGTTATCCGCGATGAACTTAGCCATCTGGTCCTTTCGGAAGTGGCCCCTGATGACCTCCGGAAACAGGATATTCAAAAAGTCACCAAACTGCCAGCAGACAATCTGGGGGACCTGCACTGCCAATTTTTTGCAGTTCTTGCACGGCCGTTCCGCATCGCACTATAACGACACACAGAATGGTTAGTCAGTTGTAAAGAGCGACTGATATTAGACGGACACCGTCAAAAAAACACATCACTGGTAATCTGTTGCTTTTTTTTTTTTCACCTACCTTGACTTTGCGCGCATGGCAACAGAAGCACGCTCCGACGCGACGGACAATCTGCGCGTTCTTCTTGGTCTCGTTTGGCAGCGGGCCTTTCCTGCCTCTCTGCGTCATGCGCTCGAAACACTCAAAGATGTGAGGCTTGCCGGCCTGCGCGGCAGCCGCTGTGGACGTCATGGTGATGAACTTGTACGAGCCGGACCCCGTGGTGCCGGCGCTGCTGCTCAGGCTGCCGCTAGCGGCGGTCTCAGATGGGGATTTCTTCTTCTCCACCCGCGCGCCACCCTTGACCTTCCTGATCGTCTTTGGCGCTGTGGTTGCCGTCCCGGAACTCCTTCTCGCCGTGCCGGGTTCCTGCTTGACTTCTGGCGACATGGGGCTGGCCGACTGGGCGGGGCTCTGCGATGACAGTGGCGTTGTCGGAGCCCGGGGAGAAGACGAGGACATGAAGTCCTCAAGAGACAAGCCCTGACCCTGGTCCTGCTTGGGCAGCATAGCTGCCGACGGATCCCACGGCGCGGCGTTGGCGTCGGACTGCATGGTGGGTGGTATGCCCAAGGACGACTGGTGAGGTGATGTATGCTGGCCCAGGCTCGCGGGCGACTGGACTCCTGTCCCCGGCACAGCCCGAGATGAACCGAGTCCGAGAAAGGGGTTCCCATACGAATCAAAGTCTGTTTTATTAGGTCAGTGGGAGGTTGGCGGGTTCAACGTGACGCATACTCGTGTGCGTGTACTTACGTATCGGTTCATGGTCACCAAATACGAAATCGTTTGTTCCATCATCAAAGTGCGCCTGGATAAAGTTGCCCGCCATAATGCCCTGGGTTCCAAGGTGGCTGTTCAGAGTATCGATGTTGGACAGGAACGGCAGCTGATCAGCAATCGTCATCTGCTCGATAAGATTGGGATGCTCAGGGAACGAATTAGGATCCATCATGGGGGCGCCATCGTCTCTACACGATTGAGGCATGTGCTGTTCTGCAAAGATGCCGGTATCGCCGGAAAAGACGTGGCCTGCAAGCTGTGGTTGCTGGTGTTGTTGCCGATGTTGCTGCTGGTGGTGGATGTGTTCCTGGTCCAGCTGCAGAGGCGAGGGCGCTGGCGGCGACGGTTGGAGCTGGCTCTGGTGGGCAACAAGGCCGTAGGACCGCAGGCTGCCCGATTCGGGGCTGGGAAAGAAGCCCACGGAGCCGGCGTTCGAGGCGGCGGTCTGATCAATAAAGGCCCACGACTCATCATCGGCGAGAAACTCGCCATGCAGATGGTCATAGCCAGACCTCGGCGATGTGCCTGAAGATGCCACGGACGTCATGGTGTCGATAGAAGTGGATGCGATGGATGTTGCGTTGGCGTCTGCGCTGGAGATATGACTTCAGGACGGCTGAAGTGATTGGCCCGTGGTTGTTCTTGTTGAATGAAGACGAGGTTGCAAAACCTCGAATTTCCTTCCACGAAAGAAAAAAGAAAAAGAGAGAGAAAGAAAGATATGACCCAAATCCCCAACGTTTCGAGACTCGTACTTGACTACCACCTACCCACTAGACCAAGGTAGGTACCTAGGTAGACAAGACAGGAGACCTGCGGGGTGGAGGCTTGCGAATCCCGCCAGTCGCTCTTGAAACCCGTAGAAGCCGTCGAATTTCGTTCGCCTTGCAAGCAACAGTTGGTCGGTCGATTTTTGTTTGTTCAACAAGTGCTTCCTGTGTTTCCAACGGAGGGCAGCGTCGCTCAAAGCACAAGTCCGACCATGAGAAACGCCCTTGTGGTTCAAAGAATGAGCAGCACAGCGTGTTTTCTCCCCCACCTCGATCAGTATCAGGCGCGAAGGTAGTGAGTAGAGGTGATATGATCAAAGCCCAAAGATAGCTCGCGCGCCTTTTTCCAAATTCCGATCCTCCGTCTTGAGTCTTCTTTCAATTATTGTTGTTTATCTTTTGCTTGGTCTTTTATCCCACTCGAGGAGTAGGCAAGAAGAGTGGTTACAAAATGAATCATGCATCACAGTCCCCGGACCGGGCTGGCTGTAGACGGGGATTAATACCTACCGTAAACCCAAGCGTACCTGCCATAACCTACCTACATACAACCTTGCTCGGTACCTAGAAGAGCTGGAGAGCTGGGGTTCTGTTCTGTATTGGTACTGCGCTATGCCCAACGGGGCGACCGACACGCTAGTCCTAATGCGGCCACCGAGCTGAGCACGTGATATTTATTCCTGAACTCCATGCCCACAGAAAAACACAGCCTTCCTCCCCCCCAGCATCTTGCCTGTTTGCCCGACCGAAGACAGATCAAATGTGGTAGATGAAGACAAGGTAGGGTAGGGTATGTACCTCTGTACCGATTTTGGGCTGAGCCACCAGGGAGCGCGCCGTTGGTGCCACAATCCCACAGTTCCGGGATAACAGAACAAAACGTATTGGAACCCATAAAGTGTCAAAAAAATCAGACATCATACCTATATTGTATAGATGGAGAGATAATAACCATGTTTTTTTTTTCTCATATGGTGTGTTTATTTTTTTGTTGATTTTTGGTCTTTTTTTGGCCGGTTTTTTTTCTTACTCTTTTATCGTTCTCAGCGTAATCCTTTCACATTCCATACGCCGAGCCAACCCCATCTGTCCACCTTCTCCAGCCCAAAAGCTCAAGTCCCCCTTTTGCCTCAATATTCTGCAGATGGAATCAAACGGACACAAGTGCCTCGTCGGCTAAAAAAGCCCCCTCGGCCCCCCGAATCTCCCTTATGCTACTCAAGCCCTCCCCGCTGTCGTGGAATGGAAAACGCATCAGACCGACTTCGACAAGGCGCACACCCTTTTCCCACGTCTCGTGTGCTCCTTTCCGTTTCCGCTCGCCCCAAAATTTTCTTTGAAACACACAAGACTTGCCCGATTGGCTTTGACCAACACGTGAGGTTTGCGTCTAGTTCCCGTGCGAGCCCTCATTTTGTGCTTCCGTGTCCAGCCGTCCCCGGCCTTGTCGCCGAAGCATCGGGGTCCAGGTGTGCCCTAGAGTGGTTTGCGCAGTAGTTTGGTGTTTTCTCTCTCCCCCCCCTTCTCTCTCTCTCTCTTCTTTAGGCTCTCACAGACGAACCCTAACAAGTCGTCAAAAGCCCAAACAACATCGGCAGTCCCGGACCAGGACTTCCAAGACGTGAAAGAAACATGAAAAAAAAAGAAAACAAGACCAAAAGAAAATCCCCTTAAAAACAGATAACCCGGCCCCGCATAAGACATCACCTGTAGTTTCCCAACAGCATCCCGGAGCGTAGCCACTCATCAGTCGTCTACCACCCGTGCTGGCTGGTTAGTGTCACTGAACCGCCCAAATATATGTAAAAAAGAAAAAAAAAGAATCCTCCAAATATCCCCCAAAAATCTTCCTCGAAACAAAAATGCACCCTTCCCTATAAGCTGACAGTAGCCTGAACCTGAGTGTTTATATGTTTTTGGAGTAAGAGTAACCTCCAATCGAAGCCAACAGAAAAGGAGAAAGAACTGAAAAAAAAACGTCTTGTAATCCCGAGATATACCAACAACGGCCAAAAACAGAAACTAGAGAAAACAATATTGCTGAGGCAGGATCTTTCGTCTAAAGTGTCTGTTATAGCTGTGACCTATAGCCAACCCGCAAAGGCTGCTCCAAGCAGGGCGGCGGTGGTACCGTTAACCAAAAAAAGAAGCTTGGTTTTGCAGGGAACAGAGTAACCCTATAGGCAACTTGAGCCGAAAAAGGCCAGCCGATCAAAAAACGGTATCTGTTGGTTTGTGTGTGTTTTGGGCGTGTCCCAAACTGGGGAATAGATGACAGTGTGCAAAGAAAAGCGCCATGCCGGGATGTGACGTTATCGTGTTACCGTCCCGCCCTCCTAGCTCCGAAATCTGGCTGCGGCCGCGGCGGCTCTCTCCTGTATCTGTTTCTCGGTCGAGACGTAAAGCTTATCAAGGTAATCCATGGCAGGCGCGTCTTTCAGGATCTTGGCCACCTGGATGCCGGCAGATATCAGCTGGAGGATGTTCCTGTCATCCTTAAGCGGCCTCGATTGATGCTTTGCCGCATGCCTCATTTCGAGAGAGTTCTCCAGGATCGTGACGAACTGCTTGATCTGTCCATTGTACAGGACCCTGGCCGGAATCCGCCTTTTGGTGGCGAGGCGCTTCAACAGATACACCCACTCGGTCCACTCCCTATCCTGCGGCCGTTCTACAGGTCGCATGTCCTGGGTCAGAGGTATCGGAAACTGATACTTGGCTACAAAGTCGTATGCGCACTGCGATAGCCGGTCGTTGACCTGCGTCAGAACGCTGTCCTGCTCCTGTACCAGCAAGTTAGTGGGGAGGTGCGGCAGCTCCCTCTCCTGCATTGCGACATATTCCGGCGGGGGCCGCTGCAGGAATTGATGCGGCCCGTCAAACTCGTCGCGGTTCGATGGTCGTCGCTGTGGCCTGCCACCAGGCCCTCCCTTGCCACCATGCTTCCCGCCCTTGCCTTCTGGCGGCGTAGTTCCCACACCGTTATCTAACGAGTAATCGGATAAATTTGGCGACGCCATGATGTCGTCGAGCGAGTCCGAAGGCGAGAACCTCCCTTGCGGATCCCAGCCATTGGATGCCGGATTTTTGAACGCATTGAAGTTCGGTGGTGGCGCATTGGCGGCAAAGACCCCCGGCGGAGGTCGCCCATTGAATGCGCCTGCCGACGAGAAGGCGGCCTCGGCTCGGGAGAGGTGGCTTGGTGCATGTGGAGCATGATTACCAGCCGACACACTTGTAGGCAGGCTAAATGAAGACGTCGCGGGCGCGTATTGAAGACTTGAGAAAATATTCACGTGTTATCCCGGATGTCTTTGCAGCAAGGGTCCACGAAGATAAGCGAGGTGAGACAAGGGCAACCGGCTGTGGGCGCTTGTCGCGGTTGTGCGTCGGTGTTGGTGGGATGGGTAGGTGGGCAGGCAGGTAGACCAAAAAGTAGATACACAGGACAGGGTGGTGACGAAAAGCAAGTAGCATTGTCTTACCTTGGCGGTGGCCTGTGAAAAGCATTCTTTATGGCGGCGCTCTGGTTTTGGTTTTGCTGCTGATGGAAGCCATCGGAATAGACAGGGCTTTAATTCCAAAAATCCCGATATGTTAGTTAAGCTCACATGTGGCGCGGATTGTCTTGGTGAAAAAATATGCAACCAAAACACAATCATAAAAAAGGAAAAAAATATAAAGAAAAAAAAAAAAAGTCTTGGGGGCTCTCCGGTCCGCACCTTCGAGTTGAACCTGGACCCCACGGCCCATTGCCAGGAACAGATGACATGTATGCAAAGTCCGGTTGTGGCATTTCTCTGCCAACCATGGTGGGCTGGCTAGCTGTCAGCAGCAGCGTTTATTTTCCAATTGCACTGGTGACAGGCAGGCAGGCAGGCAGGCAGGCGTATCGAGATGATGGATGGAGCAAACAAGCAGAAAGTGGGAGGATGATAATTCGGCAGCGTAACCGAGCAGTATAACAGGCCGGCTGCGAACTCCTTCGGCAGGGGAGGGAAAAAAAAAATTGCTCCCAAACTCTTGGTGGGCTTTATTTTGGCTCGCGAGTAGCCAATTTGTCCGGTGGGCATACGACCCAATCCAATCCAGTGGGCAAGATCCAGACCAAACTGCAGGACCGGACGAAAAATTTCGTCAGAATCTCAGGGAACCCCCAAGAACAGAAAAAAATCCCCTTCTGGAGATAGGTTTATTTTATTTTTTCTCTTATTTTTTATTTTATTTTTCCTTTCTTGTCTCGACGGTATTGTACCCGTTTAAAATTGGGTGAGCAGGTGATCGCATTAGAAGTGGACTTGTTGACTGCCAAAGGCGGGCTCGCCAGTGGTTCCTTGTCCAGCGCTGGAAGAGCGGGAGCGACAGGGAAAAAGGTTAAAGTAGCAGCCTTTGCGTACTGTTCCGGACAGTGAGTCGAGCACGAAAGGCACCGTCTGGCCTGGCCATTCCCCCTGTCGAAGGGAAGAAGCTATCGAGTCGGCAGAGCAAGGAATTAGAATAACGAGGGGGATAGGGTCTTGTACAGCATCCCCGAGAATTTCACATCGGCCTATGGGTTTGGTTTTATATGCACCTGCATCAGAAACCGTCTGGGGCTTTGGTTAAGGTGGTTACCGGCAATGAGCCCAAGAACCGCAAACCAGACGGACACACTGGTGACCTCTCCCTCGCTGTTTGCCAATAAGGAAGACAGAAAAATTAATTACGATACAAAGGTTGTATGGTAGGGTCAGTCTCCATCCCACCCCCATAAGGACCCCGTTCTGAACAGGGAACAGCAGATCCGAATTGGGTGCAGGAAATGTAGTTGCTTCGTTGTCTGCCACGAGGGTGCCAGACCACTGCCCAAGCATTGTCGATTGATTTCCCACAGGCCGGGCAACAACCAGTGGCTCGGGATCTCTTGGCTTGAAGAACCTGACGACGCGTGTCATGAGAGGGGGTTCCGTGACAAAGCCAGGGCGAAGCGAAAAGGAACCTGAGTCGTGGTTCAGGCGAACCAGGCCAGCCCTGCTACCAGGGATTTCCCCGCCGCTAAGCTTGGGTGTCACACACCAGTGCTTATAAGCTTCAACACGGTTTGTTCATCAATTCAAACTGGGGGCCGAGCAGAGAGATAACGATCGAGACGCTTTGAAACACAGCCTGAATCCCAGCCTAAAGAAAGGCTGAACAATAAGAACAATGCAGTAACGAGGAAAGCAGGAAAAAAAGACCGACCCACTGGGACGATCGCTTCGCTCTGTCGAAATGGCGGTGATACCGGCTCGAGGACAAGAGGGTTTTCTCATTACCAAAATGAGCGTAGAAATATGTATAGTATATCAGGGGCCCCCCCGGAATACAGGGACCAAGACAGCTTTGAATCCCGGTAACCCCATTTTATAGTACTTAGTAAATAAAATACAAGCTCTCATAGGTCTGCGGAGGGGATGCGATGCCGTCACTGGCTCCGGCTGGTGGAGGGAGCGACTTGTGCTAGTGTGCGGGCACCAACCCAGAGGAATCCATTAGACGGGACCCAGCATCATCGCCATGTGGCCGTTGTCCCGCGCGATAGGGCGGCTTTTGGGCAGAAACGAGCTTGAAAGGCAATATGCTCCTTGCTAATCTCTCGGAATGATTAAATTGTGCAAAGTTCTGCCTTGGTGACATCTGGACGGTCAGATGGCCTTAGAATGGTTTTCGGATGAAGAAGGGTTGGTGTTAACAGGGAAGTGCTTGAAATTCAAATAAAGGTATGAATGAGACGGGAAGGGATTGGCGAGGAGTGCTGGGCTTCTGTTGATCCAAAATAAATCACAACAACAATACCAATAAAAATAAAATAAAGGCATGAGCACACGTCGTCCGTGCCCAATCTGCAATGCAAAGCTGGACAGTGACAGCGGTAGTGACAGCAGGGGAAAACGAAAAGACGAAGGGTTTGGAGACGAGGACTTTGGTACCGGAGGTACACGTTCGATGAAGGTAGGTAGGTAGTGTGGGAAATTCGTGTTTTTGCCTGGCCCCAATGCAGATTGATCGTTAATCATCGGGCCAGTCATTTCAGGCTACCGGAGGTTTGTGGTCGGCAACCGGCGATCGATAAATCAGCACAATGGTTGGCAACCGGCCGATTTGATCAATCACCATGACCGGATGCCGTTATAGCGACGACGACAATGACGACTCGTAAATTGACCCAGCACGGGAAGCAAAAAAAAAAAAAAAAAAAAAAAAGACTAATTTGCATCCTATGTCGTGCCGAGGCCTCGCCGAGCAGTTAGTTACAAAGCAAATCATGGTAAACATCGAGAAAGGTAAGGGAGGTAGGTATGGTATTGGTACTGCGTGAGCTGCTTCAAACCGAAGAATTGGGTCCCAAACCATATTCGGCGCTCATCGTCAGATTCAAGAAGGTTCAAGGCAGGTAGCTGTAGACTTTTTCTAGAATCAATGCTGTGGAGAAGGAAACAAGGAAGCCTCAAGATCTTGTTGGGAGCGAGGCAAGGACACACACAAGGCAGTGAGTGAGTGACTAGATTGGACGATTTTAGTCGGGGATTTACTAGGCACCTTCCTTACCTTAGGTATTGTACCTTACGTACATCAATCGCTGTGACTGCCACGCCTTCCTTGGAAAAGTTCTTTTCAAGTTCCTTGTCGGACGCGCGTGCCTTCCGTATGCGTAAGCACGTGATAACACTAGATAAGTTACAAGTACAGTATTAGAACCAGGGAGGTCACTCATTAGGCTTAGCAACGCTGACAGTTGTGCTTCGTAAGTAATTACGGTAGGTACTGTCAACTACCAACTTGCCTGGTAGGCAGCAAGGCAGGTACCCACCATAAAGTTGTACTTGAGTTTGCTCATTCGCAACCAGGACGAGTCGTGATCCCGTGTTCTGACTGGACCAAGCTCTGAATTCTAGACTAGTTCTAGACTGTCTTGAATGACGATCGATGTGCTCTCGCTCGCGCTCTCGTACACAATACCCCTCATATATGTTTGGTGTTCAGCCCCCAGAAGCGAGGTTTTGGAGAATTTGTCATGCAAGCCATCCCGCAGAGACTCTCAAGAAACTAGACAACCTGTTGATAGTTGAGAAGTGCGATGACAGTGTGCAGTTTCACTCGATGAGCGCTGTGAATCCAAATATGCCCTACAACCCGTCCGCTCTCCATCCATCCGATGCCTAGGATGCAGCCAGTCCGAACCGATGGAACAAGCTTTAGTCGCCGTTGTCATATCAACTGAACATGCCATGAAACGCAGGCTCACTTGATAACCGCGTTACTTGAACGGCAAAAATTGATACCGATGTAAGCTTGATTGAAACAGCCGGCCATGATTCTGGACGACATGCATTTCGTTTGTCTCTTTTGACGATAGGAGAATGTGATATGTGGACCTGATGACTCCGAGGTACTCCGTAGATTGCCAAGCATTCGGCGTAGAGCAACGCGGTAAAACACGTGGTGTTCGCAGGCTATGATTGCCGGGCCACACTCCGAGCATTTTTGTGATGGATAGTCCACTGCCGTGTTGTGCCGTACTCGTTTGCAGCCAACCCATCAAAGGATGCCTTTCTCCCTAGGTGTCTTTAAGTAACAATTATGTACTGCCAGTGATGCGCATACTCCCTTCCTCTGTTGTACTTGCAAACCTGGAAAGTGGCCAGTAGTGATTCAACCTCAAGAGGTCATCATGAAGGGCTGTCAAAGGTCATTGGAACATAGACTAGCGCATAGTGTGGGCGCGATGGAAAGACGAAAGATAGCTGAGGTCGACGCCATGGCTGGGCACAAGGCTTCTGAGGTTACTGGCTATTAATATCAGCCAGTCCGGCCATATACTCGGGGAGTTGCGTCTTGTGCTGACAATCTGCAGTCAGATGTGATTGTGGCACTTTAGTCTCGCTCGTGAGTGGTGGTCAAGGTTAGACACATCTCCTTGGCCCGGAGCTATCGGGAAGCTTTCCTTCCTGCAATGCCACCAAAATGTATTGCAATAGTGACATTCCGGGCCACACAAGCCGGCCTACAATAACACATGCGTGATTTTTTTCTTCTTTTTTTGTAGGCCAGCGGAAGCATAGCTGAGAAAACCACATCAAGTAGATAGATGCTCAATCCGTACGGGCTTCTTCATCAAGTCTGCCGGTTCAGGACTCGGATGTTTGATGCACGGGCGGAGGGTAAAGTCGCCAGTCATTCAAAGCACACAAATGGGACAGATATCATGTGTGTCGTAGATAGGTTGTTCAGACCATATCGTTCCCGAGTTGAACGATTACTGGTCGGTCCAGTCTAGCATCTCTTTGCGTTTGACCAAGGACGTCAGCACTTCGCCCTAGTTATCACAAATTCCGAAGGAATGTAAAGAAGCAAGAGAAAATGGGCGTATGGTGCGGGGGCTGAAACCCTTCGTTTACATCAAGGAGCCATTCATTCGTTGCTAAATTGCTGGCTTGCAATAGTCCGGGAGGCTTGCTGCATTGATGAGTTGTCGTTGCAGCACCTCCCTGTCGCTTCCAGACATTAATTGGAGGTTGCGGGTCTTGATAGGTCGCGGAAGCTCGTCTAGGATCCGCCCTTGACAGCCAACTTCACGCGTCCGTGGTGCTTGGCTCTCGACGTGCGTCGGTGCGACCAGCGCATGCAGGCCAACCAGCCTATTGCAAAGTGAGAATCTCACGCAAGTGGAGGAAAGAACCCACGATGACAGCTCACAGTCGCGCTCACTGGCGCTCTTGGGACGATACGGCCAATGTGACGGCCGGACTTGGTGATGGGTGGGCATGGGTTCATGTGTCATGAAGCGCCAACGATGGCATAGAAAGCCAGAAACGTATGGACAAAAACAGGCTGGCGGGTGGGAGATGTCAAATTAAATGTGGGAAGAATAGCACGTCCGGTATTGGCGGTGTGATTAGTTCGACAGGGGTTTGCACCTGCTCTCCTTGGAATTGAGACGCGAAAGCGGATCCCCAGCCGTCCTGGCGCCAGCATTAAAACCCAACCTACTCCTCCCAGAGCCCAACCTTCCCGTCCATGACTTCCTCCCTCTTTCTATTTTCTTCTCTCGTACCATTCGAGCCCAACGACAGCCCAACCCAAATCATCATCAGAGCCCAACCTCGCCTATTCTCTTACCCGCTTACGGTCTTCTCTTGCCCTCCCTAAGCACTGCATATTAGACACTCAACCTTCCCGCTGCCCAAAAGTTTTCAAGATCTCCCCCTCCGCCAGGATCAACTCGGTTGCACTGCTACCCTGCTCTGTGCTACCTGCTGTTGCCCAACCCAAGCAACAAACAATCACGACAAGACGCTCCAGGACCAGCGTTCAATTGATTTTTGCCACTGGACTTTTGATCCGCATCTGTCACCAGACAGACGCCAGCATTGATTTTGTGCTGCTCATCAAGGGAAACACCCATCTTCGCCTTGGTTTGCTTCCTGCTTCCTTGCCGTTGGAATGGCCCTTGTCTTGCCTTGTCCGGACACAATGCCAGGTTTCAGCCACCACGAGATGGACGATGTCCACACACCCGCCAGGTATTTTCTACTCCGTCTTTCTTTGCGTACCACCTTGGGAGGCCCAATTTTGCATTTTCTGCCATATTTTTGTACTAGCCCGCTTGTGGGTTAGATGTTACTGTTTTCATTTGTCAGTTTTTTTAGTGCAGTCGACCACATCACAGGACCACTTGCCACAGGATATTTCTCGGACCGGACCAATGCGTACCTGTTATTCCCGTTAGGATCAGGATCTTTCTGCCCGTGCCCACGGTCATACAAGTCCCAGGATTCAAGGACCCATGGAAACACTGCAACCCAAGGATGGAACCTATACAGCCCAAATGTGCCCAGGGATCACAGCACCGGGCTCGTTTGCCCCCAGAGGCTTTGCTCCAGGCAAGCCTACTCAGGAAGTCTGTTCATGGACAAGGCTGCAAAGCTCATTACTAGACCTGACAGACCAGTCGTAAGTATCACCCTCTGGAGTTCACACCCGTCGAACTACTCACCCAGCCGTGACCCTATGGATCCTTGTGGAATACCTGTGACAACTGTCTGCATGCCCGGAGACCGGAAGAGTTTATGATGAATCTGGGTCATGAATCTCATCTAGGCGGGACCCTAGGACCAGTTTACCTTGAGGATTATCTCTGTCTTGCTGTCTGGCCTGACATTCTTTCTACCTGGACTTGCCAACGGACCCCTGTCAACATTTACCTGTTGCACTTGCACATGAGTTCGGCCTGGGAAGACTGCCTGGCTTGATATGCACACTGTCTGCTAGACAGATGTAGTGCTGCATGCCCAAAGTCTGAAAAGGCTGTTCACTTTTGTGGCGATCTTGCATCGATTGCCTCTGTGCTACACCCCTGTTTCGCTTTGACGAGCCGAGCCTGGAGGCTTCAATCCGGATGCTACATTTTCCCCCGGATTTTCTCGGGCGCTGCCCTTTGCCACGGAAACTGAGGATATCTGCACACTATTGTCGCTGACTAGATGTGTTTGATGTCGCTTCATCTGAGGTCAAAGCCCTCAGACATCACCCGGACTGCTTATCACCATGCCTGGATTATATTTGAGGACTGCGCTTGCTATCTCTTGCTTTCATGCCGGATGCCCAAGGACCGTTTTGGCCATTACTTTGCTCAACACTGGATAATACCCCCTGGCCGCTGGCCAACTATCAGTTCGGTTGTTTTGAGCTTGTCTTTTTTACCCGACATTGACGGACCTATGGATTGAGGCTGCCACAATATAATGGACCACTGGATTTTGTCGATATTGTCTTTTTTAGTGGCGTCACCTGGTGACCTCGCCCTGGATCAACCTCAACTACTCCCACCTTGGCCACATATTTTTACGCGGCCAGTGACTGAGTAGCTGGCTACCTGTTTTTTTCTTTCGGACCACCCTACGGATATCTGGACTGTTCATGAATTTTTTTTCGACACGACGTGGACAAAGCAATCAGCCTGGTTTGTGCCCATCTACTCCTCAATCGTGTGTAACCGCACCAACGACTAACTCATCTACCTCGCGATAGGGACAAAGTTGTACCAGTCTGATAAGATCTTGGAAGTACCGGATCTTGAGGCTGTCTTGAACTTGAATTTTTGGGACCAACACAAGATGGAGGCGTGCAGCATACTAACATTTTGTTTTCTAGCGAGTTCAGTTATTCGCAGAATTTGATTTCTTCTCCTGTCACTGGAATGTTCTCTTCGTTCTCCCAAACAGGACCAGGTGACCTCAACGGGTCCGTCTGGGAGTCAACAGTCGAAGGCACTCAGCACTTCCCTGATTTCCAGGAAAGCGGAGCAACAGATGCGTTCTCCCCTTTCAGCCTGGGACAGGTCACTACAAGCCAAGGAGAGGAGCCAATCGAGGATTTCCAGAACAAGTGGGCTATCCCTTCTGTTCAGGATGCGACGCCTGTCGCCCCTACTTCAGCGCCCATGCGCAGGATAACTTCTGGTAGTTCCACTGGAAGCCACAGACGCAGCCGTCCATCAAGCAGGTCACAGAGGAGACTGCGTGTCACGCTTGCCCAAGCGCCTCAGATATCATATGACCAGCTTGCAGGCAATGCTTCGATGGCGGCTGTCGGCCAGTACATGGAGATGGAGAGCACACTTCCTGTTACCCATGCCTTTTACTCCGGACTTACCTCCACTGGGTTCTCTCCCGATGCCCTGGCCTATGGACCCTCTATGGCTCATGCCCTGCAGCCTCACGTGAACCCTACCTGCACTCAAATGGATCTTGAGCCCGGCTTGACTTGCCAGTCACCCAGCCACTCATGGGACTCTGCTTCCAGCACTGGTTTGGCGAGGACGCCATCCCCTGGGGCTGTCGACGAGGCTTGGATTGCACCGCAGCTGGTCTCGTCGCCCACGGATACCACAGGATGCTCACCAATCTTCCACGGTCAATCGCCTAGGTACGAATGCCATTGCACGGGATTCCGTCCTGTCGAGCAGATAGATCTATTGAACCCTGTACCCAATTCTAACCCCCCATTGCTGTGTTTAGGTTGAGCCGGAAATACGCAGCACACATGCCCCTTGAGGGACCTATGAGCGGACTTCATCCCAATGGATTCCCTGATGAGTTTTCTCTGCCGCCAGCGTTCGCCGCCACCCGCATCAGCGGTGCTGAAGTCGAGTCACCCCGTGACCACGAATGGTACAAGGCTGGCCCCCGTGCCGATGGCCTGTACCACTGCCCCTTGGAGGGCCAGGAAAACTGCAACCACAAGCCCGAGAAGCTCAAGTGCAATTACGAGTAAGTATCCATCCTTCTCTGACAGCCCGCCCAATGATGGGCGGGATACTACATTGCTCAGTGGTTCTAACTTCGTACCAGTAAATTTGTGGACTCCCACCTGAGGCCCTACAGGTGCAAGCAGGAGGCTTGCGAGAACCTCCAGTTCTCGTCAACGGCATGCCTTCTCAGGCACGAACGCGAGGCCCACGGTATGCACGGTCACGGCGCTAAGCCCTATCTGTGCACGTACGAGGGCTGCGACCGCGCCCAGCCCGGCAACGGGTTCCCTCGCCACTGGAACCTGAAGGACCACATGAAGCGCGTGCACAACGATGTTGCGCCGGCACAGTCCTCGTACGCCGCCGGAACCTCGCCCCCATCGTCGTCGACCTCGAGCCAGGCCCAGGCTGCCAAGAACCGCAAGCGCAAGAAGGATGATGTCACCGCCATCTCATCGGGCGTTAGGAAGTCCAGCTCCAAGGGCCCTACCTCGGCCCCAACTGCCTCCAAAGTCGAGAAGCGCTTGGCAGAAGCGGCCGAAAGGTGGTACGCTCACCAGCACAGGCTTTCCGATGTCCTCTCGGGTTTCACCCAGCCCGACGACCCACTCATGCTCCAGCGCCTCCGTGACGCCCAGGAGCAGCTGGAGGCCATGACCAAGATCTCTGCCGGTCTCGTCCAGAAGAAGCCCATGAAAGCTTAAACTATTTTGTTCTAGCTGTATTTCGGGAGTCTTTTCTTCTTCATTCTGACATTTATCGTATCCCTGTAATTTGTTCTTTTTCCTATTCTTTTTTCTTCTTTGGCTACATTGATTGGAGTTTTGGGGGAAGTGAGGGCATACCGGGGCATCTGGATATTCGGATCACGGCGATTTTGGCGGGTCTGCTTAACTCTGGGATGAGTAGAGGGTTTTACCTGGAAGGTCGGCCTTCCGTTTTTTTTCGGCGAAATTTGGGGTACATTTTATTTTCGGGGGGTTTTTTTTGTGCTTTTTTTTTGGATCTCATACCCCCTACTGACGAAAATCAGTTTCATGTTATTGTTTTCGTTTTTTGTCTTTTATTTGAAACATCTACTCAGAGAAATGTTTTGAGTTTTGGTTCACTTTACATACCCTTACATACCTTGGCTCTTCGTTTTAAGCCACGTAGATGTTGATGCTTTGGCCTCAGTGGCTGAAGCTGCTTATACAAAAGCATACAGACAGACTGTCACGTCCATGATTTCTCTGGGTGAAGCTTGCTTTCCGACCATTGATGTGCTAGCTTGGTCCTCATCGTCACCATGTTCAGATACGGTATTTCGTTCCGAGTGAATTTTTTTTCTTTTTTGGGTTTGAGGACGACTTAACCGAGGTCCTGATGACAAGCAAAGGACCTTGCACCGAGCCAGCTAACTGTCTAGACGACGATGTCTCGGCATGGAATAGAGAATTGTAGTCCATAGGCGCAAGAAACTTTGTCACTTGAGGCACATAGAACCTCTTTTTTTTTGTATCCATATTCGTTCATTCATTGATGAATCTCGTTTGTTGTAAATGGCTAAACTGTAAAGAGGGTAGGTAGTGTGTGTGTGGGGGGGATATTGTATTTTTAATACACGCTTGACAAGAACAGAAGTGGGCGTAAGAATATAAAAAAAGATCGTGTGAATTTCTTGTTTTTCCTCGAGTCGTCTATGTGGAGGAAAAAGGAAAAGGATATCATGAGTTTTCCATAACAATGCTTTGCACGTAACATAAATATACAACCTTGGGATAAGAGGCATGTGGGAGGGAGGAAGAGAGAAAAAAAAAAAAAGAAAAAAAAAGACAACCAAAAAGAAACGACCGCCCTCCAGATAGCGCCGTTGAACGCCCCAAATCTGCCTGTATGACAAAGGAGAAACATGTCTGATCTGTGTTGGGGGAAAACAAAAAGAAACATGACTGGTGGCTTTGTGCGAGAGATGAGGGAGGATATTCAAAATCAAGAGCTCTCAAAGCTCAACTATCCAGTGTCATCGCTCCTCGGGGATTCGTGGGGTTTTGTGTACAGAAATGTGGCCGTCGTCGTGTGCGACAAAATCAAAGACGCTAGACGAGTGCGCCGAGAAGACGGGCCTGGAGAGCGTCGCATACGATGGGACGCTTAGGTTCGGCCCCCGCCGGCTTGTTGCGGGTGGTGGTGGCGGTGGCCTTAGGGAGGTGACGCGCTCTTTGGAAAGATTGCTCTGTCGGATGGGGTACGACTGCGTTTTTGAGGCACGGCTGTTGCGCCATTCGGGCTCTGGCGCAATCTTCACCTTTGGAAGAGGCTTGTTGAGGTTGAGGGAAGAGGTGCTCGAGTGTGTGGAGCCAGGGACAGCGGCGGCCTTGGCCGAGTACGGCCCGGTCGTGCTGGTCTGATGCGTCAAAGGAAGTGGGTTGGTGGAGACGATTGAGGGTGGTGGCATGCCCATGGCCGACTGCAGCGACTGCATGTTGTTGTTCCTGACGCGAAAGGTCGGCGTGATGGGCGAGGTGATGACGGGTGGGGATATCAGAGGCTTCCAGGCAAACCTTTGCTGCTGTGTTCCAATGTATGGCAGGAAAGACCTGGTCGACGGCTTAGTGAACCTCTTGGGGACCTGGGTGTAAGCGGGGGGAGGCGACTTGAGCGAGGCCATGGGGGCGCTTCCCCAGCTGCTCTGTCGGACTGTGAGGTTGGCGGACCCGATGGCGCTCTCTTCGTCCTCGGGCTTTGGGTTGCTTCTCTTGATGCTGAGCGGCTCGATGACCGACATGGATCTGAAGGAACCAAAGAGTCGCGGCCCGAGACGTTCGAAGAAAGGCTTTGTGGCAGGGAGTGATGCGCAGAACTGGTACAAATAATGGGATTCTGTAAGTATATGGGTAAAAGACCATAAAGCACATGGACGAGACGTTTGGGAGAAGTCTTACAATTCCAATGTATAGCTCCAGGGCACTCAGAGCAATAACAAGGTGCGACCGCCAAGTGATGTCGCCGTCGGCGGCTTCGTGTGATTCCCAGGTGAAGTAGACCCTGACGGCTCCGACAATGGTGGCCAGCACACCACCACCGAGGAGCACTTGTATGCCGACAAGCTGGCGCCGCGGCAGGTTCAGGCCGAGGATCGTCTTTATTGGGAGCAGCACAATGATAAAGTCGGTGACGGTGTTGATGATGCCGGCAGCAAGAAGGTGGTCGGCCTGGTTAATGCAATTTTGGGGAGTGAACGACGGCGTCCAGAAGAGGGACAGGGGCATGCATTGCGTGAGCTCCACTAATATAAAGATGACGCCATCAACCGCGACGATGGTGATGACCAGCAGGACAAGGCACCGAGTGACATGTTGACCAGCCGCAGACGTTATGCGATAGATGAGGGCCAGCATAGACAGCTTCGTCAAGGTTGTTGCGGAGGCGAACAGTATGCCGATGGCGAGGCTGTGTTGTGTGAGAAGGGTCAGCCCATTGGCGTCACGGCCAGATGGATATGAGAGGCAGCCTGAGGAAAGTACACTTACGCGCTCTTGAACGAAGCAACGGTATTCTCTTTAGGGAAGTCCCATATATGCCTGTCTATCTTGAGTGCTAGCTCCTGATGTATACCTCCAGCAGCATAGAGCGTCGTGGGGACCTGTACAAGTGAAGGGGAGTAAATGTTAGCTACTGAACGACGTCCATACTTGCATGGCGAGCACAGCATTGCAAAGATGTCCCAGACGAAATAGACTTACATATGCCAAGACGATGAGCAGATCATCCAAGCGCAGTCCACCCGACAGCTGCCGGCGGGAGTATAACCGTATGACAAGCAGGATGGTGACGATGACATGGAGGGTGCTGATGATGACCGTGTTGGCCGGCGCCAGAGTCTCAGGGTTCTCTAGGTTCGGTGGAGGCCACGAGAGCGCCGCCGTCAAAGAAAGCAGCATCTCGTCAGGGACCTCGAGGGATGATGCACACACAGCACGGCTGCGCTGATACGGACGGTTGGTGCAGAGGGTATGTGAGTCTGTGCGTGTCAAACTGGACCCCTCGACCTAAAAGTGAGTTGGGGCCAGCCCAAGAGGCAACGACACACAGTTATACCTAGCCGCCTCTTTGCTCAAAGAGCACTTGGGGGAGCTGCCCGCACTCGCGATCGTGCTGTCTTGTCGAGTCCAGTCAAAAAAAGACCAGGACGGGATAAGACATGAGGGAGATGTGATGAAGCCTCATGCGACGAGGGAGTGGCCAGGGGGACGCTTTTGTTTGTTCAGCCACAGTGCCTTTGCTTTGGGATGGGGTGATATGGGAGGGTTCATTACTAATGGCAGGGGGGGTTGGAGGGTCTCATCCTTAAAAAAGATGGAATATATACGATGACATGGTATTCGACGCGGAGAGGACGAGAAAGAAAGTACCAGTAGTGAGTAGTACGACTACTTCTGGTGGAGCAACCGGTGTGTGAGGCATACCCCTGAGTGCGAGAAAGATCAGGTGAAAAAAGGGTGTTGGGACCACAGGTGGCGGCGAACGAGGTTTTCGCCTTGGTCTTGTTGTTCCATTGTTTCTTTTTGTTCCTTGTGGTCCTCCCTTGGCCGAGATGTAGAGATAGACGATGTGTGTGTAACATGAGGGTCCAATGAGTTAGCGCGGAAAAGGAATTGTCCGTCTCACACAAGTTGAGGGCTATAAAATACTGTGATATTACGACATTTGTCTAGGTAGGCCGAAAAAAAAAGAAGAAGAAGACGACAGGCAAACAAACCGTCGTCATTGTACAGTAATGCTGTAAGTTGGTTGTGTGTGCGGGGTTTGGTTTGCTTCCACAGTTGCTTCAAGATAAACATGCTCCAGTGATGTGCTGCCATACCCATACCCCAGATCAGAATGACAATTAGTTTAGCTGGTCTCTCGGGACCGCATAATCTGTCAGACAGGGTTCACTAGGCTTGTAGCAGTTGATCTTTGACAAGCATCGGGCGTTTTGTTATTTTACCATGTACGTATGTAAGTGGTAAGCAGTACGTACTCTTGGTGCTCCATATTTACCTGATATGTAGAACAAAACAAGGTAAGCAGGGGGAAGGCATGAATTGATGGGATACTGACGTTGCCGGTCTTGCATATTGGTGTGCGTCTGTGTGTTGAATAGTGGCTCGGCGCCCCGGTCAACAGCAGCGCACCGCGGGGCACCCTCCGACGAACCGGTTACGATTCATTTGTTCCTGGCCTGCCTGGCCACAGCTTGGCTCAAGCGTCTTTTCCAGTGCTAGCAAGGTTCGAGAGTGTTCCCAACGAGGGTTAGTTCTGGATGGGTGTTGTTTCTGCACCACGTACATACTGTAATGTAGCTATGTTTTGGTTTGTCCTGGACTGCTTTGGGTAGGTATTTCACCACGCATCCATGAACTGCACGTGTTGTGTCGTAAGTCTGGGTACTGCAAGAAGCTCCAGAAAAGAAAAGTCAGTAGACTCAGTACCGTAGCCGACTCTCTGGGAGTCGACGCATCCGATAGGCCCGCCAGTTGGCAGGTGGAGGCAAAACCAGAAAAAAAAAAAAAAAAAAGAGACAGAAGAAAGAAAAAACGAGGATGGATTCCCAGATCTCTGCCAGGGGTAGTTGCAAATCGGGTCGCCGACGAGCCGTTCGCGTAAATCCCTGCCCGTGACACTGTGACAGTCGGGACTTTCTCCGATTGCCAAGCGAAAACATCTCTTATAGTCCTGTTCCATCTCTTGATCTAGCGACTCTTTTTTGTTCCCATCTCCACAGTAACGTAGCTGAGTATTAGGTCGCAACCTTGTAGAAGGTAAGTAGGTAGCATGATGTTCAGTTGCATAAGCTGTCACACGCCTGTCAAAAGAGGCTCGAGGGTCTTCCGCTTTTCTTCGGGCTCCACTCTTGTGCATGTCATGTTTATGATTCCAAGAAGCCAATCGCGTCTCGAGAAAGAGCTGATGAGCCCCACTTGGACGTGGTGGAGGCAACCCTCGTCCTATCTACCTACAGCAGCGAGAGGAAAGTTGGATACCTAATAGTAGGTAGGTACCTTACAGTAGCACTCGGCAGCTTTCCTTTCCAATGATTCCATTCTGCATGCACTGCCTATCTTACATACCTGGACCTTGCTGTACCTACTATGTAGGTAGGTAGGTAGGGTCCAACCTTTGGCCGTTACAGTGACTTCCCTGTCTAGACTTCGGTTGGCTTTGAAAACTCTCCGATATCTGCATGTTTTCGACCGATCTTACCTTCTAGACCTTGCCTACCTGGGCCTAGGCAGGTACTCTTGCACAATATCATTCAAATCTAAAAATGTTGTGAAGAAAGCAAGAAAGTTAATCGCAATTTCCAATGGTCGCCACAAAGGCGCGATATACCGAGAGTAACGATAAGCTCCAGGAATAACAAGTTGTTAATCACGGATCGCCATTATCCCCCAAAAACAAAACTCCACAACGGCAAAGCCAGCCGTCGGCAGCCAGCCGCCCACGTTTTGTTTTTGCTTTTACTTCATAAACATCCAACCTCGGCCTGTGCGTTTGCCTTGCTTGGTTTGCATCAGGCATCGTCATGATATAGATTGAGGGGCTTTTCTTTTTTTTCTTTGACCATCAACCATCCAACAAGGAAATCAGGGCGCCGGCAAGGACGATTCCGCCGGGGTTGACGCCACCCCGATCGCCAGGGCCCCCAGCCTTTCCCCTCCGCACACATAAACCCCTGCTCGCGCCTCATAAAACTCTCACTTTTTCCAAGTTGCCATGTTCATCTCGTCCTTGAGTCGTCCTTGAGTCGCGGCCTGAAGCCAATGGACCGAGGCGGAATCCCAATCCAGGAACAAAAAATCCCACAAGGTGCTAGTTTGTATTGCTTGGAAAGGTTGAAAAGGGACAGTAGATGAAGAAAGAAGGAAAGAAAAAAAAAGATGACATTCGAATTCGCCAAGCGTAAACTCTTTCAATGGCCCAAAAAGGGGGACAAAAAATGCCAAGTATCCCGATTAGACAGATGGCAGGTAGGATGGTAGGTTCTTGAGGTATGTCGGACTATGTGCATACCTGGTAGGTACCTACCTTTGAGTCTAGACAATGGGCGGGAGGTGTGCCCACCGCCTCGCTCTCGACCATGATTCTGACCACGATCACGCATAAACATGACATGCTGCGCCCCCGCGTCCCGAACCACACAGGAATCCCGGCGAGCTAACGTAGGTACGGAGCAGCTGTCACCCCTGCATCTGCCTTTTCCCGCACCTGTGGGGGGATGGGCAATCAAATCCCTGGAGGAGCAAAAACCTGAACCATGGGCGAAAAGACTTGACACACAGACGCACGTTTTGCTCTACACCGGATTAACAGTCTGTTGTAGTCTAGGACGTTTATGCGCTGCAATGCAATGCGGAGGAGACAAGACGTTACACTAAAAAACTGCCTGTAGGGGCGTTAGCCGTTCAATTCGGGAAGTCTCCTCGTTGGGGAAGAGGATACGTGAATGTTTCACAATGTGGCAGCCCGAATGGCTGTGCAAGAAAAATCGGAGCTATACCGACTTCAGCCCTAGATACCCTGAAAAAAAGAAGACCCCGTTGAAACCAGTGACAAGAGATAGAACAAAAAGGACGCCATATTGACAAGAAAAAATTCAGAGAACAAGCCGAAGAAAAGAAAGAACAATAGTGAACTACCTAGAAAACAACGGATAAATAAAAATAAGTTCGGCTTGTCACCCGATGAAGCTGAATGGTACGAACATTTCACCAGTTTCTTCGTCTACTACAGAGGAAATTAAGACAAAACTCTAACATCAAAAGACAGGTCGTGAGAAATATTCTGATGTGTTTCCCTTGGAGCAAGTCAGTCAGACTGTTCCTAGAGCCGCGCAACTGCTCTGTAGATGCTACAAAAAAGCTTCAAGAAACTAAAAAGTAAAATTAGCAATCGAAATAATTGAGATAAATGATCAAGATGATATTGATAAGAAAAATCAATCAGGAAATGTTAAAACAACGCGCTATATTGTTGCGCTCTACTGTACAGAAAAAGTTTCGATCGGCGTCAGCCACCTACCTATACTATCCTTACCGAAAGTCCCAACAGTCAAAAATGCCGCAAAAATAAAACCACGCGAACGGACGTCTTGGCCTTTTTTTTCTCAAGTCGGTCTGCTGGGTTGCCTTGGGTTGCAAGAGACGTAGGTCTCCATTTCGAGAGGCCAAGTATTATACACCTATCTCTACGCAGCCAAGTTGATGCCCAACCCAGCTAGCCGGCTGCTCGTTTTGCCGAAGTGCGATTGTTTCAGAAGCATGTGACTTGCGCAGGTTTGTGTTACAGAAGTATACCTAGTTTTCGCGCGACAAATCTTGGGATGATAGCTCGCTAGTATACAGTTGCACCCAACTATTGGTGACCAAACACAGAGTTGGATCCGTCACAACTTACGAGGTAGAATCACAGTCCAAACCAGGCACATGGGCTCTCATGTCAAAGGCCTGTCTACAGATCGCCAACGGGGGTACCTGGACTACATCTCGATCAAAATCGTGGGCAAGCGGGGTTCCGAAAATTCGGTGGGCAACTGTATCGCGCGTGTCTCTATGACCGCGGAAACCTTCTTTTTCTGGCTGAGACTAGAGCTAGATGCTATCAGGCTTTCTAGCCTCTACTTTGTAACAAGACTGTCGCCACGACCATCGAACTGCCGAATACTCTGTCCAACCGATCCCCAAGTCAAAGCTTAGTAGATGCGCTTGGGAGGAGACATGGTAGCCTTGATGGTAAGGCTACCAACGTTCTGCCAGCCCTTCTTCAGAAGGGAGACGAGGTAGTTGATGGCCAACATGATGTTGCCAACAAGCTGCTCCTGGGTCATCTCGACGTTGCCGACGGCGACACCCATGCAGAGAACCTTCTTCAGCTGGAACTTGATGGTCGACTTGACCTCGGTAACCTTGCCGCTGAGGTCGTCGGCGTGCGAGACCGGGGTGGGGAACTTTCCGGCCTTGGACAGACCGGGACCAAGGAGACGGGGAATCTGCTTGATCAGGGTGTCGGAGGCGATGAAAGCGTCGTACTTGCGGGCGAGCTTCTTGATGAGCTTCTTGTTCTTGTTCAGCTTCTTCAAGTCGTCAGCCGACATGGAGTCAATACCGCCGTGCTTGGCACGGTCGAGATCGTGCTGGTCACCGAGAATGCTAGAGTCGCAGTCATGGTTAGCATCGATTTTGCCTCGCATCGAAATCTTATATGTCTCAAGGTATAGGTCCGGACACATACCAGATGGCCATGTTGGGGCGGGGGACGACCGGGAGCTTGATGGTGCCCGAGAAACGCTTGTCACGCTGGGGGTCATAGTTCTTGAGGCCGATCTGGAGCTCGACGGTCTCGAGGAAGTTACGCTTCTTGGTGTTGAGCGAGTAGTCGAGCAACTCGCCGACGTTGGAACGCACTCCGGCGACTGAGACGTTGCGAAACAGAGTTAGTGACCATCGTCCACAGAATACGGCAGACTCGGACAACAGAGATCGTGCGTACCGGTGATTTTCGACATGATGACCGTCTTCCAATAGAATAACTGGGGATTCTAATGGTGAGGAATACTGCGTTGTGTTGTTGATTTGGAGGTGAAATGTCTAATCGTGGTTGTCGTCGGACCAAATTTGACATTTCACAGCGTGGGCGACAATTGTGGGCATCTTGAGCGTATTCTGCCGGGCGGTGAGTGCGGGGCGGGGGCAAAAAAAAAGAACACACCCAAAAATTTCGAGAGGCTCACTCAAGATGCCTTGGGTGCGTGCGTGGCTGCGTGCCTCATCCCTCATGAATCAAATCGGCCAGGACTGGATACAATTTAAGTAGAGCAAATTGCAGCATAGCCATTGTCACAGAACGCAAGGAATGACATTGGGTACCGTCAATATGCATCTTACTCCGTAGATATGTATCGACCAAGAGAGGTTGTCACGATGTCGACCTTAGGCCTCTTCGTGGGCCCAAATTCGAGCTGGAATGCTACACATGGCAGGATCTTTTGTGCGAAACCACGGGGCTTTCGAGGCTTTTTCAAGCCGTTGGTCGCGTAAATTGTTGGCTATCAATAGCAGGACCCAGGGGACATTTCTTAGCCCATTTAATACCCAAAGAAAACATCTACGTTCAATTCGAGGCATGTCGTAACCACCCCACCGTCAAGGACCTAGAAACGGCGTCCATGGCAATGTATTAAGGGAAGAGGTGATGACTTCGATGGAGGAGGCCGGGAACGGAAGGAAACCCACTGGGCCAAATTTGACCGGATAACCCTCAGCAAGCCGCCGTAGCGGAGCCTTCCTGTGTCAGTTCAGACTCATCTCCTCACATGACGGTGTAGAGTAAGTCCTCGCTGATGGTAGAAAGGAAAGAAAGAAATTCCTGAAAGCAGACCTGCAGGAGAGGAATTTTATATGAGGCGTTGGCAGAACCGGATGGGTCCCTGGGTCCCAGTCTAGACCGCCCAAGGACTAGCGCAGCTTACTGCAACATTCGACCCTAACCCTAGAAACAATGAACTGGCAAGCTGGGTTGCAAAACAAGGTTGCTTTGTTTGCCCAAGCTTGACCATGGCTTCATTGTACAGCTTGAAACCCTTGGATTCCGGATGCTGTATCCGGAGTTATTTGATTTTGAATCGAGACCTGGGTGTCTCTGGGCTTTGATGATGAGTGCTCAGCCGAGTTTGAGTCACGCAACCACATACATACCTATACTTGAAAACAGTATCCAGAATCGCTATTCATCTATGTTCTTATCTAGGGAATCGACAATATTTGCGCAAACACGTATATGTCTTCAAATTTTGGGAAACGCCCCATTGTAACCTCCCACAACAGCAGTCATAAGGCGGTTTGCAATCGCCGTGTCCGGCGGCACTCTCAGGTCGCCCTCGACGTACTCGGGCGGTGCTGACTGTCCCAAATTGCTGACCCCGGACGAGAGCGCCTTTCGAACCTCGGCCATGGGAAACCACTTGGCATCCTCCAACTCGGGGTCATTGCCGAGAAATATCTTCTCGCCATCGCCAGGAAGTGCCTGCGCGATGGCTCCAATCATAAGGCTTCCAGGGAAAGGCCATGGTTGAGAGCTGTGCAACACAACCCTACCAACGGTGACGCCGCTCTCTTCCCAGACCTCTCGCCTCGTCGCCTCCTCGATAGACTCGCCCGGCTCAAGAAATCCAGCCAAGGTGCTGTACCAGTATTTCGGCCATCGCTTGTTCCTTCCGAGAAGCACCTTGGTGCCGTCTGCACTGACGACAGCCACGATTATCGTGGGGTCGGTTCTAGGGAAACTAATGTTGGAGACGGTACCCCTACTGGCACAAGGTTTCCTGTCGCGTTTCTCGCCACCCGCCATGTCTGTGGGGGACAGGCGCGTTTTGCTCCGGCGTGGACCGGTAATGTCTTCTGCCCACATTGCGAGCAAAATGGGTTTCTATCATTCCAAGCCATCACAGCTCGTGCTTGACCATAGATGGCAGCTGGGAGTTGATGCGAACAAAAATGTCAGTCACGTGCAGGTTGGCGAAGCGACTGAAAGTCGCCGACACTGAGGATGGTTCACGTTTTGCACAACTTACCTTCGCCAGGATTAAAACCCAAACTTCGTTGGTCTTGGTTGAACGAGAGGCCCTCTCTTGACGCTAGTGAGGTGACCACATCCTGGTTTTCTGTGAAATCTACCGCAAAGTAAGGGGCACCCTTGTAGTCCTTGTGCTGAAAGACATCTTGGTCGGATGCAGTCATTTTCTGCTTATCGTCTAGGCCTAGGAGTATTATAACAGGGTGCGACTCCTCCGAGTTGAAGTCATTGATCATATCCTCCTCTGTCTTGTCAAAGGGCCCCGAGCCCGTCACCGGCGCAACGTCTTCACGTGTGATCCAGGCGATACTCTTCTCGGCCGTGTGAACCAGAGGAGCGAGCTTGTCGAGCGCGAGGAAGCGGGCTGACGGATGCGCAAAAGCGGCCTGGAGAAAATCCCGGTTGTCGCGGAGGAACGAAACACGGTTCAGTGGGTTCTAGCGGTTTTGGTGGCAAGACAGTTCATCGTCAGCCCGAATACGTCTTCCGCCGGGGCATGGCGCTTTTCTGGGTGTCGACTGTGAGGTCGGTTTCATATCCTAACTAACCCCGGAAAAGTAGTTTGCGGTTTCGGCGCCGAACCTGCGCGTAAGCATAGAATCGTCCGCCGGCAGCTGCGGCAGAAGAGGTGACGGAGCCATTTTTGTTGCGCACTCGAACCGAGTATCTTTTTGTTGTTGTAGCAGGCCGGGTGTCGACGGTTCAACAAGGTTGGGAACGTTCAAAGGTGAGCGAGTGGGGGATCGGGGCAAGAGGATCGGAGTCTTCGGGATGGTATGGTGGGGTCGGCTGGTCGACTGACGTCTACTTCTTTTCCGGAGCGAATCGATTCCTGCGCCTGCTATTCCTGTAATGTAAAAGGTTCGATAACTGTGGAGGCAAATTAGGAGCGAAACAGAAACCTCTCTCATATCTACTAAAAAAACAAAAGCATTTACTGCCTTGCCCGCATCTAGGTCTACGGTATGTAGAGCGAGGTACGCAGCCAAGCGAGGTAAAAAAAAAAAGCATATATTATTAGTATCCAGATCGTACTGCAGGACTGATCCTTCCAGAACAATGGCGTCGAGGCTGCCAGGCTGCACAGTTAATTTTGAAATGCAATCAAGCATCCGTCATTTGTCGAGCTTTGTGTGGCCCTCATAGTGAGCTACAAACGTTGCGTCAAGGCCGATAAAGTTTATGCAAGTCCACTTGGTAGCTTGCATGGTAACTTTGGTGCAGTTTTTTGCCCCGTTGACGCATGCTTGGGCTTACGAAACAGGCAAGTGAATTGCCCCGATCCCCGCACAAATCGGGCTTGGTAGCTGCGCTTGATTGCCAAGTGCATCCCAGCCTGGTTACTGCAAGCCGTAGCACCGATGAAAAATTTCCATCAGCGCATGCAACATCGTAAACATAAAAAATTAATAATGGAATAAGGCGAAATAAAGAAAACACGTTTGCATTTGTACCCTTCTTTTTTCCCTCTTCTATGCATATGTCTGACTACATCTTGACTGGTGACGACACCAAATTTTGATTTCATTTCCAAGTACCAACAGATATTGTTTTACGGTACGGTACGGTAATCGAAGCAGTCCGTGCCTTTTAATAATTAATTCTATTGCAAGACAAGCCTTCCTTGGTTCACCCAGAAAACTCTTCTCAACCCTTGATTCCTCGGCATTCCACAACGCTTGCTGCGGTTACTAGACGCGCAGATTTAATTTTGAACCAAGTTTTTTTTTTCCTTCGGCATCATCAATCGCCGTTCCCATCTCACCACAGTCCTGTCTGTTCGTTGCAGGCGACTGGTGATTAATTTTGCTTTTCTCTGTCTGTTATCAACAACCATCGATCTAGAAGGCGGCTAGAAAAGGCTTGCCGCGGCAAAGGCTTCCTTGATGTCATAGAGATCCCGCAAAAGGGATTGAACAGAGGGATCATGGCGCCACCAACAGGGCCTTTGAATTTGGATGTTGAAGCAATATCTGGGATATGCGGGTAGGTAGGAGCAAAGTTTAAAAACTTTGAATTCCATTGTTGGCGATCATGGCTGTAAACGGAATCGAACCTATCACGACTCTGAGCTACCTTGCCTACCAAATCGTACCCAGCACCTAGCTAACAACATCACGTGCAGATCAATATCGATCGCATGCTGGGTCGTCGTCTTCTCGCCCCAGATTGTCGAGAACTTCCGCCGCGGTAGTGCAGATGGCCTGTCGCTGCAGTTCATCATCATCTGGCTACTCGGTGATGTCTTCAACATCCTGGGGGGCGTAATGCAGGGTGTCCTGCCGACCATGATCATACTGGCCATCTACTACACGATAGCCGACGTCGTTCTTCTGGGCCAGTGCTTCTACTACAGAGGTTTCACCTGGCGCGACGAGGTTGTTCCCAGCTCGACCCAGACACCCAAACCTGCGGATGGTGGTGTCTCGAATGGCAATGGTAGCAACCACCACGGCCAGCAGCCCAACGAGCGGACGGCTCTGCTTGCAAATGGCTCGAGCACTGGTCAGCAAGGCGCGTCGAGCCGTCGCGGCTCCTGGTCTGACCAATCCTACCACCTATCACCGGCTGTCCCGCTGATCGACGATGCCGTACTTGCGCGGGACGCTTTGGCTGCGTCTGTCGCCTCACCTTCGGCCACTCGAGGAGCTCCCGATAACCGCCCAAGTCGGTTGCAGGCAGTAGCCTTCAACTCCTTGGCCGTGTTGATGGTGTGCGCATCAGGGGTTGCGGGGTGGTACCTCAGCAGGTCGCGATCGGACCGAGAGGCGCCCAGTAAGGGCGAGGACTTGCTCGAGTTTAACATTCTCGGCCAAGTGTTTGGTTGGCTCTGCGCGGTTCTTTATCTCGGCTCGCGTGTGCCACAGATCCTCCTCAACTATAGACGCAAGTCCACCGAGGGCGTCAGCATGCTCTTCTTCCTGTTCGCCTGCCTCGGAAACCTGACTTACGTCCTCTCCATATTCGCCTTTGAGCCGCGCTGCAGAGACAAGCACTCGGGCATTGGGCCACACGCAGGGGGCTGCGTAGGAGGCGAGGCTGGAAGGATCTATGGGCAGTACATCCTCGTCAATCTGTCATGGCTCGCCGGCAGCCTTGGCACACTGCTCCTCGACATGGGCATATTTGTCCAGTTCTTCATTTACAACAAGGACGATGGCGAGGAGTTCTTTGCCGACTGCGACGCGGAGGGAAGCAGGCGAGCATACTCCCCATCGACCGTGGCTATCGAGGAGGACGACGATGAGGAAAGCATAGACGGGGACCGCTGGGATCCACGGCCCCTTCTCGAGCGAAGCGTGTCCAACTCGCCGCGTTGAGCATAGACTCCATACGAGATACTCGGCCCCCGGCGGAGTAACAGGCTCGCCCGAGGCATTGAAAGCACTCGATCATAGAGAGGCCAGCCCTGGAGGAAGGTTTGGATCACGGAAAAGTTTGGAGGTGTTTTGTTTAGTCTTGATTTGATTTGTCTGCTAATGTAACTAGAAACAATAAAAAAAATCAAGGTGGATTCATGATTATTCATGGGCTGTACTTGATACTTCCCTGGATGAACACTAGGAGTGGCCCTGACTGGCATACTTGCAATCAACGGAACCCTATAGCTATCCAGATATGCCCTTTGACTCCATGGAGGCTCGCCTTTATATGACAACAACATCGCTCAGCCAGGCTTCCGGTTCCGCAACACCACTGACGGGCACCGGCTGATCTCTGCGCTCAACACGTCGTCTTGGGCTCGTTCCCTGGACATGACTGAAGCTTTCTACGCCATGGACGGCTCCCTGAAGACATCGGCATCCATGCCAGCAACCAATGCGAGGAACCAACCCTACTTGCCTGCCAACGTGCCTAACAGCGGTAGCTCTGACGGAACCATACCTGACCATCACGTCAAGTTGATGCCCTCTACACTGCCTTCGCTACCCCGGTTACCCGGAATGAACAGACGCTGAGTTTACCGCACCCGCGGCTGCTATGGCAGCTTCAGTGACAGCGCCCATGATCCCCGACATCGGCCAATCTTACACGCCCGGCGCCCGGCGAATGATCACAAACGGAGTCAGGAAGGGGGAAAATACAATCACTGCAGCATTATTTGGACGGAAGACATCTTCGAGCCCTGAAGATTCCATACAATGTGTCCCAGGACCCTCACACAATACGTTGACGCAGCCGGGTAGCTTGACCGGCGCTCCCGGGAGCTAGGACGAATACATGCAAAGGCGAGCGGGTTGTGACGAGGGAGAAGCTACAAGCGCTTGGTCATTATCGGTGGAATTGGGATACAGCACGAAACTCACGACCAAAGGGAAATGAGATATGGCCTCGACGACCAGCACTACAACTTGACCGTCGACGGCGAGCCGCCTGGTTTGCGTGGTTCTTCTTCCCCTCCAACCCCCATAACTACAACGACGCGGATTAAACAGATTGCAGGATTCTATTCCGGGGCTGTGTATACGGTCGAGTCAGGTTTATCACCAGCAGGGTGCAGAACTATGCCCATCAGCCCCCGGCGTCGGAATGATGATTGGCAGCGCTATCTCGTTGGGCTTACACACGCCATTCGCTCATGCCGTAGCGGTGTTTGGCCATAAAATTGGCATCTCCGTCAACCGCATAGACAGGACATGGTAAGTCCATGCGGCTCGTCAGCCCCCTCGTGACGCAAAGTGTGCAGCGGCTCAGTAGCGGTGGTATAATTAGCTGGGTGTGTACAATGGGCAGGTAATTTTTTTATTTTTATTTTTGGTTTTCTATTTGGGGATAATATGCCTGCCCGCATTCAATATACCATCGGAGATCGGAGATGCGAACGTCTAGCCCCTTGGTCCTAGGCCGTCAACCTTGTTCAGTGTTTATTAGTGTCGGCGATGCCACCGGCAGCAGCAGTGATAAATAAAGGCCATCCTGGTTCATCGAAGGGTACCTAAAAATAATAAATGATATAAAGACAAAACTAAACACATGCTGAGCGTGTACTCTAAGAAATTCAGTCGGAAATGCCAATCCAAAGTTTTAATAAAGGATTTAGGGGAAGGGGGGGCCTTTGTGTTATTGGAGTATTTTCTTGTACAGCTTTTCAATACATCGATCTACCGTGTTTTTGCACCTAAAAGCCCCTGCGTTTTGTGTACCGGTAACCTCACGTAAACGAAAGCCAACGTTGTTTTATCGGCTTTGAAGGGACAGGACATACCGTCGGTACGCATGAAATTTATATTTATTTGGGGTCATAATGTAGAAACGATGCTTTTCTGACGCACATGTCTGCAAATGACTTTACAAGAAGGGTGATAACACCATGGAATAAGAATTGCAGGGTGGTACGAGATCAATACCGACGGAGAGAGCTCCGAGTTTCAGTTTAACCAAGACGTGCCGCATCTGTCGAATTATGGTCAAGGGCATGGAGCGACGGGCCGATTGCTGCGACTGCATCATGCTGCCGAGGGTGCAACAAAGTTAAAGGCTTCAGTTGGAGTGAACAGATGAACTAGATAGATCTAATTTAAGATGACCTGCTTTTTTCTTTCCTTTCTGTACATCTCCACCCCGGGACTTCGGCTTGGGGACAACCCCGACACGGTTGTTCGGGAAACTCGTAGCACGTATCCTAAATGAACATCAATTTGCCTACAAAGTCAGTACAAAGTACAGGAAGCTCTACCAAGATTGGGACGATTGCACGCGTGTGTGGGGTGGATATTGGAACGCCGCCTTCCTCTTTCTGATTGACGTAAAGACTGAGTTTTTAAAATACGTTCCGGTGCCATGGGAATGGCTGTTGCGGAGTGGTACGAACTCGGGCCTGATGGGTATCAATCTGAATATCATCATAATACGAAATTCGCATACGTCTCTAATAAAATGCAATACATTTTCAGGAGCTTCCTTCAATTAGGCTTGGGGATGGGAAGTGTTGTGGACTTGACGGGGTTTTGGGGGTGACGGGGGGTTGAGACAATAACTATTAAATCACATCTTGTTCACTATGTAATATCGGTGATATGAGTGAGGCGGACTGAATAGAGCAGACAGCCTGAATAATACATAAACCACCCAGTTCTAATGGCCAGTGTGTTCACAGTGACTTGAGAGGAACTATCCATGAGGGTTTTTTTTCCTTCCTTTTTTCCTTCCTTTTTTTCTTCTTTTTTTTTCTGTTACACTATCCGCTGGAGAAATTCCCAGTAATTTTCAGAATGCTTCTCAAGCCTGTCGCATATCTGTGAAACCTTGTCGTGAGAGATCGGCGACGCTTGCAGAGCCGGAGCGACGTCCGGTCCCAACGGCCCGGGACGTGGAAACGAGCCGCTCCTGAATCGACAGCCCGGGGGTTCGGACGACAGGGCTTTTGCAAGTCTGTAACGGGGCCATCGGAACATTTCTGCGGGTTTTTTGGGACTCCAGCGACATTGGCATGGTTAACCATAGATGTCGTCTTCAGTCTAAGTCTAGTCTATATTTGTTAATGCTGTGTAACTAAATATATACCTGCACACCATGACATTCCGCTACTCATTCGCATGTCTATCTATGTGTCATTTTCAATGCGTTTCCTTGGGCATGGGTTGACAAGGAAGGAAAGAAAAAAAAAAGTCATGTATCTGCCCGGTTGGTTGCGGCATTACATGTCAAGAGTCAGAAAACGTTACTTGCTTGGTTGTTCATGGTTGTTTTTACATTCACCCGCAAGGACAGCCGGCGATCATTTGTTAGAAACGCGACTACCTGCTGGGTCTTGCACGTCGTCTGGCACTATCTGTTGCAAGTGTCTTCCTAGCTGCAGCATAGGCAAACCGGGTACCTGGCGAGTCAGCTCACCATCTAGTAGAACTGTCCTTTGAATCGGGCATGACCGAGCCATCAAAAGACCAAAAAAGAGCTCATGCACGACGTGTTTCCTCTTCCATTTCAACCCTATTTTTCTTCTTTTTTTAATTTGTTTTTGCTCGCAAACAATGAATCACGTCGAAATCAAGGGAATTCGATAGAAAAATCCCCTGGGGCAAGCAAGGCCGTAGCTATTCGCTGTGCTCATCCCTGACTTGCGTGGACAATAATTACTATGTAGATACTTGGGATTGAGTTTACGGTACCTGAGCTCAGCTTGGCGGGACGCTTCGCGTCAAACTCTACTACTACTACCTAGTAAGGTAAACCATCAAAAAGAATTTCCACCCACCCCCCACCCCCCCCCCCCCCCGCCTCCCGGGGGGTGTGTGGGTTCGGGGAGCAGGAGGACAGTGCACAAAGAAGGAATCCCATACTCGGTCTAATGCGTTGCAACCCTCCAAACTAGAAAGAAAAACAGCACCAACTACAGTAGCTTGTGCAAAATAATCACAAGCGTCGAAAGATACCAGAAAAAACTACGTCATTGTTTGCAACTCCAAAAAGAAAGAGGGGTTTTCCGAATTACCCTCACTGTCACAGGACGAGAGACATTTTTGGGGATCTTGCGCCAAAGACCAAGAGGAACCTCGTTGCGGGGAACACACTAGACTAGGTAGGTCACTAGGTACCTGGTCGCAAAACCGCCCGGGTGAGATGCGGATTGCGCTTTGCGGATATTTTTTTCTTTTCTTTTGTTCTTGATGTTTGGTACAGATTGAGATGAATAGGGACCCTTGCCCATATCCTTCGGTATTCCCTAAGGAGTAAGTCGTTCGTCGCTCAATTTTATGTTGTGGGGGTTTTGGATTAAGTGAATTATTCGCGTAGCAGATTGCACAAAGATCTCTTTTTTTTTTTTTTTTTTTTTTGGGTCCCTCTTTTTTGTGGTCTCCTCTTTCTCTTACAAAACAAAAAAAATAAAATGACATCGGTCGCTCGACAAGGCTGAAGCATTGAGAGAAGAGTGGTGGCCCCCCCAAAAAGCAAGGCAGTCAAGTGATTGCGGGAAATGAAAAGGGGTGTTTATGAGGGTCCGCCGGAAGAATTCACTACCGGCCGGGTCGGTTGGTGGGCTTCTGGGGAAGAAGGGTATGGGAATCTTGTGATTTCGGATGGCATTTTGGGCAAAAGAGGAGGCGAATCTTACATTGTGGCGCCTTCGGGTAGGCCACCAGGGCAGTTCAATCAATCAATCAATCAATCTTATCATGCAAGGACAACACATTGGTCTTCTTCAGAGATGAGTACAGTACAGTACAAGCCGGGGGGCCTCTTTAGCTGGTTTTACCGTATGGTAGACTAGGTATTCTGTGCAAAAAATCCAAGGCGACCATTCAACACACACCACCACCTCAAATGGCAAAACACAATACAACGCAACGCACACGGGCGCGCGCATATTGCACACATATTATTATACTGTACAGGTTGTAGTATACCCTTACACTGACACCCCCACTCTCGGCGCGCCCCCCTCCCCATTTGTGTACATCTGCAGCTTTCCACACACGGAGTAAGCCATCCGTCTCACTTGATGCCGCATCGCCCTGAACGTCGCATCCACGAAACCAAGGCCCGGGAATAAAAACACCAGCGAAAAAAAACTGTCGCGCGTTAGTACGTTCGTAGCCTTCCTCCGTAGTTGGAGGGGCTGTGTGAGGGGGGGAGCTAAAGGTGAAAACTAACTAGGGCGGGAAGAAGACCCTTGGGGAGTAAAAAAAAAATACAAGGTCTCAGCCGAGGCGCAAGTTATCGGCAGAGCCATCACTTTTATCGCGCGAACCAACGGTGCCCTTCCCGCTCACCTAGTCTTGCTAGCCCAAGTGACCCAAGGTTAGCCAAAATGGCAACACACTAAAATACCCTTTTTCTGCATGCATCCGTCGCAAGTGAACTCAAAATGGAGGTATTGATTATGCGTGGCGGTGAAGGGAACAAGAAGCTGCCAAGCCAGAGTTTTGTTTGGTGGTCATTCACACATGGTCACATTCCACCAAATTTAGGGTCAAGAGTCGGGAGGGAACATCTTCAAGTGCAACGGGAGTTGCTTGTCAGATGCAAAAAAGAAAGGGGGAAAAAAGAGGAGAGACAAAAAAGATGGAAAGATTTACAGTAGCATCTGGCTCAGACTCGAAAACAAAATAATTAGGCAACGAGATAACATTACTTGGTATGGATCTACTGCACTATCAGATGCCAGGCATTGATCAAACCACCCCATAGTTATCTAAGGTACTGTAAGCTTCAAGGGAGCCTTCCACGCAAGGCGCCGAGTTTGAAAAAAAGTGTAAGAAACCCAGCAAGCTCCAATATTAACGTGTCGCACACGTCAGATCTAAGGTCGGATACAGTATGTGATTTTTCTCGTTGTGTTTTTTGTTTTCTGTCAGTAGTTCCCACCGCTGGCCTTGACAGAAGAGAGCAATTGTATACAGTATAATGATAGTTGAGTGATGTGCGACTGGTTCAGTAGATTTTCATTTTCCCCTGGTACGTGGCGTTTGCCGTTTGCCATTCATTGTCGCCCTCTGCTCACCGAAACAATGGTTTTTGTCTCCTATCGAACCAATCCTCATAGTGATGCCTGGCTAACATCATCAACAATGAATGGTTCATTGGCAAGTTCCGTTCCCCATCCACACTTAACCCCGTTCGTCGTTAGTTCTTCTCACACCCCCTCTTTCACGGGCCGTAAAAGGCTTAGAGAGTTTTTGGAGGGACAGGGTGAGAGAAGTGAGAACACTACACTGTATGCCCCTTCTACGTCAAATCGGATTGATACACTGTGTGTGTGTGTGTGTGTGTGCGACCCTACACACCCCCAGAACCGGGGGCACGGCCGGCTCTTATGACGTAACCGCGGGGCTGATGATGCTTACCACTGACTACGCCATGTCGTTGAGAAGAGGGCTTTTTAGCTTCCCTTGACCGGACAGCTATCTCCTTTTTTTTTTGTTCCGGCCAACGGGCGGACGACGGTCCAAGCCCCGATCAAAATGGCAACAAAAGCTACAGCACACCCTTTCTACAGTATTCGGAGGGAACCAATCTTTTTTTTTTTTTGCGCTTTGGCATTTTCGTTTAACAAATCAGACAAAAGACCCTTTTTTATCTGGTTAATCGAATCAGTTCGTTACAAGTCAGGTGCAGGGCGGTACAGTTAATTACATGGCCTCGGCGTTGCATCATGCATGGGGTAGAAGGAGGTGAAGAGGTGTATGTCCCCACATGAGCTTTTCCCTCAGAAAAGATAGAATGCAACTGCCCACATCCCTTTGAAGGTTCGTTTGAAGGGGAAAGGTTCGTTTGAAGAGGGAAGAGGAGAATATGATGAATTAAAAGAAACAAGCGAAAATATATTTGTTAAATTGCAATGTAAAATGTACTATGGTGTACGTATGTTAATTTTTCCAAACCCCCACGTGCGCCCAAAGTCGGTCAAGTCTTGTATAATAAAAACCTGATATTCTGTTATGAATCCCTGCGTTGCTCAGAGCTTGAGACAGAGGGTCGGTCGGGCATCTAGACTACCTTGCTGTACCGTAGATGGGATCTCAACTTCCCAGATTTCACCGCGCGGCTGTCGCGTCTGGCCCCAAAGTGCGAGCCCACAGTGAATTTCTTTTTTTCCCTCGTTTTTTATTTTATTAAAATTGGGGTTTGGAATGAGTACTCCGTACGGAGTAGTTAGGTATTCGACAATCCCCGCATCCCAGTTAGTGATCCAGCAGGGCGTAGCGGGGCTGCCAGCCAAGTATACAACATGGTAAGCCTTGTCGCAAAGAACTTGGAAGTTGCTACTTTTTTGCTGTAGGGTGATGCTTGATGCAGACACGACATCGCTAGCCGTCCCCTGGACCGAGATTCGAGGCTTCCCAAGACCCCGGGCCGGGGACCGGGGACCGACCCGGTCTCCATCCGCTTTTCTGTCATTTGCATTATTTCCCTGTGGTATTTTCGCTTTATAGTAGATTATCACTAATACTATAGGTGGAGACTGCGGTATAATTGCACATTAATTCATTCAATTTGTTTCAATCATTCTTCCCTTTTCCCGGACCGAAAAAAAAAGCTGACAAGGAAAGGGGACCAGGTTGTGTGCAAAGATAAAAAAGAAAAAAAAAAAGAAGAAGTCATGGTACCAGCCTGTAGCGGGCAGCTCTACCGACAAAACAAAGACCTCTCACCGACTGGGTAAGAACAGAAATAGCGCATCACCCGTTTGCAGATTGACTTTCAAGCCTCGTGCCGTGGCCAATGATAGGACAGTTTCGTATGGGTGAGCAATCAAATGTGTGGTACTTATCCAAGCTATCTTTAATCTTGTCCCGGGTTCATCAATTGGGAGGTCAAGGCCGTCCCCGCGAATAACCCCCGAAAAGTCGGAGGCAAAAAAAGATAATGGAAACCAGCCTCCCCGAGATTTTCCCAATACAGCAAAATTCTCAGATCGACTGATCATGAGTTCCGAGTTTCGGAGGAAAAAGGTTGCCCTGACGAGGTAAATGATCTGCACAATCAACTCATAGTAAAGAAAGAGTGGTTCATCAAGAAAAGAAAAGCCAAGACGCCAGAAAATTGACAAGCAGGGGAAATATGGACAACAGACAAAGCCTTGGCAACCTTGGGGAGTTCTTGGTGCTTTGCTTTCCCCCAAGGTGAAGATTGAAAAAAAAAGAACCAAAGGGACAAGAGAGAAAAGAAGAAAAGGGGTCCGCCAAAAAAATATGAAACACGCCAAAGCCGCCCAAGATCGTCGGTGATCGTCCGACCTTGGCCATGTGCCCTTCTCTTGTTGGTTTTCCCCCGCCTGCCAAAAAATAGAAAATAAAGAGAGAGTGAAAATCTTTACCTATGTCGTTCGCCGAAAGGTAAGCTGGGCGTTTATGCATCCTTAACCGCAGGTTTGTTTTGTGCTAAGAATCTTCAAAACCGCTCAGCCCAATTCGCCTGTGTTTTCCTCCATGTTAAACCTGTAAAACGGGGTGGCGGAGCTTACAACTTTTTTTTTTTTTTTTTTTGTGGATGGGAATGCCCAGAAGGTCCACAACGCAGTGGACGAGGGAGGCAGCCGAAGGTGATTGTGACTTTTTGTGAGTTGTATAGAAAAAAAAAGTGTCGCCAAGACCAAATACTACTCAAAAGTCATAGGTATATGCGTTAAGTGGCAATACCTCTCCAATTGGAAAGCCTATACTAGGTACGGAAAGTATTATCTGATTGTGGTACCCAATTGGCACTTATAACCGCCCTAACAAATGTGGGCGGGGCAATAGGCCAAGCTTCCTTGGTACCAAACTCGGCTCCATTCAAGCTCTGTTCAGACCAAGACTGGAGACACATCTTGTTGCTTCAAGACGTAAAACCCCCTCATTATTACTCGAGTTAGATATCGCCTAACAAATGGGAATCTCCGAAGGGCACGTGTTGCGCCACTGGTAAGAGTGGATTCTTTGTTTTTCGCCTTGCTCCATACGGTTGTGTTCGTCAAAGACCACATACACACAGCCCTTATTTGTTCGCCCGTTACCCATCACTAAAAAAACTACCCCTGTTATCCAACCATCAGGTTTATTAGCCCTTGCAAGAGGGAAGAAAAAAAAACAATATTGCGCGTTTTTCTCGCGTGTCCACGTCTGTAACATACGTAGGTATGAAGTAGGTAAGCCCGTGCAGTAATACTGTAGTGAATGACAAAGGAGCATTAACCAGTAGTAATTCTTACACCCCCAAGTTTTAAACCTTCATGTCTTGGCTGGGTGTGGTTCTCCAGCACACACTTGTGTACTTTTTTTTTTTGCTGGGTCCCCACAAAGATCCTACCCGTGGCGATCTGGGAACCGCGCCCGGGCATTGGACGATGGTTCCTTGGTTCGCCTCACCATGAGACGAGGCGAAGTAGCCTATCAAAACCTCCGAGTCGTCGTCAATTGTCATTCCCATCTTTGCGTATTGAGATAGGTGGTGGGGGGACCGGACACGGAGGAAACAGACAAAAAAAAATTAGAGAGTGACAAAAAGAGAAGAGCGATACACATGGATTATGGTACACACACACACACACAAACAAGCACGCAACATGTGGCGTCGATCGTAACCCACCCGGAATGTAGCCGGCGGGGGAATCATCTACGTTCGAGTTGAATTAACTCGCCCCCTTCCCGAGATCGCGCCCTTGTCGCAAAATGGTCGAAGAACGGTGCGGCAAGGCTTTTTTTTTTTTTTTTTTTTTTTTTTTGTTTGCTACTCCTCACAGCCCGCGCGCCGCTGCTTAGTACTTTTTGCAGATCATTCTCGATAAAAAAAAAAGAGATCGACATTTTCGCCCGTCTACCACGTGCTAAAAACATATCGTCTGCAGAAAAGAGGGCTGTGATAGCGTTTTTGTTTGTGGTCACAAGCAACTTGTAGTAAAAAGATGATTGGGGGGATTGGTTTTGATCTATTCTGTCTTTTGAGAAGATCGTCAATCTCCTGCAGCTATCTAAACAAAACTAAGTAATAAGGTTGTAGGTGGTAGGCGGGTATAATGAGCATTTTTTGTTTCGGCGGTTCTCTTCAGGATTTTGCCTGCGGTGATGGTACAAGATTATTCCCAACCTCGCCGAGCGAGCGTGTAGAATACTGAAAAAAAAGGGACCCCTTGAAATTCGGAGCCATTAGAAGTTATAAGCGAGCGCTAGTGGTTCCATCTGATCGTTGCAGCGAGAGACTGATGTACCCTATAGTGGTGGGTTTTTTTGTTTGCAGAGAAAAAAAAACAATAAGACATGAAGTGGAAACAAACTCGGACCGCGCGCGAGGAGAGCCTCTTGAACCTGGCCAAGCAGGACAGGTGGGACCCTCCTTAAAAACAAGACAGAAAAAAAACAAAAACGCACCGTCGACTGGCTCTTGGCCGTCTCGGTACCCATGAACGCCTGACCCAAGTAAACCCGCAGACATAAATTGCAAACCAACAACGCCACATGAACGCCTTTTGAGAGTCCCAAGTTGCCGTCTTCTTGCAAGGCTCGTAGGGGTAGAAAACCATGGAGCTTGAGACCAGAGAAAGATAAACCGTCGGCTCAGACGAAAACTGAGTGGGTATCCGAACAACAGGAAAAATCGACAGAAAACGCGAAGAAACATCGTAACAGGGAAAGCGATTGACGGGAAGATCGCGAGCAGCTAGAGGCCGCAGGCGCATGCCAGGTGACATCCAGTCCATCTTTTTTGTACACGTGAAGACATTTTCCGACTCCTGGTCCAAGCCCGCCTTGGACAGGAAAAGAGACGCTCTGTTGGTATACACCTAGGCATCGCTTAAGCCTGTTCCCACCGTGGTAGCAGGCAGTGGTTCGAGATCGAGTTGTGGCGCGCAGGAATTCTGTGTCAACAAAATATAATAAGGGGGTAAAAAATAAATAAAGGGTAAAAGTGATTAGTAGTGATAGACGTGAATTAAATGTTGTAGCGAGTGTGTAAGGCCGTGACCTATCTATACAGGGGATATTCGAAGTGCCCCCTTGCGAGAGAAAACAGTTGCAAAATTCGAAAGTCTATGTCGTTTCGGTTCGTTGTTGTCCGTGAAGTCCGGGCAACATCTTGTGGTGACCAAGGCTTGAAGGCTTAGTCAGAGTGATGGTCCTCGGAGCCAGCCTCGGACCTTGCGTCACCCTTGTGTACCTTGCGATGTCTGCGAAGATTGGAGACGACGGAAAAGTGGCGGCCGCAACCTTCGACCTCGCATTGGAAGGCTGTTGTGGGTACAAAACCGAGTCAGCGAAATGTCGGAACATAGAATTGGCAGCAACAGGGGGATGTGTATTTTGGGTACTCACGCTTTTCGCCCGTGTGGCTGTACATGTGCGTCTGGAGCGAACTTGGTCGCGTGAAGCGCTTGTCGCAGACCTTGCACTTGTGCTTCTTTTGTGAGCTGTTAGACACTTTAGAGCTGAATTGGCCCATCATAGTCGACGGTGCCGGCGGTGCATGGCTGCTCATCAGGCCCTGGGGCCTAGGGAGCGTCCTGCTAGCCAATGACTCAACGTCCGACCCTGCGGTAGAATAGTCGCTAACGCTCGAGTCAATGGATCCACCATAGTATCCGAAACCGCTAGTCGAAGAGACGCTGCTTGAGTTCGAATGCGTCGAGGGAAATCCATACGAATCGGCTGAGCTGCGAGCACGCGTCGTCGCATTGGGACCGTAGATATTACGGGGTGTCTCTTGGCTCATCGAAAGCATACCCTGGCTAGCTTCCAAGGCATCTGCAAAGCGACTCCTCTCGTCTTGGTGGATTCTATTATTGTTGCGTGCTGTTAGTAAATCACGATTGCGCACCGAGACAAGGTGTTTTTTTTATCTTGTCGGCTCGTCGTTCCCTCTCATTGAGATGCTCCACTCACGATTGAGAATACCTGCGCGCAGCGTGGTCTGCCTCGCTGGGAATGGCCATGCTATGTTGCATCGAGTGCGCATAGCGACCCAGGCTCTCGTAGGGTGCTTGCGAGGTGGCGACGTATGATGGGTGGATAGGTGCGGCGGTTGTGGTGTATGGGGTTTCTGCGTATCCTGTCGTAGACGGGAGGCTGTTGACCGGGGCGAGACGGCCGAGGCTAAGAAGATCTTGAGATGATGAGAGTAAGTCTTGCTGTCCTGTTGAGTGGGCGGCGAGGTGGGCCATACTGTGGGGGCTGTTGGCAGAAGACGACGGGACCGGGACGGATCCGTACGACGCCAATGAGGTTGCGCTGCCGGCGCTGCTACGGTTGACGTGCTGCGGAACCGGAGGCTGATGAGAGTGCTTCGTCAGGCTGTCGAGGCTAAGCGGGTTCGGGTTCAGACCACCCTGTGAGCTGCCAGAGTAGATACTGCTCGAGGCATTGACACCGGACGTGGGCGGCGCTGCCCATGGGTTGGTGAACTGAGGTTGATGAGGGGAGTAAGGGTCGTAGTTGAGGGAGCCGAAGCGTTGGGGGTTGCTGTCTAACGTCATCGTCATGGTGTGTGTAAGTGTGACTCGTCGAGGGTTCGTGATACCGATTTGTGTATACAGTAATAGGATGGGGCCCAGTGTCTTCGGCTTCAGGAGCGCAGAGGCGGTCTAGGTCTAGATGCCAGCGAGATTGTATGCGGCAGTGGTGGTGACGATGAATAGCTCCCGGATCTAGAAGCCTTGTGGACGCTGATCAGATGCAAAAGAGCGTGAGACAAGAGATGGTCGGTTTAGTAGCGTCCTTTGGGTTGATGAAGGGCAAGGACTGGAAGGAGATCCGCGAATGTGGTCGGCGGGATCAGCGATCCTTAAGTCTTTGCAAAGGGCACCAAGACAACGGCAATATGTGGTGGATGGGTAGTATGCTGGAGTAGCGCTGCAACCCTCCGCGAGCAGGGCAGGGTTGGCCGGTTCCGGTGGATGTCACTGACTGACTGTTCCGCTTTAAAACGTTGTCGACCCTCTGTGGTCAGCGGGACAGGTGGGGACCCTTTGTGCCTTCTGACAAGCTCCAAGCAAAAACTGATCGGCAGTGAGATGTCCTATCTCGATGCCGACCTATGGTAGTAAAGGGGCGGGCCTGGGGTCCACGAAGGAAAAGAACCAGGGGTGGACCGTGGGTGATGATGGGATGTAGTAGAAGGGAAGGGTGGTGACAGAAGTGGTTGACAGGACAGAGGGGGGGACAACCAGGCTAGGGTCCTCTCTATGATTAGGGTGGGCGTGCAGCTAGTCGTTGGGAGGTTTTTTTTATTCTTTTTTGTTAACGGCAGGCCGATGTTGTGAGGTGCCGTGAGCGAAGACCAAAAGAAGCAGGAGATCTGCAAAGGCGGTCTGCCTACTGATTCTCGAGGCTTGATTTGAGTGATACGAGGGTGCTGGGGAAAAGGAGCGACGGACGAAAATGGGTTGTGGTGATGCGAGTGCGTGGAGCCGTTGTTATGATGATGCTGATGGAGTGATGTTAATGGGCATGGATATGCCACGAGATATGTCCATTTAACTCGGCGCTGATCCGTTTCACAAGAGGTGCTATTTTCTTGTTGTAGACCCAGTCTACCAAATTGGTGGTGCTGTCAGGATAAACGCTGGCCAAGGCGAAGCAAGCAACGGCTGGCTGCTTTCGGGGACGGTGCAGTCGATGTACCGGTTTGTTAAGAGTTGATGAGTGGATAGCATAAGCGTATCCCGTACCAGGGAGGAAAAAGATAGTTGTGGAGTTGCAGACCGACGACCTTGCTCGTGGATGCCGCGAAGATGCTTGTAGGCTGATGCGGACAAGATGGAAGAAGGGCGATCAAGGTTTTGCGGTCCGCCCGTTTCGTCTCGTCTATTCTACCCAAGTTCTTGTCCCGTTGGGATGGGATGAAAGCTTCAAGCCCTGCTGCAGGTGGGCTTGTAGATGTTCGATTCGCTGTCTCTATTTTTTCTGTGTGTGCAATTGGGTTTTTTTGATCTTGTGCAGAATAAGACGAGGCAAATATTTCACGTTTTTCTGCAAGGTGCGAAGGTTGGCGGTGGTTTACATATCGAGACCCCGGCGCCGTTTTCTTTCTGCAAGCACGCACCAGAAGGCAAGGAAACCCACTAGGCTAGTTTGCTATCCCAGCATGCTTGACTTGGTACCTAGGTCATCGCCAGTGATGGCAGTCCGTCCAAAAGAGCGACAGGGAGGAGTTGTGCTTTGCCAAGCCAAGGTACCCTTGGAGGGGGTGTCCTCTTTTTTTGTGTGTAGTAGTGGAGCATTTTTGGAAGGGGGGTGTGTAAAGACAAAGAAAAATCGCATTTTTATTTATTTTAATTCTCTCTCTTTTTTTTTTTTTTTGGCCCCGGAGGTGAATGGCCAAAGAGATGAGACGGAAAGTGACGTGCGGGGACCCAGAGGAGTGGACTTATCCGCTGTGCTCCAAGGCTGTCGGAGCTCGAACCGTGTCGTTTGAAAAGACCGACACGGTGAGACGGACGGGGAGGGTTGGCGGCCCTGACGGCATGCGCACGGTGGGCCCTACCAGGGCCAAAACGACGGCGGGCCGAAGAATCAGTACCGCGTCCCTGCCCATTCGCTGGTCGTCTGCGTGGTGATGATGTGTGGTGGGATACGTGTGGCAATGAGGCTTCGCCGCTTATTGACACTGTGACGCACCGTACAAGACAAATCTGGCTTAGTCGGTTTCCCGCTCCAATCAACCAGGTAGCCCCATGTCTAGCGCACTGTACCTTGGGTACCTACCTACCTACCTTGGGCATTTGCGGTATCTGCCCGGCGTTGATGCTAGGCTGGTGCTGGTTGGTCGTTCCCGTCCGCCCCTGCCTCACGAAAAAATGCTAAGCCCGCGCCGCTGATGTAGGTGTTCAATGCACGCTGCGGTTTCCCCAGGCTTTCGGTCCATTCTGGTGCTGGTGGCTGTGTTTTGTTTTGCCCTACCGGCCGTGGAAGCGCCGGGGAAAGAGAGCTTACAAGACGCTTGTCTATCTGGCTTTTTGGCAATATTTGTTTTCTTTTGTGATGCCGCCTGTCCTGCCTTGGTGGATGGAGACCTATGCAAAGGAAGGATGGCGTGCTCTGGACAAATGCAGCGGAGCCAATTTGCACTCAGGCACAGGACAACAAACAAAACACAGAGAATAAAAAAAAAATTAGCGGACCCGGCATAATCCTTCAGACGTCGTTCTTGATGCCCAGCATACCTTCAGTACCTATTGCACTTTTCTTTGAGATTAGAGGTCCACAAAAGCTCGCAAAACACATAATCTGTGGCGTGTATATTTAGAACATTTTCTGAGGGGACTCAATGCCGGAATAAGAGATGGCAGTCTTGTCACTCGTTGTTCGACATATGGAGTTCGGATCCCAACCCTGAGGTGGGTGAGGTACGGTACCCTACCCTATTCGCAAGTCTGATAAAACCACTGTTGGGGTGTGGGTGTACAGTGCAATTCTAATCGTGGTATAATGACAAGATGCTATAGTGTAGTTTAGGATGATTAGTGGGGACGTATCTGCCTCAAGTGGGGCACCATCATGTCTCACGCATCCTTTGCCGCCTGAGAGGCAAGCAAGGTACGTACTGTCTCTGATGTACTGTACATTTTTAGTGCCCACAGGTGAACGACTCTTGTGACGGTACCTTGCCTAGCATTGTATTATTACCATTTATTTATCTATTCTTTATTTTATTTTCATATTTTTGCGTCATCCACCCCCAGTCTGTTGTTGATACTGCGACAACACTATGAAGCAGCCAACCTGACTCGAATCTTTACTTTGCTCCCAATTGAAATTGTGAGCGGCTCTGCACACATGGCCATCAGATCATGCGGTGGGATGTGGGTGGGAAGTAGACGTTGGACGAAGGAGTCTATAGGGGTTTCGGTTCATCCGTAGAGGGAGGGAGTTCAGTTGACAGTTTCTTCGAGTGTATGAAAATGTGCGTGCTGCAAAAAGTCCCTTGCCCAGGCGCGGGATAAGTACAGCGGTGTCGTCATAAGCTTAGCACGGACAAAAGTGAGGGATTTGAAGCCCGGGCAACTTTTTTTTCTTCCTTTTCGACGTTTGGCTCGCATCCCTAGGTAAACAAATGAGACAAACTGCACAATTGACATCACCGGCCCGACAGGGGGGATTTGCCGCAAAGTGAGCTAGGTAGGTCAGAGTCTCCAGGGAGGAGGTGAGCATGGTTGATGGAATGTGTGATACCACAGTGCTGGGGTTGTTTAAGCAGCCAACCGAATGCCTCTGTGGAGGAGCAACACGCTTTGAACAAAGGCACGTTACACTTATGACGAGTTTGGTCAATGGTTTTTTGACGCCGATGACATATTGCTGCTATATGGCCCCCCCCCCGACAAAATTCAAGATAGCCTACCTACGCACCCATGTTCCCAATCAGCCGCCTTCTGATATATTGGGTGTCTGTCTGAAATCATCCCCCCAGCCGCCTGTTGTATGACGTCTGTTCCCCTCCCGGTCCGCTGGAGGCTGCGGTGAGAAACACGTTCCAGTGGAGCGAGTTTGCGGTTTGATGACGGTCTTGTGGTTTTTGATGATGGTAGAAGGGGAATAACATAGAGTAGGACTGCTGCTGCTGCTGCTGCTCCCTGTGTTGGACTGACCTGGTCGCGTCAGAAGGCTTGTCGCCGCCAAGTCTGTCCACACGAACAAAGCCCCGCTCACGACGTCAATGACACTTTGAAAAACCACCCCCGGCAAATGCGTTCACATTACCCGCACTCCATGTACATACATATTTACTACCTAGGTCACTGCTACGTGGTGCGTGAATACCTCAGGCACGCAATTCAAGTTGCACCAAAAACCCACCTAAACTCACATTCAACAACCTTAGCCGCGCCAACCTATCCCCTGCTCAATCAAGGACGGCTTTTGCTGCCCTGGTTCCGCTACTCCTCTCTGTCACCTTTGCTTTTGTTCTCATTCGCATAACTTGGTCGCCGACTACTCTGTGAGTTCAACGAGTGGAGATGGAGAGTTCCATCCAACTACTACCTAGTTCCACTGGACCGGTCTCGATCTACATAGTAAGTTTTGTATGGGTCAAAAGATGGGACACTGGATGGAGTACTTGGACAAAATTCTGCTCCTCCTACCGACTTCTGTTCAATGTTGGGTCGGAGGAGGGCATTACAACAGAGGTGACCAGGGGGGGTCTCCTCGCTACAGCCCGCGCTCGCAGCACTCCGGGAATAAAGTCGCAGAAATTGACAAGAGAATGAACAGCCGTGCATTTTTTGGGGTCAAGCCACCGTTGATTGGACTGGAAAAGAGCAGTTGGCATGCCTGCCTCGACTTGCACCCCCACCAGACTGCAACAAAAATCCCCGGAAGCAATCTGAAATATCATCTGTGCGCATTCATGCAAAGCACAATCGATTTTAAACCAATCAATCAAAATACGATCCATCCTTTATCAGTCGTACAGCTTTGGCGATGTTGGTTTTATTTCGGCTCAAGAGTCATCCAGATAGAGACCCTCAACGAGCAAGAAATAGTCAAGAGGCGGTGGCAACGCTATCGCCTTGGTAGGATGCGGATGACTTGTTTCCCTCCGCTAGGTCCCGAACTAAGTGGCAGTCCGAGGATTTCTGTGTCACAAACGGGCCGCACTGAAAATTTGCCGCCAGGGTCTTGGTAACCCAACGCAGGTAGGTATACGACGATGGATACGTAAAGTATAAAGATTTGTGTCTACTGTAATTAACATGCCTTGCCCTTTGGCTGCCTTGTCTTGGCAAATGTTAGTAATGTTACCCTTGTGTTCTTGGACTTAGACGCTTGCAGCGAATCCTAGATCCGATCAACAAAATATTCCAAATCAGCTGTCAAGGACCCTTTGCCGAGTGTCCACCAAGACTACGACGTTCAAATGGAAACTCAGGTTCTTCAAGTCAGCAACAAATATCATAACCGCGTTTGCAATTTGACGCAAGAGCTGTAGGCTGTCGAGACGTGAGCCCATCATTACCTGATGTGGCCATGTGGAGTTAGAGCCATCACAACTTCCCCCACCGCTTCAACACCCTCGCGCGCAAACGCGGCCCTTGAAGACCATCCATCCATCTTTGTCGTCCGACTGGAGCCCGGCCCCGCCTTGCGGGGTGGTGTACTGATCGTTGGCTGGTCAGATGTAAAACGTAGGGTCGTGCCTACGCGATGTCTGCCACGCTTTGTGCCGGCTCTGTAGTAGCGAAGTGATTTTATGTACGGATGATGCTTGGAATAGTAGCCGAGCTGAGTAGCGGCAGTCGCAAGAGTGGACTAATACCCCTACCCGCTAAAACTTCTCCGTTGATTTTGGATACGCAGCAGATAGGAAATACTTCGCAAGTTGAGCTACGGTGGGACTCGAGATACGGAGTACTGCTGGTATCTTTTTGCTAAAGCAATCGTATATTGTCTACACGCCCGCCCCGCCACGTACCGTTTGTTGTTTACAAGTCAAGTTAACCCAGCTTTTGTCATGCAAATGCATCAAGCAAAGAATTAACAAACAAATTGAATGAAAACAATTTTAACAAGGAACCACCCGTACACCAAGGGGATATAGAAAAAAATAATAATAATAAAATAAAAATAAACTTCATCGTGGCTGTGTTGTGGCCAGCAATCAAGATGCTCAATTGGCCAGCAATCCCATGCGACCCTCTCTATTTTGTCCCCGTACCTTTTTTTCTGCTCATCTATTTTCCCCCCCTTGACTCCCGGCATGCCGTCGTTGATGTTTGCCCATCAAAGACAGAACCCAAGTTCATCCCATCTCCACCCGAAGAGACTAGCGTAAATGTGAAACACAGACATGCCAGGGGCCCCGGTCGGCACTGGAAGTGCGATCGCCGACTTTCCCGCCCGTTTGGGGTAGGTGCATCGCGAAAGAGGATGTGACCGCCCAACGGGTGCCCCTCCAACACAGCACGCGAGCAGGAAAAAAAAAAAAAAGACAAGATTCACACACAGAGAGAGGCAGATTCAAACGCCAACCAACGCAACGCAACGCAAGCCCACTTGCCACTCCGCTTTTCTGCAATCCTTCCCGAAAAGCCATCGGAACGCTTCACGAGGCGGCCCAGGTAGGCAAGTACTGTAGGACTGAAGATTGCAGAGAGATTGCCGTTGGCCATCGTACCATCGTCTAAAAATGGCCAAGAGTTCGAGTAGATAATTTTAGTATCTGCTCATTTAGGGGAATTTGGCGAGTATGGGGGAAAAGAGAGAGAAAGAGAGAGAGAGACCAGCAGTATCAAACGTCTAGACAATTGGACAACCGAACGTCCACCAGGAAACCGCAAGTGGGCAGTCATCACCAAAAACGAATGGCCAATGGGGGATCGATCTGATTACACATATCAATCAGCGAAAAGTGGCGACTTTTCACGCACATTAACCCCCTTTTGTTTCGGGAGCCGGGAAACGCGTTTAACTTTCAAGGGACGGGATATCGTCTCCGCGACCGGCCATGCAGCAAACAGAATGGGGGAGGTTTTTGCGAAGTTTCTACCGCGGGCAAAAGTCTGGCAAGACGTTGATCTTCACATGCTTCGATCGAGGGTATAGTCCCTTTTTTTCTCGGCTTCTTTTTTACCTCACGCAGCAACAATGGTACCGACCCTATTTTGCCCCCCAAAAGATGACAGGTTGTTGCGGATCACCAGGTGCACAGCAAGGCAGGTACCGGCCGTGGAACTGTCTTGGGGACACTGGATTGGATCGCGGTCGGTTCCCACAGGGTCCACGCGCCCGTCCGCGGTACCGTAGATTGTCAAGGAAGAGTTTACAAGGCCTAGGCGTACTCTACGCGAACACAAACGGAAGAGGGGCCATCACTCTTACGCTCCTCGCCCACATCCGGGATCCCGGGCGGCCGGATGAAAAAGAAAAGAAGAGAAAAAAAAAACCACCAGACCAAGAGAAATGCCAGGTCCGGGAGGGAAGGGGTCGTCCATGAATGGAACCGCGAGAGGTCCCTAACCACCGATCGCCTTTCCGGATGTCGAGTCAGGTGGCCCCCTGCCCAAAGGTTTGTTTCTCTCGGCTCAGGAATGGTGCGGGATCGTCCCACCACCACTTACAGTACAACGGTGGTATGGGATGGCAATCGCAATCTGGAGAATGCCATCCACCGAGCAGAAACACGCGGGACCTGGGACCCCGGGAACCGCACGGCGGAAACTTCGCCATCGTGCGTGCTCTTTGGCTATTCAAGTCTAAAACCATCAATGTAACCTTTTGGTTCGAGAGGCCTCTTAGCAGAAAGAACAAAACAAAAATATGCCAAAACCGAACCCCGTTCTTTGCAGCCCACCCCTGGTATTACAATGACGTTTGACTGGGATGAAGCCTTGGAAGGACTGCAACGTTATGGGGAACCACAGACAGAGTCGCAAAAAGAGGGGGGTGGAAAAGAAAAGAATTACAGCACAAAAATAACTTCATGATAAGATAGAAATGGAAAATTTATTAAAAATAATAGCAGAGTTTTTTTTCCTTTCCTCATGTCCATACGAGAATCTCATCAAAACATCCCTGGGAGAAGGGCAAAAGCAAATTGGCAAGGACCACGCTTTACAGCGGTCAGTTGGATGGGTTCTGATCAGGGGTGTGTTTGAGGTTTGACCAGGTTCCCCAAATGCCCCATCAGCATCGGTCTTCCCTGTCTATAATGCCGATCTTCAGCCCTTTTTGGATGTCGTTCTGTTGATTTCTTCACTTTTTCTGACTGTTATTTTTCTGTGCTTTGTCTTAAGGTATGTGCTTTCTCTTTGTCAAGCGGCGCCCCGGAAAAGAATAAGTGTTGTACACAACGTGCATCCTAGTGCGGGAGAGCTCTGTCCTCGCGAGATGATATCATGCTGGTGAAATTAGAGCGAGGAAGAGCCGTGCAAGTGGCATGCGGCCATCCCGATCTATAATCATCCATGACTTACTGCACGTTTTGATGGGTATTTTGTTTGGTCCGTCAGGGTAATCTATCCTAGTACTCCCCGATGCATACCGAAGCTCTTTTTTGGTTGGCAAACTCCATCCCCTATTGGACTAAGTGGTCCCTGAAAAAAAAACGAAAAAAAAAATAGGAACAAAGATACGAGATCAAGCCTGGCACCCCCGGAATAATAGAAAGGGAGGAGATAGAGAAATGGAAGACTTTGAAACGAAACGAAAAGGGTAAAAGAGGTTCGCCTGACGATCCCCCAACAATTCTAGCCGTTAAATTGCAGCGGAGATTTCCATCACGTCTCATGATCCCATGATGGATGGCTGAAGGCTTGGTAGGGGACTAGCCTGTATGTACACGCCCGTAACGCCCCCATTCGCGTGGAGTTTGAGTGTTGGTCTGTCGTTTTCTTTTGTTTATTTAGTTTCTTATGCCGTCGACTTTTTTCTACGTTATTCCCAATATCCCACGTGTTCCTGGTGCCTGAGGATCCTGGTTTGAAGATCTCCATATTCTCCAGCTATGATGCAAGGTAACTGTACATAGGATCGTCATTCTAAGCCATGCTGGGCGAGCGCTCAGTTGTATCAACCCTTTTTTTTCTCTCTCAAACCAAGACTCATGTTACACGAAGTCGGCAAGGCTTGCACTTGTGGGAAGGAACTTTTGCAGTAGAATAGAGAATAGGGGGAAAAACAAACTAACGAAAGGAAAGAAGAAGCAGTCAAGGCCCAAAAGGGGGGGTGTGTGTGTTGATCCTCCAACCGACATCAATGGCCTTGTGCCTGCTGGACCCTGAAGTTTGTTCGCTCTCCCTCTGGCTTGCAGCTTTTACCTGAACCAGGAAAGAAGGCGTTCGTTCCTAAGCAATTCCATAAACCGGTATGCAAAAAATCCTGCTAATTCTCCGAGTTCTCGTCCGGACGGACTTTGCGCTAGGCTGGTCACGGTTCCTGACCGGGGGCGCCGGGTGGCGCGGGAGAAACAAGAAAAGGAAGTACGTCTTTTGTTCATAAGGAGACTAGCTCGTCTTGACAAAAGACACAAAAAAGAGCAGAATAAAGAAAAAGGAAAAAAAAAAAAGAATGACAAGCCACCCGCCCTGGTTAGACACGCCGCGCAGCGATAGCGCGTCTCTTACCGCGCCTCTGACTGGGTTTAGTATGATGGAATTGTGCCTGAGCCAACTCAAAATTTGGGTCCGGCAATAAGCCACATTGTAAAGGCTCTTGTCTCTTTCTTCTTCGTCCACCTTTTTTTTTAATCTTTCTTTTCTTTAATTCCCTTTGGAAAACCGGAAACCAACATGATTTTTCTCTCTGTCCATGGGGACAGAAATCGGCCGAGTGACCCCTACCCACTACCCCTCCCAAAACAAAACATTAGAGGCATATTTTAAACTCGCTCATGCCTAGGGGAGGGCGGCAAGCTATCGAATCAGACTACCCAGGCAGACGAGTAAACAATGACATGTGGCTGTTTGCGAGTCTCTTTCTTTTGTTTCTTTCGTAGACGGAACGGCGCTTGAGTCCGGCGGCGTTTTGATGTGGTCCCAACCGTCGATATATTACATACACATTGTAAAGAGAAGGAAAGGTTTGGATTTTTGTGGTTCCTGGGGCTCTTCTTTGGCCCGTTTTGGTTTCAACCCACACAAAGGATAGATAGGTAGGTACCTGCCAGTTGTACCTTCCTTTGGACATGTCATTTGTCCCAACGCCCCCCTAGTTGAAATGGCGCCGAGGCATACGCCGGGACGGCACATATTAGATCATGTCTCAGTCACTCACTGCCATCTCTGTTGACGTTAGTTGTCAAGTCTCCGAGATTTATCTGACGATAACAACTGGCAACACCCCCCCTCTTTAAAATGAGGAAACGCATGAGATTGAAGCGCCGGCTGTGCTGCGGTCTTGATGGGCAAAAAAAAAACATTTGGATCATATTCTGAACCCCTTTTATTCATGCAAGCCAAGTATCGAGTGATGCGGTATCAAGACAATATTTTTAGTTGTTTTCCAATGTGCTCCGTCGCATTGGTGAAATGTCTCGATTTGTTTCTTCTGACAATTGGCCCTGCTTAGACTGACTAGACTACATACAGCACATAATCACTATTTGTGCGGATGCCGTAAAGGGATGGAAGTATGTGCTCACGGTAATGCGCAACTTACTCGCTTGATCGAGATGGATTGCATTGTGCCCCATTCACCTCCTTGGTAGTGCCTGCATAGATTGTAGAGTGTGATAGGGGCTTGCATAAGTCCATTTCGTCATCATACGTTACGTTGCTTGGTTGGGCATGTTGTTCCCAGATAGGTAGGTAGTCAGTAAAAAAAAAAAAGTGTAGGCAGGTACCTCTCGTACTCCATCTTGGCGTTTACTAATTGGGATGCAGGGTAAGCCGTAATGGGGCAGGCTGGTTTGACGAGAATTGAAGCTTGCTTGCTCAAAGATTATACTGTACTTACTATAGGTCTGTCAAGATGCAGTTTCAAGGGTAGCTCCGGTTGTTTTGCTATCGTTTGCGACTGTTCCATTTCGCGACTGTTCCATTGTGTGTCTCTTGCCGGTATATTAACTCGATCGATACTACTTCGGAGGCTTGGCATGTAAAAATTTGCAAACCTACATGGTAGGCATGGTTATGGGATGTTCTTTGCTTTGATTCTGATTCAGATGCATGTACCGTTTTATTTTCGTCTTTTTGGGATATGCTGACATGGTTCGCCAGCACGTATCATGGGAGTTTGGCGGTTAGTAACCCAAACAGCGCCAGGGTATCCAACCACGTGTAAGTAAAACCCAAGCGAGTTAAAAAAAATCCCGCAAAGTCAGAATCGTAAGAGGTCGTATGCGTATCGATGGGTACGTGCGCGGCTTTTTGTGACCCTTTTGCCGCGCTCTCGAAGATGATCGTCGTGATGAAGCCTCCCGTGTATCAAGGGTAGGCCTGTGGAAAATATTTTCACTAACTGACTTATACAGAGCGAGAAAAAATTTACAAGCACATGAGCCCACTTGCATTTACTGGCAAACAATCTAGATCAAACGAAATGATAAAGTTATGCCTTCATTGACAGCTGAAAACATGGGGGCTTAAAGTTCCGAATACTAGAGTAGTAACAGGCAAGATGGATCTATACCCAAATGACTCTGCCATCATCTAAGATCGAAGATCTTGCACAGCTTGCGGCGATCGGTCAGCCTTGGGATCAGGCACCAGGAGGGAGAAAGAAAGAAACAAAGTAAAAAAAAAGTCTCGTTGGGCTGCCACGCGTAGATCCACAGACCAGGTCACTGTATCGTTGGCCGCGTATACTTGGTTCACCATACCCCAGGATGAGGGTGTATTGGCCTTCAATGGCCGGCTCTGGACCTGGCGAAAAAAAAAACGGTACAGTAGATCCATGCACCTCGCGGCTGATGAACAGCTTCTGCGGCTCGCGTCCCATGGGCGTGAGGATCCTAAGCGCCATCAATGAGTGTCGTTTCGACACGCCCCTTGGGGCAGCTTGCCAACGAGCCTTGTCCATGACCATATCTCAGCCCTCGGTCACCTTGTGGGAATCAGGCTGTAGGCCTAGCTTCCTTTGCCAGTATAGAGGCTCCGAATTAAGCAGGCACCAGGTATCAAAACAGAAGCTACGTGTTACCAAACGATGTGTCATAAGCGCATGTGAAGCTTGTAAATAAAAGATAGCATATAACAATCTTGGGTCCAAGATACAGCGGAAATGGATAGGATAGGGGCTTGCATATCATCCAATGAAGTCAGGGCACCACACCATTCCGTTTAGTCAGGGGAAGGGCCGGTATACCATGGCCGAGATGTCTGTGGCTCGGGTGGCTCGGGATGGTGTAGTGCTGATGTAGTGCTGGATATGTCGAGCCAAATCACTGCGAGGAGATAACCAAGGAAAGATAGATAGGATCGAGTACTATCTAGAGTGTAACAAGCAAGCGTTTATTGTACAAGTAACTCGGAACAGAACTTGTGCCATCTAGGTGACTACAAGCATTGGAAATTTGTAGCATCCTATGACCGTAATAGATGTATACAAACCACCCCTTGTTTTATAACCGACCAGCTTCTAGGCACTCTAGGCTACACAACGAAGCCAGAGTATTCTGGTCACTATTGTTTAGATGCTATAGGTTGCCTGTCGCTCTGACATGGAATATCTGGGCTCTCGTCTGATCCGGAAGAACAGGTAGCAATAAACATCCATCTAATAACACCGTTGTATTACCACAAGTATATGGCGTCTGGACTCTGGACTTGTTGTATAAGCTTAGCTAGCAAAGATGCTGATAGCAGTCTTGAGAGCCAGCTACGTTCAAAAGACCAGGTATGGACTCTCTTGTTTAGAGGTACGAGACACCCCCTAGACATACATATTCAAGATAGAAAAGAAGGTCTAATCCTTGATGAATTTGGAGTGTGCTACTTAATGAAGCAAAGAAGCGCGTCGCGAGCAATGTGAGTCTCTATCTGATGACTGATGTCTTTTGTTCTCTCGGCTCAAAGGTTGTTGTGTTTTTTTTTTCCGCTATCAGAGTGAAGCTCGTCATGCAAGAACAAGACTCAATTGGATTGAACAAGAACCTATCTTGAATATAAACCCGGAGAAATGGAGTTATTTTGATGGAGTTATCAAGCATTCTCCTGCTCTGCCAAAAAACAAGGGGAGTATCGCCAAGAATAGTACATGCCCCCAGGAAAACACCAGCTCATATCTTCCAACAAAAACAAAGAGTGTATTATTTTAAAGCCCAGTGGCAGTTAACTGTACGGATATCAAGCCACCAAAAAGATATTCTATTCAATGTAATATAGATATAAATCAAGTCTAACGAAGTCGCACACATAATGTCAAAAAAGGAGAAAAAATAAAACATACCACACCGAGGATTCCCCAGTGGTCACCCACCTGAGTACTAGTTCGGCCCTCACTGGTTTGACTAGGGGAGAGCGGACGGGATCCCGTATATTCCAGTGGGTATGGTCGTATGTGATGGAATGATCTTGCCAGGTAAGCTATGAATGAAATATGAAATACTTGTCTGGATGACCATTGAACGACTGCCTTTTACAGTCCCCCTCGACGATGGGCATGTATAAGTTCGGTAGCCCACTTTTCTCGTCTGATATATGATCTCCTGGATAAGCCATGGCTGGTCAGCGGCAGCAAGAAGCAGTAAGGCCTATAACTACCGCCCTAACAACCACTCGACCTACCTTGCCTTATCACGTACTTTGATGCTGACCAGCGTGGAAGACACTGTGATTCAGCGGAGTGAGAAATGTGAGGTGATCGAAGCGAACCACGTGTTCCGAACGTAATTCAGCGGAGTAAGGAGTGCGTGGTTCGCTTCCCTCACCACGTGCTCCGAACGTAGTGTTCTTTACTTTACCTCGCCGTGCAGTGAATGTTTTTCGGCCTTTCATTGGTTTAACTTGCTCTGATCCTATTGGAGGATCTGGCAGATTCGAAGCGCAACTGGTCGAGAGTTTTAGCGTCGATTTTAGCGTAAAAAGTAAAATTATTGAAGGAATAATCACCACGCAACTCCTCATTCTGCTGGCGCCTTCCGAAATAATCGATTGTTACGGTCAGGCTATTCTGATACGTACCTTACCTACCTAAATATCAATCAGCGTCTGCCGGAAGTCTCTGCGACCTGCTTCAAATCAGTCAACTATCATAATATTATTATGTATTTTAGCAGCATCTCCTACTATAATTATTTAGTAGCTGTGCGCAGTATAGTTTGGTCAGCGTTTTTTATATCTAGTACCGACACAAATATGGACAATATTGGTTAATATTTCACGTAAATTGCACAATAGATCGAAAAAGGAGCCCGCCGATACACATTGTGCATATGACACGAGATGAGATCAATTCGGCCAAGAACATGGCTCTACTCTAGCAGTCCTGTCCTACAAGCTTTTCAGGAGCTGATATTGGGGAACAATATGTGCCTTCAGTTGCTCGCTTCCTAAAGCCCCCCACATGTTTAGTAGTATTTTCTGTTATTTCACTGTAGCTGCTCGTAGTCTCTGGTGTCTCTCCTGAGTCAGAACGCATTACAGTTAGGATATAGTATGAGGTGAAAAGAACCTTTGTCACCTTGGGCCTGCTAGTTGCGATGATTGAGATACTAGATAAGATCGATCTTGATAAGATAAGATTAGATCGGCTCCCTTTGGATTCAATTCTGGTGCCTTAGGCAAAATGGGTCCTTTCCTGTTGTTGATTCGTCCAAGCTTCCATCCACACCGATTGTCACCGGTCCTCGGCTTAAGCCTCATCCACACAGCATAGCTGCCACTCCAGCGACCCCTCACACCGTCGACAAATAATTCGACACAACCGCGATAACCAATGATGAGGTAGCGTCGCGCACTGGTTCAAGCAAAAGCTCCAGAAAAGCACATGATGCGGTGGCCATGGAGCAGCGACAGCTCCGACGGCCCAAAGCCTGCGCGACACTGGAATGAAAGCCTGAACAAGACGGACTGGGAACACTACAAGGAGCCGCGGAACTGGGTTCCTACGGCGATTGCCACCACCACCATATTGGCCGCCGTGCAGTTTTATCGCTCCTACCTGCGCCGCATTCCAGGTACAAACTACATACACCCCGGCTTCTTCCGCAGGAGGAGCCTCTTTGGCCGCGTCACCAGCGTGGGCGACGGCGATAATTTTCACCTGTTCCACACGCCCGGTGGACGATTGGCAGGGTGGAGCTGGCTGAGGAGCATACCGACCGAGCGAAAGGCGCTCAAGGGCAAGACGGTAAGTGACGACTATGGCGGGCCGGGTGTGGAGAAATGGCGCCTGCCGGGACGACGTCCAGCCACAAGGGAACTCTGCCTCGGTAATTACAGCCCGCTAACTCTCAAAACACGTCAGATCCCCGTCCGCATCGCCGGAGTCGACGCCCCAGAAGCAGCCCATTTCGGACGAGAGGCCCAGCCGTTCAGCGCCGAAGCGTTGGAGTTCCTCAAGTCCTACATACTCGGTCGTGATGTGCGGACCTACATCTACAGGCGGGATCAGTACGAACGGGTCGTCGGGACGGTGTGGGTGCGCCGTTGGCTCCTCAGGAAAGACGTCGGTCTGGAGATGATAAAGCGTGGGCTCGCCACGGTATACGACGCCAAGATCGGCGCAGAGTTTGGTGGACTGGAGGAAAAGTACCGTGCTGCCGAAGCAAAGGCCAAACTGAAGAAGCTGGGCATGTGGGGAGCGAAAGGAAAATTTGAAAGCCCGAGGGATTACAAGAATAGGCACGCCGCGACTAGCGAGAGCAAGTTGAGCTAGGGAATCACGTCGCCACGACTGGTTTTGGGAATCTATTACAAACATAAGCAGAAAAGGTACAGAACAATGTAATGATCATGATGGGTATGGCGACTGCGGTAAGATCAAGTCTCAAAGTTTATCTCTTAGTGCATGTTCCAATTTTTGCCACACCCAGACAATGATTACTATACATACCTACCTTACCTTCTTACACATCATTGGTGGTGTGCTTACTTGGTCGCAACTGTAACCGCATAATGCGTTGTCGCCTTTGTGCATACAAAAAGATATTGCATGAGGTGTTAGCAGTACAATGCAATTTGGGTACTTGTGCTTTCAGATCGATGATGCCGTTTCATAGTACAATCCATTTCCTCCCTTTGTCGCTTCCATCAATCAGCCCTTCGGGGGAATAGGCCGAGTAACAAGGACGGCCTATTCATAGCATGGCTGGTTCCCGCAAAAGAGCCGAGCATAAAAACGTCCTAAGGGTTAACATTTTATCTCCATCATGATAACATACCGTGGTCAGAGGAGGGGTATGATCGTCGCAAGGAAACAAAACAGCCCGTCTTGCATAAGCGCATGGCATCGAGCTTTTGCTTCTGGGAGAATATATAGATCGCATGCCCGATCTAGTTGTTGCATACGCGAACTTGTGATTGCATCAGGCGGCATGATGCTGGCAATGAAAGATGTGCATTGGATGGGCTCGATCGACACAAGGAAAACCGAGCCAGACTTTGAAGGACTTGAATGCATCTTTTCCTGCGAACCTGAGATTTGGTAGCACTGTATGTTAGTAGTGCTGCCACATGTGACAAACATCAAGTGTTTCATGCATGTCGGGGGGAAGCCCGTCAACGCTGGGCAACGGCCAGAAGCGATAGAAGCGCAGTTAAGAGGTCTTAGCAAATCTTGATTTATCTTACGACATAACTCGCAATCGCTGGTTGGCGCGAACCAGAAACAAACAAAGAAAACCCAGGCAGGTATAACTGATAATATATTTCCTCAGCTATCACCCCATGAAATTCTTTTGTTTTTTTCCAATATATCGTCATTCTTTTTCATCGTATCGTGTCAGCTTCCAATAGCTACCTACTCCAAGATCCGGAAATAGAATTGCGTACAAGGAAGTCATGCCAAGTCGGCCGACTTGTCCATTCATTCCAAGTTTCCACCTGAATACTAGGAGCTGCGCCCGTGGGCGCCGGGCGTTTTGTTTATATTACTTTGTGAAGCTGCTATTCGCTCTAGCTCGCTGTAGACGGTACGCAATATTGGTTGCATTGAAGAATGTCCACTTCAGATCAAGATCGAGCTAGCATCGCTCCAAGAGGGAATCCACCTGATGTGGCTTGCGCATCTGGGGGGCTCTTTGACAGCTTCGCTTGCCTGCCTGCCAACTTGCTTTACCTTTCCCCTCATTTGGGATTTCTTTCCTTCTTCTCTAATAGCCGTAGCCAAGTGTAGCGCCCCCCGTAAACCTGACAGCCGCGTTCGTCTTGTTAGTGGCGGACTAGCCCCTGACAAGAGAAATTATGTGGCATTGGCATACCATGGAGCTTGCCCAGATAATCCAAGCCCTGCAGATTGCGCAAGCACAAACAAGTCCGGAGTGGATTGGGGCCCCAGGACGCATGCGGCGAACAGACGAACCGAAATGTCGTCCGGACTTTTTGAGTCGTGTTCGCCTGGCCTATCACAATCAGAGGCTTGATCTTGTCCCCTCTTCCATGTGTGGTAAATCCGTAATGAGCAAGGAGGCTGTTTTTTGCTTTGCTTGCTTTCCGTCGAGCCTTTCTTGATTGGCAAAGAGGCGGTGGCCACTTTCTAGAACCTAGTCTGGTATTTGCACGAAATAAGCTCTCAACTGTGTGGTTTTTTTTTGTCTCCTTCACCACAGTTCTTTGTGGATTCCTTCTCTACAATCCTGTCACCAGATTCATTCTCTACCTCCACGCTCCTTCTGCTCGCGCCTCAGCTTTGGATGAGCCCCTCTTCGTGACCGCCGCGGAGTGAAGGGTAATCAACTGCAGTCACTCGTTTCCAGTCATGTAAGGATCCCCAACCCCTGATCAGACATCGGGCCCAGGCTCCTAGTGTTCCGTGCTGGTTGATGCTCGCCCGCTAGGTCTTTTATCACTCCGTCTCTTGGTTCGTTTTTTTTTGACGAGAGATCGTCTCTGGCATTTTGCAAGCTGACGTCTTTGACAGAATCGACCGGCTCTTTCTTTCTTCTCATTTGCAATTAATTTTACTTCTCTTTTTGCCCTCTCTAGCAGTTCTTCACACTATTTTTTCATTTTTTTTTTCTTATGGCCTTTTGATTAAATTAGCTCGTTTGCGACGCACTGCCCATTCTGCACGCCGCAGCCAACCAGCAGTCCCGTAGCTATTGGTCCCTGCCTTCATCCCATTTGCAGTGTAACGTGGGCGTCTGGTACCTTTCTTTGCGACAAAGCGTCCAAGCTTGCTCGCCGTTCCTTTCCCGCTCGGTCTAGCCAGAGGAAGAAAAGAAAAAAAAAAAAACAGAAAGGGGATCAGAATAATCTGAGACGACAAACCAAAGAATAAGGTATGGTACTCACCTTCTTTCTTTCATTGTTACACCTATCGGCTGTTCGTGGTTTTACGGACTTCTCCTCCAAGACAAATCCAGCCATCCGTTTTTTACTTTACGGTTTCTCAGGGTCAGGCCCAGGGGTTGGTAGCACCCTAACCTGATTTTAGCGACATCAAATTGACCGCTCTGGCCAATCAGAGACAACCATCCAGTCCCGTCTGTCGCAAAACCCACCCGGGACCGCTCCATTGCAGCCAATTTCCTTTATCCAGCCTAACCTCACTGCCGTCAGCCTGAGTCGCGCGTGTCACGCCAAAGAATTTCAATTGCACCCCGTTCCTGGATCGATCGAGCCAACCAATTCACAGTTTGATGGACCTGACGGAACGCTGGACCCGTCAATCGATCGCACACAGCAACCGCTGAGCACAACACATTCTCTCCATTCCACAGCAAACGACGCCTAGATTCCACCGCTTGCATAGTCGGCTGCGCGGTAATCACATCTGCTTGCTACTGTTGTTTAACAATACTTGGATTCGTCAAGCACGACAAGTATCGAGCGCATTAACCAACCAACCGACCGACCGACCGACCGACCCGACCCACGCTCGTTTTAACCCTCGACGACTCGCGCTTGAACGCACATCACCCGGCCACGCTCACGGACCGAAACCACGTCAACGAGCACTAGACAAAATTCAACACTCGTGCACGCTTGCGGCTTTCTGATCGGGACTTCATTCGTCGGTGCCATAGCTCTTTTTCGCCGTTCTCCTCACATGGCTTTCTCATAGCCTTACCTCATGATCCGTGCATTTTTTTGCCGTCACTCAAAGTTCTACCGGGGACGACGGCCACACGACGCACCGATCGTTTGAGGTAGGCTACAGCTGCCTGGCAAGATAGTCTCGAGATGAGACCTCTCTGTCGGCGGCGTTCTGCGCGTCGAAAACAGATGCCCGACTCTTTCTCTTCTCTTCTCACATTATGCGCGCTCGCGTCAATACCGACAGCAAACGCCTTTGACTTCAAACCGGCCCCCGAGGCCAATCTAGATCTCTCACAGTTGGGCCGTGTTGGCCTCGCAGGTGACTTTTCAGGACTGTCCCTCTACCAGTACGAGGGGCAATCAGAAAGCCAGTTTAATGCAAATGGAAGCGAGTCGCTACTCGCGCGGGCGCCCAACGGAGCGCTCGCCACCGTGGTCGGCACGGATGCGTCGATCAACGCCATGTGTGCATATGTTTTAAGCAATGGAGATCTGGCCGGAGTGGTACTGGGCGGAAACTTCACTAGCATCGGCACCCAAAAGTCGCCAGCGATTGCAATTTTCAACCCGAATACTTCAGAGGCTACACCTTTGCCTGGGCTCGAAGGCCGTGTCGACGCCGTTTTGTGCGATCAAGAATCTAGCACAATTTACGTTGGGGGTACTTTCCGGGGTAACAGCTCGACGAACGCCATTACTTGGAAGAACAACCAGTGGACCGACCTTCCTTTCGGTGGGTTTAACGGCCAGGTTCGTTCCATCTCCAAAGCCTCAAACGGGCACATAATTTTCGGCGGAGAATTCACAGGGCTGGGGAATGGTAGCCTCCCTAGTCACCCTGACGGACAGGCTATCAATATCGACAAGTCTACCATCACAGCCGGCTCCTCGTCTTCGACCAACGGTTTCAGTGATCCCAGGAATATTGTTTGCAAGGCGCCCGGAGCCACTGGCGCCGGTAACACTTGGTTACTCCAAGACAACACGCCAGGCTTTTGGCAGGCAAGCTTTAAGTTTGGCTTCCAGCCCACAAAGCTCCGTCTACGCAACACCCACCAGGATGGCCGCGGCACGAGGACATGGCGCTTTACTGCCCAACCGATTAATGGCATCATGAACTTTACATACATAGACCCGGCAACCGGACGGAATGCATCCTGCACCAGCGAGTGTCCACTCAGCGACGACACCAACCTCCCGTTCCAGGACTTCCACTTTGTCAACGTGATTGGTATGAACGGTTTCCGCATTGACATTTCTCAGTTCTACGGAAGTGGCGGTGGACTCGATGGGATCGAACTCTTCCAAGATGATATCTTCACCTACGCCATCAATGACTTCAACGAGCCGTCTTGTGCTGGAGCTACCAAGCCTGCGTCGGTGACCGCCACTGGTCCATTTTCAGTTTCGGCGTCTCTACAGAGTCAGTCTCAATATCTATCCGCACGGATCGCAAGTCCGGTCACATCCGACTCTGCGTCCGTTGTCTTCTCTCCGGACATTCGCAGCTCGGGTGACTTCTCTGTCAACATGTACACACCAGGTTGCATACCTGATAACACCTGTGATACCAGAGGCCAGGTCAACGTGACTATCAACCCTCGGCCAGGTGTCACGCAGTCAGTTCAACTATTCCAGACCAACAACTTCGAAAAATATGACCAGATATTCTTTGGTCAGATGCAAACTACCGGTTCCTTCCGACCCACCATCACCATGACACCGCTCAACGGACAGTCTCTTGATACAATGACGTTTGTTGCTCAGCGTGTTGGTTTCGTTCAGGTTAACTCCACGGGTGGTTTGAATGGGCTGTTCGACTGGAACCCAACAAAGACTACTATTGATGCTAACGAGTTCGAGTCTTCGCCCTTCCACAAACTTGGCTCATCTCTTGGGCCCTCTACCACTGTCGTTGCACTAGCAGCTGCTGGCGATGTGACCTTCGTGGGTGGTAGCTTCAAAGGTGACGGAGCACAAAACATCGTTGGTGTCAGCTCCGGCAACAATGCCGGCGCTCAATCCTTATCTGGCGGCCTCAACGGTCCCGTGGCGACCATGGCTCTGACTGGCACCAAGCTATATGTCGGCGGCAGCTTCTCGGCCACTCAGGATAACTCAGTCAACAACCTCGACAATGTAGCCGTTCTGGACACTGCCACTAGAACATGGACAGCTCTCGGCGGCGGAGTTGAGGGCAATGTTCGAAACGCCGTTTTAATGACAATGAACATTACCGAAGCATCCGACGAGACCGTGGTCGCCTTCAGCGGTTCGTTCCGACAGCTCCGGTCTTTTGACGGCAACCCTGCCGTACCTGTGAATGGCTTTGCCGTCTGGGTGCCATCGAAGCGGAACTGGTTGAACAATCTCGATGGAGTCGAGGCTATCGATGGCCTTCTTTCGTCCTCGATCTTGGATGTACCTGGGGACGGCAACTTTTACGCCGGCACTGTGTCTTCGGCCTCACTTAGTGCACACGGAGCCGCAACTTTATTCGGTAACTCAGTTGGCCGGTTTCCTGCCAAGATACAGTCCAGTGCGGCATCTTCATCGACATCGAACCTCAGCAAACGAGATTCGTCTCTCAACAGCGGGTCATCTGGTGTAAATGCTGGCGCCTTTTATGGAAACGACGGCAGGAACATGACGGTGCTGGCAGGGCATTTCACAGCCACGGCGACAGATGGCAACACTGTCCATAACATTGTCATCGTCGATGGCGGGGACAAGGATACTGTCACAGGTCTGAGCCAGCTCTCAGATAACTCTACCTTTAGGGCCGTAGCGGTTCAGGGAGACACCCTTTTTGCGGGCGGCAACGTTACCGGCAACGTCAACGGCGTAACTGTGAGCGGACTGATCTCGTACAACTTGGCTAGCAAGACCTACAACACTCAACCGCCAGCACTTTCCGGAGGTAACTCTACGGTACAGACAATCGTCGCTCGTCCCGAGTCTTCAGACGTATACGTTGGAGGTTCCTTCACTTTGGCGGGTTCTCTAGGATGTCCCGGTGTCTGCTACTACAGTGCTTCGTCTGGAGTCTGGAACCGACCGGGCTCCAACCTCGAAGGATCAGTTCACAGTTTATTGTGGACGAGCAACTCCGTCCTCGTGGCCGGCGGCAACATGACAGTCAACGACACGATAAAGACGAACCTTGCCCGATACAACACTGGTTCTAGCAGCTGGGACGCCTTCCCCGGAGCCGATCAGCTTCCCGGTCCGGTGGAGGTCTTGACACCAGCATCGAGGGATGGCGATCAAATCTGGGCTTCTGGAACGTCGACGACCAACGGCTTGGTTTATATAATGAAGTATGACGGGTCTAAGTGGATCGAAGCACCCCCTCTGGGCCCAGGATCGGTTGTTCGCAGTCTCCAAGTGTTCACATTGACATCCGACCACGACGGCACCGACATCGTCTTATCCAACCAGGCACTCATGCTCACTGGATCCATCCGGATTCCCAACTTTGGATCCGCATCGGCCGCTCTCTTTGATGGAACATCTTACCAAGCCTACGCCCTTACCACCTCGAGTGATCGCACTCCAGGGTCAATCTCTCGCGTCTTTGTGGAGAAATCCCAATTCTTCACTTCAAGCGGTAAGTCACATCTCCATGGTGTTTTCCCTGTACTACTCAGCTCTTTTTGAATACGCACTAACTAACCATTCCCTTTACAGAGGGTGGACGTCTTCCCTTGGTTGCCATTGTTTTGATCGGTCTCGGAATTTCCCTGGTGCTCATGCTTCTCATCGTCCTCGCTGGTCTGTTCATGGACCGTCTTAGAAAGAAGCGCGAGGGTTACGTACCGGCACCTACCTCGATGTATGACAGAGGAAGTGGGATCCAAAGGATTCCGCCGGGAGAATTGCTGTCGAGTCTAAACCAAGGCCGACCTGGTGCGCCTACAATATGACGCACGTAGAGAGGCGATGCAGTGTACATGATGGATGTCGTGAGTTCACGACCATACACATTGGGGGCTTTCGGCGTTCTGCGGGCATATGCATTTCGAGCGAAGCTTTCCATCAAACCCATTCCGCGGCAACCAACCGATTTCGGACCCAAGGGCTTTCTCGTTGATTGCGGAAGCACTAGGCTTCAGGCATAGAGGAAACTTCGTTGAGTTTTCAGGTCGTAGGGGTTGTGGCCCTACTTTGATACCCCCTCTGGCTCAAACAACGAGCCAGCTGGACCTTTTCCAGGGCCGCATAATGCACATTCGCAGGCAGTCATCAGGAGTTGAGGCTTGGCTTGGACATTATTGAAATTGTCCATTTTTCCAGCCTATGCATACAGAGCATTGTACTTTTGTTCTTTTCTTTCTTTCTCTTCTTTTTTTTTTCCAATTTCTACTACGACTCACGACCATGTATGTCGGTAATGTTTACCTGTCTATTTTTGGCCCGAAAAACGGCCGCCATATACAAAAGACACTCTTCGCCAGCCGACTTTTTTTTGTCACCTCCACCTTTCCATACTTACATACGCAATGTACATTATCCTCCATACAACCGACTTCTTGGTCTGTGTGAACCCTTCGGCTTACTTTTCTATTTCCTCCTGTTTCTGCCTACCTGCGACTTGATTGCGGAGTTGAAAAAAAAAACCACCATCGTCATCTTGTTTCCTTTCTTTCTTGAAACTCATTTCCTGTGTTTCTTTTCTCGCCATGGCATACAGCCGGCGGCGATGTACTGTGCTGCGCTGCGGTCTATTTCATTTGTCAAGAGTGCGCAACGGGTTGTAATGTTCGATCTTGTTGCGGAGGCTTGCTGCGCGTTACCAACGACGCTTGCATAGGGAAAGGGAATGGACACGCCAAAATGGTGAGAATTACCAAAGATCTTCTGGGTTTCTTTATTGTGACAAGCCGCAGTTGTGGATGAAATCCTCCAACCTGGCAATAGACTGAACCTCAGATAAAAGATTGAGGGGGGAAGGTAGATAGATATCAATAATGGGACAGATCAACAGTCTCTTAAAATTTTATTGGAAGCGATTAGAGTTTGAAATTATCACTACGAAGCCTTGCTTGGATTGTTAGACTAGCGAGCTGTTGCGTGCTGATCAACGGCATGTTTTCTTTTCAGAATGATAAATAGGACCCAAATATATTGGATTTTATCCATTAATTGGTAGCGGTATATGTATCAATGGAAGTTTGCGGGACAAAAGTATTGAGTCCATCATCCTTGTTCATCACAAGGGTTGCCAACGCTACGAGGTGCAACGTCATCATGGGCGCAGGACTTGGAAACTTTTCAGACCAATGGACAGGTGGTATCAATCATCATTAATAGTAATTTATACAGTCATGCTGCTCGCTGAACTAGATATACAGGAAGCGAATGGAAAGGAAAAAAAGCTCATTAAGTTGTACAATTAATCCGCAGGCGTCGGCTTCCTCACGTATCACCGAGCACCTCTTCGGCCTCGAGGAGCAACTCCGTGACGGTGACGAACCTGTAGCCGCGCCTCTTGGCCTCTGGCAAGACCTTGGACAGCATGGGCACCGTCCAGCTCCGCCGATCGTGACAAATGATTATCCTCCCGGGCTTCAGCATGCTGAGGATGTGCCTTGCGTTCAGACGCCAGTTTGTGATTTGCGCGTCGTGTGGGTATATGCTGCCCAGGACCAGGCGGTAGCCCAGGCGGGCGACTAGCTTGCGCATCGAGTCGGTAAAGAAGCCCGAGCCTGGGCGGTAGTACTGGTACCGCTGCGTGTTGGCGGAGTCGGGGTCGGACTCGGCGTAGGCGTCGCGCAGCAGCTCCTGGACGTGCAGTATCTGCTCCTCCAGCTCGGCGGGGTTCAGGGACCGGGCGGCCTCATCGTGCATGGCGTGGTTGCCGAGCTCGTGGCCCTCGCGCACAATCTGCCGCAGCACCTCTCTCCTCCGCCCACCGTCCTCCTCGACCTGCCCGCCGATGACGAAGAATGTGGCCCGCGCCCCGTGCTCCCGCAGCAGCCGCAGTATCTCGGGCGTCTGGTCCGACGGCGCGTCGTCGATGGTCAGCGCCACGACGCGCCGGTCCGCCGGCAGGCCGTCCACCTGCCACAGCACGTCGGGCCACCGCCGCGCCAGGTGCCGCAGCAGGATCGTCGGCGGCTTGTACACGGCGTACACGGGCACCAGGACGATCAGCGCCAGCAGCGCGAGGAGCCAGAGCGTGGCCATGCGGCGGCGGCGGGCGCGGCGGCGGAGCTTGGTCGGGAGGCGGCAGATGTTGGTGAGGGTGAGCATTGCTCGCTCGGGGAGGTGTTTTATTTTTTTCGCTGCCTTTTGTTATGGTTGGTTTTGTTCGTTGTCGTTTATTTAGGTTTCTTAGTGGGATCTGGCACGGCGGCTATCATCCTTTCGCAATTCGTGTGGGTCTCGGATTCAAAGCGCATTTTGTCCCGCGTGTACGGTCGCGAGGGAGATCATGACTTGGTTCGGTTGTGGGAAAAAGGAGACGGGGGTTTGTTGGCAAATGTGCAGCCCTTGTTTTTTTTCTTTCCCGTTCTTCTCGATGCCGCTTATTCTTGTAAATGAGGGTGGCCAGAGCCTCAGGGATTGACAGCACGCGCCATTGTCTCCTTGATTAATTGTGGACCTGATCTCCACGGGCGAACCTGATGTGGATCCCAATCAGATAAGGTACCTGAGTCTTGGATACATGCAAGTCAGATATTTCTTGCTTACGAAACCAACTTGCTAGCCAAGCAGACTGAAGCAAAATTCGAGATTATGAACGAGCCACATCAAGACACGGCTGTGTACCTAACTGCTTGGAGCCGTGAGCCTATCGATCACCAACATTTTCCCATGTGATTGAACCTTGTACCGCATGTGGGGTGGGTGGGCAACAAGACTTATCGGCTCGGCTCGATATGCAATGGAACCGAAACCAACTCCTAACCCTGATCCTACCAGGCATTTTGGTCCATGACGTAAGCAGAAACGCATTGGCTCGACCCTATAATTAATCACTCATCAAATTCCCAGAAGGTGCACAGGCAAATTACTCGAAATTCTTACCAATGAATCCCATCCAATATGGCATTCTGAGCCAGCCTAGGCCAACCAAAGAAGTAACAAACACCCCCAACAATCATGAAGTCATTCTTCGTTCTCACAGTGATGGCAGCTAGGTAAGCCTCCGCCTCACGACTGTCGCTTGCTTCTAGTCTTGACGGAGGCTGGCTACCTTGGCCACAAAAAGTTCAGCCGATCTCGGGGAGTTTTGCATACGTTCACGTCAAAAACTGCCCTACACCCCTTGGGAATCAGCGATAAACCCTGAGCACCAGGCAGACTGCGTGGCACCGGCCGTGCCAGGTCCATTCGCGGTCATTCAGGTGTCTCTGAAGCGTTACAAGTCAGCTCCACGACTAGCTGCCAGGGAAGCTGAGCTGCGTAACAGATTCAATTAATCCATCCAGTCCTTATCATAATCAGCTTGCCGTGCTGCAGTGCAACCTGACTGGAACCGCAGAAAGGTGCAACAGACTGTGTGGGCCACGACGCTAAAGTCGTCTACCCGTCTTGGGTACTTTAGGTGGCACTTGGGACACTAGTGCACGCACACGGAGGCAACATCTTTTATAGTGAAAAGGCCTGCTTCTCTCTCACCCATGGCGGATATCAACAGCAGGTCAAACTTGTCGTTGGTGCAATCGCCCGAAGAGACAAGGCCGCTGCTCCCTAGGAGGGTCGTCGCCCACGAAACAGACTCAGAGCCGCTCTTCTCCTGTGTTACCAACATGCATCATGATCTCCCCGTCTATACCAACATTCATCGCATTCGCCGCGACATTGTCTCCATTGTTGAGGATTATCTTAGCATCGAACAGCTGCGGGATGTGCGCATCAACGTGTCTGTGGTGCGGCCCTTGGTCGATAAGCTCTATGAATTAGATGATATTTCAATTGGTGAGCGGCTCCATGACCGTCTTGCGGTCGCATTTTCGAAGCTCTGATAACTGACTCTGCTACTGCTGCTTGCTGGCTACAATTATTACGACTGAACAGTTTATTGCTTGCTGGTGAATCGGGTCCAATTCCTGTACGAGCAGTCTCACTTGAACAACCGCCAGAATGTCAACTATGCCCGTGCCACCCTGTGTGAGCTGGTCGCCACTAGAATTCTGCGGCGTTTCAATGAAGACAACCCAGGCACTGAGGGGCTCCTGGTATTGGCACATATTCTCATCGCGGGATTTCATCCTTTCCAGAATGCACCAGAGGAAATATGGCGCTCGGAACATCTCACCCACGATCGAATGCACTACCGAACCTTGCCGGCGCTTGAGGTTGCCATTGTTGGCGAGAGCAAAATCTTTTTGAGCTCTACTTCGTGTCAGAAGGTGTATGTTTGTTCCAACGAACCCTGATATGCTCCAAATCACTGGCGTCCAGGCCTGCTCATGTTTGATGGCTCCGGCATTGCTAACAATAACTCGCAGAATCGATGCCATCTACACCGGCAGAATCATCTACACGCCCTCCAGCTTTCTTAACATCATCCCAGATCGCTACAAGCAGAAACCAATCTCTCTATATGACCCCCGGACAGCCCCTTTGCTTAACCAGTACAGGCTCATCGTTCCTCGCACTCGTAACGTCCTCGAGCTCATTCAGTTCATCATTCTTCTGTCTCTCTATCTTGCCTTTATGGCCGAGCGGGATGCCAGCAGGGTCAGTGGGATCGAAATCTGCTTCGCTGTGTACGGTTTCGGTTGGGTACTGGACAATTTCGCAACGATTCTCGAGCACGGCTGGCAGGTCTACACTCAGAACCTTTGGTCATTCCTGGATGTTATATTCTCGGTCATCTATTGGGGCTACCTGATCGTGCGGCTCTACGGTCTCCACATGGGGCTACAGAATCCTGGACAGCAGGCTCTCGATGTCCTAGCCATGGGTGCCCCGGTTCTCATTCCGCGCATTGCATTCAACCTCTTGTCCGACAATCTTCTCTTTGTCTCGCTTCGGGCCATGATGTCCGATTTCACGCTACTGACGGCTATTGCTGCTTGGTGCTTTGGCGGTTTCTTGCTTTCGCTTCTCTGGCTGGGTGAAGGACAACACAACTCTATCACAATTGGGAAATGGATGTTGTGGATTTGGTTTGGATTAGACGGGACAGGGATTTCAAAGTCGGTCGAGTTCCATTGGCTTTTGGGACCGACCTTGATGATTGCCTTTACCTTCCTGGGCAACACTCTTTTTTTGACGATTTTGGTCTCAATGCTGTCCCACACCTTTAGCACCATTGTGCAAAATGCGACGGCCGAGATTCAGTACCGGCATGCCGTCCTGACTCTGGAAGGCGTCAAGGCGGATGCCATATTCGCGTACCAGCCGCCTTTCAACATCTTGGCACTACTCGTCTTAGTGCCGCTAAAGTTTCTCGTCTCGCCTCGCTGGTTCCACAAGATTCACGTTGCGAGCGTGCGTACTCTGAACCTTCCTCTCCTCCTGATCATCGCATTGGCAGAGAGGTTGTATCTCTGGCCAAATGATGACCCCAACGGATCGGAATCGCAGAGGCCCAGTAGCGTCGGCACGGGGCCGAATAGGAGCTCGGAGTTTAGCGGCAGGCAATGGGAGTGGCCTTGGGAAAGCTGGCATATCACGGCACATGGAGACATTCAGGATGTGTTCGAGGTGCCACCGCCAGATAGCGTCCTGGAGGAAATTGCAGTTGATGACGATATGACGCGACATCTGATCCGCCGACAATTTACGCGCTCTGTTAGCCACACGAACGGCGGTGCTGGCCAAAATCTTGCACCAAGAACTCCTTCCGCAGAAGGATCCTCACGCCCGCCAGGTGAAGGAAATAGACGACGGTCGCCAAAGCCGTCGTCGGGCCGAAGGGACAGCATCACGCCGTTCCCATCGTTGGTCCAGCAGTTGCGAGGCGCTATCTCCGAGTCTGACGAGATGACCGAGATAACAAGTCGGCTAGACACGCTTGAAGAATCTATTGGGAGGATTGAAGGCATGCTTACGAAACTCACTGGTGGTTCCACTGATAGTGACAGCGATACGGCGGTTCCGGCCGCCAGCCGGAGACGATGAAATTTTTGTCGACCTGAAAGATAAGCGGACATAAAATCACAAAACAGCGAACTGTGGGAGGGAGTATACGGCACCTCCTACACTGATCAGGCAGTGCTGAGCTACAGCATCGTTATTTAGGCGTTATCGGTAGAATAGTACTGGTGCACGGTTCATGGGTTACCTTTTGGGGTGGTTGCAGTACGTGTTTTCTCTACCAACGTATTGTATAGAACCTTGGATGCGAAAGCAGACAAGTATAGAAATAAGAAAACAAGATCAAACAAACACAAGAGATGGCACCTGTTTGGGTCAAAGTGTGCATGCAGAGGACAGGTGAGTCAAGTTGTGTGTTTGTTGGTCACTGAATTAGTGCTTGTATGGGCAATGTGATCTAAATTCTATACGGCTGTCGACTCACTTGCCTGCCACTTTTCAATGAAGAAGCCCGTCCTCACGATATTCTACCCAAGAAGCGAGCCAGTTTATCGGTCAACCCCAAACGGATAGAGGTCAAATTCACAAAGCAAAACACAAAAACCCCCGACGAAACGAAAGGGCCTACGAGTCACAAAAATGTGCCAGGCAGCAATGTTCAAAGACCCATCCTGCAAGTGCCAGTGGATGGCCATCGTGCAGCCATGCTGGCCGGGGTTCGGCTTCAACAACTGCCCTACGTTTTTCAACGGCATCACCAAGGAGGCGCCGCCCTTCATCAAGGCGACCAAGATATGCTGCCCAAAGCACGACCTCGAGGGCATGTACGACCGCAACCTGATCCGCATGGTGGTCAAGGTGGAGAAGGGGCTACGCTGGGGGATGGGACCGGACGAGAGGGATCCGGGGGTCGATATCAAATGCGCCGTCATGTAGGGTGCGACGGGAGAGAGGGGAGGGAAGGGAAGTGAAGGGAAGTGGTGGTATGTGAAACAAAAAAGAGGTTTATGGGTGGCACGTACAGAAAATCGTCTTGCTGTTTATCGGATTCACGGACCATGCTGACTGGCTGGGGTTAAGGATTCAAAGTTGAGGAGGGAAAGGCCAGACGACGAGACAAGGTGAGGCTGTTCCTTTGTGTACACAGTCCCGTCCTTTCCTCGTCTGGAGTTTCCCTGACAGAAAAACAAAAAACTTATGCAGGACAAGGCAAGATTTAGCTTCGCGCGGACTTTTTTTTGGGGGGGAGGGGAACACTGCTTTTCGGCGGTCGCTGTCAAAGAGGCAATTTTGGTGTCTCCTTTCCTCTCACAAAGGCTAATGATGAGGTGACGGGTTGTGATTGCAGCTTAAAGTGGATTTCGTTTTTCTTGTCAGACCCGGCATTTCAGTATTCTTTCCGATTGAAGTACAGGGGAAATTGGCAGGGATCTCGTAGGCTCGTAGCAGTCTGTTGTGTGGATGGACGTGTGGGGTAGTTGCGCATCACGTCACATTTGCAAATAAGTTTCCATTTGGTGCGGAGCTTTTTGGGGACCTTGAGCTCAACAAAGATACAAGAGGCCTCGGGACCAATATTTGTTGTATTTAAAGCAACTATTCTCGGCAAATCCCAGATCACGACCTTTCGTCTGCGCGCAACACACAAACATTACTACCAAGTGTCTCCAGGGTCGTAAATTATTCGTTATTTTACCGCGTTCTCCCTCATCCGTGTACTCGTGCACGCCAAAATCCCACAATCAATAGAGATGGCGGCATCACTACTTTCATATGTGCCGCTCGTCAACCGGCTGGTTCCCCAGGAGGAGCCACTTGAAATCAAGCTCGAACCAGTCGAGGTGCACAACGTCGAAACGGCGGCAGAGAAGCGGCCTAGAACGCTAAAGCATCTCCTCCGTGCAAATCACGTGAACCACGCCATCATCTACCACGATCTCGAGTTCGACAATCACATGCCCCACATACTCTGCTCGGCGTACATTCTGGGTGCAGATGTGGCCAAGCTGCATGAGATTTACGACGTCCAGAGCAAGGAGCTCGAGCCGTGGACCGACTCGCCAGCCGAGATTGTAGAGGATGACTGGAGGGACTTTCTCGGGGATAGGCTGTACCAGAGGGCCTACATTGACTTTTTCGAGGACAACTTGGCTTTCGAGCATAGTTATGACTGGAAGAAGGTCGTGGCCAAGTACATGTTTGAGGGAGAGGAACCATTGGTCAACGGGCTGATTGGAGGGCGTAAGTAGCCTCTTCTTTGCTCAGTTGTCTTCAAGTTTTGTCTGAAGCTACTTACCCTTATATGATCGCTTACACGCATCGTCACAGTGGCTCATCCATTAATCCATCTCGGATATGCCTTCGAGATGGACAACCGGGAAATTGCCATCGAGGCCCTGGGCATGGCCGCAGTGCAGTACAACTTTTTGCACCAGTACACCGACGACCGCTCCTACACCAAACCGTCACCATTTTCGTCAACGAACCCCTCGGAGTTGATCGAGCGGCTTTCTGCCGATAAGCGCTTTGACGGTCTTTTCAACGAGCCGGGCTTCGCAAACTTTGAGACCGTCTTCCAGAAACACGAGGACCTGCTGCTGGAGTACTGGAACGCGTGGGAGATACGAGACGACCCCCTGCGGCAGTTCCGCGAATCCCAGGAGCTGGCCGTCAACCTGCTCATGGCTACGGTGCGGCCCGGAACGCACTCATACAGCTTCTTCGTGGTGCACCTGCTGACCAGCAGTCACGCCGTGAGGATACTGCTGCCTTACGTCCCGGCCAAGTTCCACGTGGGCCTGGTGAGGCAGTGGTGGCTGCTAACGCTGGCCGTCTACATTGCAATGATGCGGCCAAAGATTGTGGAGGACGATGTGCCCCAGACGACCAAGGGGTGGGGTTATGTGGAGGAGCAGGCCATCACGTCGAGGTGGTCGACTGATTCTCACTTTGTCAAGGGTAAGCATAAGCCAAGTTGCAGCTTTTTTTCAGTGCTCAGTTTGATCTATACCAGCACTAACCTTTGTTTGCAATGACCAGGTATCCGAGCCATCAGGGAAGCATCACGGACGTGGGGAGATGTTCACAACAGGTATCTGAACGCGGCTGTGAGATTTGTTGATGATTTCGAGGGCTGGGTCTTCTGAGATTTTCCTAAGCAGAACGAGGAGAAATGACTTAAAATGCCCTGGAATTCGATTCGTGACAATTATTATCGTGCTCAGTGCACTTTTTGTCCACCTATAAATGTAAAATACCCATCGTATGTATGACGAACTTATAAGAGTGGCAATGGAAGCTGCATGGAGTATGGAGTACAGTACTACAGTGCTTGCATTGCTCCACAGTGCCTAGAACCCCGCTTCCAGTTGTATGGAGCTCCTGTTTAGGTACTTCGGTGGATTCCCAATTATGGTAACATCATTGGAGCCTGACATATATTTTCACTGTACGCTTTCACGCGAAAACATTCTGGTTGCTTTTGACACGAGGTCAATTGCATCCCACCAAGCTTCATTGTACACGAAAACGCGTCGGAATTTAGATCTGCGGGATATCGACCAGCAGCGATCGAGCAGCAAATGCTCCAATCAACCTCGCCATGGCGCCGCCCGCGAAGCGACGCAGGCGCAATCTCGTTCAGTCCGACGACGACGATCAAGAGCCCGTGCAACAGAAACAACCACAGCAGCAGGCTTCTACCCCAACGAAAAAGAACAGTCTAAAGAACTTTCTCATCGTCTCCCCGAGCCCAAACTCGAAACCTGCGGGTGACGCCACCACCTCGCCGAGTCCCACCCGGAAACCGACGCGGCCTGCAACCACCACCACGGCTGCGGCAACAACCAGATCGACCAGGAGCGGCGCGTCTTCTCTCAGCCATGGTGCCGCACCGCCAAGCTTCCTCGCGGGTCCCAGGAGCCGCGGGGCCGGGAGCAGGACGTCGACCAAGAGCCCCAGCACGAGTCCCGAGAAGAGGACCAAGAGGGGAGGCAAGATCGACGAGAAGGGCAGGACGGTGGACCTGGTCACCTTGTTCTCCAAGCAGGCGCAGCGGGTGAAGACCGAGGGCAAGCCATCCGCCTCGCGTCCGGCGCCCTCGTCGCTCCTCCAGGACATGACGAGCGATCCGATATCGGAAGATGACGACGACGTGGCGGACCACAAGGCGGCCGTCTCGAGCGTGGTGGGGAGGAAGGCCAGCAAGCGGTTCAGGGACGGTGGGGGCAGCGTCTCTTCGACTTCGTCCTCGCAGCAGCAACAGCAGCAGGCGCCCGCGAGCTCGGCGACCTCGACCACGAGTCAAATGTTTCGTAAGCCGACGCGGCCAACCACCCAGGCAGCAGCGCGCGAGGACGACGATGAGCTCCGACCCTGGTCGGAGAGGTTCGGGCCCGCGAACCTGGACGAGCTGGCCGTGCACAAGAGGAAGGTCGCCGACGTCCGGAGATGGCTGGAAGATGTCATGGACGGCCGCATACGGCAACGCCTGCTCATCCTCAAGGGCGCCGCCGGGTCGGGCAAGACCACGACGCTGAAGCTGCTGGCCCGCGAGCTCAAGTGCGAGGTGCTCGAGTGGAGAAATCCGACGAGCTCGTACGGCGGACCTGGCCAGGGCTACCAGTCCGCCGCTGCTCAGTTTGAGGACTTTATGGGAAGGGGAGGCAAGTTTGGACAGCTTGATTTTGAGGAGGATGACGGAATGCCATCGCGAGCATCGCCCGGCGGGAGACGGCAGACGCCGCCAGAAGAGGGAGGGCGAAGACTGATGCTGGTAGAAGAGTTTCCCAACACGTTCATGCGGTCGTCTTCGGGCCTCACGTCGTTTCGAAACGCGGTTCTGGGGTTCCTAGCTTCCAACACGCCTTCCCTCGCCGCTGTTGGACAACATACCCAGAGGGAACAGCAGATCACGCCCGTCGTCATGATTATTTCAGAGACGTTACTCACAACAACATCTGCATCTGCAGACAGCTTCACTGCGCACCGCTTACTCGGCCCGGAGATATTGAGGCATCCAGGCACTGGCGTTATCGAGTTCAACGCCATAGCACCAACTATCTTGTCCAAGGCGCTCGAGCTGGTGGTTCAAAAGGAGGCACGCAAGTCGGGACGGAGGCGAACTCCGGGCCCTCAAGTCCTCAAAAGGCTTGGCGAGATTGGTGACATTCGAAACGCAATCTCGTCCCTAGAGTTTCTGTGCTTGAAAGGAGACCAGGACGCGGACTGGGGCGCCCGCGTTTCCTTTACAAAGTCAAAGAAGGGAGCTAAGGATCTGTCTTTGACCAAAGGTGAGAGAGAGTCTCTAGAAATGGTCTCTCAACGAGAAGCGAGTCTTGGGATATTTCATGCCGTGGGCAAGGTGGTATATAACAAGCGGGACGACATTCCTTATCCGCCGGGGACGGAAGGCTACGAAGCAGAGAGGCTACCGAATCACATGTCACATTTGTCAAGGCCGAAACAATCTCTCGTCCAGGTCGACTCCCTGATCGACGAGACGGGCACCGACACGTCGACTTTTATCTCTGCAATACACGAAAACTACGCACTCTCCTGCGAATCCACGGGGCCGAATGATCCAAACTCGGCAGTGGACTATATGAACGGCTGCCTGGACAGTTTGTCAGATAGCGACCTCCTTTGCCCTTCGTGGGATATATTCTTTGGAGGCAGGGGCCCTAATGGCTCCGGTAGGGACCTCGGCAGCCATGTATTGCGCCAAGACGAGATGGCATTCCAGCTTGCTGTGCGCGGCATCCTGTTCTCTCTGCCGTCGCCCGTCAAGCGTCAGTCGGCTGGGAACCCGGCGAGGGGTGGTGGGGACTCCCACAAGATGTTTTTCCCCACCAGCATCAAACTCTGGCGTGCCAAGGAGGAGCTCGAGGGGTTGTTGGACATGTGGGCAACCCGCATGCTTAATGGAGAGGACGGGCCGCTTGGGGTTGGTACCGCTTCTAGGGGACAGCAGACCCTGACCAACGGAGCCACGGCGTTCCGCAAGCCCAAGCTGGGGACCCAAAGCACTTCGAGCAGCGTGGGCGACTGGGCTACCAACAGAGACACCCGGCAATCGTCATTTTCGGGAAGATCGACGGCGTCGACGCAGTCGACCGACAAGAAGAACGACGAAGGTAGCGCGACACCCCTGCTGTCGCTGGGAAGCTCCGCCCGCAAGGAGATGCTTCTCGAGCGGCTGCCATACATGGCGCACATGGCGCGACGCCGGCGCGGGTCACTGCCTTTGATGGGGCTTCGCGACCTGGAAAAGGTGGTTTCTTTCAACGGCATCGGCAACTCTTCCCTGGCTGAAGACGAGTCGGCGGCCGAGGACGAGGGCGAGGACGACGGAGGGGCTCAGCGTGCGGAGAGCTGGGCGACGGATAAGCCTACGGATGAGTCCAGCCCCAGGAAAAAGAGGGCCATCATGGCGGCCATCAGACCCAAGAAGCGGACCGGGAGCACCAGTGAGGGCGCGCTGCAGCCGAGTGCGCTGCAGGCTCAGAAGCTGGTGTTGAGTGATGACGATATCGAGGACGATTGACGACAGCGGGGGGGGGGGGGGGGGGGGGGGGGGGGGGGGTTGGAGTGAGGAGGTGTGGTTTTTGGAGACTTCCAAAGACAGAAACTGAGATACGAAAACGCTCCTGGTGGGATGCTTGGTCCTTTGCTGTATAGAGAAAGATGGGACATATTCTGGTTTGCACAAAAAGTGTAGATTTGTTTGTATGGAGTTTTGGCTGGTGATAAATACCAATGATAATTAAACGCCTTGTAATTCTTTTTTGCTTGTCTCGGGAATGGGATTTGTGGCAAGCCATTCGCCCTTTTTGCTTGTATTTAGTAGTTGATCTGTCGAATAGATCAATTACATCGTACTCAGACTGAAGGATGCAATACGAAGTATTACTTCCTAAGATATCCAAGTACCTCGCCCCCTATTTCTGGAGGCTTGTGACAAGCAAGTGGGCCTCAGCTAGGAAATCCGGGGCCGGCGAACCCCGCTCCCCCAGTCCCCCGTTGGTGGATCCCGCGGCTAGGAGCTGCAGTGAGCAAGCGACCACAGCGACAGATGCCTCGGCTCAAACGAGTTAATTGGGGCTTTTTGTTGAAAGCTTCAAGTTTCAATTTCATCCGCTTCTTGGTCCTCCAATACATACATACAGTGGACTGTGAACGTGGATAGGCATCGTCTTCCGTTTCGAAACTCATCTGATACCAGAGGAAAAAGAAATTCCTCAATTGGCCAAGATTACACTTTATTTTGCACCGCAAGATTTGGGGCTGGGAGTGAACCTGGTACTAAACACAAGATATCTTGCTGGTCACAACTGAGGCGTGCCGGAGGAAAACACGAGAATCCATTTCTTTGTACATAACACAAAAGCCAGCCAGCCGGCTCAAGGCCACCCACACACAAGCCATGGCCGGCCCAATAAGGCACGCCATCGACGTCAAGGCCCTCGAGGCGTACCTGGGTTCCAACGTGCCCGAGATCCAGACGCCGCTCGAGGTCAAGCAGTTCGGCTACGGGCAGTCGAACCCGACGTACCAGCTGACGGACCGCTCGGGCCGCCGGTACGTGATGCGCAAGAAGCCCCCGGGAAAGCTGGTGTCGCGGACCGCGCACCAGGTCGAGCGCGAGCACCGCATCATCGCCGCCCTGCACGGCCGCCTGCCCGTCCCGAAACCCTACTGCCTGTGCGAGGACGCCGCCGTCGTCGGCACCCCCTTTTACGTCATGGAGTTTCTCGACGGCCGCATCTTTGAGGACCCGGCCCTGCCCGGCGTCTCGGCTTCCGACCGGCGCGCCATGTGGGCCGATGCGGTCCGCACGCTGGCCGCGCTGCACGCCGTCGAGTTTGCCAAGGTCGGCCTGGGCGACTTCGGCAAGCACGGCGGCTTCTTCGCCAGGCAGCTGCGCACGTGGAGTAATATCTGCGCGGCGCAGGCCGCCGTCAAGGACGTCGAGACGGGCGTGGCCGTCGGTGACTTGCCGCACTACCAGGACCTGGTGGGGTTTTTCAGTGATGAGAAGCTGCGGCCGAGGGATCGCGTGACGCTGGTTCACGGTGATTACAAGATTGACAACTTGATCTTTCACAAGACGGAGCCGAGGGTGATCGGTGTGCTCGAGTAAGCTTGTCCCCTTTTTTTGCGGTTGAACCAGGCCTTGGCCGCTTGTAATTTTCTCCAGGCTTCTTCTTGTGTGCTGAATATAAAAACAAAACAAAAAAAAACCACAGCTGGGAAATGTCAACAGTGGGCCACCCCCTCTCTGACCTCGCCAACCTCCTATACCCATACGTATCCGCCCAACAACCGGCAGACGCATCCGGGGGTCCCAAGGCATTATCAGCACACGCCGGGTTCCGACCAGGCGCGACGCCCGGCCTGCCGACTCGCGAAGAGGCCGCCGAGCTCTACCGCCAGGCTTTCCGGGGCTGGTGGCCGAACCCGGCGAGCATGGAGCCAGAGCTCCGATGGGCGCAGGCCTTCAACATGTTCCGCGGCGCGGCCGTCGCGCAGGGCATCGCGGCCCGCGTCGCCGTCAGGCAGGCTAGCAGCGAGCAGGCCGCCACTTATGCCAACGCTAGGGGGGCCATGGCCGACCTCGCTTGGGACATGGTTGCGCGTGCCAAGGGGGCCAGGGCGAAGATCTGAAAGGAAAAAAAAGGGGGGAGGGATCAGATGTTGCCGGGATCTGGCCATGTTCATGTGTTGTTTTCTTAGCATGTCCGAGCTTCCAAAGAAAGTTTGCTTCCTCATGAGGGGACTCCCCTTTTTTGTAAGCTTGCTTGCATGTGAGGCTTGGTACCTGGATGCAAACCTACACAGAACAAAAAGTAAGAAAAATAGACTACCGGCTCAGTGTGTTGATAACTTGTCAGAATACTGTGATCAGTTGCTTTGGAAGAAGAAGAAAAAAACGGACAAAATAAATGGTACCACACCCTTGCATACGTAAACTTTGGCAGGATACACGACTAGCACGATGTTTTTGTTCTCGAAATCCGGCCAAAGAACCCCTGGTCGTTGTTCCAGACAGGGCCTTTACATCGCATTACATCAGGTTATTTGGGCCAAGTCCTACAGAACTCGCACAAGAATCCATTTTTTACTCCGATCAGTGAGATGAAAAACGGTCTGCCCAGGATAGGGATTCGACCCGTGGGTGTGCACTCATATTACTACTAATTAATGACCGGCCAACTCTGAATATTTGCCAGCCAAATAGTGGATTGTCATGCATCCAAAAAAATGCGTAAAGGTCGCCGAGAAAAAAAAAAAGAAAAAAAAAAGCCAAATGATGCAGCACTGATATAGCTCATAAAAACCTTGACTTGATGCAGTACCTAGCCCCAGTCCCTATACATGCGTAACAATCTCGTCGGGAAACTGTAAGAAAGAGGAAGAGAAGAAGGGGTAAAACAGATGAAATAAACTAAAAAGAAATCATGTGGCCTCCGTGTCAAAAAAGTCTATGCGATAAAAGTGAAACGCCCAAGCCAAAGAAAGATGCCAAGACGGTCAACCGTAAACACCATACCCGACAAATAATCTCCTTGGTGTGCTGGAAAATGCAAAGTTAACTCCGAAAGGCGAGAGGGAAAAGGAAAAGGGCTGGCAAAAAAAGCCAAACCCTGAATTGCTGAAATATGCTTTGGCTCATTCCCCTTGGCATCACCAAAAACCACCTCGCCCCGTTGCATCCAGAGTCGTCATAATATGCCCTGCGCGCTGCTTATTGGTCCAGCCATCAGTAAATCACCATTCGTCTATCGTGACCCATGTAAATCCCAAAACTGGTAGGCCGGGCTGACAGAGCTTGAACCAACAAGCCCACGGATGTCCAGCCTTGGCAGCTGAGGCAGTTGCTGAGAAAATGGGCCTCCAGTTCCAAAATACGCCTCATCTGACGTGGGTTCAGGAGCACCCAAGCCGCTGGTAGACCCGCTTGCGTTCCCATCGCTGGAAGTAGCCCCTGCCTCGTTGGGCTGCGAAGTTGACATCTGGCCACCTGTCGCCGTGTTCGAGGATGAAGACCTGGCGGAGCTGTAGTGAAGTCTTTGCCACTCCTGAGGGATGTGGTTCATAGAATGAAGAGCCGACATTGGACGCTGGGATGCCGACGGATCAGAAGCCCCAGATAGAGAATTCGACCGCGGTATCTCGTTGCGCGTACCGCTCGCGGTCGGCTCGCCGATGTGAGCAGACAAAATGGCCTGCCCTCTTCTATTGTTGATGGGAGCGGCATAGCGAGACCTGCGTCGGTGGCGAAGCTCGGCTTGCTCTTCAGGTGGTGGTGGCCTCCTGTTGGAGATGGCTGCAGCTCTAGAAGCGGCTGACGAATTGTTAGAGACGATCTGGCGGCCGTATAACCTCACGAATGCATCGTGAGTCAAGTTCACGGCGTCATGGTCGCTACGGTAAACGCTGGTCAGTCAAGAGTGCATGAGCGAACAAACAATCAGTAGGGTGCAGTGATGCACCTGTACTGTTCAGGACGGCAAACCTACCTCTGGAACCAGGATGGATCAGGGGGACCACCATTCATACCCAGATAGGCGTTGAGTGACCTGTTGTTGACGCTAACCACAGATTCCGATGGTAGCTTATCCCTGCAGTACGGGCAAGTGTCTGAATCCTGCAGCCACTTCTTGATACAGTGATCTCCAAAGACGTGCTTGCATTTGGGAAGTCTCAACGGAGCTTCGCTGATGCCCTCGGGAGATGGGACACCAAAGTCGTTGTAGCAAATGACGCAAGCTTTTCTGAAGTTAGCCGACTGCCTGCAGAGAACCTCCCAAAAAAGGAGCGATGGAAGGGGAGAACTATGGAGAGTCAAACAGACTACTTACTGCGCTCCAGCTCGGGAAGGCTAGCGATATCAACGCTCTCCATGGAAGAAATTGCCGTCCTGGAAGCTATCCGCTTGTTGGTCATGGCTCCTCGGAACAGCTGCTGCTGGCGAATACGTTCCTCGCGACGAGCTTCCAGCTCCTCTCTGCGGCCCGCCTCTCGATTGGCCTGGGCCATCGCAGCGGTGGCGCCCAGCTGTTGCACGTACATATCCTGGAGATGCGAGTCGTTTGAATCACCATCACTGTAGTCATGATCCTCATCCGACATTGGCATGTCCAAGTGCTCCTCGTCTTCGGCCAGGGCACCTTGGGACGAGTCAACTGGACTGCTGTTGGAGATGCCAGACTCGGGTCTAGGCCTTCTCTGGGGAGAACCCGCAGCCGCTGGGGCTTCTGCACCATTTGCCGTTGATTCACGAGCGGCAGACTGTGACTGTTGGGCCATACTTTGAGCGTCCGGTGTTTGGTCTCGCGGAACGTGTCTTATGTCACGTTGGTCTCTCGATGGTGGGCTGGTAGCAATGCTCGAGATTGATGACGACGGCGACGAGACGGGGGAGGCATACATGTGTGGTGCAGTAGAGGCGGCATCGGCGGCAGTGCTGCTCGAGGCTGCGGAATTGGAGGCCATGTTGCGAGGTGCAAGAGGTGGGAGAGAAGCCAAACTCAATGATGTTCTGGATGAGGTTGACGGCGGACTGAAATGCACGGCACGCTGAGATTGAGAACCCTGCTGGTGCCAAAAATGCGGCTGATTTGGTGTCGACATGTAGTGAGCTCCTTGAGGCATCATGTGCTGGTATGGGTGCCCAAGTGAGTTGCCTCGGCCCAAGTTGCCTGAGGCCCAGGGATCGGATGTCAAAGGTGGTGGTGGTGGCAGTTGAGGGGGGCAGAAAACCCCAGACATGCTACCGCTTCGAGGATGCGGAGGTAGAGAGGTTCGTGGACCCCACGGGAAAGTTGATGGATGATTTGGTAGGACAACTTGGTGACGGTCGTAATGGGGATGGTGATTGTGCGTATGCTGGTTGTTTTGTTGTTGAGGGTGCTGCTGCTGCTGTGTTGTTGGTGGTGGTGGCGGTTGTGGTTGTTGTTGTTGTTGTGTCAATCTGGACGGAGACGACAAAGAATGGTGCACTGGATCGTACGGAGTATTGTTACCGTTGTTGTTGCTGGAATTGTTGGAGGCACTGTTGTTGGCGGAGGAGTTGCCTAGATTTGAAGGCACATGTCCCCGATACGACAAACCCAATGGGTCCGGTAGCGGCGAGTTTCTGACGTTGCTACCGACGAACAGCGAGGAGGGCCGGCAGAGAAAATCCAGGTTAGAACTCTGTTGCTGGCTTTGGTTTGCGTTTGTGGCGGCGGCGGCGGCGGCGGCGGAGGCAGAGCTGCTGGTGCTGCTACTGCTGCTGCTGCTGCTGCTGCTGCTGCTGGTGCTGCTGATTAGATGAGGGGCCTGGGAGCGGGGGAATCGTAAGCTGTTTTGTGCATAGGGACAGCCGCCGCCGCCACTTCCAGAAGAGTTTGTGGAAATCGGTGGGTGTTGCAGGCCGGTGCTAGCAAAACTAGAATCGCTCTGCATGTGAGTGCTTCGGTGCGTGCCGTAATCCACGTCCATCGACGGTAGCCGATCGAAGTGGTGCACAGGGGACGGTGCCCATTGCATGTCGTCGGTCTGTGAAGAAGCCATCGTGGGAAGAGGAAAGGCTAACTGACGCCCAAGTCAGCGGCAAAAGGTTTGGTTTGGTTTAGTTTTGAGTTCCGTCCCTCGGGTTTGGCTGCAACCTGCCCAACAAACGCAGCGAACAGCCGTCTGTGTACGGGCCTCCAGCACACTAGTTCTGGTTTAGGCCACTGTAGGATGTCGGCCAAAAATCGGCTGTGCCTTGCTTGCTTTGATCCCACCCCGCCCTGCACTCAAAGAACAAGTCAAAAATGACAAAAAAGAAGCAAGAGGAAGATGTCAAAAGATAGGGCAGAAACAAGGCCAGATTCCCGAGCGAAACCACCCGAGATTCTTCTGTAGGTTGCTCATCCACAGTCAAGTTTAGCCTTTTTGTTATCGGGATCGTCCTTTGAAGCCGAAGACAGGTCGCCAGTCCTGTCTAATGCTCCGTCTCCCTCTCCGCCTCCAGTCCGATCCAAAAACTACCAAGATGAGTTGTTCTGCCTCCTATTTCCCCTTTTCAACGTCGTTTCTGCGGTCGGTGGGTTTGCTGGTTCTTGTTGGTGGCCTTCTCCCCGTTGGGACTATGCCTCACAAATCATGCGATTCCAAATCTGTTTGTTTTTCTCTCTAAATCTCTGAAGGTTTCCTTCGACTTTGATGATCATCTGATTCCCCTTCGGTACCGTTCGGTCGTGCCACGAACAACTCTCTGTCTGTTTGTTTGATCGAGGTCCGCCTACTGCCGATGCCGGTTTCGCTTGTTTGTCTGGTCCAAGTAACAGCGGAGTTAAGTGGGGCTGAGAACCTGGAAGGACGAGTGACGACAACGTTGTGTAAGTCGGCGGTCAGTTCAAGTTCGGTTTTAAGAAAGTATATTCGCAAGCTGGTTGGCAAACGAGCATGGACGACGGAAGGGTAAGCAAAGAGGTTCTTTTAGAAAAAGAAAATCCAGCAGAAGATGGTCTTCGTACCAATTTTGTTTTTCTCTCTGAGAGATCAGAATGATCGCATCCGAAAAAGAGAGAAAGAAAAGTGTCAGAGGTTGGACGGAGCAGGAAAGGGAACGAGGCGCTTTTGTTTCGGAAAGGAGGGAGGAGGGAGTGAGTGGAGGCGCCAGTAACAGGAAAGCGGGCGGGCAGCGGGCGGACAGGCGGGCGAGCAAAGCAAGCAAGCAGGCAAGACGCTTCTTAAAAAGAGTTGCCGAAGAAGCGTACCTAAACTAAGGTAAGGCAACGCAACGCAAGGCAAGGTGGTAGGTAGGTAAGGTAGCGGTGTCAGGTCAGGGTAAGTAAGTTAGACACACGACTAGATGGAGGGGTTTCGGGCCTGAGTGACCTCAACGACCAGGGTGTCTGCCGAGCCCAGCCCTGGGGGTGTGTTCAGGTTGGTGGCCTAGGTACTGCTGGATCTAGAAACAATTGCTATTATTTAATTGCTGACTGCAAGGTTGGGCAAGTTAGTTACCTTGATAAACAAGTACCTTGCCCTGCCTTGCCCTGGTTTTATTTCTTCTTTGATTTATTTCACTTGTTTTCATGCTACAGTATTTGCCATTCTTTACCTCCTGGTCTGGGCTGGATGGACTCTTGTGGGGGAGAGAAACGGACATGGCATGGATGGATGGAGACCAGACCAGACAAGCATGAAAGACAGGACAGCACCGACTGGGACAAGCTGCACAGAGGCAAGAAAAAAAAAACGGCCCAGGTCCAGCGGGCGGCCGTGCTTACAATAAGCGAAGTCAAGCAGCAAACAAATTCCCTTCCCAATTCAAGTTCAACAAAGATCCCCAAGCCGAGGCGAGTGGGGAGGCCTTTTTTCCCCTTCCGTCTCTTAGGTTGCATTCGATCCAATCAACCCATCAATCCAGTTTTCTACCCAAGCGATGCCAAGGCAGGTTTTGTGGTTTTTGTCAGTTGTTAGTTGATTATCCTTCTTGGACGTCCCAACACTGCGGATCGGGTTGGTTCATCGAAGAAGAAAATGTAATAAAAGTAAAGAATCCAGAAGCAAAAAAGAAGGGTTAAAAAAGAGACGAAACGAAGAGCAAAATTTTTGTTTTCTTGTCTAGTTTAGATTCTCACAGCCCGGCCGTATCACGCAGGGTAAATTAATTCCCGTGAACGAATATCCATCCGGTTAGAACTTGATAGACAGGCTTGCTTGCTATTATAGACTCACGGTATAACTCCCTAGTGGGCAACTCCGATTTACCGGTACGGTGCAGTACAGCACGACGAACCCAAGCCAACCCTGCTTCCATACATGTCTCGGTGGCCAGGCTACCCTCAGCCATTAAAAACAATCTACAATTTATTTGTTTATCATTTCTCATATGCAAGGCCAGTTATCGCCCAGCCGTAATCTCACATTGTGGGCAAACATCCAAATTGACATGATTCAAAGGTTGGTGTACGAAAAGGGGCTAACACCTATTACCAGGTAGGTACTCCGTACGTACTGTATGTGCTCTATTACATGTACCTATTTGTACTTACCTGATTAGGCGAGAGCTGCGATGCCGCTTATTATTATAGCGGCACAAACAAACGGACGAACTGAAAGAAGCTCATCGACGCCACAGAATTACCACTGAACAACGGGCATCCTACTTGTCTTTTTTTGCCTGTCTGTGATTTGGACGAGCGAAAGTTGGACGAGGAAAAAAAAAATTAATGACTTGGTGCAAGATTCGCCTGGTCGCAACTCTCACCGGAAACCAATAGCCACAGAAAAATCTTTTTGTATTTATCAACTCGCTCATTTTTTTGGAGTGTAATCTTGGCCGAAAATGGAAATTCGTCCACCGCCAGCTGGAGGTTCAATTGGTTTTGGTTTGGGTCTGATGTGATCGAGCCATCCAGTGAGTCAAGTCAGCACCTCACTCAAACAAAAATACGCCTTGCGCCCTTATTCCCTGGCCTATCATCACTTATTACAAGACAAATAAAACCAGTCATTCATCCACTTATGCTTGTCAATCCAACACCGCTCTTTTTTCTTCCCACACCAGCAGATCAGGTTTTGTTTCGAGTTTTTTTTTTTTTTTTTTTTTTTTTCCTTTGAGGGGGGAGGGGCGTCCGAAGAAGGAAAGAAAAATAAATAAATAATGAACAAAACGATCGAGCGCTCTGTACCGTACCCGTCCTCTCTTGTCGTACGTGTTGCCGCACGATCCGCAGCCCGCAACAAAGTTGGCCTGTGGGTTTTGAAAGTGATGTGATGCGAGCACGAGGTTGTTGCCAAGCTAGGAGGTGCCGAGTCAGCTCTCGGCTTGGTTGGTGCAGTGCGGTGCAGTACAGTGCAGTAGAATGAATGGCCTCTCCCATCGCATCGTCCATTTTTTTTCTAGGTCATGGGTGTTTCGTTGGATTTTGGTCCAGGCGAAGCGGTGGTTTTTACCCGTCGAGCTGAAGGATTTGCCTGCCCACGGGGACAAAAAGGGGAATGAAAGCCAAAAGAAAGTGAAGAGATTAGCCCGTCTAGAGGTGAAATAAAAAATAAAATAAAACAAAAAGTCTGTCTGTCGGTGCGGTTCACAATTTACAAACGAAACCCAGAAAGATGACAGAGTTACCCTTGCTACTGCTCTGAACGCGGCGCCACGGACGAGGCTAAAGTCTCTCTTCGGTACCGTACGTACAGCAGTGATTACGATTACAGCATACATAGACGAAAAGCCGACGACGAATCTTCGTCGGATTCGTCGGCAAATGAATCTCCCCGTCCGCAGATGTTGATTTACAAGGTAATTAACGGGCGATCTACTGTACCTAATGTAACGAACTGTACTGTATTAGAAGCTACCTAGCTAACTACATAAGTAGCCATATCTGAAGATCCTCCTGATCCGGGTGGACAGTGGAGGCGGCTGGGCAATGTAAGTAGGTACCTACCTACCTTACCTAGTCAGTCCAGTCAGTCAGTCTGGTCTTGGCTCTTTATCTTGCGTTCCCCGCACTCTAGCTCAACTTGCACCCAGCCAAAGAGACCCCGTCCAGTCCAGTCTACAGTAAACTCGACTGACTAGACGGATCTTGGGCATCGACCTAACGGTGACTTACAGCTACTACAATATCCACGTTCTTGCCTTTTGCGGTCAAGAGGCGCCCGCCGTCTACAGGCCGACTCGGGGCGAGGTGTCAAATTTCAAGCTCGTGTTACTTGTCAAAGGACGCACCAAAGTCCTAGCACCTTTCTGCAGCATGCGTGAGTAGCTAGCTGGGTAGGTACGCTGGGGTTACAAGTCATCCCGACTTTTCGTATTCATTGGTCCGACGAATAATGAATGGCCTCTTGCCCCGGGCTTGCCATACATACTCCGTACATTTGCCTACCTTGCCCGACTTACCTGACTGGCCTGGCCAAGCTGGCCTCCACTACCTACCTACCAAGCCTGCCTACCTACTTTGCAACCTTGATAATAACACACACACACACACACACACACACACATACGTATCCGTACATAGGCGACCCGTTCTCAAATGCAGTGGCTGCTGGTCGTGCTGTCACCATTCGATTGCCAATGTCGACACGACACATATTTTTTTCTTCGAGATCACTGCATCCCACCGTCGAATCACTTTGACCAGCAAAAGTCAACATCAGCCACCTACGCTTACTTGTGCCGATTGGCTCGATCTCGGGGGTTCGCAAAATAAAATTTTTGACAAACAAACAAAATAAATAAATAAATAAATAAATAAATAAAAAATTAAAAAAACACGGAAGCTTAAGACGGGTCTCAACAATATGCTTCATGGATTGTGTAGAATCAAGCACAAACTACATTTCCACCGGATGTCAAACCGGAAATCCCACGAGCTTGCGTAGGCCTTCTCTCTTTTTCAGCTTTATGCCAGCCCAGGCCCTGCAGATATCCTTTTTTTTTTTTTTTTGGACAAACACTGTGGCGGGAGGATGTGGAAGCGGCCCCAAAATGTATGGGAGCGACAAGGGCAGACACAAGAAAAAATGTCGGGTTCCCAGCATGCTTATCCACCCCCGAGACTGCAATGAATCACATTTGCTAAGGGCGTGACTCCCACCCCTATCACGCTTCGTGCTCGGTCTCGTCGTGCAGCTGACCACAATAGGCAAACGGATATCGTCTTATATCCGCGGGGCTGATTACTCCGTATGCGGACCTTTTGACAGATAAAAATCCACTGCAAGCCAGTGAGGGAGAACAAAAACGAGGGAGTTCCCTGGTTCGAACCGACCACCCCCTCTCCTCTCCCCCTTTTTTCGTGACTTGTTTATTTTTCCCGGTCGCTGCAGGGCCGCCTCTTTTCCCCCTCGCAACCAGGGCCTGGCCAAATAAAAAATGTGTTTAAAACAAAATGATACGAGCGGTAAAAAAACAAAAAAAACGCACCCACGTCGTACAGCGTAACTGTGGTCTAGACGGACGGGGAGAAGATCCCTCGAGGCGAAGCGAAAACAAAATTGAGAATGATAAGAGCAGCAGAACTAAGAAGAAGCAAAATGAAAGCAGAAAAAAAAGATGAAAAGAAAAGAAGCCCACCCTAACTCTTTTGTTACTTATTTTCTCTTTTCTGTGCCAGTCGGCAAACCAAAACACCGCCGATTTGTGCTGTTGATCCCGGCCTTTTTCGCCCCTCCCTCCCAAGGCCATGTTACGGTCGCCGCTTTTTTTCGGTCATTGGAGGAGCGAGGCATGGGATGGGCGAACGCCCTCGCGCCCTTGAGACATGAGTAGTTTAGCTGTAAGAGGCACCACAACAGGCACCACACAAAACTTCCCTCCTCCCAAAAAAAAAGTGCGCCATCGTCATGTCATTTCACTTTTGCCCAGCTCCGCCCGCCACCGCTCATCCGCGCGGCTCCCCCTCCGGCGATCCGCTTTTGATAAAATACGGAGCGAAAGAGATGAAAAACATTTAGCGGATGAAATCTTTCTGCCCCGAGAGAGAGGGAACAAAACCTACTTCAAGTATGCCAGCAGGGCATACCCCAGAGTATTGTAGATAGGTAAGGTTGGGCGCTTTTACAAACAAGGCAACTCCGTATATTGAAAAAGGGTGGGGAATAGCTCCGTAGACAGACAGAGCAAAAAGTACAGGCGTTGATTGGGGAAAAACAACTCGAACCCGGACCGAACCAACTTTTTAGGCTCATGCCCTGGGGAGGAGGGCCTGGGCCTTGGCCGATCAGCCCTTTTGAACTCCGTTCTACGGTCTGCCTAGGACTTTTTTTTTTTTTTTTTTTTTTTTTGGTTGCGGTGGGTGGTGCCGCATGGACATCAATCACAAGACCATTACGAAAAAAAAAGAGACAGTCTTGGGGTTGCCCTGTCTATTATTTTTGTTTTATTCTGTTTGATTTTGTTTCGTTCCACAAAAGTTCTTGCTTCTTCCCCGGCTCGGCTCTGCCGCGTTAGGGTGCAAGAGGGGAGAACCTCCGCTTGACAAAACAAAACCAAAAAAATAATTGTAGCATCTTCAGCACAAAAAAAAAGGCCACATCCGACATGAGAAAAAAAGAAAGCAAGATCCCTGACTAGACAGATTACGTCCAGCTTTCTTAAACCAAAAAAAAATTCAACATAATCAGCCCCTGCCTCTCTGCCGCCTTTGCTCCGTAGGCATGAAATTGAACTGCAACTTGCCCCGATTGGAATGGAATCCCCATGTATTTTCTCACCCGTTTATCGATTGGATCCCTTTTTTTTTCTTTCAGGATAGGATATCTTTACCGCATCCATCATATCGTTCATCATTTCATCAATCGTCATCATCAAACTCTCGTGGCAGGGGTCCGGGCGGACATTCAGAACACTTCCCTTCTCTCCCCCCTCCTATCTAACTAAGGTACCCTTGTTGAAATTGACTTTGGAGAATACACACACACAGTACTGCGGGGTTGTATTATCTACGGAGTATTGTATGCTGCGTAATGTTGACGATGGTCTTCCTGGGCTTTCATTTCTTTCTCCCCCTTTTCCACCCCTCCTCTCTTATCTGTGAATACTGCGCTTGTTAAAATGCTCAACAAGGGAACACCTGCAAAAACAACAAAAAAGCCTGGCCCGCAATCCAAGACCCGACCCCCAGAAAGTACGTGACCCTGCCCAGGGGGAGACCGCCTAGCCGAGTTCGCGTGATCTCTTTGAACACCAATCACCGGCGGTCAACTAGCGATGGCCGGACAAAAAGCTGCGGCAAATAGGGAGCCGATAATTTTTTGTTGATGTGTGCGACGCTCTCACGAGCCGAGCACTTGTATTTTGAATACAGGTTCAGCAGACCGTGAAAACTAAACAAGTCTGCACCTCCCCCGGAAACCATCATAGGCCCGACCGAATCCAAGGGATCTTCACCGATAAAAAAAGAATATAAACAGTCATTGTCGGCATTTGATCTAGATCATACGTTAAAGGCAGTCAGGCTACCACTCTCCACCTCGACAAGCGCAGCCACCCTCAGAACACGTGCGGTATTAGTAGCCTGCTTGGGATAAGACAGGAAAAAATAAACAGCCCAAAGTGATACTCTACTTCTTGACAAGCTTGTATTTGCCACCGACGACTTCCATTTGTCCCTCGGCCACCTTTTGCGCCAGAAACTCTTGCAGCTCCTCGTTGCTCCAGGGGAAACCTCCGGCCATCATCATCTTCATCATCATGGAGATCTGAGCCAGCGGCATCGACGCCGCCGAGTTGGTCAACATGCCCACGATGAACTGCCAGCAGACCGTCTGCTGCTGCTGCACCTTGGCATCGACCGACGTCGTTCCCGCGCGGTTCCTGCGCATCGCTGCAGCGGCTGCCGCCTCGGCCGGCGTCTGCTCGGTCCCGGGCGAGCGCCCCTCTGTTGCTGCCGCGCCGGATCCACTTTCGTCTTCCTGCTGTTCTCCCGAGGCCGGGAGCGTCTCCATGACGGCAAAAACGTCGTCGCCGACTCGCTTGAGAACGCGCTGTTCTACCCAAAATTCGAGTGCCTGTATAATCAGGTCCTCATCCATTTGTAGCGTCATGTAGAGCTCTTCGACCGACTTGCGAACCTCACCCCCATCACCCTCGTCTTCCTGGAACGCGTAGATGACTGTAGCCTCCCACGTCCTACAGACCACCGACACGCTGCGGTCCTGTAGCTCCAGGTCTACCGTTGCCTGTCCGAGGTGGTTGAGCCATGTGAGACGGCGTGAGGATTTGATCTGTTCGTAGCCCTTCTCGTAATGTTTCTGCTTGTCCAATATCGGTTGTGGGAGCAGGAAGTGCTCCTTGTTCATAGTGGGCCAGAACAGCCGGGAGAGGATGCGTGCAGTGTAGCGAAGGTCGGCCGGCTCCTGAGCGGACGCATCATTGGCCCTGGGCGTCCTGAACTGGGCAACGAACTGAGTTCGGCGGACATATGGATCCAACCGACTAGAGTCCTTGATGTCCCTTATCATGACGTCGCAGCTCTGCATCGCACTTTCGCCGAACCGCTTCTTCAGCAGCTGCAAAACCTTGATTTCCTGGTCAAACCTTTCCTGGGACGACAAGAGTCGCTCGGCGATTATGTTTTGAAACTCGTTGATAAAGACATCCTCGGCGCCCAGGGCACTGATCAGAGTACCTATGACGTCCTCTGACTTTGGTCGTTTGTAGTTTACTCCAGCGTCAACAGGGTCCGGCACCCAGTCCATGTCATTCCAGTCAATGTCATCATCTTCAAAACGTCTTCGTCTCTGCTGAGCTGGGTCATTTAACAGCGTAGCCAGCTCCACAAGGCTGGTTGCTTTGGCGCCCACTATGATACTTGTATCCTTGCTGAATGGGCCGGAGCCTGCGCTGGTCCCGAATTCTTCCTGTTCGTTAATCTCATCCGGATTCGCCAGGAGGCCAGTAACCACAAGACGGATCGCATCCTCGCGTTGACACAGGTACAGCTGAAGAGACGGGACGACGCGACCCAAGAGGACCTTGGAGTGGTCCAGTATGTGGAAAGTGCGAATCATGGCAATGTAGACTCGCAGGATCTCGAGCGTCGAGCGTGATGAATGTAGCAGCCTGGCATGCAGTGCGGCCGAAAAGGACTCGCTCAGCTGCAACCTTCTCTGGGGCGTTGCAACGCTAGAACGTAGATCATCCAAACCCCTCTTGCTCTTTGGCCAGTGTAGAACGATATCGAAGAGTTCTGATATCCTTAGCGCCGCGAGACGGCCGAAAGCGATCTCTTTCCATTTGGTGACGTCGGCGAATGAGACGCATGGTCCGTCAGTTGGCTGTTTGGGACCTTCCTCTTCACCCTCCTCATCGGCCATCAAGCGTAAGGCCTCCAACGCAAGACGTGCAAAGTGATTCTCCACCCAGTGTCCCAGAATGGCAGTGCATGTAGGGTTCCTCTCGGCAACTCCAGTAGCTGTTCGATAGCCTCGCCGCCTATGATCCTGCTCATCCGGGGTATCCTCTGACATCCACGTGCCGGCGAAAGCGCCAGATATAAAGTCAGACATGAGTTTGTCCATGACTTCGGCAAACAGCACATGAGTCTGCTCTCCCGTCAAGCCGACGGTGGCAAGCGATCCGACAAGCTCGTGCAGACGCTTCCTCGCCACCATGGGTTCCAAGTCGTCGTCCCTAGGCGCAGCGGGCCGTCGGGAGGAGACCACCGGTTTTCTTGGCCTCCCCGGTCCAGAAGCCGATGGTTTTGCGCTATCGCCGTCATTTTCCACCCCTGAGATTCCAAGTATGCGGCTTACGAGCGAGGTCAACACCACACGCAGCGATGCGATGAGATCTTCCGGAACCGAATTCCCCACCAGCGAGCGAACATCCTTGCGGAAACGCCTCGCGAGCACCTCGACGCCTTCTGAAGCGTCCTCCATATCCACGTCCATACCTTGTGCCTCCTGATCCCGCCGTGAGCCCAGGTCGTGATAGCCCCTGAGAATGAGAGCCAGCCCGTAGTCGTACTGCCGGAAAGCAGCCTCCAATGTCCGGACGCTATTCATGACAGCGGTCATGTGCTGGTCAAAGACCGAGCCGCGCATCTTGTGCCCTTGCCCAAGAGTATCATGGGCGGCGCAGGCGGACAGCATCGGGACGACATGCTGCGCAAAGTGCTGCCGGACCTGCTGCGAGTGCCACAGCAGTATGTTCTCGGTATGATTCGCCCGCGGCAGGGAGACCCTGGCGTCCAGCACCATCCGGAGGGCGGCCTGGAACTCGGCCTCGGAGCCGGCATCTTGGGACGAGAGCAGCTGCGACTCCGGGAGCAGGGTACCGAACGAATCCTCAGCCGTCACGGTCGAGGGCAGGGCCACGCGGGAGGTCACCACGTGCCAGGCCCGATCGTAGGTGATCTGATCGTCGGCAGCGCTCCTGAGGTCGGGGCCGGCCAGGTCGACGCCGCCAAGTCCAAGACCAAGAGGGGGAGCTGGACTGCGTGGAGACCTGCGGCTCCCGGCGGCTCGGTTCTGAGCTCTGGTGCCATGGAGCGCGCCTGGAAAGGATTCCGACCCCGCAGCAGCAGAGGCGTCAACGGTGACACCTCCAACAGCTCCCCCAAAGGGCTGTCCCTGGTCGGGGAACCTAGGCGTTGGCGTTGCTTGTGGGGTGGGGTTCGAGGGCTCCGGAAAGACGGAATTCCAGACCTGCCGCCTATGAGCCTTGAAGCTAGATGCTACGGCGGCTGACATGGTGCATCATACAAAATGCAGGCGAGTTGGATTGGCGGCTGGGCAACGGGATTTGGAACGTGCAGTCAGCATTCGAGAGATTCAGATGCTTTCCCCCTCGCGTAGGAGGTGCCTTGGTGTGTGGTTGAAGCCGGCCAGGAAAAGAGGCCCGTTCAAGCGCCAGGAAGACCAGGGTATGGCGTGAGATAGGCGCGCCTAAAAGGTGAGAGCCCGACAGAGGTAAAATTACGGGCGCGCCGAGCTTCAGGTCGGTCAAGGTCGTCCGCATGGAGGTATAGAGCAGTAGCAAACAGTGGAGGGTGCTTCGAAATTTCCCTTGCGTGGTCAATCGTTTTGTCGTCGCTTCGCTTATGCAGCTGCTGACCAAGGGCAGGAGGGTTTAGACGCCGTTCTACTCGGGAAGGATCCTGAAAGGCGGCCTTGCCTTCCCGTCCATTTGCTTGTATTTTTCTGTTTCTGTTGGATCAAATCAACTAACGACGCGCCCGCGCTTAATTGATGTAAACAGGGGAACGGCAGTGGATCTGACCCACCACACCACACCACACCAACCATACTGTGCGAAGCTCGACATTCGGCATTATGTCGGAGCACTGTGTATCAACTACGCTCCCTAACACGGATACTGCTAGAATAGAACTAGACCTAGGCCTACTTGATATCTGCTCTGGTGACATACAAATTGAGACTGCATTCTCGACAACAAATAACAATACACCCTTCCCCTTCCAGCCACCGTGGTTGCAAATATGCATCCTAGCAACTACTTGAATCCTTCAATACTACCTACAACCCCAGGCTGCAGGCAGGATACTATGCCACCCCTCTTCACACGCCCATGAAACCCACCCGATTCTTGTATCTTTTTCTGCTTGTCATAAAGACACCCTGAGATGTGCATTCAGGGGATACATACATGTACATATCCTCCAGCTTCTGCTAGCATGCCGCCCTTGCCGTCGCCACAGTGCTCCCGTCGCTCTGGCCACGCCTCCCAGCTATCCCCCACGCCGAACTTCAATCCCTGCGAGACAAAGAGGGGCTCAGTTCATCCTCTTGCCCAAGCGAAGGGCGCGCTTCTGCGAGCTGCATCCTTTGGCTAGGTAGTTTTATTGCATGCTTTGGTGCCTCATCCAGGTACACTCTGCAGGCCACTAACAGTCTCAAATGAGCAAGTGCCTAGGCCTGTCTTTGGCAAATCCACATTTCAGGAGAGCCATCAAGCCAACGTAAGTTATTGGTTTGCTTAGCGCGCTGACGAGAGAAGACTTTTCCGACTTCAATGATCCGTTGGGAACATACCGGCACACCAACGCACACTTCATTGGCGCTTGTATCTGCCGAAGTCGGCCAAGGTCACATGGCACTGTAGCCAAGGCATGTGGTTCGATGACCCAAGTCATGGCAAGTATGTACCAAAGTGCTTCATCAGTCTTCACTCCTGTATACGAGCTTCATCAGTTCAAAGATTTCATGAGTACCCAAGTAGACCCAGTCGTTGATAGTTTGCTGGGCCCAGGTGAGTGAGTACAACGCGCAGCTTGCGAGTAAAACTGACACTCCGATCCTTTGTGGGTACATTGACGGTGGCATGGCAGCCTACATCGCATAGAAATAGACATAACTTACTACGATTGAATGGAAAGGGGGCTTTCAAGGTGCGCAGATCATTATTCTACTACAACCGGAGAAGTGAGAACATTCTCCGCAGTCCAAAGCCTAGAGCAGCGAAGATCTTGTTCCTGTTTGTCCTTCCACATCCGGGCAAGTGGCTTGTTATCCCTTGGAAGAGGAAGCACCAAGACAGCAGGGGTCATCGAACGGAGGTTGCCGCCTAGAGCAACGTAGGTAGGAGATCCATACCGACCCAACAAGGTATCAAGGTTTGGCGTGGGGGAAAGTGGCGGCAATGAGAACCTGCCATAATGAGTACCGTAAGCGTTTCAAGTCGGATGATGTAGCTGGTAGGCCGCTCGGGTGTTCCAGCGCGGCAAGCATATGTGTACACGCTGTACATTGGTTGAGGTGTCGCCTCATCCTGTCTTCTGGCTCGCTTGTTTCGTGTGGTTGAGCACGTAGAGCTATTCGGTACACGCCACTCACAGAAACGCTTTCCAGCCCAAGTCCGTTTTGAAAGCCTTCCTCCGATTTTTGTTCGAGACTGATTTAGGCACCGAGGATCAGAGACTTGATGAGTGGCGCGGGTATCGCAATGATCGACCACTTTTCTTGGGTGATTTTGGTATACCAAACACAAACGCACAATTTTAGACGAGGCAGGCCTCGAACGAGTCTAGAGAGCCCATGCGCCTCCCCTATTCTTGGGGGGGGGGGGGGGGAGGAGGAGAAGCTCCGCCGAGTATACTGCGTATTGGCCCTGCATACTGGCGGTGGACTCCCCAGTGCCTAGATGACAACAGAATGGGGGTACATGTGGATTCGTAGGCAGCTGCGAATCTGGCAGTGGCTGCGGCTTCTAGGTAGTGTCAGTTGACATCTTGGCAACGACTAGATTGCCGCAAGAAGCAAGTAGCAATATAGCCCCACTGACCGTCACCTTGTTGAAGAATTGCGGTAACAGCTTGAAGAAGGAAGAAAAAAAAAGGAATTGGCGCCAAGAAAACAGTGATGATGGGGCGTGATGGGGGGTACTTGATTTTTACGTGGTAAACAGGCATCAAGCAATGAGCATGGCTGTTGAGGCATAAACCGCATCCACAACGAAGCACTCATGGTGCTCGTCTGGTTTGTTGGACGGGGCAATGGTTAATTGCTTGCTGATGGGGACTGGGCCACTACAGGGGTTCGCCGGTCCCGAGAAATCTTGGTTGATATGATGAGTGCCGATAACAACACCATAAAAAGGTTATCCACAGTAAGCCCTTGTCAGCGGCCACAACATACCGCCGCACTGACCATTGTACATTGAGAATGTACCTATGGTATGGTTGTAGACAGGGGGTGAGTTCTTGGGCGAGCGGATGCCTGGCAGTTTGTGACTTTTTTTTTTTGTTTTTTTATCTTTTTTCTTCTTCTGTTCAATTACTGCTGATCATGGTGTATTGTGAGTGACAGTGGCACAAGTGCTGCTCTCAGCTTCCGGGCCCTGGACGTGGCGCATGGTTTTGGTTCAGCTGGGCGCATCCGCAACTGTAGAAACAACAGGCGGTCTGTAACGGTTTGTGCAGTTTGGATTGGGTTGGGCTGTGTTGGTGTGTTGATGTGTTGATGCGGCAATCGTGCATCCTCGCGTAGGGCTGGGCTTCTCCCGCAGTCCCTGTTGAAGAGCTGACATGACCCCGTCCCGGGCATGCAAACAGAGCTAATCTGACCGCGCCACTGGAGTGCTTGTGGCACTTGGTTGGCTATTTGATGTCGGGGGCAGCAGCTTCTTTGTTGCCCATATTGGTGCGATTCGGATCGCGACTAAAAGATCAGGGTGTTGATTTCGATTCGCACACGCTAGCCATCCATGGGGCGTTTGCAGGCAGGTGCTGCTTGCGTTACCCTATTTTTTAACCCCATAGGATTTGAGGATTGGCCGGTTATTACAACAACAGCCAAGCGTAGATTGTGAGATGTATGGTAGGTTAAAATGTAAAATGACCTACCTATAGGACTGGCATTAGCTACCTGAACTAAGCTTGAGAATTGGTAGTGGAGCTTAGTACCTTGCTCTTAATTTCCAAACGTCCCTCAACCGTTTTGGTGGCTTGCTTTTGTAACTTTGACCAAATGTCCCCCCAGCGCCTCTTTTGTTGTAGATCTCCATCAATCAATCAAGTCAGGTTGTCGCGCACGGATGGGAAGCTTGCATGTGCCGAAGTATTGGATCCACCTGGCCGCAACAGCGGCTGCCCGGACCAACGGTATTACCAAGCTTGTGCATGATATTGCAGGACTCGGTTTTTATATTTCCCTCATTTCATTTGTTGATGTTTCCGCCCACATTGCAAAAAGAGGTGCATGCCTCGCCCCCAAGCCACGATGCAGATGGAAACAAGTGGTTCGGGTCGGACTTGAACCGTCCTCAGACAAATGACGAAATGGAGAAATGTCGAATGTGGCTTGGGTTTTGGTCCTGCTTCAAAACAGTTCTTCTTCCGCCTCTTTGACCCAAGCCAGCCAGCCGTCAGATCTCAAGGTGACATGGATCGTCTCCCCGCACAGGTTGTGGTGCTATTTTGGTCGAGGCTGTGAATCTTGCTTACCCTGACGTCCAACGCCTTACTCTGTGTTTTGGGGCCCGGTACCCGCGGACAGTACAACAAGCAGGTAAACAAATCTAAATCATCAAAACATTCCTATGCGGAGATGGCTTTCAATTTGAATTGACCAAAAAAGAATCTCGGTCGGGCCTGTCTCGATGTGCCGCATCGTGGATTAAGATTGAACATCGGACGTCAAAGAGATGATGGGGTTTGATGGAGACCCAATTCCCTGGGTTCTATAGGCCTGAAGGTGGATACGATTGATTGGATTGGATGCGACGGTTTCGGACTTTTTCCCTTCACACCCCACCGTGTGCCTTTGGGGCCTTGGGCATTTGCTGTTTCCACCTAACCTTACTTACTACAAAGTACAAGCCAAGGTAATAATCGCCCATCGGTCCCGAAATCGTTGCCAGACTCGACTACTATGTAAAAGGCTAGCCAAATACTACTTAATCACGTACCACTAGTCCTAGAGAAAGTGGGGGAGGCGCAACTTTTCCCACAACGAAGGCCCAGGTCTGAGACGCTGGGCTTGGTCCAAGTAGCAATTTCCACTTAGATTGTAGTTTTTTTTTTTTTTCCTCCCCGATCATATAACATATAACTGAAAAACAAGTCAATTTGCAAAAGAAGTAAACCCCACCCTGGATTGGATTGTTTTTATTATGGCGCTCGTACAGCATTTTCGATTTTATTTCCTGGGGCCCAAACTTTCTACTTGTCTCAATGCTGTTGCCTAGCCTGGTCCATATTACGGAGGGTACACTTGACGTTGCATTTGTGTAGCTCCATTAATGCAAGTGTGGGCGGGCTTGTTTGACATATGCGGCCGCGCCTCCATCGGACCTTTCGGGGTACCTAAACAAGTAGGTAAGATAATACCTGTAGTCTTAGTACTTTAGGTACCATTGGTACCGTACCAAGCCAGCTGAGGTAAGGTAGGTAGGTACCTAGGTAGGTAGGTATACAGCCTCAGATGACTACCTACCTATCCGAGCATATGCAATACAGTAATTACAGTAAACAAATACACATTCATGGCAGCCACATCTGCTCACGCGCTAGACCTAGATATGCGTGTTTTGGAAAACGAATTTGGGAATGGAAAAAATGACTGGACCAGAACTGAAACAACAATAAACTGTATAGACAACGGCAGGGCGATGGCAAACTGCCCCTGCGGTATCATGATGAATATGGACTATAGAAAACCAAAGCCAAAATACGGTCCAACATGGCCGTCAAGATCCTAATATGACAATCAAGAAACGAATGTTAAAAATGTCCCAAGTTCTAGAAGATGGTGGTATCAAATAGAAGAAAAAAAGTTTCAAGCCAATCAAGTAGCACCTCCCAGTGTGATAACGCTTATTCTCATCAAGTTGGACGGCTCATGGGCTGATATCAACAGCCTATGAAGCCCAGAAAGGTGATCGGTGAAGAAGAGTAAAAAAAAAAGTAAACAATCCAACGCAACGCCACCGTCCCATCAGTTCATTTTTCTTGGGAAGGGTAACCCAAGGAATATCATAACGCTTTTTTTCCCTAATATCAAATACCAATCAAAGATGAATAAGTTGAGAAAAAGGCCGTTCATCGGTATGAACGAGGTTGGAATTCGCCCCTGAACCTTCAGGTCAAGTCCAACTGCCTGTCAAGGTTGTCTCCATACAGGTTATGTGCTACGTCGTGCTTTACACTTGTCGTTTTGCTGATGACCGTTCCTCGCCGTCGTTCGAGTAAATTCGGCTCCGCAGTTCGGGCAGACTGACTTCGTGGCTTGGCCAGACTTCTCCCGCTGGTGCCTGAGAAGGTTGCTAAAGGTTGAAAATTGGCGACCATTGCATCCGTGCTCCCAGCATTGCGGCTTGGGCCGGCTTCCCACTACTCGCACGTTGTGAGCTGCGTCTTGCTGTTGGACGTGAGCCGCCGATGAGTGGTGTGGCGGCGAAGAGCCAGGTACAGGACCCATCATCGACATCGCGTTCGCGTATATGAGACCAGGTGCCTGCGGCCGGTGCTGCTGATCGTGGGTTCCGAGGTTGACACGACTGTGCGGGATTGTTAGCGCCGTTGCTGCTTGTGAGAAATCATCTCCCAGCAAGGAGTCAGCTAACCCATAATGTGAAGGTAATCCTGGCGGCGTGGTCGTCGGGTATGCAGGCTGGTATTCCTGCAGATACGGTTGCGGTTGGTACGGGTTCGAGAAGACGGTCTGGCTTTGAGGGTCCGATGGAAGAGAAGTTGAATAAGTGGGGAGGCTGTAGGATGCTGCGGATGTGAGAGACGTCGGCGGTTCGGCGAGTAGTGAGATTTGCGTTGGGCCAGTTGTGTAAACAGGAAGAGAAGCTGGTGTTGCGAGCTCCGCAAGAGACACGGGTGGAGACTGCCCGTATGTCGAGCCGCTGCCTGCCCTTCTCATCCTGGCAGCGTTCTTCGAGTTGCGACGCGCCTGGTCTTGCTGGCGCTTGAGTTCGCGTTGCTCTGCTGACATGTTGCGCGGTGGACTTGCTGTGACGGAGCTAGTACCGCTGGGGGGAGTCAGACTGGCTTCCGAGCCGTAGTGACCCAATTGGTGACCTAAAAGCCCACTATTGTTACCAGACTCGAGCACTACACATGGGGTTTGTTAGGTTAGACTACTCGTGAAGAAAAAGAAAACAAAACAACATGCTCATCGGCGCGTGACGAGGCAGTCTAGCTATAACTTACCAGACCAGCTATAGGAAGAGCGGGGTCCCATATCGAACATCGGGTCAAAGTTCAGTGATGCCACAGCGCTATACAGAGAGTTAGTTGATTCCCAGGACGAAGGGCCATGTAAGAAGTGGTGGCTGGTGAGGACTGAGGCCTGATCTGAAAAGGGCACAAACCTCATGTTGGCAGACTGAGGAGTCGGGAGCGAGGTGGACGAATTCGAATTCTGAGGCACTTCGTCCACGGGGTCGACCTTTAAAAGAGGAGGACCTTGATCTGACGGCTGCGACGTTTGGACGTTGAACCAAGCTGCGTTTAAAATATCCTCGGAGAGCTGCGGAAAGGGTGCATGTGAAGTCTGTGATGCAGGGGTCGGTAGGAAGCCCTGGATGTGCCGGACGGCGAGCTCGGGGCTAATATAAGGTGAGGATGTTGTTCTTTGCGAAGATGCCGATGAAGACTGTGTGCCACTGAGGTCGAGTGGTTGCGCTCCTCGTGGTGAGCTAGACAGTTGAAGTGTGTTGAGCAAACTTCTTGTTGTCGAGACACCGCTGCTGGCTCTGGACCTATGGTTCAGTGAGTGACTGTCCTCGTGAAAATGTTCTGAGGGGTCCATCGCGAAAGACAAAGGAAAAGAAGAAAAAGAAATAGCTGGCTGGTAGCAGTCCAGGCGGCACATACGGTGCTTGTCGTCGAATGAGTCCGTGGTGGGGCGTGGTGTGGTATGTAAGGTATCTTTTCTACTTTGGTGCTATGGGAAATAGCTCAGATAAACATAAATGAGGCTTCTTTTCGGAGCAGATTTAGGTTGGATGCGTGATTCAGGGTCGAGATGATTTTCGAGCTACGTCCCAGCAGCGAAGCTGAAGGTGCGGCGGTAGGGCTCAGATATAATATAAAGGGGCGTGCAAGGCCCAGGCACCGGTGAAACAGCGATGGATGTCCCACGAAGAGTGATATGAGGACAGTCGAGGAGTAGTAAGGTTGGGTTTGGCGGATGGATGCTAGCCTTGGCCTCAGCCACTCTGCAAGAGACGAGTGCGAACAAGCCGGGACCGGGGCAAGGTTATATCCAAGTGCAGAGAGGTGAAGAGGTGTAAAGACGTTGTAACCTAATTCCAGTTGATGCGCACTACATCTTTTTTTTTTCTTTTTTTTTTCGTGGCGGCAGGGAATTTCGATTTAAAAGATATCCAACCTAGATGAGCAGCAGCTCCTGGGGTTGTGAGGGGTGGCGTGGTTCTAGGGCAATACCGTAGCTCCATTTGGTCTTTACCCTGAGCAGAGGACGGGAGATGACGGGGGTGTAGGTACACACCTTTGACCGGGGAGGGGGCGCAAGGGGGCGTACATCGCGTCTATCAGACCAAGTCTCCTTGTACGCGCGATGGAGAAAGGTGTGAGTGGATGATACCAGGGTTGATTTCAAGGCAAGTTCTTTCATCTAGTACTGCGTACTGCACTTTATTGCTTAATGTAAAGGAAGACCATGTACGTGTGTAGTAGGTTGAATAGACACAAGGCCACCGCATTGCAATCTCGCGAGGCATGGGCAGAAGCGAAGCAGAAGCTTTGGACAATTGGTTACTTGTTGCAAACCAGAGAGTCCCATCCACCCCATCTTACTGTGCGTTGTCTCTTTTTTCCCCCTTGGGACTGGACTTGTGCGAGAGGAGCAAGTGGTGGAGGGTGGTGTCTGTTTGTCTTTGCTAGGGGAGAAGAATAATTAGCGAATAGCTGCCAATCGAATCCGGGGGAGCCCACAGTTACCCTGTTTGTTGTCTGCCTCTGTTTTTTTTTTTTTCTGTACATTTTACGTTAAGGGAGGAGGGGTGAAAGAAACCCCCAAGGGAGTGAGCGCAGTCTAGCCGCGGGTCTTTGGGGCGCGGGTCTTGTTAGTAGTACTTGTAGTAATTTTGGCTGGGTGGAACTAACGCATCGTTTCCCCTGCACAGACGCCGACTTGAGATGAACGAAGAGTGTACCCAAGTAAGCCGGATCGTCCAAGCTTCTAGGGAAACCCCAGCCCCTAGTCGTTTTACTGTACCATACTAGACCTACCGGTAGCAATTTGTTGTTGTTGTTGTTGTTGTTGTTGTTGTTGTTGTTGTTGTTGCCTGAGGCGCCGGGACCGAGAGGTTTGTCCAACTCCCGTCAGCTAATCTTGGCCTTTGTGGCGGTGCAGCGACAAAGTCGAAGACTAGGCTACCGAGATTAATCATGTTGTAGAAATTGATTACAGTACTTTGAGGCAAGCAAGTAGTAGGTAGGTAACTAAAAGCCACCTTAGGCGACGGTAGAAACTAATGGGAAAGGAGTAGTCGGAATAGGCAGCTTTGAAGTCGTTGAATTTTGTTGTTCAGCAATTGCTAAGATACTGCGGGCATGGACAAACGGGGCAAACATGGCGGTGATGCTGACAAGGCAAGGTGTACCTACCCTACCACGTTTGAACGACGTCCAGTATTGGAAACAGGCTCCACTTCAGCTGCTTCTTTTGGTTGTTCTGTGTGCCTTCCGTTGTTACCGAGTGGAGTATCGGCGACTTGGTGGATTCAGTGGGGGAACAGGTTGGTGAGAAACTAAACCCCTTCCAATCGGCGCGTTAATTGAGCAAATCAAGAGTTGCAAGCCCATCCCTGCCGTCAGATTTGTCCCGCTCCACTCCACTGTCGGAGGCGCGAAGTGCGGTATATGCTATGTACCGTACGCCGAACCTGCCTTGTGTAATGTTGACGTGGTTCTAGCGCAGCTTTGTGGTGGATGTCTTTGCGGGTAGACTTGCCATAGCAGCATCGGAATCTGAGATTTCCATGTTATAATATTGAAAGACGCTTAATATCCATAATGTCTCGTCCTACGAAAGACCCTGATGAGCTTGATCAATTCTCATCCCATCGCTTGGGTACAGCGGGCATTAGGCACGTGTTGGAAAGTGGGGGGGATTTGATAGGTACCTTAAACAGGTAGGTACTTACTTTGTATTGTAATACACCCCAGCGTCGCTCGGTATTTTGCTGCACGGTAGGTCAGAAGCCCAGAGATAGAGTGGAAATCATTTTCTAACTCGGGTGAGCTACAACGGTAATGCTGACCTTGACATCCATTCAAAGTGGGGAACCAAATACGATACAACGTGGTTGAGAAAAGATGCAGGGTACTTTCAGAGGTACTCAAAAAGAAGACAGTGGCACGTGCACTCAAACGGCCAACGCGCACATATGAATGGCGATCCATGGCAATCGATTTTGACGACATGGGACCCACCATGTTGGGACAGGAGGGAAAAAACGACACCAAACATGAGTTCGTTGACAGTGGGTGAGGGTTTTTTCTCTCTCTTTCCCCCGAACACCATTCCACATGGCACCGCACAAACACCACAATCCAGTTACAACACACCCAAATGGCTCGCTCATACAACTTCTGTGGGCTCCAGCACTTAAAGGATTCGAATCCCTGTCGATTTCTCTAATAAGCGGGCCCGACAGCAGCATTGTCGCGGCAAGGCTAGTGGCCTTTGTCGTGCCCCTTCAATCATGATTTCTGGAGACGGCGAGCGGCAACTAGCTGACGGCGGATCACGCAACTGGGCAACTGGGAAGCTGCAGTCGCACCATGCCCTACCCACCGACCGCTTGCTTGCTACAGGCCCCGTCACCAGCATGAGATAACCTGGAACGAAAGCACATGCAATATGCTGCCTAGAGGTATCACCTACGTACCTACTGTACCTACCCACCTTACATTAGGAACATACATGCCTTATTTACTATACTGCCCTACGGGGAGTAGCCGGAACGTGCACCTCGCCCTACAGTCGTTCGTTTTATCACAGACAATCGCCAGACCTAGTCCTAGAACTAGGTAGAATCCATGCACACAGCGGGACCGCCTCTCTGTTTTATTACTACCTATGATGATTGTTTCGTTACTGATTCAAATTCCGAATTTCCGGGACCGCTTTATATGTTTAGCCACTATGATTATCATTTTATTACTCATTCAGGTTCCGAAATTCCGGCTACAGGTCTTGAAAATGGTTCGAAATGGCAATTCACAAAGTCGCTGGTTTCCACCACAATCCACTTCCGTCATAAAGATGTTGAATCCACGCAGCAGATAACAATAAAATGCACGAGGCCTTTTCGAGAAATATCAGGCGAGAGACCAAGACAACCCCTCTCTTTCTTCCATTCTCACCCTCCACCTTGGAGAGATCCGCGATGCATCAGGGATGGCACACCATATGCATGACAGCCAGGGACTATCCTGTGCCCGACTGATAGGTCTGTACCACTCACTGTACATTTTGGTGCTCGCTGTATTCACTTTGGTTAGTTCGACTTCTCAAACATGATGCACACAACCGCTGGCAGTCTCGAAAGGATCATTCTTTCCGCGGGCGGCAGATGCTTCAGCAAACGCTCTAAGCGCTCACACGCGCACAAATTCTTCTGCTGCCTAGGTAATTCTACGAAATAACACCCTTTGATGGATCCCCTGGCAGTCTCACATTTTGGCTGCTGAGCGGAGCGGGATGTTGCCTGAGCGGGATGTCAAGCAACATCCCAGCTGCGTGTTGGCACTAACCTTGACGGCCCGGTCGACTATTCGAGCTAGTACATTGGCAATTTGCAACTCTTTAACGTCACGTTAGTCCCCAAAATGGACTAACCGCCACGACAAAGGGTTGAAACAACACAGAAATCCCTCTGTCATTTGTTCAAGCGAAATATACCCTCCGGGGATACTGTGGTTGGCACGCATCACCCCGAAAACCACCCTGCTTACGTGTCAGCATCATAGACATGCCAAGAGCGATTCCCAAAGCATCGGACTTGTCTCCGACACCAGAAGTATTCTATCATGATGCTGAGATCAAATCGAGGCGTGTCTTCGGAGCTAGCCGCATCCACGGTGAACAGCAGATTTGACGTTATATTTTGGACAGTGGCTGACTGGGCGGGCATACCTGATGCCCCCATGTGTTCGCCTACCAACACTCACCGGGTCAACCCGTAATCCACTCTGCCAGACTCGAATTGCAGAGTCGACATACCCTTAACGATGTGCAATATTATAACTCGGTCAGCAGGATCAGTTTTCTGTCTTCCAATCGTGGAAACCAATCAAGTTACTCGTGGATGACACCCAAATGAGAGTGACAATCCCAGTAGCATGGCCTCGGTGTTTTGAATCGGAGGCTAAAGTTGCGCCGTCCCCCACTCATCATTACCTGAAGCCCGGACAGTCAACCTGCTATACACTTTGTTTGGATTTCAAAGCAGGATTTTTGTTTATGTCGGGGTTGGAACCGATGATTGTCCAATCCGCGCCATGTCGACAGGCTGCCACTGAGCGAAGATTGGAAACTCATCATTCGCTGACCCTCCTTCAAACCCGTTGACAAGGTTGTGATCTACCTACAATAGCTCGCATTTTTGTCCTCTCCTCTCGCAGACTTGTTTTTTTTTCGGAGGACGAACGGTAACCCTGTTCATATAGCGGACGGGTTGTGGAGGCATCGGCTTTGATGAGGCGACAGGCCGGAATCAGTCTCTGTCACCATGTATCTTGGCACCGTCCTTAGCGAACTTGCCCCAGTTGCCCACCAAACCCACGTACATCTGCCTGGAGACCCTTGATGCAACATAATCTCCTATGGAGCACCACTGTGTTCTAGTTCTAATGGGAGATAGTGCTACTTGTTACGACTGCCCCGAGTGTTGTGGCGAGAACCGTCGGGGATAAGGACAAAACACCGCTGAGGGGAAGATGAGGATAGTAGCACACCCCTTGCTTTGGTTTCTTTTCATATCCGAGCAAGCCATGTCACCATTGGTTTGAATAGGCGCCGATTGTCTGCCGATCGAGCGCATCGAGCTGAGCTACGTAGTGTAGCATGGAAGGATTGCAAGCGAGTGATCTCTTCTAATTACCTTACCTTTTCCCGTTTCTGCTTGAGGATAATATTGGTTGCCCTACAAGTGAAAGGGAATCAAGGTACTACTAAGTATGGTAAATGTGTGTTGTGTGTTTGCATATGCGGCAATGCCCGGCTTCTGGAATATCGCAAGCGATCCTTGTGCTTTACACTGAAGAATCCCAATGCGCTTTCTAAGATGCAGACTGCAGACTGTATACCTAACTACATTGGGTACATCAAGCCCTCAGACTTTATCGATTAGGTGCATGGGAGAGTGAACATCCTTGTGTCCCCTTTGCCCCTCGACTCCTCCCATATCAGTGGTCGACCCAGCTTTTATTCGTACTACGTGCTAGTCGTGATGGGCACACATACACACCCTTATACTTTGCAGTCTCACACACCCCTCGCAGACCGGATGTCAACATGCATTTACTTATCTCAGAACATGCATCTGGAGCATGGGCAGGACGCGGCAAGAATTGACCTTCGGGAGGGCCACTTGACTTTCCCCCCTCAATACCCTCCCTGCCTTATTTCACAATACCTTACCTTTACCAGTCCTCCCTACCCTGCTACCTACCAAGGTACTCGCCCATCTCGGGGAAATAACGGTGAGCTGCGCAGTACAGGACGTAACCATAATTTTGGGCCGTGCCTGGGTTGACTGCCTCCGATTTGCGAGTGCGTAATTTTCCCCCACGCCCACAGAAAGTGTACTTGCTTTTTTTTCTTCTCCACTTCCTATCCCCATTCTACATAACGTGAGTACCACGTCTTGGACGCCATTGGAGGTGCTACGATGGTATTTACGTAGTACTTGGGGTGGATACTTTTACCTACTGTAGGTACCTCGCCCACCGAACCTTTTTTTCGCCGAATGGTCGAAACCGAAAGGCAAGGAAGAGATCAGTTATTTTCATACTTTCAAAATGGTGGCCACGAGTATGGTGATCAAGGACCCAAATGCTGTACCCTGAGTACCTATTGAGGCATGCAGAGCCGTCGTTTTGAATATCCTCCCCCCCCCCCCCCCTCCTCCCTTTTTCGTTTTGTTCCAGATGCGGAGAGTTACAGCACTTGGCGTCTGTTCTCATCGCTCACTTTGGAATGCCATGCGCGTTCATCTTCCAGCATGAGCTGATCATATTATCTGCAAAGCCTTGTAGGTATACAACTACCTGTTATTCGATTAGCAATGCTTTTTGCTGGGCATTTAATCTTTGCGCTGCCCACATCACGTTGCATCAGGCGGCGAAATTACGATCAGGCACTAGGGTTGACCTTTTCCCTGTTCCCGTCATCCGTCAAACCAGGATCCCCTACACCCCAGTCTGCCCACCCTTGCGTGAATGGTGGTGCGGTGCGCTGGGCATTACTAGTCTACCAAAGTCTGGATTTCTTTTTTCCTATACATACTCCGTACGAAGAAGATACGAACGGTTGCTGCCTCGTGGCTTCAATGTTTTTGTTGCCCCACTTCTTGCGCAACGACCAGTCTGATAGGTCTACAGGTTTTCCCAATGCCGGCTTGCGAATGGTTGGCTTAAGCGCCCCCTGTCATTAACCCCCCAGGTCGTCAGGGGTTGTTTACAAGGTGAAGAGTAAGACCACGGTACGTGCCGGGAACTCTGGTCTGAACAGAATTCCTTTCTTTTATTTTCAATTTTAATTTTATTTTGGTTTTTATTCATCAACGGCAATCAATGGCTGCATGAATGCGGTAACCTCGATGCTGCATGACGACATTGCACACACAACCTACTACTCTACGGGATGCTCGGTGACGAAGTCTTGGTCGAGTTTTTTTTTTATTGCGGAGGCCCGGCCCTTTGCGTACGGGATTATACTAGACTCTTGGACGCCGGGGGCCCGGCACCATCATCCGAAACCTATATATACCAACCGAGAAAGATCGGTCCAGCTCTCTGGGGCGGTGGGGGGTTTGATTCTCTTTCATCCAAAACAACGCTGTCAGACAAACAGGCAGGCGTCTTGGCGAGCAACCTAGGGGAGTTTTTTTTTTTTTCTTTTTTTTTTAACGCTATGCGATTCCGAGCTGTTGGCTAAAATAGGAAATCTACCGATAGAGTAGTGTGTTTCTCGGTTTATTGGCAGAAAGGAGCAACCGACGCGGGATGCAACACGCAAGGGACGTTACCTTAATCGTAGGATTTTCTTTCTCGGCGGAAATAGCCGCTCTCTCTCTCTCTCTCTCTCTCCATTTGAACGAGATAGCATCATCGGCATCCGTTTTCCCTTTATGCGCGATGCATGGCACTAAACGCTGAGGTGTATCAAGAGGCGATAGGATAGGGGATGGATGATGACGATGCGGGTTTGCTTCGACGCTACTTGCTGCCCAGCCCGACGGCATGTTTTGGGAACAAAGTACAGTAAGCTGTAACTGCTGTTGAAAGTACCTTGCCTTTTTGCCCGCGGTAACTCTAATGGACCAAGACCTAGGGGGCGCAGGGTTGATAATATCTGCATAGTACCTAACGTCTTTGTAATATTCCAAAAGGGTTTACTAATTTGTAAGTCTTGTCTGACTTGTTATCTTTCATTTTCCTCTTCTAGTCGTTCTCTTTTTCTCCTAGCCTTTTCATTTTGCTCTTTTTCGCAATGTACAGCACAAGACTCATCCTGCAAGGTCCTTGTGACCTTTCCCAGCCGTTTCGCCATGTGGGGGACTGGCAAACGGCGGGCAGAAACCAAAAAAGTGTGATTTAAAACCAAACACCCACTGTTTGTGCGCGACAGCGGTCGGTTTGTCTGTGATTTCATTTGACAAGGAAACCAAACACCAGAATGGAAAGAGATCAAGTCTAGAACCCATGCCTCGTTTTCAGCGCCGTTGACGCATGGCTTCCATCGGGTTTGTTTCGAATACTTCTGTGGAAGGTCTAGAACTAGTTGCCTCTTTCTGGGTTGCCTTCTATCTTCTTTCCTCTGTATTTTTTGACACTACTAGAGCGGGGAGAAGACCGAGAAAAGCTCAACCTAGGCCGGGCCTTTGTTTCCGCACAGATGTTTTAACACGTTCGACACCGTCGTTTCGAAAACCTCCAAAGCAAAACCAAACTACATTAAACGGTGCTGCTGTTTCTTTCTCTTTTGTCTGCGAACCGCACAGTCTCCCCGGAAATAAAATACAAAAAAGGGCAGTGTTTAGGGGTATGCAAGCTAAATGCTGTATGTAGTCGGACGTACAAAGCAAGGGGAATGGGTGAACGGACTTGGTTCCTGTCATGAAGCCCGCTACGCCTACAACGTGGTTTTGATAATGAAATTGTCAATGTTTCAATCCTTGAAAAAGAGAGGGGGGCGTGGGATGAACACCAGCTCAAGCCCCAGGGGACTTGTCAGTTCCACGTTTTTTTTTTTTTTTCCTTTGCAGAATTCACAGACCACAATGTCGTTTCCCACCCACCTCAACCGCTCTAGATGCGCTTTGGTGGCCAATGACCTGATCAGCTGAAAATAAAAAGGATATTGTAAGGTTTAGGGATGTGGGCAGGCATGTAGGCTGCCGGACAGGGCAAGCAAAACAAATGCTTAGATCCAAGCACTTTTTTTTTGTTTTACCAAGGAGCAAGCAATGATAAGGGGGGAGCAAAGACGTTGTGCAAGATGAAAAGGCAATGCAGAGAGGAAAGCCTGCAAGGGGGAAAGAACAGCTGAACACACCCAACCATCCCCGTCTGGAAAACCTTCTCCCCCCACCATCTCTCTTTTCCCGTGGGATACCAAGTCGACTCGAGGACATCCAGGGTAAAAGCTCTGCACACACCCCCTAAGTCCCCGCCCACAGTGTGCTGATGATGATGGTACCTGAAAGGATCCGCGGAGCTTCTTTGACGGAGTACACCGCTTGTGCTTGTAAGAAGGCCAGGCAGGATAATAGGCAAAAAAGATTCAGTTGCAACCTAAATGGACAGTATTCACAGGGGCAAAACAGGGGCAAAACAAGGTAGCAGTCGATGAGCTCTGGTGGACAGTGATTGCTCAGCCCCCCTTTCTACAAAAAGCCATCGGACTGGTTGAGGAAGTGGCGTGGTACTACAGTACCACGTTATTGAAGCGGTTAGCAGCATGTATTGTGTACTATACCCGAGGGTTTTGCAGAGCGAGCGGGCAGCGATTTACAGCTCTTGTCATTGTCTGGATCACTCTTCATTTGTCCTTGTTTGGTTGGCTGCTCCTCACGGAGCTGTTGGCAAGTTGACAAGATCAAAGTTGGAAAACGGACACTGCTATCTAGTCATAAATGCCAAAAAACTTCCCCAAGCTTTTTGCTTCTCTTTCCTTCTCCAAAGGGATGTGTTTTCCGTTTCAGCCTCCCGCGATGTCCCCGAACAAGCAACTAAAAACACCGCCTATCTCCGCCGGGATAAAGCGGAAAGCCTATAGTAAGCTTCCAGGACCAGGACCCTCAACTCCACGGTGGGCTGTGTATGTCGGCAGCTTTCCCGACACGCCAGCGTTGAATGCGTGCCCTGCCCCAAAGGAACAGTAAACGCTTTTCTTGTCAAGTCGCAAATAGAAACTGTCATGCTGCGCTGGTCTAGGTAGTCTACCAATTTTTGTTTCTGTATCACCACAATTCTTTTGGCCGTGATGAGCCCTTCCAAACGCAGCACTGCCCTCCTTTTACAGCGGCGGCAAAAAAGTACACTGCGTCGACATCAATATGAAACTAAGATTAGCATCGGAAGGACACCAAAATACACTTCAATTGGAAAATAAAGCCATTGCTTACAATACATAGGCTCTTTGATAGGCCATCACAACTGTGTGTAGTTTTATCGCCTTCACCTCCCGTATGGCTATACAGAGGGCATCAGAAATGTGCCTCAAACCAAGTAGTTTACATGTCTCACTCCTCATAAGGATCGCTCGTCCATGGGTATCCTCCGAAGTCAAATTTGTAAACGCCAAAAAGGAAAAAAAGAGGAATAAACAGCAAAAAAAGACAGAAATTTATCCATTTGAAATTTCAACCTTGAAGCGATCCATCCAGTCAACAAACCGGTGAAATCCCTCAGCACAGCCACGAAAAGGCGTTTGTTTCCCCCGCCCTTGAGTCGATATCTGATATCGCCCCCTAGACTTTGTATGCTTGCCGCAAAGCCATCAAATCGCGCTCAAAGACGCCCATGCCTTGCCTTGAAGATAGCTACCTTGTCATCATAGAAAAGAATCTCGCGAAGCCTCAGCTTCTTCTTAGCAGGTGTATGGTCCGGATCAACAAAGCCGTCGTCATCGGAATCCCAACTTTCTCCTGTGTGGCCATCCGACTGGGCCTCCTCAGCTGTGGCATGATTGTTAATCCCATCGTCCTCATCTTCAGTCTCATCCGCATCTTCCTCTTCGCTTGACTCGTCCTGGTGATCTTCCTCAGACTCGGGTTCAACAAGTGATACCATGTCCATGGCCTGGGGCCCAGTGGTCGTGGGCCCGCTGTTTTGACCACTACCGCTACCACCAGCAGACCCTGTACTGTCGACTGTACCACCTCCACGATCACCTGGCGTAGTTTCGAGGATCTCGAAGCATTTGGTCGAGATACCAATGTAGCAAAGCTGGACCTCAGGGCGCAACGTAATGATGTCGGCTATCTGCAAAGCCAGCTCTTTCGGATCAATGGCGCTTACGACATGGTCCATGACGTGAGGTATGTTAAGCGATCGCAGCTGGGGCATATTTGGCAGCCGTTGTAAAAATGTATGCTATACAGAGGTTAGCAGTTGCTTCTCCATGAAAAGAGTAAGAGCTGCGGCGGCAAATATATTTAAGCAACTTACCCAGTCAGCATATGCGATTGATACTGCAAGCTCACGCAGGTTGACCAATCGCCCACTTGTGATATAGTGCAGAATTCTTGAAGTCAAGACCCAGTGCCGCCACCTGTCATTCTCGACCGTAGCGGGTCCGCTCTTCGTGCTCCTAGCAGAGCTGTCCAGTAGTAGTTTCCGCAGGCTTCCACGGTGACGCTTGAGGGGCCCCTTGAAAATGGACTCGATGGTGACGGCAGGTACTGAGGGCGATCTGCGGCGATCTTGCAAGAAGAGTACCTCGAGCGTGTTTGGTGCAAGGACTTCAGAGAGGAATGTTATTAGTGAAGGCGAGGTTGTGTCGGTGCGAAGTCGTTTCAAGCCAAGATGATACTGCAGTTGAGCACCTCGAGATGACGAGGAGATGCCGTATCCGCCAGCCGTAACCGTTGGCTGGTACTGTCGTTTCAACAACTTCCATAGGGATTCGTGCTGGGCACAGTCGAGTATCGTTAAAGTGGTCAGCGTGGTCCAGTCGATGGCTTTGCTGCAGACCTGCATGGAAAGCGGTATCCTCTCCAACTCCAGAATACGCAGCCGTAGCTTCCCTTCAAGGCGAGAGCGACTTGCGCTATGCTTTCGTCTGGGGGCCTGATCCGGAGCTTTGCCATCTTCCAAACCTGGCTGGGGAGCTTCAGAATGCGCACCCCCTGCTATATTGTCCTCTGCGGCTACCACAGGGGCCGTAGAAGCGGAGTTGACCTTGGAGTCTTTCTCTCTGTCAACTTGCCCAGAATTGTTCACCTCATCTGATGATACTGAGATCTTACGATTCGCAGTAGCGTTGTGATCATGGCTCGGCTCCATGGCATTGGCTTGTTCGGGGCTATCAGGCGATTCGTTTTTTGGAGGGCAAGGGGAAGGCTCGGACTTGCCCCATGACGACCACGCACGAGGTTTTCTCCGTATGTCGTAGATGCGGCCAACAAGTATTCCCAAAACACCGCCCAGCCGACGATTACCTATCGTGCTTGCACCGGGCCAATGGGCTTGATGATCAACTTGATGCAGCTCGGGTCCGTCCCACGCCTGAACAAAATCCTTGTGCTGCGCCTTTTTCGATATACCAATGCGTAATTCTTGAAGCCTGTCCTGAGACCTTTCGACCAGCATGGAAATCTCATCCAGATACGCCAACTCGTCTATATCCAGGGCCGTCAGACTTTTGAGAGGCGGCAAAACACTAAAAGTGGGATACTCGACGGGACTGGCAGAATATGGCAGAGCTGGTCGTGGTTTTGGGTGTGATGCCGCCGGGGGTAACATGATGCCGACGGGTGTAAGAGTACTACCAGGCGGAATAACGGGGTTCGACGTCGGTACTTGACCTTCGCTATTGTCATGCCACCGGATCCAAACAGTTTCCAAGTTGCACTGCCCGTCCTTGTGGCCGTCTGGCAAGCTGGCCAAGGCTAAGAAGATTTCGGCAAGCACTCCAGTCGGCATGTCCCAGATGAAGGTTTCCAGGTTAATCATCTTGGCCACCGCCAAAGATACCAAAGTCCCCAGCATCTTCCCACTCTCTTTTGTAATCATATAGGCCGCAACCCATTCCGGAGGCCCATCCCCGAGCGAAAACTTCCGGGTGTGGGCTGCATAATTGTTACCGACGCGGTCGAAGGGAGATCGCATCTGCTGTGGGGGCCCTGGGCGGAGAAGCCTTTGCCTGATGCGACCAAATGAGCTTCCCAAGCTCAAAGTAGAAAGTCCATAAGTTAAAGCATCGACACTCTTGTGATCGGAAGACGTTGCGTGCGTATCGGGCCATACAATATCGAATCTGGCGTAGATGTGTGGGATAGCCAGACTATGTAGCGTCGAGTTGGTTAGAGCAAGAGAGGTGAGGTCGTTGGTGTGCATGATCTATATAGAGAAGGATTGTTTCATTTCTTTTTTAGCAGGAGCGCATGCCTGTATTGTACCCGAGGATGAAGCCAAGATCACGACAGTGGGTAGTATCTACAAGTGACTACAAGGGTAAGAGTCGATCTACGGGTTTCTTGCTTACCTCCTTCACAATCAATCGCAGTATATCAACGGGGAGCTCCAACAGGGTCAATGGACCCTTCCGCGAAGCCAACTGATCCCATTCTTTGCCCTTCTCCTTCAGGAGCTTGGTGACAGTCGATGTTGCTTGTTGAAGCGGAGTGGGCGGCTTGGCTGAAGGCTCTCTCTCGGTCGAGCTGGTGTCAACCGAGTCCGAGTCAATGTCCAGATCCACATCTTCGGAATCGGAATCTGGAAGCGACATGATGAAGTCGTCTTCGATATCCATCGGAGGCTCTTTTGCTCGAGATGGCGCTATTTGCAGGTACCGGTGGTGGCGACCTTGAAGCAATTGTCAACCAGCAGTTCGCTTATTATCTTGGTGGGATATAGGTAGGTGTAAGGCAAGGTAGATAGATTGATATGATTGCCGGCCGGTCGCGTTTCTATTCGTATGTGACAATGGAAGGAAGCTACCGGAGCTTCTTGTGACGGACCAACAACCTAGATCTAAACGGGATAAGTTTAGATACGTTCTACTGTACATCGCCTGGGGTCAGGTACCTTGCATAGGTAAGGTAGATAGGCTGCTGCGATCATGCTTGATTGAGGGGCAGAGGAACGGAACAGGCCGAGGCAAAGTTAGTGATGAATTGGTAATGAGGAGGATGTAAACACATCTAGACTAATTAGCTGATTCACAAAAAGAAAGATACGAGACTATAATATCACTTGATTAGGTCAAGCTTGGGTGGAAGTCGAAGCTCGTCGCATGCAGTGTTGAATTGGTAGAGGGTCAAACCTCCAGGTAAATGGGTTGATGGATCCCAAAAAGGTGGGTGAAGCTGGAGATGGGAGGGATCCACTTCCAGCCCACCTCCCAGGTTTAAGGTCGCACGCACCAAAGCTTCTCCACGTTCTTCAGCACGATAGCGGGCCGGGTCAAGCCAGCCGTCAGGGTCCAGGCTTGGGCGGCAGGCAGCGAATGAACCGATCAGACTCGTGGGATAATTAGAGCTAAGATACAGTAAAAACTAGGTAAGGTAGGTACCTACGTTTGGGCATCTTATCTCAGCTCACATGCAGTCTTTTGCATTTTTATCAGTGTACCTGCCTGTCTAGGTAGGGTAGTTTAACGCATTGAATTCAACGCTCGACGCAGATTAAGCATGCCATATTGTACTTTGATCCAATAAGAAAATAGCCACATGAACTTGCACTCTGCCGGTCGGACGGATATCCCTTGCATTCAGGGAAATACGTAATTGCGTAGTAGTGGTAGTTCTTGGTGAATGCTACAGCGCACGGCCCATAAGTACAGGGAACCGCCCTAACCTGGGGATAATCAGGTGCCCGAGTACAGGACGAGGGAATTAATTAGGTACTTTACCACCCAAGTTCAGGTCGGTAAATATCGTGTAAGACTGGTATGCAGGAAACTGAAGTCATTGGCGGACGGACTCATCACTCGAGGATCAGATGGGGAGTATGGGTACCGAGGATCAAACTTGTAACACAGAGATAGCAGAGCAAAACATCAGCGGATACAGTGGGGTGGCGGTTGGAAAAACGGAAATTTGGCTTCATTTCGTGTCAGCTATGCACTCGGGATTTTCGGATACGCTTTAATAGCCTACGCATTTTGTGTACGGAGTTGGTAGTGAGTTGGTTTATGAAATTCATATACTTCGTAGCTCTCTCATGTCGCCAACACCGAAAAAGTCACCACGACTCAGGTCGGTTCAAGTGCCTGAGTGCCATCAAACAAATTCCATTGCCCCACCATGCCGCAGGACATCCCACGCACCACTGCTTAATCCCAGTCACGAACCACCTCAACACCGTGACTATGAGCCTTTTCCCAAGCAAGCAAAAGAAGAATGAACCACGCTGGCTTGATCCGTTTTAGGCAGTGAAATAGACAGGGCGAATACAATCAATTTGTCCACGCTGGCAGTTTGCCTTGTGATTTAACAGCCTGTCACCTTTCTTTTGATCCGCTACCGTTTGAATGTCGTCACTGCTTTCATCGGACGCTTTTTAAGAGCTTGCGCCAGCCGCGCTTGTCCACCGTGGGGCCCTCTCCGGCGCATGATTCTTTTCTTTGATTTTCGTCGGTCAAGAACTCGCAGGCAATTAAAAGGCTGTCCATTACGGACTACTACCTACACTACCTAAGCCACCGACTCGCTTTTCACACCACACCGGACAACCGGTCCACCCGACCGTTCCTCGCGCATATTTGTATTTTAATTTCGAGTCAAATTTCTTCGTGCTGCTGTCAGTCACGTCCGTCGCACGATCTCGCTGACCAGGCGCATCGTATAAACAAAGAATCGGACTCACGCAAAAAAACCAAATCGACATACTCGTCACGGCGCAGCATACACGGGCTAGCACAACTCAGCATAGCAAACCTTGCCACAACTCTCTAAAACCTTGGCATGAAACCACAACATACATAAAAACCCGTCGTCATGGCCGATTTCATCAAGGATCTGTGGGAGTCCATCTTCACACCGGGACCGACGCCCTCCCTCCTGATCGCGACCAACGTCTCCTTCGCCGCCCTGCAGGTCGTGCTCTTTGCGCTCCTGATCGCGACTTATAGCATTCACTTTGTCGTCTTGTCGGGTCTGTGCGGCGGGCTGTGGTGGGCGATCAACTGGTTTGCGCGCGAGGTCAAGGAGGCGCAACGACTCGAGCAGCTCGAGAAGCAGCGCCAACCCCCGCCTGCCCTCAGTTCCTCGGACGACGAGACAGAGGTAGAGACTACGGCGCCAGGTCCCAGACCGAGAAAGACCCCGCCGGCCCCGGCGGCGTCCACGACTCAGGCAAATCCCGAAGACACAAAGGGAGAGCTGAAGCACCGGGCGGCGTCGACTCCACTAACCGGCCCCTCAGCCTCGGCGGCGTCTTCTAAGTCTGGCGTGAGCACGGAGGATGAGTGGGAAAAGGTCTCCGAGTCCGAGGAAAAGGACCAGTGAATCACGAAAGCATTATTTTTTTTGTTTCGACAACCTACGAGGCCTGGGACATGGAGCTACGGGGTATCACGGGCAACTGTAATGCGGCGGGGAAATATGGATGGTGGGCCGTCTTGGTATTTTAGCCCTTGAATACAAACCGAGCAAACGACGTGCACATAGAGTCACGGGCTGCTGTTATGTTAGGTCGTTGATCTTTTGCTTTCCCAAGCCACGGGTTGGGCCCTGGCATCTCGGCTACTGCGGTTGAATTTTGTCCGTTGAATATGCCGAAAGCATCCATGATGGCTCTGACTTGATTGATATGACACCAGTAATCAAGGTAAGCCCAAGATACCTCCTATGGAGGTAGAGATGCTGAGCAGCTCGACCTCCGCCATTTCTCAGTAGGTACATGAGTGCCGCAGCAAGGTCCTCCTCAAAATCTATGTATCCCAAGTACCCCGCCGTAGATCCGGGATCCACATCCCATTCACACGTGACGAAGCTTCGCGCCGCCGTTAGCATTCAATTCAACCCAGCTTCCGTTCAAGTTTAGGCTAGGGACGGGACTTTTTGATATCGGCCCCCAGGAGCTGCCATACCGTACCTACACAAAAAAGCCAACAACCTTGCGCGGCAAGCAAAAGCTACCAAGTGGGCAACCTGAAGCCACCACACAGCGGTCAGACGCTGCCCTATTAATCCAACATGAAGCTCGTCAGGTACGCGACCCTCCAAGAAGAAACTCATGGGCTTTTTCTCGCCTCCCCTCCCTCTCCGCCCTTTGCGACGAGTGCGACGCGTTGCTGAAGCAATGAACACTTGCTGTTTTGTCTCCACCTCGAAGGCACTGCACGCAGCTTGACTGACCGCCTGCGACTTTTTTTTTGCATCACAGGTTTTTGATGAAATGCGCCAATGAGACGGTGACAATCGAGCTCAAGAATGGTAAGAGCTCTTTTTCTCTTCATAGAGTTTGGCGGCGCTCCCTAACATAAAACCTCCCTTTTCCCCCTTTTTTTGCAGGCACAATAGTCCACGGGACGATCGCGTCCGTGTCCCCTCAGATGAACACGGCGCTGCGCAACGTCAAGATGACGCCACGGGGCCAGGACCCGATACCGCTCGACGCCATGAACATCCGCGGCAGCACCATCCGCTACTACATTCTCCCAGATAGCCTACCGCTCGACACGCTGCTCGTCGACGACACTCCCAAGCCCAAGAACAAGGCGCGCAAGGAGACGGACCGGGGCGGCAGGGGAGGCGGCAGAGGTCGCGGCGGCAGGGGTCGTGGCGGCTTTGGAAGGGGTCGGGGTTTCGGCAGAGGTAGGGGCTAGAGTTGGATGGGGTGTGTGAGTGTGTGGTTTATGGCACTTTGCGACTTCCGTTCGTTGTGGTGGTCCCCCGGCTTGCTCTCCCCGGCGCGTTCAGAGGTCCATGTCCGGATGTCGATGTGACTGCGGCCCAGGGTTTCCTGATGAAGGCCATTTGGGCACGCCTCTCAGCTGTGGATATGCTTGGGAAAGGTCGGGCGACAGGCTGTCAGGAAGGAATATGGGGGTGAGGGGGAATCAGGTCTCCAAACCAGATCTCGTCGCATCATTATCTTGAGTTTAGGACTTGGGAGTTTGTGGAGTACCAGCGGCAGATGAAAATATCCTAGGATACTGGATCCGGGAAACATGAAATGGCCGGCGTTCCAGGAACAGGAAAATCAAGCATATTCGTCCCGAGTTTGCAAAATATCATATCGTGCTGCCATGTTTCTTTCCTTCTATAGATACGAACAGCACGTTGCTCATGTTGAATCTTGTCTGCTACGTCCACCATCTCCCGCTATATCTCACCTCAAACCGTCAGTATCCCGCTCCCTCCATATTCTAATGATCTGAAGCTTCTCCCACCCAGCCTGCTTGCCACTAGACCCAGCCATGTGGACCCTCCACTCGTCCCCAAACTCCAATATCCTCCTCTTGACCTCCTCGGGCTTGTTCTGCGCACACAGCAGGATGTACGCACACCCTTTATCGGACAGCAGCTCCGGCAGGGCGTCGATCAGCCGATCCGTCGTCTCCATGCCGTCCCTGCCGCCCGCGTACGAAAGCTCCAGGAGATACGAGTCCCGCGCAAAGTCGTCGCCGCCCTTTTGCAGCTCGGCCTCGACGTCCCGGACCGGCATGTCGGGCGTGGGCACGTAGGGCGGGTTGAACAGCAGAACGTCGACCTGGCCGGGGCGCAGCGCGGAGCCCAGGTCCGCCCGCACTGAGCCCAGGTACAAACCGCTCGCACCTGCACCTGCACCGCTGGCGCTCTCCTTTTCTTCGTCCTTGACGGCCCGCCTCACCGTCTCGGCAGTGGCGGCGCACGCAAAGGCGTTGACGTCGACGCCGGTCGCGACCACGGCGCCGTGGCTGCCGCCAAAGATGTGCCGCGCCTGGGCGGCCACGAAGCCGATGACCACCCCCGAGCCCGTTCCGACCTCGACGACCAGCGGCGTCGGGCCGTCTTGGAACCGCGACGTTAGGAAGGTCGTCTCCAATGGCGAGGAGATGGTGTCGAGGAATAGGAACGAGTCCTCTGCTGGCTCGTAGATGCGGTTGTAGTCGACGTGCGACGTCGATGGGGTGGGCAGCATCTTTTGGGGGTGTGTGGGGTTCTCGGTGGACTTTTCTTCTTCTCCTTTCTTTCTCTCCCTCTCTAATTTCCCCGTGTGTGATTTTTTATCCCCTCTTTGGTGACTACGATAAGCGAGTAGTGTCCGGGTCGCTCCAGCAAATCTGTGCTTTGTTGGAAAGATATCATAAGCTCATAATGCAGTGTATAGTGGAGTGGATCTGGGGGGAAAAAAGGATAGAAATCCACGAAGGGTCCACGTGACTCATAGTAAATCACAAAACAAGTAGGATTTCATGAGATAGGCATATACAATTGGAATTTTTCTGCAGAAGTTAGACTTGAATAGTCTCATGTTGAGAGTTTAGAGAACTGACATAGTTGGGGTTTATCGAAGAGTCGTGGACGCTAGGCGAGCAACGCACATCACACAAGCTTGCTTTAATTCAGACGGCACAATATAACATGTTCTGTTTGTTGATGCCTCTTCAGCCCCTACCTAGATCTAGTCTGAGTCGCTGTCCTCGCTGTCCGAAAAACCCTTGAATTCTTCCTCCGAGGTATCGTCCTGTACGCCAACGACAGCCTCTCCACCTTTTTCTTCTTCCTCGTCGTCGTCTTCATCCTCATCCTCAATGTCAAAGTGCGCCGAGATATCCCACCGGTCACCCTTGGCAGCCTTGCTCACATACTTGACAAACCGAAGAGCCCCGCTGTCCCTCAACACGATTGTCAGCTTGTTCCACGCCGCCGCCTGGAAGAAGAGGATGTTGTCGTCGTCAGCTCCACCGGCACGATAGACGGCAGCGTCCGCGCCATCGTCCTCGTCGCCAGCCATGTAAACCTCGTGGCCTCCAACTTCTTCAGGCTCTACTGCGTCTTCCTTTGTCTTTTTCCCTTCACTGCCCTTCTTTTTAGACTTGGCTTTGGCCTCCGCCTTGTTCTTACCCTTGCTGTTCTTCTTGCCTTTGGGTTTAGCGTCGTCCTCTTCTGCATCGTCCTCTTCGTCTTCATCATCCTCTTGATCGTCACCCCATCCTTGAGTGGGCGTCAGACCAAAGTTCAACTCCAGACGTGCCTCGCCATCGTGACCCATGGCAAGGGTATAGTCCTCGCCCCTCCGGAATCGCCGCGCGATTGAATAATGCGACTTGATCACGCAGCCAGTGGCCATTTGGAGCCACGCGCGGAACTGCCGACTGGGAAGAAAGACGTCCAGGAGCTCACGGATTGGGTTCTGTTCAATTTGACCTTCCCCAGCCGCATTCTCCTCTGTTTCCTGCATGTAGAGGAAACGGTGCTTGTGGGGCGGCCGAGCAACCTTCCACGGCGTCTTCTTCTCAATCTCTGCGGATTGCGAAGGGATCTTGGCCGCTTCTTGTTGGATGATGTACTCCCGCAGCTTGGCAGCATACTTTCGGTTGAGGATGTCAGCCAGCGTTATGCTAGAGTTTTCCTCGAAGTACTCTGATGCCCGCTCGAGTGTGTCCGGTGTAAGATAGGTCGGGGCCATGTATTTGAGCAGAAACTCGAGGTCCTTTTCATCAAACTCGACAATATCCTGCGAGTCCCCTTCCTCGACCGGCTTGGGTTCCTCCCGGGGCAGGTCATGCTGATCCGGGTTACCCTGCAGTTGCATGAGACCACTGTTTTTCACCTGCTCCTCCTCTGCACCCTTGACGTAGCCGTCCTCGCCAATCTGCGGGATGTGGAACCAGCCGCTGATGGCCATGCGCACGCGGCCTCCCTGCTTTTCCAGCTCTGCCTTGGTTTTGGCATGGTACACCTCTTCCACATCGTGGAAGCTCTGGCCTGGCTGGACGGCAAAGAAACTCAGCTGGTTCCAGGCGGGCGGGATGACTTTGACGACGTCGGGCTCCACCGTCTTGGCCACGGCGCCGCCTTTACCCTTGCGCTCGGTGACGGGGAAGAGGCGCAGAGCACCACCCCATTCCGGCTTCCATGGTATGTCCGGGTCGACGAGGTACAAAATGTAGCTGACCTTCCTGCTACCAATAACGTCGTCGTGGCAGAGAAGATAACATCCAGGCGTGTAGACGTTGATGGCCATGTCCGTCTTGCGGCCGCTCAGGGGACCACAGCCAGTGATGCCCGAGACATAGTTCCGAAAGGTGTCGGAGTAGATGGCATCGCGGAGTGCCAGGAGAGACGGTAGCTTCGCCAGAGCCTCGTCGTCTAACCCATCCAGGTTGGCGAGGTCGCCGGACTGGTGGATTTTGTAGATGTCGGTCTCCTTGGGGGTGAAGGAGACATTCTCGCGGATCTCGTCGCGGACGGAGCGTAATAGTTTGTCGTCGACGAGCTCGTGAATGACGCAGTGTTTGTAGGGTGTCGATGTCTTGTACTCTTTAGAGTACTTGCCGAGTACGTCTTTTTCAAAAAGGCCGTTCCTGAACCTTTCTTTCGTCTCTTGCTCGGTGAGCTCTGTAAGTGGGTGGGGTCAGCATCCGATGTGAAGCTAAATATTGCGGCGATTGAACCAGCGATAGCAAGAGGTAGGTAGGTAGGAGCAGATAAAAACCCCCCAAGAATAACTCACGCTTCTTGGCCTTCTTTTTCAGAGGCTTCTTAGCCTGCAATTGGTTTTCGGCTTTCCTCTTCATCGTGGAGGGATTTCTGGCGAGTGAAATTTATGAGACAAAAAAAGTTGAAGCTGTGGAATTGGCAGAGGAACAGTGACGTCCTTAGCGGATTTTTCAATGCAAGGGTCGATCGCGGTCAAACTTTTGGACCAAGAAAGAAAAAAAAATCCAATGGCGACATTCCCCACACCAGATTTTATTCTCAACAGGCAATCATCAGGCCACTTTCATCATAATATGCTGTGAAAAGTGCACTTCTCTGTTGGTCGGCACACCGCGGAAATATTAGACGTGCAATTGGCCCAAGGCGTCTATTAATTTTCGCCGACAACGCTGTCGGGTGCACAAGCGAGCGCATGAGAGTGCAAGCGCCGACGCCGCCTCAGCCTGTCCGTGTTATCCAATCTCCATTGCAGCTGTACCGGCTCTCATACATACCCTTCATGCAGTGCAATCCATCTTTTGACTGAAATTCCGATCCCACTGTACACTGCTTATTGCCATTGGCTATAACAGGCTAGCAGCAGTACGGCCAAATCAGCGGTAAAACTTAGGTCGTCTTGACATGTATGCTAAATGTTTGTTAGGCGCCTGCATCTCCTCTTGCAGTTGGCATGTTGATCACTTATGCGCCATTCGCATCGGGATTTTTTCTGTACCTCATGTTCTGGTTGGCGAAGTCGTTCCCCGACTGGTTGAATATTCAAGCCAGGCATTGTTCTTTCCCGTCGACGTTGATCAGTCACAGTTCCACATACTCCCCGCATACTACACACCAACTAATCTAGTTCTAGTTCTAGTTCTAGTCCGACTATCTTGAGATTCAAGCGGAGAAGAGGGTCCGCACATTACTGTGACCATGCGTCGACGTACATACGCCCTTTAGGCCCAGTTGACTGACCAAGTCCCCATTGTACGCCCTTTCGCCCCATTGTGAGCCAAGAACCTGCCTCTTCTGGACTAAGTTGTAGTTGATGTACACGCTTACAATCCCACAACACTCCAATACTCTCTATCGTTCAAAGCTTAACCGTAATTGTACTTGAGCTTAATCTGCCGCAGCAGTTTGCTATATATACATATAATTGACAAGTTACAAAATAACCAACTGCTGGGTACATTTGCAAAGTATACAAAGCTATTATTAACCATCACTCAAATCCAAGTCTACAAAACATAAAGAAGGGATCACTATAATGTCTCAGTCAACGTTGGATATCAAACAGGTGCGGGGTAGCTTCCCAGCCTTGAGCGTGGACCAAGTCTTTTTTGACAACGCCGGTGGAAGTCAAACACTGGACAAGGTGATCGATTCGTATGTGTCTTCAGGGGAGAGAAGCTATAAGAATCACACGGGACCTGTGTTGTACGGCAGCTGACTCGACTCGACATTACAGGATACGTGAATACCTGAGCAACACCAATGTTCAACTGGGTGCATCTTATTCCACTGGCCAAAAGTCGACAGATTTGTATGACAAGGGGTATGAGGCCGCGGCAAAGTATATCAACGCTTCAGTCGACAACATTGGTAGGGACTGAATCCTTGAGAGAGGTATCGCCGTATAGTCCTAAACTAACAAACACTCAAACCCTCCCAGTCCTGGGATCATCCACCACCCAACTCTTCCGCAATCTATCCCAAACCCTCAACTTCAGCCACGGAGATGAGATCATCGTCTCCAAGATCGACCACGAGGCAAACATCGCCTCGTGGGTCGACCTCGCCGAGCGACAGAAGCTGGTCCTGAAATGGTGGCTCCCGTCGCAGGCCAGCCTCGATGCATCGTCGCCGAAGCTCGAGGTGGCTGACCTCAAGGACCTCTTGTCTGACAAGACTCGCCTTGTGACCCTGACGCACGCGAGCAACATCCTCGGCACGATACACGACGTCAAGGCCGTCTCTGATGCGGTGCACGCGCAAAAAGACGAGGCACTCGTGTGCGTCGACGGCGTGGCTTATGCTCCCCACCGGCCTATTGATGTCAAGGCATTGGGGGTGGATATTTACTGCTTTTCGTGGTACAAGGTACGTGGTCCGATAGTTGCTGTTGCTGTTGCTGTTTGATGTTGCTTTTATTATCATATACACCCTTGTGCTAAAATAGCACACTCACAATTCAGGTCTACGGGCCTCACATCTCCATGCTATACGCCTCGGACAGAGCCAACTCCCAGATGAAGTCGCTGGGCCACTACTTCAACCCCTCAAAGACGGTAGAGGACAAGCTCGGCCTCGCCGGGTCCAGCTACGAGCTCGTCGCCTCCATCCCCGAGGTGGTCACCTATCTGGACGGCAAAGAGGCCGCCATCGAGAAGCAGGAGACTCTGCTGTCCGAGACTTTGCTCAAGTACCTCAGGTCACGAGACGACGTGACCATCTGGGGTGAAAAGTCATCCGATGGCCAGCTCCGTGTTCCCACCATATCCTTCACCGTCAAGGGTTGGGGATCACAGGAGCTGGTCGAGACGGTAGAAAAGGGGACCAACTTTGGGTTCCGATGGGGTAGTTTCTACTCGGTGCGTCTCGTTGAGGAGATGCTGGATTTGGGCCACGACGGAATTACCAGGGTCAGCATGGTACACTACAATACCGGTACGTTTTTTTCTTCTTCACAACGGCCCTAGCCACGAAGCAACCGATCATAATTGCTGACAACACTTTTAGTTGACGAGGTTGAGCGGCTTGTAGAAGCTCTGGACAAAACCTTGGCGTCCAAGGAGTAACTATGCCTCAATGAATGTTCGCTCACAATATCAAAGGAGCGATAGGACCTGCTCTTAAATCGTCGTCCTCGTCAATACTTGCCCCCTTTGCCCCTTTGAATGTGAGTTAAAGAAGCCGTGTCTGAAATCTCAACCTGCGTTAGCTTAGCCCTTAAAACAAATTCTTGTACGCATCTGTGCTGTAAAGCTAGTCTCTCGAGGGTGACTTGAGTCGCATCATACTAAGCTATAAACGTTCAACTACTTGTGTAAGTTGACTCGTCACAGCCAGACTGTACATAAATGTGCGCGGCTGTACGCACAATGCTACGATCGGTCATTGCGTATTTACATCATAGTCTCATAAATCACCATGCTCATCACTTCTATCTCCAATGGCGAAAGACCTGTTTGATGACAATTTAAAGCGCATAATCAACGCTAAGCTCCGAACAAAAGACGACACAGTCCCAGTGAGAATCACATTAGTTACCCTGCACCTTGAAAGTCCTGCCGCTTGCCGTTTTCCGCTCTTTCTCCTCGCTATCGGGCCTTGCTCTCCGGAGCACTGGTGGGTGTTAGAATTTGTATCTATTGGCGACTTTGTACTTGACTGGATGTACTTACCTTGGAGGAAGTCGGCAGTTCGTCGCCTCATGCGGGTATGAATGTAGGCCTAATGGAGAGTTAGCCATTGCACCGTCAGTGATCTACCTGAAATGGTACTTACCTTAGAAGCCTTGATGTGGTAGTGGAAGTAGTCGCGGAACGTCTGAATGTGGGAGATGACATCGGGCATACGCTGCGGTGTAAGATGTCTCGGGAAGAGCACTGCGAAAGCTTTCGTCAGTAGCCTTACAAAGTTGGCCCGGCGCAAAGAGCCCGGGACCGCAAACAACATGTTGGGGCCAAAACGGCGGATTCATACCAAAGGTCACATAGCCAATCTCGCCCGTGCCGGTGTCCTTGACTCCAGGCACTCCCTGAAGCTCAAGCGGCGGGTCGTTGCGGAAGAGGACCTGCGGCGCATTCTGGATCGCGCGACGGCGGGCATCAACAAACTCCTGGATAAAGACCTTGCCATACACTCGGTCCGTCTCCTCGCGGAAGATGGTGCTGAAGATGACGGTCACACGATCGAAACTGGCCTTGACGTAGATGGCCTCCTCCTCGCGGTAGTGGATGGCCATGACCTCGCCTCCCTCACGGATGCCTTGCGGTGCCTCTTCGGATGTGTACTTGGACGCCTCCTCCTTCAGCTTGTAATGCTCAGCATATGCGTGCTCGAAGGGTGCCGCCATGGCATTGCGCTTGAGTAATGAGATCTTCTTGACGAGCTCCTCGCGTGCTTCTGTTTCCAATGGATCGCAGGCTCGTCAGCAAGACGTGTTTCTGAGCTGTGAAGCCTCAGGGGCTACAATGCCAACGGGTTTACGGACCAGGTTCGCTTGGAAGGTTTTCCAGATCCACCATAACAGAGAAATCATAACCGGGCTCGGGAGGGACAACATATTGTCCATATTCACGGTTCAAGACATCCTCGGCGCCGTACTTGACCAGATCCTTGTAGCATCGTATCTGGAGCGAGACAAGTATCTTGGTCTTGGACTCTGGAGTGGAAATGTGGAAGATAACACCGTCAAAGTCGGAGACGGTCTGATCGATCGATACGGGAGGCGCGCTGGTGGTGACGACAACATGGTATTAGATCGTGGATTCCAAGGCACTCGAGTAACGGTAGGCAGTAGCTTGTTGGTGATGCCCAGTCAATTGCTTGTATAGCTTACCCGGAGAATCTCTCGGTAAGCACCGATTGAATCAGCACATTTTGATAGTCGAGGAGAAGCATTTTGGCAGGGCTGACAAGTTGACAAGTTGTGACCCTTCTGGCTTCAATGGATGGTTGGATTGCGGCTGTCGCAATGTCCCCGGAGCTTGAGGCAGGTGAATCGCCAGTTGCCTTGCCTGTGAGCGAGCTTATGGGTCTAGCTTGTCGTTGATGGTGGGGTACGTTGCCGACATCACGTCAACTGGACGGTTTTCAAAACAGTCTGCACACGGTGCTGGCACAGCCTGTATCGATCGTTATCGGAAGGCGGGACCAAAAAAAAGTTCGGAGTTGGTATGAGAAGAATTGAATGCAAGCATGCGCCGCCGCTTCGAATGTGTGCGCATACTAAAGCTCAAACCAACGTTCTTGACCAGACCACCTCGGCTCCCTAGGCCGCAAAAATGGTCAAATCTTACTTGTAAGCGCATCTGTTGAAGAAGAAAAAGGCAAGACTTGAATTTTATAGCAACTGGAACTAATTTTATCCTTTCCAGGAAGTACGAGCATTCCAAGTCCTTCGGTCTTGTCAGCTCGAGTACTTCAAATATCGTATGGGTTGGTAACGAATCCAAGGGTACAGGTGCCGGGCGCGTAGTCACAGCCGCGAACGAGGAGGTGCTATGCTGGGATGTCAAAAAGGGCGAGCTCTTGTCTCGATGGCAAGATGAAAAGTCCAAGGCGCAGGTGACCGCGATCGCCCAGAGCAAAACCGACCGAGACGTTTTCGCGGTCGGCTACGAAGATGGCAGCATCCGGTTGTGGGATAGCAAGATCGCGACAATCATTGTGAGCTTCAATGGCCACCGCACGGCAATCACACACCTAGCCTTTGACAAGTCCGGGACCCGACTTGCCAGTGGATCGAAAGACACCGATGTTATAGTCTGGGACCTGGTTGCGGAGGTTGGCCAATACAAGCTGCGCGGGCACAAGGATCAGATTACGGGGCTCTGCTTCATTGAGCCAGAGCCTCAAACCGCCGAGCAGGAGGATGCGGAGGAAGCCCAGGCAATGGTTGTTGACAATGAGGGATCTGAGGGTTTCCTTTTGACGACTGCGAAGGATTCACTGATCAAGCTGTGGGACCTTTCTTCAAGGTTCTGTATCGAAACCCATGTTGCTCAAACAAACGGAGAGTGCTGGGCGCTGGGCGTCAACCCGGATTTCAGCTGCTGCGTTACCGCTGGAAACGACGGCGAACTGAAAGTGTGGTTCATCGACCTGGTTGCTTTGCTGTCATCAACACGGGAAGTCGAGGTTTCCCATATGGGGAAAATACTTCGAGATCGTGGTACTTTGCATCGTCAAAGCAAGGACAGGGCGGTGGAGGTCAGATTCCACCCTCGGCGCGATTATTTTGCTGTACATGGCATTGAGAAGTCAGTCGAAATCTGGAGGATACGATCGGGAGCCGAAGTCAAGAAGGCTTTGGCTCGGAAACGCAAGAGAAGACGGGAGAAACAAGGAGCTAAAGGCGACGCAGAGAAAGATGTCAAAGAGGACGCAGACGAGGCGGCTGATGACATCTCAAAGGCTGACGTCTCAGACATATTTGTGCTGTTGGTTATCGTCAGAACCACAGGCAAGACCAGGTCAGTCGACTGGGCCTTGACACACGGTACCAAGGATCTGCAGCTAGTGGTCGGTACGACGAATAACCAAATCGAGCTTTGGCACGTCACGACTACAAAAGACAAGGAGAAGAAGTCCAAGAAAGAAAATGCCGAAGACTACACAAGAGCCCTTTCGATCGAGCTCCCGGGTCACAGGGCTGATATTCGAGCAATAGCTTTGAGCTCTGACGACAGGATGCTCGCTACAGCAGCCAACGGCAGTCTCAAGATATGGAACGTGCGGACACAGGCGTGCATCAGGACGTTTGAGTGTGGATATGCACTGTGCTGTGCTTTCTTGCCTGGAGACAAAGTTGTGGTCGTGGGTACCAAAACCGGCGAGCTGGAGCTGTTTGATGTGGCGTCTACCGCTCTTTTGGATAGCGTTACGGCACATGACGGAGCCATATGGTCTCTACACGTGCATCCGGATGGGCGATCTGTTGTGACGGGGAGCGCAGACAAGTCGGCCAAGTTCTGGGACTTTAGGATCGTCCAGGAGCCAGTCTTGGGCACCACAAGAACAACACCTAAGCTGAAGCTGGTCCAAACAAGAGTCCTCAAGGTGTCAGACGACATTTTGAGCCTCAAGTTCTCTCCCGACGCGAAAATGCTTGCTGTGGCTCTTCTTGACAGCACTGTCAAGGTCTTCTTTGCCGATTCCTTGAAACTATACCTTAATCTCTACGGCCACAAGCTTCCCGTGCTGAGCATGGATATATCCTACGACAGCAAGCTTATCATCACAAGTTCGGCAGACAAGAACATCAAGATATGGGGCCTTGACTTTGGTGACTGTCACAAGTCGCTGTTTGGTCACCAAGACAGTGTGCTCCAGGTTGCTTTCATACCACACAATGCGGAAGGAAATGGCCATCACTTCTTTAGCACCAGCAAAGATCGTGTCATCAAGTACTGGGATGGTGACAAATTTGAGCAGATTCAAAGGCTGCACGGCCACCACGGAGAAGTATGGGCGCTTGCGGTCAGTCACAGTGGAAACTTCATTGTGAGTGCGAGCCACGACAAGAGCATACGTGTATGGGAGGAGACGGACGAGCAGATCTTCCTCGAAGAAGAGAAGGAGAGGGAAATCGAAGAGCTTTACGAAAAGACGCTCACGACGTCTTTGGAGCGTGACGAGGATGCTGAGAATGAAGGCGAGGGCGACGAGGTCGGCGCAGCTAGTAAACAGACCGTCGAAACACTCATGGCAGGAGAGAGGATACAAGAAGCCTTAGAGTTGGGCTTGGAGGATCTCAACACTGTGAGGGAGTGGCAGCAAGCCCGCAAAACGACACCGAACCTAGCACCACCGCAACGCAGCCCCGTTTTCACGGCATTGGGAGACATCACTGCCGAGGCTTACGTGATGAGCGTGTTGCAAAAGATCAAAGCAGCCGCACTACACGACGCGCTTCTGGTGCTTCCCTTCGCAGCGGTGCCGGCTCTGTTTGCGTTTGTTGACATCTTTGCCAGGCGGGAGATGAACACACCACTGACTTGTCGGATACTGTTTTTCATGCTAAAGGCCCATCACAAGCAGATCGTGGCCAGCCGCACCATGCGTGCAGCGTTGGACGATATCCGGGAAAGCCTCCGACGTTCGTTGAAACGCCAAAAGGACGAGATGGGCTACAACATTGCCGCACTAAAGGTAGTGGGCATGCAAGTGCGTGAAAGGAGCGTCAAGGACTATGTGGACGAGAACTGGGATAAAGGAAACGATGTGCAGGCAGCGCGGAAGAGGACGTTTGTGGATGTGTCATAGATACCTGCCAAGAATAGGGGCCGGTTCAAGGTGCACGACGATTGGTGTAGCAAATAGTATCCCAATGTCAGTGTACCAATATGAGTGCCATTAATGCATGTACGAATGAATGTACGTTGTAATTACGAGTCAACCCCCCGAGCAGGCAGTCGATCCAGAGCTCAACACGGTGACACTTGGAGCATTGTTTCCGCCCACCAAGATTTAAACACAGCATATCCGGCCCCATTATGGCCAGGGAGCCCGCAATACGATAGCCAATATTTGGGCACTGTTTGTTAGTAGCAGGCTATTGGCCGAAGGCGTTGCGTGCTTGTTCCACCTAAGACTTGTTCGAAAGAAAAAGAGGCTACGGATACATTGGTTGCATGGCGGCACAATTCTTTTGTTCTCGCCGGCTAATAACAAATACAAGACGTCAACTGTTGTTTCCCGACCAGACGAACTACCGAGAACCGGTTCCGCCCTCCGCAACCGTTCTCCGCACCAGATCCCTCCCTGCGCCTCAACCCCTCCTATATCCCGTAATCCGTATCCAGAGTATGCGAAACTGGGGCAAAAATCCCTTGTAGTGCAGCCAGCCTTGCCAACTCTTGTATTTTTGTTTTGGATGACATGAGGATGAGTAAAAGAGAAGGGTGCACAAGATTCGCCGCATGCAGGTTATACGATCTGTGGGGTAGGAAAAGTTCCCCGTAATACATCGGTCCCAGGATCTGGCTTTCGGTGACCATGAAGTTGTTTATCCGGCTTGCATTTTGGTATAGGGGTATTATACGGAGGGGCTCTTCTCGTGGCTACTTGATCGCATCTGTCTTATTCTACGAATCCGAGGTCCCTGAAAACTGGGTAGATTCTATAAACATTTTTTCATCGTATCAAAAGCATTTCTCGTGGACCAAGAATCCATCCGTACGGTAGTCATCATGGTCGAAAATAAAGAAACGTTCACCATGAAGGAAGTTCCTATTGAGAACACCAGACGCATGACGGTTAGGGTCATTGGCGCTGGGTTCTCAGGAATTTTGTCTGCCATCAGGTCAGCAGCCATGTCCTGCCTCAACTGAGAATAACCGACAATTACATAATCGTGGATTCTCAGAGCAGAAACTGATTGAACAAAAACAATTTCAGGATCCCAGAGAAAATAAGAAACGTTGATCTGGTGGTTTATGAGAAAAGTGACGGGATAGGTGGCGCTTGGTATGTCCTGTCCTGGCCGCCCAACACAATTCCAAAGGATTACTTACACTGGATTTCATCTCCTTAGGTGGCTGAATCGATACCCAGGTAAGTTGTGTCTTCTAAACATGGTTCCTTGGCGAGGGCTTGAAGTGCCTTGCTGGGCATGTCATTGAAACAAAAAGACGTTGAAGCTAACTTTACCACCGAGCTCAGGGGTTGCTTGCGATATCATCTGTGAGTTGAACTGCCCAGCGTTAGTCCCATCACTGAGAAAGCACAAGCTGACCAGCAAAAGCACACTCATACCAATATACGTTTGCACCAAATCCCAATTGGTCCAAGGTTTATGCACCCGGTCAGGAAATCCAAGAGTACCTACAGGGCGTCGCCGAAAGGTTTGGTGCAACGAGGTTCATCAAGACGTCTCATGAAGTCAAACATTGCGCCTGGGACTCCAACAAAAAGAAATGGTAGGTTTCAGCTTCGTCAAATTCAGCACAGTGACCCAGCAGAGATAGACACTGACTGAGGTTCGGCCTAGGATACTCAAAGTTGCCAAGCTACCATCTGGAGAGGTTTTCGAGGACGAGACAGACATACTCGTCACTGCCCGTGGTCAGCTCCACGAGCCTCTCTGGCCAGACATCCCCGGCCTGGATACTTTCGAGGGAAAGGTGATGCATTCTGCGGAGTGGGATACGTCGTTAGTATTTTCGAGCCTTCTTCAAAGCTACCGGTAAAACTTCTAACATCCCATGCCGTTGGTAGGCTTGATTATCGACACAAAAAGGTTGGTGTCATAGGCATCGGCTCCAGCGCTATCCAGATCATTCCGTCGCTGCAGCGCCTCGACGGCGTAAAGCTCTCGGTCTTTATGAGGTCAAAAACGTGGATCGCGCCGAGTTTCGGAAACGAAGCGATGGCCTCAATGGGATTCCAAGAAACCACCACTGAATGTAACCAAACCAGCTGAGCCTTTCCTCATAGATCCCAGACTGACACTTCAAAACCCACCATGAGATTAGTCCCAGAAGAGACCCAAGATCTCTTTAAAAAAGACCCAAAAGCATGGCTACGATTCCGCAAAGCAGTCGAAGACAGCGCCAACATCCACAGCTTGATGCTCCCAGACTCGGAACTGCACCGCGCCGTCCGGCAGGGCATGTACAACATGATGCAGGCCCGGCTCGCCAAGCGCCCTGGCCTCTTTGAACGCCTGGTAGCCGAGTTCTCCCCCGGATGCAGACGCATCACTCCGGGCCCGGGGTTCCTGGAAGCTCTGACCGAGGACAACGTGGAGCTTATCGACGACCGTATCGTGCGCGTGACCGAGACGGGCGTGGTGTTGGCGTCGGGTCGCGAGATGGCCGATCTCGACGTGCTCGTGTGCGCGACGGGATTCCGCACCTCGGACGCGCCGCTGTTCCCCATTGTCGGACGCGACGGCTTGACTCTGGAGCAGCGCTGGAAGCCGCGCATGGAGAGCTACCTGTCCGTCGCCGTCGACGGCTTCCCGAACCTACTTATGCAGTTCGGACCGAGTTCAGCAATCGGCTTCGGCAGCCTGGTCAAGATGCTCGAGGCCGAGTGCGACTACGTCGTCAAGGTCATCCGCAAACTGCAGAGGGAGGACTATGCCACGATCGAGCCGAGGGTTGAGCGTGTGCGCGACTTTACCCAGTTCGCAAACGCTTACTTTAGTCGCACCGTACATAAAGACGACTGCAAGTCTCAGTATCGCTCCGAGGGCGGTTGGGGCAAGGAAGTCGTCGGCCTCTGGCCTGGTTCACCCCAACACACCGTCGAGGCATTGCGCTCACCGAGATGGGAGGATTTCATATTTGAGAGTGCAGACCCGACCGGAAACATGCTTCGATGGTTCGGCAACGGCTGGAGTCTGACTGAAACTGAGGGTGATCCGTCGTGGTACCTCAACCCGGAAGAGGTCGACTTCCCAACTGAAGGCAGACCAGAGGAGAACCCGAGATACAAGAACCGGCCTTGGTCTTATTAACCGGTTTGTATATATTCCATGCAGTTGCATTAACAGTCGCGTCATCATGAGGTAAATTGGCCTTCCCTAAATCTTGACACGGTTATCCCTGCAAAAGAAAATTTCTTGAAATCTGTTCCTGTTAGCCAGTTGCGATATGGTCCGAGGGGATTCTACAATCCATCTCGGGCTCAGAAAGCTGGAAATGCGCCGAGCTGGGGTGATTAAATTAACTGCAAAATATTCCCTAAAAACAATTCGTGCACGCCAGATGGACTCCAGAGTAAGACGAAGAATTGGATTGACTATAGCACAAGGTTTTATCGACACGGGCGATTACAAAGGGAACAAAATGCTGGCTTCTATCGGTTCGCGGTCTGTCTATTGCGCCTTGGACGAGACAATCTCTGTAAAATTGCACATGCTGTCAGTAAAAATCACCTGCATGGGACGTGATCAATTGGACGCGTACTCTCAACGTCAGCAATGCTCTGCTGAAGGATCTGCTGGAGAACCTTGGGATTCTCAAGCTCCTTCTGGACCTTGGCGATGATGTTCTCAGCAAGCTCCTTCTGCTGGCGCTGCTTGATCTGGCTCTCGTAGCGGACCCATGAGTCCAGGACGGTCTTGGCCTCAGCAGCCAGAGCGGTCTTCTGCTCGAGCTCGAAAGCCTCGGCCTCGAGCTTGGCGGTCTCCTGTTTTGATTGAGGTGCAAATGTTAGAAATGACGCTCAGATCAAAGTCTGCACGTGAAACTCGGGTCGAGCCATCGTCCGATCAACAGGTGCTTCATCGTACCTTGGAGACGGCAAAGAGAGACTTGGTGATGTCAATAACGCCAGACATCTGCTGGACGTTCTCGATGCGGTTCTTGACAGCCTGGGTGTGGTCCGCACGGGCGGCGTTCAGGATGTCCTTGATCTTGTTGGACTGGCTGTCGGCCCACTGGCTGTACATGGGGCCACCGAACTTGATGAGCGCACCCCAAACGCTGAGGAGGCAGAAGGCGACGACGGTCTCCTCATTGACGACGTAGAACTCGTTGGAGATGGCGAAGATTGAAAGACCGGCGGCCGACGACAGGATGGCCGTCTTGGAGACCAGCGAGCTGCCGGGCAGCGAGTCGATGAGCGACTGGGCCTTGGTCTTGGGGTCCTGGGTCGGCACGTTCGACGAGGCGCGGGCGGTCGTGAGCGAAGTCAGGGCCGGGAGAGCGGTGCGCTGGGCAAAGGCAGTTGAGGGCCGGGTGCGGGCAGCCCCTGCGAAAAGCGACGAGACCTTTGTGAGCAAAACTGCATCATCGCATTCGAACTGAACCAATCGACTGGGGGCGCGTCACGTAAACCAATTGATTGACCACGACAATCACCATCAATTGATCAATTGAACACTTACCGAGAGCAGTTCTGGCCAAGCGGGACGCCATTGTGGTTTAGGGGAGATGTTTGTTCAAGTGGACTACCTGGACGTGCTTTGCGAGCTTCGGTTGGACGGAACAGTTGGATTGATTGAGGAGGTTGAGGTTTTACCAAGTCAATCCGGTCTTTCCCGGACTAACTCGGCTTCCGTGGACCTAGGCAGCTTAGCTTGGAGCATGGATCCTAGCAAGCCTGGGAAAACTTTCGGGGTCGGTACGTACCAGTTAGCCCTGCAAGCGTCCCCGCTCAGTCGCCTTATCGATAATCCCAATGCTCCGCTAAAAAGTTCGATACTTGCATCCATCCCTCAAAGCGACCAAGGCCACCCACCATGGTGATAGGGTTTGGTGAAAGAAGATACCAGTCAACCAGTTAACTCAAATCGCATAAAACATAGAGCCAAATTACAGACTCACCCCGCCTATCCTAATACAATTTTTAAAATGGGCAAACCCACGGCCCCAGCAGCAAGCAAGAGGAAGCGGTCCGAGGCCGTCGACGGTCCAAAGAAGCGCGCACGATCCGAAAGCAGCGACGAATCCGGAGAGGACCAACAGGCTCAGATTCTGCTGCTGGAGGAGAGCATATTGGAGTCGAAGAAAAACTACAACAACATCGTGACATTGATCTCGCTCGCCCAAAAGGAGGACGACGAAGATGCGGTAGTTGCTGCGGTCTCTACCTGTCGCGTCTTCCTGAGGTTGCTTTCCCAAGGCGCCTTGCGGCGCAAAGGCTCCGAGAAGGACGCCGTGGTTGCGAACTGGCTCCGGGAGAGGCTGGGGGACTACAAGGATGTGCTGCAGAGGCTGTTGCAACAGGAGGATCTGGGGTCGACCGCCCTGACGCTTGCAATGAGGTTGCTGAAGGCCGAGGCATCTGCCACAAACAAGGACAGCGAGGAGTACACCTTCCCTCGGACATTTCTGGCCCAGATAGTGGCCGGCATAATCTCCCCGGGCCGTTCTGCTGAAGAACTGCGGAACGAATTTCTTGAGAAATATGTAAACGAGAACGCCGACGTTCGCTTTTACACTTTCAGGGCAGTCTCGGAGTTCCTTGGGTCGCAAGCAACGCCACTCAGCACAGAATGCTTTGATGGCGCATTCCATCTACTATCTCACATTGAAGGGGCGTCACAGTCAAATAAGGACCTGGACACCTTCTACCTCGACCCGCCAAAAAAGACGTCACATGCGGTTCTTTCGGCTGCACAGCACAAGAAGCACGCCCAAGAAGCTTGGTCGAAGCTTCTTGGGACGGGACTTGACAAGGAGCAGAAGAAGCAGGTTCTGTCAATAATCTCTAGGGTGATTGCGCCATGGTACTCAAAACCTGAGATGCTCATGGACTTCCTCACCGACAGCTTCAACGAAGGTGGCTCGGTTTCCTTGCTGGCACTTTCTGGCGTTTTCTACCTCATCCAAGAGCGGAATCTCGACTACCCGGCATTCTACCCCAAGCTCTACTCCCTTTTGAATGCGGATATGATGCACTCAAAGCACCGCTCACGCTTCTTCCGTCTCCTTGACACCTTCCTCAACTCCTCTCACCTTCCCGCACAGCTGGTCGCCAGCTTCATCAAGAGACTGGCCAGGCTGTGTTTGAACGCTCCGCCGAGCGCCATTGTAGCCGTTATCCCCTGGTTCTACAACCTTTTCAAGAAGCACCCACTATGCACCTTTATGATGCACCGTGAGCCGCGCACAGAAGAGGAGAGGAAAGCGTTGGAGGAAGGCGGGCTGGACGATCCTTTCCTGCCAGACGAGATGGACCCAATGGAAACCGGTGCCATTGACAGCTGCTTGTGGGAGATTGTTCAGCTGCAATCTCACTACCATCCAAATGTGGCAACAATCGCCAAAATCATATCAGAGCAGTTCACAAAGCAATTCTACAACCTGGAGGACTTCCTTGATCACTCGTACGGCAGTGTGAGTTTTAACCGGGTTTCCGTCTCTAATTCAAAATAGGCCCGTGAGGATCAAAAGTGGCTAACGATATATACGCATTGCAGCTCCTGGATGGTGAGATTACAAAGGAGATCAAGAAGGCTCCTGTGGTTGAGTTCCAAATCCCCAAGAGGATACTTTTGCCCCAGGATCCAGACTCTGAGCAGCCCAATAGCTTACTGGTGAAGCTTTGGGACTTTTCATGAGTTTGCCATGTACACAATACTGGCCAGCTGTTGGTCCAGCAGCTGCATCGGGGAGAGTCGGGATCTACCGGCATGCGGTGCACCTCTAGCTCAGTTTCACACATATTGTTTGGTGGCGCCCGTGTACGGGGATCCTGATTTGATAGTCTGGACCTTGACCACCTGCATATAGCATATAGAGCTCTATCCCTAGAGCAATCGCTCTGCCCCTGCGTGGAACCGTTTGACGCCGCACCCCCCCCCCCCCCCCCAATATATAGTTAGTCAAATCCATGAAATCGTACCATTGAGTGAACCTCAAGCTTCCCCCCTTGGCGATATGCGAGTATGTCATTGGAGCCTGTGAGTCAAGAGCGCTCAACAACTATAATAGAGAGCACACAAACTATAGGAGTCCACAAGATATCCGGACCCCGACGAGACCGCACCCAAGAGAGAAGCAAGTCTGCGTCATTCAAGAACTAGCGGCAAACACGTGAGGGTTCACGGCCCGGCAGAAAGCTCGTGACTATTGGGGTGACAAGAGAAGAGGGGGGTGGGAAACTTGTGCAAGAGAGCAAGGTACAGCAAACCGGCGTCTTCCAGATTGCTAGAAAACCCGTGAGAGTGCAGTAGTGTGCCTTCAGGCGCAAGGAGGAGGAACAAAGGCACGCCATGTACAGCAAGGATGCAGAGCAGAACAGAACAAAGCAATTGGCAATGCTGTCAGGGGACAAGCTTGCATCATCGGCTATAACCAAGCTCGAACGTCCATGATATTTCGTATGATAAGAATTTTTTTTTAGGTATCCCGATTATACCCTAAGCATAGTGCAGATCCTCCCGACGTCCGTCAAAGTCGTACGGCACCCGCGGGAGAGTATGAAGCACAGAAGAATTTGTGGGACAACGACGGTTTCTCTTGGATAATCCAAAGTACAGTATACATGCGTACCCCGGATGGACTTAATATTTTTGAACTTTTCCCAAGCAGTTGTGTTTCCGAATCAGGCGGCACAACTGGCAGCCCTAACAGGGTTTTTTTGCACGAGGCTCACAGGGCGTGTCCGTAAGCCAGAGACAAAGTTCACAGGTATCCGTAGCGGGCTGGCCAGCCTTCACCGCCAGTTTGGAGAACCTATCTTTAGTGTCCCGCTGAGACTATTTCCCATCCCCGGGGCTGAAGTGGTGGTGGGGGTACGGAGTAGTGGTGAGAGCTTGTGATAGTGCCCGCAACCTAGATATGGGAAGTGGCTGGTGAGAGACAAAAAGAGCTTCCAGGGCACTGCAGAATCGTTGGTATCAGAAGGACGCTCTAAGGTAGCAGTGCACGCATTAGATCGGCGCACCAGGGCGGAAGGCAGACAAGGTAGCATAGAATGCAAGTATAGGAGCTAAGGTTATTAGCCCTGTGGGTTTATGTCATCTGTGAGCCCGTGAGACGCACGAGCGCCACCCGTTTTGGTCCCTTTCTAGGAGCTTCTGCATGCTCTAGCGCCATTGCTACATAGGTATATGCAAGGCTGGCCCAACAAATGTACGCGAGTATGCAGTAAAGGTAAAAAAGCTTAAAAAAGAGGCGCGCACAGAGGCACGGAACAAACGCGCCGTGCGGCGCAAGACGCGCTGCACAAGATCAATGGTCAAGGTTGGGAAAATCTCGCAGACGACAGGGATAATGGCCATTGTGAGCTCCTAGAATATAATACCAGAAAACACTCTCGGACTAGATAGACCTAATCCGAGTCAGCCATGTAGTTGGTAAAGATGTCTGCCGTGCCTTTTCGATCAGCGGTAAAGGATCGCCAATTCCTTCCGCAAGGTCCTTGCTGGAGCAAGACATGGGACACTAGGGCTTATAAGCGAACCTCAGCACATCCCCGAAGCCGAGCACCTCACCGCCCATCATAGGCATCTTGCCGGCAACGGCTGGGCGTCGAAAAGAAATCTTTAAGGTTTTCAGCCCAGTTTCTTATGTAATTAGGGATCATCCTATTTGGGAAAGCTGGCCATCCCCAGCTTGCCTTGAGAGGATCGGCGGAACGCGAATCCCGAAACCGGGACGGAATATCCTGGCGCTGTTTAAAAAAATGGATTCGTTTGCTGTTGACCAAGTAATGACATGGGTGAGCATACTCCGTATAGGATTGTGCCGAAGAGGGGCAAAATCAGGGAGAGCAGTCAAGGCAGGCAGCACTTTGATGCAAGGCTAGCCTCTGTGGCTCACAAATGACCAGTATGTCTCACAGCCGCATTGCCAGAGACAGTTGTGGCGGGCGAGGGCGGTGCATCAAGCCAGAATGAGCACAAGCTTCCATGGTGCCGTGTGCCTCAAAGCTTTGGTAGCCCATCTATCTCTTCGTGACATCTGAAGTTCATGTCAACCCAACCGACGTCCGATGATGGGCTTTTCTTAAGGAGGGGACCCTGTAACATGCGAAAGGATACCCTTCCCAACGCCTATAAGTCAGCGTCGGTGACTCATTTGAGATGGTACAACTCTATAGGAGCTATATCCCTCCCAGATGTTCAGTCAAATCCTGAAGGGCCATGGCGGCAAAAAAAAAAAAACTCGCATATTCTGTTGGAATAGTAGCCTGGACGAGGATACCCCGGGCGTCCCCAATTCCATCCGAATGCGCAGAGGTATTATTTTTTTTGCGCACCCAGAAAGAACCAGGCTCGCTAGTCGACAAAGGAAGCTAACTTTTCATTGAATATTCGCGGGGGTTGGTTAGGTAACTAGGCAGTTTACTACTGGTAATTAGTGGCCTGATCCGCGGATGTGCAAAAGGGGGAAAAGATGAATAGCCGCGGGAAGCCAGTAGCGTCAGGTGCTAGTCGACCGACTGGTGATGGCAGCACAGGCGCTGGGACGCAACCCAATGTCGCCAGGCCAGGCCAGGCCTCTAGATACGGCTTTGTCGCGTCCCTTCTCCAGGGCAAGGAGTTCGACTGGTATTCGCGACCGCCATTTTGCGGCTGCGTGCCCGATTGGAAGAGTGGAAGTCCAAGACCGGATGAAGCGGAAAAAGAAAGGCGCAGAATGGGTATTGATCTCCTTGGCATACGCGGGAAGAAGCGTCTCGAAAGCCCTTGATGTTTTATTTTCTTCTCTAATCTTTATTTTTTCTTCCTGGTCGGGTAATGGCCGCGCAACGCGTCGAACCAGAGACCGCAAAGAGGAGCAAAGAAAGAAAACACGAAACACGAAACACACCGTAGGATGAATAAAGATAGTAATCGGGACTTGGGCGCGAATCTGGGTGGTGCCTTTTGGGCAACGATGAGTATGGCCGCCTGTATGCGACCAGGTGGATTCGTCTCAAACCGGAGATGTTACCAGCCACCGCCTTTTTCTTCTCTCACTTGTCTCTTGAGGCCTCTTCTTTTTTAGAAATGGGTCGAATGACCTCACATCAGATAAATCCGGCAATCATAGGGGCGGGGCAAAGTGGGGAGATTTTATACGGTAATCGGGGCATCGGAAATACTTCGTAGAAGCCTGGCGACCTTGGTAGGTTGCAAAATCGAATGCATCTGTCGGGAAGGAAGAAGGATGTTTGGGGTCCTCTCGAGCAAAGTAGCATGCAACATCCATGTACATGAATGAAGTGGGATATCTCGCTTTTTTAGCAGTAAAGAAAAATCAAAGAAGAAGAAAATATACAAATGGTGATGGATAGAGGCATAGTAGAGGAAAAGAGGAACATGGCCTGCAAGCTTCATGATTGCATTGTGCAGTTGCCATATCGCGGCTACCATTTTTAGAAAAGTGACCATGATGACTGTACATTGCCTGCTAATTCCTACAACCTGTGATACCCTGGATGCCTAGACTAGCTTACGAGGTAAGGTACCTTAATTGATGACCCGATGAAGTCCTTCAAATCTGGTGGGGCCCAAGCACCGCATCGTACATCCCACACCAACCAAGCTTGAGCTTTTCAAACCTAACGTACCACCCACCAGCAAAAAGTCAGTCATTCAGTCAGGTCTATCCTCCCCCTCCACCCTCGTCCCCATATCGTGGCCCGTGACTGGACCGCGGCTGCGAGACGCTCTCCGGCTGCTTTTCCGGCTGGTTCACCCTATTTTGCACTCACCGCATCACAAAGGCACGTTTGGGTATCGATGCCCAGTGATCAGGAGACTGTCATCACTGCCCAACCTGATTGATGTCTGGGGCGAGTGAGAGTTGCAAGCCTTTGCTTTACTCGTTCTTGGAGTCATCAGCACAAACAAGAAAAGGGGGTTGTTTCGGTGAATGCGGACGTCAACCCCGAGCGACCGCTTGGTCTAGAACTGCTGCAAGTTGCAGTCCAATGGCCAGCATCATCGACCTCATCACACGATATATCGAGCGTTCCTGTTTTTTTTTCGGTTTTTTTTTCATCGAGTTATGGAGATGAATGACGAATAATTAATTCTGTACAGTAGATAGAGCCTACTGGACTAATGGGGTAACGGCCAACTCAATGCTTGCTTTGCCTGCCCTGGACCGTCTCACCGCTTGTCTTCAGTAGAGCTATAACACAGCCCGTAATAGGCTAGCTCGCTGTTGTGCTCTCTCATTGGCAATCTTTTTCCCCTCTAGCCCACATACCACCAACCCAAAGCCCCAAGAGGGTTGTCTATTCGGTCGCCCTGCTTGGCCCGTCACAAAATGATCCCGGTTGACAGTCATTGATTGCTCGGCTTCTTTGGTACATTGTACGAGAAACCTTTTACAACGGGCCAGCCTGTGTCAGGCCGTGCCTGAGAGCATGAAATGGTATACCAGATTTGAGCCTAACGTTACGAGACAGGATGAAGGCATGTCTGTCTGGGTCTCTGTGCAGTACAGTAATTACAAATGCATTTTGTTTACAACACCAAGTAGTCACTCACCTCAGTCGTTATGCTTAATCATGTCAAGGGAGACAGACAGGAATCAATCAGACTGGGCGGTTGAAAGTGGAAAAAGACATTTCCGAATTCTATTTGCGGTCGAACGTTGCTATCTACAATAAGGGCATCCTCATATTCCTAAACTCCGTGGTGTACTGTACGGAGTATACTGCGCAAGGTACTCCATACGTCAAATCCGAACCTGTGCTCTTGAAAAGTTAGCGACTCCGAAAAAGGAAGAAAAAAATAATTAAATAACGGGAAGAATTATTATCAAGAAAAAAGACCAAAAAAAATAATAAGCGACCAATCAGCACGGTCTCAAGCTCTAGGTAGCTAGCGGTCACTTGTGTCTACCGCACCGAAAAGGAAGCCCGGGTGCAATCCACAAAGGAAGAACCAGGGGCACACCCTTGTCATCTTGGCATTTAGTTCTAGTGCAAACCGGACAGAGGGGTCTGTCTTTGTTCGCTACACGCCCATCGAGGGGTCAGGAGAGACAGAAGGTAGAGAGCCACACAAGGCGATTGACGCTCTTGTTCTTTTTTTTTTTTTTTTTTTTTTTTTTTTTTTTTTTTTAACCCCAAGGCCAAGGTACAGTTCAGTAGTCATGGAAGGTACCTACGGACCCGGCCTGTCTCCCGGCTATTACCTAGGAGGAATAGCTATCAGCTTAGGTACTACCTACACTACCGTACCCTACCTATGTATTGCGTACCCCATAGAATTTTATGACCTCCCTCGCTTTAAAATCTACAAAACCACCTCGGCCGCCCATCCCACAAAAGCCCCGTCAAGATCACATATCTTGGTCATCCACCCCCACCATCGCTTCTTCAGATCGTTGCATCGACGACAAAGAGGCAACAGCAGCATCTTCTCTCCGGATTTACTGCGCACGTACATATCAACCAGGTCCCTTTACCGACCATCTCATAAAAACAAAGGTAAATCTCGTCTGTCTAATAATCTGTCTGATCTGCTCTGCTTTTTCCTTGGTTGCAGCCATCCCATCAACGAACAGACATCGCCCGTTCCGTTCCCGCCTTCATCGTCGCAAACTCTAATAATTGAGCCCAAGACAGTGAACGACACCATCAAAAGTTCTTCCTCGCGCCAAAAGCCCGAGCACGCCTTGCCAGCCACTTCCGCTCGGTCCCTTACGCGAACAAGTTTGTGAGTTAGTGATGCTTTTTTTTTCTAGATCATTTTTTCTCCCGTCTTTCATCTTTGCTTCTTCAGCGTCTGTTTCCTTAGTAGAGGTAGCGCCGATTCACAGCCCGTCCCTCTCCCAAGCCATCACGTTCCAAGTTCCCGTGTCCCCCACCCACCACACCAGCCACTCTGCGGTCGACACTTGCGAGGAAGCCCGTGGGTTTGATCCTCTTCCGGCTTCTTATTACCCTCACTCTTGTCCGAGAAGCAGCCCGTACAAAAATGTTCATTCCCCTCCATTCTCGTTCATCATTCGTGTCACATCATACTCAACAACATAGTGGACAAGGTGATCCACACTCATACTCCATCACTATATTTTCCATCATTTCCTGGGCAACACCCTCCGAGAAGTGAGTTCCACCTCCCGGATCTGCGGTGTTCTGACCGTATAAGTCCCCTTCTCCCATCACAAACGATAAAAAAGAAGAAAAAAAAAGTGGCACAGCATCCCCGCAAAGCGTCCATCCTCACCGCTTGGTTATATATGCACAAAAACTAACACTGCTATCAGAAGAGACCATACACAACTTATATCATCGGCCTCGCACGCACACAGATTGCGGTGCACCTTCATTTTGACAGCTCTACAGAAGCATCTAGAAGTCTATTCACAATGGCTTCCACATTTCAAATGCCCGTTTACTACAGGCCATCGGCCCTGACGGTAGACACCGCACATGCCCAGCAAAAGTTTTTCGACGACGAGGACGAAGGTGTGTTGGACGACAGCATCATCGACCAGAGTGCAATAGACTCCGGCCTCGATATGTCGCCTGCCCTGGCCGACAGCAGGAGAGAATCCTTCGCCATTGGGTCTTCGCTCTTCTCGCCCAAACAAGAAGACTGGCCATCTGTCGACTTGCAGTCGCTCCCCACCAACAACCCCTTCATGAGCCAACAACAGAACGCCAACCCTTTCATGCAGGCTCAACATCAGTCCTTCATGCCGCAGCAACAAAACTGGGTCACTATGGCTACCAGCACACCTGCGTCTACTGCCACGGCTGCGACCTTTGACGGCCTGCCGGTTGAGTTTGACTCAAATCCAGGCTCAGGCTTCCTCCGCAGTCCCATTCCCTTCAGCAATCCTACCAACAACGTCGCCATGTTCTCCTCGGTCAACAACCACAGCTCAAGTCCTGCCTCGCCACAGAAGGATCATTGGTCTGGCAACATGGCCATGAACAAGAAGTCAAGACCTGACAGCCCTGGTATTCGCTCTCACAATGAGCTTCGCAAGGGCGACGGTGTTCGCAAAAAGAATGCGCGCTTCGACATCCCTGCCGAGCGCAACCTCGCCAACATCGACCAGCTCATCTCACAATCCACAGACGAGCAAGAAGTCAAGGAGCTGAAGCAACAAAAGCGGCTACTCCGGAACCGACAAGCGGCACTCGATTCGAGACAGCGGAAGAAGCAGCACACGGAGCAGCTCGAGGTTGAGAAGAAGCATTACACCAACGTCATTTCGAACCTCGAGGAGGAACTGGAAGACCTCCGTCTGACTCTGCAGCAGATGCACACTGAACGTTCGCAGATGATGGCCAGGATGCAAGCCCTCGAGTTTGACAACGAAGAGCTTGTCAGGAGAAACATTGAGGAGACGGGAGAGCTTCGCAGACAAGTCAAATGCCTGAGGACTCACATCCAGGACCTCGAGGGTTCTGAGACCTCTCCTTCCTCAGGCATGTCCAGCATGGGAGCTGCTACCTCCAGCTTCCCAGGCACATTCGATGGCGAACTTGACGCCATCAACGTTGAGAACAACTGGGAACACATGGGCTACATGGGAGACTTCCAATCCGCATCGATGGATCAAGCTGCGGTGCCAGAGGTGAAGCAAGAAATAGTATCCCGCAAGCCCCAGACTTCCCAGCTGGTCGTTTCCAGGAGATCAGACTCGACCGAATCCGAGAAGCCGACGACACAGGGCGGCGTCCTGTTTATGCTGTTCCTTGTCGGCGCCTTGGTCTGCTCAAGCCGTTCCATGCCCAGCATCCCGCGCGTGTCTGAAGATGTACGCGCCGCATCTGAGACGATCCTGCACAACGTCATCAAGGATGCCGGCATTGGCGAACCGACAACATCATCCTTTGCCATGCCCTCTCTTCCACAGGCTTCCGGATCTCTCTCGTGGCCCGACTCATCAGCGCCCGGAGTATCTGCGCAAGGGCTTGATGGGGTTGTACCGAGCATGCTTGGAGATCTCTCTGACTTTTTAACGCAGCCTACATCCGAGCAGACCAAGGAGCATTTGTTCTCCATGACCGCAGCACAATACGACGGAATGATGGCTGACGGCTTCCTCACCTCTGTTCCTGAAGATGGTGAGAGGTCCACTAGCCAAGGTCGTCGCAACCTCGCCGAAGCTCTGGCTTCTGCTACTCAGAGCAACAAGGCCGAGGTTTACACCCGATCGCTTCTCTGGGATCAAATTCCTCGGGATGTGGTCAAGACATTTGTGAAGATGGTGGCTGAGTGCAACCAAAACGCTTGCCAACCCGTTGGCAACGACAACGACGCACATGAATGAACCGAACGATTTATACTCGATGAACCTAACGACGGTTGAATCTGGCTTGTTATGCATCACGAACGATCGGAAATTTGTTTTTTTTTTCGCCCTTTTCCCCCTCTTTTTTCACGGCTCGACACTTGCATCACGACGACTATATTCATGCCCATACGATTATGACAGCGAATCAAGCCCGCGTGCTTTCCTCATTTTTCCCCGCTCGCCTTTCATCAAGCGTCTTTTTGAATCTTTTCTTATTAGGCGTTCGAAGCCTCAGTTTGCACATATACACTACTAGCCACCCACGTGCGCGAGCATGTTTTATCATCGATATCTACATTCTTCCAACATTTATGCCTAAACTTGAACACGGCGCTCCCGCGCTACAAAACGCAATTGGATCTATTGACACAGACCGTTCTCATGATGCTCACGCGCCGAAATTTTACCCCCCCAATATGCTCAAGTTTTGTTTTTTCGGTTCCCCCACGGGACTGGTTTGCGTCTCTACTTTTTTACGCTTCCACGTTTGGTTGGAATGACTGAATGTACCTATGCCTTCGCGGATCATGGTTCACATGAAGTTGACGAGGTCTAGCGAGCGAGCAAAGCGACTTGCATTTGTTATTACCCTTATCTGCTTTTGGTCTTTGTTATTTTTTGTTTCACCTTTGTTTTTTTGTTTTTTTTTGGAGGGGTTTACTTTTTTTGTTCTACCGTATTATTAGGATGTAGTTCGGAATTATGGTCTGACGGAGACAGGATGTATTCAGCATAGCACGGATGACAACGGTATGGACGGGATGGGATGGATATACGGTAAATGGCATTTAGGAGGATTTTGGGTTTCTTTAAGGTGTCTGGTTTAGTTTTTTCTGGAAGGATTTCTCACAGGATGTGATGGGACATTTTACGAAATAGGATTTTATTTTGGCCTTGGGCAGAACCGAGACATGGCCCTAGATAGCTATTCAATTCACCACTCGAACGAGAACAACAGATGTTGATCTTGAATTCAAACCAACAAGGCACGCACTATGGAATGTTTTTCACAAATGTTCACAGCCACTCTCTGGATTCCAATGTATAGCTTCTACAGTCCATTTTTGGCCTGTCATGCGTGGAAGTCGCCAAAAGATTGGCCTGTGATCAGCAACTAGTCTACAGCCTGCATTTCTGTTACCGGCAAAAAACTACCTAATTCTATGTACAACTCGTATAAGGTAGTGACTGATGACAAACATCCAAAATACTCCGATACGAAAAAAAGAGACGACAGGGGTTTCCTTGTTGCCAATACAGTTCGGGCAATACCTTGGCGGGGGGGGGGGGGGGGGGGGGCAGATGCAAGAGGGGATGGGGACCAAATGTCTCAGACACAAAAAGAACGCAGCAGCTTGTCACACCCTCATGGGGAAAGGGAAAATCAAAACAAACTTGCATGTCCTATCAGAACGATGCAACTAAAAAGTTGGATGTTTATTGTTCTTCCAAGTTATTTTTTTGTTCTAAAAAAAATCTCTTGTTTATTTTCTTCTTCTCATGTGTTGGATGTTTCTTGTGATGGGTTCATGCATCTTTTTTTCCCACCCGCGCCCGTCACAAGAGTCAATAAAACGAAAACTACCTACCTCCACCTGCCGTAGGTACGGTAGGTAGGTTTACCGGTGAAAATGCACGATAAAACAAACGAGACAAACGAACAGAAAACAAAGCCCGCGCAGCTCGTTCCTACACGTGCTCACAAGTGCCGCGGTGCTGCAGACGCCCACTTTCAGCTGATCAGGGCCCCATGTATCTCTTACTTCTCGTTCCTTTTTTATCGTTTATTTGGCCGGTATTCTGTCATGCGGTGATGCCTGATAGGCTTCTTTGTTGAGCCTGTTCCAGCGAGAGATACGCTACATTACGAACAGGGACTCTGTAGAATACAAAATAGACATACTTAAGTGATGGCACAATTCGGTGCAAACAGGTAGCGAACAGTGTCTCACAATCACACTTCAAGTTTGTTCGGCTTTGCAGTTCACGTCACAGACAACGAAAAAGGGAGGGGGGTTGCCAACCGACCAACGCTAGAAGCTTGCCCACACCTTCCGACTAAAAAAAGTGTTGGCTTGGTCAGGCTCTCCTCCCGAAGAGTTCCCTTCCTGTAAATTAGGATTGGTGTGTCTATCAGCGGGACGTGGGGATGGGGAAACAGTGCATTACGGTTCGTGCAACGATATATGGAGACGAGAAGATAAAAACGAAGGGCTGTAGTGGTGTGCCACAAGGAAAGAAAAAAAAATAAAAAATAAAATAAACATAGCGCGCCACTGCAGCTGATGACAGCCACACCATTAGGTATACCGTATAGATAACATGGCAGTTGGTTTTGCTTCCGATGATGTTTTCTTGATGACTGAATCGTGATCACAACCGGAACCGGCTTCCTTTTCACACCATTAGAATAGATGTTATTGCTCTTGCCTGTTGCCATGTGTCATGTAGGTAGGTACCTTGAGTATGTGGCCGGGTACTTGCAATCCACTGATACCGCATCTCTCGACAACCACCCGTAAAAGATTGTGCTCTCTTCGCCAAGGTCTACGGCAGCCCAAGCCCCCTCTTCCCCCGCGACTCGGCTGTTCATCGCCCGGACAAGACCCCACGATCATGTCTTTTTTTCCCGCAGTAACCTTGGTGCCCAGACGAGAGCAGTTACGCGTCTCTACTGTAAAACGTCACAGCTATCCGGGAGGCCTCAACGATGGTTTTACTGTCGTCCTTTTTTTGTTAGGTGACCAAATATCTCAGCAAGGATGGGAGGTCGCTCCGCGGCCCGTCTCAACCGTAGACGCGGACCCAAAAGCAGGACCGGCAGGCACTGCACAACTCTGCATTCCCCTGGAACGCGCCTGTTCCCGGCATCTGGGTAAGGTGCATAACTGATATCAACTTTTTCCTTTCCGTGGAATTTATTTCTTCTTTCCGTTGTTGCCGGGATCGTACTTTTCCTTCCAGATCCTGGTTAAAGTGACAAGTGAATGAGTTAGTATTTAGTGCTGCCATGCCTGCCCTGTAAATGCCGCATAACTAGTCCCTGGCTTGGTGGTATTATTTTGTGATGGGAATGATGGCGACGATCCTACGTCTCGCGCAACTGCGCAAGTACTGCAAGGCGGGGGACTTGTTTGCGGTAACTGCCCACCAATTTGAACCTTGATCTGCAGCTCTGCACCCCATCACTCGATAGACCAAAGGGTAGAAAAGCCCGGATTTGTGAGACCCAAATCATGCCAAAACGACTCGTAACCAGTGAAATGAAGTGAGGCGAGAGGTGATGATGCAAGTCATCTAAGAAAGCGCATGGCCTCCCTTCAGTTGGGAAAACTGCAGCATAGCTAGCGTATGCGGAGCGGGGGAGGATAAACGACCCGGGGGACAGTGGCACAAGAGGAAACCGTCGGATGACTTCCCCCAAGAAGAAGCGCAACAGGCAGCCTACCAGACGGTGCCCAGGCATGTCATCTGTAACCAGACGATCGGTCATGTAAGCGGCCAAATATGCAGGCCGCAAAAAGTGGCCGCGCGGGGGGTGGGTGGGTGTGAACCCCAAGCCTGCCGTGGTGCCTGAGGTGAGAGCCTAAGAGGCTTTGAGGGAACGGGTGGATGGTTTTAGAAAGCGGGGGAGAGGAAGGTGATAGATAAATAAAGACGCGCAATTTGCGGGACCATGGAATAATCAGATATGAGAAAAAGAACCCCGTGACATGCATGCAGCATAAGACGACTGGACTTCTAGAATCGGCAAGTACATGCGGCGACGAAAACAAAAAGTAAAGCACATACCATGAATTGCCTAGTGTTTTGTTGCCGCTCTTTTCAGCCAAACGATAATACTTGGCGGACGCAAACTATTATTCGGGTTACCAAAATGAGTTAGCCAAGGTAGCCGGGTCCCCATTTGTATGGGCCGAAGACATGCTCAGTTGTGATCAACAGGACCTTCATAGAGGAGCTCAAAAGGGGGGGAAAAGAAAAAGAAAATCAACATGATGCAACTGACCTTGTCCTTCTTGCAGCCAAAGCCCTCGAGGTAGCACCAAGCCACCTCGTTCATGGCATCTGCGGGGAGCCGTATTTTCGTTAGATACCACTCTTGCTAATTTTACGCTGCGACACCGAGTTGAAAGAAAATGAATGGCGGAAACGGTCTTTGTGCAGCCAACAAGAAACCTACCTGTGTCTCCAAGATTTGCCGCAGTTTCGTAATACTAGCAGTAGTACAGCAATGTCAGTCTCAACCCGGCAGATGCCCGCGCCCACCGAGTACCTAGGTCAACCCTACGTACGGAGGTGGTGAGCAAGCATTGACCTAGAAAAGAAACAAAAAAACGCACCTGTTTTGCCGCTACCGGATCTTTCTGCACACCCCAGCCGTGCCGGAAGCAGTTTGCCAGCTCAAAGATGGCCAGGACCAGCTCACCCTTGGCAGCGCCTCCCTTCTTCATCCCGGCCTGCAGGGCCAACGTCTCGACAGTGGCGGCGTTGGAAGCCGCCTTGGAGAGGTAGTGGACGGCCCCTTCGGGATCTGGCTGGCAGCCCCAGCCGTGTCGCAAGGCCAGGCCGTAGAGCACCTGGCTCAGCGGGTTGTTATCACCCTCGGGGTCGGCCAGCTTGCCAAAGAGCTTGGTGGACTGCTCGAGCTCGCCCGCCTCGTGCAGTCGGATGGCTTCTTGGATGTTGTCGTCCAGTGCCTTGCTCGACACGGCGCTGGGGCTGCGCTTCCTGCCCGACGGTCCGGCGTGGTCGCCGATGGACATGTGCGCGAAGCCGCCCGACACGTCCCCGCTACTGCCGCCGCCGCCGCCGGGCGGGGACGGCGGCCGGCTCCGGACGCGCTCGTTCTCCATGGCTAGGATGGTCGCGCGCTCCTCCCACTTGGACTCGACCGCCGGGCTCGCCTCCTCCTCGGGCCGAATCACGATTTCGGGCAGGTTCTGTGGCACGTTTTCGCTCGAGGGCGGGGACCGCGCCAGGTGCAGACGTTGCGACAGCCGTCGGAACACTTTGTCCTTGTCCTTGTGGCCGGGATCGGCCGTGGGGCTGTGCGCCGACGACTCCGACGAACCCCGCGACCGCGACGACCCGGACGAGAAGAAGCTGCGGCGCTTGGAGCCGTCTGGCGACAGGAAGTTGCCGTCACCGCCGTGCATGCTGTTACCCTTGTCTCTGCCGCCGTCCTGCTCTGCTGCGGGATCTCCGGGAGGCTGTATGACTTCGTGGTTGAAGGTGTCGGTCCTGATAAAAGTCACCGGTTGCCGTAGGTGGCCTTGTTGTTGGGCACCGAATTGATCCACTGTTTGCTCGTTGGCCCCCGGACCATCCGCTTCGATGCCATCCTTCTTCCTCAATAGGTCGCGTAGACCCATGATGACAGGGGGCGGGGAGTGGGAAATTATATGTATGAGTGAGTATAAGAAGAGAAAGTTTTGACAATCTAATTAATTGGTTTGTTTTCTCTTGACGTTTGGTTCCTGCCTGGAAGCAGCCGGTTCAGTAGCGCCCGCGTCCAACCAGTGATGGCTGGAGGAACAATGGTGGGGGTTTTTGATGGCTTTCGTCCTTGGCTCCAAGGTGAAATCAATCAGATGGCAGGTTTTCAGGGGTTCAGTGATGCAACTGCCGATTGGCAGGTCTGTATTGGATTGGATCAAGACTGGATTAAAAACAAGTGGGGATGAAACTAAGGCTTGTAGTGTAAACTGGGTTCTAGAATAACAGGCGGAGTGAATAGTCGCTCAAGTTGTTCGTATAAAGTGTGCAGTAGTTCTTGGGTTATACTTTGAACTCGTCGTCACTACAGGTCAAGTTTGGATGACGGTGAAAAGAACAGAGACTATTTCCAGAAAGAGAAAAAGGTTCCCCAGGTGTGTAGACTTTAGACAGGTTTCGTTCCGGGTTTCGATTGACAAAGAAAGATAACCGAGTCTGGACTGGGCTGAGTCTTGGTTCTAGAACCAGGATAGTGCCTGCTGCTGCGCCCGCCGCAATAAGACGAACATTTCCGTTTGTTTGGCTGTCATGGATGTACAAGACTGAAAGCAGCATCAAGTCTCGTGTTCTTCGATCCACCTCACCCAACCAGACCAAAACGTTGATTAGACCGGACCTGCACTGGTTAGTGGTAGCCGCTGACGCGCTGATTGACACAGCCTTGACAGCACTTGCGTGGGGTCACTCACTAAGCCTCTTCCCCTATTACATTACCCCACAATAAGGGTCTTTGGCGAACTTGGGGATCCTGGCTTGCCTAGCCACAGTCAAATCTTTGCAAGTTCTTGTGATGCTAAAGGATTTCTACTTGCTGTCCGAGGCAACAATACCAGGACAGAGAGGCTACTACTCGAACGTTTTACAGTCACTTTGAGTACCAAGACCGAGGTCTCGTAGACACACAGCTGCATGCATGATCAATACCCAATAGTGATCATCTTTGCTTTCGTTCAATTCAGGGCATCTTGTCCTGTTTATCGTATATTGTTCATCCCAGCCATCGGCTGCCTCGTCATGCCGTTGTGCCAAATCTATCGCCATGCTTGTATAACCAACGCCGCGCAAAAAGACAAACGTGCTGCCCACTTGGTGAGCCGACGGACTGTCGGATAAAAGTTAGGAAAACACTGCGACGCCTGATGGGCCTCGTAAGGTCTCATGACGTTTACAGCTGGATATACTCCTTGAATTCATCAGGATCAACGTCGGATTTTTCGTCTTCGCCCAGGAACTCATCCACGGCATCTGAATCGACGTCATTGCTGTCGACCGATTCGTCGTCCTCATCGCTCGACACATCCTCCATTTCCGAGTCGTCTTCATCCTTGCTGGCTACCGCCTTGCGAAGAACGCTCGCCCGCTCCCGATGGGTCAGCTTACATCCCTTGATCTTACAATGACCTGTGTTGCTAAAGTCGGGGCACTCAAACACGTGTCGATCTTCACAGTTGGAGCCCTTGTTGCAGTAGCCATAGATGCCAAAGTCCCGACAGACTAGCGAACCTGGAGTTACCTGCACGTGAGTATACCTGCATTGGGGGTTATTGCAGTTGCCTTTGGCAAAGTGCAGACACGCAGGGGTTCGCTCTGGCGTGGGCTCGTGTGAAAGATCACACGAGTCGCCGCCTATGCAGTCACCCTTGAGTAGGAAGTCCTTGCAAATGGCAACTTTCAAGGGGTCATGCTGATACCGGCAAAGGGGACCTTTGGTACAAGAACCTATAAAATGGGGAGGGTTACACATCATGGTTAGTCGTGTACCTACAAGACTCGATACTCGCCCATTTCCTAGCATTGAGCCATGTCACGGTAGCCGTACTATGGCGCAGCGGCTAGTAGCGTCGGATCTGCAAGGGAATCGTAAAGAGGGATAGAAAAGATACCGGTTGTTGAAAACATCCTGCAAGGTGTTTGGACTTTGCGGACAGGGCCGTTTTGCCTAGAAAATTTCTCGGTAAGCGTTCCGCAAGACGGAGGTCGAGGGTCATACCGTTGTGCCTTGACAATATCATGTCTGACCATGTTGCCGTTGCGACTCCGAAGAAACTTGACACCACCGACCACGGCTTGCTTGGGCGTGGCCTTGGGGGCATTGTTGTCTGGTTTTCAAATTAGTAACGAATTTTGCGAAAACTTGACCGCCTGTTCTTTTTTCCACCTACCGGCAACCTTCACCAGTTTGCTGCCATTTTTTGCCACGTGAAACTTGATTCCCTCAATGATAACTTCGTACTGCGTGGCCGAGGCATTAGTTGCAGGTCGAGCCATAGTTGCGTGGCTGCCACTCTGAAAATGACGAAGGAGCTTAGCTCGCTCTCGTTGGTTAAGCATCTTGAACTTCTGTCGCCTCGCCTCTGCCGCCCCTATTGACCGCGCCAAAGATTCTCGTTCGTAGACTGCCGAATTGATGAGTTGGAGGTTCCGATCTTTTTTCGTTACCCAAGAAGGGGATGTGCTAAAAGGAGACGACGCTGACGCGAGGCCTGCAGACTGGGGGGCGCCACTCTTGGTTCCGTCACCCGTAACGTCGCTCGTGGTGTTGGTGTTGAGAATGAGTGTCCTGTGGCGATGCGGCGCTACGTGTCCACCACGGGCTCCCCGCGACCGATAACTTCCACGACCACGGCCCCATGGCTGGGAGGCATGGCCAGCCGCTTGTAGCTTGTCAAATCTATGCCCTGTGTAGTGGTGCCGAGAGAACATACAGTGGTAAGGATGGTAGTGGTGAGAAGGTGTCGGATTTGGGGCCGGGGCCGAGTCTCCGACGCCCGCCTGTTGGCTTTTGTGTCGGTTTATTTGGCCTAAACACGCAGGCAAACGATTGATCAGTGGCTGCTCTCAATCATGTCTTCAACCAATTCGCGAGGCAACCCACCAGCGAGTTGACCGATACGCGCCAAAAGATCTTGATCTTCGGCGGAGGACATGGTTATCGATGGTTCTAAGTATTCCAAGCAGAAAACGCTAGAGCTTGAATATGCTGCAGATTCAAGGGGTCGAGGATGCAAAGTTAAAGGTTCGTTCTCATCAAGTACCGGCAGGTAAAGTATTAAATGCGCATCAGATTTGTTTATTGTTGCTTCTTGACAAATGCATGAAACGCCGTTTGTTGCGCGAGAGAGGCGTGATCAAAAGATGGAGTGGCGGGGCAAGCCCGGCTATTATTGGTCGCCAACTTCGTCATTGGATCCACAATCATAAGCTAGGGCCTAGGCTGCATGCGGAGCTCCAAAGGGAATCCTCGTACAATCTCCAGTCGCGACTTGAGTGGAATGCTTTCTATCGCAATCCATCAAAATCATCAATAATCTGTCGCCTACCGATCACCTGGCAACAACGAAACTTGACAGACTCGTCCTCAGTTAATCTCACCCATCTAACCTCGGGCTGGAAACTGTCTTTTGCTGCCATTTGTCCCGAGAATTGGTCGCAATCCACTCCATCATCGACATCAATAACCCATCCCTATATACACCAATAAATATCTCCTTTGAGCAATCTGCCAAAATGGCGGATCCCGTTCAAGTCAAGGATGAGTTCCCGGAGGAAACATTCATGGATGAGATAGCGGAGGATGAGTCGGGCGATCTGGAGTTCTACGACAAGAGCGCGATGGACCCAAACTACGACAACATGTACCTCGCCAGAGTACCTCACTACGTTTGGGAGGCTTGGGCAGAACTCCCCGACGATGCCAACATACAGGTCGGAAAGATCCGGCAGTGGTATGAGCCTGATGCAAAGGGAGAGCAGCACGTTAGTTATATCCGGGCAGGGAGTTGATGGCTCGAAGTCGATTGCCAGACAGACGAGGTATAGCTGGTTGCTGACTTTTCAACCTACAGATAAAACTTCGCATGCTTCTTGACAATGGCATCGGGGCGCACCAGATGATACCAAAGGAGTATGACCTGAGGATAACAGAAATGACGGTCAAAGATACCTTTATCTTTTCGGAAGAGGATCTTCCCGAATACAAGGAGAAGAACCGTGCCCGTCGGGAGGCTGCCGCTGCAGGAATCCCTGCCCATTTGCTTCGCAACACCGCTTTGGACAATACCAGCAATAATAACAGCAACAGCGGTTCCGGTGGCAGCAGTGGTGCTGGGCGTGGCAACACGGAGAATAACGAGAAGCCACAGAAGTCCGGCTATGGTAAAGGACGAAAGGGCCCGAGGAAAGAATTCTACCGTAAAGCGGTACCAAGTACGTCTGCCTAGACTTGAGAATCCTTCCTTGCCACTGGCTCGGCTGGTATGCTAGAGTACGTGCACTAACGTCTCGATCTGCAGAGAAAACCAAAATCGCAGGACGTATCAAGCACGAGTTGAATAGCATCCCTGTGGATAATCCTGAAACGGATCATTTGTTGGCTCTCAGAGCACTTGAGGCCGCGAAGCCCAAGGCCAAGGTTGCCTTCCAAGACGAGACCAACATCTCCCAAAACAGCATCAACCGTGCGACGGACTTTACCACATCGCGGAAATACCAGAGCTTCATTGTAAGTGTATGCCGTATAGCTTCGGTGAGCTGCTCTTTGCTAATGACGCATCTCCCTCTCTTTAGACCGCAAATGCGGCTCCACCGCCAGTCGTTACGAAACAGAAGAAGACGGAGCTCAAGGCAGCGCGTATCCCCGAGAACGAGCTGTTGGATCAAATCTTCCAGCTCTTCCGCAAGTTCAGTTACTATCACATGAAGACTCTCAGGGTCGAACTTCGACAGCCCGAGGCATACCTGAGGCAAACTCTGGAAAAAGTCGCCGTGCTGCACAAGTCAGGCAACCTTACGAATACCTGGGGGTTGACGGACGACGCCAAACGATCCAACGGCATCTCTCTCGATGGCCCAGCCACGGTTGCTCCTACAGTGGAGGGCGACCTGAAAGACGACGATGACGAAGAGGATATCAAGATGGAGGACGTTCCGTAGTGGGATTTGTTCACGCCTGAACTTATTTGCAGCGAAATCATGGATAGTCATTTTTAACCAGGGTTGGGAGCGCTTGTATTTTTATGTAAAACTGCTGTCGCACTTGATTCTTACTGCACGAGAGAGACAGACTGGAGTAGGATGAATAGCGTATCATTTTCCCAAGATATGATCATTGATGATTTGCTCTGCCCGCTGACCTTGCTAAGAGGTTGTTGACGCTAGCCTGGTGGTATGGTATCAGAATAAGGTACAGTCGACAAATTGAGTAAATGTTGATATTCAATCTTACACTACAAAATTAATGCATCCTTTCAACACGTTACTTTGAGGATGTAGTGGACGGCCTGTTGTTTCGACGACTTGCACTATGTGCAGAGCTGTGACGACCCACAGCGTCTGCTCAAGTGCCTTAGAAAGCATTCACAGTCCTTTTCAGATTCCCTTCATCTTATATTTTATAAGGCAAAGCATAATTAAAACCCAAACTCCCAAACTCCCAAACTAGACAGTCCGTATCGATCTCAATTTTGAGAATCTACGATGGAAAGCACACACTGTGACACAACACAAATCACAATGGACGTCGTGCTCGACTTTGACGGCACAATCATCGCCAAGGACAGCATCAACTGCCTGGGCGAGTTTGGGGTCTCGCACCAGCAAAAGCACCGCCAGCATGACCTGTCCCCGACGTGGAAACAGATCGTGTCCGACTACTTGGCCGACCACAAAATGCACGTCTCGGCCTACTCGCCGGCCGAGGCGGACAGGCTCACACACGACGACGAGCGGGCCTTCCTCCACAGCCTGCAGCACGTCGATGTCAAGTCGCTCGCACGCGTCGCCGACGCGAGGATCTTTGAGGGCTGCACGGCCGACGACCTCTACGGTGCGGGGCGGGAGGCCGTGCGGACCGGCAAGGTGGCGGCGCGCGGTGGGTTTGCCGAGTTCGTGGCCGTCATGCGAGGGGCGGGAGCGACCCTGTCCATCTTGTCAGTCAACTGGTCGGCTTCGTTCATCAGGGGCGTCCTGTCGCAGTGCGGGGACGATGTCGTGATTGAAGATGTGGTCAGCAACGAGATCACCGCGGATGGAAAGATTGGCTGCTTGGGGGAGGGGGGTGGAGCGCAGGGCACGCCGATGATGACGTCTTTGCACAAGCTCGAGGCTCTACGGGCGAGGTCCGCCGCGTCCTCTGACGAGAACGAGATCAGCTCCAAAATCACGATATACTTTGGAGATTCGACGACGGATCTTGAGTGCCTGCTGGCCGCCGACATTGGCATCGTCATGGCCAACGACGAAAACAGCTCCCTTTTGCGGGCGCTCGCTCGGCTCGGGTTCGAGACCCCTCATGCTTTAGATGCAGGCAGCAGATGGCAACAAGTGCCGACGACCGTAGATACCCGCCGCAGACTGGCATGGGCGAGGAGTTTTACCGAAGTGCTCGAAAGCGGCATTCTTCATCCAAAAGAAACATCCAGTTCATGAGAGAGGGGGCGGTTCATGAGGGGCAACGGGAAGTACCGTCGGAACATTTTGCGGTGTCACTAGTAATATTCCCCTGCGAACGCGAGTGTGGGCATTCACCTGCACAAATACTAGACGCAAGTCGGACTAGTTCTCAACCTGCCGATGTCGACGGGATGGAAAATGATCATATTTGTTGGATAGGACCATGCACCAAGCTCAAAGCTACTCTTGAGACGAGGTTGGTCAAGGATGCATCTACCCCCAAGATGTATAGGACAGGCACTTTTTGAGCGCTATTTGCCTTCAGTAGCCAAAAGGATATAAATCCGCCCGTGGTCTCTCTAGCTGATGGATTCTTGGCTTTGCGAAAGATGGTGTATCGCTTTCCAAAGCCCTCCCTAATGTTTGCTCCCTAGATTGGACCACGCAAACAATAGCCCTGGTGTTCACAACAAAGAAATTGATCACTCTTTCCCCGCCCAGCAAACAAAGCACCAGATCAAACCAAGGACAATGCGGCATTGCATTTATTAGCGGCTCAGAAACAACTCTTGGACCTCCTGTCAATTCCTCAGGGGTAGGCGTTTGCTTACTCCCCCACTGCTCCAAGCACCCTTCTCGAAGCGTTTGGAAGAACTATCTGATTTTTTTTCCAAAATCGATCTGAGAGTCTGAGACACACTCGAGCTCTCTTAGCTGAACTTATACGCCAAGACATATCAACACTTTCTTTACATACTAATCTCACGCATCACCAACTGGCCAACACAGTACGAAAAAAGCAGGAAAAAAAGAGAGAACAAAGATAACCAAGCAAGATATTCTTCATGTGTTGGCACAAGAGAATCATCTTCAGCGTCTGTTGTCACTCGCGCTGGGGCCCAGAGACGGCCAAGTGCGATGCCGAAAAGGCCTACGAGGAAGGTCTCCGCGGGGAAGGCTGCTACCAGCGCTGGTCGCAACCGCGCGACGTCGTCCGCGTCGAGGTCAAGTGCCGAAAGTGCGTGCTGGCCAAGCGGCGGACGGATGAGCAGTTTGCAAGAGTAAAAGCCGTCCTCACCTCGCTTCGCAAGGCCGTCGATGCCGCTCTGGTCGTCTCCGACGAGGCCGGCGCCGTCCTGGACGACGACGGCGACCACGGCGCTGTCTCGCACTTTGACATGGGCCGGGATAGACAGTTATCGACCTCTTTGTGCTCGACTGGCAGCTCGTCCAGTGGGCTCGATTCGAATTTCGAAAGAGGCAAAAATGTAAGTATGCCTTGTTACTAGTTTGGGATACCATGTTGCATAACTTTTTATTTAATTCGTTCATCTTGTCCCTTTTAATATGCCATGACTTTCCTACAAAGCTGTTTTATAGCTGTCAAACTCGCGAATACTAAATACAACGCTAACTAACATATAATTTCAAGATTCCCCTTGGTAATGAATGGGCTCAACGTCCTCGCTGGAGATCGCGACATTACGTGCCCGTCAAGACAGACTGCGAAATGTTCTAGCATGTCTACAGTTTCCTCAGCGTGCCCGTCGTATCTGGGGAATAATAACACTTGTTTTACCATTCAGCTTCTGGTCTTGTCCTCTTCAATGAGGGCACGGAATCCTTGAACAAAATCAGCTTTGAGATCCTCAAGCGCCTCAATACCGATGCTGACTCTCAGCAGAGCCTTGTCGAGATTCGGGTCCGTCATGGCGCGCCACTCAATCAGTGATTCGACGCCACCCAGACTTGTGGCATGATGGAACAGGTGCAGCTTTCCGGGGAGCCGCTTGGCGTGATCTTCGCTGTCAAGGTAGATGGAGAAGACGGGCCCAAAGCCACGAGGCATCTGCCTTCGCAGCCACGAATTCGGGTCTGCGGCCTCGGGTTGGAGGCTTGCGTGCTGTACTCTTCTCAACAGGCCGCCCAGGGGTGACGCCGGGTCCGGTCCAGTCGCCGAGGCAAGCCAGGCAACAAGCTCATCTGTGGTACTGCTCTGCCTCTGGACGCGAAGCTCCAACGTCCTCAGGCTGCGCACGCCCAACCAGCCCTCCATGCTCCCCATGACGGACCCGAGGAAGAGACGGTCCTCGAAGAGCTTCTCAAACCAGCCCTCGGACTTGCGCTGGGGGTTGATGGAGAGCACGCCACAGAGCATGTCCGAGTGGCCGCCAAAGTACTTGGTCCCGCTGTGCATGACTATGTCAGTACCAAAAACAAACGGCTCCAGCAGAGGCGGCGGGGCAAAGGTCGCGTCGACCGTCAAGATGGCGCCCTTGGCCTTGGCGATGGAGGCGTAGTGCTCCAGGTCGCGGGCCTCGCCCGTGGGATTCAGCGGGGTCTCGACGTGCAGTACGTCGCCCGCCTGGAGCTTTTCGAGGTCCTCGGGGGCGAGGGTGAGCTGCTCGACGCCCGTGAGCCGATTCATCAGGCGGATGACGCCGTGGCAGCCGTGGTAGCCGCCGCCGATGGCGATGCGGCGCGGGTTGAGCATGGTGAGCATGGCGTGGAAGGCCGCGAGGCCCGAGCCGTACGACAGCGACGGCCCTCCCAGCAGGGACGTGAGGATGGCCTCGAGCCGAGTCGTGTTGGGTGCCGTCTCGCGCGAGTAGACGTGGGAGTCGTAGGGGGCGTTAGGCTGGTCATGTTCTTTGGCGTGAGCAAGATGGGCTTGAACCTTTTGAGAAAAAAAAAAAAAGACAATGCACATAAAGGCTTAACGGACATCTACATTGCCCCAGTACGTGAGCTTATCCGGGTCGTCTGTGTAGCGGTAGGTGGTGCTGACGTGCATCGGAGGGGCGACGGCACGGTGGTTGTTGATGTAGTCATCGGCGTGCATGGCACGCGACGTTAGGGAAAGTGCATGTTGCGGAAACGCCGCCTCCAGCGCCGCCGGGCCCGAACGGACGTCGGCGCTGGCACTAGTTTCCTGTGGTTTGGTTTCGGGATGCATCTTGCTGTTGATCATGGATTAAGTTGGGGTTTGAATGTCAGAATAACCCCGTAACTCTTTTTTTTTGTTCCGGGATTGTCTGGAACATCATCCCGTAAATTTTGTCATGGCCGAACTGATGGCGCAAAGATGGGCGGGGTATGCCGGGTTGTTGTTAGTCACGGACCGCCGATGCCGGACACCGACCGCGGAGCTTCCATGTTTAACGAGAGAAAATACACAAACTTTTGGCTAGAGCTAGTGTTGAACCAAAATTGCAATTGAAATTTTATCACGACATCAAGATTGACAAACATGGCATATGTCCAATTCCGGAATAAACGTATCGATGACATGACTATACTGCCACCAGCTACCCCTGCCCTACTTGGTGAGTATGGCGATAAGTTGAGTTGAGATACCGAGGTAGCTATTGTGAGCTCATGGCGATCAGAGCAGGTGCTCAGGGGAAGTAAGCAAGGTAAGCCATGGAAGGGGCTGTCAAGAACTGGGGTACCTGTCGATCGATGTCGCAAACAAAGTTATGGGTGCGTGACTCTCTGGGAAACAATGGTGTGGTGTATGGTATTGTTCGTGGTAAGGCAAGTATACCATGCCGGGGGATGAGCTATAGCCGAATTCCGAGCTCATGGATGGATCATGCTATGATACGTACCACGTAAGGTTGATGGCCATTACATAGCAACACCAGTTTTAACCTATCAATAGCAGTACCAAGAATTGTTTCGCAACTGACGTTTAACCTACCTTATTCATGAGCTCCACTACGTAATCGTATTTATTCCCTCATTGCAAATAAATGTACCCCAGTTCCAGCTTGTCAGTTGTCAGGCATAGAAGCACGCCAGGTCAAAAAAGAAGGATCATAGGTACATATATCCACAGTCTTACGTCTTGCGAACGGGCCGGGAAATGTGGGGCGACCAATGATCAGGGTCCACCATCCAAGGCAAGTCCCCTTCCCACCTCATCCATTTCGAATTGATGTGACCTCGACGTCTTTATCCAGCATTGGCATGACGTTTCCTTTCCATATTGGGAATCTGGGAAGCCCGGAAATAGGCAGGATTCCAAAGGGGGGCAGAGCCTTGGGAGAAGTGGCTTGAGATCATAGGGGACTTTGCGGGAGCTACGGAGTAAACGAAAAGCCGTTGGAAAAAGGTGGCGGCGGCGCTCTCTAGCAAGTAACAGAGTGGGAAGAAGCCAGTCAAGATCCTGCACAGTGCAAGTGCAGTCTCGAATTTTTTCCTTTCTTGTTCATCCTTCTCCTCCTCCCTTCAACAAACAAAGCGGCTACAACTGCAACCGACCCTTGATCGACCGTCCGAACCTGCCTTGGCCTGCGTGTGGTCACCTTACTTCTTTTTAAGGGGCGCGCGCTACCTCAGCCTACCTGTACCTTACCTCCTAGGCGCACCACACTGCCACACTCGTTGTGTCGTACCATGCACGCCGATCAGCACAAAATCTGACATTAGCGCGCAGCCGTTTAGATCAGTCGGTCGAAGCATTTAGACTTTTAATTCCTCCCCCCGCAGCCTATTTTTTTTTGAAAAAGGTCATCTGTCGCAGTTTATCTTGTCTGTTGTTTGGTTAAACTCAGCACCCAATTCTCCAAATCACAAATCTTTGCGCCGTCGTATTCTAGAAATTTGAACCTTCGATTGTTATACTGTTCGGACCCAGAAACCATATTGGATAGATCCGTACTACGTCATTTTTTTATTCAATCACAAAAACAGCCGGTTCACAGCATATAATCAAAAGCAGCATACACTATAAGTCGGCATATTTGTCGACCGCCATTGAAAATGCCAATGCCCACTATTCGCAACCCGTTCGCGCGCAAGCAGCACAATGATGAGAACCAACGACCTCGGTTGGAGACAGCTCCGGCGCAAGAACCACAGCAGCCTGGCGGTTTCGACAAGGTAGACACAATCGGTTCCAAGTCGTCGAGCATTGCAGGCTTGAGCATCAACAGTGGGAGGAGCAACGACACTGGCGAATACAAGCTGAGTGGTATGATTAACCCCGGTCCAAAACCATCGCCTACCTTTTCTCTTCACTTTACTTCGCTTCACATGTTTTTTTTTTCTCTCCATATCCCCTCCCAAATCCAAAGAAATCCCAAGGCAAGCCCCGCGCTGTAAAGAGCGGCGCGCCCATCATCGCAGCACTGCCTCAAACTCAATGCTTGGCAGTGCATACCCCCATCCAATCACAACTTGTCACAACTTGTCATCAGGAGATCGATTGCAGCTAACTGGAGCAACTTGTGTCGGCCTTTCAGTGGTCAATGACAGCGGCGTCTACCTGCCACCTTCGCCTGTCGAAAAGTCGTCGCCTCCATGGCCTGCGCGGTACTTGTCGCGCAACTCGTCAGACAAGTCCCGCGGAAGTCTCAGTACCCCTGAGAACGAACACTTTACCATTTCCAGGGAGTCGTTTGACTCTTACCGTCGCTCATTTGTGAGTTTCCCGCCATGTCGTCAAACTACTTTTTAACCTCAATTGTCAAGCCCCTGTTATTAACATGCTACCCTGGCCTCTCCAGGATATCTCTGCGAGGTCGCCCGTCACCAAGCATGACGCCCCCACAAGGCAGAGCTTTGACTCGTCTCGCTTCCCGCGCCCGCGCCTGTCCATGAACGACCGCCGGCCGGAGCCCACGACGGTGGAGGAGTCGTTTGAGGACGTTGGTCTCGGCGACGACCGCCAGCCCAAGGGCGTCCAGCAGATGCAGCAGCAGCAGATGCCGCAACCACAAAAGAAGCGTGGTTTCTTTTCCAAGTTTGGCAACTCGGAGCCGCAAACAGACGGCATATTACTCAAGGCTCAGGACTAAAAAAAAAACAAGCAAACGAGTAACAATCATCTATTTCTTTTCTCATGACACGATTTGGCATATAGAATACCCGGTGGGGGTCCAGGGGAACATCTGTATATGACGGCTGATCCCTGCACGAGCAAGCTCGAAGGGGATTTTCTTGGTACGACGAAATACGTCTTTAATTATTTATAGAAGCTTGTAGTTGGCCGGAGACTAGGACTTTTCCTACCACTGAGCCTGATTTTCAATATGTAAATTTTCTTTCTTGTTCCTTTTCAATTCCATTTCATCTTCATCCCAACACGTGGTCACAAACTGGTTACAAAAGTACGACCTATTCTTGGAGTTATTGCCGAGTGGGGGTCAAATCACTTCATGTTCCTCGTCACGGCCACTTGAGCCTATTAATGGCTCGGTTCGTGGGGCTGCATACCTTAAAGTTAAGTACCCAAGATGAAATTCAATCCGTTCCAACCCATCCCTAAAGTATATCCAAGTGAAAAAGGGTATCCTTTCAATACTCAAAATGCCGTCCTTTTGCCCCGTGTAGACAATGAAACATTGAACATGATTGTGAATCTTGGTGGCGTCACAAAGCCCAAGGGGGAAATGAGAGAAAGAGAGAGAAGCAACGTATACCTCCAATAACCTGATAATCAAACACAGAAAGACATTGCAATAACACAAGGCGTGGAGATAGAATCAGGTACTCCGTGACCTCTTGGCAGCCGGTATGCTGGCATCACCAGCCGCCGCATCATCCTCAGACCTGTCATCTTCCGACCCGGACACGGACGACGGCCGCCTCCTCTTGGCCCTGTAGGCGACAGCAGCGCCCAGGGTCCTCAGGTACTCGCGCAGGAAGTCTTCCTTTCCCACGACGTTCCTCGAGCCGCCGACCTCGACGGTGGCGTCGACGTCGATCTTGATCGGCCTCGGCTCGCCGCTCCCGTCGATCATGGGGATGCCGGCCGAGGCGCTGCTGGCGCGCTCTATGGCGCTCACGATGGCCTCGGCGATGTCCGAGGGTCCCGGCCTGCCAATGTCGACCAGGTTGTCGTTTTGGTTGACGCGGACGGCCGTGTTGACCTTGATGGATATCGGCGACATGCTCTCTGCGCAGTCGTGTTGCTCAGCGGCGTTGGCGCTCGGTCTTGCCTCGGAGGCAAAGGTCAAGAGCCTCGCCAGGAGGTCGGATGTGATGCAGTGCATGGGCATGGGCATGACTCTGGGCATTGGGAGTTGGCCGGAGCGAGGGGTGTATGCCGGTGGTGGTGGTTGTGGTTGTTGTGGCTGCGGTGGGCAGGTGGATGGTGTTATGGTGGTTTGCTCCTTGAGGACCGTTGCCCTGTGGTCGCCTTGCTTATATGGTGGTTGAGACATTGCCGGGAGACGTGATGTTTGCGAGTGGTTTGGGTGCGGATTGGGGAGAGAGATACGGAACAAGAGTTAGTGTTGTGAATCAGACAGACGAGGTGTGTCAGAGTCAACAACCGCCTCTTTCTCGAAAAAATTTACACGAAAAGGCCGGGGGAATAGAGAAGGCGAATGAGAAAGAAACCCAACAACCACGGAAAGGGATATACATATATATGTAGGTAGGCACTCCTTATCTATTCTGGTCGTCCACCCCAGACACAAATAGGGCAGCCCTGCGACATTGCGCGGCGCCCATCGGAAACCTGCTGTCCGGTAAGTATGTTGAATAGCAAGCAGCCTGACCCGACTTTTGGAGGAGACCAGGTGAGATTGGCCATGAAGAACAATAGCCGATGGTTGTATCTCTCCTCCTTTTTTGACAAGGCGGGAAGATGCAAGGGCGATCACCTCCCCACTCATGGCTTGCTACAAGAGATGCATCTTATTCAGACCTTGCTGCGTCCTATTCGCAACAATAATAACCACCCGCACGCGAATGCACGGACGAATGGGACGGAAGCACCTTAAACAGGGTAAGAATAACAAGATGAGTGAGACAGCGTGCAATTGGAACGCCGAAACGGGCAGGCGGAGGCAATTGATGAGATTAGCTACCTCATTCATTACAAATTTTTGTCCACCTGGTTTTTGTTGTTTGGTTGTTTGTTTGTTAATTAATATTGTCCAAGGGCGGCGAATTCACGATCGAAAAATATCGATGAATCGGAGTGAGCGTTGGTTCTTTTTTGTTCAGGTGCTCTGACTTGCTTTTTTGTCGGGGTACTGTACTGTTGTTACAGGGAACCCACTAAATAATTAGAACCAGTTCTAAACCAACAACGCACGCCACTCAAGCCACCCAAGCCACTGTAGCCGGGTTCTCTCCTGCCGAATTTGACTCGCTTGTGCTGGAGAGGCTACTGTAGGCTAGGCTTTCCCGTGGGGACCCGGCTTCTGTAAATTCTCCAGAAGAAAACATCCCTAGTCTAGTCTATCTAGTGGGTTTCTGTTTTGTCGTAGAGAACATGCTCACCTCACTCAACCACCTCGTAAACGCGGCCTGGCTTCCAGTGCTTTCGTCAATCGGGCCAAGGCAAAAAAGAGGGAGAGATTTCGAGCGGTCGGGCTTAAAGCGTGGACCCTTTTTTTTTTTTTTTTTTTCTTCTCTCTCTCGTCTATTCAAACCAAGTTATTCCAATGCATCCCTTGCTTTCGACAGCCCGCGGTTGTTAATGTCCGCCTGCGGATCCTCTTACTGCTTATTCCCATGATATATCTGGTCGCCAAGGCATATTCATGCAGCCAGCCTACTATTTCCGAACACAACAAAACATGAAATTATCATGTCACTGACTGTCATTGCCCAGAGATTATTTGCCAGTCAAAAGGTGCCAATTTGGGCAAAAAGTTGGCAAGTTTTGTTGATTATCATCACGGCATGTGATCAAACCTGCCCTTTTGTTTGCAGTCTCGATATACAAAGTAACAGCCCAATGGTGTGCTTTCTCGTCTCTCTTTTCTGCTATATCTCTTTTACCCTGCCTAACAACGACCACTCTGCTAGGGCGACCCAGCACATGTACGGCAATTTTGGCGGTCAGCTTTGCTCGTAAATGTCTCGGTAGGTACATTTGACGGCCCAACTTTCGTTCACCAACGGAGTGACCGAAGGTTCCTTGTCTTGTTGTCTATGGGCAAACACATGGGTGGTTTTACAGCACAGTAAACCAAGGAAAAAAAAATCCTGAGCCCAAGAACCGACAGTCAAAGATGGGAAAAGGTCGCATGATTGATCTGACATGTTTTGAACATGTTTATGATTATACAGCTTGTCCCTCTTGTAAATTCCGTGCACACGATGCTCTATCCCCCTACGCGAGACTACCGTCTTCACCCATCAGTATTCATCATGAGGGCAGGCGGGCAGCTCGTTCTAGCGGACCTAAGGATACATTCACGCAACATTGCAATGCAGCTTCGGCTGGCTGCAGTTTTCCTGTCAGACGCAAACATATGCCCACTGCTGCTGCAAGTCTCAGCTGACGTCTCACAAAACCCTTAACCCCTTGCCAGGCAAACAATCTCCTCTTGGGTGAAAAAGGAACAAGTCCAACCAATGGGTTCTTTCTTACTGCCGCCACTGAGCTCCCCATCGTAGAATAGAAGTGCGCTGACCCTCTCGACCACCCATCATCCCCGGTGGAACATCCACGGGCGGTGTTGCTGAAGCTCTGGCGGCAGGATCTGGAGGCCGCTGATGCTGCAAACTCTCTGTCGGCATCTCAGCTGGGCTGCTGAAGAGCTGGATGGGTTGCGCGTCGTACACAGTCACCATATCGTCATGGCGCTCCGGGGAAGCCACTGCCTGCGCTTCCGTGCCCACGGTGGGTGGCTTGTGGCCTACATGCGACGGGCTGTAATAAATCGTATGTGGCGTCCCGTCCTCTGCGTCGCTGCCGCCATCATACGATTGCGGCGCTTGGCTTCCTATCTCATGTGCAGACGCTGCTGGACGAAGGGATGCCTCTGGGCCAGATGTTGGCTTCTCTCCCGGGCAGAAGCAGGCCCGACAACCATGCCTCAGGAATACCAGGATGGCCATGCCAAGGACCAACACTCCCAGGACGGACCCGATGACAATCCCGGCTATTGTGCTGCCTTGCATGGCGCGAACAGAGTCGCTGCCTGTGTCGGGTGCTTGGCCTCCCCCGGCCGTCGCCGTGGATGTCGTCGTTCCCTGGCTCGTTTTTGTCTGCGAGGCAGGCCTCAGGCCCGGCGTGAGCGGGTGCGTCTCCAGGGTTGAGATGTCAGAGGCTTGCCATCGGACTTGGATCATGGGAGCAGAGTTGTCCGCCGTCTGGGAGTGCCATGCGTTGGAAACGCCCTGATTTGGGTTGCAGGTATAGCCACTATTCAAAAAGTCGAAATAAGACCATTTTTGTGGGTTAGTTTGTGTTTCATGCCTTGTACTATTATTCTTTTATTCTTGTCTGCCATTGATACCAGATACCACAAGGGCTGAGATGACAACGTACGAAGGAGCACACATGACAGCCGTCTCCTCTGGCTCCAACGGCGGCCCTTGTTGCGTGTTGTACCGGCTGCACGCCGATGTATAGCCGCTCGGGCAGATGCCAGGTGAGTAGTAACCGACGTTGCCATCGTAGTATAAATCCTTGTAGTTGGTCGGCATGCAGCCCTCTAAGGACCTATTTGCGTTGGAGTCCCAGGTTGTCATAGGGCCACCAGGGCATGGTGGTGTCCATATAGTGGTCAGAGACCCAGCAGGTGTGGTACTGTTGTGTAAGGGACTTATGGTTACGCTCATCGTGTCGAATAGTCCGTCTCTATTAAGGGTTGTCGTTCTATGGTGCCGTTTTCCTCCGTTGGTATTTTGGGACAACAGTAAGCGTCAACGGAAACTTAGTAGGCTGGCTCTGGGCGCGTTACGCTTGGAGGAGAAAACAGACGCTTGAAATAGAGAGCTCAAAGGGATATGCTACGGCACAATGGCAGAGCCGGAAAGCATGAGTGGACAAGGTAGAGTACCGTGACAGAGTCGGGCATCGTGACACACGACTCTTGGGCATCATGTCGGGATGCTCTAGCAAACATACTTTATCACTGCCTAGCCCTGAAGCTCTGCCTCGTCACGATGGAACGGCCATGTAATTTGCTTCTTTTTTTAAATCGGTGCTCCCTCGCCAGTATATGGGCCCTTGTATGACAAGCCTGTCAGCCTGATGAGATATGTTCTTCGGTCGCTTGTGCAGCCCGCCCACTCGCGTACTTTTTGGCCGCGTAATCACACACATAGCCTGAAGTTTCCTATTCGGGTAAATACATAGACGACTGGATGTTTGGCCTGTCACTGAATGTCGAAAACAAGTGGTTTTGCCGCACCTGGAGACGATCGCTGTCAGCACACCAACCGTCCATCACTAGCGTAAGCCGATTGTGGTAGGGGCCAGTGATGCTAATTATGGTTACAAGGTGATGATTCCATCGTCCGAAATGGGTGAATGAAGACGGGGCATTTCTCCATGTTAGTCAATCCGGAGGGCTTCGTGGGTTTCCAGTTCAGCCGAGTCTGACTACGACCACTGCTCGGTGGAGTAGGTTGCTGCTGGCGTGAAGATGGCTTGACGTGAAGGCTCGTCAAAATCAACCGACCCAGGTCATCGCAAACAGGCAGTCGAGGAAACAAGCTAACAAGCAAATATCACAGATAGCAGCAGTAGCTTGTCGTAACAAGGCTTGTATTCGCAAGAGCATATGTCTTCTAGAGAACACTAAACGGCAAACAAAAGCTGGGGTATAGAACGACTCTACAAGCAAGTCCGCGACACAAGGAAGCTAGCGAAAGGATAAAATGTTATAAAAGGAGAGCAGAATCCAATTCTGACGTGTAGACTGCAAGCAGCAAGACTTGCCGACGCTCCTTGCTCAGTTCCTCAGGCCAGAGACGCCATTTACAGGGCCTTTGGCGTCGAGCTCTAGCTTCGAAATAAGCTTCTTGACCGCAGCCCACTCGTCAGACTTGATACCCTCCTTCCCTCCCAGGTCCGGCCCGACCTCGAAAACAGTCAATGCACCTGCGATACCGCCTGTGGCGAGCCGCTTGCCTTCCGACCGCTCCCAGGCAACCTTGTTCAGACTTGCCACCCTCGCGCCGGGGCGCGCATTTGGTTGAATGCGCGCGACTGGCTCTTCTGTTTCGACCGTCAAGTCCCATATTTCGAGATAGCCGGCGCCGTCGACAAGCGAGAACACACCAGGTCGAAGCGGTGACCATGCCGCATCGTAGACGATATCTTCGCGAGCAAACTCCATAAGGGGCGAGACGGCGACCTCTGCGTTGCTGGACAAGAGACCGGCTGTACCAATGCCCCCAGGCGGCCGCACTTTCCACAACTTGGCACTCCAGTCCAGACTCGAGGAGAGAACAAGATCGCCAAAGTCAACCGGACCCAAGTTGGAATGAAAGTCAACAGACCTGACCGGTGCTGAGTGACCCCTGTAGCTGACGTTCTTGTCAACACCGGCCTTGGCACCCGCTCGGTCATATCTGTGGCATGGATAGATGACGCCTTCCTCGGAGCCGACTAGGAAGTATGTGGGGTCAGCTTGGGGGAAGGCCATGCATGTCGGGCTCAAGTCGTCCGTCTTTGTCTGCTGCGGAGTAAGAAGCATGAGCGACTCTTGTGGCGCTGCCAACATATCGACAGACCAGCCACACACGACGCCATCAGTAGATGTTGTGATAATGTTGTTGGCATTTTGCGTGCCTATCACATCAAGCGAGTATACAGGATGCGTATGTCCCTGTCCCGTCAGTGGTGTTTTTTGAACTGGGGCAGAAGAGCGAGAACGCGTATCCCACAAAAGAACCTGACCACTATAAGCACCACCGATGATCAGGTTAGGGTGAAAAGGCGAGAATTTGGCCGTCAGGATGTCTGACTGTGCATGAAGGACAAATTCGGCCCTGTCGTGCAGATTCAAGTTCCATACTTGAACAATACCATCCGGCTCGTGTGGTGCTGTAACGTTTTTGGACGCCGAGGCAAGGACGAGATCCGAGAACTTGGGCGAAAAGTCAATCGAAGTTATCGGGCGCTTCTTGGACCACCTCTCATCGTAGAACTGACGTATCTCCCTGATCTTGCGGCGCCCTCTCCCACTCACGTTGCCCTGCTCGCGGTCATCCGTATTCTCTTGTGTCTGAAGCGTGTAATCCGTGAGAATATCGTACTCCTGGTCCAAGGCCTTTTCGATAACCTTGGTTGCCCTGTCCACAAAGTCGACGAAATCCTCCGATGCTGTCACAGCCTTGAGTTCTTCATTCGTCAGCGTCCTTGCAGGGAAGTTGGTCGTCAGTGCCGTGGGTTTGAGCACCCCGTCTGTTGAAAGCTCTTGGGCGGCCTTTAGTTCCTCCTCAATCTCCCTCCTAATGTTGGCGCGTAGCTCCTCCTCTCGGTCACGATCCCTGCGGGTCGGCCGTTTGCTAGGCGTGAACGTAGGCTCATCGTCGTCCGACACTGACAATTCCAACGGTCTCGAGCTTGGCGCCCAATCTTCCTGGGTCTGTATGCCCTTGCTGTAAGAAAAAATTTCTTTGACCGGTGAGGGTGGACATTCGTAGATGGTTGTGAGAGGAACTGTAGTGAGGTTCTGCGGGGCGGCGGGGGCGGCAGGCGCGTGGCCGTTGGCCAGCGAGGCGTATTCCGAATTCTCATTGCTGAGTTCGCCGGCGCTCAAAACACTGTTCGGCCGGCTCCCTCTAGGTCCCGGGGAGGCAGCCCCTCCTGTGGTTGTGGAAGATGGTCGATCCCCGAGGCCAACGAGCCTATTAATGTACTCGTCAAGGTCTTCGCGGCGTTCCACATTTCTGGCCGATGGAATCGAGAGCTGGAATTGGAATGTGTTAGTTAAACCGACCGCCAAAGCTCATAGCTTCTGTCCCAGCCCTAAGGGGCGAGGTGAGGCCGTATCAGGTGGGCTATCAGAAGTGACATACTTCACCACCAACCCCAACACTAGGACGTGATGCTGAGCCCTGTTCATTACGCGCTTTCCTCTTCTCCTTCAACTCGGCCAACTTTGCCTTCTTCGCCAGAATTTCATCTCGGCGTTGCTGCATTTTGTTCAACGAGGCTAAGCCTCATTTCAGATGCGATGCAACAAGTTGGCCGCCGTCCGTACAGTTGAATGACAAGAACGCCCCAACCGCGTCCCAAAAAGCTGACACAGTCTTCTATTGGCGGCCTGTTTGCTGATGAATTCGTGTGCGGTTCAACCGTCGTTTCGGTTCGAGTAATGTAAAGAATCCAATCCTGTCAACAGGTGATTACAAAAGTCGGTTTAGATTAGGCAAATTATGTGAGCCAAATTGCAGTTGGTGGCAAGCCAAGGTAGGTAGTTATTAAACAACGGTTTGGTTCTTTTCGGGCATGTCCCAATGTACCGGTAGGTAATGCAAAAGTCTAGTCTAATGTTGGGATGGATTAGGTCGTGACTCAATGAACAGCCCTGCAGGTAAATTTGATGTCCACGATGGATGCATGCCACCGCGGTTCGACATGTGGGGCAATTTTACAACGCAGCGCGACTGGACCAAAGACAAACGGGAAGATCCAGGGGCACGTCAAGTCATGGAGTAATTAATTAGCCAGTGCCTTACAGTACGGCGCTACATTTCACTGGGCCAGGTACCTCCCCCCGAAGGGTTAGGGGAGCTAGGGGAAAGGTACCCGGTACGGTACCCAGCTTGATTGTTGGCACGTGATGCTAAGCGTGCGCCCAGTACTTTCCGCAATAGCATGCAATTTGCCGGGGCCGTGTTGCCAAGCCAGCCCAGCCTGGAATGACCCACAGTTCCCTGCCACAGAGGCTTTGCTTGAGCTCTCAAGCCGCAAGTTTTGCCGTTCGGCGAAAAATCCCGACATCCTGTCGTCAACAACAGCTCTACATTCACTAATCGACTTGTCGACCGCATTGCACAGGGCCGATTGAGCGCCAATTGACCCCCAGTTGCTCCGAGTACCCACGTTTTCTTCGATTTCGAACTTAGTCGCGAGACAATACAGTCTGTCGCCATGTCTGCCGTCTCAGGAAAGAACGTACGTCGCATGTTTTCCTGTTTGCACGCGAGCTCCATCCATCCAGACCTGCGTTCCCGGTCCTGTTCCTCTGGGCCGGCCACCAACCAAAACGACAAAACCCGTTAGGCCGATCAAGCGCAATAGGCAGGATGTGTTGCTGAGCTTCGGGTCGTCCTCGTTAGCTTTTCAAAACTGACATGACTGCTGTCGCACAGGTGCTTAGGTACACGGCTTTGGGGTTGGGAGTCTTCTACGGCTTCACACACCAGAGGAAGATCAACGCGGACCACAACGCCGCCGCCGCCCGTCACGAGTATGAGCACAAGCAAAAGTTAATACAGCAGGCCAAGGCCGAGTACGCCAGGCTCAACGACAAGAGCGGCTCCAAGAACGACAGCCGTGAGTAGAGGTCCCTCCAGCCGGTTCTGATCTCTATTGGCCCTACATGAGAGGGGAAAAAAGACGGCATGTGTATGAACACGGAGTCTTTAGCTAAAACTTGAATTCTTCCAGGGAAATCCGACCCAATGGACCCGAACTTTGACCTCGAGTCGTATTTCACCGGAGTTATTGGCAAGGCATAGATTGGATATGCCAGGGTAGCGTGGTAATGAAAGACTGGTTGTACGAGGGCTCCGAGTGATCATGGGTCAAGAAAATCGACAGTTGTCGTCCGGTGCTAGCGGCAACATGAGCTTGCCTACGTCGAGCAAGGTGTTCGGTCATGTTGACCTCTTCTACAGTCAACAGGCCAAGCGGGTTTCTCTTAGGTGACCAGCCAACGACAACCTGGGATTACTCGGAGGTGTTTGGTTAAACACCACACAACGACATAGAATTTCCTTAGAGTTCTGGTTTGCACGCTGTAAATGTGTACTATAAGATTTAGACGGTTTCCGGATGCATGAGTTCTGTCTGCTGCTGTCTGTATCTATCTGAGCTTCCCAATTGCGACTCGTGTCTCAAGAAAAAGAATCATCATTGGTATTCAATTAGAGCAAACTATACATGAAACTGGCCGTAGCAAATATTCCAAAGCCTCGTTTGAAACGTCATATATTCTCACAAGTTGATGCGGCTTCATCGGCGCGAATTCAAACCTATCCAGAAGCGCACTGAAGGTACGACTGTACGGTGGACTGCGCAATATTCGAACTGACAAACAGGGTGGCCTGTGCGTGCCGTCGTCTCCACTCGGCACAAGACAGACAGACACGACACGTAGCCAAGGTTGCTAGTACCTACCCCTGCAGCTTCCAATCCCAATTCGATGCATGATGTAGCGCGGGCAGAGGACACTTTCTATGTTGGAGCTTCTGAGGTGCAGCTTCTGAGCTTAAACCCCCGACATCTTCAAAGCTCGCCAACCCACAGCAGCCATTCTTTCGAAGCCTACTGCGGCTTCAGTGAAGAGCCACCATGTCGGCTGCTTCGTTAAGTATTCTCGGTAGCAAGGGCGAGAGCACCCGGACTCTCCTCCGAGTTATTATTCTTTTCTTGATCGCTGGTGCAGCCATCTCCAGTCGACTATTCTCTGTGATCCGTACGTCTACCTGTCATTGACTTCCAACCCACCAACACTGATTGCTTCTCTCTTGGATCTTCTCCGAGTCAAACACTGCATGGCTCAGTAGAGATTCCATTGATGGTGGTCTTTGACAGCATTGACCAAATTGAAAGCTCGAGATACTGACTGAAATCGCTTTCTCCCACAGGCTTTGAGAGTATTATCCACGAATGTCAGTACCACGTTCACCTTGCTCCACCTGCCGAGGGCATCCCATACTGACTTTGCGCCTACAGTTGATCCTTGGTTCAACTTTAGGGCTACAAAATACCTGGTTGCCAATGGCTTCTACGACTTTTGGGACTGGTTCGATGACCGGACCTGGCACCCGCTGGGCCGTGTCACTGGTGGTACCCTTTATCCCGGCCTGATGGTCACCAGTGGCGCCATCTACCACGCTCTACGAGCTCTTACCGTTCCCGTCGACATCCGGAATGTCTGCGTTATGCTTGCGCCCGTCTTCTCGGGCTTGACAGCCTTTTCGGCCTATCTTCTGACCAACGAGATGACTACAAGCTCATCCGCTGGTCTTCTGGCCGCCGCCTTTATGGGAATTGCTCCCGGTTACATCTCACGATCCGTGGCCGGTAGCTACGATAACGAGGCCATTGCCATTTTCCTGCTCGTCTTTACATTCTATCTCTGGATCAAGGCACTGAAGCTTGGATCTATGCTCTGGGGTGCCCTCTGCGCTCTCTTCTACGGCTACATGGTCGCATCGTGGGGTGGCTATGCTTTCATCACTTGTTTGCTGCCTCTCCACTCGTTTGTTCTCATCTGCATGGGTCGATTCAGCACCCGCCTGTACATTTCATACACCACTTGGTATGCTCTGGGAACATTGGCTAGCATGCAAATTCCGTTTGTTGGTTTCTTGCCAATCAAGACAAGCGAGCACATGCCTGCACTGGGTATGTTGTGATGGCCTCCCCGGCTTCTGATATTGTTGAAAGCAGCCAGAACAGATCATGCTTACACTCACCAAATCATAGGAATCTTTGGTTTCATGCAGCTTATGGGGTTCCTCGACTACGTTCGGTCCGCGATTCCCGGCCGCCAGTTCCGCACCTTTTTGGTGCTGTTCTCCGCTGCCATCTTTGTCGTTGGACTTTCGGTCCTGGCGCTTGCCACGAGCGCCGGCTATATCGCCCCTTGGAGTGGTCGTTTCTACTCGCTATGGGACACTGGCTACGCCAAGATTCACATTCCCATTATCGCATCCGTCTCTGAGCACCAGCCCACCGCCTGGCCAGCCTTCTTCTTCGACCTCAACTTCCTTATCTGGCTTTTCCCTGCGGGTGTATATCTCTGCTTCCAGAACCTCCGCGACGAGCACGTGTTCATTGTTGTCTATGCGGTGTTTGGCAGCTACTTCGCTGGAGTCATGGTCCGTTTGATGCTCACGCTTACCCCCGTTGTGTGTGTTGCGGCCGCCATCGCAGCCTCCTCGATTCTCGACTCATTTGTGTCGCTCAAGTCGCCCACCCCAGCCTCAGACGATGCCGACGCCAAGGAGGCCGCCTCCAAAAAGGCTGCCAAGGAGGCTGCCAAGGGTGGATTGAGGTCTACCAACAAGCCTGTCGTTGGTGTCTACACCAACCTCTCTAAGGGCTTGGTAACGACGGCCATGACCATCTACCTGCTAATCTTCGTCCTTCACTGTACCTGGGTCACTTCTAACGCCTACTCCTCGCCATCGGTTGTTTTGGCCAGCAGGCTTCCAGATGGCTCTCAGCACATTATCGATGACTATCGTGAGGCGTATCAGTGGCTCCGCCAGAACACCAAGGAAGACGCCAGGATCATGTCGTGGTGGGATTACGGCTACCAGATCGGCGGTATGGCCGACCGTCCTACTCTTGTCGACAACAACACGTGGAACAACACTCACATCGCCACTGTCGGCAAGGCCATGAGCTCTTCGGAGGAGGTCAGCTACCCTATCATGCGTCAGCACGAGGTGGACTATGTCTTGGTCGTTTTTGGAGGTCTTCTTGGTTACTCTGGTGACGACATCAACAAGTTCCTCTGGATGGTGCGAATTGCCGAGGGCATCTGGCCCGATGAGGTCAAGGAGCGAGACTTTTTCACCAACAGGGGCGAGTACCGTGTCGATGACCATGCCACCGACACCATGAAGAACAGCTTGATGTAAGTTTATTTAACCTTGGACCCCAACAGCCCCTGAATACTGCCTTGTTCTCATACTAACAATTTGACAGGTACAAAATGTCGTACTACAATTACAACACCCTCTTCCCTCCGGGTCAGGCTCAAGACAGAGTTCGAGGCTCCCGTGTACCGGATGTTGGACCTGTTCTTAACACAATTGAGGAGGCCTTTACCAGTGAAAACTGGATCATCAGGATTTACAAGGTTAAAGATTTGGACACCTTCGGTCGTGATCATGCCGCTGCTGCGGCATTTGACAGGGGTCACAAGAAGAAGAGAGTCCCCAAGAAGAAGGGCCCTCGGGTGCTCAGGGTGGATTAAAACAAGAGGCATTATACTGTGAACCCAAGAGATCATCTGGAATCTAAGGATTTGCTTTTTCCTTCTCTAGTTTCAATCGAGAGGGTTGAAAAATATAAGTTATTTGGAAGAGCGTCGTTGGTGAAAGCATGCATTCGACGGTGGTCCAGTGAGTCTGTATATGAAGATGATACGCTAAATATTCTGGGCCACAAGTTTGCACGTCTTTGCACCGCATTCAAGTCAGGCCAGCGAAATACTCATCTATCCAGCGCATGTATAAATGAGAGCACCACTTCATCGCTACTCGACGCGTTTCGGATAGGGTGAGGTTGTCTGTAAAGCATCCTGTAGGACTCGAGCTATCCTGGCCATCCCCTGCGAGATACGCCGTATCGCGCCTGAGGGCGCCCTCTCTATTCTCATTGATGCTGATGCTGATTGCAAAAGACCAGATATGTCACATCTGCGTGAAGTCGATGGATGGCTGACGTATGAAAAAGGCAAAGACTTGGATCCTGACACATCTGGTATCCTGTCGGTAGGGGACCCTCGGACATTCCTGTTCGTCGACCCCAAAATTATCGTCTCGTTCTCCAGTATTCAGCTAGGCAGGTAAGGTAGTCAAGTTGAACTTTTCCGTGATTATATTGAGTGGTCCAAAATGCTGCTGATCAACTCCAGGCAGTTTACCAGTGTCTCCTTTGATATGAATTGGTGGTCTGTAAAATACTGGAGGGACACTCTAATCCAAGCACCCGATTGTTAATTTGGCTCGAAGTTGCCATATTAGCCGAGAGCTGTGGGTGCTGTTGGCCAGCGCCAGTGCCTGTGAGCTCAGATTCTTCTCACTTTTGGGGAGCTCCGCTGTTACCCTACCTACCTCTTACCTACTACCTACCTGGGTGCCGATCTTTCTTGATGCAACTGGGAGCCTTGACAGAGCCCAAAAGCTTGCTCGATATATCGGCAGCCCCAATAAAGATCAACAAAAGGCTTTACAAGAGCAAGCTTCTTTTCTGCGGAGAGGTGCCGCAGTCGCTCAAGGCAGTATTCCTCGCGGACACGCCGTTACAGCCACATTGGCCCAAAAGTGAGACAATGGCTGGCACGCAGGCCATCACGCCAGTTTCTCAAGTTCAATGTGCCTGCCGACTGCCGGATGCGCGATACCCTTCAGGACTATACCGAAAAAAAGTCACAGTTCCGGCGCGGACTGTCGATGAAGACGATCTTAGACTCGGCGCGCTGCGGGCTGGGATCAACGCCGTCGCCAATATGTGCAATGAAACTGAAACAGCATTACTGTCTCAGTTCCTTTGTGAATGGACTGTCCCGGCCGACATCGTTGATCTTGCTGCTGCCCTGCCTGGCGTTTCCGCAATGATTGACAGCGAGTCAAAGAAGCTGACGGGTTTGAGAAACTTGTCCGTTACCACAAGACTCTCGACACAGACCAACGCAGGGTCCTACAAGAGCCCAGTGGACTTTTCTTTGGCTTGATTTCGATTCAGGGTGCTCCCGGGGTAGGGAAAAAACGTTTCTGGCTGTGGTAGTATGGCTCGCCGCCCTTGTGGATAGAGTCTCGACTTCTGCAACAGCCAAGTACAAGCTTCCAGAAGAAAGAGAAAAGCCCAAACGAGACACGTCTTTCAAACACACTGGCATATCCGAGGGCAACAACCCCAGCAGCTTTGTCGAAGGTCAAAACGTCGGCGCTGGAGCAATGAGCTATTCACTTCTGCCCCCGCTGGGTTCCATGGCTGACGCTAAGGTCGTGATACAAGCCGGCGAGAATAAACAAGGCGACGACCTTGCTATCTGGTGTAACAAGGAGTATTTCTGCAGAAACAGGCAAAGAGCTCAGGGTTGTTCGTCTCAACACTTTGAATCGCGAGAAGAATGTCATAGAATGCGGTTTACGGATCCTCGCAAGCCACTGGAAGCAGAGTCCCCCATCCGTCATAAGCAAAGAGTCGTTTGTCAAAAAAGTTGAGGATAGAGGCATGAAGGAGGATATGGAGTATGATATGGAGCAGGGCGTATTGAGGACGCAGCCCGCTCCTGGCGGCTCAGTTTATGTGATTTTCTCTTCTCGCTGAGGAGGTAAGTGACGGTCCTCCTACCATCACGGTCGACTTCAGTACGGGCGGGGATATTCATCAGAAGGATAAAGGAGTTGTTTGTCGCTTTCCATTCGTTCTCCTTATCCCCCAACCAACTGTCCTTCTCGTTGAACATTTGTTTGACTCCCTCAGTCTCGATGGTGACATGGTGATATCTAGCTAAAGCTTTGGCCACACTTTCTACGCTTGTAATGTCTAGGATCTCATCCCAACGAGGCATAGCCCAGAGGTAGAAATGCAGAGTAAGGAGGAGCCCTGAAAGCTATTGTCGTTGAAATGATATTGACAAGGTCGGTGACTGCAATCCTAATCGAATAATGGAAAAATAAAGTCCAAGGAGTCTTTTATACTTTGCTTTTGACGTATCTAAGGCGGAAGTGTCTTCTAACATCAAACACACAGCTTAACCACTGCAACCGTCGGTAACACCGTAACTTGATTTAATAGACCAATAGATATGTGTCAATGTTGGCTTGGACTTTTACCTGTCATTGTATTCCGGATATAGCGCTGGTTTACTCGGGCACCCGTCAAATCTAATAATAGTAACTCAACCTAGCACATGCCTGGCTATATGGCTGTGATGAAATGGGGATTATTTATTTTCATTTCAATCGCAATATTCCGTGGCTTGTCCACTTGGTGCAACTACTGTCGCTGTTCCAACGATATCATATGTACTGCCTCCTCCGAGAAATAATATCAGAGTTTGGCAACCTGGTAAATGAATATGTTTTGATGGCCCTGAATGAACGACGATGGGATTGAGTTCAGATACGGGTAAAATTGTTTGATAGAGATCACCGTCAGGGGCGATGATCTGCCCTGACGGGCAGATCTTGGGTGGCGATCACATATTTAGGCATGTAACATGCGCCTAGCAATAAATATATAGATTCCTCCACGACAGTCACTAGATAGGTACCCATAGACTAATTCCACGACTTTGGCACATAACAATCTAAGCAATTGGAAAGGGGGGCAGAAGAGGGCGTGGGACCAGTATATACGAGATTTAGGAAAAAACGCTAATATTACGTGAGCCAAACATTTGAGCAGCCCTTGCGAGAGTACTCATACAATATCGGTATTGCTCAACGTCTGCTGCATTACGGAGCAAAATGTCTCGTAAACTGTCTCACATATTTTCCGCCAATGGTTCATCATATTCTTCATCCACTTGACCACTCATATTACTCTCACTACCTGCCGCCATTCTTCCGTCTCCGCCACTCCTCCACAAACTCCTCCATGTCGATGTGGATCCTCAGACCCCTAGCCGACATGGTAGTATAGAGCGCCCGCAGCTCGTCGGAAGCCATGTCGCGAATCAGACCGCCGCCGAACCCTTCCATGACAATCTCCTTGGCCCAGGGGCAGGCGGCCATGGCTCGGTAAAAGACGCCCTTGGCCTTACTCCGCAGCTCCTTCCTGCTACAGCAGAACCGCAGGTAAGCTATCCACAAGTGGGGGTCACCGGCGAACCTGTCGACCGCTACGGCCTGCTCAAAGGCCGCCCGCGTAGAGTAGGCGTTCCCGACGCGCATCTCGTGGCGGATGGCAAAGATACGGGCCGATATCGTGTCGGTCGGCTCGACTAGAATGCTTTTCTGCAGCAGCCTGCGCACGGGATCGTCCAGGCGGAGGCTCGACTCGGCCCACGCAAAGAGAGACAGGAATATGGTGTTCCGCGGAAATAACGTGACAAAGCGCAAAAAGATCTCCCGTAAGGATGCAGGTCTGAAAGATCTACAGTGGTGGCACATGTTAGTGTTGGGTCTAGTCAACATTTCAAAACTTGGGTGGTTGAGCAGTCTAGGCACTAACCCATTTTTGGCGTGAAAGTATACAAGCTTCGACGCGAATTGTAGGAATCTTTCATGGCTCGCGGAATGTGACACGTCGCTTCGAGAGCAGAGCTCATCTGAGAAGGAAAGCACACTTGCGACTGCGGATGACAAATTGCCTTGTTTCGCCGAGTATGTCTCCTCGCCATCCTTCGTCGTTAGATATGCTAGCAAGACTGACGACTCCGCAAATGCGACGGCCCCGGCCACATTTCCGGACGATAGCTGGTAGTCTCTTGCGGTCTGGAAACTCTGGCGTGCCTTGAGAATCTGCGTCGGCGTTGGCTGAGGTAGATCATCCATAGGCATGACCGTACCGGGTTTGTCCCCTGCCGACGAGCACAAGGTTGCTGCGGCATTTTGGAGATTGGTCCTCTGCAACTCCATCCACACCAGGGCGTTCCATAATGATTGGGTCTTGCCCGGGACAGCGCCTAGTTTTTGACTGGCAGCCGACAACAACACGTTCTTGGCTAGCTCAAAATTACCGTTGCAGTACTCGGAATATGCATATGCTTTGTATAGTTCGATATTTGTGGGGTATAGCTTGAGCAAGCCCTTTGCTGTCTTCTTTGCGTTTTGTGGTTTATGGGTCCACTGCAGAGAGAGATGGAGTTCCCCAACTTCTTCAACTTTGTGCTTGAGGGCAAGCTCCTGAATGGTGTTGGATGTCCAGTCGTGGAAATCTCTTGGGATATCTGGTACAGTTGTCGTTATTCCGTAGGAAAACCAATCTGAACCTACTACCAGCAAATCCGTAGAATATGCCATACGAGCTTCATCGTGGAGAAACTGAGGCGCTTTCTTGGGCCCGTGGTCTTCGCCAAGTGCCCCGCTTGTCTGTTCGCTCGTTTTGAAATCAACTGCGGCATGGAGATGTGCATGAAACCCACTGGTGAACTGGTCGTCCCTGGCGGCTTGCATAAGACCGTGAAGATCAGAGAGGGCGGGCAGGTGACAAAATTGAGACAGCGCCTCGGCCACTTGCGCGCTGACCTGTGGGACTATCCAAGAGGGTATCACAAAGAGAAAACTCTCGATATCCGAATACATTACCACCCTCAGTGGGTCTTCAACGGCATCTTGATCTACCGCACGGGCAGGCATGCCGCTACCGAGGCATCTTTGGCGTTCCGAAGAAGCCCACGCCTTGTACACATCTCTAGATTGGGGAAGTTCTGGAGGCGCTGATATCCGAGGATCTGGCACGTCCTGATCGCTACTGGCAAAAGCATTCCAACCTTGGTGGTCTTGCTCGCCAAAGCGGGGGACCTCGCTCTCCCAGAAATCCCGAAAAGCCAATAGACATGCTTCTGCTGAAGAGTCGACAAGCCCGCTTGGACGGCAGAAAGTGAGTTCCAATATTCCCTGCCATAATGCGACAGCCGTCTCGGAGAATCCGCTATCTCGTAGGTACCTGGTTACTCGGAGAAACACGTATAACAACTGCTCACACAGGTTTACTACCTCCTGAGTGGCGGACGCTTGAGATGTCGCCAGATACATTTCAGCTTTGAGAAAATCCAGACGTTTTTGGAAGAATTCCTTGATCTCATCAAAGCCAAAAGAGGCAACATCGGTCATCAGATGATCAAGGTATGCCCTCCACAGCAGAAAACTGCGTGGGTGCTCCTTGTAGATTGATTCCCAACGCTTGGTCAACACTTTAGGGGCCCAAATGTGCCTTCCTTCCCGCATGAGTCCGAGGAGAAGCCTCTCACGATCTACTTCAGACTGGGAATGCTTCAAAGCAGACTCAAACATGGACAACTTAACTTCTGCCACACCCTTGGAGAATGTTTCGTTTTCGGCCTCGTTCGTGTCAAGATGTAGTCTCGTTTCCTGAAGTTTAATGAGGGCAAACCAAGCGTCGACATCCTCTGGGTGCTCCTTGACCCGCCGTGATAGCTCAATGAGACGTTTCTTGGTGTTCTGCAGCTCCTCTTGCCCCTCCGTCTGGTCGTCTTCGTCATCATCATCGACATCGAGCATCTGATCTTCATCAGACGTCGTCTCACTGTCAAAAGCACCTGGTTCGGACGGCTGCAGCCCAGGCATCCTTAAAGGACCACCGTTGGGGCCAAAACGTCCGTCATGGGCATCTTCATCGTCTTGCCCACGCTTCCTCTTGTTTGGATTTGTAATTGGCAAGAACTCCATCTCCTCGGACGCCACTGGTGCATCTGATCGTTTATGGGGCCTTGGTATGAAATTCTTCTCTAGCCCATTGCCAGATTTGAGTTGCGGGACGTTCTTCTCCCGAAAAAGAGAACCACGCTCCCGGGGAGAGCGGATGACAAATACCTCCCTGGCCCCTATTCGATCAGTCTCGAGAAATCCAACAGCCTGACCGAGGATACGGCCACGGCCTCCTCTGCTGTACCCTGGGACCTTGGAGCGGTCATTCGATCCATATCTGAGGATCAGTGGATCGCCTAGTCTGTCGATGGTGTACAATTTGTCGGAATGTTTAGACTGCTGCTCAGTGACAAGCACAGGGACAGACTTGTGAGTGGTTGAGAGCCCATCAACAGGCTTCAGCAGACTTCCGAAATCGTCTTTGGCGTGCTCACGATGCCGTAGAGTGACAGACTCCGAATTCTTTCTATGGCTGGAACTTGACTGGTGTTGCCGGTCATGGTGATGTCTTTTGGATCTGGACCTCCTTCCACGATCATCAGAACCATCGCCACCCCCGGCAGGCTCTGTCGCTGGTTTGCGTTCTTCTCCTACTTCCGATAGAGGTTTCAACGGCTCCTGCTTCTTGAAGGAAGCAAACGACGGTACGGCGCTGGGTTTGCCATGATGCTCTCCGGACATCTTGCTAGCAAGCAGCAGGCCCTAGTCATAGTCTGATCATGTCGCCAAGACCCTTAAAGATCTTTGGGCTGAGATAATTAATATGATTGAAATCAGATCAGAATTTCTTACTCCTCGGGGGTTGTAGATATCTAAAACAAGGTCGCGATTAAAGACGTTCCTGGCCAAGCAAAGCATTGAACCACACTAACAAAGCTCCGCTAGCTCGGATGGCACGTGACTGACGCACCTCGCCTCGGAGAAGGAACCCCCACTAGCTCGGCACCCCACTGTCTGATGATTGCCTGCCGTCCATTGTGGAGGAAGAGATAGCACGGTAAGTTTCGCTAAAGCCCCTACTCCGTAGTTGAGATGGGTACCTACTTCAGGTACCGAAAATAGGTGTGTCTGTGTACTGTGCCTTGCTAAAACTTGCGCTGGAAAAAAGAAAAAAAAACGACCGACAACTAGGCATCATTAGTATCCCAGGCGTCGTTATTAACTTGGCTAACTAGAACTAAAAATCGGTTTTCTGATAAGCTTATGTACTCGATGGAATGGCGGCGGGGTTTTGTTGTACCGGTATCAGCCATTTGCGCGACCGGAGGTCGTTAATCATGTTTATCTGAATTTATTCGAAGGACAACTTTCCCCCGTACAACGGCAAAGATCAGTCGAGGACAGCACAAGTCAAGCTTGGCAGGGTCAAACCTGGGGCCGGTGCACGATGATTTCATCGAACTGGGGTAAACAAAAAAGCGGCAGATCGAGACCCAAGTCTAGAGTAAATAAGACAATTACCACGTTAATCGGTCTTAATCCATCGAAGGACCTAGTTGAGTTTCTCGGATATTCCTCCCGCTCAACCTTTGACTCGTTCCCTCGAAAGCATCTGACAACCTCCAGACACCAAGGAGCGAGCTTGCGGAGGGAGCGACAGGCAGCTGACACACACTCGCCAAAAGGTCATGTTTCTTAGTTCTGTAATGGGCACCACAGAGACATTGCGAGTGGGCGCTGTGCGATGGGTAGCGTGGGGCAAATGGAGCACCGGAACACAGCCAAGCCCCAACGTGATCATTGCCAACAGCCGAAACCGTCGAATCCTGCTTCAATCCAGACAGCTATCCTTATCCAATACCATCCACCCCCGTCTGAACCATTGTACCATACCCTTACCAGTAGATATTCTCCGGACATGGTTGATAGACTGTGCGGCCCCATCATCAGACCGCATTGCATTGCGTGCTCGCGCCTGCTTCCCAGACCTTACAATCTTGGACATAGTTCAATTCAAAACCAGTGTCTTGTCCCCATGTAACCCTACCAGAGGCTCGGTGATCTTTATGTTTTATTCGCATGTCAGCCCCATCCCTCAGCTACCTATCCCTCTTCACGTTCCCCTAATTTATATGGAGTCTCGCTGCTTCTTGTCGTCGGTGGCTTGAGCTGCCCAGATTTTTGCTTCTCCTTCTCCTTAACCTCTATCTCTCCTGCCTCCTGCACGTTGCACGACAAGCTGGAACCAAGACCCTTAGTCACGACGCGATAACCCTCCCATACGACCGCGCGCAACCCACCACCCACTTACCCGGCAGCCAACGGCTTCACCATGTCTAGTCAAAGGGGACGGCAAGATGCCGAAGACACGGGCCGGCGCACCATCCGCCTAGAGATCGATAGGGACTTGGAAATCCAGCGGGCGACAATGTCTCAACCAGCGTCGCCCACATCGACTCGCCGACAGCGCAGGCACTATCCGGGTAGCAAGGGGCCCAGCAGAGGAACTTCAATGTCCCGCCAGCCCGACGAGAGGTCGCCGCTGCTGTCAGGTCCGCCTGCTCAGTATTCGCACCTCCGCCTACCCAGCTCGCACGGCACACCACGATCCCCCCACCTCTCTCGAGAGCAAAGCTACACCTTTGCGACGCGGCATCACCACCGCGGCAACTCCTTCACAACACGACTCTTCCATGCCTTGGCGGATCGCCAAGAGTCGAGCATGGCCGACTCCAAGGGCGCCAGCGGCGCAGACGAGCGGGTGTGGTACGATCAGTTCACGTCGACCGACTGGGTCCGGGACAACATAGCAGACGCTTATCGGGTGAAGGCTCTCATGTCGCGGAAGGACTTTTGGGGGCGCATATATGTTCTGTTTGATGGTGCACAAGGCTGGATCTTGAGTGCCGTGGTGGGTGTCACTGTGGCTATACTGGCCTACATAATCAACGTCAGCGAGGTGACACTTTTTGACCTGAAATACGGCTACTGTGCTCGCGCTTGGTACTTGTCTGAGAAGCAGTGCTGTCCTCACGGTGACTGCATCGACTTCAGACTCTGGGACGAGATAATGCAGGGCTACCCGTTTGGCTACCTCGGAACCGACTACGCCGTCTACATCTGCGCCGTGGTCTTTTTCGCCGTTCTGGCTTGTCTGCTTACCCTCCAGACAAAGACGGTCGTGCCGTCGGCATACAGGCTGACGACACTGGATGAAGACCTGGGTGTCGACCCGGCGCATGCTTCTGAGCCTCCTCACGACCCACACGACGACAGCGGCAGCGCCAATTTGACTCCGCCCCCGGCCTTGGCCAAGGAGAAGAATCTGAACCCTCCCATGATTTACTACTCGGCTGCTGGAAGTGGCGTGGCCGAAGTCCGCGTTATCCTCAGCGGCTTCGTTCTCCACGGGTTCTTGGGAGCTAAAACATTGCTAATCAAGTCTGCTGGCCTCATTCTCAGTGTGGCGTCAGGTTTGAGTTTGGGTAAAGAGGGTCCTTATGTTCACATAGCAACCTGTGTGGGCAACATTGCATGTCGTCTTTTTGCAAAATACGACTACAACGATGCCAAGAGGCGTGAGGTTCTGTCGGCGGCGGCGGCGGCAGGTGTTGCAGTTGCATTCGGTGCTCCCCTGAGCGGTGTACTCTTTGGACTTGAGGAGGTGGCCTACTTCTTCCCAGCCAAGACGCTCTTTCGCACCTTCTTCTGCTGCATAACCGCAGCACTCACCCTCAAGTTTCTGAATCCTTATGGTACCCACAAGATCGTCATGTTCCAAGTTCATTACAAGCAGGATTGGGAGTATTTTGAGATCTTCAGCTTCATTCTCATTGGTGTATTGGGCGGCGCCGCCGGTGCCATGTTCATCAAGGCTTCACGCCGTTGGGCTCAGTCCTTCCGCCGAGTTCCAGTCGTCAAGCAGCACCCGTTACTCGAAGTTGTGCTGGTGGCACTGATCACGGGCCTGATTGGCTACTGGAACGTGCTCACGAAGCTGCCTGTGGCTAAGCTCTTGTACAACCTCGCCGCGCCTTGTGACGACACGGATAACAACCTGGAGGAGCTCGGTATCTGCCCCGACAACCGTGACGATATTGGAGCTACCATCACTAGACTGTTCGGTGCATTCTTGGTCAAGGGATTCCTTACCATTGTGACTTTTGGCATTGTAAGTGCTCACTCGGTATCATATAGACCAAGTTTCGGTTCTGATCATTTGCTGATGAAATTGAACCATACAGAAAGTTCCAGCAGGCATCTACGTGCCATCTATGGTTGTTGGTGGCCTCATGGGTCGAATAATTGGACATTGCGTCCAATGGTTTGTGCTCACTACCCACACTTGGACGATTTGGGGAACCTGCTCCCAGGTTGGCGATGCGAGCTGCATACAGCCGGGAGTCTATGCGCTGATTGCCGCAGGTGCCACCATGTGCGGTGTCACTCGTCTCTCCGTCACCCTTGCGGTAATTCTGTTTGAGTTGACGGGCAGCCTGGACTATGTGTTGCCTTTCTCCCTCTCTGTCCTGGTGGCCAAATGGACGGCTGATGCCATTGAGCCTCTGAGTGTTTACGTAAGTGTAGCTGCGCAACTGGTTTGTCTGATTGTTTCAGGATCGGCCTGACTAACTGACCACGGAATTCAGGACCTTTTGACCAACATGAACTCATACCCGTATCTCAACAACAAGCACAAGCCCATCTTCACATCTGACCTTGGAGATATTGTCCCTCGCATAAGGCGCGAGAGGATTATCGACATCACAAACTCGCCGCTCGTCGCTGCCGTCAGCCTGCGCGACAAACTCAACGTTCTACACCAGAGGGGAGAGCTTGACGGCGGACTACCCATCGTGCGTGACGGGACACTGGTTGGGCTCATCCCTGCACCAGATCTCGAGTTTGCCCTGGACAACCTCGAGGATGAGGAGTCAGCCATGTGCTTGATGGCCGATGTGCCTAGCGTTGATGACGATGACGATGGGGAGCCTGACCCCTCGGACTTGACACGTTATATTGATCCGGTATGTTCCTTTTTGTGGAGTGGCAGGGCATCGGTGGCCGACGAGAATAATGCGTGGGAATCTCTTACTAACAACCCCGGATGATCAGGCACCTGTTGCACTTGACATCAGATCACCACTGGATCTGGTCTACGAGTGCTTCGTCAAGCTCGGCTTGAGGTATATTTGTGTGCTTCGCGATGGCAAATTTGCCGGAATCGTATGTTTCCCAGCCCCACAACAACCCCGTTCAACACCCACGAGGGGCCTCATCTTGCAGTACATTGCTAACGTATCGATATCCAGGCACACAAGAAAACATTTGTGAAATATATTCGCGATCTGGAAGAGCGGGAGGGTGCCACACCGAGGTAACAGGGACAGAACATGTCAGCAATCACGGGATATTTCAAGTCTTTTTTTTCTTATCTATTTTTAAGAAAACTTCACTTCAAGCACGTGGCATCTAGCCACGCTCTGGCTGTAAGATTGTAGATAAGGTGTGCGAGCATTCAACCCATTCCATCGTCGCAGTGACATGCTTGACTGATGGGCGGTTGACCGCGGGAGCATTGGGAGGACTACTAGAGCGAAGGGGGGCATTTTCTTGTTGGTTTTGAGCTGGCCGGGAGGGTTCTTCTTCTCCTTTTTATAAGCCCTCCAGTCTTCAACCAGTAATATATTAATCTGAGCCTGGATGGCGTCGTGGTATAATAGTATTAGTCGGGTTCATATGTACCTACGGTACTGACAGTTCATGTCAGGTAGCCCTGGAACACCATGGGCCGCATGTGGCCGGCATAATATACCTAGGCAGTCGCACGGCGAGTTCAACCAAGCATCAGTCCCGATTGACCAAACGTCTTCCACGTCATTGATAGCCTCCAGTTTCCAGCTGATAAATTCAGGGATGGGTCTTGTTTGGCAGGATCTGCCACAACTTTATTGTGTTGGTAGACCAGAAACAATGAGGCCGGCAAGGTGGTGACTCTTTTCTTTTTTTCACTTTTCGGTCACGTTCTAGCTGGCACACAAACAGAGAGCTGCCAGACCAATCTGGGAAATTACAGTCTGCCTCACTGCGTACTCTCCTTTCTGCCTGCCTGCGTACATACCTTCCCTCTTCCTCTTTCCTCCCCTCCTCTCCTTTCCTTTCTGACCAAAAATTTGTTCCACAATCTTCGGATTGTGTATCTGTTGACAACCCATTCCAAACGATTCGTCGGGGTCGATACATTGGTGCATCCCCATATCAGCAGCTGCCCCTGCTGATAGCACCAAAATTGTGTACAGACACCAAACCCCTCCTCCCTTTTACGCAAATCAGTCCACTAGAATTCCGGTCCTGTTCTCACCCGTATGGGATTTGAACATTTGCCTTTATTGGCATTCTACCTTACGTCTCTTCCTCCAGACGCATACGGCTTATCGGCCAGTAGCTTCGCTGGTGCGTCCGGAACGCCAGTATGGCAGACCCATCTTCGCCACCATCTGATACGAACTCCCGACAGGAAGTTGTCGAGATCAAGCAAGAGGTTGCCGACGGAGATCAATCTGCCAGATATCGTTTCGACGCTATCTCCAACGCAGTCAACAACAATAACGTCATCTTGGACAATATTGCCGGCACTGCCATCGTTTTAACCTTCGGCGACGACAATAACACACAACTTCCGGGTGATCTTAACTATGAACGCCGTTTACCGCTTCGCCTCGATCGAATGGGAGACCAACACCAGCTGGTAAGTTTTAACCTATCCCAAAATAACGAACTGGTCGCTGACGTTTTGCAGATTGCACATATGGCACACGGTGCTTTACCCGCCCCGCCTTCATTTCCTGACAGATCCAAGTCCAGCCTGCCTGGTTCATCCGGCCGGTCTTCGTCTCCTGACCTTCCTATCTCTCCCGACCGTCCTACCTCATTTAACCGTCTTACATCTCCTGGCGCTCTTACTCCACCTAACCCTTTTACTTTTCCTCCTGGTCAAATGAATGGCCATCTTTCCGGCATCCCTCCCTCAAACAGTGACGATTCGTCTGACGGAACAACCTCATCTCTGTCAGCAGATAGAGATCAGCAGGGCAGCTTACTTCCACCTTTTACGCTTTGATATTATTCCTTCAGATCGTAGTACTCCTTTTATAGGAGTACGACGCATTAAGGAGACTTTCCAGGTCATGAGACAGCGCCCTCCCTGGCTGTGGCTAGGGACGATGCTCCGCCTGACCGCCGAGATGCTATATTCGACTACCACGACCAAGAAGTGCGGTTCAATTGGTTACGAGGATATTGCCTCGCGTTCGACAAAGTATGCAGTTAATTGGACTTGGGTGAAAATGTTTCCGAGGGCTTGTCTGAAAGTCACTTCGAGCTTACTGGCTGGCTTGTGCTAAGAAAGTGGCCGGGATCCGTCTTCAACATCGGAGAGAACGAACCTATCTCATCCTTAGACGCTTTTGTTCGAGAGATTGAAACTCCCAAGATTGTACTAAAGGCGATGAGACCAGGGCTCCTATCGACTGGAACTCTCCTCTTACTCATCCTTGGTCCTTGTAGATTGACGACGATCGAGACAACTTCATCTTCTACAGGGGCGTGAATGCCCGAGAAGAAGAATACAGCTATCGCGCAGCTCCCGCCGCTTTACGGAACGAAGTTATCAGGCACCTCTTGACTGTATCCGACGAAACTGTGTGGACTCAACATTCGGTACGAAAGAAGGCAACGGCATACACCACCGAACGCTTTGTCTACAGTCCTTCGCTCCACAAGGAACCCAATATCCTGCTGAACGAGCTGGAGCCTTCTCTGAGCAAGATTGGATCTCTCCACATCTTGTGCATGGTTCTTGGGAAGTTCAGAACGGAGCGGAGTTGGCTTAATCCTCACTTTCCTGAAGCCAGTCCTTGCGTAGTGGCAACTACTTTCGCCAAGTGAGCAAGTAGTGTACAATGGCCTCTCTTATCGCGACCAGGAGGAGTAACTAAAGACACTCGGGCTCCACACGTATGAGCAGCAGTACGCCAACAATGGGAACACCCATTGTCCTCGATTTGACCCTGTCTCCTTTTTGCCAAGATGCTACAAAACTTCGTTGAAAGTCGCCCGCATCTTTGCTATCTACTCACGGGTCCTGTGCGTCTATACCCAGTACAAGGTGTACCAGTACATCAAGCCTCTAGCAGAATGCTATTTGTTCCAGATGTGGTCGCACGAGGTGGTGTCCGGAAATTTCAACGACTTGGCCCTGTGTGATTACCGAAAGGAAATCAACCACGCAATTCGAACTTGTTTGGATGCTGGCCTTGGTGGAGAGATGATTGACCCAACTGGTATAACGACCATGCCGCTCTGTCAGATAACTTTGGGCAGCCCCACGCCTAGGGCGAGCCAGCCTTCCTGGCTGTTCCCGGAAGATGCAGACCCTTCAGGGGGAAACCCGATTGATGTGAGAAAGCTTGATGTAGTTGACACCGACGATGAGGCGAGACACTCTTCGTCAGGCTCTTGGACAGACTCGGAGTCTGATGATGAGGGTCCCAGCACAAATTGCTTCTACGTTGGTGTGCAAACTGATCCAGCTGACGTCCAGACCGGCACCTTCCAATAGAAACTGCGCAGTATTCAAGAGCTGCAACTACCTCCGAGAGACCCTCCTCCAACCGAGACCATCGAGCTGTGCCGTCGTGTTCCAGATCTTGTGGGCGACTGGAACACACAAGCCGCGGCCTTGCATTCCTCTGAGCACCGTCTTGAAGTCACGGAAGAGAAGCTTCGCCGAATGACAAGCCTGGCACAAGCTGAGCGGGACAAGGCAGCTTCCTTGGAGTTGATGGTCAAGGATTTGGAGAACAAGACGGACGATGTTGCTCGGATACAAGACGCATTGAACTTGATCACTGGCAAGCGGAAGGCACGATCTCATCTCCCGGAAGAGCGCCCGCCTCGTCGTGCCCGCTTCGACGAAGCCGGTGGAAATGGCTCTTTGCGGTAGAGTGGTGAAAACCCACCTGCTACATACAAAACAGAATGCAAATTCCCCTCTCCCCGAAGAGCCCGCGTAACCGTTTCCGCTTCCATACGGTCGACCGGCGGTTGAGGTAGTGAGAGCCTGCCTGCTAGCTACCTAACTGATGGCTCTTCCAACTCAGGACCCGGTGCTCCTGTCGACTTCTATAGATTGTGCGAGCTTTGTTTTTGAACGGTTTTGTTTCAGTTGATAGGTGGTTGGTTCAGTTGAAGTATTTGGTTTCTTTTTCTTTCTTGCGATGGCATTTTTTCTCTCGATGGCCTTTTCTCTCCTTGATGAGCTTTCTGTCTTGATGCCTTACTATTGGCGGGCTACTTTCGGCGAACAAAGATAGGAGTTTTCGGGACTTGGTTGCGGCTTATCTGGAGGCAATTATTTGTGCTCTTTTTGACCAGGTTTAGAATTAAGAGGGTAGTTTGGACTTGAGGTCTTTCTTTACATGGACTTTCGGCGCTTCCTTACTACACGACATCCGTAGGCACTTGTCTGGGCCTCTTCTGCACCAGGTTCAGCTCTGGAGGACAGTAGTTTAGGCATGGTTTTGATGAGAGCCTTGCCGGCCGGGCGACTTCTCAGTCCAAAAGTAAAAACATGAGAGCCAGATTAGCTTTGTCTCACCACCTGCGCAGATGACAGCCAATCTGATTATCTTTGCGGCCCTTTTCCGTTCCATACCAATCGTGCCGACAGGGAGCCGCGGGCAACGTTCACGCTCATCGGTGAGCTCGAACTTCTGGTGTTGTCGGAACTTTTCATCCTGCAGGTCCCAACGCCGCTCATCAAGCTGGTGGAGCACCGACAACTAAGCTTCGTCGGAGACATACGATATGTTCTCGGGGTTTTCGGCATCGAATATTGGGATATGGAGCTCGGGGAGGGTCTGTACTTGCAGATGGGGTACTGGGTAATAGTAGTCTAGAGTTAATTTTGAAAGTAGCCACAATCATGCCCCAAGTCCACCGCCGGGCTGTGTGAAGGAAAGAAATACAAAACAGTAAACCACCTTGTGCTAGAGATGATTTGTGCAAAAGGTATATGGTGCTTCCAATAACTCCATCTTCCAGCCATCCTGGCAAGAACTCCGAACAAAACCCATTGATACAGATGATCAGGATAAAAGCCCAACCACATAGCTCGTCCCTTCCAAATCGAAGAAAAGTTGGGCCAAGTATAGGCTTACATATCACATGTGTAAAATCTGCGGAGTCGAGACTTGGAAATCGTGTCCAGCCATTCTGTTTGACGCCCTTGATGTAAAAAGAAAAAAAGAAAAAAAGAAAAAAAAAACCTGGTGTTCAACAGCGCCAAGCCCAAGGTTGGCCTGGTTGCTTCATCGGCGACACTCCAATGCGCGGCTTAGATGTAGTGCAATTATACTATCATGGGCTCTTTGTGCCAACATAGGCCCGCCGACTAGCTCCGGCCAAAGGGAGTTGTGCGTGGGTCAAGCCCCATGAATCTGAAGATTGGGTCGTCTCCCTCCTGAGTTGGGTAAGCGCCTTCACAACCTCGTCTCTGCGCTGGTAGAACACTTCTGATCTCTTGCGTTCCAGTTCGACATTGAGCTCGCGCCGTTGCTGGTCTTGGCGCTCTGCTGAATTAATACGGTCGTCTTCCATGAATTTTGGAAATCGCCGCTCGGCTTTGGTGCAGGCCTCATCGAGCTTAACGGCATCGCTCTCAGAAACCAAGGCTGCTGGCCAATCATCTTGAGCACGCGGTTCTTGCGAACCAGTAAGAAAGCACCTGAAACGGAGCTTGGCTTGTTGCTGGTCGTCACCCCAGATAGTGACCGTGTCACCGTTGTATAGACGAGCCCAGTGGCGACATGCAGTCGTCGGGTTCCGGTGATCATGCGACGGGATAACAAAATCGTTGACACGGATCCCGTTGGTGGCTTTTGTCGCAATGTAAAAGTGTGCCTTGTCGGCGTCCCGAACGCAGGTCCATGGCCTGAAGTTACGCGAGGGATCGAAGCCGGGCCTCCATAGTATCAGCTTGAATGCGTACTTTGGTACCTTGACTTCCTTCTTGAAGCCATAGGCGTTGGTGTTATCATCGGCACGGCCAAACGAAACGAAAGTTTCTTCCACAGGTACAGCGATGTTCTCGACGAGAGATCCGGGGGCCGATTCAAAAGTAGCCGCCAGCCGCTTGTCAGTGACTGGAACGACCAGGCCAGACATGCCACGAGAGTTGCCCTTTGAATGCGAGTCGTCAGTTATCGGGCTCGACTCTTTATCTTGTCGGCCACCGAGGCCTTCGGGACGCAAGTTCTGTGCATCTGGGGCGGGAATGTTCCCTGAACTAGGAGGAAAGAATTCCATCGCGAGTTTCCAGAGGGAGCTTCCCGGGCCGAACTCCTCGCCCCTAGATTTTGAGGCATGCACAAAGGCGTCATGCTGTAACTGCGTCATCTCGGGGTAGTTGAGGTGCCACGTTGTTCTGTCGTTGGCAGCCCAAAACGTCGACTTTGCGACAGGGTTGTTGATTTGCCTTCCCGAGGCGAGGAATGCAAGCGGAGGAACTGACGTAATCAGCGCTTCATCGTAAGCAGTGTCTGATCTGATCCTCTTGAAGGAGGGCTTCGCTTGTCCCGGGTTCTCGTCACTGCTGTCAAGGGCCAGTAGGCGTTTGCTAGTACCCAGATCGTGCCCTGTTCTGCTAGGTTGGATGTCTTCCCGGGACGCCTCGTAATTTGCGCTGTTTTCCGATGCCTGGCTATTGGCCACAAAACAGTCGACAGCAGTGTTTTCTTCAAACGCACATTGGTTCGTGACCTGCGCCGCTGCATGGGGCTGCAAACCAGGGTCATCTTCAACATGGTTTCCAGTCAAGGCAGAGGAGAAACTGTCTCTAATCACATCGGAATCCTCGAAGTTGATGCCTTCACCGAGCGAGAGATTGAGCCTGTTCTCTGGAATCACACCAGACGAGCCCAGAGCCGAGACACCGACCTCCCCAAATAAGCGAGGAGCCTGTCGACCGAAAGTGCGGTTTTCACTAGCATTCTCCGACCACGTTCGGCTCGAGGCCCTGTCCATGTCCATCATTTCGTCGTCCTCGTCGATGAATTCGTCGTCACTAAGCGGGTCCGACCTCTGACGGGCATCTACCAGGCTGAGCTGAGATGCCTTTTGTCCTAGCTCCTCCGAGGTATTCCCCGCGTCATTCTGAGAAAATCCCATGAGGTTGCCACCAAGCCACTCGTGGTTTTCCACTTGTTGCACAGTGGCTCTCTGCTCGGGTCGCCGCCATAGCATCCACTGCAAACAGTTAATACCTTGATGCGACAAGCGCACCGCTTCCAGTGGTGCGATGTTGAGAGGCTGTGTCATGATAGTGTTGAGCAAAGCCGCGTAACCTGCGCCGTTATCTGCGGGAAACGGTGGCCTTCCTGTCAGGCTGTAGTACAGAACACCACCCAGAGAATACAAATCGACTGCGTGGTCGTATCGTTGACCAATATGCTGCCGTCGCTGATGGGGTCGCCGTATTCCATATTCGTCATAGTCAAGATACTCCGAATACACCTCGGGGGCGCAGTACAAGAGAGTACCGCAGAAGGTCCGCAAAAACGTCTGCTCGTTGTCAACCATTTTGGACAGCCCAAAGTCTGTCAGTTTGACCGTGAAGGTGTCGTTGTCTCTCGAGTGTATCAGGATGTTGTCCGGCTTAACATCCCGGTGTGTTATGTTGTGGGTGTGAAGGTAGCCCAAGGCGCTCGATAGCTGCTTGGCGGTCGCTATCGCCAAGCGCTCGGTAAGGGGGCCGTAGCGTTGCACATGACCACCAAGGTCTCCCAGGGGTATATACTCCATGATAATAATCAACAGTCGATTTTCCCATTCCAGGTGATCGACATAACGTACTATATTCGGCTGTGCACGGCGGGTCGGGTCAGTACAACATTCGCTCGCTGGTGGGACGGACAGTAGTTTCATCCATCGAAACCTCCCAACTTGGTCGACTTACATGGGCCACGCTCCTCATGATTTTCATTTCATTGTCAACTTTCTGATCCAAAACACCGTCCTTCATGAATCGACGCTTATCCAGCTCCTTGGCGGCATATGGCCTCCCATCATACTTTGACGTGACCTTGTGGACTGTAGCGAAGGCTCCCTTGCCTATCTGACCCACGCGGTTGTATCGGTCCGAGCCGGTCCATTCCCGCGGTAGCCTCTCATCCGAGTCAACGGTTGCCTCATGCTGTAGATGCCGGCGTGGTCTTTGATCAGTGCCCCAGGCCTCCCTAGGAAACAAAACAGGCTATGCTCATATTAAGTTTTGCATCAGCAAATGTTTCGAGTCCAATGCTACACGGCGAGCCATATGCGACAGCACGGGATGTACTTACAGGACCTCCCGCTGGCCCAGGAACCATTGTTGCAGCTTCTTCATCTGCCAGAGCCTGCACTCTCTGCTTGTGGACCAAGATGTTACGCCTAAAATCAACCTCATGCTGCCCTTCGCGCCTGGGCACTTGCACGAGGAAAACGAGGTCATTGGCATTGTTATGCAAAAGCACCTTGATCTGAGAGCCGTTGCTCAGCGTCCGTTTGGTTTCACATCGTTCGGGTTTGGACTTCTTAAGCAGAACCTCGTCTACGACGGTACCGTTGGTGGACGTATCCTCGAGCATAAGCACACCATACTCATTGAGGAAGATGCGAAAATGGATGTTGCTCAAGCGCTTGTGCGGGTCGTGCGTGAAGCATATGTCGCATCGCCCTGAGTGGCGACCAAAGGTGAAACCCTGGGCAGGGTCTTTGGTAGTTGCCGACAACTTCAAGGCAATAACGTGGCTGCCTGAGACGGCTGTCGCGAGGCCGAACTGAGCCGGATCGTCATCGAACAAGTAATCGACGTTCGATGAGTTGTCGGTTGGTCTAGAGACCAAGTGCTTCGAATTGTCTCGTTCGAGTGCGACCACTGCCCGGCGGGCATTTTCGGATTTGGGGTAGAGAATGCATATTATGTCGGCAATCTCCTCGTCGGAAAACCCCGAATTCTGCTTGCCTAGGCGTCTCGGGTCGACTAATGTCTGGGTAGCTACAGGGGCAGGCGACGCTGCGGTCAGCTTGACGAGCAAAGATAGGCGGGTAGGCAAGGCGGCGGCCTAGTCCGACGATTACAAACACACCTTGCGTGGGTTGGGAGTCTTCATCGTAGTCCATCGGAGGCGGCTATGCAACCGCAAAGGCAACGGCCAGGCCCTCGTTGAGCTTTTGTGCTGATGGTTTCTGAATCAAGAGCAGAGTTCGGCCTAGGTAGGTGATGGTATCCAGGTTCAGATCTGAATAGTGACCTTGTCGTCACCATCCAGTCTAGCCTGGAAGAGACTAGGACTCGCCCTAGTTCCAGAAAATAAAGCTCCTAGAGGCGGCAAGACGGCAAGCTTTCTATATGCACTTACAGAAAGATCCAAGCAGTCTCTAGGCAGCAAATCATCTCCTCATTGCAAATCTGCAAGGACAAAAAGTAAGGGTGTTGGCAGCAACGCGATGGATCAATATGGGTTCCAAAAGTTGATGCGGCTCAGATGTTTTGTCCACACAGAGATCGGATTGGTGGGGCAACCGAGAGAGGAGGGGCCGCCAAGGGTGAGGCAACTGGGTAAGGTAGGTAGGACGTAGCAGAACCAGTACCGTAGGCAGACGGGGAATTTTGGCTGGCTTGATGACTTGGCAGAGTGGCTTGAAGAAACAATCAAAAGTATAGGAGAACAGTGTGTTGTTTACATTGGGTACTTTGTTTTAGGTACAAGAGGGGGCAGTTTGAAAAAGAGCAGTACAAATGGAAGATTAACGTGCGCGCGACACCCAAATGATCATCCACGAGATGGCGAGACCACAGACCAAGAGGGGCTTTACCGGTACTGTTTGCTCGTCAGTAGGTGCCGGTAGAGAACTGTGGAGGGCGTACCGATCAATCAATCCCAACCAAAACCGCATCCTCAACATTGCTTTTTTTGTCTGCACACACCACGCCAGACCCGTCTTTTCGAGGCAAATCCTCCCGTCCCGTCGAGGTGCGATCTATGATGGAAGAGAGAGGCAGCAAACATGCGACCCATCAAGAAGGCGCCATCTCTGGCCACTTAGAATGACCCAACAAGCCCCGTTTCGCGCCTGCGTCAAATGCACCTGGTGCAAACACGAAAATCATGGGCAAGTGAGGTAGGGAAGCGAGAACAAAAAATCAAAAGACACGAATGAGCATTTCGTCGCGACAGAGTAAAAAGATGTGTTGGCTGCTGATCGGGCCAGCGATTCGGAAAAAATACCTCTGCAGTGCACTACAGCCAGTCCCACTGGAGACTTTGTCACGACGCTAGCAATATCTAAAGTCTCGCGACAGGAACCCGTGAACTGCGGATCAATTGATTCGATAGCACCTGCCAACCGATCAGGCACATGCTTCTGCCCAAGCGTGCACTATGACTACCATGATCGGATGTGCGGCTACGTGCAATAGATGGATGTAGGTACCGTACCCTACCCAAGATGGTGGGATGATCCCTCCTTCTCTACCACCAATTCTTTTTAAATTCCACGGACTCACGGAGTACCAAAGTGCGGGACTGTATTTGATTCTTCCGGCAGACTGTGGTAAAGTAGCAACCAGCCAGTCATTGGGTGCGATGCACGGTCAAGTCCCGAATGCGGTGTCACGTAGGAACATGTCGATCCCGTCCGTACATAAATATTTCCTATTCTAGACCTGCAGTTAATTAACATGTAAACTATATGCGATCCGGTACCTTGGGCAAGGTACGGAGTACCTTGTTGTACGAAGTAGGTAGAGTTGTCATCTTCAGCATCTTCAGCAGCAATCTGGTTGGCTGTCAAGTTTCAATTCACTGAAAATATACGGTAGCAATTAATTAGGCATGTACCTGCCCTACCTACCTTGGGTACTATATGTGATATATCTGCTCCCAAGTAAATGTCACAGTGCCTACTAGGTACCTAGGTAGGTAAGTAGGGTGGGTGGTAGGTAGGAAAGCACATGTTTTCCTTGCATAACAGCAAGCTTGGTTCACTTCAGGTGAAAGAAGGTTTCCAGTTATGCGCAGGAGCGATCGGACGAAGAGGGGACGGACTTGAGCTGAATCGAATGGAGGACAAACGGCCACCAGCAACTGACTTGACATTTTCGGATGACGCCAGAGGCTGACAGTCAACGGAACGGAACGTTGGGTGAAGAACAAGAAATGAAGAAGAAAAAAAATGGAAGAGAAAATCAGCATGCTGATCACTCCACGGTACCGTACGGAACCTTCGGAACTGCCGTGGTATTGATCCCCTCACTGATAGCTTGCCAAGACTGCAAGCCTCTGAGCCGCGCGTTCGAGCTCAGGAGGTTCCTTTTCCCAATCAACTGGTCACTAGCTCTTTCAGGTCACGCACGGTGGGGCGGGAGGAGCTGCCTGCCTTTCGACGGACAACAAGCGTTAGGAACGACAAACGAACTCTGCAGGCTTGGCCAAGAGAACACGAAGGTTTGTTTTAGAGGTTGTTACGAAAGACTTCGTAAAGTTGCGCAAGGCCCCCCCATGTGGGGAATTGAACAGGGACAAAGCTCGATTTGAAAACCCCATCCACCTTGCTACTACGGTATAAGTAATGATCAATAGTTGCATTATTAGTGACTGGACAAACAACATACCTCACCGAGGTAGTAATTATGTGTTGGGCGGCTGGGCTCACGACGATTCGCGATCGATCGATTGATTTGGATCTGTTGACAATGCCCATGTGGGAAGGGCGGATCGCTCGTAATTCTGAAGGGAAGCGATAGGTGCTGGACAGCTAGAATATAAGCGCCGTCCTGGACAGGGCTGGTGGAATGGACTTGTTTGATTTGCTACGGTATTAAATCCTAGTTCTGTTCGTACATCAACGACCCATAGCAGTAGCAGGACCGGGATGCCGGCGAATCTCTCTGCCCAGTCAAGTCAGTCAAGCCTACCTACTAGTAATGCCTCGCTTGCCTCGTTACAAAGCAAAGGCCCTGCAGTCTACCTAGGTGGGAAGTTTGCGGCTACTGTGAGAATGTTTGGATTGGTTCAAATACTAGACTGGTACCTAGGTAAGGTAGGTGGTGGGTTCCGCAGGTCAGTCAGTCGGTACAAAGTACTTGGCTCGCATTAAAGTTTGATGTGGGGGAGACATGATGATTTTTTCCAATAACTGCAGTGCAATCAAGGAATCTAGAGCGCGTCTAGCCTAGATTGGGATGGATCGAACAAATGCAGCCAGCACCCAAGCACACAGCGAACACCATCCCACCCATGACCGTGTTCTTTTTTGTACCTACAGGCAGGCATGGTGATCTACAAATACTAGTTCTAGGTTATCTTTGCCATTCAGAACATTGCTTAGCATGCAGATGACAGCAAAAACAAAATAGTCGGAGCTACAATACCACATTCCAATTGAACAAAGATAACAAACACCGCATCTCCCTGGATTGAGGCGAATTTTGCTTCCGCGACGACCTGACCGTTCGCCCTAGTTCGATGGATCCAGGGTCCAATAATACAAACCCCAGTTTGCCCAGCCACAATTCCTCAGGTGGTAAGCGGGCGGTCTGCCATGATGTAATCTAGAACACTCACTCCCTGGTGGGCGGTAGTCGCGCGCCTCCTCCAAGACCCAAGACCCGAGCTCGGTCGGTGAGGTCATAAACGGGTGGACACTCACCTAGACTTGATTGCTTTTGGCGTGGCAGCAAAACCCAAGTCTATCCAAGCTGTTTAGTCTCAGTACATACAAGTAAGATGGCTGGATCATTATCATCATCATTCTCATCATGACAGAGACAAGTCCATCCGCCAGGGGCTTGGCTGCCAATATTGCATGCGCCAGCGCTGCACAGGGAGAGTGAGCACAGTAGCTCCGTCCACCTTATGCAACTTGATTACAACACTGTTGTCATTCCCGCCCTATCCGGACTAACCTTGGAAGGTGGGTGGAGGATGAAGGTACCTCGTGACTTTGCTCGCTCGTTGTCAAAAAAGACAGGTGGTAAGCGCGGATGGACAACTCGCGTAGGTAGGTTGACAGGCGAACGTACCCGTGGGCGAGTGAGCGGGAACAAACCTAATTAGGTGCATAAGTAAAAGAAAAAGAAAATAAGAAAAAAAGTAAAATCAAAAGTACAACGAATGCATACCATACCTGCACCTAGGTACATTAGGTACGTAGTAGATTTTATCCCTGAGGTTAAACCAACCACCCCAACTGGGCGTTCCTTGAGCGCCATCCAACTTGGGGCCTGGCAGGGTTGTGGAGGTCTGGGATGGGACGATGTAAAAAGCCGATAGATAGCATGGAAAGCCCGCGTTACAATTACAAAAAGTGGAAGATGCAGCATCCATCCTCCACTTTGTGCCAGCCAGCGTATGTAACCGGACGGGCGCTTGTTCAGTTCACGAGAAGCTGCGACCCGCCCACATCGGGTTTTGTTTGACGAGCGACTGGGCTACGACATGCGCGAGGCTTTTTCACCCTCTTCCTCCTCGCGTCCCCTGGCTGATTTTCTGGCGGATCCAGTAAAGTGTCCCTGCCCTCCTGCCGCTCTCGCCGTCGTATTCTATTCTTATTGCGACCCTCGAACCAGCTCATAGCAGTTTCACATGGCGACCTGAGACTACTGACTACCTACAGCACGAACTTTTTTCTTTTTCTTCCCAAATAAATTCCTGGTTTCCCGCCGCCGACCAACTGCGGACTGACTTGCCGGTTTAAACTAACAAAAAAAGATCCGTCCAAACTGTACTGGATCGATTGGACTAGTTGGCGCCCGCACCACCTTTGTCAAGAAACCAAACCAACACAAAAAATAGCCACGGACAAGCTCAGCTCAGCTTTCATAGGCCGGCCTGTAGGTCGGTCGGGGGTTGCACAAATCAACTCGGTGGACTGGGAATTTGGGATTGGACCTGGACCCAGGAGAACAAAGACCCAGACCATCAGAGAAGCTGAGACCAGCTGGACGCACGAAGAGGGAGCCACAAAGAACGTAAATCACCATCAGGGGCAATTTCGCAGCCATGGCCCGGAACAGAGGTAAGACCTCAATTTTAGCTGTCCCCAGCCCTTACTTCATACATGCCTGCCCGCCCATCTATTCAACCTTTAGGCACACGAAGCTATGCCTCCGCACCTCATTTGCCGCAAAGCAGCACCGTCCCTTAAATTCAAGCGCTATTACGTCGAACCCCTCCGCCAGATCGGCAACACTCCTAATAAACTCATATATCGATCCCCTGGCATGCCGACACATCCCACTTTACTCCGTCCGACCCCATGCATGAGCTGACCACGGGATTTTTATTTCCGTCTCGACAGTTCTTTCTTTTGTGTCCCAGTTCTCTGCTGCGGGTAGGGACCACAACAACAGAACCCCGACACCTACTTCCAACTCGCCTCCCAGGAGCAACGGCACAATCCCGTTTCCGCCTCTGCAGACTTCACTCGGCCACAGTCACGAAACCACAAACTCGGTCTTCTCTCCAACCCCATCCTCGCCGACTCGACCCGACTTTACCGCCTCGCCTGTAGCCGCGTCCCTGAACGGTGATTCACCCCCTGACTCGAGCCCACGCACAGGAAGGCAAAGAGCAAATTCCAGACCTCTTTCCATGGTGCAAACGTATACGCCGCCAGTCATGGATGTCAACGAGGATACGATTCCCGAATTGCAACCAATCTTTACCTTTCTCAACAATCACTCAAACAAGCTATATCAGGAGGGGTACTTCCTGAAGCTGGACGACCAGAATTCTCGTACGTTGCTTCCGAGCTTGACAATCAGAGGTTCATTTGCTAACTTGACTCGCAGAGGGTCGACCGAACCCAGATCGAACATGGACCGAATGCTTTGCACAACTCGTGGGCACCGTCCTCTCTCTGTGGGATGCGGCGGAGCTAGATGCTGCCGGTGAACATGGGGAGGTTCTCCCAAAGTTTATCAACTTGACAGACGCTTCGATCAAGATGGTAAGCGCACGCGACTTTTTTTTTTGCTCCGGAAGCCGGCGGGGTTGTTGCTAACAAGAATGTTCCAGATTGAATCTCTACCCACCAGGTCCAACGACGAACAACCCCTTCAAAACATTCTGAGCATATCAACTGCAGGTCGCAACCGTTATCTATTGCACTTCAACTCGCATCATTCTCTGATCCAATGGACCGCCGGCATCCGTCTCGCCATGTTTGAGCACACGACGCTTCAGGAGGCGTATACTGGTGCGCTGATAGCTGGCAAGGGCAAGACCTTGAACAACATTGGTGTGGTAATGGAGCGATCCAGGCTCAAGACCGAAGATTGGGTCCGTGTTCGTTTTGGGGCTGGTGTGCCCTGGAGGAGATGCTGGTGTGTAATCACACCGCCGGATGAGAAGGAATATCAGAAGCAACAGAAGGAACTGAAGAAGCGTTCACCGTACGATCGATCACCGGTTCCTCTCTTGAAGGGCGATATCAAATTCTACGACACCAGAAAGGAAGGGAAGAAGCAGAAGAAGGCGAAACCGATTGCTTCGATATCAGACGCAAATGCGGCGTATGCAATATACCCACAGGCCAAATCCCTTATCGATGCATCGACTCTTCTCAAGATCGAGGGCAACATTACCATTCACTCAGACCCGCCATCGTCTACGGAAGGCTTCGTTTTCATCATGCCCGAGTCGCATCCCGGCGTTAGTGGCTTCGAGATGCTCCTTAGGTATCTTTTCCCAACATGGGACACATTTGGTCTCTACGGCCGTCCAGGACGCCTTATTGCAAGCGTTCTAGATCAGCGATCCCTCATGTTCGGCATGCCCAAACACAAAAAGTACGGGTATTTGGAGATCCTAGATGTCACAAGCCTAATACTTTCGGATGGTAGTGGTTCCTGGTCAGAGAAGGAATGGAGACGGCGTCTGAAGGAGCTCACCGCAGCAAGAATGACCGCTATGGACGAAGATATGAAGGCAAATGGACATAGTCGCAGTGCAAGCCGGCGGAGTGCCAGGCTTAGCATTGGGCCCGGGTCGAGTGTCAGTCATGGAAGACCTCGAGTGAATTTTGCTGACGAGTCGGATACGAGGCGAACATCGCGGTCTATGACGGTCTCGGAAAGGCCCAGTCATCGTAACGATTCTGCGCCGCCGGCGGCAGAGAGACAGCGTGTGCCGTCGCCTCCGACCAAAAATGGCCACAGCCGAAATGTTTCTGATACACGCTTAGAGACCCAGTTTGAACAGATGCCGTACCGCCACACGCCAGGTTTCGACAGCCCTGTTTCCGTAGCGTCTCCCTCGCCCATGAATGGGGGACCACAGGCGCGTGGTTTCGTTAACGACTTGGCTTCTACGCCTGAGCGCCTTAGCTCGGAAGATGAGCTTCCACCAAACCCACCGCCTCGAGACTTTGGAAACATGGAGCGCATGCAGACGCCAGAGCCTGTTCATCCTCCACCAGCGTTTTCGCACGCCCCGTCGTCGCGGCCAGCAGGAAAGCCCTATCACTCACCCGAGCTTCGCAGAGCCAACAGCCGTCTATCCAGCACAACTCTGGCGCAACTTGCCAATGCTGGTGGCGTCAAGCCCGAGTCCTACAAGGATGAATTCGGAAGAACAAGCAGCGAGTCTAGCTCGGGGTCACGACCTGTACAAGGGGACCCAAGAAGCCAAGCGGTACATGCACACGTCAACTCTCTAGGGATCACAGCTAATTCTAACCGATCTCGTGAAGCTATAAATCAATCGAGTGACAGATCTACCCCTACCCCCCCTGGGCAGCCTCCGGGCCCGGCAACGCCGCGGGACCCCGGTTCCCAGCTGCACAAGTCACCACTGAACCAGGCAATGGTGCCGCCGTCACCGCAAGAGATGGAGTCCCAGAGATCACATCCCCGCTATGAATCACGAACAGGCAGTATCCCATCGTCTGGCCCTGTCCATAGGAAACCCTTACCCCAGCAGGCACATCATGCACTTGCACAGATTACCCGTCAAGACACCCAGCGTAGTGAAACTAGCAACTATGACGACGAGGACTCCACTACTGGGAGCCACGACTACGCGAGCACCACATCAGCCGAAAGTGTCAAGTCTGTCGAACGACCACGCATGGGCGTTCTCAAAACTGTAGGTGCTGAGCAACAGGCCCAGCTAACAAACGCCGAGAAGAGTTATGACATACCGCAAATCGACTTTGGGCCGACCATCAACTATGCATCTACCCCTACGCCTCGAAGCAAGACACCTACGCCATTGTCTAACAATGAGTCACATGGGTCCCGCGCGCGTTCACCCAACATCAGCCTCTCACCCAGCCCTGGGCAGACTCATCATCGTCAGGGCTCAAGCGACACATTGCGGAAGATGGCATGGCAGCCAGGCGCGATTGCTGGCAGCTCAGATCGTCCTGGTGCACTCACCCCGGAACAGTATGTCCAGCAGAAAGCGGCAGCGGCATCAGCCACGCCTTTGTACGCACATTCCCGTTCGCCTTCCAGTAATACGCTCACCGCCATGCGAAACAACACTCCAACCCCGCCCTTGCACAAACGGAGCTCCAGTTATGATATGCTGCGCCTTAGAGAGGGCCATTCGAGGTCTAATTCGGCCGACCTGCTGAGGCCCGGCTCCCAAGGTGCCCTTACAACTCTTGGCTATGGGTCTGGAGACGTGCCGGCTCGCATGTCCCCACGCGAGCAGGAACATATCGCCCGAGGGAGTGGTGGGCACCCAGTATCCATGGCTACAAACAATGGATCGATGCAGCCTGGCGGTCTCGTGGGCGTAATTCAGGCGAGGGAGAGAGAAAAGGCAGAGATAAAACAAGGTGTCAGCTCAGCTTTGGCCTATGAGGCTAAGAATCGGCAAGAACGTGAGATGCGGCAGCAACAACAGCAACAGCTACAGTACACGTCCCAAGCAGCTTATGGTGCACATTCTCAACCAGGCTTTGCTGGAGGTGTGCCCTCAATGTACAGTGGCCACGTTGTCCAACCTGCTTCACACTGGGGCGGCCCGGCGGCAATCCCACGTGGTGAAATGGGTTATGTCGACGTATATGGTCAACCTGAGCTTCAACCATCACCGCAATTCCATAGCCATATGCAAGGCTCACCAGCATCACAATACCGTCCTGCGAGCTTCTCCAGACCTTGGCCGCGTCAAGGTCAAGCGCAGGGGGTGTCACCAGGAGGCTACGCAACGCCTCCCGCTGGACCACACCCTTCGCGAGGCCGATCAGAAGCCATGGGTAACATGGGACGTGAGGCTCAGTCTCACCGAGGTCAGGCGTTCTAGAGGATGGCGACCCCGATTCTGAAGCGACTGCGAATGTGGAAACGGTCCAGCACGACATATGCGCGTTTCAGGTATAAATCTCAATGAACTTTTGGGATTTGACCATCGTTTGGTATGCACGCGTCTTAATGATAGGGTTTTGATTTTGATTTTTCTATCTTTGGTCCGGGAGGAGTTACTGAGGTCCTGAGACTACCTTGATGCCGAAACGATCGCTACGATATACATCTACTGTCTTTTCTTATTTAGCATGCATTTGTTTACAGAACATACACTGGCTAGGTTGGTAATGGTTGGCTTGGGGTTCATGTTGCACATCATCAAAATTGGCTTAAATCTATTCTAAGAAGTTGAGACTAGGTTAACTAGGTCATATAGTTGGCGAATACTTAGGATGACGTTGTGGGGTAGCTTGTCTGGCAATCGCATGACGATTATAACAACGGCAAGCAGTGCGCGTGAGACTTCTGTGATATGTGTTCATCGGAATCAACCGGTTTCTTTGACCCAAGACACAATTTTAACCAGGTCTAGACGAGTTAGGAAGGCGAATTGTGTAGGTAATAGTCAAGGTTGGCGTGACCAACAATAGTAGTGACTTGGCAGTTGGGACTTGTATCCTTGTACGTGGGGTTTTTTTACTGTATTTTTTTTTTTCCTTCGTTAGTCTATCAGCTGGTCAGATAAGGCTGCATGTTTCCTGCATATACACTCCGTAAGCTCAACAGTTTGTTTCCCCCCCAATCTCCGGTATTGGTCGTTGGCAGCCAGGCATCGCTGGAAACTTTCCGGCCCACCTTAAACGTTGCAATTCATTGCTTCTGGCGACAAAATACAAAAAAGTTTGGCGTCGTCAGGCCACCTTCATTGAGCGAGCCACGCGTTTTTACCCGATCGCACGCACGGAATCCGGGACCTCTGTTGACACCACCGCCGTCGACGGCGCCACAAGTTTGTTTGGTTTTGATGCTGCATCTTTGCAACCAAACCACCGTACCGGTCGCATCGACAGGTTTCCCGCCTCGGTCGTGGGGATGAGGAGGCTTCCTCGCTACCCCTCGTCGCTCTGCTCTTCGCTACCAATCTACACGCCGCGCCGGGCCAACCCCGCCGCCGCCGCCACCCACCTGCCGCGGTACCCATTGGGCCCGCAGTCGGCGACATGCCTCTGGTTCTCGGCCTGCGATGAGCGCCGCTCGTCGTCCAATGCCTCACCCCCCGAGACGCGACGACGACGCGGCCAGACCCTCCCGTTCCGCTTCGAGACTGGCATCGCCCTCTTTGCAAAACGCACCCCGCGCCCGTTCCCCCCGCCGTTCCTCTCCCCGCCGTCGGGCTCCTTCAGCGACCCTCTGAGCACCCACCACCGGAGCCGCGACCGGCGCAGCGCCTACGTCAACGGCGAGCTGATCCGCGGTCGCACCAACGGCGACGACGCAGTGCTGGCCAGCGACAGCTTCATCTGTGCCAACGACGGCGTCGGCGCCTGGTCCGCGCGGCCGCGCGGCCACTCGGGCCTCTGGGCGAGGCTGATACTGCACTTTTGGGCGCAGGCGGTGGACGGGGTCGGTAGCAGCGAGTCGTCGTCGACGGGCGGCGACAGAGCCGGCGGCCGCCCGGACCCCGTCGCGGACCTGCAGAGGGCGTTTGAGCAGACGCAGGAGGCGACGAGCCCGCCAAACGACTGGCAGGGCACGACGACGGTCGCGGGGGCGCAAATCTTCTACCGTGAACCCAACGGTGGAAGCAACGGTGCGGAAGACGGCTCTCCTTCACCCGTCCCGGTACTGTACGTGACCAATCTGGGCGACTCACAGATCATGGTGATCCGGCCCAGCACGCGCGAGATTGTGTTCAAGACGACGGAGCAGTGGCACTGGTTCGACTGCCCGCGGCAGCTGGGCACAAACAGCCCCGACACGCCCGCCAAGAACGCGGTTCTCGACGTCGTGGATATACAGGAGGGGGACGTCGTCATCGCCATGTCGGACGGCGTCATCGACAACCTCTGGCCGCATGAGATTGTGGAGTGCGTGTGCGACTCGGTGAGAAAGTGGGAGTCGGGGACCGTCCCGGCCGACTACAGCGCCCGCGACGACGATGGCGCGGATCTGCAAGAATTCGACGCGGATGGCGACAGGACCGGTGGTGCTAACGGGGGCATGCAGCTGGTCGCCGATGAGCTAATGGAGGCGGCTAGGATCATTGCGGTGGATCCCTTTGCGGAGAGTCCTTATATGGAACATGCGATAGAAGAAGGGTTGCCAAGCGAAGGAGGTGAGTTTCTTTTTTTTATCCGTCCTTGCGATGCATACTCGTGCCAGCTATGGTTTGTGCTAACCCGACTTGTCAATCTCCTTTGTAGGTAAATTGGACGACATCAGCGTAGTTGCGGCTCTTTGCCGCAGGACCATCAAGTAGGAAATAGAATGTGACTTTCTCGCTGGCCCTTTGGGTCATGTGCAGGAAGAGAGAATTGAGGGTTAACATTTGGATCATGGAGCATTGTCACGATATAAACGGCATGGCAGGGGCGTTGATTGTTTTACTTCATTTCTTTTCGGCCCATTTCGGCCAGTCAAATACACAGGCTATTATTGCAATAGCTATGTTTAAGAGGGCCGTTTGGTTTTCACTGTTGATAGACGATTTATGAGAGTAAATGTGCATAATTCTTACCGTCTTTGTTTTTAACTCCAACGTGCTGTAGCGCTGCTTGAGTAAGTACCTAAGTACCTAGACTTGCTAGGCTAGGTGGTTTACTACCTGGGTATGGTATGTTAACAGTCGTTGGCTTTTCTCGTTGTCATGGCCCTCGCATTCACAGTGGGTCAATTAACATGTAGCGGGGCAATTCGTCAACGCTCGTTTCTTATCGTCGCTCCGATAAGAGCAACGCAGTGGAATTTTTTATTTTTTTTCCGTCGACGATGGCGACCGGGCGACCAAGGTACGATCGGCCTGACGCGCGCCCCAATCATCCAGGGTGCTCAACTTTCCTATTTGACCGAATTCAACAACCACTCCGAGCGAAAACTGGGAGGATTTCAAGATGAGGGCGAAACGGTGGGTAATCCTAGCACGCAAAAGCTTACTGTGACTTTCTGGGTCGACATTGCATGCTGAGAACGTCATGAATCTGCAGATCCAAGCAATATCGCAAGCTCATGAAGGAGTATTGCCGCGTGTGGAACTTTGTAAGCTTGTTCCTCGCCATTTCGGCAAAATCGCAAGGCACATCCGACTAGAATACTAACCGAATGCTTTGGCAATGTACAGAGGGAACCATACCAGGTGTTGGTGGACGCCGACATCGTCAAAGATGCCAGCCGCTTCAAAATGGACCTCGTTCCGGCACTCGAGAGGACGTTGCATGGAAAGGTCAAGCCTAGTAAGCTCTAACATTCTGCCGCCCTGCATTGAAACTAGCCGGGCTCCCGCTAATCTTGACATACATTGCAGTGATCACACAATGCTCCATGTCCGTATATATCGTCTAGCACTTCCTCAACTCTCGATCCAATACGAGGCGCCAAGGCTCCGAGGCAATGTTAGCTAACAACTTAATGCAACAGGCGGCATCTCTATGCACTACAGGGAACAGAGCCTTCAATAAAGGGCGTAATCGACTACGCAAAGGAAACGTTTGAACGACGACGATGCGGTCACCACCCGGACGAAACCGATGCGCTGTCAACGTTGGAGTGCATGTCATCATTCATCACCGATTCCGGCAAGAGCGCGCGCAACCGTTACGTAGTTGCAAGCCAGGACGACAATGTGCGGAGGTATATGAGGGGCATCAAGGGTGTGCCGTTGATATACATCTCGAGGAGCGTCATGATCTTGGAGCCCATGGCAGACTCGAGTGCAGCCGTCGTGGCCAAGGAGGAGCGAGCCAAATTCAGGTCAGGGATCCAATCCCTAGCCTCTACCGGGTCCAAGAGAAAGCGAGGTGATGACGACGGTGGCGCCAGCGGTGACCATAGCGACAGCGACGATGATGAATCAGAAGGAGATGAGGATGATGAAGAAGACGGCAGGAATGGGACTGCCGACGGCACGTCGCCGGCAAAGAAGAAAAAGAAGAATTATGGACCCAAGGGGCCCAATCCATTGGCGGCTAAGAAAAAGAAGAAGAAACCCCAACCAGGGAGTGGCACAAAGCCCAAGGAGGCTGATTCAAGCGCATCGTCAGAGCAGCCAGCCAAGAAAAAGCGGAAGCGAAGACCGAAAAAATCGACTGCGGCCCCGGCTGACGTTCCTGGAACGTCTGCCAGCGCCCCAGGGGCGGCGGAAGCGGTATCAGCAGAGGATTAGATTGAAGATGGCGGAAGCTTTGACACGAACTAGAATGTCGCCCGTCTGCTATCGTCGAAAGATTCGGTCCTTGGATATTTTACCTACTCTGGCGTTTTGCCATTATGCTGACCCCTCCCTTGAAATCGTGCATAAACTTCCAGAAGCCATCCCCCGGATCGATCTGATGCAAGACGACACAGGGACATCAGATTGCCTGGGCGTCAGGAACCAAAGACTGCTGATCGCGTTACTAATGGGGACGATCGCCAAGCGTTCTGCTCATGGCGGTAATGCGAACTACTTGTCACAACCTAAAAAATAATTCAACACGGCGAGGTTGTGGTTTGAGGTGAAGTTCACGGCTGGTGCATTTTATGTCAGGGAGAACATGAGGTGAAGCGTTCCTAAAATCTGTGCACAAAAGCCCGTAACCCTGATGCGCTTGTCAAAAAAGGGACACGGACGGTGCCAATCAATGGATTCGACGGACTTGGCCTCGGCTCGCTGTATCCGACGCAACGAAGGCGCACTAGCAAATAGCTAGCAAATAGTTGAGACGATGTATGAAGGGACCTCTCTCTTGGGAGGGAGATTGTCGAGTCTAGGTGGACGGATAGGTTGGGGTTTTTGGGACACGTCTCTTCTCATAAAACGCAGGTTATGCGTTTGTTTGTACAACGGCGATTGGGATGGTCTAGACCACTACTACAAAGTAGGGAAAAACATATGCTCTAGCAAGAAACTAGAACTAATATCTAATACCTCCCTGCCCAGAACAGTCAGTGCCTAGGTCTAGATTTCTATCTGGTCAGAAAGAAATACAGGGGTATCCGATCATCGTCTCTTGTTTATGCGTCTGAGGTAATTACCCGATGATGCAAGAACTCACGTCGGGAAATTGACGAAGGGCTTTTTTGCTGGCCTCCCATGTCTTAGGGGTACTATGTACCAAACAAGGGCTGTACTTTTGTTTTGTTTCGCATATCAGACGAGAAAGATAGCTTTACCCCAAACTTTCAAGGGGGGGTAGTGCAAAATAAACCTGAGTAAGATAGCATTAAAAAAAAAGTTAAGGTAAAGAAATGAGGGCTGGTTTGATGTACAGAGCCGAGCGTCGATCTTTCCTGGCGTCTGAACAACAGAAAAAAAAGGCATGAGGGGAACCTGGGGCTGGACAGGTAAAAACTGGCATTCGGTGTGGGTACCTGCCACGGTACTTCTCTTTTCCTAATGGGACTTCCGGGGAACAGAGACTCGAAACAGCCGGGGCAGGGCAAGACCGGGTTGGGAGCTCCATGATGGAGGGGTCCATCTCTTCCTTTTATCTCATCGAACGAAAGAAAGTGTGTTAACTTGTATCGCTTCCAGAGCTGAATCCAGGCAAGTGGGATTTTTTTGTTTTCCGTCCCACAGTCAAACACAGCCGCAAAAGCTTTTTTGTCTGTGGTAAATTGTTCTGGGGTCGTTTATGGTATCGACGATCCATGGGGATAGTCAGGTTCAGGGTCAAAGACATGCCTGGCTAGACCCCTTCTCAAAACATTCGCAATGATCACGTCAAGGGAATTTACTCGACACCAACTGGTACGGCATCATGCCTGGTATAGCTACGTACCCTAGTCAGATATGCGTGCTGCGATTGTGCTTGTTGATTCTCGATTACTTGACTTATACCTACCCAGCACCTTACTCCAGACCAAGGAAATTATGCGCGCCGCGCTTGGTTTGAGTTCAGGGGTTGCAGAGGCGATCCGACCGCCCAGGATCATAGCTGCACCAAACTCACAGATTGCTCTGTTCACAAAGAGTACCAAACCATGGAAAGAACTTTTTTTCTCAATTCTTGCTCAAGTTGCTGCCGGTTTTATGTGGCACGGGGAATATCAAACAAAAAAGAAGCCTTTTTCCCGATAGGAAAAGGAGAAACCCAAGGAAATAAACCACCCTCTCTGCCAATTGCACTGTCCACTTGCCAACGCTGTGATATCCTTAGTGCCAAAAATAATCAATCCATGATGCAATCCGTATCCGGTCCAAAAAGAATGCCATTCGGCAAAACGAGTGTACAAAAAAAAAGTAAGTTGTAACGAAGTGAAGGTTAAGAAGGGTCGTGGTGACGACAACGAAGAAAAAGGGCATTCAACCCTAATGTCGAGAAGAGAAGGTAAAAGGACGCCAAATAGCCAAATATATACAGAATTTGCGGCTGTGTCCTCTGAAATTGATGAGAATTTCTTAGATCCACATCGGCCTCGAGGGCTTCTCCTCGCCGAAAAACGCCTTGTAGAGGTCTTGTACGTCGGAGAGGTAGTCCTGCGGGCTGAGCTTCTTGTAACCTTGGCGCAAGATCTCACGCTCCTCCTGTTGGCTGACGAGGTGCGACTCCCTGGAGCCGTACTCTTCTGCAAGCTCCGAGACCTGGGCCAGCTCGTGGCCGAACGGGTGCGCAGCAGCAGATGGCTCCCGCCTGTGCGAAACGGGTGCCATGGGAGGGGTTGACAGAGGCGTTGTCTGATTGGCTAGAGAAACTGGCGGTGGTGCCTTGGCGTACGAGGTCGACGTGTGAGAGGCCACGCTGGTGTTTGTTGAGGTCGAAGAAGAGCGCGAGAAGCTGAAGCTTGCTTTGGAGGAGAGTGACCTTGATGACTGCTCCGACATGCGCGAGTTTGACCTTTGTCGCGTCAGAACCTCTTGCGAGTGCTTCTTGGTGTGAGAAGGCGCCCTCTGGGGAATCGCTGGCGCGTCACCAGAAGACGAAGGTCCGGCAATCGCTTGGCCTGGGGCGGTGAAGTAACAAGAGAGGTGGTTCGGTTCAAGCTCCGGCTCTCCAGTTCTCTTCTTGGGGTGAGGAGAATCAGGGCTCGTCGGGGGAGTGCTGGCGATGCTTGGTGCGCTGTCGGAATCGTCGTCGGATCTGGTCGTCGAAGAGCTCGGTGATGTAGCCTTGGGGTAAATGTCCGGAGCGTTATAGGAGAGCATGTTTGTTGTTGATACCAGCTCGACGGGGGCTGAGATTTTGTTCCTGATCGAGTTGAGCGGCTTTGGTGTCTTACCCGACTTGCTGGTGGTGTTGCTACGGGAGACCAGACCTTCTGCCGCATCGCGGAGGTCGAGGCTTTGCTTCACCCTGCGGGTGGTAAAAGCCCTTGTGATGGACATGTTGTAGTTTTTTTTTCGGTGAGAACAGATTCAATCGGTGTAATTTCCTTTTGTTGGGGGTGGAAGACCGCAGGTTTTTGTTTGTCTAGTTGGGTGTCAGGTGAGGTTCTTGTCGCTTGGTCGATTGTTTTGATTTGTTGGTGGTTTTTTTTTAATCTTAGACGAGTTTTTATTTTGTTGTTGGGCGAAATGAATGTCAAAGTCAAAGCCGCATGCAGATGCAGTCAAAGTCTACCTAGTGCAGGCTCCCGCTGCGCGTGCGTGCGTGCGTCTCAAAGTGAAGTGCACAACCTGGAAGAGTTGACGGCCAAAACGATTCACATCTGTCTGTGTGTCACGCCGCCGGATAGCTCATATGATACTCGAACTCTTCGGGCGGGCCGGGTTGCGGTCTCAGTTTTGGCTCACAGCACTGTCCGAGTGTCTGTCAACCGGTCCCTGGTGGTTCGTCGTCGGGAGTAGTAGCGTGGTGATAGGTTGGATTTTGGCGAATGTAGTTAAAAACGATCGCGACCTGCTTCGTCTGTGTGGCAGAGTCAAGATATTTGATCTGCTGTGTGTGCGAGGGGCCTTGATGGTATACAACACACTCAGGGTAGAATGAAACTGAATCAAAGACAAGAGGAGAGAAAAACGGTCGCCGGTCGATCTGGTCTTTGTAAAGGAATGACGTTCGTGGCGAAGCAGGAGTCAACCGAAAAGCAACCGCGAAGCTGAGAAACTTGGGGTGGGAGTTGAGTCCAGGGCCTTTGTGCGACAAAGCAGTTTCTTCTTTCCCCGTAGACAGTGTGGCTCTCGATCCGTGTTTCGTCTGTAGATGCGCGTGCTTCACTCTTCCCCTTCAGGGCTTCTTTGTTTGTTTATGTAGGAAACTACCTGGCCTCCAAATCTTTTATTTTCGTTAGGAATGAATGAGAACGGTTGCCGTGCCGAATTGCGACAATTTCCAATTTGGGCAAAAGTTATTTTGTTGAAGAAAATAGAGGCTTCGAGCTTAATTTAATGGGGGTTTGTGTGGAAACACTTGCGAAAGGAAACAAATGAGGGAGAACAAAAATCTCCAACAGAAAGGAGCTGTTAAGAAGAGAATCCAAGATGTTTTTAGTGTCGTGAATCACCCGACTACGCCGGGAAGACAACGACAGTTGTTGACAAAGGAACTAAAACTCAAAGAGAGATAGACGGTTGAGGTTGACGACGGTTCGGATTGGAAGGCGAGAGGGGAGCACACCACCTTCAAAAGGTGATCATGGGCTTGCCCTTGTCTCTTGCTCGTCCACTCGATGCCACACCTGCGGGGACCGGGGTGGATTGCTGGGCAACAATCAAAAAAGACCAGGAGGCCCAGTTTGAATGTCACCCTCACATCGTGGGACCTACGGCGAAGGCAAACGGACGCGAGAGGGCCAAGAGGGTCCCATGTACAATCCTCTCATGCGAAGCCTTGCGCTGTTTGCGAGTACCGATAACCTTCTCTTTCAAGAACAACCCACTCATTAACCCTGGCAAGCCTGGTTCATCATGGGTCGAAGCACAGGCAAAAAAGAAAAGCCACCATCAACCCCTGCATATACCCATGAGCGGTGGAGGAGTCCTTTGGGTCGAAGCTAATCGGTCATTTGGGTCCGATTGGCTGAGTAGCTCGCGGCTTTTTGACATCCCAACTGAGGGAGGAGGGCGAGTGAGAGCTGGAGGGGGAGAGCAAGACAGAAAAAACCTCATGTACCGCACAACGTAACCATCATTTCCCTCAACTCGCCGTCGACCGCCCCCACCTATTTTACTACGTAGGAAAGAAAAAATGAACCGATCAGTCCGAAAGGTCCATTTGTGCCCCAGTTGCCCAGTTTGTCCATGGTCATCCAGAATCCAGATGCTGTAGCCGCCTGGCCTGTGCCGCCCACAAGCCCGCCTACCGTGGTAAGGCCCCCTTTTTTTCTTCTCTGCCTTGCTGCAAGTGAGGCGATCATGCAAAAAATAGCAAGGAAAGTCGGCGCCACAAGCAAGATCGAGATACCATACCATGCAAGTGTGCGTGCCGTGGTGCTAGTTACTGGGAAAGCTCCGTTGAAGAAACACGCCGAGCAATAAGCTCCGTCTCGAACTGAATCGATGGGCAGAATTTCAATCAAGAAAGAAAAGAAAGAAAAGAAACGAACCAGCGCGTTTTAATTCATAGGACCAGGATCGGCCATCACCGGTCGCGCGAACAACTCCGTACCTGCCTTCCTGTTTACTATTTGTCTCCCTGTATCGCACCGGTAGAAAAGCTGTTTCGAATTTTGACAGACGGCTTGAGGCTTGGTTTGGTGCCGCTTCTGCAAGCTCACAAGGATCTACAGACGATGCTGTGCCACCACGCACGCCGCCCTGGGCGGCTCCTTTTCTTTGGGCGATGGCCCAGGCTTTCGCTGTACCTGAAAATAGCATCCACACACATTACGCACCCGCACCCGCGCACACCAAAGGGAGGATAAAAAGTAAGAATAGCCAGGGGCACTTCGCTAGTAGTGGTGATGGAGAATTCGCCACTCCAGGCGATCCGGGAGGTGTTTACTCCGTCTTAGACTTACCTTTTGAAAAAGGCGAGACAATGGGGATTTTTCTTCTGCCTCACATCGATCAGGTTCCTGGAGAAGCAGACAACTTCTCTATCGCAAAAGCAAACCCCAGGCGCCCTCGATGCAGGAACGTAATTTTTATTGGGATGAATACATGCTCTCTTTTTGTGCAGTACCTAGCTTGAGCCCTTTTTCTGTCTCCCCACAGTCCCTTGCCAGTTTCCCTGCATGCCCTGTCAGGTTCGAAACTACGGTAGCACCAGACTGACAGCTGATTTTGATTGGATGGTTGTTTTACAGCTAAGTGTGCCGGCTCATGTGTGATGTTTCAGCTACGAACACTTCAATGACTTGAATACTACTCACTACCTTGATTTGGGTCTAATTAATCAGTGGTTAGTGATCGTCCAACTTTTTTACTTTTTATTCCAGAAATCAAAGACAATTGGTCTTCTGACCCTTCTAGACTAAGGTACGTAGGCGCACAAAGAGGAAAATGAACCCCATACTCAGGTCATGCCGTCATTGACCCCAGCCTTGCGAGCCCAATGATCTGTGACAGGTTGGTTAGCATTGCCCGTCGACCGTAAGTGCCGCTTCTAGCGCATGACGATCTCGGGGGGATCGGACGGCGAGCAAATATCACAAAGGACATCAATGCCGGGAAACACGGGAACGCAGATCTTCTCGACGGGCAAAGGGTTGAGACTGTTTAAGGATCAGACGAAGCCTTTGTTGTTGAGAACGGAAAGTCTCGTTATTGACTCTGGCTCTTAAACAAACAGCCTGTTGAGGGGCCAGCTTTTTGTACTCCGTAAATCCCACGTAATTTTCCCGACGGCTCGGCCGGCCTTTTGAGGTCACTTGCGTCAAGTCTAAAATTGTTTGTTTCCGCGGAACCGTCATCTGATGGAAAGCAAACGACGTCGCTTCCGTTCTCGCCGAATCTTTTCGGAGCACGGGGGGATTGACAGGATGAGAATATGCCGATCCTGACCCTGTGGTCGTCATTTCGTAGTATTTTTGGGGTCATTTGAGATCGCATTCGGCATTAATTCGTCGGGCGAGCAAGCCCTTTGTACACAACTCTTGCGACTCGGCGAGCTGAAAGCTGCACATTTTGCTTCTATGATACATCCATACCCTGGCCAAAACCAAAAAAAAAAGAACAAATGCCTTGTGAGAGGTGAATGCGCATTGAAAATGGATTATTAAAACCTCGTTGCCTCTGATGTGCCAAAATAAAATTGAGGCGCATTTGTAACCCTACCGCAGTGCACAGCCTGGGTCCAGATTCTTGGCCGACGAGGATGTCTACACATCGCGCATGTGTCTTGTGTGTCAAAATCCTCCGAGATGCTTTACAGAAGAATATAACTGAGGGTTGAAGACGTTAAACTCTTAATTGAAAGGCAAATTGTCCGGTAATGAAAGCACTAGCACTGGGATGAAACATTACATGAGGGCAGACTCCATGCAACATTAACATGCACTATCGAACAAAGACGCAAAAGAACTCTGAGGATACCGGCAGGCGGACTCTTGTGACAGCCAGGTTGACACTTGTGGCCAGGAAACCATGGCAACAGTCAAACTCATTCCTTAGCTAGGTACCTTGGTTACCTATGCGTCATTCATAGACTCATCACTATCTGAACCATCGCCATCCTCCTCGTCATCGTCATCATCGTCCTCTGAATCGCTCTCCTCGTCGTCTCCAGCGTTGTTGACGCCAATCACTCTCTCCTTCACCTCCGCACCCTTGTTGTCGGCTATTTTTCCGGCGAATGCACGGCGAATGGCCGGGTTGGTGCTCGTGTCCCACACGGTCACGGTTCCCTTGCTTCCCGCAACCGACAGGCGGAAGCCAACTTCGGCATCGGGAGCAAAGCTTGTTGAGAAAACCTTGCCGACGTCAAGGTTACGCGAAACTATCATCGACGGACCCGATTCCTGGATGTTCCAAAGCTTGACGGTCTTGTCTGTTGAGCCGGTGACCATGAAGCCAGGAATAACAGGGTTGATGTCGAATGAGGATATCGACTCGTCATGGGCCTGTAGAGTCCAGGTAGCCTTGCTGGTGGCCGGGTCGGAAGGCGCATTACGCACATCGTAGTAGTGAATTAGTCCGTTCTCCGTGGAGACGAAGAAGAAGTTGGGGTCGTGAGGATCCCACCTCACGTTCTCGACATCGCTCTCCACGCCCCAGCGAGGCACCTTGGCATCGGGGGCGCGCATGTCGGCGGCCACGATAGTCCGGTCATAGCTTCCGCTCAAAAGCACCGTTGATTCGACCGGGTGCCATGCTACCGAGCACACCTTGTCGGTGTGGTACTTGTACGACTTGGCACACTTGGTTGTGTTGAGGTCCCAGAGCTTGACTGTCTTGTCTGCTGATGCAGAGGCGAGCAGGTTCCTGTGTTTCCGGTTGGCCGCCAATGCCAGTACAGCGTCCACGTGGAACTCATCGTTGACCTTCTTCGACTTCTTCTTCTTCTTCTTTTTGCCCGAGGCCTCGTCTGCGTTGCTCCCCTGACCCAGGATCGCGTTCGGGTACATGCAGTCAATCGTGTCGAGATCCCAAATCTCGATATCAGGGTCCATTGTGCCGATGGCTACAAAGTTTGCCGCTGCATCCTTTGGAGTATCCTTCTTCTCCACGGCAATGTCTAGCCACTCCACACACAGTGGTATTGCGGGAAGCATGATATCGTGGTGGACATAAAGATTGTCGGCGGCATCTTCGTAGACATAGACTTCCAGATGGGCGAGCTCATCCTCAACCTTGGCTGCGAGTAGTAGGTTGTCGGTCGCCAAGATCTGAAGATCTTCCCTGTCATCGTCGTCCTCGCCTGTCTTTCCTTCTTTCAGAGTGATGTAGGGGTCGTCCTCGTTGTTCTCATAGTAAGCCAGCGACTTCACGTTTCCGAAAATGCCCATGCCCTGTCCCGCTACTCCATTCGGGTCTTCATCATCATCATCGTAGTGTTCCAAGTCGTATTCCTTGAGATCGTCGTCGTTTATGTCGATTCTGCAGGCCAAGTTAGATATTTTCATCCCGTTTTGGGCACAAAATGCGCCGCCCAAGAAAATACATACTCTGTGGACTCTTTAGACTCCTTCGAGGATTTCTTGACCTTGGAATCGCCAGCAGTCTTTGTCTCTTCCTCTTCACCAGCTTCATCCTGACCCTGAGCCTCATCAAGGTCGTCCTTGGCGTCGTCCAGTTGCAGCTTCGCTAGATGCGCGATGCGCTCAAATTCTTCTTCGTCAAAGTCGTACTTTTTGGGAAATGGTGCCGCAAAGCCTCGCGGCACCCAAGATGTGGTGGTTATCATAGTAGACATTTTGACTTGTATTTACTTTGGTTGGCAGCTTATAATATTGCCTTTGCGCCTGACGCTGCAAATCTGAGGTCAAATTTGTTTATTTCCTCCTCCTCCTCCATCGAACTTTTCCCCTCACTGTCGAACTTTTTTGTGGGGCTTATCTTATCACCCAACAGGGGTATGGCAAGGTATATGGTAATCCAGGTAAGCTTCCCTTTTCAGTCACAAACAAAAGTCTCCATGATTGTGGCAACTCAATAAATAGCTGTCGAATTGCTTTCTTGTCTTGCGACCCCAGCCAAACAACATCAGGCCGAGGGATTCCCAAGACAAGGGCAATCCACGTGAAGAGCGAAGTCAGAAGCTTCAACCATCTTCGATTGCCAGTAGAAATTAATCAGCAGCGCTCATCTCTTCCCTATTCGAGATGTCCGATCGAGACAGTAACCCCAAAAGGCGACGCCTCGAATTTAACCCATTGCGCTCTGACGACCGCTACAGCTCGCTGCCAACCCGAGAAAGCGGTCGAAACTTCAAGGAACCGCCGCGACGGTTCCAGTTTAACCGCGAAAGGAGAGATGGCGGCGGATCAGGCTCTGGCGTGACGACGCCTCGTGCCCGGGATGACGCTTCACCGCAAGCGGAAGTTCCCGAAGAGGATGAGACCGCGCTGGACCGTGACTGGTATGCTGGCGACGAGACTGGTCATACGTTTGGCGACGAGTACCACAACCCGTTCGCAGCGTATGCCGATGACAGCCTGGCCGAAAAGGAACAGATTGAGAAGAAGACAGGTCGTTTCGACCGGATGAGCGCCCGGGCACAACAAAAGCAGAGGGATATTGATGCATGGGAGACCAATCGTATGCTCACGTCGGGTGTCGCTCAGAGGCGGGATCTGGGAGCCGACTTTGAGGATGATGAAGAGGCCACCCGCATACATCTCCTTGTGCATGATTTGAAGCCTCCTTTTTTGGACGGCCGCACCGTATTCACCAAGCAACTCGAGCCTGTGCCCGCAGTCAGGGATAATCAGAGCGACATGGCTGTGTTCAGTCGGAAGGGTAGCAGGGTGGTAAAGGAAAGGAGACAGCAGAGAGAGCGCCAGAAGCAGGCGCAGGATGCAACGAACATGGCTGGGACCGCGCTGGGAAACTTGATGGGCATCAAGGGAGAGGAAGATGGCGACAGTGCGCTCCCGGTACCTGATGACCAAGCCCCTGCCGAAGTCAAGGCCGAGAAATCGGATAACAAGTTCAGCGAGCACATGAAGAAAAACGACGGAGCCAGCAACTTCAGTCAAACCAAATCAATCAGGGAACAGCGTGAATTTCTACCCGCATTTGCGGTTCGGGAAGATTTGATGCGGGTAATTCGGGACAACCAGGTGATCATCGTGGTCGGCGAGACTGGTTCTGGCAAGACCACACAGCTCACTCAGTTTCTGTATGAGGATGGGTACGGTCAACTCGGCATGATAGGTTGCACCCAGCCAAGGCGAGTTGCTGCAATGAGCGTAGCCAAGCGTGTAAGCGAAGAAATGGAGGTCAAACTTGGCGGGACGGTCGGCTATGCAATCCGTTTCGAGGATTGCACAAGCAAAGACACCGTCATCAAGTATATGACCGATGGTGTTCTCTTGCGCGAATCTCTGAACGAACCGGACCTTGACCGGTACTCATGTATCATCATGGACGAGGCACACGAACGTGCACTGAACACCGACGTTTTGATGGGCTTGTTCAAGAAAATATTGCAAAGGAGGAGAGACCTGAAGCTCATCGTGACATCTGCAACGATGAACGCAAAACGCTTTTCCGACTTTTTCGGTGGCGCGCCGGATTTCACCATTCCCGGAAGAACATTCCCCGTTGATGTCATGTTTTCTCGGTCGCCCGTGGAGGACTACGTTGATCAGGCTGTCCAGCAAGTTCTCAATATCCATGTCTCCATGGGAACTGGCGATATCCTTGTGTTCATGACAGGACAGGAGGATATCGAGGTGACGTGCGAGCTGGTTCGAGAGCGTTTGGATGCGCTGAATGACCCTCCCAAGCTCAGCATTCTACCCATATACAGTCAAATGCCAGCTGATTTACAGGCCAAGATCTTTGACAGAGCACCGCCTGGTGTCCGCAAATGCATCGTTGCCACAAATATTGCAGAAACGAGTTTGACAGTTGACGGTATCATGTACGTGGTCGACGCCGGTTATTCGAAGCTCAAGGTTTACAACCCCAAAATGGGCATGGATACCCTTCAAATCACCCCGATTTCCCAAGCGAACGCCTCACAAAGATCCGGACGCGCTGGAAGAACAGGCCCGGGCAAAGCCTTTAGGCTGTTTACGGAGAAAGCATTCAAAGATGAGCTTTATATACAGACCATACCCGAGATTCAGCGCACGAATCTTAGCAACACCATACTACTCATTAAATCACTCGGTGTAAAAGATATGCTGGACTTCGACTTCATGGATCCGCCGCCTCAGGACACGATGACGACATCACTCTTTGACCTTTGGGCACTCGGGGCTCTAGATAACCTTGGAGACATGACGGATCTCGGCCGCAAGATGAACTTCTTTCCGATGGATCCCCCTTTGGCAAAGTTAATCATTATGGCGGAGGAGTACGGCTGTACCGAGGAAATGATCACAATCGTGTCGATGCTTTCAGTGCCCAACGTCTTTTACCGGCCCAAGGAGCGGCAGGAAGAGTCGGACGCAGCGCGAGAAAAGTTCTTTGTGCCAGAGTCGGATCACCTAACGTTCTTGCATGTGTACTCGCAGTGGAAGGCAAATGGTCACTCTGACGCGTGGTGCAGTCGGCACTTCCTGCATTCCAAATCGCTCAGGAGAGCCAAGGAGGTGCGAGACCAGCTTCTTGACATTATGAAGACCCAAAAGATGGACATTGTGAGTTGCGGGACAGACTGGGACGTTGTGCGCAGGTGCATCTGCTCTGGATACTACCACCAGGCTGCGAAGGTGAAGGGTATCGGCGAGTACATCAACCTGCGGACCAGCGTGACAGTCCAGCTTCACCCGACCAGTGCGCTTTACGGTCTCGGCTTTCTGCCCGACTATGTCGTCTACCACGAACTCATCCTTACCTCCAAGGAGTACATGTCAACCGTGACTTCAGTCGACCCCATGTGGCTTGCTGACCTAGGTGGTGTCTTCTACTCTGTCAAGGAAAAGGGATACTCTGCACGGGACAAGCGTGTGGTGGAGACCGAGTTCAACCGCAAGATGGAGATTGAGGCACAAATGGCCGAGGACAAGCGCAGGGATGAGGAACAGAAAAAGGCCGATGCGGACAAAGCAAACGGCAAAGTCAAGTCAAGTGTCGATGGGGCTGGGAAGAAGTTTGTCACCAAGGGTTCTGTAAGGAAGCCTGTTATGAAGAAGCGTGGGCGTCCATAGCCAGACTTATTACGTACAGTTTAACGGCGAATGGGGCACGGTTCAAAGGTCACGATGGCTGAATGTTTTGCTTATAACGGGTTTCGCCGGTCATGGTGTACGTACTATTACGTCAGGATTCAGCAGGGACCTGCCTCACGAGGCTATCCGCATTCCATCCCCCGCACTGGACTTGCCACCGTGCTCACGCCTAGGGATATGCAGATAAAGAGATATCGGACGATTTAACGATGAGATGCTTCGCCGCGTCAGCCAATGTCATGTTACAGGAAAAGTAACTACCTTACCCTTGCTACCTTATCGATGGCTTGGATGGCACATACCTAGTACCGGTACTACAAGTATGTACCTAATATGTATCTAATTACCTTAGCAAGCTTGCAAGATTATCAAACATACAACGCTAGCCCATCTGGAATTTCTTTCATAAGATGATCAGCACATTCCGGTTTTGCGAGAGTCTATTACGGACTAGGGTCTGTGCTGATGCTCGGGGTTGCTTTGATAGTACCTTGGTAGGAGGTCATCGAAGGCACATAAGCAATATTACGATGCGCCTCACGGTGCAGTGGAGTTGTATGACTGGCAATGTAATTATCGGGACCCAACGCACCCGACCTGCCGCCGCCAATATATTTTTTGAAAATTTCTGTTTTTGAAATTACCAAAGAAGCAATTCTGGCCTCGATGGACAGTGCAACGGCCCTTGAAAATCTATTTACCGAGTCTCGATTAACTTTGAGCTCCACAGCCTGGGCGAACTGCAGATAGATGAATGCGGCAGGCAAGAAAGCGCATGAAGACGGACGACCAACCACAGTGATCGACACCAGACCGCACACGGCACTTGCGTCTCAGTACCACTACATCAGCCAAACAAAGACCAGACCGAACGGTTCCAGTCCCTTCCTGCCAAGACTCGAAATTCTGCATTCTTGGAAGTCGACTTCACTATAGATATACTCGCTTTTCGGAGGTGAAAAAAAGGGGACAAATGAGGTGACGACAGAAAAGAAACCGCACATCCCATCTAGTCGCATTATTTTCCGTCCAAGAATGGCACGACATGAGCCACCGCCCCCTCAGAACGCCTGGAGGTCTAATACAGGGGGCCGCCTTGGCTCTGAAATTGAGAATTCGACACCACGGCGACCCACTAAACCGGGTCCCTCCTTGGACCCCCCAGACAAGGGGCGCTCCAACTCCGACCACGCTGCAACGTCGACAGTCAACGATTCCATCCCGCAATCCTCTCTTCCTCCAACAAGACAGCAGCAGCACAAACATGCGCCGTCCGCCTCCACCATGGCTGCCGAAACCGAGGTGCAGGAATACGACGATTTTGGACTACCGATAAGGAAAAATGTGCCTCCCCCACCACCGCCACAACAACAACAACCAGAGATCGACTCTCCCGGCGCAGGCGAGCAGCCCGTCGACGGTACTGCTTCCGCCACCGCCTCCAAGAGGAAGTGGAGCTTGAGCGTGCGAAGGAGACAGTCGACCGCGAGCCACACTGACTCCAGATCCTCCAGCATCGCCTCGCAAAAGCCCAGCAAGAACGACGTCGACTCGGGGAGCGAACAGAGTTTCAAAGATGCACCGTCCAACCCCGTCACTAGGACGCAGACCCGTGAGCGTCCTGGCTACAATGGTGTCGAGGACGAGCCCCTGACCCCTATACCGCCAAAAATCGTCACAGATACGACGGCATCAAAAGGAAAGGTCGTGGAGCCTCCCGAGAAAACACCCACACCGCGAGACCCCGCCCCCTCATCCTCAGAAAAGGCGAGTGAGACGGCTGAGAAAAACACTCCATTGCCAGCAGCGAAAAAGAGTGATAAAACTGAGCGCGTGCAGCTCACAGATGCTAAAGACAAGTCTGCCGCTGCCCCTGCCGCGGCCCCGGCTGCGGCCCCAGTTGTGGGTCATAGTCGCGAGCTGAGTGTCACCAGCGTCACGAGCAACACCACCGAGTCTGCTCAGGTGTCCGAGTTCTCCCACCAGGCTCTCACCTCCAAGAAGGAGGAGGAGGAGGAAGACAAGGATGGCGGGTGGCAGACCATGCCGTCCTTTGCAGCTTATGACATGTACGACGACGACGACAGGCTGGTCGCCAAGGAGTTCAAGGAAGAAGATGACGACCAAACGTATGGTTACGGCGGGCTCGGTGGTGCAGGCAAGGGGTACACCAGGGTCCTGGTGGATGACGATGCCGATTCGGTCACGAGCATGGATGATAATACGCAATATCTATTTAGCAAGGCGCAGGGGACGAGCCTGACGGAGGAAGAGGAGGCGCGCGATGCGGTGTCGCAAATGCAAGCCACCAAAGACCTGCTTACCGAGGGCCAACGTATCGCCTACGTCGGTATCACGCGGCTGGAGATCTTTGGCATGGTCAAGGAGTTTGAGCAAATGGAACAAACCAAAAAGTCGAAAAAGGAGATACGGTTCGCGTCCGAGGCCATGAAGATGTGGGCGCAGAAGATGATGATTCGGCTTTACGCCCACATGGAAGTCAGCGCTGAGGAGCAGGTCATGATAGAACAGCTGACAGACCACGGTGTGCGCACTGAGGATCTGACGCCTGCGCTCATGGCAAATGCCAGAGTCAAGAACCCCATGGCAGAAGACGCGCAGGAAGCGGAAGCGGAAAAGGGAGACATGCCCAGCTCTAGTTCGACGCCGTTGCCGAAATCCCCAGCCATTTCGACGGGTAAAGCTCTCCGTCTGCCTGGCTCAACTTTGGCTGATTCATCTGACGGATACAAAAAGCAGGACAATAGTGACTCGGAAGATGATGAAGAGTCTGCTGCTCCCCCACCGCCGTATCAGGCCCACGCAATGGACGAGATGGACGACGTTCAGACGCCAAACCAGATGACCACGTCGGCACAGATAGACATTGACCTGCGGTGGACCGTTCTCTGTGACTTGTTTCTCGTCCTGATCGCTGATTCGGTCTATGATTCGAGGTCGAGGTGTTTGCTGGAAAGGGTAGGCAAGAGCCTGGAAATCACGTGGCTCGAGATCTGCAGGTTCGAGAAAAAGGTAACAGATGCGCTTGAGATGCAGCAACAGGCAGAGAAAGAGAACTGGAACGAAGAAGAGCACATGGACTCGCGACGCAAGATGGCGCTCAAGAGAAGGTACGTCATGATGGGACTGGCGACTGTCGGTGGCGGCCTCGTCATTGGTCTCTCAGCTGGCTTGTTGGCGCCCCTGATTGGCAGTGGTCTGGTGGCTGGTTTCGCTGCGATAGGAGTGGGAGCGTCGTCGACCACGTTCCTGGCCGGCGCCAGCGGTACGGCAATCATCGCGTCCAGCGCTGCCGCATCGGGCAGTATCATCGGCGTGCGAGCAGCCAACCGCCGTACCGGATCCGTCCGCACCTTTGAGTATCGCCCGCTACACAATAACAAGCGAGTAAACTTGATCATCACAGTGTCCGGCTGGATGACAGGCAAGGTGGATGACGTCCGATTGCCCTTCAGTACAGTCGACCCTACTATGGGTGACATCTACTCGATTTTGTGGGAGCCTGAGATGCTACGAAGTATGGGTGACACCATCAACATTTTGGCCACAGAGGTAAGATCTTTCACTAGTTCATTCATCAATGCCAAAACAGGTGTGGCAGAGCCGGGATGAACACTACTGACATTCACATATATAGGCCCTTACACAAGGATTGCAGCAGGTCCTGGCCAGTACCTTCTTGACCTCCTTGATGGCTGCGCTCACTCTACCGGTCGTTCTCACCAAGTTATCATATTTAATCGACAACCCTTGGGCCGTCTCTCAAGACCGAGCCTGGGCCGCGGGTTTGATCCTTGCCGACTCACTGATCGATCGCAACCTGGGTACCCGCCCCGTCACACTGGTTGGGTACTCACTCGGTGCCCGCGTCATCTTCTCTTGCCTGCTCGAGCTGGCACGCAAGGGAGCTCTTGGCCTGGTACAAAACGTCTATCTGTTTGGCGCTCCGGTGGTCGTCAAGCAGGACGAGTGGCTCCGCATCCGAACGGTAGTGTCTGGCCGCCTCGTCACCGGGTACAGCAAAAGTGATTGGATCTTGGGCTATCTTTTCCGCCTGACCAGCGGTGGAATCCGACGGGTAGCTGGCTTGGCCCCCGTCGAGGGCATCCCTGGAGTCGAAAATATGGACGTGTCCGAATTTGTGCAGGGTCACATGGACTACCGTGCAAAGATGCCACGGCTCCTGCGAGAGTGCGGTTGGCTCGTAGAAAGCGATGAGTTTACCGAAATCGAGGACCCTGATCCGGAGAACCACGCCGCACGCCAACGCGAGCTCATCAACGAGATTGAGGAAGCCAGAAAGGAGATGGAAAAAGAAAACAAGGCCAACAAGGGCGGGTGGCTCTCATTTGGTCGCAAAAGAAAGGCTCCCAAGAGGAAAGACTGGGAGATCTACGAAGATCAAGGTGACAAGAACACCAATGGAGGTGCGGCAGCTCCGTCTGGCAGGACGGAAGACAAAGAGGGCAACAACCATGGCGTCCTCTTCGATGTGGATGCCATCCGCGCTGAGCTGGCCAAGGAGGCCTCGCGCGGCGGTGATGCGGCCGAAGAGATGCTACAAGTGCGAGAGCTGCCGTCAACGTTGCCGCCCATGAAATTGAGCACGGCAAACTTGACCCCAAGCCCTGGCTTTGCTCCGACGTCAGCCATGTCAACAGCGGCACCTTTTCCAAAGTCGCCCCGTGATAATCTAAGGTCGGCCCATAGCGCCGGGGCGACACCAACTTCTTATCGACAATCCTACGAGTACAGGTTATCGGAAGAGCGATCGCCTTCCTCACTCAAGGCGCCTGGGCAGCAATATCCGGCGGTTGGTCATGGCTACCATGGAGCAAGCCCTAGTCACAAAACCCTTGATTACGGTGGCTTTGGTGGCGGTGACGACATCGACGGCGGTATTCAGATGACGTTCGACACATCTTTTGACGACACGCCACATCGGCACGAGGCTTCGCCGCCTCCTTTGTACCCGCCTTCGACTGCCGGTGTTGCGACAGAGGCGCGGACACTTAAGACAGAGACGCACAGTGCAGGTTACTCAACGACCAGCCCTTCGATCATGACAAGCAGCACAGAGGCGCCGGCGGGCGCAGGGCGACCGACTATATCAACATCACAGTCGACTCCCGCGGTGCCGCCCTCAAACCCATGGGCAAACTTTGATGATGATGACGACCCAGAATTCGGGAAGGAGAAGGAGATGACTATGACTTTTGCATAATGGGTTGTGGGCGGACGGTGATGGATTACGCCAGTTGCAATAAACAAAATACTGACCTCTCGTCAAAGCCAATGTTGATTTCTGTGGTTTGATTTTTCGGCTATTTTGGGATAATAGCGTGTACTCTTAGAACTGACATGATTGCTTCGAGGTGGTAGCACAAAGGACGATTAAGCGATGCATGGCTTTAGGCAAGAGCAGGGAGAGAGTTGTTCATGACCTCAGAAAAGTTGACGAAAGGGGGTGTAAATGTACGTCTGCGCTGCACCCGCAACGATCAAGTTTACCCGTCATCTTTAGGTTTCGTTATTTATGACTTTATTGGTATAAGAACATAGATACCCGGCTGTTGAGAACCTGGAAGTGCGTAAGTCTTTTTGTTCCTGCTTGACAATCGTCTTGTACAGTAATCTCGGACACTGGCAGCCTTCATTCTATCGTTACCATAATGTCCTGAGCATACTTGCATACTATGCGAATATCATTTACGATTTTGTTTGTCTAAAAAAAAAGGAAAGATATTCGAGCGGCGATTGGCCCCCACAGCTTTTTACTGTTGGCTAAACCAATTCCAGTTGCTTGTCCCGAAGGACCAAGCCCGAAAATGTGCAGCTTCTGTCAGATGCGTTAGATGCTCTCTCAAGGGATGGAGACGGAACAATGCATCCCTTCCCAGCTGACGAGTAAAAAGCTGTGCCACCTTTGTTTGATTGAATCCGATAGGCAACGAAAAAGGGGATTTGGCAGCGTACAGTAGAGTGTCAAACGCCGTAGTCTGACAGAATTGGTTGAGAGTATAAACAAAGCCGAGTCACGGTGGCAAGGGTAAAAGGGCAAGATACATCACCACGCAGCTGTACGTAGTTGGTCACCTACCTTTTCCACAAACGGAGGAATCTCGTGAGGGAGTAAGCAGATCAAAGCAACAGGCCCTTCTGTTTTTTTGTCAAGATTGGCTTGTTGCGTTGGTGTTGGTTCCGCCGATCGAAAGCCATCCAGCATTTTGAAACGAGCAGAACGAATCCCCCCTTGCCCGGCCCCATAAAACCACCTGCAGGTCGTTATATTGCTGCTTACTCACGGCCTGTCTAATCTTTCCCAATGTCTCCATTTGCTGCCAGCGTTTGTTGATCGGCTTGTGGGTGATTTTTAAGGTGTGGTGATCTTTTGCATGTCTCCCTGAGTGCCGCATCAGCCACAATGGGGAAAGGTTGCAGTGCAGGTGTAGTGAGTCTACTTGTGTGTGGTCAATTATCAGTATTGGCCCGACTGACTTTTCTTCTTCTTTCATGTCAATAGGTATGTGTACTGTACTGTAGTGTAGAAGGGTGTAAGCAATCCCTCATATTAGACCCCGCAGCCCGTCCCTTTGTCACTGGCTGAGGTCCGGTCACACAACCGGGCCTAAGGCGAATGCGGTAAGGCGCTAAACAACAACTACCTACGGTAACTGCACAGCCCCACTGAAGCGTTAGCGGCTGTCCTCCACTGGCTTTGAGCTGAGCCGCCGCGAGGCATGAGAAAGGATGGGACCGAAGTTGGTCACAACTGTACTACAGTATGTATACTTGCATTGATGTGCCGGAAAGGGTCAACAATAGCTGTGTTTGCCACCACTAAACAATGCAAAGACTGATGAAGCCATTTCACCCTTCTATCTTTCAATTATCGGCACATAAAAAACCATCTGTCGATTCGGCTGATTCTCCACAGAGACCACCAAACCCGAGTCGATGCCTCGGAACAATACCCAAGTGGAATCAATGATGTGATCACGAAAAGATGATGCTCAGTCATCGCCAGCCTTGCCAGCGTCCATTTCGCCTACCACGCAGTATAGAACCTGGGCCCTGGTGGGGCGGTACCTGGAGCCGAATGCGCATCCTCCTCTTGTGGGCATCGATAATTGGTTGCGCTGCTCCAGGCACCCATCTTTTGCTGACCGTATCTTAAAATAATCACCACCGCTGCTGCTCTCTCGGCGATAATAATCTCTTGGAAGATCCATGTAAGTACTTGTACCTTACATTTACAGCCCCGTGGGATTTTTCGCCGGCCCCAAAAAAATAAATAAAAAAATAGCATGAGTTCCCAAAATGGGCCAAGCGGCATGTTACCGTACACACTGCGGGTCTCTCCCATTCAAACAAATAAGGCCAAGAGAAATGACTGCTGCCTTACCTTAGCGCTGCCGCTCTCAGGGTGTGGTGGGTTCTGTTGGAAAAAAAGAAAAAAAGAAAAAAAAATTAAAAAAGGACCCCTGGAGGCGCGAATCGGGTACTTTTGGGGGTCTCTTGGGTCTTTCTTTTGGGTCGCGCGGGCATGTACCCGGCCGCAATGCTGCTCAAAGGCGCCCGCCAAGATGATGATGTGTGGTGGTAGTGGGCGGGTAGGAGGAAACTGATGGGCATGCGTGTTGATGAACAGCCACCAGCCCTTGTCTCACCCACTCCAGACAAAGCACTGCCCTTTTCTGCTGCACTAACAACTAGTCTTACATGCTCGCCGTTTACCCCGTGTTTTTCTCTATCTCTTTGTGTGGCCGCGAGAAAGCCGGTTGAACGTTTTCTTTTCCTTTCTCATTCACTGTCCTAGCCGAGATCGAGACTAGACCCGGGCAAACGAAAGTTATATGCCAGAATCAGAATTAGAACTAGAATACTAGGTCTAGTCTAGATTCATCTCCCAGCAGATAGGATATACATACATATCCATATCCATTGCCGTCGCCTAATCGCAAACTCGAGCCGCAGCGAGGATACGACAGAAAGCGCCATGCGATTATACTCATCGGGCGTCCTACTCCTCGGGGCCATCGTGCTACAGCATTCCGAGCTCGCTGTAGCCAACGCTACCAAATTCGACTTTGATACTAAGCTCCCTAGACCCCCAAATGTGACATCAGCCTGGTTGTTCACGATCAACGACTTGAATGCGGTTCCCGAAACTGGTCTGGGAGTCACCTTTAATCACAATGCGCCATTCCGGCTCCACGACGTCAGGTTGTTGCAAGTCCCGGTTGGGCAGCCGGGTAGTCCATCTCCGGTAGCCTGGTTTCCCAAAGAGACTCAATGGGGAGATATCAAACTCGATGTCAAAAGTAAGTTGTCATCTCCTCTTACTTGCAGCAGCTGCAATGAGCTCTCAACTCACGTTGACGCGCATCTTAGCGAACTCGTCCGATTCAATTGAACCGGGAAAGACCGTGCTACCGAACACCACTGTCAATATAAATCTCGTGCCGGCTGCAGCAACTAAGGTGCTCGCCGAACGGCGTACCGACATGATCTCGGAGCGGCCTGTTTCAGGTGGCCCCCCGGTCTTTGCGCCTGCCGTATTATATTTTCAGCTCAGATATTATGCGGATCCTAGAGTCGCCCGTCGACAAGATGCTTCTTTTGCTGATAATGGCCCTCCCACGACCATAACCACCAGTCACTTTGCCTTGACCAGTATCGCGAAGGATGACCCGAGTTTCAAGTTGATCGTTGACTGGGCGAACATCAATGTTGCGCCCATTGATGATCCTTCCAGCTCCGATGGTGAACCAGGGGACGGCATCTCATCACCACCGAAGGCTACAGATAGTCCGGAGCCCTCGTCGACGGTCCGACCCGCCAGCGGAACCCCAGAGCCCGTGTCATCCTCTTCGTCATCATTAGACGGGAGGCTATCCACTGCAGCAATCGCGGGCATTGCCGTAGGCGCCGGCCTGGGGTTCCTCCTGATAGCAGGGACTTTTGCCTTTTGCCTCCTCCGCCGGCGGCGCAGGAGTGCCGAGGCCACCCACGTGCGTGGATACAACGGTGGCGGACGGTCCGGCGATATCGTTGCCGAAAAGGAAGCAGCCAACGCTGCCGTGTCCGAGAGCGGTGCTCACTCGCCCTACTCTGACGATGGCCGGCCCCATTTCCAGCGAGATGTCGCGCTTGCCGGGGCAGGCGCTGGAGCCTCGGCCGCAACCGGGACTGCAGGTCTCATGGCTGCTCACCACCAAGACGAACAATCAGCAGGAGCCGATTATGCCCCATACAGCGACCGACCGTCTAACGTTTCAATGGCAGACACCGCCGTCGGGTCCGCGTCCGTCATCGGCACTGCCTCGTCAACGCCCATGGCACAGCCAATATCTGCGGCACCCGGACCTTCGAGCGCTACGGCCATGGAAAGTGAGCGTGTGCCGGTCGTGGCACGGTCAGACACCGCCATGTCTAATACCTACGCTCATCTGGTGGAGGATGGCATGACAGCGGCCGAGATCGCCAGGCTAGAGGACGAGGAGAGGCAGCTGGACCAGGCGATAGAGAGGGCGCGCGGTGTGACAACCAAGTAGTGTGGTTTTTCTGTTGTTTTGTGGCATGTTATTATGGGGTTCGGGCTTTCTGGGGTCGATCTGGAGTCCCCTGTGGATTAATTTTGCTTGCACACCGTCAAAAATGTTGTGCCGGCGTTGTGGATCGTTCTTGGCCTTTTCTTCATGTATAAATCTGTTCTTCTTTGGCTAGGGTGTTATTGTTTGCGTTCGAGTCTTGTATATTCGACTGGTGCCTATGTGCATGCCCAATCCGATTCCAGAAGGCCGCCACCTCAGGGCTTATCAAATTGAGTCTCCGTGTATGGACTCATTCTGCATCATTCCACTTGTTGCGGCAGCCTTTTCTTTTTTTTTTTTTTTGATCTTAAACGCGGGGCCTATCTTCAGGATCAGTAAACACTTTGTTCCGGCCAAGCAGAGTTCTTGTCACCCAATGGACGCTGCAAGCACGTATGTGAGACAAGAAAATCAAAACTTCGGCTCAAGTCACTGGAACACTTCTGCGGTAGGTGTTTGTATCTGTAACTTAGATGTTATTTCCCTGGGCGACCGGAAATATCGTTGAAATCCGTAGGAAGTCATTAATCTTTCTTCGAGTGCGTGGCTGAAGCTAAAAGTTTAGCTATTCAGGCTGCTGATCTTTCCACATTTCCATCAGGGCGTCGACATCTATCCCGCAAAGCCTCGCCCTTTCAACAAGCCCCTGCGCCCGCCCAATGACCGGCGCGTCAATCATCTGATTGTCCATCGCCCAGGCCCCGCGTCCTTGTGCTTCGGCCTTGGCATTGGCAACAACTATCCGGACAGCCCATTCGGCCTCCGCATCCGACACGCCGAACAAGACGTTAACCGTCTCGAGCTGCCCCGGGTGTATGACCTGCTTCCCGCTGAAGCCCATGCCCCTGCCATTCCGGCACTCCTCCTCTAGCCGGGCAGGCTCCTTGTAGGCGGTACAGACAAGGTCAATGATGCTAGGGACGTCGTAAGCCCGAGCGGCCGTCACCATCTTGCTGCGAGCGTACTGGAACTCGGCCAGTGATGGCGTACGCGTGATGCTCAAGTCCCGCGCAAAGTCCTCCGCGCCAAATACAATCCCGGACAGTTGGGCCAGCGGTTCGCCCGAGTCTGACTTTCTACCATGGAGAGCGGTGCAGATCTCGCGCAGGTCCTCGACGGCCCGGGCCGACTCGACGAGGGCGATTAGCGAGATGCGCCGGTAGTTTCCACTGGCATTGCTGTCGCTGCCATGACCAGTCTGCTTTTGCCGCAGCGTTGCAAACGCGTCTCTCCGCTCCACATCTGCCGTATCAACTAGCTGCGCGGCTTCCAGAACATCGCGGCTAGAGTCGACCTTGGGGAGGAGGATTGCGTCCACCTGTGGGAGCGCAGCTAGCGCGGTGAGCTCTCTGCTGCCCTGGGCAGTTTGAACTGGATTAACGCGCGCTGCGACCTCACGAATGAACTGCGGCCGCCCTTCTAGTGATTTGAGGTGACGGAGCAGGCTCTCAAGGGCGGCATCTTTGCTGGCAACAGACACCGAGTCCTCAAGGTCGTAGGTCACATTGTCTGATTTTAGAGTAAAGGACTTTGCAATGTGTTTTGGGGATGATGCAGGGACTTTGTGTGAGAAAGCAATCCGGCGAAGTTTTCTTAGTCAAGCTATTTTGTCAGACGCCCGCATAGGTCATGCGGAACGAGGAGAGAGAATGTTGCGGCTTTACCGTAGAATAGCGCCCTGCGAAGAAGTGAAGTCGAAGCCATGATGACAAGGACCACAAGACGTTGCCCGACACAGGAGAAACGTAACCCAAGGTCGATTGTTGGTAGCTCTGCCGGCTCAGGGTTGAGTTTTTGAATTCAATCTACAGCATGCTAGACATCAATTGGTAGCTCCGTCATGAGATGGACCCAAAGGCGAGTATAAGGTATTGCAAGTATAAGGAGGGAGAGGAGTTGAGTTGCTGCACTCTCCACAGAAATGCAGGCGATAGCCGAGTCTACCCCAATTGGCAATTTGTCGCAAGTCGACCAACCAACCAACCCTAACCCTTGAGCATGCGTCAGCCACATCACCATATTGACCACGCGTCAGGAGCAAGCGCATGTGTTCTAACTTAACAAACCTCCAAATAACTGACGTTACCCTTTGATTACTTGGACACCATTGCCTGCTCACCACAAGCGCAGGAGCTCTTACGATAGTCCTCGACAGCAGAGTTTTTCTGCGGAAGCTTCGACAAACACGCTCAGCGCAATTGATCGACGAATAGATACAAGTACCCCAAATACACAGCTTCCGAAACAGCTGCAAGTCGTTCCACCGTTGCCAGCAAGCTACTCCATCTCCGCCGTGTTGGACCGAGATCGCAAATTCTCCATTCCCGAGCAGGAGGGCTTGCAGGATCACATCGCCAGATGTCAAGCTAGCTAGCTGAGAAAGATATACATCCACTTTAATCGACCCTCCACACCAACCCATCCCCGATGATGGAAGCACAACAGCAGCCCTCGGCGGGCTCCTTGAGCTGGAGGTTAAGCTCGCACCCCATCACGCTGTTGACATTTCTCGCCTTTAGGGTTTGTAAGTCGACTCCAGGCCAGGCCACAAACAGGAGCCCGTACCAGACCAAAGACGGACCATAATTGCTAACACGCAGTCCCCTCGTCCACAGCAAGCTTGCTGGTTTACCTCTTCGGCCTCATCTTTATAGATAATATGGTCATGATCTTCATCATCACCATCCTCCTCCTCGCCGCCGATTTCTACTACCTCAAAAACATCGCCGGGCGCCGCCTCGTCGGCCTGCGCTGGTGGAACGAGGTCGACCCCCAGAGCGGCGACTCGCACTGGGTCTTTGAGAGCAGCGAGCCCGGAACAAAAACCGTCAACCCGACCGACAGCCGCTTCTTCTGGCTCGCAATCTACGCCCAGCCGCTCCTCTGGATCGGCCTGGCCGTCTTGGCGCTCGTGCGCCTCAAGTTCATATGGCTACCGCTTGTTGGTGAGTTGCAGAGAAAGCTGACATCGGCTAGTTTTTGGGAGATATTTTTTCGACGCTGACTTGAAACATAGCGATTGCACTCGTGCTTACCATCACCAACTCGCTCGCCTTTTCCCGTTGCGACAAGTTCAGTCAGGCGTCCAACTTGGCAGGCAGCGCTTTCTCAACGGGCAACTTGGCAGGGTCCATTGCGACAGGGCTCGTGGGGCGGTTGTTTTCGAGGAGCTAGATTTGATGAATGGACGTAGGATCATGAGGACAGCATGTTATCCCGTAGGTACGATTCGCCCATCTTTGAGTCAAAAATATTGGTCGCCTTTCTCCGAGTTTCAATGTCTCAATATAGCATCCCATTCAAGCCCTGACGCTGCAACATGGATGTAATTGTCGATGCCATGTTTGGGTTCAGTCAAGTTACAGTCACTGGGTATTTGTATGCGAGTTCACTGTATGTTCTGGCCGTTGGCCTAGCACATTGGGGTCTTCTCGGTAGATCCAGCGGACAGGTGACATCTAATGTAGCCCCTAGATATGATGATATTTGTTTGAGGGAAATTCTACACGAGGATCAGGATTCAGCTGCAAAACCTGGGTTTTGCAAGAACGGCATGTTGTGAGTGAATCGTGTGTTTAAATTTGCTCGTGACATCAAAATTCCAAGCAAGGCTAGGAGCGGTTTCGGGAAAATGTTTTGATTTGGCATCACTAGCTTAGTGCAGCGTTTCCTTATTCGCATCCCATATAATTTCCAATAAGGATTCCGAAGCCAGAACAACGTCAGTTGATGAAAGGATTTCTCGTCCAAAAGTCAACCATTGATATTCCTGTGTCCTCCTTGACTGCCAAAGGTAGTGTCAGGCCGCGTCTCGTAAATTGGCCAGTGATGTGACCATCCTGCGAACGTTCAACAGGCTCAATATATGCATCGGTATCTTTTTTCCACTGCTCTTCATGACATATATCATTCAGCTTTGAATCTGATCCGGATCCCAAAACTTCGCTCTCGATGGTGGCTATATAATGCGCTATATCAGTAGATTGTCCATGTTGCCGAGGGTTTACCATGAGCTGGATAGCGTCATGTCTGATTAACGGAGGCGGGGATGCGTGGCTACGATCGAAATCTTCTCGGTTAGTCGGTACAGTCTGTATGGATGACGCTGAACCTCTTGTGATATCGTGATAGAACCAAGAGTCAGCAGCGTGTTTCAGGGGAAAGCCAGCTTGAAGATCTGGGTTCAGCGGCAAGAGGGGCGACGCGAAGTTTGGCGCTATATTTGACTGTTGAGGGTTCGGAATCGACGTCTGAAGGATTCGCGACTGTTCTCCTTGTTCTGCTTGCAGCTCAGTAATCACTTGTCCACCCAGCTTTTCATGTGGTTGTGGCAAGGCAAAATTATCGGCCAGTCTCTCGAGTGTATGAACAAGTCGGGACTTGGGGGATTCGGGCCTTGCTGGTATGCTTGAAGGCAGTGACTTTATGGAGGGAGCGGAGCGGTTAATACAGCTTTGTGTATCAGCTGCAGGCTCGTCTTCTGAAGGACAGACATGTGCTTGCTTTACGGGGTTCGCGTCATTTCGTGTAGTTGGCGGGTGACGCAGTGGTAAAGTGTTGGCTGCCAAAGGTTCCCGATATTGATTTTTCTTCACTTGTGGCTGGTGATTCCATGTGCTAATGGCTACTGGGGGAAGCCCTGCGTTTGATACAGTCTGCAGCAAAGGAGTATCACGATCAAGATCTGGGTGACTTGAGGGTTGTGTGTAGCTCAACCTTCGTGGAGAGCCAGTGCCATCGAGAACTCCAGTCTCTATGATGGAACGTGTGATCTTGCCCATGGAGGAGCTTCCCAAGAATGAAGAGTTCGTGTTGCGCCGGTTAGGGCACCCCACCTCCTCCAACCTCTGTAGTAAATCCCGTCTGAGAGGCGATGAAATGCCACCGGAACTCCCACTCGGATGCTTATTTAAAGTCCGTACTGTTGTTCTGCCTGCACTTCCCTGGCATGACTGAGGTGGGTACGAATCCGATCTTCTGGTAGAATGGCGGTCCGGAATCGTCCAATATTCAGTCGAAGGGGTTGGCCTATGGTGTTCTTGATGTAGCCATGTAGATACAGGGACTGCTTTTGTGAAGAATGCTGACACCTCCTCGTTTAGCCTGTCTTGTCGGTTCTTCTCGCGTACACGAGCACGAGATGCGTTGTTGGCACTCGGCTCTTCATATGGAGCTTTCAAGAAATTCATGTCATGGAATTCAAGGTCGACAACTAGATACCAGTCAGGTTCAGTATAATCGAAGTACCTCACAGTTTACAGAGAAAGAATGAGTGGCGATCTATTTGAGCTTACGGGGACGCTTGATAGCGTTGAGCTTGCCAAACAGACCTGGTCCCGGATGTGTCTGGGGTACAAATCAGCTATCATGGATACCAGCCAATGGTTCTTTCTAGGCGAACTTACAGTCACACGCTCGCTAAGGATAGCATCTGATGTAAACTTGGTTACCAAGTCACGCGAAGGTTTTGACAAGGCGGCTTTTCTGGACCTCTGTCTATCCCTGTCAATGTTGCCATCGACTCTGACTTCGGCAGCTTTTCGTGGGTGTTTGCTGTGGTACGTATCGTACCGATCTTCGCGAGTCTTGTGCCGAGGCCGCTTCACGAGCCGGGGTGACCTTTCGATGGGCTGCTTTAATGTGTCCTCATAGATAGCCTCAGATGACAACCTCTTGCGCTTGTGACCAAGATTCCCTGTCGAGATCTGATGGTCCGTACTATGTCGACGCTGTGGGGGGTTTTGAGGACTTTGTGAAGCGTAGTCACCAGATGTATGACTGGTCGGGCGCTGTCGAGTTACTTTTGGGCTCGTCGCAGTTTTTGAGATCCATTTCTCAACTTCAATCCTTCTGTCTCCGAATACTGGATCTCCACGCTGGACAAGAGCGTTACGTATCCTCTTTGGAGGCTTTGGGACTTTGAGTTCTGGATAATCAGTGTGATCCTTGTAGGAGCCTTGGTCTTTGTGTTGATGCTTTCTGTGAGCTACCTGGGGTGGCGAATTGCGATCACAGACATCCGGAGGGATAAGCTGGTTCAGCCATCTATCAACCTTGGACGGAGGGCTGCAGGCGTCTGTGTCCATGTCTAGGTCCCTAGGCAGGAAGACGTAATTTCAAGATCCATTTGAGAAGATAAATAGTCAATCATAGGTAGAGAAAGCAAAGCCGACGAGGATGGGCTTGCAAGTATTTGCAAGATGGCAAAAGGTTGAGCAAAGATGCCAAGGCAGGTAGGTAGGTACCCAGGTAGCTTGAGGCAAGCACATCGACCCCTTGGGTATATGGCCTGGCCTAGAAGTGAGATCTGGTTGCCATCGTGCCCGAATGGTTCACCATGGTGCTGCGAGGTATGGATGGAGGTGTCAATGGAGTAAATCCAGCGCCCGTGAGAAAACAATCTGCAAACAGGAGAGTACCTACCATGGCAAAATGTAGCGAATTTGGGCGCTAGTAGAGATACAATAATGGCATCGTTTTCTTGATGCGTGCCTGCCTTCATATTTATCTGCCTATATCGTACCTTGCCTTATCGAGGAATCTGTATTTCCGTTTTGGGACGTGTGCATGCAGCAAGGGCTCTCTCCGGGTCTTGCGGTGGGTCTCTCGGAGGTCTGCCGGCACACCGAGCCAAGACGGAGCAAGCATGTACATACATTCAAAAGCACAACCAACGGAACATGCCCATGCTCTGGAAACGAGCACCCGAAATTCGCAGCATAGATGAAAGCTTCAGTCTCCGTGTTAGGTTGTATTGCCTCGAGTTGAAAAAAATAGCGGCTATTTTTTAGTCATCTTACAACCCACGATATTTATTATGCCGCACATGGTGACGTTGGCCATATACCTTGCTTACAGTGGCGGCTGAGCGAAGACATCCAGCTTTTGTTCTTGAATAGGGAGAGAGAGCCGCCAACTTTCTAATTCATCCACTGACATGTAAAGTAGCTCCCAAGTAAGTCATGTAGACAAAATCTTATCCAACATAAGCATGTCGAAGTACTACCATGTTTGTGCCCCAAAGTATAGTAACTGACGTGTTGAACAATTCAGCTTCAAAGGTGACACAGGCCTTGCATATCATCAAGAGCGTCAAGACACGAAAAACCTAAAGCAGGCAACACACTTGTTTCATCCCATGTACTGCAGTCAAGTCGTGCATGAGGAACCTCGAGAAATAAGACCCAACCAAGACATTGGACGAAGCGTGATGGCTGGCGGGAGAAGAAAAGACAGAAAAAAAAAAAAAAAAAAAAAAGGAGCTAAGGTGAGTAAGGAGCCAGGGGAAACATAGTGTCAGAGAATATCGGTCAGAGGTAAGAGAGTGTGTGGGGATGCGTGCTTGGGTTGCAATGCGGCTAAATCCATGTCCGGAGTTGGAAGCTTGGCGTCTTGTGCTTGAAGGTGGTACGGATTCCCTGCTAGTTAGTGGGTGGGGGGGGGGGGGGGGGTATTTGGCTTGCTTGGGTTCTGAAGCATACCTCAGGCAGTAAGTAAAGTACTGAAAACATAAGACATGCCACGTATTGGAGCCCAATTTTCAATGTGTTATCAGTTCGCTGTTGTATGTCTGCCGAGAAAACAACTTGGAGCCCACAAAAAAAAAAAAAACATACGGCTTTGTTGCGAGAGAATCGCATGTTATAGTTCTCGATGCTATATGTATGTAGTATGTTCGTGGTGACCCTGCGGTGTACCGTAAGGTCTGGTGGATGCGAAAACAATATGGATTTTTATCAGGAGCCCGGTGGGTACAGGCGGGTCATGCACCCACAAGATACCATGGATATCGTATGCGTGTTCATGAACTACAGTATGTTGCCTGAACTTCGTACCCATTCCTCCTTCAAGTTGGTACGCTGTAGGCAGCTAGTTAGCTTTAGCTACCTTGGATAAGACACATATCTCATCCAAAGCTTCCCTGCTCTTGACAATGAATACCAACCTTGATGTTGTTGTATGAATCAAGAACAAACCCTATTTCTGCTAGTAGTACAGTACATGTTGTAGTCTTGAACTTTTGGATACCTAATGTTGGACCCTACAACGACTTTTTGTAAACCTCGTGGTGTTTGTTCGGCCGCTTTCTTCCGTCAGCTGTCATGGGAATTATTCATAGTGGAGTGGATAGAGCTCGCAGGTTGCTTGGAATCTCACATATATTAGTTAGTACCTGTACGTTCTTTATTGGGCGGTCATATTGGCTGCAGCCCTGGTAGAAGCTGGAGCTGGAGATGCTTTCCCTGCACTCCAGGTTTCACTCTACGGGGTTTGGTGCTATACTAGTAGTGAAGTGGTGCGAGGTACGAAACAAGGGAGTACAGTGGGAACAAGTGCGCCATAGGCAAGGCACAGTGCAGGGGTACATACCTACAGTAGCAGAGCTACCCTAGCTTGCCCTGGCAGAGTGGTGCTGGGAAGTGCGTGCATGCGACCCACAACTCTAACGGTTTGTTGCGCACGCCGCACTCACCTCGGTGGACTTCCAGTGAGGTGGTATCACAGTGTCCACTTCCTTACTTTATCGCACTTTTTTCTTTTGATTTTTGCTCCTGCGATCCAGTTCGTTCGAAAAAAGCAAAAAAAGACAAATTGCGTCAATTCCAATTCAATCGAATCATTACAACCAATACACGCGCGCCTTGGATACGCAATATGGAAATACAAAATAAACCAACCATTGGCAACGCTGCTTACTCAAACCAAGAAATCCCTTGCCTTTTTGAGCACTAGTCTGTACCTTACTATAGCTACTGAACGGCATTGCTTTCGGCAAAGGGTGGAGAGATCGCCGCCGGACTCACTTCTTTCAGCCGGCGACTCTATGGAGCACACCATCATGTGCTCGGCATAGAAGGAAGGGCTGGGCCATAGCCAAACAAGGATTGATTGGGTGGAGAGAACTCCGTTGGAAGCCCTGAATCTGGGGGTTGTATTTCCGTCCATCACCATCCATCCCATTCAACATTCATTGGTCTGTCTGGCGGAGCATACAAGCCGCGATTCGTGCCCTTGCAGCAGCCCAGCAAAGAACAGAAGAAGAAAAAACGAGGCTAACGAATGGAAGGGCGATAGGGAACGCTTTCAATGTCATGTCAGTACCGGTACATGGTAAGCGCAAACCAGCCCCAAATGGGTTGCAGCGGCAGAAGGCAAACAAACAAACCAAAAAAAAAAAAAACAGCATCGCGTGTGACATTTGTCAAGATTATGCGCCCTTCTGCTGCACATTGACCAGTTGTTTACCCTGATCACGCTGATGAACACCGTGATACCTGAAGCAAACCATCCAAACATCAGACATTAATGCATGCAGACCACGGATGCAAGGAGGCAGGCTGCTACACATGACAAAATATAGTAATCCCCTTAACACTTCCAACTGACACCAAATCGATCGAACGCAAAAGCATGTACCACCTATTTAAACACATAATCGAAACATACTTCGTATATATCCATGTACTTACTTGATCGATCTGCCCACTGCCCGCCAGATGCCAGCCTTTTCCATACCTCAGTACCGAAGTAAGGCATTACTAATCATTACCTACCTACTAGGTACCCAACCAGGTTCACAGTAACCCCCCGAATTGCTCCCAGCATCGAATACCAAGATTAGCCTATAGCTGCTACCACCAAAAGCTGTCAGTTGCTGGCCGATGGTTGGGACTACGTAGTATTGCGGATGATGCCCTACCTTGGACTTGGCTCCGTTTGCGGAGACCGGCCACCAATGACCACCCCTTGTCATTCACCTCGTCTGTTTGATTCTTGTTTGGGGGGCAACCCCCCTTGCTCGCCACAGTCATGCATGCTTCCCTTCTCAAACCCTGCAGCAAACATCCTCCGGCCCTTGATCTTGATTGGAGATGCATCTTCATAAGGTCTACTGATACAGGTCAATCTAGAGCTCTACCTATGCTCCCAAGTCCGCTTGGCCGCCGCACCTGGTACTAAATATTGTGTCGGGAGGTACCATGGTGCTACGTAATTCGGCGTTGGAGCGACAAATGCTTTTTTTGATATTTTATTCATAATTCCCAATCAGGAAACACTCGACCACGTCTTATCCCAACTCGACGGGTCAAAAAGACTGTTGATACTTACTGTACTGTACATACAAGCAAAAGTAATCGACAACTGACCGGATCAAGGTGAATGAGCAAACGAAATCCTATGTGGGCACGTTCACCTATGACCCCATCAACGGTCATACCCCCTGGCTGGTCACTTGGTAGCACGTTGGTGAGCTTTGCGCTCCGTCCGATAATGTGCAACATTCAGTGCCATGTTCTTTACTCGATGTGGCAGTATTGGGCACAAGTCTACTCACAACGACACGGCTCTCCTACAACCCTTAAGTCCACCGCAGATACCAAAATACATCCCTGACCCTGCCACTTATTAACCTACTAGCGCCTATACTACGCATGTTTGACACAAACAACCAGCAACCTACAACAGGCACTGCCCATAGGGAGGGACAAAAAAAGAGCCCACACTTCGCAGTCCATACCTACCAGGACACCCAAGCACCGCTTCAACATCCCCCCACCACCCACTGTTTGCTCTGCCACTTTAGACTGACCCAACCCTTCCCCTCACTGCTACCCAACCTGTCCACTTGAGCTCACTTTTTTCTTGCATTACCAAATGGTTCGTCCATCCTGTCCTTTCTTGATCCAATATATCGCGCGCACCGTAGCGCCCGTCTGCATTCCGCAAACCTAAGCAACTCTACCCGCCGTCGTTACTGGTCCAAAAGACGTTATTTTTGCAAGCTTTGACTCGAACAGCTGAAGTATATGCATCCCATCAGCTAGCAAGAGCTCTTCCGTCTACTGGAGTATACCTACCTACCGTCAGTTGGAAGTCATCTTTCCCTTTTTTTTTAAAAAAAAAAACAAAACAAAAAGAAACAGGCTTCACCCAGACACATCGCGTGCGCGCTACTAGAGCCGGTCAGTCTTTGTTCCTGGATGCGCGCACGTTACTACGGGCCAGAAAAAAATACTAGACTTCATATCTGCTCTCCTTCTCTTCTAGAGCGCATGTGCGTCATGTATCCAAACTAGCTTCTTTCGTCCTTCATAACCAAACCAAATAGATCTCTACCAGTACCAGAAGGCTGACCAGCAGCCAAGTCCATGGCGCGCATAACAGAAAGAGCAGAAATCAAGTCTCGCTAAGAGACGAAACGCGCCCGCTACCCACACCACTTTTTTTTCTTTTCTCTCTTTCTTTTTCTGGAATCATGTCGAAACTCTTCATTGGGTGAGATCACGGCCACTTTCCCGTTGCTCAACAGCCTTGTTCTAGTCAGGCTTATTCCCCTTTTCAAAAGGAGTAATGCTGACAGTCTGGGTTGGAAGCGGCCTTGCCTGGCACACGGAAGAAGGTACTCTGCGACAGAAGTTTGAGGAGTACGGCGTCGTAGAAGAGGCTGTAAGTCTAACCTCGGGACCGACGGGAAGAGTAGGGGGCTCTCTCAGTTTCCCTGTGACAGCTTTTCGGCTGACATGAGAGCGTTTGGGGGTGTTTAGGTTGTCGTCAAAGACCGAGATACAGGTCGCAGCCGAGGATTTGGCTTCGTGCGATATACCAACGAAGATGATGCGCAAAAAGCCATCACAGCAATGAACAACGTCGAGTAAGCTCAAGTCCCAAAGGACAATGGCTTTCCAAAAAGAAAAAAAGAAAAGATTTTCGCCTCTCTTTTGTCTTTCTTGTCTCTTCCTGACCACAGACTCAATGTAGGTTCGACGGACGGACGATACGTGTCGACAAGGCCTCCGACACTGGCCCAAGGGGCGGTGGTGGTGGTTTCCGAGGCGGCTACGGTGGCAGGGGTGGCTATGCGTCCCCGCAGATGCACCCGATGCCGTACGGGATGCACCCCCAACAACAGTACGGTGCTCCGCAGATGTACCCCCAACCTTATGGTCGCGGAGGCTACCCGCAGCAGATGCCAGGTTACGGAGCTCCACCAGCACAGAGTAAGTAGAGACCGACAGATTTGGAAGGGGCTGTAGTGTTCTTTTCCCTTTGTATACGATGGAGAGAGGAAACGACTATTGACATGAAAGCCATGTGCATAGCTTGGCAAGCCGCAGCTGGCCACCCTGGATATTACCCTGACCCCTCCGGTCAAATACCCCCCCAACAACAGATGCCCCCGCAAAACCCTCAGGGCGGGCCCTACTGAGAGAAAGCAAAACGGGTTATCAGGGAGGGAGGGGGAAGTTATCTTGGAAGAGTATCCCACGACAACCAACTTGAAAGGCGACCCCATTCCAATAGCAAGGGGTTAACGACGGTACGAAGCTTGGCAGCAGCCAAAGAACCCGGAGAGGGGCCGTGTCGTTTTCTATATTAACTGTTACTGGATGGGATCATTCAGGGGGTTCCGTCCTGTTTGTTGTTGGCGATTCTTTGCGGTGTTAGTGCGCGACCGATACCCAACCCCCTTTTATGCCCCCCGACCATGGAGGGCACGGTGGACAATCCATATGAATTTATACAAAAATCATGAAAATGAAACTTCATCTGAGCTGGCTCTTGTTCTGCATTGAAAAGAATGGATTGGCTATGGGACTCTCTGTTGGGCCGAGCCTTCCACGTCCGTGTCTTTGAGGCTTCTATTGACTTCAGCGCAACTGCAAGATCCGCACGCCCATGCTGGATCGAGTGTTTATGTGCTTCTATACTTGTAAAGGTGACGGCACGGTACTGAAATTTGCCAAGATCTAGCCCTGCAAAGTCGTCAGTGACAGAGAGCCGGCATGTGTCAATCCTATATCGACGCAAGGCGTTGAGCCTGAGGAAAGCAGCTCTGCTAGCTGGCTTTCTCAGCCTCTTCTTTCTCCTCGGCTCTGTGGACTTTGCGGAAGTCGGATTGTTGCGATGCTGTGTCGACCTGAGCCGCAGAGTCAGTCTGCATGGCACGAACACGCCTCGACAGGTCGGCGACATGCTCATCCCCGCTCTCCGGTCCCAGCTGGTTCAAAGCATCGTCCAGGGACAGTAGGTAGTCCCTATTCAGTCCGCTGGGTCCCTCGGAGCGGTGAATATGCTCGGCGAGGGCCTGCGGGTCCTGAGGTCCCACGAACTGGGGGTTGTCGGGGGTGCCGATGTAGACTAAGGTCCTGATTGGGGCGGACCTGTCTGCTGGGTGGAAGGGCGTGTAGTGGATGGTGTAGCCGTTGATCTCTCGAATGTCAAGATAGTCCTTAACCTCGTCCACCTTGTCGGCCTTGATGCGGTAAGCAACACCCCAGACGCGATCAGGAGCATCCTCATGGTGATCAGTCAAGGTCTCCCAGAAGGAGCGCTCCAGCAGCGTGACGACACGTCCAGGCTTCTCTGGTGTTCCTCTGTGGTCCTCGCTGGGAAAGGGCAAAGGTGGTTGGTTAGTGGTGAGAGACTCGTTTAAAGTGTAGTGACATAATGAGTCTCTTCATCTCAGCACTTGCTCCGAGATCAGAGATTGGGGATAATATTCTTCGTTGCACAGCAATATTCGTACCTTGCCTATTATCATGGTTAGCCCATCAAGCTTTGAAATATGCAATATGTTTTGTGAAAACAGTTCGTGATATACTGCAGACATGGAAACAAGCTAGCTCGTCCATGATTATATACGCATGTCAATATAAGGCTGCAGTGCACATACCTGCCAAAATCGTCTGACATAGCCCGTCACCCAACCGGGTATTCTGCAGTCTTTGGAACCGTGTTAGCTGTTTCCATATCGACTTTTAGCTAGGTTCGGCCGAGAGACCGAGTGGCCAGGAGGCTAGTACCGAAATGAGGGGGAGGTTTCCAAATTAAACTCCTAGAAAAGACAACAAGCAGCACATTAGAATTATTGGACAAAAAATAACAACAACAAAAAGCCAGTCCCAACACTTCTTTAGTCTTGGCCCGCGGCTAGGGGTTTTTGTTGTTTTATATTCTTTTTTTGGTTAGCATACCCATAACCAAAAATCCAAAACTCCCCATCATCATCCGGTAGGGGCTTTCCACACGCGTCCATGATCGCCAGGACGGCAAGGCTGATCCGCTCTAGATAGGTATTGTACACCGATACACCGGATCCAGCCGGATATTACCGCGAGATTTGGGATTAAACTGTCCTGTTGTTATATGTTCGGATTTGTCCTTTTCTGTTTCGCAAATACCGGATCTGGGTGGTGCAGATCTACTTGGCGGGGGTTTGGATTCCTAAGGTGGTGTAAGCGAGTACAGTAATCATGGTCTGGACACCTTTACCCGAGTTAAGATTGCGCTTTTCTGCAGGCAGTCGAAGGGTTCGGTTCCAGTGATCCTCTCAGGTATTACTGCCTTGGTGCACGCTGTGAAACTGCGGGGCGCGGCCACACAACGGGTGGGGACCTCAGTTGGGCCATTGTCCCTCGTGCCGGTGCCGGGTTGCACCCGGAGCCGCAACTTTTTGCTAGCGTACACTAGGGGGTTGATGATCACGCAGCTGAATGGATCACGGAGGGAAGACGGAACTCCTGAATTATGAAAATCAGAATCAGAAATCGAATCAGGACCATCGACAACCAGCCGCGGATGCCCCTTGGCTGCATACCGCCTGAGCCGGCAGAAACAAGATGAGGGAAAAGCCATTCCAAAGGCGCTTACTCGCAGCTGCATCAGGCGCTTTCATGACCAGGCTAGACTCATGGAGTATGATGGTGTTGGCTGTTGTTGGTGTTCTATGCTGTAGGCCGAAATTATAGGCCTGGCAAAAAATCTAGATAGACCTTGAATGAGGCCAAATAAGCGCCCATATTACTATAGCTGCAGCCGATTGACCAAGAAATGTTTCTTATCCTGTTCTGTGAGGTCAGCATGTTTAATTTCCATGGATCTCTTGGTTTGTTTTAATAGCTTACTTTGGGTAAGGTCAGGAACGTGTCCAGGTTGCGACCCGCGTTTTCTTCGTAAGGCAGGGCCGCAACTAGGTCTAGCACAATTGCCTGTGGGGTTGTTGTTGCCCTGCAGCAGTGCAGAAGCAAAAGAAGACCCCTGGAAACCGTTGCAGACATGGGCGTATCGCCCCGCACCCACGACGTTGGGTCCTGTCAGGTCACCTCAACAGCAGCCAATTTGCGCAAAGATTCGGCGCGAACCCCTCCATCCTATCCGTCGGATATCCACAGCTTTGACATCGCACAAGGCGCCCCAAGCTCGTTGATTACGACGCCCTTCTTGTCCCTTGTCTCGGTTTCTACTTCTTATTACGTCCTCTTTACCTTTCGTCGATACATTTGAAAGTTTGTTTTGACTTGTAGCAGCTCTTTTTGCTCCAATTAATTTCCCGCGGCGAAAAAGCATCCAGTTCCAAATTATCATATCCTTCGACCGGTACCCCATCCGTCTCTTGGTTGCGCGCCTGTGCGACACGGAGTGACCGTTGTGCAAGTCGATTTTCAAAACAACAACACAAGACTCTAAAAATATGGCGTACAACCGACCCTACAACCCGGACGAGCTTCCCAGGTAAGCCCTTCATGTAGCATAATGGCAACCACCGACGCTACGCGACAATTGCCCCGGAACGCAAGTTCATCGCACTAACTGAGGACTTGAACCGCCTATTCGCAGGTTCGCCGAGCCCGAATCAGTAAGATAGCACGCTACCTACCTTTTGCGCCTTCGTACTTGTATGATATCGCAAGCACCTCTGCAGCCTTGCTGACAATTGCAACCACTATACAGAAGGGCAGCAACCAGAAACTTCCGTCTCCTTCCCAGGCGAGCCCTCAGTTCCACCAGCCGCAGCACCCACAAAGCCGATATGAGAACAAGCCTGTCCCTCCCCGGCCCGACCAGAGGCCTCTTGGTAGCGCGACACAGCAGCGCCCACCGGTAACAAGCCGCCCGCCGCCGAGTCCCGCACCACCCGAGACCAAAGATGGCAACGATCCCACTCTGAGGCCGCTGTTCAGGGCAGTCGACAAGGACGGTAAGCTTACCCCTTGTGCCAACATGTGGCCGTTCAAGTTAATGGCAGGGAAGGACTATGGGACTGACTCCAAACCTGACAGGCACCGGTCAGCTATCTGAAAAGGAACTCTCCGCGGCCCTCGTCAACGGAGATTGGACGGCCTTCGACCCGCACACGGTCCGCATGATGATCCGCATGTTCGACGCCGACCGCTCTGGCACCATTGGTTTCGACGAGTTCTGCGGCCTCTGGTCATTCTTGGCCAGCTGGCGCACGCTCTTTGACCGCTTCGACACGGACCGCTCCGGCAACATACAGCTCGAGGAGTTCCGCAACGCGCTCGTCGCCTTCCGGTATCGGCTGTCGGACCGCTTCACCGAGCTGCTCTTCAGGACGTACGACAAGCGCGGCGAGGGCTCCATGAGCTTCGACCTGTTTGTTCAGAGCTGCATCTCTCTCAAGCGCATGACGGACGTGTTCAAGCGCTACGATGACGACCGCGACGGCTACATCACGCTCAGCTTTGAGGACTTTTTGACGGAGATTCTGAAGCAGCTCAAGTAGTGCTGAGAGAATGCGACCTTGTCGAGTGGGCTGTGCATGGTATTTTTTTTTGTGGGGATATGGAAGTTTAAGACTGCCGAATGAAATATCATAGAAAACAAAAACGCCAAGCCAAGCCAATCAGGGGAACGAGGGATGCATCAGGAGCTATGGCCCATCATTCTGGGTAATTTGTAGTATTATTCATTATTTTTCTTTTTGTATGGCGACCATTTCAAGACTCCTCAAGTGTCTTGCGTTCATTCCACGGTTGAATAGACGAATCAGAAGTCCATCAGCACCAATCCGTTTGGCCATCCAAGAACGACGCGCACGCCTCTGACGTTGTTGACCTGAACAAATATGGCTTAGTGCTTGGCAACTGGTTACCTACCCAGGCTCTCAAAGTAGCACACAGAGAAGAAGTGCTATATTCGCACCACTACACACAAAATTGTGGAACTTTGCTTATAATAATATAGTTGGGTTCGTATTCTTTCATCTATAAGGTCCGGTCCACCTGGATATCATTCAGCCGACCAAAAATAAAACTCAAAACAATTTGGCAAAGTACCTTGTAGTAGGACACTAAAAAGAACAATATCTTCAAAAACAGGCAACAGACCAGATCTGTGGTGCTGCATATGGTGGTATCATCAAAAAAGTAGAAGAGACAAAAGGAAAATATACAAGCCAGTGCCTTGCGCAATAGTTTGACAGTCAAAGACAAGGACTGTCAGAACCAACATGAGAAGAAAAATATCCTTGTTCGCTCAACGCCAAGACAAAACATTAAGAAACACAATTTCAGGTAAAGTCGTGCCTGTCAGAGGGACCTCGTAAGGCTCTCTCAGGTCTTTTTGAGAGAAGGGGAGTTGAAAAAATAAAATAAAAAATAATAAAGAGACAGAATCAACATATGCCACGGAATTGAGGCCCCCTGGCTGTATCCAGATCATCAATCTCGATGGACGGCACAGACCCATCAAAATTGGCCGCCTCAAAGTCGATTGGGCTGATTGGTCTCGGCATCAGTCTGTGGTGATGCATTGTTGGTGGAGGAGGGGGTGCCCACGTCGGTTCGGGAGGAGGCGGCGGCGCGGAGGCCTCTGCGTTCCACACGCCGTCGTTGCAGATGACGACCTGCTCGCCGATGCCCAGCGCCAACACCTCGGTCGGCCTGCCCCTACCGCCGGCTTCGCTGCTGATGACGGAGCTGCGACGGCTGCTCGCGCGGCTGCTCGCGACCTCAGCCTCGTCAGTCTGCTGGTGCATGTACCGCTGCAGTGCGGGGCTGACGGCCTCGACAATGTTCTCCCGGCGGTAGTGTTTCGTCTTGAGCAGGGCCGTGGCGATGCCCTTGAGTTCCTTCTCGCCATCGTGGGCCGAAACCCAGGCGCGGGCGCGGAGCGCGGTGGCTGTCTCGAGCCCTGCGGGCGCGCCGAGGAGGATGTTGCCACCGAGCCACCAGGGGTTGCTGACGGCGTCGAAGCAGTGCAGGAGGGCTGTCAGCGGGAGGGCTGCCTCGGCGACGAGGTGGGACGTCACGTAGGACGAGAGGGACGACGTCGAGATGCCGTGCGGAGAGTAAAGGAGTGAGAGGCTTCGCGGGGCCTGCGTTGCTGCTGTGGACAGTCTCGACAGCTGGTGAGAAAGCTGAAGGGAGGAGGTGGACCGAGAGGAACGTAGAGATGTGGGAGTCGGGGGCAGTCCGAACGGAGCCTGCGTCGGGTAGCGGTGAATGGAGTCGCCGGCATTGACGATTGGAGGGAATGCATTGGAACGGTACGAGTTTGGAGTCTCGGGTGGCGTGAGAATGGAGGATTTTGTCATGGGTTGAGGACCAGGACCCGGGGCGGGACTGGCAGATCGGGGGTGGAGAAAAGCTCGTCGAATGGAGGGCGGTCGAGAGGGCCACGCAGCGCTGTGGGTGATATGAGTGGCGCCAGCGGTCGTGCCGGGCGGGCGGTAAGTGATGCCGATGGCGCTGTGCAGGCCGGATATGTCTCTCCGCTGAGGGATAAAAGCGACCGTGACCTCGCCAGGTTCACCGCCAGCCACCAAGGGCGGCAATGGAATGCGCACTACGGCCTGACGACCTTGCTCTGTAGACTCACCCCATTTCGGGATTGTGCGAACCTTTTGGCGGTCAAAGTACTTCCACGACTTGATGACGCGAGCCGATGCTGGCTCGGCGAGGATCAGAGTCTTGGTGCCAGAGGCGGGGAGCTGTCGCAGGGTGGCCTCGTTGCAGTGGTCGCTCTTGTGCTGCGAGATGACGACGAGATCGGGTTCCGGTAGCTCCTGCAAGGAGGAGATGCAAGCCGGCTGCTTGTGAGTAGAAACGGATATCTTGGAGTGGAAGATGGTTGATGAGCCTGTGATCCAAGGGTCCAGCAGTATGCGGAAGGGAGAAGGGCTCGCAGCATCGTGGTCGCGAGGACCGGAGACGAGGGGCTCAAATGTTAAAAGGAAGGATGCGTCGCCGTTGAGGTGCTTGATGGTCAGGGCCATGGCCAAGACGTGCGTGATGAAAGGCCACGCCAAAGCCAGGTCTCCTTGGTTTTCTCTTGTTTTGAAAATTTATTTATTTATTTGCGATAGGATTCAAGCCTATCAAAGGTCGATACTGTGCCTAGTTTGTTGTAAGTGCCGCGCACCACTGCTCAAGCCAGAGATGCTGATACAGACACTTCTGCGGCGTCGGCGTGGGCGGCGGATGCTTGTGCTGTCCCCGTCCACGTCCATGCAGAACCGTCTAGAGAACAAAAGACTTGGTCTAGTAAGCCGAGAATAGCCTAGGTTAGACAGCAATCCTGCCGGCCAGCCCCGAGAAGCCCGAGGGACACGGGAGACTACCGGTTTAGTCTGCGTGCCTGCCGTCAAGGTCGGGCAGTGAGGTCGTTATCCCAACATCGGAGCACGCGTGAGGGTGTGAGAAAATACTGGCCGCGCTATGGGGAAGAACCTCGTTGCCGAGGAGGAAGCTATCGTTTGTCGTCGTTCGTCCAAGGTCGTACAGTAAAAAGAAAAGGGCACTGACCGGATGTTTGCAGCATCCAGACCATATACAGGAGTAGAATCTTGGGATGAAAATGAGGAAAGGGGAGACGAGTTTTATCAACTGCGCCATAAACAATTTGTTTTTGTTTTTTTCTTCGTCACTCTCCACTACTCTCTTTTTTTGTTGTATTTTTCCCTCTTAAACTTCCATCATAAACGTCAACGATGGGGCATCATTGGCTAGACACTGGACGACAGCAACGCCCCCAGAATCCCGTCCGCCGCCCAGAGATGCCCAGCCTTTAGCCCGGACGAGGCGAGTTTGGAGCAAGGGTGTCAAGGGGGCCAGCGAGAAGTGTTTTGAAACCTGCAACCCGGACTATGGGGGTGGGACATTGAAGAGAATTACCACGTTGAATCGTCGGGCACGGCCCCTGCGCCCAGGGCTGAAAAGACCATTGACGAGCCTGGGTTGGTTGGTTGGACATCAGATGGTTTCCAATACTTCTTGGCCTTTGGTGCATTCGTAATGGTTATTTTTACCTTTTGGAACTTTTTGAAGATCATATCGCTCGACTCTCCACCACGTTCGATTGGCAATACTACGTCGCTGGTTTCGGTTGCTTGTCGTGGTTCTAGATGTCGCCATATTTGGAAGTTTTTCTGGCGACGCCAAGGCGTTATATGGTGCTCCAGTCTCGCCCACTCCGGGGCAAACAAGTGGAAGGTGGACGCGGATTTTTGCAATGCCTTGACAGCGCCACAAATAAAGATCAGATCATTCATATTAAACAACGTCCTTAACTTAACCCCACGGGTTGTCTTGTTTTTGTTTAGGCCCGAGGTGCAACATGAATATGTACAGTACTTCGTAGGTCTAGTAGTAAATCAATTCCTCGGAACTTCTTCCTGGGAATGGAACCCACCTACCAAGTACTATGTAAGGTAGGTACCACCTACAACCTTTCCTTGCTTACCCAGGTAAGGTACCAGGTACCTACCTGCCTTACGTACACCGCAGGTTAGGGGTATCCATCGTCTATTGTCCCTTTCCTAGCTGTTGGCAAAAGGAAAGTAACATTACTATCACTGCGTTGTTCTAGACCCCGATACAAAACCCTCCCAAGTACCACGTAGTATTACAACGTAATGTGAAAATACTTACTTGAAGAATACATGACATGTTTTCTTGTACAGTGCTCCGCAGTAGTACGCGTCCGGGTTCCAGACTTGCGAGGGTAGCCCTGCGACACCTTATTTTCCGACTTCCGGCCTTATTCGTCTGATCTCTCCCTTATTTTCCCAAAAGATACATACAGCATTGGATCCACCGGTGTGTTTGTGTTTCTTTCACTCACTACCAAGATTTATCGAGAACTCGTTTGCACGGCATTTCTTGCCCGCGGGTAAACCCACAAAGCAGACACACCTCCACATTTCACCTTCCGGTACAGGCACAATATTTCCAAGTATCGGCTTTCCACAATGCCGTTGGAAGTGAAGTGGTGACGATTTGAGCGTGGGTGTGGGTTCCCGAGGTGGAATGTATCCAATATTATTACTCTAGGTTCTGCATACCCGGATTCTCAATAGCCATTCGCCGAATACCTTGGAACTACTACCCGTTACCAACCTACTCAGGTACCGACATACCTATTGGTAGGTAGGCACTGCGAGGTGTGCTGCACGACGACATACTTGGTAAAGAATTGACTGCTTACAGTACTTTCTTTACCTTGTTTCTATTTTTTTTTTTTTTTTTCAGCGAGGCAGTGTCACGACAGTGCCAAGTGCCTCGGACCGGGGTTGGGCTGCTCGCCTGAAGCAGAACTGCTACCGCGGTCAACGGGTGAGGATCAAAAGCCACGATCGATCGATATTTTTGATGTTGGTGTGTGCAGGGACCGGCAAAAATATGCTGCATTCCATGTCTGCGGGTTTGCATTGGTGCACCATCATTTAAGCAGCTTTATCCGGAGATGGACCCTTGGACTTGTGGTTGTTGTTCTACAACATGTGTGCTTGGTTTTGCTTGGCGGACCGCTTGGGCCAGCGACAGCACTTGCTGCCCCACCCCCTGTTCGGTAAGTAACAGCTCCGACAGAATTTCGAGGCGGTCGTTGTAGTGTACCAAGTCGCTTTGCCTTGGCTTGCCTTGCCCCCTTTGAGCGCGTCAAACCAGGTTCCATGTTATGTGTAACAGCTTTCCAACTATAATTGATTGATGCTCTCAATTCGGTTCGAGGTTCCCATTTAATGGCTCTGGTACCAAAAATTCGCACTTGTTATTCAAAGAAACCAGCTTCCCAGAGATCATCTTCTGATTTCGCTATACCAAGGTACCGAATGGCATGAGCACCAGGTTAATCTAGATAGAAGGACTAACCGGACTATACTACAGTATAATCATTTGCCTTTCCTACCTGGGACTAAGTTACATTATGTACCTTAGGTACCTTACTCTTGCTACTTATAGGAGTCCACAAACATGTGGCTGATGGCAGGTGTGTCGTAGTCAACGGCTCCCGGCTCAGCTAAATAAATCTATTGGTCTACACATCCATGTACCTACCTACCTTATCTAGTCCGTTCAAGCTACATAACATGAAGCTTTAGCGGATAGTTGATGCCAAAGTATACTCTTTACGGAGTATACCAATAGTATGGAGTACCTACAGTACAGTACCTGGGTACGTAGGTTCTCACTAGACCTACCGGGCACCTCACTGCACACCATGCAAGCATTGTTGCTATTTACCTACCTACCTACCTACCTACCTAGGTATAATTTGGCCTCGATGCCTTCTACAATAATACCTTAGGTACCTAGCAAACCATCCAGCAAGTGGGGGACAAATTAACGCGCACCGTAAAATCACCACCAAGTTTTACCACCTAAAAAAATACTATTTTTTGCAAAATAACCCCAATTAACCTGAGAAATCCAGCAACTGTTAAATGCTTTCGAAATTGCATGTTAAAGTTGTTTCCATATTTTTGTTTTACCTTGGTGTTGAGATATGCGGATGCAAAAGTAGTGAGTTTTCAAGTCAATGCTGCTATTTGGAGGATTTTGCGGTGCGCGTTAATTTGTCCCCGCTTGCTAGGTAGGTAATAATAACCACCTATCGCAAATGCCCAAGGATACCATTGCATCTCTCTGGCTTGCTGCAGGGTTTTCGGATGTCGACATGGGGGCGATGATGAAGAAAATGACGTCAAAACGAATCACTTTCGACTCTTTCGCCAAAACAAATGCAAAGCTCTCTTTTGGAACATAGGAAATCCATGTAGATAAAAGGGAGAGGAAAAAAACAGTGCATGCAATTCACGACGTCGGCGGAAAGTCTTTGTTCGATAAATTGCCACCGCTACTCTTGCATCATTCCAAATACAAAACATAAAAAAAAATCGAAGTCCTCGAGTCGTAGCTTGGCCAAGAGGATTTGTTGCATCCCTCCCTTCCCACTGTGCTTTAAGCTGTAGTGGGCCTAATCATGTGCTTGCTAATCCTGGGTTACGCTTGTCATTCATTGTCCTATACGTAGTACAATAATGACTATGTGGTCACTTTTAGATGCCCATGTGGATGGAATCGATGGATAGCATGTTGGTAAAAGGAATATCACCGAGTAAGCTACCCAAAACCAACTGTCAGCTCAGCCCACCAGTCTGCTTATCGTCCTGTCTCGGTCAACCCGACCGCTGGGTTTGGGCTGGATCAGGTCACCTGCTTTATTACAAAGTACCTGGTACTGGTAATTACCTACCTATTCGTGTTGTAGTGTTTTAGTAGCGAGTGCCTACCCCTACCTTAGCTAGGTTAGGACGAGTTCCAAAAGTCGGGAGTGGCGGGCCGGCACTGTGTAAGCTTCCATCCAGTCAAGAAACAGAAACGCGATTCAATGCTTAGGTATTTTCTACGGCGTAGAGAGCTGGCTTGGCTGGTCATCCGTCCTTTTTTTTCTACTCATTCTACAGAGCGATTGGTAAGAATAAAGTAGTAATCATCAAAACAACAATCCTAGTGCGCAGACGCAAGCATCAAGTGACCTCGCCGGAATACACTGTATGGTAAGCGAGAGAAGAAAAAAAAGATCACTCTGCCGGACCTTGAATGAGATAATGGACCTTGCCTGAGTGGATCTTGTGCGAGTACAATGCATGCAACCTTCCATCGAAGGTTGTAAGCCTGGAAGCTTACCTTAGGTACCTCTACGTAGGACCAGGGAGCTTCGATTGATTCCAGTCCAAGTTGGTTCAAGGGCCAAAGCTATCCCACTAAGCAAGCTATCGTAAGGTAAGGTATGAAGGTGGGCAGCTACTAGTTAAATTACAGCCAATACTACTATTATCTATCCTGCATCCCTCCCTCCCTCTCCCTATCTTGTTAGGTCAAAGTGCCTGACTTGTTACCAGCCATTATCCCGTGTTTATCGGGACCTCGGCCTCATTGGGAAACGTCGCGCCTGCATTGAAGGAGTGCATTGAGACTTGTCATGACTGGCCTGCGCCGGATTGACCGTGTGAGATTGATTGTCAGTAATAGTGCACGATTCTAGATTCTAGGGCCTGCTCGTTCTCCATGGTCATGCTCGCTCCGCCATCCTCCTCCTCCTCCTACCTTCCCAGTTCGCTTCCACGCGAGAGCTGAGCACCTTTACCTGGTAGTGGGAGAGGAGACCCCGCCCAATGCGCGCAGGGCCGCCCCACCCCCAGAACAAGAACGAATCGAATCCGTCCAATGCCTAAGCTTCCCATGTCATGTCAGTTGCCACTGCCACTACATTCCTGCCTGGCCCATTTCGAAACCGCACTTGTGACACCGTGCCGAAAGACGAAGCTGGCTGTGAGCTCTTTCATTCACCCATTTGGACTCTTTCCCTCTAGAACTAGGAGCTACCATAATGAGGTTTGACCTACCCCCCACTACCTTACCTACCACCTATACCGCCCGACCTGACCTGCCTTACTGGACCAACCTACCAACCAACAGACAGATAGCTCAGCTCTTTTCTGTTTCCCCCCCTCTTCTACTATTTCCTCCATACACCACAACATCTTTTTTTTTTTTCGGTGCAATTAAACTCCCAATAGGCAAGTGCACTTTCTGATCCTTCGAATCGCCATCTTATCGACAACAGCTTAGCAACGTCAACCCCTCTTTTGGTGGGGGGTCCCTCAGGTGCTTGCCTCGACGCCGGTCCGCAATTGCATCACTCTACAGCGTAGCGCAGCACAGCACGATGCCTCCGCGAACGTCCGCCCTCACATCTTCATTTTCGGTTTCCGACAGCTCCCTGAACGAGGTTATTTGCCCGCTTAGGAATCAAGGTGAGTTGGCTGAGCATTTGTTTATTCGTTGATTCGTTTGTCAACAACAATCCCGCCTGGTCCTATTCCCGCGAGGCCGCATTGACTTACCAAACGTACCCGGAATAGATGGCTCAAGCTGCCGCAAGCGATGCATCGGCGTGAGTGCTTTAACTTCCCCTTAGCTCCATGTTGTCTGCCGTCATCCATGCTATCAACCGGCTCAGCCGGCTCTTGTGCGCCATTTCCGATTGTTCACTCTCTTCCCGAACTGGTCGAAGGAGAGCGACGACTCTTGATTAGATTGATCACCATTGGTGGCCTCTCGAGGCCGCCACGCAGGCATCCCTGGCCGATTCAGTCGCGGCCCCAGGTTTTCAAATCTTATTCCATTCTGACTTGATTGCTCTCAAATCATTAGGAGAAGAGGTATCGCTCTATGCAAGAGCACATCCGAAGAGCGCACCCGGAACACTACATATCCAAGCTTCCTGCAACCGAGGAGAGCTTCCTTCTTATGATCAACACCCCGCCTAGCGAACGACCGCAGCAAAGCCCAGCGACCGCTCCTCGGCCGCCCGCAATCGACCATCTCAAGGGAAGTGGTTATTCGCATGATCGGCAACATGGTTACCACCGCGACGAATCCAGCGCCCCGCCGACGCCGCGGAACCCGGAAGAATATCCACCAGTCACTCAGATGCTTCCTGCCGCCAGTGCTGCAGCCGCATTGGCCCAGCTGCACAAACACAGCATGGAGCCGGAATGGGGCGACTCTGAACCTGTGCGTCTTTAGACCTTCCCCCGCACCACGGGCTTTTGGTTTTTATAGATGATGCGAAAAAATGGGCGCTGACTTCGCCTTTCTCCTAACTCCCAGGGCTGGCACTCTGATTCGGAAAAGGGGAGGCTACCGAGGTCATCGATAGAACTACCACCGATTCATCTACTAGGAACCGATTCTGCAGGGGACTTGTTCACCATGTCGGGAAGCTCAAGCAGGCACAGGGACATGTTACCGTCAATTCTTGCAACATCACCGCCGGGACGATCATCGACGCTGCCACCTCTCCAGCGACCCCTGGGCCCGAACCGCCCACGGAAGCAGTCAATCACAAAACGGGGCAGAGAGTCGCACCACAAAAAGCAAAGATCCAGAGGTGCCGCAGCCGACTGGCTTCGGCGGATCCAAAACGATACGGGCGGATTGACTCCGGGGGACCGGCTAAGGCCAGGCGACCCTTTCAGCAAGGCCAAGTCGGCGGAGCCAACGGGGGACACGGGGAGACGTTGGGAAGACTTGATCGACGCGGCGGCATCGGCCACGGAAGAAGTCGACGAGGACAGGACGCCTGTAGGTCCGCGCAGCCCCTATTTGATCGACCCGGCCCTGACTTTTCAGGTACCGCAATCCCCCATATCTGTCCACCGCGCATCACTTCCCCCTTTTCCCCAACCGCCGTCCTTCCCGAGTCAAAACAACTATCAGGCCTCGCCCCTGCAGCAGGCCCTGACACCTCCTTCGTATATTCAAGAGGTGCCCGACCCATTTCCTTCTGTCGAAAGCGCCGAGAGCGGTGATAACTTCCACATGGAGTCCCGGGGGCTCTCGGACTCGTCCCCGAGCTATTCTTCTCAAAACACTCAAATCTACTGCGCGGCCTGCCAGGGCGTATCTTTACTCAAAGAGTCGTATGCGTGCACCGAGTGCATTTGCGGTCTATGCCCCGCTTGTGTCGAGGTCTTGATGAGCGAGCAAGGAGCGAGAAGGAAGTGCCCCCGCTGCGCCACCATAGGGGGTCGCTACAAGCCATTTCAGCTCGATATCAGGTGAAAACGGAACCGGTTTTCGACCATCGGTCATTTTGGGGGTTCTCATTTCACCAGTCCCATTTTCCTCTCTTCACCGTTTGATTATATTATACCTCTCTCACGCTTCACCGCGTGATTCCCGACAAGATGCATTCGTTATGCACCATATCATACACTGGCAGCGTTCCTCTTATACTCCGTTGGCATTGCTTTTTTATTGTTTCATTCACTTTTGTTTTTTTCACCATCATTCACGGTGTTCGGGTCAGGGGGTTTTGCTTTTAGCGCATATCGGAGTTTCTGATTTCGAGTCAATTCTCTGTTACCAAGCCTGTTTCATTGTCGGGCCGTTTGAGCCGATGAAAGGCTTCTTTTTTTTATGAAACTTGCTGTATCTGCCTGTCCGGGTGGCGGTGGTCCTGCACGTTATTGTTTGAACCGCTATGTTCTTCATTCAGCGGCATGCCTTGTGGCTTTGCAATTTTGCGCTTATCTGACCCGGAACAAGATTTTGTGTTCATGGGACTGTTCATTCTTGATATACTAGAGGCAGCGGCGTGTCCGTTTCAGCCCGACTAAAGCGATCCTGGTGGGCGCATTTTTGCTTCGAATGTAAAGCTGTGCTTAAACTCTAACCAGTTACTTCTTTTCTCCTTCGGTTGCATGGGTTCTGTTTTATCCACGGGTTTCCTTTCAGGGAACTCGCTGCTTTCTGCCGAATATAAGTTGATAGACTTGATTTTCAAATACATATTTTGACCAATAAAAAACATGGATTGTGCCGCGTGGAACTTGAGCATGTTATACAAGAGCAATCTATTCTGAGTAAACGGCCCTCTTCGGGCTGTATATCACAGATAGGTACCTAGGTAGGGACTGCGACAAAATCGACATGAGCCCGAGGCGGGTCTGGTCCATCGCCATATACTTACTTGGCCGACATCATCAGTATGACACTTTCCATGATGTGTGGAGAGACATTGGCGGGCAGTCCTATCAACTCCGCAGTGCTCCAGCCCACTCTCCCAGAGACCTATCGGCGGGCATCGTGATACACACCATCGGGTGTATCCCAGTAACACATCCTCCAAGCCTTGGCGATCCCGTGCTGCGTTCCACCAGCTTGGGTAAGTCCCCTCGCACCCGAAAGAGCTTGCAGCGGGCAGAGGGGTTGTCAGCTCTTGGCCGTGGCCTCGGTGGATTATGATATAGCAAAGCAGAGATATAGTTGCTCGGAGATGTTGGCTTTGTCTTTTTCGATCAAGGCCTTCCATCTCGGTAAACACTAAATGAATGCAGCAGCCCTTGTTTCTCATGAATGCCGGTAGAGGAATACGCTTTCCCACCCACCGGTTGACTTCCAATAAGGGGAGAAAAGGCTGTTGTCGGTTTATCAAGATGATCAAGGCATATGAATGATTGCTAGAACTGTTCACTCTGATCACTCCGGGAGGCACTGTAAAATACCACGGATTTGAACATCTTGGCTTGTCAGATTCCCCTGTATTCTCAAGATTATTGTGCGGTCAGACCGAAACGCTTCATCAATTTAATGTTACCAAGATACCAAGTTTGCAACCATCCAGTCCAAAAGTCCAGAAGTATGATAGCAAAGGAAAGAGAAACCAAAATATTGCACATTCTTGACACTCCACGGCGGCAGGAATTCACGATCGTTCCGCCGCCCGCTTCTCGTTTGCCTGCTTCAGCAAAATATCGCGGATGGCAGCCCTGGAATTCCTGCTGCCGCCGAGCTTGGGCCCCTTGAGGATCTCCGACTCGTCTCTCTTTGGCGCCCGCTTGTGCTGGTTGATGGCTGGTCGTCGGCGGCGGTTGCGCTGGTGGATGGCTTCCATGAACTCGCGACGGAATTCGTCGGCCACCCTTGCGTCGTGCGCCCTTCCGTCTTCCGGCTCTTGGGCATCCTCCATCTGGTAGTTTTCCACTGCGAGCGGCCAGTCAGCATTGGTGTTTTCATCCAACAGGAAAGCGAATGAATCAGAAGGGGGGGGGACTTACTCTTGTTTTCGAGTAAAAACTGCTCCACCATCTTATCGCGGAGTGCGTCTTCGCTAGGCCGACGGTTCCGCTTGGCAGGCTTGCCCCTGTCGGCCTCGCCCGCCTCTGCGCCTTCTTCGCCGACCTCTTCGCCTCTGAGTCGCTTCGCGGCACGCTCCGTCTCGACGACGTTGCGCTCGCGCATCTCCTGTCCAAGGTCTACCTCCTGCAGCTTGCCTCGGGTTGCGGGCTGCGCCGGCGTCTCGGCGAGAAGGCCTCCTCCGGTGCCGCTGCTGGACGCGCCGGCAGCCTGTTCGGATTCTTGCCGCCTGTCGTGTGATGTCGTTGTGGAGGAGCTCGCTGTTGTTGTCGTCGTCGCGCCTGTCGCATGCTTCCGCCTAGCCAACTCTGATTCTATATATTCCTCCCTGCCTGATTAGTATGCGCCAAGCTAGTCAGGAGCGTTGATGGGGGGAAACCAATGCGGAATTTCCAAAGAAAAAGTCGGCCAACTAACATGTGTCTGTTGACGAGCTCGCCGACCAAACCGGTCTGAGCCGCGAATCGCCTGCCCAAGCCCGCGACCACCGCCGCCGCAGGGCTGGGCATCTCCTCCTTGACGACCAGCTCTGTCGAAGTCGGCTCATCCACCACTTTGGATCCAGAGTCGGCGCGCAGGTCGACGCCGCGCGTCTTGGCCTTGCGTGCATTCCTCAGCTTCAACACCTCGGCCACCGACAGGCCCGCGTCTTCACCCTCGTCGAGGTGCTCCTTCTCATCGTCGCTGTCCTCCTTCTTAATGTGGACGTTGGCCGGGGCGCTCGAGTCGGGGCCGGCTGCGGCGCATTGTGAGGTCCCAGTCGGCGCGTCGGCCGTCGTTGTGGGCACAGCGACGCCGTCGTCGGAGGCCTCGTTGTCTCGCTGACGGTAGGCGGCCTTCTTCTTTTTGCCGCGGCGGAAGACGACTGGTGGTCCTTCGGAGGGTTTCTCCGTCGAGGGCTCGGTCATTCTGACAGAAAAATTGACTGTTTCGAAGCAGAAGAGGAAGAAGAAACAAGGGTTATGATGATTCGAAGTGGAGGAAGAACAAAGTAGTGGATTAACGAATTTGATGGGCGTCGTCTTGATGAATGTCTCTTGATTTGCGGAGGACAGTTACAGGGAAGCTGCAGCGCAAGGCGGGCCGTCAATACGGAGGTTAATTGTGGGGACTTTGCCTTGGGTGGAGAAACCGGATGCACTAACGACAACATGCTGACTGACCTTTTGTTTGCTTGCTTTATTTATTTCATGCCATGTAGGTAAGGTAGGTACAGTAGTAGGTAGTATTAGTATGTAGCAAGTTTATAGTATCATGGAACCCAGAATGCGCTTGGTCACTCCTCCTTGCGCCAAGAACTCATCAATCTTGCTCTCCCGAAAGAGAATAAAGTCAAATCCCTTTGGCAAGTCCTCTCCGAGAGTACTTATACTATCGAGTCGATAAGGCTTCTTTTCCTGAGTCCCTCCCCGTCTTTGAATGGTACAATCGTTGTTGATATGGAAATCAACCTTCTGATTGCCAACCCACCAGTTGACATCCGACCCCACCAGGTAACCATCCCCATGGATTGGGATTTCGTATTTTAGGATCCGAACAAAACAATGCTCGGGTTGCCCCTTAGCGGCGGCGATACCGGTTTGTAGCGCTACCAAAGTGAGAAGTTTGAAGGGCTTTGCAAGATGCATGATTGCGAGATTGTAGGACAAAAATAGAATATTCGAGTTGAATAAAATGTAAATTAAAAATGTCAAATACAGTGAACTTGTGACGACAGAACAATTGCCAGATTCTCCTTTGTATATCGTGAGCCTAAGTAGCGGGCTTGAATTTTAACAACTTTTTATATGGTCTTTCAAAAGATTCTTTTCAAACACACTCGTGTAATACACTTTGCAGGCATTAACTGATATAGTAGTTTTGCAGGGCATGTCCCATCACATACACCAACCAGTAAGTATTGCAATTTTTATTCATGTGAAGTCACATGAATGGCTCTGTCAATCCGAACACTTCACTATAGGAATATTTACAGTTCACATTCGGACATCGTCGTCGCCGATGCAGGACGTCCATTTAGATTAATCATCTTAGCCACGCTTACCTGGGCGGGCGCTCCCGTAATTATACTGCGACCAAAAGTGAGCTACGGCACGTGAGTTTCTACACTACCAGTTTCTTCATTGAATCCTGATTGTAATTAGATGCTATCCGATTGCGGAATGGGCCCGCAACGCATCTGTACAACTCACACAGCACTGTAAAAAAAGAGAACGAATTTGGATGATGCCGGTTGTAAACCCGACATCACTCGTCGAATCATGTGGTTACTGTATCCATGTGTGGTAGTGGGTGAAGATGCAAAAAGGTCTCTCGCCTGACGCTCGCCACGGAAAACTGCGGCTTGGGCAAAGTTCGTTCCTGCATCGGCGACGGGATGAGGGAGGTCCAATCAGATAAATTGATCAGCGACCGTTCCTTACCTATCTGGGCGCGCTCCCCTACTGACATCATCAAATAGGACTGACTGGTCCAACTCATTTACTACCATCAAAGTCTGACTTCTTTTTGAGCATAATTACAACTCGTAATCCATAGCGTTTGGACTAATAACACACTGTATTTTCACATCCAGGTCATCAAGATGAAGAGAGTAAGCCTACCCTTCGAAATAAAACGTGAACAGGAGGAAAAAAAAGAGAACCAGAAGTTAAAAGTGTATGTCTCGCAGGTTCACTTTGTTGCCCATGGCGGGGCAGTCCAGGGTAGGTTGTGATGCAATGATAAGAGCTTGGGGCTGTCATCCCAGTGTTTGCCTTTTCTTTTCTCGATAAATATCTCTAACTAACATCGTCGGGCTTTGAAAATCCAGGAGTCGGATTCCGGTAAGTTTCTACAAGAAAAAAAAAGGCGCACATAGTATCCGCCAGCTGTTCCAGAAAGCCGACGTTGACGACAACCAAACGTGAAAGCTTCTTCACACAGAAACGAGCAAACGAGCAAGGCATCACGGGCTGGGTAAAGAATATCCCAAACAACAAGGTGAGTGTAGGACCTCTCTAACTGCAGTGAAACTGATGCATAATGGCCTTTTAATACTCCCAATAACATCTTACGTGCAATTATCTAACAAGCAGTTCAACACCCCGTACAGGTAGAAGGTGAAGCCCAAGGGGACGAGCAAACACTGGATGCGTTTCTCAAGGACGTCGACAAGGGACCCAAAGGTGCACACGTCGTGAAGCTTGACAAGGAGGATCGCGACGTGGTCCAGGGCGAGACTGGCTTTGAGGTCCACCGTTGAGACCAGCATCAGGCGTTACCAAAAGATGCCAACGTCGGTGTGGAGTCTGGTACGAACAAGAGTTGATGGCTCAGCATTTTGATTCGTGTTTCTAGATTCTCTAGCTTTAATGATCAAGCCGAACAGCCGCCGTCTAGTCTAGTAGTAGTGAAACAAAAAGACCAGAATACCACCCCAGTGAACCGGTTCTTGTATACAATGCCCACTTTTATTCACGTGTTAGCACATATCCGACAAGCAGACTCGAAAAGGAGAGAGCGGGAATTCAAACGACCGACACCAAGACGAGCCGGCAAACCGGCTATACAAGCCAGGCTCAGGCAAAATCCTATCAAAACAAACCCAATAGATACTCCTAAACTCCATGCCCCATCATTATTATCCCAAGAAGAAAGACGAAAAAAAAATGTATATATACAAGAAACAGCTGGCACACGAGCACGAAATACTCGCTCGCAAGCAGAGGGGAAAATAAAACAATGCTGATATCCAACAAGCAGGCAAATCAGGCTTCTTAACCGTTTACCGGTCAAGCTTCTCAAGCTCCCGCTTATCAACCGTACTAATAAACGCATGCTTGAGGAAGCGAAGCCATACTTTGTTGTGTTTCTTGTGCTTCTTCTTGTTCTTGTCCTTCTTGTTCTTCTTGCCCTTCTTCATAGTTTGCTCAACGACGGTCTCGTTGCCGTATTCAGTGCCTTCATCGTCCAAAACAACGTACCAGTCCGAATCGAAGTCACCGCCGTCCTCGAGACTAAGTGCATCAGCCTCAATGTCGAGGGATTTGCCTCTTTGTTCTCTCTTCCCCATGCGGTATGCCAACTTGAGGAAGCTTGGCACTGTGAGGTCGGTGATCTTGAGGACTTTGTCTGTTGAGGTGTTGTACTCTACCTCAAACATAAACTCTCCCGGGGGTTTCTTGGATGGTTTGTTCCCGGGTTTACCACTCCGCCACTTCGCAGCCTCGACTTCGGACTCGTCATCGACCTGTTCATTGTTGATGCGAGTCAAGTTGGCAAACCACTGCTCGTACCGAAGCAAAGTGAAAGGCTGTGGTGAGTATGCAGGGCCCGGGGGTGATGTCTTTGCCGGCGGTTCAGGTTTGATCAAGTTGGGATCCTTGGGCTTCGGCTTATCCTTTCGGCCCTTTTTCTTTTTCTTCTTCTCGATCTCGGCTAGAATGTGCTTCATAGACTCCCGGTCGGTAATATCTATTATCTCGGCGGCTGAAGCTGTTCGATCAACCACAGGACCGGTCCAGATAGCTGCAGTTTCCAGGCCGCTTGTGTTGTACTCGTAGATTCGAAAGCTGGGGTAGAAGTTGGGTACTATGCTCCCACCCACCATCGTTGCCGAGTACCGCTCACCCCAGGGACCGCCCAGGTTCTCGTGCTTCTTTTTCTTTTTGAGAGCCAATGTCGATGGCTCACCAGCGATCTGGCCAGCTGACCTAGGCAGCTTGGACCACCTGTCCCGCATTTCTTTCAGGTAGTCTGTGGCGCCCATGACGGTGAGCTCATCGTCCAGGTTCTCACGCAAACCGCCGTCCAAAATGCCATTGTCGAGCAGGTGCAAGTCGACTTCCTGGGAGTCCTGAAGCATAAAATGGTCGATGTTCATGTGCCCGTAAATTCCGGCCGTCACAACATCGCGGTACTGCTGCATCCAGAGCGTGTACTTTTGCCAGCAGGACTCGTCCCACAACATCTTGCTATCTGTGCGTGCAGGCGGTACGTGACCTATCATGATAGCCTTCATTCCGCGCTGGCGCATGAAATGCAGCTGGACTCGCAACCACTCCAGCTGTTTGTAGCCCGGCTCTGAAGGGTTGATGCAGTCATCGACGGCTGCGTTTCGGTCAAAAAAGTATAGCGTGTTGAGGCTGAAGACGGCCAACTTGTTAGGGATCACCTCGACGTAAAAGTAGCCACCGAGTTCGAACGAATGGCGCTGCTCCTCGGGAATGAAGTTGGTCCAAATGTTGCTATAATCCTGAAGCCAGCGGTTGGGGCCGGGCAACATGATGTTGTGAGGAAGAATGTCGTTGTTGCCAAAGGTCGGTACGACAGGGATAGAAAGAGCCCTGGTGGACTCATTATATAGCAAGTCTGTGAACTTGTTGGCAATCATGCGGTTGGTTCCCAGGACCTGCTTAGCATTTCGGGGTATCTCCTCATCACTGTCATGACGAGCACTGTCGCCGGTCCAGACAATAAAGTCGATCTTGTCCTTCCAGTACTTGTCGAGCCAGTCAAAGGTGGCATTCACCAGGGAGACTGGTGTGTCGCAATCTGACATTTCAGCGCCATAGTAACCTGCATTGCCCTCGCCACGGTGGCAGGCAATGTCCTCATCGGTTGACGTATGCAATTTGTAAAAGGTATCGGGGTGGAAGTCTGTCGAGGGTGCAATCGTTGGCTCAGTAACTGATCTTGCAGCCAATTTTGCATAGAGCCAAACCCCGAGTGGGTAGCAGTAGTTCACATACCAGTAATGTGTAAAAATCGCCCATGCAAAGGCCTGTGTGGTGGCGCCTCAAGCGCGTATCCATGAGGATCTTTCAGAACATGTTGAACTTCAAGCCCGCTATCGGGGCCTATACTAGCGATGACGGCATCGCAAAGTAAGCCTAAGACAAAAAGTATCCCGGGCCGGCGCATCTTTTGTCGGGGCGAACGCCCGCGGGTGCCTAGGCAAAGGTGGATATTCAAGTTGAAAAAAGAGAAGAAAAACAAAGCTTAGGACCAAAAAATAATCAAATAGACAGGACAAAAAAAAAAGATCGAGTCTCAACAGTAAGTAGTATACGAGTCAAGAAGAATCGATATCAAGGGACGGAGAACATTGTCCATAAAATGGAAGTAGAGGGAAGGTTAAAAATGAGGTTTGCGGTTGTAAAACCAGATCCGAGAGTTTCCAGGTGACGACAGTCTGCGAAGCGTGGAACCTTGTAGACCACCACACACACATCCCGCCGGGATCAGGCGAGCAGCACCCCTGGACGGTTCAGGGTCTTGGTTTATACCCGTGCTTCCGCAACTGCCTGCTGGTTGGGTGAAAGACGACGACAGGTTAAGACCCTGGGGAGTCTTGCGGGAGTGGAGGTGGATGCTGTTGAAACCATCTATCTGCATGCGTGCGTGCTCAGTCGAAAATGTCAAGAAAAAAAAGGCAGGGGTAAAGGTAAGGGAGAGGTACCTTGTAAAATTATAAGGTATCCAGGATTTACGGAGTAGAGCAAGGTTACTTACGAGTAATTATCCAGGTATTTGAGCGAGTGAAGAAAATAAACTCAGGTAAAAGATTGAGGCGAGCTATTAAATCGCAGACAAAGAATCTAATTGCATCTTGCTACAGAGGACAGGTATTAGGAATAATAACTTGTAGTAAGAACATCAATAAAATTGGGTTCAAACGTGGAAGGTGCCAGTGATGACGAGCACGCGACTGCGCCTGTACATCTGCAGTCTGTCTGAGACGACAAGATCATGGAAGTTACTTTGAACGGTAACAGTACGGAGTACAGACTACAGAGAGTGGCGCGTGGTGGGTGCCAAAACCCGAATAGAATCCTTGTCAGCCGGGCTGATTGACTAGCGCATGTCTTACCTCGAGCTTCGTTGCTGCAATCACAACGAGACAGGACAGTGGTCACAGCATTACACCGCTGTCAGTCGCCTTCGCGCCGTTCGCAGATCAAAATGTATGTACAAGCAACGGCCATGCACACTCTCCACACACCTACATTAATTATTATAGTACATAGAAAAAAAAAGAGAGATATAGTCCGATTAATTTTTTTATTCTTTCCTTAAGCCGTTTGATCGAAACAAAACACGTTCCTGGTCCAATGTCCATCAGCCGTGGGCCCACGTGGCTTGGCTGAGGCATGCACAAAGTTTCCAAGACGGGGCTTTTCCCTTCCACTTGATATTTTTTTGGGCACCTCTATGGCCAATTTGCTACCATCCACCACCAATGCTTGTAATTCCGTGATTTTGCAGACGGGGTCATCTCCTCACCAGCCGACACATACGATTCATCCTTCAACGAGCCCTTCTGTAGGCGCCACTGTCCAGTTCAGACGTTTGACGTGCCAAGTGATTACAGAGCGCGTGCCGTTCCGTGGTGAAGAAAATGGAAAGCTGTATTTTGCTATATCCGTACAAAAACAGCTGCAGGACGTGCATGACGCCAGCGGCATCCAAAGTACGGCAGGGAGGAAGGAGGTGGCCCTTAGCCTCACACTCTGGTGCACAATGCTCGTGGCCTAACTTGGGCTAGGCTCACGTCACAACCCGCATCACCAGTCTCGGGCAGTTTCTATCTACAGTGGGGGGTATCTTACCCTGCAGGGATTGACTACCTTGGGCTGCTTGCTTATGTAATACGGCCCGGACCATCGAGCCTGTTTATCATGGGACCAAAGAAAATTTGCAACCCTTCTTGAATTCCTTCTCTTTTCCACCAAGCAGCACACGTTTCCGATCGCCGGTGACCGCACTCCAACGTGCACCTTTGGCCCGGCGCGTGTAACTTTTCTACAGGAGACACGCTGCAAGATTAGACAAAGGACGTCAGTTTGAGGGTAGTCAGACGCTTTCCAAAAAAAAGGCAAATGACGGCTTCCTATGGTTTAGAACGGCCACAAAAAGAAAAAATCACGAAATAATGTCTTAGTCTTGTCTCGGCTATTTCTTCTTGCCCGCGGCTCCCAAGGCGGCACGGGCAGAGACATCAGGCATCCGGAGAAAAAAGAATAGAGAAGGAAGAGGCCTGGCGGCAGAGCCTAGTTCCAGATTTCCTACATGCACGCCTTCTCCCTTCTGGATCTACGCATAATATGCACAATAGATAGCAGTTCCCAACAGACATTATTCAAAAAGTAATAAAATTTCATGCCTCAAAGCCTAATAGCACTGATACTACATATCTACTATGCTCCCTTCCAGTACTTGGTCTGGATGAAGGGCATCTTGGTCACGACCGCCTTCCTGGGCTTGCCGCGTACCAGAACCGCAACCTCGGTACCAGCCTTGTGTTGCCCATCCTGAATGTATCCCATGGCAATGTTCTTGCCCAGCGTCGGGCTAGGGCAGCCGCTCGTGATCTTGCCCAGCTTGGTGGCGCCGTCGCTGCTGACAATGTCAGCACCCTCGCGGGCAGGCGCCCCCTCGACCACCAGGCCGACCCGGCGCCGCTCCACGCCCTTGCCTCCCTTGCTCTTGGCCACCAACTGAGGCAGGATAACCTCGGCGCCGTGGAAGCCCGCCGTCTCCCTCCTCGCCTTGGGGATGACCCAACTGAGCCCAGCCTCGACGGGCGTGGTCGTGTCGTCCAGGTCGTGGCCGTACAGACACATGCCCGCCTCGAGCCGAAGGCTGTCCCTGGCCCCCAGGCCGGCCAGCTGCAGGCGCTCGGGCCTGCCGGTAGTGAGCAGAGCCTGCGTGACGGCGACGGTCTCGTCCTCAGGGATCGAGATCTCGAAGCCGTCCTCGCCCGTGTACCCTCCACGGCTGATGAGCAGCGGCGCCGACACCTCCATGCCGAGCAGCTTGATGCGGCCGTAGCGCGACATGCCAAAGTGCAGGTTGGGGAGGTCGACTTCTGCCGGCTCGGCCAGGGCTTCGGCCAGGATATCCTTGGCCAGGGGACCCTGCAGGGCGACGAGGCCCCAGCCATCCATAACCTCGTGCTTGACGGTGGCGCCGTCCCAGGCGGCGAGCTCGTCGGCAAAGTACTTGTTGTCCTTGTCGCGGCAGCCGGCGTTGGTGACGACGTAGAAGAGCTCGTCGTCGAGGCGGGTAACGATGGTGTCGTCGACGATGCCTCCGGTGCCGCGGTGCAGCAGCGTGGTCAGCGACCCGTGGTGGGGCTTGAGGGCGGCGACGCCCGACGGCGTGACGCGCTCCAGGAACGCGGCGGCTCCAGGCCCGCTGAAGCGCCGCTGCACCATGTGGCCGACGTCAAAGAGCGAGGCCTTCTCGCGCGTGAAGACGTGCGAGGCGCTCACCGACAGGGACGAGTACTGCACCGGCATGTGGTAGCCGGCGAACGGCACCATCTTGCCGCCGTGAGCGACGTGCAGATCATAGAGGGCCGTCTTGTGCAGCACCTCGCCAGAGGAACCCGAGGCGTGTCGCCTTTGTGCTTCTGTCTGGATTGCGCGAAGCTCGTTTGTTGTGGCGGCCAGCACCGGCCGTTTGACCACCTCCGAGTATCGGCCTTGGCTTTTAGCAGTGACGGAAACCCGAGACAGGTTGCGCTGTGGTTGGCGTAGGCACAGGCGAGCTGGCCTGGCCAGAGTTCGCAATGGGGTTAAACCTCGCATTTTTTTTCACAAATAATCTCTCCCTTACACCTCCAGACTTTTCAATTGGCAATTTTTTTTCTTAAGATTCACCAAGAAAAGCGGACGTTCGAAATAATTGCAGTACTGAATCGAATCAAGAGATAAGGGTGTTGGTTGCTGGGACTGATACGGTTGTTGAAGTGGGACATCCGACGGGCCAAGTTCGGTTTCGATCGGTTGTCCCCTAGTAAGTGCACATTCCCCGACGGAAAGCTATTCTGGGCGCCCTGGCGGCATGACGCTTTGGTAACTTAACTCATGCGTTAAATCCCAGTGGCCAGCGCGAATATCATTTTTCACTTTTTATGATTGCAATGAACGCAGTGTTCAGAAAATACCGGCTACCAGCGTCGTGAATCTGATTAGACCGATCATCGGCATGATCTCGGTCTAGCGGCCATGCCCGATGCTTCCCTACCTATATACGATCAATCAACTGATCAACAGGTTCACCAGTCAATGCAGCAGCTTTAAATACCATAAAATACCCCATTCTACAAAGGAATAACAAGCTATTTGTTGTTCTCAAAGCTGTACTTCAGCCATCCGCCCAATGCCTTCAGACTCTCCCATCTCACATTCTCATCCGCCTCACCCATGAGCTCCATGATGCGAGTCTTGAGACCAAGCCTCTCGAGTTGACCTCGTTTCTCGGGCACTTCACGAACCAGAGCGCCAATGTCATTGCATGCAATAGCCAGGACCTGCTTGTCATTGTCCCAAGGCTTTTTCATGATCTCTGCCAGCTGCCGCACTACCCCAGCGTTGTTCTCGTCCAGGATGCGCCGGGCGTTCTCTGCCCAGAACGTCTGGCTACGGTGTGGTGGCGACCATCGCAAATGGCCGTTTGTGACCTCGGCCACGTACTCGTCAAAGGTAGTCTTGGTTGCCGTGTATTCGTCCATCATGTCCTTCAAGCTCTGCAGATCCTCCTGCAGATCTGGATCTGTCAGTTGCCTCGAGGTTATGTTCGAGAGTAGAGACGGTAGACGAGCAAATGATGCCACTGGCAACAGGCTCGATCGGTTAGCCGAGAGAAGGTTGTAAAGCGTCGAAACGATAAGTCTGGTAGTCTTTTCCTTGGGGGAAAGCTTAAGGAGCTGGGTGTAGAGTTGTATGATGTTATACTCCCTAAGAAACGAATCCGAAACGTAACTGTCAGTATTTGTGCATGTTTGATCCTGTTGGCGACTGGAATGAAAAAAAAAGAAAAAAAAAACCCCCATATAGCAACGTACTCATCCAGATCGCAACCGACGTCCTCGGCCTCGAAGGACAGCTGCCACATGACTAGGAGAACATGATAGAGAAGCTGCAGCCCAACGCCACCGCCAATGGAGCCCTCCACGGGACCTCCCCTCATGCTTCCCGAACGAATACCGTTTGCATCTCCATTGGAAGACCCCGCAGCGGCGCGGAGGATGTTGATCAGCGGCGCCACAGTCTCACTCCTCTGTGCCCAGAACTGGGACCGGGATTTGCTGCCGAACAAGACCGTCGAGTATTCCTGGACTCCAATGTCCTGTAGCCCGGCGTCAGAGCTCTTGGTAAGGGTTGACAGGTAGCTCAGGATGACAGGCAGCGCCTTCTGCAACGTGAGGTCCGACTCGTCTCGCGAACCGGCGATCAGGTTGACGAGTACATGTGATGTGAGGAGCGGGATCGGGTCCTCTGGGCCGGATGACTGTGCCAGGAGCGGCAGCAGTTGCCGGTAGGGGTCGGAGTCTTTGAAGAGGGCCTTTGAGAGTGTCGGCACGCCTGTTATTTTGTGCAATCGGGGTTTCAGTATCGTCTGTGATTTATCTATCCAGCAATTTATTCACTCAAAGGGTTTTAATATGCGCACAGTCTAGTAAGTCGCTGAGTAGGACTAGCAGGTATTGAACGATGGGTTTGTTGGAAGATTCGAGCACGCTGGGTCGACCAGGCTCCCCGACGAAAAGGGCACGATAGCCATCGAGGTCGGCCTCAACAGTTTGTTTGCGCGCATCCCGGTTTGGCTTCTCAACGGCGCGGGTCTTTGCCAGCTGCTCCTCGGTCAAGACGCCCGTCCGAACGGCGCCATCCCAGGGTATGGGCCGCTGGCGGATGTTGTTTTGCAGCGAGGCTAGGTAGGTAGGAGGATCCAGCGCCATGGTGTTGGCAAGCGGACGACCGCAGTTCGAGGTGCAAAAGGAATCGATTGATGAACACCAAAGGTCTTGCTTCAATGCAAGTGCTTCGTTGGAAGTTGATGTTCGTAATAGGTCGGGTCACCTGATGGAGGTGGATTCTGGAGGAATAGGATGACGGAATGGCTTGGATGAAGCTACGAGTGGAGGAAGCTCGGACAAGCAAGCCAGCAAAACGACCAAGGCAAGGTAAGGTACCTAAGGTAGCACTGTTAAAACTGCACTGCACTGTACATCCAGGCATGCATCATTGACTGAAACCCGTCGATTATATCAATAGTGGCAGTTAATTTTCGAACTTTTCATTTTCGAGCTGTCAATAAAAAATCTTTGCGGCACGGATTGAAATAGCAATCGCATATGAATACTCTAGCAATTATGACCCGAATCGCCCATTAGCAGGTACCAGCCTTAAGGTATTTAATCTGGAGCACATCCTGCGACATCCATCCCGAACATGGGCCGAGCAGCTCAGCGCCCATCCCAGAGTCGCTCCCGGCTCCCAGAAACAACGTGCCAAATCATGTACAAGTACAGTATGTGCTATGTAGGCATCCGTCTGGCTGCAAGGGTGATCGCCCTCTAGTGAGACTGGGCCAACCCCTGCTTATTGGGAAGCAATCGATAATTGCCCGTCCAATGCAGTAGCTTGGACCTGTTGCGGGGTTTTTACCCATATACCCATGAAGGGAAGCAAGTAAACAAAGGGAAAGAAGAAAGCTTCTATGGTCTAGGACAGCTTCCCGTCCACCCGAATTCTTCAGCACTGAGCTTAGCTGCGAGCGCATAGAGTACATTACATACACCCCGTCCGCCCTTGCACTCCAAAACAAACCGACATTGACCAACGGCGAGCGATTTGGAGTGGAGGAGAATTATAGTCAAGCTAGAAAGGAAAACGATACGATACAATACTTGCTTGCACACTCAGCTGAGCCGATCCCCGTCGAGAAACAACAAACAGGAGAATCCTACCCCTGTAAACTGGGAGAGACATACCTACTGACGCAATTGAGAAGCGGTTTGCAAATCCGTGAATTAGGAACCAGGACCCTGAATCCGATCTTGGATTTGAGTGGCACCCTTCCAAGCATCAACGATTGATTAGTAGCACTGCTACAGCAAGTCTCGATCAAAATCGAGAGGTTGGGCCTCGAGAATTGCAGGAGGCTGGGACACAGCCCAATTAAACCCTGCATTTTCGCGTTCAATTACAAGCGCTCTGGTAATGGCCCGCCCACCAAATGACACGCCCCCTTCATTTTTTTTTCTTTTTAATTAGTTTCCCCATATCTCGACCGTATAAACCTTTGTGGTCGCGCGGGTGCAACATTAATGTCTCGCGTGCTTCTCCCTTTTTCATGAAAAAAAAACATTGGCATACATACCTACATACCTACATACCTACATACCTGCCTTACCTTGCCTACCCACCTCTGTCTTAACCGTTAATCACGCTCTTCCCGCACCACAACAATTCTTTGTTTCCACAAGTCTGCAAGCTAACAGTTTGTCTTGCATACTACTTTTCGAAAAGCCGAGCTTGCCGCTAACAAGGAGAAAAAAAAAGCGCAACCGTTTTGAGCTTTAATATATTAATTCTGGGGACCGGATTTCTGTCAACTCACTCGTTGATTTGGACCATACTCGAAGAGTTTTCCCGACTTCCGTTTTTTGTTCCTGCTTCCAGCGCCAACAGCTGAGTCGAGCTGCATTGGGTTGCTACAGCTGCTGCTGTGCCCGTTGCTGCTTGGCTCACCGCTTACCCGCCTCTGAAAAAGGAAGGCGGGTTGCCTACTGAGCACAGCGACAGCTCCGGATAGGAAAGCCGACCGAAGTTCCGACTGCCAGCGCACCTAATAATTAATTTCCTCTGAAAACCAAGGGACCTTGGGAGTTCCCCGCCGTCCAAGGACCGCTTTCCTTCTGTTTCTCTTCAATTCTCAGAACTGCCACGATGCGCAGACCAGAGAGTCGCCTTGTGGCGACAATAGCATCATTACTCTCAGCGGCATGGATGTGTAGACCAGTCGCCGGCCTCCCCATGGAGGCCGTGGACGCTGGCTACGGCTACCTGGAGGTGCGAGACTGCGCGAACCCGTGCGGTATGGACAGCCAATACTGTTGTGGCTCTGGCGAGAGGTGTTTCACTTCAAACGGCCTGGCAGGCTGCACAGCGGCAGCTGGTGGGGGTTTCGCACTTTTCACCACCACCTGGACACAGACGCAGACCTTTACCAGCACCGGAAGCACGTACTTCCCGGCGGCTACGACCCAGGCTCCAAACGACTGCATAGTACCCCCGGGCTCTGGATGGACTTCCTGTGGCTCAATCTGCTGCGCTTCGAACCAGTACTGCGCCCAAAAGAACCAGTGCATGGCCAAGGGCGCTGGTGGCGGTGGAATTATCTGGACAACATCAACCTACACATCCGACGGCCAAGTCAAGACGACACAGTTCAGTGCGCCCTATCGCGTGACGGGATCGGGGGGTGCGACTGGAACGGCTATCCCAGGTGCTACTGGCACTGCGGACAACCAAAATGGAGAGGAGGGCGGTGGAGGCGGCGGCGGTCTTACTGCCGGACAAATCGCCGGTATCGTTATTGGCGTGATTGCTGCTGTCGTCATCCTGATCGTCATCTGTGCCTGCTGTATCGTGCGTGGCCTCTGCCTGGGCGTCATGGGTCTTTTGGGCCTGGGCGGCAAGAAGGACAGCCGCAAGTCTGAGAAGACGGTCGTTGAGGAACGTTACGTCCGTCGTGGCGCTAGTCGTGGCACCTCGGCGCACACTGGACGTGACAGGCATAGCGGCTGGTTTTCAGGCAGCGGCCGGCCTTCAACGGTGACGTCCCGCAAAGAAAAGAAGGACAGTGGTGCTGGCTGGCTCGGCCTTGCCGGTGCTGCAGGCACCATTCTGCTTCTGCTCGGCCTAAAGAAGAACGAGGACAAGAAGAAGAAGACTCAAGTAGTTGAAGAGAGGAGACGATCTTCAAGGAGACCGAGGAGCGAAGTCAGCGCGTCCACCTGGGACTCGTACACGAGTTATACCGACCCAAGTAAGTCATGACTAAATCGTGATCTAAAAATACTACGAGGCTGCTACATGTGCTGACATGTTTTCGTCCAAACCCCAGGTAGTGTAGGGACGCGTAGAACCAGCAGAACCAGGGATACCCGGAGAACGGTCAGGACCGAGACGAGGTCACGGGCTGCCTCTAGGCGATGAGAGATTTGAGTAGCCACGACCAAACGCCTCGACGACTTTTCTTTTTTTTCACGTCTTGGCTTGGCTGTTGTACATGTGGATATGACATATTTGAAGGATGCTATTGGCGTGCCGTCACTTTGATCGGTCTCCGCCTTACGATGTAATGCCGAAAAGAAATCTTGGAGGGGACAAAACTGCACATACACAACCCTTTTTTAAACGCGCGCACATTGTCTCTTTTTCACACAACTCTTCAACACCCCTCCAGCCCCACCACCATCATCCAGCGTTGCGTTAGTTTGTATTCAAGATTTTTTTTTTCTCCACCTTGATATAGCATTCGCAAATTGGCCATTCTGACGACTGCAGTCAACGAGGGCATAAATTACTAAACGTTGTTTCTTTTTACGCTATCTTATTTATTGGCAGAGGCTTTGGGGCTTCAAAAAGATGGGGACAGGATGGGAATCCTATTTGACAAAGCCAGATCCTATATGACACAGAAAGCCATGGGGCGAGGACTCATGATGGCAACGACGAATAATTTCCACAAGCCATTCTCTTCATCAAAAGTGAAAATCGGTTGTACATTAATCGTAAAGCGTTGCGCCCCATCCAGTCGGCATAGAACCAATGCTCTGCTAGTTCAAGCCCCCGTGAATCCTTAGTCACGGTCACCAAGTCCGTACCTAGGCTCATTCATGGGTGGTATCTCGTTATGCTCAGATGCCCTAGAAAACGATGCGTCGCGAGCGGGCGTCGCACAGTTGTGGCCGAAAAAAAGATCTTTTTGCTCACATTTACTATGAGACTTTATCCATCGCATAACATGCAACTCCGTTGATGAACCCATTGCCACTCCTTTAGACCCAGAGGAAAGCACAAAGAAAGCAGTCGACTCGCACCCCCATTTATGCAGCAATCTCCTCGATGTTGCCCTTCTCCGAGACGTACATACCATCCAAGAACTATATCGTGTGTTAGTAGGGTTTGCGTGAATAATCTGAGCGTATACGCCAGAGGAAAACGAAGGGAATGGCAAAGTGGTTGACTGTCGTACCTTACGGATATCCTTGTTCCGTACTTTGCAGATCTGCTGGATATCGGCGGCGCTTTGCGAGACAGCCTCGACAGAGTTACCGGACAGGATGAGCTCATCCTTCTGGGCCTTTGAGATCTCAACCTCAACACCAGGCTGCATGGCGACCCTGCGGACGAGCTTCTCGCCGATGAAGTTTCTACCGAAATTTCTCCGTCAGTCCATATTCCCCCAAACCCAATTACCAAGCCCCGAATGCCTGAAGTTTGCCAGAAATGGCCAAGTTTCCTCCCCTGGTAGGCACAGTCGGCATCGCAGTTGTAAAATCGACATACCGGATCTCGACCTCGGCGTTGCCAGTCTCGTTGTTCTTCTCAACGTTGACGTTGATGGGGAAATGGGCGTAGACGTAACGCATCTTGTACTTGTAGCCCTTGGTGACACCAATGATCAAGTTGTTGATCAGGGTGCGGACGGTACGGAGGGTGGCGACATCCTTGCGCTTGCCGTGGTGAATCTCGATGCCGATAACGTTCTTGCTGGGTTGCGAGAAGGTGACGGCGATGTGGTTAAGGCTCTTAGTGAGCTTTCCTATTAAAGCGTTCCATCCTTCCGTCAGACCATGATCCTCTCCAAGTCGTCGCGAGTTCGTCGTTCGGGTCGTAAATCGGTGGCTGTGGTGGTTGTGAAGGTATCAACGGGTAGAAGGGTAAATTTACCTCGGGGGCCCTCAACAGTAATCAGCCTGGACTTGATGCTGATCTTGACTGTGATTCCAAAGATTTGAACGTCAGCGCTTTCCCGGACAAAGTCTCGCCCGGCGATGAAATATCACAGGTCTCCTGCATTTCGGCGTCCCGGCGTGCGTTTGGCCTCGTAGCCCTCGGCCCAAACGTGTCGTCCGGCGCAAAATAACGACAATGCGGAAATTCTCAATTCGACGTACCTCCCTCCGGCACCTCCAGGAGCTCCTCTGAGTGGATGTACTTCATCTTGACGGCGTCTTCGTGGTCGGAGGGGAGAAACTTGGATGGCGACGTGAAGGTTGCTCTGCAGGGCAAACTTCAGTTGTTTCGATGGCTATGAGAAATTACCTCTTGTGTGCGGTCGAAAAATTGCCCCGGTTTTTTCGCGCACGTTCAAACTGCCCCTCAACTTCACGTCACGTGGACAGTCCTTGGGCTTTCTGTCTGTCCGTCCAGGGTGCGTTGGATAACGAGTCCACTGGTCGAGCGAAGGTGGGGCCTCGGCGACCCACTTTGAGCTCCAACCTGTGGCTTGTTAGCTTCCCCAATGACGACTCCCTTCTTCCCAGCCCCGACTCAGCGGTGGTGATAGGCAACGGGACATGCAGTCGGGTCTCAGTCCGCTGCCGAATTGGAATAAGACTGCTAAACTCTGACGCCGTTTTCTCTCTATCCAACACATTGAGTTGGAATTTTATTGACAGACGGATGAGCCGGGCTGTTTGTTCATTGTGGGGATTGTAATCTGTTGCCAACAAATCACCCATAATATCAGTATTCAAATCGCGGCGCAAACGGATCCGTGCTGATAGCTTGAAGCGCAAAGCTACAGGCCGTCCTCAAGACGACACCAAATCGAACAAACCGAGCTCGCATTCGACCCTCCAACCGAGTTAAGGAAGCTCGAAGTGGACGTCCAGCCTGGGCATTCCATTTCCCAGCGCCGCAGGTGCCACTCGGTTGAAGCTTCACCACCGCGGGGATACAAGCTACTTTAAACACATCGCCCGCACACGCCCCCCGGTTGCCCATCATGTCCTACTTCTTCTCGACCCCAGTGGACATTGACATCGTCCTCGAGGATGGCGACGACCGATCGATGGTCGATATCAAGCTGGACAAGAACCGGCGGGAGAAGGCGCCTCTTTACATGGACGGCGAGTCTGTCAAGGGCGCCGTCACGGTTCGGCCCAAGGACGGCAAGCGGCTTGAGCACACCGGAATCAAGGTGCAGTTCATCGGCTCCATAGAGATGTTCTTTGATCGCGGCAATCACTACGAGTTCCTCTCGCTGGTGCAGGAGCTTGCCGCCCCGGGCGAGCTGCAACACCCCCAGACCTTCGACTTCAACTTCAAGAACGTCGAGAAGCAGTACGAGTCCTACAACGGCATCAACGTCAAGCTGCGCTACTTTGTGCGCGTCACCGTGTCGCGTCGCATGGCCGACGTCATCCGTGAGAAGGACATTTGGGTTTACAGCTATCGCATACCCCCGGAGATCAACAGTAGTATCAAGATGGATGTGGGTATCGAGGATTGTCTGCATATCGAGTTTGAGTACTCCAAGTCCAAGTATCACCTGAAGGATGTGATCGTCGGTAGGATCTATTTCCTCCTCGTCAGGCTCAAGATCAAACATATGGAGTTGTCTATCATCAGGCGCGAGACTACGGGTGCCGCGCCGAACCAGTACAACGAGAGCGAAACCCTGGTCAGGTTTGAGGTAAGCCCCGATATGCCAAGCATCTGACTCTGGAAGTCTTCACAGGATCATGAAAACTAACATGCTTCTTACGAACAGATCATGGACGGCTCGCCGTCAAGAGGTGAAACGATCCCCATCAGGTTATTCCTGGGGGGATTCGACCTTACGCCAACTTTCAGGGATGTGAACAAGAAGTTCTCAACCAGATACTATCTCAGCCTGGTTCTCATAGATGAGGGTAAGCCGCAGCATCCGATCATACTCTCCAGTCGCACTCCGGCAACACACCGCTAACCATTACCCACAGACGCCCGAAGATACTTCAAACAATCAGAAATCATCCTATACCGACAAACGCCCCAGGAGCTCAACGGAAGCCAACAACTACCTGCACCGCCCGAGAGTAGGATACAGGCGGTCCCTGCGTAGTTGAGCGGCTCTATGCTTCCTCTTTGCCTTGGGCTCCATCCCTAGGGCTTATTGTGCCATCAAGCTTTATATGACGACGGTGAAATTGGGTGGTGGAGGCATTGTCAACCTCATACATACCTTTTTGTTCCCGTAAAGTCGTTAGCGTACTTTTGAAGTTTTGAATCAAGAGGGGGGGGGGGGGGGGGGGCTCTTGAAAGTTGGAATAAACAGCCTTCTCTGAATCTTGGTGTCGTGCGCGTTAACAAAGCGAGCATGATTATGTGGTTCATCAGCCACCCAAGCTCATTGTACAGAAAACATATAGCGCAAGAGGGCACCTAACCATATGGCAAACGCAGGGCCACAGGACCCGGGTTCCCTTTATATCAGTCATCCGTGGCAGCTGTGCTCGTGAAAGGCCCGACAATATTACTTCTATTGAACATTTTCCTAGTAGCATGTTTTTCTTTCCATAATCGAGAGGTATCATCAAAAATCCGGAAGCTAGCGCCTGGAAACAACACTACTGTCATGCCGCCCCGCCAGATTTATGGTCTTTAGGCCGCCTCCCCCATAATCACAGCTCCATCGCATCGTCGTCCACCGCAAAGTCGAACTGGTTGTTCTGTATCGCCGCTATTCGGTCCAGCTCGTCCTGGTAGTCCCTCCTCAAATCCACCAGGCTGCGCACCTGCTTCCATGCCACAGCTTCGGCGCCGAGCCCGTCGTCTCCTAATACCTTGAGCTCGGCAGAGTCCTTGTTCGCAGCGCCGCCCAGCCCATCAATCAAGTCCTCAAACGTCTTGTCCGCAGAAGGCTTAGTGTGGCCGCTGCCCTCCTCGGTAACGATCCATGCCTGCTTCGGCTCCACACAGCTCAGCGCGTTGATGAGCATGAGGTATTGCCGTGTGACGGGTGTGTCGAGAACATCATCACCGACGAGCTTGTTGCCTTCGCCCGCCTTCTTAAGCTTGTTTGTTCGGTCAAGGAGCACTGCCGCGGCACCCTTGTGGTCGTTGTGGTGAACACGCCATGCGTACAAAATTTGGTGCCAAGGAACACCGCGCCCAGGTTGGACTTCGACGTTGGCGGTTTGGCATTTCTGCTCCAAGATTCTATCCACTGAGCTTTGCAGGTTGCAGAAGGGGAGGTTCACTAGCTCGGCATTTTGCTGAGTTTCGCACATCTTCTCCACGAGCTTCTTCAGACACGACTGTTGAAGAGCCGTGTTGGTCATGGACAGCAGGGCTGTGTGTGCCAGATCGAACCGCGAAATAGCTGTCGAAGCGGAGAATAACCTGCCGAGCATGTCCAACCGGGTATCAGATTGATCCTGGGATTTGGCAAACTGCAACGATAACCGAGCAAAGTCGACAACGTATGAGTATGCTTTGTGCCTCTCGTACAGCGACACTATATGTGCGTAATACTCGGGCATCCCGTGATTGAGCTGCTTGCGCTCCGTGTGGTCCAAGAGCCCGACGCTGTGCATCTCGCCCTTCATTGGAACGCCTGTCGTTGTGTTAGTATGCGAAGGGTCTGTTGGGTATCGTATCATGCGGTGGAAGGATCTTGACTTACTCATGCCAATCGCAGCCTTCTTGAAATAGACCAGCGCGGCATCATAGTCCCTCAGCGCAAGGCTGACACGCCCCTGAATGTACGTGGACCAGGGGCTGTGATCGGCGAATGCCCCTAGCTCCAGTGCGAGGTCCGGTCGATCCCGCTTGAGCATGGAGCACTGGATGGTAGTGACTGGCAACTCGAGGTTGCTGTTCAGGGCACAGACGTTGACAATGACATCTGTAAGGATTGTCGACAATGGCTCGTCGTCCTGAACAGAGAGTCCCAAGAGATGCCCAATAGTCGCCTCGAGGCATGTAATGGTGTATGATTCTTCTCCACGTTTTGTAGAGATGGGAGAGAGGTTTCCGGATTTCGACACTGGCTTTGTGCCATCAGGTTTTTGGAATGGCTCAACGACGTCCCTATTGGCCAGTAACTTGACCAGGTTTAATCTTTGGAGCGCCGCAACAAGTTGTCTGAAGACCAATCCAATGTCAAACCTTGCATGAAGGGGGTTTTCCTCGGCATCGGCCGTCTCGTTCTCCATGTGAACTAAAAGAATCACTTGGCTGAACAGGATGCGCCAGATCACCTCGGCACTTTCGTGTGTCCCCTTTACCAAGAGCTTTTTGCCAAAGTCTGTGCAGGGCAGGCCGTTGGCCCGATTTCTCGCAGCCGCCGTCTCATCCAAAAGTGAAAATAGATCACCGTAAAGCCTCCCAGAATCCACCAGCCTGAAGTTAGGACCGAGAGTTTCCACGACCTGTATGCAATCCTCGTCGGTGACCTGGCGCCAAAACGCTGACTTGTCAGAAAAGCACTGAATGCGCTCAAAGTCCGTCCTTGAAGAGTCCTCAAATAGCTCGGCGCGTAGTGCTGCCACACTTGTCTGGAGCATGCCGTCGGAGAAGCCGTCCAAGAACGCTTTGCCGGCTGTCAAAAGATCCGAGATGTCCCGGAACTTGGCCTCTGGTGAGAGGAGGTTGTGGTATACCCTCTCGATGCTACTGCAATCGCGAACTACCGAGACACAGTCGGCGCACACAACCCAAGCCAGACCAGTGTTGGGGTCTATCGCCAGCGAAAGTGCTTCCCCTCTCTGCTTGTCCAGTTCCAGCAGCAGCCGGTAGAACCTCCGCCAGTGAATCTCGCTCGTTGCCCTGAACTGTGCGTAGTCGATAGCTCCCGACGAGTCACGTTCAAGGCTTGCGGTTGAGCCCAGGACTGCGCATATAGACTCGGCCAGATTCTTCTTTCCCTTAGACGAAGTTCCTTTTGCCGAGCCCAATCCGCCTTCATACATAGTCAAAGCGGTTTCTACTGTGGTCCGGGTAAACCTGCCAGGGGTGAAGATCAACTGAAGCCAGTTTTCTGTCGTGTCTGTTGCGTCACAGGCAGTGGATCCATGAACCGGCGGTACTGTATGGTCTGCGAACGCATCAACCCAATCGTTGGCCCACGAGGTGCCTATAGTCTCAGGCTTGAAGTCGAGCTTTTGGACTCGATAAGTCAGATTATTTTTCCATAGTACCCAAAGCTGCAAAGTCCTAGTGGAGTGATTTTGGGATAATCCAAAGTCGGCAAGTGTCCAAATATCGGATGAAGAAGGCGTCGGGGGAACAAGCTGAAGGTCTGGGAATGCATCCGTGACCAAAAGAGAATCAGTCGTGGACGCGATAGTCTTCCAGAACTTGAACGCGCCCGTTCCAATGGGCGAATAGGTAGCGCAAAGGCAATGGCTCTCGGAAGTCTCCATTATCCTGACCAGGTTGGCTTGGGACGGATCGATAGTCCACTTTCCAACGTCCTGCGGGCTGCGATCCGAGTTGAGTAGGTCGCCGGTATAGAGGATAGCGCCGTCGCCGTTCCAGATTCGCATGCGATGATCGAGGCAGACGGTGAAAACGAACGAAGCACCATGTATGTTCATAGAGGTTACAATCACCGAGGTCGCAGCAGTCAGGTCCATGTTCACCTTGCCATACCTGACCGTTGGGCCGCCCTGGAATGGAAGCAGGTTGCGCAGTCCCTGCTTCCAGCCTGATGAGTTGTAGAAAGTCTCTTTCCATGCGGCCGGAGCTATGGAAATAAAGCAAGTCAGTAAGGAGCTCACATCCACCGCTCATCAGCCTAAGCATAGCATAACTCCAGTGCACCTACAACTACCGTGTGAATGCGACTGTCGGTCAAAGACCAACACGCCGCCATCGTGCAGTGTAGCCAACAGCTGGTCGGAGCTGACGGCAACCATTCGGTGCACATGCTTGAAGCTGAATGCTGTGGGAAGAAACGGCTCCAGTGACTCGGCGGGTATGGCATCAACTGCAGAGGGCTTGCGAAAGACGTCGGCCTTGAGCAGGAGAGCATATAGGTTGTTCGACTCGTCGATAGCAAAGACATTGAGCGCATCAGAGTTCTTCGAATCAGCCAGGGCGATGCAATTCGGCTTGAGTGGCGACGGGAAGTGGATGTGTAGAGTCAGCGGCGCATCGGCAGCTTGTTCAGGTCGGCAAACGTCAACCGATTGCACGCTCAAGGTGTAGCCGCTGTCGAGTACCCTCCACAGAAATGCCCTGGGGAAGCCGCCATGTTTTCTGTAGAATATAGCGGATGAGCTTGCCAGCCCTTTCAGCCGATATGTAGGGTCATTTTCCGAAGCTCGGCCGTTGGTGTCGGACCGCTGGCTCGCGTGGGAAGCTCTGAGGTGAAGGTGAACGGTGGCGCATGGGAACGGCTCAAGGTTCAGGCGAGTCTCTTTGTAGAGAAACAAGGGCTCCCGCGAATCCATTCTGCGCCTCCATCAAGCGTCGTATGGTGCTGTAGGTGAGGGTTGTTGTGGTTGCCTGATGTGAAGGCGCGGGGGGTTGAAGTCGTCGAAGCTTTCGAAATTTGATGGCAACGCGCATGCAGTAATGCTAGTCAAGTCGCGGTTGGCTAAGTTAACAGCGATTGGGTTCGGCAGCTGGGGTCAGACCAATTGGAGCTCCACACGCGATGCAGCTTTGTGGTGCCTGGGAGACCCGGTGCGGGTGTGGATGTGGGGCTGTTGGCACCGCTAGTCTAGTCAAATAATTAGTGCACATTTTCATCAAGGAGATGGATAAGTGGATTTAAATGTACCAAGTTTTTTTTTTTTTTTTTTTTTTTTGGTACAAAAAGAGAAAAGGGAAAAGGCTGATCCGTATGAGTCTCAAATGACTACCTAGTACCGTGTAACATTATGGGGCTTTTTTTCTTAAGAATTTGAAGCGAGGTTAGGATCATTTTTCATGAGAAAATTAATATGGTTACATATTCAGGCTCGCCATCGCATGACAAATTCCACACGAAAACTGAATGCTTTTTTTTTAATATGGTGCTTCAAAAAGCCAAATATACAAGCTCAATCAACTACGATGACAGTAGCAAAGTCCACTGTTACGTCCATAAATTGTAATACGCCGTCAAACACCAGGCCAGATGCAAAAATGAACCAAAGACACCGCCAAGCAACTAGTAAGTAACACCCCTGATAATCCCAATTCACGTCATAGCCCTGTCTTCGTCGGTCAAGTTCCAGTCAAGCGCCTTGTAAACAGTAAAAAAGACAAAGGTTCATGAAAAAAAATATTCGAACACTTCAGTTGTTCATCTTCTCGACATCCTTCGGCGAAGGGTCACCAATGCCGTCCTCATTGATGGCGAATAGACAGTCACTCTCTGGTAGACATGGACTGTCATAAATTTTGGCGATTCTGGTCTCGCCGCGACCCTTCTTCAGACTCAGTCTGGTAGTGCTGGCGTGAGCGATGATGTTACCGCCTATGGGTTTCTTGGGATCAGGGTTGAACATGGCCGAGGGACCACCATCGACCTGTGCAACAACCTGATTTGAGATGACAACTGCAATACCAAACTCATCCGCCAGCCTCTGCAGCTGCCGCATGAACTTTGCTAGATGAGTCTGCCGACTGCTCAGCTCTCCACGACCAAGGAAGTCGGTACGGTACAGTGCGGTGGCAGAATCCACAATAAGGAGACTGAAGCGCGTTTCGCACATCATGGCCGAAGCCTGGTTCAGAAGCTGAAGCTGATGGTCGGAGTTGTACGCGCGTGCGTAGGCAACGTTGTCGAGCACCTCCTCGCCCGACAATCCAAAGCGGTTGGCCACGGCGAGCAGTCGAACGGGCCGGAATGTGCCCTCGGTGTCGATGTATAGACATTTGCCCTCTCCGCCGCCCATATCAAAGGGCAACTGGCATGTCACGGCAAGCGTGTGGCAAATCTGTGATTTTCCTGTACGGAACTCTCCAAAGAGCTCCGTGACAGAGCCGGTCTCGATACCTCCACCCAGCATGGTATCGAGGTTCTTCGAACCAGTCGTGATCGATATCAGCTCACTTCTGCGCTGGTGCATCTCAGTCGCCGTTGTGAAGCCCATAGGTACAAGTTTGGATGCTATTGACAGGGTGTGGTTAGTGACGAGGCTTGAGGCAGGTCATTCTGGTTGTATCACATCAACTCATCTTACCTTCTGCGAGAATCTTTCCTGCCTTTTGTTCCGAGATTCCTTTGATTTGCTCCAACATCCGCCTGGGTGTGTAGGCGACAGACTCTACGGTGTTGTATCCACCTTCCATGACCAGTTGAATATCCCTCTTTGTTAGGCCTCCAACGCCCTGAATGATTTCATCAATACATTAGCGAGGACGACTTCTACGGAGTTTATCGGGCAAAGCATACCTCCAAAGCAGTCAGAGGCGTAGGTGCTCCTGGACCAGCCCCGCCGCTCTCATCCGCATTGGCGCTCTCATCGTAGTCATCCTCAACCTGCGTCATTTTGGCAGTCTTATCGCTTTTCGGGAGGCACAAGCTCGTGAAGTAGTGAAGATTCAAAGGGTTTGAATGGTTGTATCGAACTAAAACAGGTCTAGGTCAGGACAGAAAAGATGCGTCGCTTGAATTATTAAGAATCGGAAGTGGCAAAGGGGAGTGTGGTTTGTTGACGCGTTTCCGTTTCCGTAGCGCGACTTTAGTCCAGGCAGCAAGCGGGGCTTGGAGGACGCCAAAGCACCTGACTGGCTTGACTAACAGTGCGTAAAATTAAGACCAAGCTCGCCACCACACGGTACCAGTCGACACTACCGCAATGGGTATTACCGCCTTCTATCACTGAGTAATCTCAGCAAGGGACTGGAAAGCATGATCGAAAGTTGTACCACGCAGGATTTTTTATTTTTGATCAGAGGAAAATGGGACGAGAACTCCACCACAAAGTATGGTAAAAAGATGACATATTAATACGGTCATCAATTGGAATTGCTTACATTCAATAACATACTACCTAACCTCATCATCTCTTATGACCTAAGGTCGGCCAAGGAAAATTACAAAAGTCAAATGCAAAGGAAATTCTTGATCAAAGACGCCCAGCAGCTCGATCACACTCTTGTATAAATCGATAAATGCCTTCCACGCCCTCGAAGTCCTGTAACTGTGAGTTGATTTGCCTGTCCGGAGTGGGTGAGACTAGGCTGATGCGAGAATGGTTATATTCATCTGCATCTACTGAGGAGAGCCAAGGGTTCTCCTCCATAAAATGCTCCACATACTCATCATCCAAATCAATTGACAGATCTGATGAGTAGGATTGATGAGATCTCAAAGACCCACCAGGCGAAGATAAGTGGTTTGGATTGCCGTGGTCAGGCGCAAATGGGAAGCGCAGGTCCGATGGATAGTCCTGGGCCGTCTTGAAGTCTTCGTCCTGTCCAACAATCCCCTGTTGGATGCCAATATCTTCGCAGAGCCTCGTTACAGTATCCGCATCCACACCTGGGAACCGAACACGTACAAGGTGAGAATCATTCTCGAAGACGATTGGTAGATCTCCAAGATTTGAGAGCCTCTTTAGATCTGCCATGACAGCATTAAGATCCTTGAACGCACGCTGGAAATCGGTCAAGAGCAGATCGAGGAGCCCATCTTGGTTCAACGTGGGGCCATTGACTGCGGTTTCTTGTTCGATACCGCGCATAGCGAAGGGGAAGTTACCGGCAAGGGGGCTGAGTGCCGTGATGGTAGGATTGACAGAAAAGTCAATGAAGGAACCCGGCACACGCTTGTGTGATGCAGCAGCTGATGCGGCCTTCCTCGCGGTCTCGTCCTGCAACTCGGTGGTGACACGATAGCACTTCTCTCCCCGAGGCCCATATCCGTCAAAGTGCGCGCGCTGGCCCGAGAGCCAGAAAGCCCGCATTGCCTGCCCAACATTTTGCATAACCTGAGCTTGCACAGGGGGTGCATGGCTGAAATAGCGTGCACCACCCATCTTTCCAGATCCTGGCATCGCATACCCGCCGGCGGTTCTCGGGAATGCACCTCCGGTCAAGTTCGGACGCAGCGTCGACGCAAAAGGAGCACGACCTGTGAACTGCTTAACCCAGCGTGTTGTCTGGCCCGACTGCGAAGGCTGGGCACGTGCTGACCCACTGATGAAGCGACGAAGGGTGTTTCGTACGGCATCATAGTGAGTGTTGCGAAGGGCGGAGTGCCATCGGAAACCGCGTTTCTGCTGGCGCAGAAATGCGAATGGGTGGATGGGTTGGTGCCTAGCTGCAGATGTAACAGGCTGAGGAAGCTGGGTGATCGGTCGGTGTGCTGCGCTTCCCAGCTTGGTGCGCAGCACTTTCGATATTTTGACAGTACTGCCGACGGCCTGACGAAGGACACGTACGGCTGCTGGAGCCCACATGCCTCGTAAAGAAGCCATCGAGAAAATGTTGATTGGTGATTTGAGACTCAAGCCATACGTCCGGGAGTTGCGGAGGACAAGAGGTTTGCGAGAGGGTTGGCCAGATAGGCACATGGACCCTTACATATAAGTCGAGGCCCACATGAGCTTCGCCACATTGTCGCCACAGCAGATGCACCAAAACGCTAAGCTGTATTCGGTCTAGATCCACTTCTTGATGCTGACATAACTGAACCTCCGCATCTGCAGAGGGGTGGGGCACACAGCGATTTGCTATATTTACTGGGGGAAGCTTTTTTTTCCCTCTTGGATTTCTTCATCTTCGAACCTCAACGGAAGCCAAATTTTCTTCCACAACAGTATCTTGGCTGGTTCCAAAGGTAATTTACTCCATGCTTGTGCTCTTTTACAACATTGCGATGACGAACATCAACGAACAATCCAATACTTACAAGCACCATGGGGACTCTTTTTATCTCTAGAATTACGCTGAGCAAATCCTGCGATGCAGTTTTACATGACCATTCGCACTGATGGCCCTTGCTAATGCTGGGTCCTGATCAAGGGACTTCCTATGCGGCTCCTAATATGCCTTCGGGCTGATCTACTCGGCGACGACTGCTTCGTCGCTTGCGATTTCATTTTGATAAAAGGTGAGCTTCGACTTCCAGTCTTTTCCAGCACTTCCCCCAACCCTCTTGAGGTGATGATAAACCAAAACAGGGATTCCTCATGCCGAAGATCAAATGTGGAATGTTTTCTATAGTTTCAGCCTTGTCTGATCAAGCTCATATCTTTTCTTTTGAGTACCAAACGGGCCGTGGGCCTACATCGTCTACTATGATACTAACAGTCGTCCTTCAGGTACATACGACCCTTTTTTTCGAAGCTCCCAGCGAGTTACTACTCCCCACATGACGAAGTTTGAACGAACGGGCGGACATAATCGAGCCCCTCCTTGGCCTTTCCATCAAAAGCAGGACTGTACAAACCCTGTGGGAAGGTTGAGGTAGGGTGCTGTTGATGAGACCTCGTCACCTGATCCGGATTCTGGATTTTGCTTCGCGCGAAGTTACTTGGTGGGAATTCTTGACTAATTAGATCGCCGACAGGTAAACAATTTTTGCAGTACACATGTCTTTCTCTCGAATATGATGATTCGTTATTCACACTGTTTGATCCTGCCTCTGGTATGGAAATGAACATCTTTATACAAAATCTGATTTAATGAGGTAAGTCGACACTGACACCCAGAGATCTTGATCGATGGACACAATGCTGACTTGCTTCGTTAGCCTGACTTTTCTCTACTTTCACCTCGGATGATTTGAAAATCTTTGGAGGGTTGGAGGCTGACCCCATTGGGATCCAGGTACATCGCGTTCGCTGTGATCATGGCGCCCATGTGAATCATTGGTAGGTCCCACCAATCTCTACTTCACCCAGCGTCCTATCGGATGATTCCCTTTGCATCAACTGAACATTATCTACATTATCTACATCATCTGTTGATACAACCCAATTCACCTTGGAGAGCTGATTAGGCCTCAAACGCCCATCATTGACATCGATCACATGCGCTTGCGCCAGGCTAACCTTCTCACGGGTACAGATATTGCTTGTTGATCGACCATGCTTTAGTCTACGTCTATAGGACCTAGCCAATGTATAATGTAATGAGAAATCTTGGTCGCCTCTTGTCTCGCTCATGAATGATGATGTAATGTGAATGTTCAGCAATACTGGCAACAAGGTCGCAGCATCGGAGTGGTAAGACCACATAAGGCGAGGCACCGTATCTTGATGGATCGCGCCAAAGCTGTGTTCCTAGCGCAGCTGCAGTCTTGCATTCCAGCCAACTATACAGCGAATCAAATCCCAGTCGCCGTCTTTACCAACCCAATCCGTGACAACAACTCCTGTTGACGAGTCGCCAACGCTCAAGCCATTGGGCCCCTTCCCATCGGCACCATGCATCATGCACAGATACTCAATGATGGAAGGGTTGACTTTGGCGGCGATGTTTTCAGGCCAACAGTTGGCATTGAAGAAGTTGCTCGCGGTTAGAAAGTTGACAAACAGTGGGTTCGCCTCACCACGCGGGTCGGCACGCTTTTCGGCGGCACGCTCGAGCTGTGCACGTGCGTATTGTATCTTCCTCTCGATGTTTGTGCTCTGGTCTATCTCGTAGAAATCCTGTACCCGAATGAGGCCGCTTCCCACCGTGCCGTCCTCGCAGTTGTCGGGCCAGTGGGAACCATCAATGCCGAAGCCGCGACCATTGTGGCGTTTCTGAGCCGCCTCATCGTCGTGATAGCGACGCACCAGGAGGATTCGGCCACGGGCGGATCCGAGGTGGGGAACCTTGGTGTCAGTGTACCAGCGGCTAGCAAATTGACCCGTGCAGTATCGATTGATGAGGTGCTTGGATAGATCGGCGTCGCTGCCCTTGCCGGTGCCCTCGCGCTTCAGGCTCATGATGAGGGCCTCTTTGGGGTTTGCCTCCAGAAAGTCGTAGCACTCCTTCAGTAGGTCGTGCAGGTACTTGTTTCCTGTCAGGGACACTGGGAAGGCAGCATGGACGAGGATCAGCTCGTCCGAGTCCGGCTGGACGCTGACACGGACGTCGAGAAAGCGGACACCGTTGTCGAGCTGCTCACGCACGCCGACCGCCTGGCACCGCACGCTGGGCAGGGCCTTGTAGCAGGTCGGGCTGTTGTGTGTGCCTGGGATGGACAGCATGGAGAGCGGGCACTCGTCGCGCATCTGGGCCATCCAGTTGGCGAGCCCGCCGCTGCTGAAGATTGCCAGGTGGCCCTGGACGACGTGGTACACGACCGAGAACTCGGCAGGCGAGTCCTCTGACCCAGCGGTCCGGCGCATCACCAGGGTCCGGTGGCTTGGGCCCGGCGCATCGACAGACCAGCAGTTCCCGGTGTTGGGCTGCTGGAAGTGGATGCGCAAGACCTCACGCTGGGGCTCGGCGGCGCGGAACTCGGTCTCGCGGCTCTCAAAGCCCCCGATCAAGGTGGTGCCGCAATCATCGATGCTAGCAGGGTCCCCGGACTTGGGGACGACGCCGTAGTTTTCGGTGCTGTTAAAGATGCCCACGATCCTGCTCGTGACCTTTGCGAAGCCGTTGGACCCGACGGCGTCGGCATCGAAGCGCTCAATCCGCCTCAGCTCGAGGGGTGTGACGGTCAGGTTGCGGATGATGAGGTTCGGCATTGTGGTCGGGGTGGTTTTGGTGTTTTTGTCGCGGTTGGAGAGCCTTAGGCAGCACATGGCGATTCGAGTTGACTTGGCTCATTGCTGCCCTTTCTCTTTCTGTCTTGGCCACACCTACCACTTTGGGAGTGGGGGGATGTGTTGGAAACATTGTGCGTGTACTGTATTGCAAGTCGATTGATTGATGAATGTAAATCAAACAACTTGCGTTTCTTTTTTTCTTGCCTTCTTTTCTTCTTTTCCCTTACATTGCTACCCACTTTCGTTTGCGCTCTTTTTTTTCATATCTCTCAATCGTCTCGTAAAATAATCGGAGCATATCAATAAAAGCAACGCAACTAACCGCTGCTGAATATCCGTCAAGCCGTGCAGGCTTGTTCCTCACTTGCTCACCTACAGTACTGTACCAATCCATGTCTTTGTCGATCAAAAAGGTTTCTTCAGCACGCCCCCCCCCCCCCCCCCCAAAGAAAAGGATTTTTCGCCCATCACAACCACAAACTTTAACCTCCTCAGCCTTGTTCGAAAGAGAACAAACCTTCTAGGGTCGGTGTGACCCGTCGTTAAAGACACGGGAAAAATCCGATCACACAACCTTTCATCTCAAGTCGGGACTTTGGTGATCGGTCTTGTCCATGCCTGGAAGGCTGGATGACAGCAGTTCGCCAATGGACTACTCGGTAGTCCGCGCGACGTGGGCGGCCTAACCGACGCAGCAATTACTTATCTCATTAGTCCAAGCTCAATTGCGTCGCTGACGGCGACCTGCTGGCTTTCGAATGTTAATCTAATCTAATGATCTTCCAAGCCTCTATCGATCTGGGCACATTCAGCTCTTGGCGGCAAGGCGACTGGCTATCTATTTTTTTTTTTTTCCCTCATTCGATTCCATTTTGAGACCGTTCCAACCAACCCGTTGGAAAAGGGGCTTGGATTGTGGCTTTCACTGTCATCCCGCCTATGATCCAATGTCTTTCTCCTTAGCCACTCTGCCAACGGTATACTGACGGACTTGTCGGCGATCCGATGACTGAGATGTGGCCACGACGGCAACATCAGCGACAGTTTATTGCTGAGCAAACCGATGCCTCGCTAAGTGGCGCCTCCAGACCTAAATTCACAAACGCCAAGCCACAACCTTGAAGTCACGGCAATGGCGAGCCCACGTGATTGGTACGGGATGTTTCTAGGTGCTAACTACATGCATCTCGAACAACGTCGACCTCCTTGGTTGCCGGGCTGCTCAGCTCTGACGTGTGCTCGGCCATGCAAAGATTCAAATATAGTATCACAACAATAGCCAGACCTAGGTACGGCGACAGACAACAAAATCACAAACCCACTTGACACGCAAAAACTTTAAGCATACGAATTGCCAAGATGGACCGTCTGGTGTGCTTTTTAGTCTGACCTAGGTATAATTCTTCAAATGCCAAATTTGGCTCCTGAATTCATCCTTCATTTTGCAAACAACTACTTTCAATCTCGTATTATTGGACCAATTCTAGGGTGCTGGGGGGATAGGATGGCGTCCGGTGTTGGGCGAGAGTGGTCGGAGCGTATGAAATCGACGGCGCCATTCTCATGTGTCGTGGACTAACGCTAAACCACCCTAGAGGCAGCCGGTTTGGAAACGTACTCCATCATTTCACACACACAGAAAAGTCCCCCCTCGACTAGAGTAAGATGCCCCTCGTCTCAATCCGTGCGGCGTCCCCCCCTAATGTCAGGTACCCTACCGCTCGTTAGCTCTCACAGCCTCGGATGTTGTGATGGATGAGGTCGGATCAAGATACAGCTTTTTCTCTGCAGGCTAGGTTGCTATGCTGGTTTAGGGGGTCTTGCGTTCGTCCCATCGCCGGAAACCACTTCTGACAGACAACTTACACATGCTTTTGATTTGAGGTAACCAACGCTCATCCGTGAGCCTTCAGCGGCCGCACAAAGGGGCTTTTCTGCATCACAGTGCAGGTGAAGGTAGGCCAGCAGTCCCTGATGGACACTTGGCGCGGTAAAATTACAAGGCTGTCCGCATGGCTCCTACGGGCTTTGACTATTCGATGCTTGCAAGATTTGCACGTTAGTTGCCACCGGTTCCCTCAGGGCTATCTTCTTGTGCGCAACTCACCTCCCACACCTACCTATGGCGTCAGGCGCCACTCGATCCGCGGTCACGCCATGGCCAAAGGACTCGATCGTACTCATTTACCCAAGTGGAGGAGCTTGAGGGGGCTACGCCGGTGTGCGCCGCGGCGACATCCTCCGCGCCTTTGTCACCCACAGTTAGATGGTTTTTTTTTGTCGCTACGCTTGGCCTTTTCTCCCACGCCCTCTCCTAGAGCTCAGTACAGGGCGAAAAGCCATATACGGTAGAAAAGGTCTTTCCGCTAAGACCACTTGCGGAGAGGAACCCAACCGCACGGTGAAGCCGTCGTTGGTGTTGATCGTTTCGTTCTACACGCCCCTACGCTCATTTTGTTTGTTACCCGTCGTGTTTGGTACAAAATCCTCATGCAACCACCCGACTTCCCCCACACCATGTTTTCCCCTCCTGTTCTGCTTCCTCTTTTGTTTCTTTGTCCATATACTTCATCAACAGAATCAACTTTTTCTTCTTCCTTTCTACCAGCTCTTGTGTGACTCAAGTTTACCCAACGAGCGGACTTGAATATTGGCCTTCTTTAATTAGACGACCAAGACATACATATCAACACAGGCATATTGCCCCTTCCGCGGCCACTGAGCTTTCTGTTCTGTACCTGGCCTGACTTCTTTAGTCTTCTTCTTTTTTTTTTCTTACTGCAATGTGAGTAGTACCTCCCTTCTCAGCTTCCTCAGCTACGTTAACGACCAAGCCCGCTAACATGGTTGTCACTTGACAGTTGATACTGAGCGCAGAGTGAGGACTGCACCCGAGTATTACTAGGGTTGAAGCGTCTCATCACCCAGTGCTGCCTCTTCAGGCAATCATCCCGAGAGAGTTCTAAGCTCGAGCTTGACGAACTATATCCTCTTCTTTTCCACAAGCCGATAAAATGGGTGGCCAATTCTTTCTCGGCTGGGAGCTATGGCAGCAGATGACCTTTGTAAGATGCTCTCTGGATATCAGTCGGCGACACCAACAGTCTCACTAACCTATTCAAACAGGTGTTGGCTTGCGCAATTTGCGTCGTCATCTTTGCTGGTCTCTGCAAGCTCACATGGCAAAGTAGATATATGAAGAAGCAGGAGGTGCTCGATGAGGAGAAGCGTGCGAGGTTGCTCGAGATGCGCAAGACGGGCCTACAAACCAAGAGGACGGGCGATGTTCCCTTTGGCGTCCGGGCCACACAGGCCGGAATCGAAATTGAGGGCATTTGGGTGTCGAGGCCGTCGACCCCGAACCCCAACGCCAGCTCTACCGCCCTCAACAACCCTGCATCCATCGGCGTCACCCCCAACCCTCTTGCCAAGAGCAAGTCGCTTGACCCCAAGTCGGCAGCTGGTCCGGGCCGTCTCCGGATGCCTTCAGGTTACATCTCGCCGGGCGCCAAGTCGCCGACGTCCCCAGGCCACCTCGATGGCCCTCCCGACCTGAACAGGAACAAGTCGACTCATCAGCGAAGCGACAGCGGCCTCAACAGCGATGCCCTCCGCATGCTCGAAGGCAAGCCGCCCCGCCAGCTCACCAGCAACGCGACCTACGTGCCCAGGTCTTCGGCCCCGGAGACCCGTCAGCGTTCTAAGTCCCAACCTCGCCAGCAGGGACGGTCCCACTCCCGGCAGCGCGGCTCCGACGACTCGTCCAACGATGGTGGCTACAGTGCCGAGACTCCTAGCCCGACTAGGGGTCAGTACATGTACGCGGCATCAGCGGGACCCTCGCGCAACGCCTCGGCCGTGAACCTCTCGAGCTACGCCGCCAGCTCCTCAGGACACCCGACAATCCCCAACTTCCCGCTGTCTTCGCCGGAGCGTGAACCCTGGAGCTCAGGCTACGCAGCCAGCGAGACCCAGCTACCGCTGCTGTCACACGTGGACGCCATCTCGATGCCAGAGCCGACGTTTGGTCCGGGCGATGCTCACTACAGCAACAAGTCGCGGCCGGGCCCACAGAAGAGGTGATGGGTGGGGGAGAGCGTATAAAGTGCATTCTGCTGCACGAACAAAAGAACTAACCAAAAAAAAACAACAACAATTGCATGGCATTTGGACAAAAAGTGCGCGGATGGCGAATTCATCTCTAGATACAAAACCAGTGTTACATCACGATGTATCTGGGCGTTTTCTTTTCTCTCTTGTCTTTCTTCCCCTTTTTTCTTATCCCTTTCTTCCCTACTTTTCTTGAATATACCTCTCATATGGTGGTTATTGTTTTAGGGCGGTAATGTGGGTTGAACCAAAAACATGGAGCATAACTCTCTTTTTGCCTTTTTTTTTCTTTTTTCACACACTCTCTGTCTTCCCCCTCAAAATAGACATACAATCAGAGCCTAGCATAATGTCGAGACCATTTATTGACCAGAAAATGAAAGATATTTAGTCCTCAAACATGTGATTTGTTGCCCTAAAAAAACGTGACGTATAGCAGCTAGCAGATCAACGCCGTCGCCGGCGCTGTCAGCGTACCTACGCTACGCGGCGGTGTTTCTTTAGTCTTTTGTTTGGTGCAGCATGACGTTTACAACTTCTCCATCAGCATCGGATGTTTGCAACACCAACACTATACCAAGTCGAACAACCCTGAACCACTAGACATCGGTGACGTGTTAAAACGAGTAGATCTCGCGAAACCGTCTGGCGATCCCCTGTTTCGTTCGTATTTTCTGCATCACCATAGTATTTCTTGTTTGTGATTTTGTGGTGATTTACTCCCTTACCTATTTCCCCCCTCTCTTACAGACTCGAAACGAAACATTTCTTGTCCGTCCGTCCTCTTCCGCGGGGATGCATTCGTATTCAGGCCTAGTCTAGAGGGGACCGGAAATATTCCCGTAGGCTGACCCTCTAAAAGTAGCGTTCCTGGCGTTCCTGGGGTGCCCCCTAGCATCTTTTTAGGATATATTGGTAAAACGAGCACCCTTGTAGCACCCAAGGCGCAACTAGGTCTGCTCGGAGAAGCCATTCTGCCTCCCAAGGTTTCAAACTTCATCTCATACTCCGTAATTCAAATGATACAAAAACATGAATGTTTTTATTTCTGCCTTCGCCCGTTGAAGCAGGCTAATCTGTCGTCTTAAAGAAGGGTCCAGACTTAGTTCTAGTCTAGAACTTAGTTCGAACATAGGTAGAGCCAATCGTCCATCAGTCCTCCAACCAAACCCGACACTCTAAACTAAGGTGTCATTTTTCCCTCTGCCTCGTTTTATTGCCCAAAAGCAAGTAGAAAATATACTGAAAACGCTACCATGAACCCATAATCCCACATTCGTGATGCTGACATGATTGAATATTAAAAACCTGAAAATCCAAAGTAATGCACCAATCGACATGAGGGGGGTGCAGCTCTGAGCGATTCCCGCGATTGGAAGCGCAATGCTGTACCGTTCACCAGCATGCAATCGAGATTTTCGTAAATCGTCCCGTGAGGTGACAATTGTGTCTCCAATGTGCGTGTGCAAAAGCCCAGCTGTATGCTCGTACCCTTCATCCTCGTAACTTTTTTTTTGACACACATGCCATCAAAATCCCGTAATTCTCAGCGGCGAGACGAAGCTCTTGATGACCTGTCGCCACATGCGCTGGAAGACCGTGAAGATCGACCGCTGCGGTAGCCCCGGTTAGTTTTGCGCGGCGCTCTGAAGAACAAGCCAACCGCGGTGCCGAGGAGTCGGAACGGGAGGGACAAGAGAGATTTGGTTATTTGAACCGGTAAGAATAATAGCCCAAGAGTCTGCTCGCTAGTAGTGCGCAGGAGGCTCGGGCGTGGGCGACACGATTTGGCTGCGTGTGCTGCAACCGTAATGGCATCCTCAATGCGCCTATCCAGCAAGTGAAGTCGATTGTCTACCTGCACAGCGAGTACAATGTATTTCTTCTCAAACTGCCTGACAGTGCGGTACAGAGCCTTGACTTCGGGCTGTATTTGAGTCTTGGCGTCACGCAGGATCGCCTCCCTGCGTTGGGAGGTAGCTTCGGAAATAGCATCTGTATCGTCTGCCGCGGCGCGTGTCTCGAGCTGATCAATACGCTCCGAAAGGTGATCAAGCTGCAGGGCGATGGACTGGGGCTCCGATTTGAGAAAAGGGTTTGACGCCACGATGCGCTGCATACGCCAGGTACGCGATTCGAACAGATGGAGCAAATGCCGTACTGGACGGATTTCTGCAGCCAGTATGAAGATGGCCAGGTTGTAGTCCGAGACTAGCCCTTCAGACGGCCTACTGAGCTGGCTCCTGATCACATGCAATAAGATTGCTCCAAGGACAGGAAATGCGAAGCAAGAGACTAGCGCAAAAGTCTCATGAAGGCGAAGTTCGGCCATGGCCTGCTTTTGCCGTTCAGTGAGCTTGGTTTCGCCTGGAGACGTCTTTCTCTTCTTCCCTAGACGGGCGCGAGTGCGAGGTTTGAATGAATACTCGTCATCCATGGATTCGCCATCTTCACAAGATAATTCATCGTCTTGATCGGAAGATTCATGTACGACGTCTGGGACCTGGTCGACCAGTCTAATCTCCTGCGCTAGTTGATACCATGTCCCTGCAACAGATATATATGTCAACATATATGCCGGTGCGAGAAGCCCAAAGCCTGTTAGAAAAGCCATAGAGTATGTTGCCTGAAGCTTACAAGGTTTGGTGATGGCAGCGTGGAGGATCACCGCAGCCAGAGCAAGAAGCAGAGCATCCGTGACAAAATCACTTCCGTTCTTGAATAATAGACCAGCGATGGCCGGAAGGAGTGCAAGTACCAGGGGTACCGACTGCCAGTTGAGGAGTTGTTGTCGCATAGGCTTGTCGAAAGTATCGGGAGGAAAGTCGGGCCCTAAGCTCCTGATGTCAAAAGTATCGGGATCCGATGAAACATTGGAGTAGCGGCGCCTGTGGTGGTCGAAACCGTTGCCATTCCCAGCCGACGGCTCTCCGGTGGTGCCAATATTCGATCGCCGTCGATGGGGACCGCCATTTGTGCCATGGCCGTTTCCGTTTCCGTTTCCGTTTCCATTCGCGGACCGCCTAAGGCCGGGGCCGGGAGGGGCGGCGGAAAGCAGTGGCGGCGGCGGAGCTGTAGAAGTGGATGCGATGGTCGGCATCTTCGGACCAGGCGTGCTTATGCTGCTGCTTTGCTTGTGCCTGTGTCTGAACTATATGTACTGTACTTGGCAAGGGGATGAACGGACTGTTCGAGCCTTGTCAGAAAATCCGCTTCGCAGCACGCAAGCAGTCACTTTGTGATTTTCAAGTGACAGATACAATGTATGCACCTTGTTAGCTGCGAGTCAATTGTCAGTGACGCAATACAAATTGCTACTTTGTTGCGTTTTGCCGCCAGCTGTATTCGACCACCGCCGAGGTACGAGGTCTTTTGCAGTCAGGTACTATCGTAAGAATCGCGTCATGGTGTTGCGCAAAGAGGGAGAAATGAACCACACACACACAGACATACAGACAGACAGACAGAAACACACACACAAGAAAAAAGGGACGAAATCAACTCGAGGCAAGTAGTTAGACGATTAGTATTGTCTGTTTGTTTGTTTGTCTTGCTTTTACCCTCGCAATTGAATTGACACCTGATGGAACAGAGCTTTGGCGGGGCTTGGCATTGTGTGGCTTGAAAGTTTCGCCCTAGACTAGAACTAGTTCTAGTATTTGCTAGTTCGATTTGGTAACCGCCACCCAACTAACTGCATGCTGAAGGCTTTCGCATGCGGGAAGGAGGGAGGTCCTTCAAGCAGGCACGTGAGGTTGGTAGCTCACAATAACCTCAGCAAGCTCAGGTCGATAACCTTCTTTCGCAAGTCATGTTGTCGGCCTGTCAAGTTTTGTGCGTTGTACATGAGACGAACCAGATTACAAAGTAAAAAGCTGTAGGTACTTAGATCATCACCATCGCATGGACGCGTAGGTACACATGCAAGACGGCAGGCAAGACAGGGAAAATGGTTGTTGGGATCCGCCCAAAGAAGCAAAACAACCAGCGCATCGGATTGCTGGGTAAGTTAGTTGATTAGTACTGGTTTGCTGGTAACAAGTGAGTACATACTACTATCTTGTACCTGAGAAAACACATGTGGTCTGTGTCGCGTAGCGTGCTTGGTGTGATCAGTTGGGTATATGACGATGTACCTACTTCGTATGTAGGTACTTATACTTACCTACCTAGTTCTAAGTACCTAGTCTGGGCTAAAGCTAGGACTGGGTGAAAGTTTTGTCCAGGTACGAGAAGAAAAAGAAAAAAAGAAAAAAAAATCCTGTTCGTCAATCGTCCTCCGGACTATCGTTGCCTGCCAGGACCCAACACCTCTTTTGCTTTTGCAAGGGTTATTAGCTAGCTTTCTTTGCCCAGTCGGGACGAGCCAGAGTCCTAGTCTATCAAATCCGGTAGTCACTTTTCACCCATCCCCCGGTCATTTCCGACTTTATGCTAACCGTACGTGATCGATATGCAATATGCCAGGGAAGTCTTGACCGCATTGACCAACGACTGTGCCGGCAACTCTACCCATCGTTGACTTTGTTTTCATGTTTATTTTCTTCCCCACATTCATGGTTGATTCTCGTATTTTTCCCGACGAAATCTTGTGGTTGTGACCATCATGTTGGCAACACCTTGGCTTGAGTAGAGATGAATCAAGCTTACAAGGTCGAGTCGAGGGTTGGCTAGTGAAAGCGAGCTGAATTAGTCCTAAGCGACGGCATAATAGATGCGACTGCTCAAGTCATGATTCGCCAATGCTATATGTTACTACGTATAGCGTGCATCACAATATTCCAACGCGCCTGTGCGCCCCATCCACTTTACACCCTGGGCATCCAGCCCCAGTGAAAAAAAGCCCATCGTGAACAGCGTTTTCAACCTCGGAAGTACATGTCCACTGTATGTACAGTACAATGATCGTATGATGATACGTACGTCGATGTATGAATTTGCGCACTTGATTAACTACTGTAACTACTAACAAACAATTATCACCATCTAGTCTAGAGTACTCGGCTAGGAGTAGACCATGATAAATAGAGCAAAAAATCTAGAGCACAGAACAAGACGTGCATTTTTTATTTTTTTTTCTTGCCACGTCTTGCACCGCCATCCTTTTTTTGTTAGGCGATACCGTCCCCTGGTCGTTACCACATGGCATGATGGCTCACCGGATACACCTAAGGGTGCCCGGACCGCTCGCTACATGCCCAGGCACCCAACAAAGATTGAAGTGGATGCCTTTACTAGCGTTGCGGCCCATCTTTTCCAGTCATCTGGTCCACCAAGTGTAGCCGTCAACCATTTGCTAGGTAGACAAGACAGAATCTGTTCTGGGGCTCAAAAGTTGTTGCACACACTGTCCTGGGAACAGCAGGGAGAGGCATGGCAGGGCAAGGCACAGGCACAGGCACAGGCAATGCGTACTTGGTAACAGAATGACAAGGGGAGCTGAGGAGCAGCTGAAGAGATGCGATGCATGCAAGGAATGCTCTATTATAATACAAGCAGGCAGGCTGGACAGGACCCTGCTGTTTCGGATACGGTCCTGGATCCAGCTGGGGAGAAAAGTCGATTGCCATAATGTAATTACTGGAATTCTCCCTGTTGGATTGCAAAATGTTGTGACATTGATTACATCGAATTGAAGTTATTCAGAGCGGAATGTTCATGTCTGGTCTCCAACCGGTGGCCCAAGATAGATTGCACATCGTCGCTAAGGTGGCCAGCCATCCCCTGATTGTCTGCAACGCCGGTGTCCATGTAACCCAACGCGCTCCATTGCACACCCGCAATTTCACCCTCGCTAGGCTGGAGAAGGACGATTGTGACGAGAGCGCAAACGATAACGGGTACGGCCAGAACGAAAAAACCAGACGGCGACAACGACAGCGACCTCAACATCAAAATCGTCGGCGTCAGCAGCGACGACTACTGAAGTCTGTCGGCATTTTAAGTTTTCTGCATCGCGTCAAAAAGACTGCAAAGCCACCGCATAATTATTATCGTCTCTGCACCTGCAGCCAAAAATCTACCATTCGCCCGATCAATCAGCCAATTGACGCCAGCCGGCCGTCTCCTAACCTGGCGCATGCCCACAGGCGCCTGCCTCCTCGGACAGTCGATTTAATAAGCAGCCATCGTCTGAGCGCCAGCGTCAGTGAGGTCGTTTCGGCGGCCGCCACTGAAGGTAATTTTCTCCCACGGATCCAATCGCCGCTCCAAGTGCTTCTCGACCTGCGCAATCGCCCACCCTGAAAGTGGAAGCGTCGCCGTCGTCGTCGCCGCATCAGCATCAGCATCAGCATCAGCAGCACCCGCAGCAGCACAGTGCTGCCCGCTACGTCCTGCAACCGCCCTTCCGCACCCGCGCAGCGAACTCTTCTGGGCGCCCACCTCTGCCTCTGTATCAGCTGACTGCCTCGCGGCTCTGGAACCCGACAAACTCGACTCCCCGTGAGCTCGAGAGCCGACCCCATCGCCCATCTACTCCCCCGCCGCCTGCTGTGCCACTGTCGCACCCTGTCCTTCACGCTATCGCACCGACCGATCCTGCAGACCCCGTATCCACCTCGGCAGGGGAACACCCGCTACTCACCCTCCCCGAACTGCGCCAGACTCGCCATTCCACTTCGACCCGTGCCAGCTTGCAGATTGACAAGGCCGGGAGCGATCCTCGCGTTAGCCTGCCTGGTTCCCTGCGACACTCGTACGACAGCAAGGGCGCTGCATCCTCTTTCAACACAGGCGCGCAAGCAGACCCTGGATCTCCGACTATCAATCAAGAAGAAACTTGGGAACAAGGCCAGCCACCTTTGAGCCCGCGGCGGTGGCCGACCTCGGCATTGGCATCTTTGGCCCCAACACCTGAGTTTTTTTCCATCGGCACACTGGATAAGGGTAAAGGAAGAGAAATCATGAACAGCCCGGACCAAGGCCCGGGGAGGCAGCCGCCTAGAGATGGAGACGTGGAGAGAGGCCCGGACGTCCTGTTGAGTCCAGATGAGCCTCGTCGGTCTATGGTATCTGGTATCGGCTCGGCAATATCCTCGGACAACTCCTCGATTATGGGCGACCCGGATCAACCGATCGATGCCGGCGAAGAATGGGGTCCGCAGCACCCTTGCTACCCCCATCTGAACCCTCACGTCCCCGTCGACTCACCCGAGTACGCCAAAACCCGCATCATCAGGATCCGAAGGGACTGGCTGCTCGAGGGCGATTTGGCTCCGACTTTCTCAAATCTTTACCCCGAAATCCTGGACCCGGCTGGTCTTTCGGAGCAAGAGTTTCGGCGAGTAATAGAAAAACTCAACGGAGAGTTGATACCCATCTTCAACCCCTACAGCTGGAGGAATCTGTTTGATGGCTTCATGGGCGTCGTCACGGGCTGGCTTTGGGAAGATATCGGTTTCACGGGAGCCAAAATCCGTCTAAGAAAGCTTGAGCAATGGATCGAGAAGTGGAATGCCGATATGGAAAAGACCATATGTTCAGAGGATGGCATCATACCTCCCATGCTGATCCCATTACGCCAGACTGCATACATGAGTGTAAGTCGCGGTTGGACATATGAAAACGTCGAGTGAGGTTTGTGGGAACTCTGCTGACATGCAAGCTATATTAGTTGGACATTCGAATCGGCGATCCAGAGATCGCTCCCGCACAAGCACCCGTACCCGAGACTCCAGTAGCGTTAGGCCCGGGCATATCATCAGAACCAGAAGCACCAGCACCCGATGAAGGGCCCTCATAATTCGACAGATGGCCGCACTCGGCTGGCTATACGAGCCCAAACACAGAGCAAAACCCCTTGCACTATACCGGCGGGTTTTGTCTTTTACTAATGGCATTTTCTCTGACACATGTTCTCACCCTTCTTCGATTAACCTTATTTGAAACGACGTTCACGGAGATACCCAATCACCCTATGCACTCCCATCTTTCACAAACCCTTTCCTGTCCAATATTACCTTGGCTATACGATGCCTTTAATACCTTTTTTTTCATTTAACCTTCTCCGAATGTATTTCAGGCACTCGCCAGTGCTGTAATTTATGTTTTTCATTGTCTGTTCATGTTTTCATCCAGCATATGGAAAGGCGTACTCTGGTCGGCCTTTTTTTAACGGGCCCCCCATCGCATTATTGTCTGCGCAGCTTTTGTCTGTTTGTTCTGGAGGGGATCACTCGGCAGCGGTCTCGTTTTCTATGCAGCTTATCGTCATGATTGTCGAGGTCCGGTATAGCTTAGATTTAAAAGCTCTCGCACATTATCTATCTTATACTTAAAGCGTTCATTTTGTGGGATTGTCTGATGAACATGCTTGAAATACCTCTTGCAGCGTTTGAACCTGCGAAGACACAACTACGCGACGAGGTCATAGGGCCATAGTCCCCGACTTGAGTACTTCGCATAACTGGACATTGTCAGTTTTCGTGCGAAAGCCTTCCCCTGCTCGCACTTATAAGCTTCCCTCGCCAACATCTGGCCGTAGTTTGGCAACCTCAGTCGTGGTGTATGCCAGGTGTTCCGTCAAATGACAAACCGAAGCTACCATCTGGCGCCGAGAAGAAGTTCGCACCGCTGTTGGAATCCTGCCATGCTGACCGGGCACACCCCGAGCACCTAATCGAACTTCAATCTCCGCTCTCACAGGTGCTAGAATGTGCCAGTGTCCGCTATGTAAAGATCAAGGTCAAGTGTTTCGGTAATAGCCCGTCCTGGTCTTGCCATTTCAAGGACTATGGTAAACTGAATGAAGCTACTGTCACCATGAACTCCACAAATATCATCAATTGACAACTTTGATATGGTTTCGGGTGTCAAGGATAGCCCAAATCCATATGTATAGCGTCCAGCACCATTGACACCATTGCAGTTGGGAACAACGTCTTCAAAGATGTTGGGATTTAGCTTCTTAGAAAAACTCTGATCGTCTCAAACGTAGAGGACCAGACGCTACTGGGCCAATTATCGATACCAATGAGGGGTCTTGGTTGTCAGAGGCCCAGGCGGATAGTTTTCTGAACATCTTCGAGAGTCATGTCAACCAGCTCGAGCCTGTGGATAAGAAGATAGTTTTTTACCAGATGGCTCGTGTATGCTTCACTGTCTTCCTAACCAGAAAAGGGAGCCCTGCTTCAATAGGTAGGTACACATACACAGGACATTTATACAAGAGACCAAGCTCATATGTTGGTTTCTTGCCGTGTCTGCACCTTGCGTTGTTTGATATTCCAGCATACCGGGGCGAAAGATATCAACAAGCAAACAAAGCAATTTGGCGCAGGGGAAGCGCGCCGGGCTCATAACCCGGAGGTCTCTGGATCGAAACCAGAAATTGCTATTTCTTTTGCTTTTTTTTCCTTTTTTCTCTTCTTTTTTTGCGAGAGAAAAAAAAAAGAATGTGAGATGTGGGTTTTTATGTGGTTCATTCCGGTAAGACAAACATGGGGCCCCCCGACGTCCAGAGCAAGCTATACCATGCATGTAGGCATCCACTCAGACCCACGATTACCGCCTTGAATTTGCCAATCTTGGACTGAAGGTTAGTTATATCATGTGATTTCGCGGTGCACTGCATGCCGCTTCGGAAATGTACTTCGTAATCAAATTCTCACCAGGTCGAGTCGCGTAACGAAAGCTTCCTAATTCATTTAATCAATAGCTTTGTCCAACGGGGCCTGTCATCGCGTCGCCCTCACAAAGCTAGGTAGCTCTATAACTCATAAGGCTACCTAAGATAGCTTTGTGAAGGCGTTACATTTCTGACTAGCCGACAGTGTGTCATTTCAATCAAAGCAGTGAATACCTCCTGCTCCAACTGATACCCTCGCCAGCCAACACCCCCTCCATCTCCCCCCTTGCAAGTATCACTTTACTTTGATTTTGCGCGGTCGAGAACCTATTTCAAAATATCTATCGGGGCACAAACCATAGTGCATGCCACCTCGGAAGCATCAAAAGTACCAGATACCAAGCACACCCGCCCTCCCTTTGCAATGGACCTTACGGTTCTTTACGTAGTTGATAGCCCCTTTCAAACAATACTGCGGGGCCAATACCTTGGTGTATCCATGTCGGTACCTGCCACTACCGATAGGACCAGAACTACTAATTACCAAGAAATCCAAACTACCTTAGGTACCTACGAATCCCATCAGCTCTGCGGCAATGGACCTTCTCCTGCAATATGTCTCTTCTCTTTTTATGTAAGCCGGATGGCCCTAATCTTGACGCCAAAGTGGCCCGGTGCCTTCCTTTTAGTATTTACGGCATACATGCAAAGAGCGAGCGTCATGTAGACATGTGCCTGCTCTGTTTATCGGAGCTTTTATTTTGTTTTATTATTAATCACAAATTAGCCGGTTCGTTCAAAGTTCAATTCTATCTACTTGTAGTTGAAAAAGGTTTGTAAATCTATTATTTACTAAATGACTCTTTTTACATGCATCCTTACTTGTTTACCTACCTACTTATGTATCTAGGTACTCACCTACCTGCTTGCCCACCTGCTTTTCAACTGACCCAGCCGCTACAGCTGCTACAGCCGCACTCTTCCGTCCAGGAGCTTCAGCAGCTGTTCCAGCAACTACAGCCGCTAAATTTATATCAGGAGGCTCGGCCGCTACCCCCGCAGGGTCAGCAGTTTTCTCGTCACATCCAACAGGAACCTGATAGGAGCACCACAAAAGTCAGTTATAGGATGTACTAGGACTGATCAAAAGCGTTTTGGGCCAAGACAGTAGGGAAATTGAGCCTGTGATTGACAGAACAATACCTCTGAGAAGCGGGACAATTGTTCTTGAGGGCAGCGCCAGGGTTATCTCTCTAAAGATCAACACAGCAATACCCCCAAGCAACAGCCTCAGGGCATGCTCGAAGTTGCGGACAAAAGACAGTATGAGGCACGGAGCTGCCCAGTCTTCTAGCAGGAAACGGGAAGGAAATGTCAGTTCGCAAGCCAAGCAATGGCAAACAGCGTTGCCGACCCAACCCACAGAAGCGACAATGTGCCAACGATTATGACGGCTCACCGGAACCTTCCACGAAAAGAAAAGACACAACGCCAACGTTTCCTACGGTACGAACACCATATCAGTCAACACAACCCAAGTCTAGCAGCGGAAGGAGACAGGCAAATGTCGAAAGAAGGGACTTATCCTCCATAACCTTCACGAAACCACAACTCAACAGGCCCTCCGCTTCGCTACGATACCCGCCGATATCAAGCGTTGTTTATCCAAAGTAGCTTATTATATCAACCTTGACAAAGCTACTATTCCCATTTGGTTGTGCATAACTTGCTACGCCGTTGATCCAGTCAACAACGCGCGGCGTGCAAGGTCAACTTCATCAGTGGTCATCTGCGCCAGCACTGTGACTTTGTCGGTATAATCCTCGATGGTCCTCCGCATCCGGCCGTCGGTAGTAATGACAGACACAAGACTGGCGTAATAGCTGGCTTGCCATCAGCCATATACTCGCTCTCTGGTCACTAAGGCCACAGAGTTAAAGGGAGGGGGGGGGCGCTCCCGTCAGCTATTGTCTCATTTTTTGGCCAATGTGGCTGCAACGGTGTATCCGCGAGAAATATTGCTTGGGCAACGGATTCGAGCGTCTGTGGAGCGTCGGTCCGACGTGCTCGCCACTCTGGCAGGTCACCATTCGATGGCCTCCAGTGTGGCACTCGCAGCTTTTCCGCCTCCTTGTTCACTGCCTTGCTGATTCTTGCCAGTCGACACTGCAACCAAGTCCCGAGGTTAGATTTATGTTCACTGGGGGCGTAAATCTGGTTATGAGAACTTACGCTGCCTCCTTGGTTGACCCGATGCGACCGTCATCACCCGTGATGCTCGTCTCCTTTCGTCGGAACTGCATGTGCATTTCAGACAAACATGCTGTAGCAGCATTGCCTTCTTTCTGTCTTGTTTGAAGTGATGCCAATGTCAACCCCTTGGAATATGACAAGCATGTACTTGATGGCGCCTTCAGGGCTTTGCCGTCGGGACATGCATAGTTTGAACCCGTTTATAATTGCGCAGGCAATTACGTAGTTTAACTCGTCTTCGCTGTAGAGTCCTTCTGCATAGGACCTGGCTGCGGAAGCCCAGAAGAGGTGGACCTAATCTTGTAGGGAGTTGGCGGGTCAGACTATGCGCGTTAGAAAGCACCAGAATGCTCCAAAAGAGCAACTAATCTTGGTTCTTCCTCAAGCGCGATCTATCAAAATGATCAAAAGATTATATATAAATCTGTGGCGACGCTTCATTTACATATAGTGTTGAAGCCGACATGAGTAGCTGAGCATGATTGAGATTGCCCTCTGTTTTATACCAAGATGGTGTTAAGACGTGGTATTTACCTATATAATCGAATAGCGAAGACTGCCAAGGTGAAAGGTGTTGGAGGGGTGCTGAGTTGCCATGCAGAGTTTTAAATAGACGGAAAATGCATATGATATGTATGGAGCTCAGACAACGGCAGAATTTGGCCCAGGTATTGTTTGCTTGTCCGTCTATTTCCCACCGCACTCTTACCACTTGGTCATCCCCCAAGCCCCTTGCTCACCCAATAACAACAGCCTGGCAGTTGCTTCGTCCTAACTCTAATCCCAATTGTGAGGGAAAGTGAGGTGGGCGTTGCTCCTTCCCTTGGGAAAGAGAGATTCTCATTGCTGCCAGGTAGGTACCTAGGTACATATTATTAAAAAGTCACGGGATGCATATCAACGAAACAGACGGCCAGCCAGACAAGAGCAAGGAAAACTCGATAAATCGAACAAAAAAAATGCAAAATAAATAGCAATTTCTGGTTTCGATCCAGAGACCTCCGGGTTATGAGCCCGGCGCGCTTCCCCTGCGCCAAATTGCTTGTTGCTTGTTGTTATTGACACTCCAATACGTTACCATTATATACGTAAAATTTTTCACGTGGATCGTCAGTTGAGTCATAGTGGGCAAATGCGGGTCATTAGGTCTTATTTAACTAGGAAAGTAATCGCCCCGTGACGATAAGGAACAATAACAGTAACGCTGCGGGTCGCGCCGCTCTGTAGGTATCCACGTTGGACGACCAACACTGCATAAAGAAAATGCTTTCAAGACACAACCGTTACCCAACATCATCGTTTTTTCTTTTCTTTTTTTTTTTTTTAAACCTTTTTTCTTCATAACCAGAAACTTACACAAAGTTTTGTTTGATCTCGGATTTCTAAAACTTTGCTTTAGCGGTAATTGCCCCCAGGCTACGATTGCGCCGAGTGCAATAGGCGCCGTGTGAAATTAGAATTGCCAAGGTCGTTCGCCATTCGGAGCTAGAATACTAGAAAACCTTGGGGTTACTCTTGTCTAGAACTGGGAAAAAGTTCTAGCACATCACTAGTCAAGGTTCCTTTGCGATCATTCCGATCGGTGCCTAACTAAAACCTCAACTATGTGATATACCTAGTCAAGTGCATGTGTCCTTGTGACCTGATGCTACCTGAAACCTAGCGAACCACCCAGGCCCTCTCGTCGGTAGGTCGTCTTTGTGAGCATTTATATCTGCTCGCAGCTTCTTGGAGAATTTTGCAGATCTTTTACTGGTACATTTTTAGTCAGCTCACGAATACGATCTCTTTTTCTTCTCAGCCTCTTGACAAGCGTGGGATGTGACCACGTACAGTAAGTAGGTGAGCTTGGAGAGGCTTTTGTCTGAATTGTTTCTTTGATAGCGTCTCTTACTTCGACATATTCCCCCTGCATTAGGCACCAAACCCCCTTAACCAACAACCAGAGAAACCAAAAAAATGGGGTTGCCCGATCGGAAAGCCATGATCCATGCGTTAAATCTCAAGACTTCATGATCCTTGCCTTCAAGAATCCAGTGAGTACCCGTGTCACTGGTCAGCCTCATTCAGCCTTGGCCCACCGGTACTGGGGTATAACTGCTTTCCGCTTGCGATGCGAATCTTCAGCACAGATCAGGTCCCCTATTCGTAAGGTACAGGAGACTAGCTCTAGTCTAATAGAAGCTCAACTAAGGTTAGGCTAGGTCAAAAAGTCAGTCAGGTCAACACGTCCGTCACAGCCGTTTTCGGAAATTAGTGGCTGATGTCTAAAAGTAAAGGCGGGTGTGGCACCAGGAAGCTACTTTCATCATTATCCCAATCTTCTTGATTCTGCGTTTCTTAGGGTATTGGCAGCTAAACTCTAGGAAACTCATGTGTTTCTTTGCGGCCTATGATCGGGATTGGCCAAAATACCTGGCACAACTGCGGGATGCAAGAGCTTCCAGCTTCTCCAAGATCTTGTGGCCAGAACTGGGCTAGAAGCACATTGTCACATTGCCACCAAAAAGGCTTTATTGCATTGCAGAAAGACTGCTGGTTGCATAGCATGAGCCTTCAACGATTGCTCGTATTTGTCAAGCGAAGAAGTAGGCAAAAGAAGAAAGAAATGATAATATGAGAAGAAATGGAGAGAAGAGAGGCTACGTGCCAAGGCGAGGGAAGATGCGTAATTGGTACGGTCGAAGCTCCGGGGACTATCTTGCCGCTCTAGGTTTGCGTGAAGGTATTCCACACTGGGTTTTTTTTTTTTTTTTTTTTTTTTTTTTTTACTCCTCCCAGCTGCTCTGTACGCGATGGTCCATGTGAACAGCACGATGGCGCATGGCTTTTGGTTATTAACAGTGCACATGCACGAGGAAAAAAAAGCAAAGGGCAGTCTGCCCCAAAAAGGAGAAGGCAAAATCCGTTTGCGTGTGACGAGAATCCAGCCTGATCATCAGCGTTTCTTTCGTTTTTAAAGCACTTGCAAGGCACACAAATATGCAGGGTGTGATGGGGGGTACGACATGAGGCCTTGTGGCGAGCTGCAGGTTTAGACCATAATGTCTTTGTGATAATTAGATTGTATATTCATCCACGATGAATGCTTTAAGGGGGATGGAATGAGAATAACCCTCACCGGTAGGTAACAGATATCATTTGGTAGTGGTAGAGACATGCAACCGATAGAAGAGAAGTAGAAGTTCCTAGTTGTGTAATTGACTGGTGAGGCACTGTAATTAAGCTATGATCTAAGCTCATTGTCCAATCATAAACGCCCTCGAATGCTCATGGTCACACTAACGCGCCTCCGTTGATCCCTGTTCCCAGGCGGGTGGGTTCTTGCCTCCAGAAGCGAAGTCTGTAGGTACAGTACCTACACACACATTTGGTAGTAAACAATTTCTCTCTCTTACCTTCACTCCGCTCTCACACACACAGTCTCTCTCTCCCTCTCTCCCCCCTTGCTTGGCCGCCCGCGTTGCGTTTTGTTTCTTCATGTTAGTCTGGCTGGGTGTGACCGCGACAACGTCGCACCATCCAGCCCGAGCTTGGAATAACACCAAGGATCCCTCGACTCGGTCAGGTCCGCGTTCTAAACTGCCAGGATCTAAACACCCGAGCGCGTCCGATACCGCGATGCGCCAGTTGTGCACACACCCAAAATAGATACCTTGCAGCCGGCTCGAATGCCGCCCACTACCGCACAACGATGGGTGGGAGAGAGAAAGGCCATTTACATCCCTCCCCCGCCACGATGGACAGGGGAGGACTTCAAAATGCTGCAGCCAAAGCAGGCAGAGCTGCGTTTTTTTACTGGATGAGGCCGATGGCTGAATCCTAGGCCTGGCCTTTGCTTGTACTCCGTGCAGGACGCCCAGTCTGGGTCTTCCAAGCACACCGGCTTTGTGGCTGTTGCTTTCACATATACGTTGGGGTTTAATGTCCGACTGACTTTGTCTTTGATAAATAAACTGTATACATATTACAATGTCGCTTTCCATTCTCCTCTGGCCATGGGCGCATCCACCATCAACCACCGCTGTTACCTTACCCTTCCCATCCTCTCCCTATACTCACATTCCTTTCTTACTCGTAGTCAACGTGAGGTCAAGGCGTGCCTTCAGAAACGTCTCCTTTCTCAACGTTTTGTGCCATTCATTATCCGGCACAGCGCAGAAGGCTTCCTGTTACAGTCACCAAGACTAGTCTCTGATCTGATCACCCTTGCGTTATCCTGCCATTCTTTACTCTTTCCAACTCCATATCACTATATCTTTACCCGTACCACCGTCTCACCCTCTATTCATCTTATTCAGGGTCCTCCGTCCGTGAACAAGCCGGCTTTGTTGACGGCTTCACGACTAATACTTTATAATATTAAACGGCTTTCTTTTTATTACCGTACCACTACGTTTGAGTGTACTCCACTTTGTCAAGCTTCATTTCTCTACTTTACTTATATCAAGCAGGTATCCCTAGACCGAAAGTCTCTTTTGGCATGAATCCTCAGGTGGGATCATTCTGAAGGGCACCTAATTATAATATATGGTTTAGTGGTGTGCAGGAACTAGGTCGCGATCCGGAACCAAGGGCTTGGGTAAGCAGGACAAGATGCAACTCAAAGGCTGCCGTTCGATATGCCTTGCGTTTGTCTGCTGTCTATTCACTAGCTGGACCTTGGGATCTGCACTGCCTCCCGTCAGGAGGCAGGATTCTCCCGCAGCACCGACCGCCATCAACCCACCCTCGAGCACAACCAGCTCCCATGCCAGCATAACGAATATACCAGCGACTGGTGCGACGAGCTCTTCGAATACTTATTCAGCCACGGCAAACGCTACTACTGATGGAATTTACAATAGTATGTGTTTCTCCAACTGTCACTTGAAGGGGCCCACAAACTGACATTCATCTGTGCTGCCAGTTACCATCCCACAGGGTGAGCTTCCCCTTGACCCGATAATTACACCAGCATGGGGTGTTGCTGGCGTAATACTCTTGGGGACAGGAGCTGTGTATGCTCTTATCGGAATTAAGATCCGGGTCTTGCACACCTTCTTCTCGACTGCCTTCCTCTCAGCTCTGGGCACCTGCGTCCTGATAGTCTATGTCATGGTGCCACCCATACCCGATGGAATTCAAGGAGCCTACCTGGTAGCGGTCGTCCTGACCGGTGTGGCCCTCGGAGGCCTCGCCATGGTGTTCAAAGAGATCACAGAAGGCTTGGGCTGTCTCTTGGGCGGCGTTTGTCTCAGCATGTGGCTGTTGACGCTCAAAGAGGGCGGCCTTCTGACTGGCACGGGAACAAAAGGTGGCTTCGTGGCCGCTATCGCGCTGGGTGCTTTTGCGTTTTACTTCAGTCACCACACTAGGCACTATGCGCTCATTGCCAGCACCTCATTCTCGGGTGCGACAGCCGTTGTTCTGGGCATAGACTCGTTCAGTAGAGCGGGGCTCAAGGAGTTTTGGGCTTACATCTGGGCGCTCAACGACCGCATATTCCCCCTCGGCACAGTTACATATCCGCTCACAAGGGGGATTCGCGTTGAGATTGCTATCACAATCGTTATCTTCCTCGCTGGGATTGTGTCACAGCTCAAGTTGTGGCTCATCATCAAGCAGCACCGTCAGACGCAGGAAGCTGAGAGACTTGAAGCGCGGCGCAACTTGGATGAAGAAGAGGCACGAGTAGGGAGGCAGATTGAGGAGGCTGCTGCCGCTGACAGGCGGGACTGGGAGGCAATTCATGGCGATGGTCAATGCCAAGAGGGACAGACAGACTCTCCGACCAACTCGGCTAGCGGATCGATCACAAATGAAAAGGGGATCGCAACGGTCAAACAGGTGGATTCTACTGCCCGGTCGACCGCTATGGAATCTGCAGAGGTGGATGTGAACGGAGAAGACGAACAGGGCCATACGAAACGTCTTCACAACAATCCCATGTCCAAGTCCAATCTTACACTGGTGCACTACGAAGAAGTTGCGAATCCAGAACCAGCGGTTGTGCCGCTCCCTTTCAGCCCGCCCTTGCCTAGATACGGAGAAACCGGAAACGATGACGATGCATCATCGGTGGCAGCATATGCCGGGGATGAGGATGAGCAAGCAGCCGATCCCGGTAGCAATAAACGCTTGTCGTCAAGGCAAATGTCTCATGCCCCCGTCATGACGAGGAGTCTGTCGCCGGGGTCTAGACGAGCATCCCTCACGGATACGATGGAGCACGGTCAGAGCAGAGAGCTTCTGATGACAAAGTCAGCCATACCTGATGACCAAAGAAGCTCCATCGAGGCCACCTTTGATGACATGAGCACGGGAGAGAAAGAGAACGGGCCCACAAACGAGGAAAAGAGTGAGGTCACCGCAAGCCTGGCCAGGAAGCCGTCCTGCACCGACGTGGCCTCCGTGTTGGAGCTTACAACGGTTGCCACTGCAGAAGCCACAGTGCCTGCTCCTTCTGAGACTGGAAAGCAGTCGACATTGGTCGATGCGGTGCGACCTAGTCAAGACGGCGGAAGCAACAAATGCCATTCGCCCAAGCCTGCAGCCGAGACTGTGACAGAGAACGCTGGAGAAGTTGATGAGCTAGTCAAGTCTCCTGGAGCTCCAAAGAAGGCTGTTTTGGCAGACGAGCTGCCCCAGGCAATGTCCAGAGTTGCCATGTCGCATCGTACAAATGAATGGGCAAAGCACTTGAGTCTGGCAGAAGCCCCAGTACTTGATGTTCTGAAGTTTGAGGACTTAGACTTGAGCGAGGCTGCCGAGAAGCCCAGGGTGGAAGAGCAGCCTGCACCTGTCAACACCGAGGAGCTTCAGCAGACGGCAAACAACGCGGCACTCCCGTTAGCTATCAGCAGGCCTCCCAGTACATTATCATTCTACCAGCCTCAAACGCCACAAGCATTGACTCCGTCACAATCTCGTCTGTCTTGGCACCCGGATACCCAGTTCAAAGACGGTGGTTCGACACCGGCGGTCGCTGATCCAGCCTACACGAGGACACCCTCAACAAGCCAACCGTCAGTTCCCGCAATTGTCCCGATACTGAAGCAGCCTCGAAGCTTGCGTCCCATGCCTGCCACGACACCACCACCAATGTTGGATGCGAAGACCTTGCGCCGTCAATCAGCATCTCCAGGTCCAAGTGTCTCGGTCACGACACTCAGCCGAGAAGCGGTACCTGGCGTGGTTTCATACGGAAGCCCTCAAACTCTAATAGGTCAGAGAGACGTCATAGTCAAGCGGAAATCTATCTTGGGGGGCCTTAACAGTGGTCTGATGGAGTCCTTGCCTATCGCTCACCCTGCCGGCGCCGGTGAAGCTGCCTTGTCAGCGACTACGATGCCGTATGCGGCATCACCCTCGCCGTCCCCATATTCTACCTCTCCGTATCATATGTCTGCGGATGACCTGCCCATGAGCAGACGTCGTGAGCTCATGATGCGACAGCAAAGTCTGCTCAGCTTGTCCGGGAACGAGGTTCTTCCGAACTCACCATACATCATGCCAAACCGCAGCCAGAGCCGAGCCTCAATCGGTAATCTTTCATACCTCACCGCCGCACCAGGACCGTCGGTCAGCTCAGACGCCCTCGCATTCGACTCACACCAGCCGCGCAGGGCATCGATGGCCCCGTCGCCCGAGGTGCGCGAGTCGCAGCTGGCACACTTCCGCAACTCGCTTGCTGCTGAGATGCGTGCCGGGCCTGCGCTCGGAGGCCGCCAGTCGCCAGCCCTGAGGAACGTCGTCGGTGTCGAGGCAGACAATGCCAACGTCGAGTTGCACCGCGGGATAATGCTCGGCCAGCGAGACGCCGAGCTGCAAAAGCGCGATATCGAAAACACACAGCGCGTGTATGCCGGGTTTGCACTCGATGAAAGGATGAGAAGCAGTGAAATGCAGGAAGCGCATCGGAATATCTTGAGGAAAATGCAGGCTTCGGTCAAGGACTCATAGCTGCTTGTTGGAGGAGATGGGTGATGAAAAGAGGTGGGGGAAAAAGTGTAGGAAGCGGGTTTGAACATTCGGTAGCAGGAAAGAGGCCACTTATACCCGGTGTTCGGTCAATCTTTTATGTTTTTGCTTTCTTTTTTTGTCTTGCTTTCATCCTTTTCTCGAGGGACAGGGGGCGACCAACAAATATACCTTTTTCATTTTTTCTCTTTATAGATAACAAGCAAGCTTATATATATATATATATATATATACCTAAATAGCCAGACATAATTCATATCCCCCCCAAAAAAAAACGCTTTGGGAAAAACAACATCTTACTGAATACAGGCTCACCGATTACAACTTGGCACCCTTTGCAGGGCCGACGACCTTGATCAAGGCGCGGCCGTTGCTGAGGCAGGTCTTGCCACCGACGACCTTGGTCTCAAAGATGATCTCTTCAAAGCCATCCTCGACCTTACCGGTCCTCCAGACCGAGGTGGCAAGCTTGACGCCCGGGCGGACGGGGCTGGCGAAGCGGGCCTGGTACTCCTTGATGTTGCGGGGGTCACTGCCGCCGAGGTGGCGCAGCAGCTGGTGGCAGGTCGAGTTCCACTGCCAGAGGCCGTGGACGATGACTCCGCCGAAGCCCATCTTCGCGCCGGGCTCGGGCGTGGCGTGCAGCGGGTTGTAGTCGCCGTTGAGGCGGTACAGCAGCGGGGTCTCGAGCGTGGTGGCATCCTCGAGCACGGCGTCGGGCGTCTTGCCCTTGGGCGGCGGGTAGTTGACCGTCGCGGGGCCCTTGGGTCCGCCCCAGTTGCCCTGCGCGACGTAAAATGCCGAGCCCGTGGCGCGCGTGTACACGTCGCCCGTGCCGGCGTCGACCAGGTCCGTCTGTGTCTCCACCACGGTGCCCGGGCGGCCCTTGTCATACACGCCCAGCACCTTGGTGCGGGCCTCGAAGCGCTTGCCTGCAGAGGTGGCGGGCAGGGGGCGGAGGAACTCGATGCGGCGCTGGCCGTCGACGACGCGGGTCGGGTCGAACTCGGGAACGCCGGGGATGGTGACGGACTTTTGGGCGGCGTAGAAGTCGATCACCTCCTGGGTGTTGGTCTTGAAGGCTGCGGTTTTGTGAGGGCGTGTCAGTGATGAACTAGAGCAGTCTGGCATGGGAAGCAGAATGGTGTATAGGTTTTTTTTTTTTTTTTTTTTTTTTGGCAGCTCGGGCACTTACGCAGAACGACGGGATAGGTAGGGAAGACGGCAAAGTCGGGGTGCAGCTCCTAAACGCGCAGGAATTGGCCGTGATTAGCACGGAAACCAGAAGCAAGACCAGAAAAGCCCCGCCGCCAACTACTACGAGACCTAAAAGCCAGACTTACGTATAAAAAGTGAAGCTCATCAGACTTGCAGCCAATTGAGTTGGCAAACAGAAGGACGTCACGCTTCATCCATGACACCTCTGTGGGAGGATACTCGAAACCGACGCCGGGGCCAGACATGATGGGCGATTTGGTGATGCTTCTTTTGTGTGGAGTGAAGCTGATTCGTCTTCAGCTGTTCGTCGTATCTACCGTGTGTGTATGGTATATGGGTAGGCGGGTTGGTTGGATAAAGTAGGAACAATCTGTCTTCCTACTTCACTGTTGGAACGGGTTCATGATGTTACGATGCGCCGAAGCTCGGCCCGCAAGCTACTGGCCGGCAGTAGGTGGTTTGCTTGCGAGGTGGGGAAGCGGAGCTGTTACTGAGCTCGGGGGGGTTCCCTTAGACCCACCGGCATCCCACACTTGACACTAGGTACATTATGGGGGGACCCTCGTCTAATCTCCACTGTCAGTTTGGGCCGAGGCTTTGGAGTTGCCCTCGGCAGATGAGGTTGAAGCACACTTGCCTATTTTGTGCTTTCTGGATGGAACACTATTCACCCAGCCACCGCCCTGTTCTGTTCGCTGTTGATCGTTGGGTGCAACTTTCTCCCCACCAATAAGAATCGCTGTCCTTTGGTACAAAAACAGGCAACTCCATGAAAAAGCGAGTTAGCAAATGGTTGTCGATTGACGAGGCATTGTACCACCTTGAAAATATATTCAAGGTTGGCTTTCACAGACAACGAGAAGCCCCAGGTCATCCGGCCAGTCAAATTGTCGATGGAAAGTGTTGACTGAAAAACGCCAACAAAGGAGACCGTCCTTGTCAAGCAGTGCATTCTATGACTGTATGTCGCACGCACATCGCGTCCGCCTGCCTCTTGAACAATCAAGACAAAAGCCATGTACCAAATTCTGTAGTTAAGGTGCTCAAATGCAAGTAGGTACCAACCTCATCGACCCCAGGACATCATGCTCAGGACCGAAGAAATACTTTCCCATACATACGGCCATGATTCGATCTTCCCTATGTTTATTACTTGCATCACATTGCTACGTTGTTACCCCCTGAATCCATCTCAGCCGTGGCATAGATGATCTGATATAATGAGTAACACGACCTTCGAATTTTCTTTTCTGAGGCTATGTCAATTTTGTCAACGGCTTGATGATTCAAGAGAGGAAGAAAGAAGACCAAGATTTTACAGTATGTGAAAGAAGCAGATCGGATGGATTTTGGTGATGATCCTGTCAAGAAACAATATTAAGCTCGTCATCTGCCGTCGATCGAACCCACGGTGAACATAGGGGGAAAACAACCATTTTCCTCTCAGAAACATCCAAGTAATCTTGTTTGGACAAGGCAAATACAACGATCTGGGCGCAACAAATGCATAATCAGTAACTTCAAAGTGGCAAGGAGAGAAACAAAGAAAAATAGGGGAAACGACAGCGCAGTAATAGCCAACAAATATGGAGATCAGATCATAGCACCTCCAGTAGGTGCAATGAGCAACACAGAGGGGAGCGTTATTCCATAGAAAAGTACCCATCATCAGGGTGCAGCGGGACATAGTCACAGTCGGTGCCATCCTCGTCGAGCATATCAGAGCCGCACTCTTCATACTCTGCAAAGTCACCGAAGTCCGTGTGCGCATTAGGGTCAGTCCAGGAGCCGGCTTGGTGCAGCTCTTGGAAACGCTGCTCTAGCTCCCAATCGGATATAGAGTGGGAGTAAAAGGGATCCGACTCATCCCGGTAGTCGTTTGCCAGGGAGGAGAAGTCAAATACCCTGCGCGTCGGGGGCGCCGAGGCTGGAGCTGGGGGCAGGGAGGAGTAGTTATGCGGGCCGCTGGCGCGAAACTGGAAGGCTGAGGCAGATACTGAAGCTGGCGCTGCGCGTCGAGATCTGTTAACCGCGGGCGTATCTACCTCCGGGTGTTTCTCATCGACAGTATCTGATTCTTGACCACAGTGGGAGCCCGTGGTGGAGCCCTCGTCTCCGCGGGGTTGACGAGATGGAAGAGAGGACCGAGGCCGCAGAGCTACGGGATCGTGTTTAGTGGCCGCCAATTTCTCGGAAAAGTTCCTCATGGGGCTGCCCCTGTCGGATACACTTCGAAAGCGTGGCATGGGTGACGGCGAGGCTGGCTCCTGTCGAGCAGACACGTCTGAGTCATCTTTGACCATGCGGATCGTGACTGGGAAGAGCTTGGGCTTGTGAGAGCGAGCTGGGATGGCAAATGGGTCATCATCGTCGTTGTCGTCGTCCACCTCCTCTTCATCGTCATCCACATTAACCTGTTCCTTGTATAAATTGTTCTCATTGGTGACTTTGTCTCCAGAACTCTGGTTCTCCCCAAGGACTGTGGGTGAGCTGTTGCTGGAATCTATATCACCGACAGCATCTTCGTGGCTCTCAAAGTTGTCGTGATCGTGGTTGAGTTGGTGGACCGTCCAATCTTGGCTGTACTCGCTGCCGTCTGGATGAGCTTGCGAGGACTGGCTGAACCACTCATCGAGTCGCTGATCAAACCGAACCTGCTTTGGCTCGCTGCTCAAAGGGGTACTCCTCAACTCATCCGAGTGTTGCAGGCCGGAGATGTCTGGAACAGCTCCCATTGTAGTTTCACCTGTATGCTTAGCAGAGGAATTTCGGGTCTGCAATCGAGGCTGCTCAACCCTCGGCGTCCCATTGGTATACTCGAGGGAGGAGTCTATGACAGACTCGACGCTGGGCGGTCGGTAGGTTCTGTTGTGGCTGCTGCAGGGACCACAACCAGCCTTCACAGAGCGAGGTCCAGGAAGAGTCTGTCTTTTGGGGGTAGTAAGCCTGGGATTTGACTTCCCACGACTTGATATCAGGCAATCCTGCTCCGGGGAACCACACAGGAGGTTACCTCCTTCACGACTGGTCGGTTTCCTTGTCGGAGTGTCGGGCAGCAGTCTCGCAGAGCTCTCTCGGAGAGGTTGGTACTTGTTGGGGTGGCTCAAGTGGCTCGTAGATCCAATGCTTGACGACTCCGGCATCACGACTTCTGGATAAGCCGAGGAGAGTGACGAGACCGAGTTATGTGCTGCCTTCTTTGCGTGCTCGCGACGGCAATTTGCGCAGTAGTTGGTGTCTGGATCCTGGTTATCCTTGAGGGGGTTTTGCCTGTGAAATCGTTTGGATCTCACCCTACCACAGCCAAAGCAGAAATAGTGCTTGCTCAAAGGCCCTAAGAGCCGTCCATGAGCTTGGCTAGTGGTTTTGGAATTTGTGCTGGTCTCAGATCGCATGCTATCCGGTCGAGGTGCGGCTTCCGAGTCAAGCGATATCCTGCCAAGTGTGCCATCTCTGGTTGAGCAACCCTTGGGGTGATTTTCAGTGCTTACGGTCATCGTGCTGTCAGTGGTGGCCGTAGAAGTCTCTCTGATGCCTAAGGGCTGGGAGATATCGACGCTGTACGTCGGTGAAACAAGAGGCGTTTCTGTGCTATCTCGAGAGCTAACGGTCGTGTAAACGACAACTTGTGGCACCTGGTACTGAGATACCTGCCCCCCTTTGGGACCATCTTCGGACTGTTCTGGTTTTTTGTTTGCATTGGTTATGTGGGTGAAAGCAGCAGCTTGACAGGCTGTTACCGTCTGGACTTGTGTATTCGTCATTTGACTAGGGCCAAAAGGCTGGGGCATGACGGCCGACGATGAGAAAAGCGGAACTTGATACGGGTAGCTATGAGGTACATAGCACACATGGTATCCGTTCGTGGTTTCCTGGCCCGAAGGTTGGAGAAAGCCTTGAGTGGTTCCTAGTCCTGTGGCAGCATGTTGGGCAGCGAAGGCATTGAGAGGATGATGATACTGTAGTTGTTGGTGTACAAAGCCAGGAAAAGTGGCATGGGGTGTGCTTGGTCCAGAATTAGAGTACATGGTGCTATTGTTGGCTTGCGGGTCACGGTCCTGGGCTGTCTCGGTGACTTTCCCAATAGATTTGGAAGGAGAGATTTGAGCGCCGGTGGCCTTTTCTTTGCCATGACCGGATAAATTCCCTGAAGCTTCAGTGTCTACCAGAGTGCTGGGACCTTGACTCTCCCTCTGATGTTCACTATGCCTGGTGTGATGTCGACTGTGCGATGCGTGCCTGCGGCTGCGGTTTCCTTGGGGACTCGAGCGACGAGACGGTGATAATCCTCGATCAGTCTCTGATGAGGACTGATTCGAATCGCTGAATGTTCTGCTTATTCTCTGTTCATAGTCTTCAAGCCATTTTTTGGAGGATCCGCCTCGGTTAGTGCTTTTGCGGCGCCATTTCAACGGTGACAGAACTTTGCGGTGGACCAAAGCCGGTGCGCTCCGAGTGGAATGCGCCGACTCCTGTGAAGCCGGCGAAGAATAGCCCCTTCTCGACATCTCTCCGTGGCCACTCCAGGCCCGAGCAGCCTCGCGCGCGGCCTCGAAGCGCGTCATGCCGCTAGATGATGCCGAGCGCAGTGACCCATGGCTGTCGCTGTTTTCTCGGGAGTGCGGCTTCTCGCTCTTATCTTCTAGTAGCACGGTTACCATGCGGCCGTCCTTGACTCTACGTGTGATGCCGAGCTCGATCACACGGGATTTTCTATTATTCAGAAGGAATTTTATCAGGGCTCTGCATCAAAAGGGGTAAATGGAAGAGAGACAGGTATAATGGGTTGTCAAGGTAAGCCAGGTGCGACTTACAGACACTCGGACGACACTTTTGTATTGCTCATCCTGGAGAAATGTACATGGATCGATTGTCTTTGCTCTGAGAGGAACTGCAATATGGACTGTGAATGGTGAACAGTACGGTCAACCTGTCGTTTCGGTGAGTGCAAAAGTACAAAGAAGATGTATTTAAACAAGCTCTGTGCGATTGGCGGCAAGAGAAAGATGAAAGTTAATTAGAGCGGGTAGTAAGATTAAGCTTGAAGATTTAAGATAGAATCAAAACAAGAATGGACCAGGAGCAAGGTCAGAGGCGGTAAGTATGGCTTCTCTCTGGCTATCCAGCTACAGAAAAGAAGTTCTCGTGGAAATGAAGGTGTGATGAAGGGACAAGAAAGATGGCGAAAAGGAAAGAGCAGGGCCAGGTCGGTGCCCCGTTTGTTGTTTATGGAGGATTACTAAAATGCCCTTATTCTTTCTTGCAAAGCCTCAGTTCCGGCAGAAAATAAAAATCTCGAAAGTGAGGCCAGGGTGAATAACACGTAACAACAAGGGTACTTGACCTTCATTTCACAATTGGGTCAGATAACCTTAGATACCTCCCTTTTCCAACTAGACTAGGCTACATTTATTTTTATCCTGACATAAAACGACAGTATACTTGCTGGTATACAGCAGGAGAATCTCTCCCAATCAACCGCAAACATGATATGTCAGCCTTGTCTTTTTTTGCAACTGTTGCTCAGCCAGCCTCATTCTGTATATGTGGATATTTCATGAGCTGCGGGAGCCCAGACTCAAGCTTCATTGAAAGAGTCCGGAATTTTACTGAGAATAAGCTGCATCCAAGAGTGTCCGAGTCCACGTTTTCCGTACAGCTAGCTGACAGGATTTTAGGCGGTGTGTGTCGTCTTACGGATGGTGTAGTCCGATGCTTGACACGGAATCTTTTTTTTATTCCGAGAAAAAAGAACTCGACTGGGAAGCAGTAGTAGGTAGAGAGCCAATGCCCAATGAGCCCTTGTATCTGCTGAAAAAAAAAAAAAAAATGATAGCCCAGCCTAAAATTGTATTTTCAAGGGCAATACACGATCAACAGCGAGCGATACAAATTTCCCAACAGCCAAAAGTCGCGCTGTGCATCAAGTCTGCATTTTCGATCAGGCGCCTGCATTGCATTTCTTCAAGGAGCTGTTTGGTCTGTCTGAGGTCTGAGCCCAAAAGGGAAGCTTGGCATCCCTTCCCCCCCCCCCCCCTCTATCGGTAGTTGATGAACATCTTCAATGAGAGAAGAAAAGAGAGAGGGTGGGGACAAGGTTGTGCGTGCAGATGGACAGAGGTCCGGGATCATGTCGATCTTTAAGTGGGTCTCCGACATCGAAGAGGTCCCCCACAAACTCGCGGCTGAAACAATCAATTCAACCGCGCGCGGGGCAAAGAACGGACAGGGTAGGTACTTTCACTCGAGGTGAATTGTAATTAGTTCAAGGTACATTCCGAACATGAAAACCCCCAAGGATATTCTCCAAGGACTGAGGCCAGAAAATCGGAATGTATTGAAGATGCTCACGCATTTTAAGAGTCTTGCCCCATATCCCCTCAATCATGGCTCTGTACAAGTACACCCATTCCCAAAAGACGCCAGGCAATGCAATGCCACCCATAATCCTATAACATTTATCCCTTATAAATATGCCCGGTACAGAAAGACAGCTATACCGAAAGAAGAAGAAAAAAGTAACCAAATTATAAAATAAAAATTACCAAAGCTCTATTGACTAGAGTTTCTCAGCTCCAGCAACCCCGAAGCTGCACCACCCGTCAGGTTATCCTCGTCGTCGGGCCGCATCCTCGCGGCCGCAGGTAATATCGACCTCGACGGAGGCGACAACCGCAATCCACCAGAAACGGCCAGAGGCCGTGCCGACGCCCTCCAAGACGAGGCCAGGGCCGCCGCGCCGCCGTACTCGTCTTCGGAGTCGTCGCTGCAGTCTGCAGTCGGCGGCCTGCGCGGCGCGTGGTGTACTGGCTCGTATATCCTACGACCAGCTACGGTAGTGGTGACAGACGACAGCGGCAGCGACGACGCGAGAAACCTCGGCTCGGCATCCGTGTTGGACGCCGACGTCATCGGTCTGTCGCTGCGCGATACTGGCCGCATCTGCAGCTGTTCCAGCGGAACATCGGCCTGGCCAGTCTTGAGCTTGTAAGCCGCCAGCCTGAGCCTGAGCCTGAGAGTCTCAGCGGTCTTGAAGTTGAGTCTGGTCAGTAATCGCGTCTCTGCACGCCGGAATGGTCAAATGAGGTGGTGGCTGCACAAATGCAAGCTACATTAGGGTGAATTGTTTACACACCTGTCTGGTAAGCTCGGCACGGCTAGGGATGCGACTTGAGGCTGCTGCCGCAACCGATCTCAAAATGCTTGGGGCATCTGTGTCTGGTTCTGTAACGGTGGTTGTCATTGTTGTGTCGTGGGCCGATGTGTCAAAGATGGAAGATGCCGCAGGTGACGCGGCTGCTTGCTGGCTGTCGGACTCGTCAGGGGCGTGTTGCTGCTGTTGAAGTTGCTGTGCGGCGGGCATAAACTTGTCAGTACGGGGCAATTGGCAGAGAGATATGATGCAAAAAAGACTAAAAATAAACTTACTGCAGGGTAGTTCTCCTCAGTCGCAGCAGTCGAGTCCAAACATGTCCTCTTGAGCTGCTCATGCTCCGTCGTCGCGTTGCCCGCCATGACACCAAACCTACGTTTCCTGGTCTCCTCAGAGAGGAGCGAAGAGTCTGGCTTGGCAGAAGAGGCAACGGTCTTGAGCGTGTTTGGCCTCTTGGGTGAAGAGATGTTAACATCAAGATCGCCGAGGACGCGCCTCTTTGATGGTGATGAGGGGACCGGCTGTTGTGCTGTGCTCATCTTGACGCGTGGCGAGTATTCACGGGACAGAAAGAAAGCTCGAATTATATATAATAGAAAGATTCCGAGCGTGCAATTGGCAATCCTCCAAGTGAACGGGGAGGACTGATATGTTTTGATGTGTGTGCTGAGGCGGAGAGGCGTCGAAATGCGGCGCGCTTTTATGTTGTATGCCAGCGGGCGGGGGGGTTGAAGTACATAAATTGAATGGCCGTGACGCGATTTCAAGCTGCCTTTTTGAAGCTCACTACCAAGACCGCGACGACACTCAATTGTAAAATAGAGAAGTCCAAGAAGCTCACAAGTCCTGGTACCAAGCAAGAGAAGCTTTGATTTTGTAGCTGAGAGGAAGGGATGCGTTGTTGAACGTTTGGGAAGCTTTGCTACGAAACTCTCGGGGGGCACGTCTTGGGTATTTGACGTACCGCAAACCACCTGCGCTAGGTCCAGGTATTTACAGCGGCCGTGTGGGGTCACCCGCCCCAAGTCGCGTCTTGACCCCTGTCCAAAATCGACACCAAAAATCCCTGTCCGCCGCGCTCAGGAAGAGGGACACCTAAAAGACGTGCTCCCAAGCTACTCTTTCGGCAGGCAATTAAGTCAAGGTGGCGCGCCTCACAAACTTCAACCTACAGGTAACACTCCGTGTAGATCGAGCCACCCATGCAATTCGAGCGTTTCTTTTATTTTATTTTATTTTTTCTCAGTGGAGGAAGCTGCAGTTGCTTACGAGTATTTACACTCGGTTTTGTCTTCTTGAAATAAATGCAACAACAGAAAAATAAGCACGCATCAAGTTGAAACGAATCACTTCTTGTAGAATGTGTCTATTAAATGACCCGCGGCCGTTGTGGGTACGTGGGCCTGGAGTAACCAGCATGACAATGAAAATAGTCCGACTAGTCGGGCTTTCCACGACACGTTCAACCTACACAATCGATTCAGCCCGATCGAGCGCGGTACAACAAAATCGCCTCGCCTTTTCTTTTTCTTTTCTTTACTTTGCTTCCTTTAGCCTCTTTCCATCAAGTCTTCTTTCTTTTCTCCCTCGAAATCACACTACTACCGATTTGTATCAAGTCGACCCTCGTCATGAATAATGTTTCATATTTCCACAGTAAACAAAACAAACACTAGAATAGTCGCATGATATAACGTTGCGTACCCCCTGTTCGGCACCCCCCCTGTTCGGCACCCAAAAATAACAACACTTTTATTTTTATCCTCCAACTTCTATTATAAATATCTCGATGAATCTGTCACTTTTGGATTTACTTTTTTCTGATTTTAATTCTCCATTTTCCAATGAAGCAATATACTGAAAAACAGCTTATATCTGCAATTAACGACGTCAATAATGGCAATCCAATTGCAAAAACCTCCCGAAAATGGGGAATACCTAGGTCTACACTTCAAAGTCGACTTAAAGGTTCTCAACCTTATAAAAAAGCACAAAGCCCTTTTCAAAGGCTTTCCACGGAACAGGAAAAGCATTTGGCTGATTGGGTACTTACCCAAACAGCTTTAGGGCTTCCGCCAACGCATCAAGAATTACGCTTTTTTGCCGAACGAATTCTTCAAGCCGCCGGAGAGACAAAAGGCCTTGGAAAACGTTGGATAACTCGTTTTTTGGCTCGTTATCCAATCCTTAAAACCCAAAGGCCCCGTCGAATAGATAACGCCCGGGTTAATGGCGCTACTACGGAGGTAATTAAATCTTGGTGGCTTTATATTACGAACCCGGTTATTAACGCTATTAAACCGGAAAACCGTTGGAATATGGACGAAACCGGTATAATGGAAGGCAAAGGATCTAATGGCCTAGTATTAGGGCTTAACGGGATCCGGCCGTTGCAACGAAAAGAGCCCGGAACGCGTGGTTGTGTCACAGACCTGAAGGACAGCCACTGGGCTGTCGCTTAGTCATGACCCCTGTCACGTGAAGGCGCGAGGGCCGAGCGCCTCGCGCGCGTATATCTACGCGAAATCTCTGCAGTCTCCGATATGTAGCTCCTCGAGCTACGTCTTCGTCAACAACCACCTGCTACCCTGTACCTGGAAGACTAGATAGCCAATATACTCTGTCCTGTTACCTGATCGCCCGCACCTACCTGTCCGCCCTGCCTGCCCGTGACATTACGTAGCTCCTTCATTAGGTGCCCGCGATGCCTGCGTCACTGCAACCCCCGATCTTAACCGATTCGACCGAGGAACTGATCGAACACCTACAAGGACACCCTGAACAATGGGTGTCTTACATCTCCGATTCCTACCAAAAGCTGCAACTATTGCACGATAGCAACGTCCGCCTGAACTCCTGCCTAGAAATGCAGGAAGCCGAGACCCAACGCGCCCGCGCCGAAACGGACCGTGTCCGCGACAAGGCGCAGGCCGACATTCTGGCCATGGCCATGGAAAAGGCCTCCGCCATAACCTCCCGGGATGCCGCTTTCGCCGAATTAGAGAAAACACGGTCCGAACTGAAGGAAGTTCGGACCGTAACGCTACCCACGGCACACATAACCACCCCCGCCCCAACTACCAACACGCCTGTTAAACCCCTTATGGTTACTCCTATGGGAACGACTCCGCCGCCTGCTTCCGAACATCCCGCCTCCGCCCGCCTTTCTGAACGACTTCCAAACCCCGATAAATTTACGGGCGCCCGCTCCGACCTCCGCCGCTTCGCCACCCAAATCCGGGGGAAGATGACCTCAAACAAAGACCGCTTCCCCAACCCCGAATCACGCCTGATTTATGTAGCCGGTCGACTGTCCGGTAAAGCGTACAACCTGATCCTGCCCAAAATGGTCGGAGGCACACCCCAATTCGGAGATTATACGGATCTCCTCCAATACCTAGAGGAGGCATTTGGGGACCCCGACCACGTCCAAAACGCACAAAACAAACTATATGCCCTGAAGCAGCGGAACGTAGATTTCGCCGAGTATCTGTCGGAGTTCCAACGCCTGTCTTTGGAAGGAGAAATGCCGGAGGATGCCCTCCCCCCTCTTTTATTCCAGGGAATATCGGAAGAGCTCCAGGACATGCTCCTCCACAACCCCGCCCCATCTCGCCAATACCACGAATTCACCCGACACCTGCAAAGTTTGGATAACCGCTACCGCCAGCACCAGCAGTATAAAAATAGACAGACACGTACCCCTCGGGCCGCAGCGCCCCCCGCGCGCGCGGCTCCCCGAACCCAACCCGACATACCGCGGGCCGCCCCCAAGCCAAACGCGGAGCTCCCGCTTAACGACCCTATGGACCTGAGCAGCCAACGCCGCCACAACCGCAAGGAAAACATGCTATGTTACCGTTGTGGATCCCAAGAACATTTCGTTGCCAAATGCCCGGAACCGGATACCCGCCGCACGCGGCTGCACCAGGCCGGGATCGAACGATCCAGGTCCAGGTCCAGGTCCCCGCGCCAGATACAAACCAAACTCCCTAAAAACCCCCGCCGCGGCTCGGACGCCAGCCGCTCCAGCAGCCGAAGTTCGAAAAACGGAGCCCGCCTGGGATAAGTCGCCCCCAGGCCGCCAAGGCCGCGCATAGACCGCCGGCGATCCGCATCTCTGCCGCCGCCGTTCACGGGTTCCCCGTTGAAGAGGAATATAACCAACGATCCGACCTGATGATCCTGCCTGCCGAACTGACAGTGGGGGGCCAAAACCTCCCAACCTATGCCCTCACCGATTGCGGTGCGGAAGGAAAATGCTTCCTCGACCAAGGATGGGCCGAAGAACGCCAACTACAAATGTATCCGCTGCGAAACCCATTCGACATCGAAGTATTCGACGGAAGGACCGCCGAAAGTGGGAAGTGCACCCATTATGTCCGAGGACAATTGAGAATCAAGGACCACATCCAGAAAAACGCGCTGTTCTTCGTCACACAGCTAGCCCACTACCCCATTGTGCTAGGAATGCCTTGGCTAAAGCAGCACGATCCAACGATTGGATTCGCGTCACACGTTATTACGTTTGACAGCGACTATTGCCGCCGACACTGCAATATGCCCGACAAACCGGAGAAGGTTAAAGCTTTACACGCCGTACCAAAAAAAAGCCGCCCCCAGTACCAGGCTGACCGACCGCCGTCCCTCCGCGAAATGGATATCGCCCCTATCTCCCTGCAAGCCGCGAGCATGTACGCCCGCCGCCGATCCTGCCGACTGTACGCCGTAACCTTGAAACAGATTGATGAGGTTCTAGCCGCCGACCCCCAAAATAGGAACGGGCCGACCCTGCCCGAAACAATCCGGGAATTCGCGGACGTATTTTCCCCGCAAGAAGCCGAGAAGCTGCCCCCACACCGACCGTCCGACCACCATATCCCGCTTATAGAAGGAAAAACGCCGCCGTTCGGCCCCCTGTACGCCATGTCCCGCGAAGAGCTGATAGCCCTTAAGGAATGGCTGACCGCAGAGTTGAAAAAAGGGTTTATCAGACCCAGTTCGTCATCCGTCGCCTCGCCCGTTTTGTTCGTGAAGAAGCAGGGAGGAGGGTTGAGGTTTTGCGTGGATTACCGCGCGCTGAATAATATTACCGTAAAAGACCGTTACCCGCTGCCGCTAGTCCGAGAGACCCTGAACAACCTGGCCGGCATGAAATTCTTCTCGAAAATCGATATCGTTTCCGCTTTTAACAATATTCGGATTAAAAAGGGGGAAGAATACCTGACGGCATTCCGCACGAGATTCGGCTTATACGAGAGCCTAGTCATGCCTTTCGGGCTAACGGGAGCCCCCGCGACGTTCCAGAGATATATAAACGACTCCCTGCGCGAATACTTAGACGTATTTTGTACAGCCTACCTGGACGACATTTTGATTTATAGCCGCACCCGAACAGAACACGAAGAACATTTGAAACTCGTACTGGAAGCCCTGAGGAAAGCCGGGCTATACGCCAACGCCGCGAAGTGCGAATTCTTCGTGACGGAAACCAAGTTCCTGGGCCTGCTGGTCGGCGTCGAAGGCGTAAAAATGGACCCTGAAAAAATCACCGCTGTCCTGGACTGGCAAACACCCAAAAAGCTTACTGACGTACAAGCATTTTTGGGGTTTGGCAACTTTTACCGGCGCTTTATCCGAGATTTCTCAAAGATCGTAGCCCCTTTGACGAGATTGACCAAGAAAGACGTCGCATTCGAATGGAATAGCGCCTGCGAAACCGCCTTCCGACTGCTGAAGAGAAAGTTTACCGAAGCCCCCGTACTGGCGCACTTCGATTGGGAAAAGGATGTGATCCTGGAGACCGACGCTTCCGATTATGTTTCTGCGGGAATATTGTCACAATACGGCGACGACGGAATACTCCGCCCCGTCGCGTTCTTTTCGAAAAAACACACAGCTACCGAATGCAATTACGAGATTTACGACAAAGAATTGCTAGCCATTATCCGCTGTTTTGAAGAATGGCGCCCGGAACTCGAAGGGACGTCGTCCCCGGTCCAAGTAATTACGGACCACCGCAACCTGGAATATTTCACGACGACGAAAATGCTCAACCGCCGACAAGCCCGATGGGCCGAATTCCTGTCAAGATTTAATTTCCGTATCACCTACCGACCCGGGAAACAAGGAGCGAAGCCCGACGCACTAACCAGGAGGTCAGAGGATATGCCTGAGGAGGGGGATGAACGACTTAAGCACCAAACACAAGTCGTACTGAAAGAACACAATTTACCTGCCCGCCCCACCCGGTTACAACCCATAATCCGCCAAAACAAACCCCTATTGCCAAGACACCTGATAGAGCTACTAGACGCCGGATACGAATCCGACCCGATAACGCAATCTGCCCTAGAAGCGTTGAGGACAGGCGCCGACCGCCACCCCAAGCTGCAATTGGCCGAATGCGAAGAACGATCCGGCTATTTGTATTACCGCAATAGACTGTACGTACCCGATTCGAATAATCTGAAAGCCGAGATCCTGCGCCGCTGCCACGACTCCCCCGTCGCCGGTCACCCCGGCAAAGCAAAAACCTACGACCTGCTGTCCCGAGAATATTACTGGCCCGGAATGCTACATTACGTATCATTATGGGTAAAGAAATGCCAGACCTGCCGCCGAATTAACCCGTCCCGCGAAGGCCACCAGGGCCTCCTGCGACCCCTGCCCACTCCTGAACGCTCATGGCAACACCTGTCGATGGATTTTATCACACATTTGCCGCAAAGCAACGGCCACGACGCCATCCTAGTGGTCGTAGACCGCCTGACTAAGATGAGACACTTCGTCCCTTGTAAAGGGACCTGCAATGCCGAGGACACCGCCAACCTGTACCTACACCACGTATGGAAACTACACGGGTTGCCCCTGACGATAGTTTCGGATAGAGGCACCCAATTCGTGTCGAAGTTTTGGAAACACCTGACAACCCGTTTGAAAATCGACAGCCTGCTATCCACTGCTCACCACCCCGAGACTGACGGACAGACCGAGCGTTTTAACGCGTCCCTGGAACAATATTTGAGAGCTTATGTGGCCTACCTGCAAGATGATTGGGAAAGTTGGCTTCCCCTCGCCGAATTCACAGCCAACTCCCACAAGTCCGAGACCACCGGAACCTCCCCGTTTTACGCGACTTACGGATTCCATCCCCGCATGGGATTCGAGCCGGTACCCCTGAACCAGCCTTTGCCCGCCCAGCGGGATGCCGAAAAGCTAGCCGCCCGAATGGAAGCCATTCTGGAACAAGCCCGCGCCGAAATGACCGCCGCCCAAGCCCGTTACGAAGAACAGGCGAACCGACACCGTACCCCGGCCCGCCGGCTTACCGTCGGCCAATATGTATGGTTAGACGCACGGAACATCCAGACCGCCCGCCCGCAGAAGAAACTGGATTGGAAGAACTTGGGACCCTTCCGAATTTCTGAAGTGATTAGCCCGTACGCCTACCGTTTGGACCTGCCGTCGTCTATGAGAGTACACCCTGTTTTCAATATAAACCGACTAAAACCTGCTGACGTTGAGCCCCTGCCGGGCCAACAACCTGCACCGCCACCCCATTTGGAAGTGGAAGGTGAGAGAGAATACGAAGTCGAAGAGATCCTCGACTCCTTTTGGGAAACCCGCGGCCGAGGAGGCCGCCGGCTGAAATATATCGTCCGTTGGGCTGGATATAGCGAACCCACGACTGAACCTGCCGATTACCTGGAAAACGCTGCTCAATTGGTAAAGAATTTCCACCGTCGATACCCCCATAAGCCCGGGCCCCGGCCGTGACGGAGCTCGGCCTGGAAGGGGGGAATACTGTCACAGACCTGAAGGACAGCCACTGGGCTGTCGCTTAGTCATGACCCCTGTCACGTGAAGGCGCGAGGGCCGAGCGCCTCGCGCGCGTATATCTACGCGAAATCTCTGCAGTCTCCGATATGTAGCTCCTCGAGCTACGTCTTCGTCAACAACCACCTGCTACCCTGTACCTGGAAGACTAGATAGCCAATATACTCTGTCCTGTTACCTGATCGCCCGCACCTACCTGTCCGCCCTGCCTGCCCGTGACAGGTTGGACGACTATAATCGAATGTATATCGGCTACGGGCGTTGCCCTCCCTCCCCTCGTTATATTTAAGGGAAAAAACGTACAACAACAATGGTTTCCCACGGATTTAAGCCCTTTCGATAATTGGCAATTTCATGCAACCGAAAACGGGTGGACAAATAACCAAACGGCTATCGAATGGTTAAAAAAGGTGTTTATTCCGTATACCCAACCTTTAACCCCTGAAAAGCGGTTATTAGTTTTGGATGGCCATGGATCACATATAACGGACGAATTTATGCTTCTTTGCTTGCAAAATAATATTCAACTCCTATATTTACCCCCTCATTCGTCACACGTTCTTCAACCATTGGATCTATCGGTTTTTGGGCCGTTAAAAGAAGCTTATCGACGTCAACTTGGATTTGTTAGCCAATTTTGCTGTTCAACAGTTATTGGAAAACGAAATTTCCTACTTTGTTATCGAAAAGCCAGATTAAAAGCATTTATAGCAAAAACCATTCAATCTGGTTGGCGTACAACGGGGTTATGGCCGGTAAACTTGGTTAAACCACTTTTAAGCCCTTTTTTGTTAGAAAATAGCAACGCCAACGTTATAAAAGATAAAAACAACGGTTTGCAAAGGGATAAAACACCGGAAAGCCCAGCCCAAAAAATTAACGACCCGTCTTTACTTATTTGGAAAACCCCTAAAACGACCCGAGATATCCGACTTCAACTGCAAAAACTTTCCCAATCCAACAAAACCAACGCTACTTCACGTCTTTTATTTGCAAAAGTCCAAAAAAGCTTCGAAGCCAAAGATACCCTTTTGGCTAGCGCCCAGCAAAAAATCAGCTTATTGGAAGCACAACTGGAGGCAATACGGCCGGTTAAAAGGAGGAGGGTGGTTCCGGATCCAAACGAGCTTTTGGTTAACAAACAGAACATTATTGGATTGCAGGAAAATGATATAGAAAATTTGGAACCTTTAGCTGATGAAGAAGAGGTTAATGAACCGGAGAAGCGTGAAAACGATTGTATTTTTGTCCGTTGATAATTTTATATTTAAATCAGTTTATAAAAGTAGGCATTTCGTTGTTAGATTTTCAGGGTGCCGAACAGGGGGGGTGCCGAACAGGGGGTACGCAACGTTACATGCACCGCGTGCCCGGACAAAAAGTCAAGCATTCACTTCATAAAGTGACAGGGACTCGCGATATAGAAAGGACAACAGTATGAATAATAAAATAATCAACTAAAAAAAAACAAAAAAGACAACTTGTCCTTTTAGCCGGTCGATCTTTGCGACCATGGTATCTAGCAGAGGAAAAACAGCAAATACATAAACAGGATTTTGAGAAAAAAACACAAGAACGAAAACAGAAATGCGCCCATCATAAGAGGGAAACGGCCCGAAATAGAAGCCAATCCCTGCACACACCCGTGCAGCAACCACCCCCCTCATGTACTTTCTGCTTCCATCGCGGGTTAAGACATATAGTGGTCGTATGTATCAACAAGGCCGTAACCTCCTTTTCGCTTCAACACTGCCTTATAAAACCCTCTAGCAGTCACTAGAGTCCCAGCCCCCATCTCGATACCCCAACAAAATCCGTAGTTTTCAAAGAAGAAATATTCCAAGTGCCCAAAAGAAGATTGACTCTCCCTTACACAGAACGCCTATGCTAGTAGTGCAAGAAAAAAGATGAACAAGATGCCCGCCCAAATGGTCATGCGAGTATGGATGAGAAAACCGTAAAACAATAAAATTGGCGATCAAAACATGCTGGTTGCCAAACCCAAAGGCCCCTTCAGTGGCGTCCAAGGCGGCGCGATTCGAAAACTGCTGGGAAAATATTCTCCAGACCTTTGCATCAGTTCGCTTCCAAGATGTAGTTGGATCCATCGAACGAGAATGGCTTGTCGAAATCGGTCGTTACATCGTTCCAATCTATGAAACTTGTCGAAGTATCCATGCCTTCCGTGTTCTCCACAGAGAAATTGTTCAGATTCACTAAGAAATCATCGTCCAGCGCAGCCCACGCCATATCGATCTCGATGTTCGCATTGTCGGGGATGTCGCTGTTAGGCTCAGAGGTGCTGCCATCCTTCGAGTCGGGAGTATCGTTGGGCGTATGTGTCCTGTATAGACTCGGGTCTGAGATCACCCCGTCTGCCGTAGCGCTGAAGTTGGGAATGCCCGAGAAGATCTCATTAGGAACAACGGTTCCCGTGAACAAGTTGTCCTCTGCAGGCGGCTGGGGCTGAGACAGAACCATGTCTTGGGCGGTGCTGCTGGCCGGGGTAGCGCCCTGAGTGCCACCCATCATTCCCTGCCCGGGCTTCGCAACATGAGGTCCGGTTACCCCGCTAGCTTGTCGGTTCATCGGGACCGCTCCTGGGGTCGACGTGGCCACAGAGCCATCCTTGGATTGCGTTAATTGCATGGCAACTGATTGCTGAGGCTGTGACTGATATCCTGGGGCTGCTGTTGATAACTTCTTCTGCTGATCCGCGGCCTCGGCGAATGCGAAACTCTCTTTCAAGTACTTGAACGGGTCTTGACTCGGCCTGAGGTGCTCTTCCTGAACATGCAAGTTACGCGCTTCTTCCGTGGGGAATCCAGTGCCAGCGGCATCACAACCGGGTTCGCTGCACAGTATCAGCGGCCGCGGTGGCTGTTTGGGTGCTTCGGCTACATGCTCGCGGCGAGCCTCCGGGGATGGAGGCTTGGTTTGAGGTGGTGAGCCATGGGCAGACTGCAGCGCAGGAGATGAGACTTGGCCAGGGTTGGGCTTCTTCCGCTTCGGGGGAGGTGGGTTGAGGGTGTCTACTGTAACAGCAGGTTTGCCAAGGTATGCCGGCACAGCTGTGTTCTTTGGCAGCGACCCGAACCCAGGATATTGTGGCTGCTGAGCCGCGGGGCCAGCAGGAGCCTGTGCCGCCTTGTTGTTCGGCTTTGCCTGCGCCTTGTTTGCCTCAAAGTTCTCTTCCGATGCGGCCTGGGGCCGTGGCGCCTGTGGCTGTGGCTGAGGCTTGTTTGGTTGTTGAGCTACCGGACCGCGTGCCTGAGTGACGGCGCCGTTGAAAAGCGCATTCATCTCACGGGTCATGCCTTCAACCAAAATCAGAGCTTGTTCGATGTCGTTTATCCTCACTGACAGCTGCTGCTTCAATGGGCCAGCACTATTGCCGTCTTCAAACTGGTGCATTACAAGATGTCGCTACATCGCAGATTAGTAAGCTGACATACGAGACTGGTAAAAACAGGCAACATGTGACTTACGTAGCGGATGAACAGGCGCGCACGCTGTTCGTCGCCATGAACATTGTACCACTGAGGGAAACCCTTCATAGCTTTCTGAAGTTGAGCAACAAGGAAGGGTAATTTCTGTCGAAGCACGGCGACTTCAGCTGCAGGTACGTCCAAGTCACGCTGCACCATCTGTGCCACCTCGTGTCCAACTTCGGCTGCCAGTTTCTGTATACGCTCTCGAACCTCTGGGGGGACGCTCATGAGAACCTGGCGATTTCTCATTGCGGCCTCATATTTAGCCCTGTTCTCCGGCGAGAGCTTGGACAACTGTTCTTGCGTCATTGGTGGTCGAACAGGGCCAGGGGCAGCTGGCCTCTGCGGGTTCTGGGCTTGAGTTTGCGGTCCCTGCTGCTTCGGTTGCGGTGGTTGAGGTGGCTGCGGCTGCCTCGTCGGTGGTGGCGTGGGCCCAGTAACGTCGATCACATCATCCGGGCTGGAACGCTTGAGGTTCCGTCGCTGTGCTGCATTCTGCGGTGCCCGCCCCTGCTGGGACTGAGTGCGGTTCATCATGGTAGGTGTTGGTGCAGTCATGGCAGGTGATTGCTTTTCGTTAGTCGGCGGTGCTGCTGACCCTGAAGGTGCAGGAGGTTGTTTCTGCGCAGGGTTTTGATTGAGCTCGTGAGAAGGCTGAGCCAATGGCTGACCAAGGTGACTTTGAGGAGGCTGGGGCATGTTGGGTTGGGGCTGCTGTGCCTGCCTTTGCTGCTGCTGCTGCTGCTGCTGCTGCTGCTGTTGATTTCGCTGTTGTTGTTGCCTCACAAGATAATTCTTGGCTTTGATCTGCCTGCCGAGGTCAAATAGCTGCTCGTCAGTAAAGCCGGCGCATCTTGGTTGCTTCCGTAACGTCTCGATATCTTGCGGGGATGGTTGTATGAGATGCTGAGGCAAGTTCCGAGCTAGTTCTAGCAGCATCTGCTGCTGGTTGTTTGGCGGTGCGGCATTGCCCTGGGGCGGTGGCCCCGGCTGCGGCATCCCCATGCCCTGACCTGCATTCTGTGGCTGTTGGGGTGGCCGCGCCGCCATTTGCTGCTGATGGGCCAATGCTTGTTGGTTCGCCTGGAGCGGCTGCTGTCCCTGCTGCATTCTTTTGTTCATCTCGGCCTTGAACTGCATTATTTGCATCTGTTTTACTGTATTTTCGTACTGCTGCATAAGCTGGTTGTGCTGCAGCCAATCTTTTAGGGCCTTGTAGGTTTTGATCTCAACGGGGATGGTCAAGTTAGGAAGCGCCCTGGTGATCTGAGGAGGCAGCTCCATGTTGTCCATGTACTCGACGACTTGTGCATGGCTCATCTTGCCAATCTGCGGTGGCATCTGGGGGCCTGGCATGCCCAACGCCGGGTTCGGGCCTGGGTTTCTATTTTCCATCGTTGGGTTGTTCAGCTGCCCTGGCTGAGGTCCTACCATATTACCAGAGCCTTGTTCAATCCACTTTGCTGTCAGCTTGTTGAGCTGCTCTGGAGCCAAGCCTTGAATCTGTGCCCTCTGCTCCGGAGTCATCCTCTGAAGGAGCAACATGACCTGAGGGTTCATGTGGCTGTTCACATTGCCGCCCATTGAGACGGGAGTCCGCGGCATGAAGCGAGGATCAAGTTGGGGCACCCCATTTGGCGCTGTCTGCATGTTCATCTGGCCCATCGAAACCGGAGGGTTCGCCATGGGAGTGTTCAGTGTTCCCATGGCCGGGCTCTGAGATGTCATCGGAGGTCCACCGGGACCACCACCCGGCTGACCCGGAAGCCCCGCCTGTTTGCCAGCTTGTGCCAAAGCCTGCGCTCTTAGCTGGGCCTGTAGGTGAGGATTTGCCTGCTGCATACCGAACGGTTGTTGCGGTCGTTGTGGCTGGTTGGGTGTCTGCTGAAGATTTGACATGCCTTGACTCTGCATATTAGGCCCCGGCTGAGGATTTGCATGTCGATTTTGGGACCCGTTTGCGGGGACAACCGTTTGACCAGCCTCTTGAGCCATGAATGCGTTTTTCTGCTCACTCATCATGCTCTCCATGTTGAAAGGGCTCATGTGGTTACCAACACCTTGGGGCCCAGCTTGTGCGAGTCCATTTACCGCACCAGGCCTCTGCGGCTGCAGATTCACCATGCCCTGGTTGGGTATACCAGAAAGGCCTTGTTGTGCCATCATCTTGCTCCTCCGGAACTGGTTGATAGCCTGGTTTTGGAACCAATGTAGTACGGGATCGATGCCTTTGCTACGAAAATCATTTTGCTGTTGAGGTGTCATTTTCGCAGCCATTTGCAATCGGATTTGTTGCTTGGTGTGCTCGGGAGCTTGTGCATAATTTTGCTTCGCGACTTCCAAAATTTTCTGCTTGTCTGCCATGGTCATGCCGTTGTCCTGCACACCGGCCCCCATGGGCATGTTGGCTTGATTTGCTATGCCTCCCATGCCACCCATCCCCATTTGCATCGGCGGGGATGATTGCTGAGGAATTGGCGAAGCCTGCATTTGATGCTGCAAATGTTGAAAAGGGAGCTGTGAGTTGGGCCCCATCCCACCATTCATTTGTGCCTGTGCCGCGGCATGGGCGGCGTTCTGCATCATCCTCTGCTGTTGCTGTTGTTTCTGGTGCTGTTGCTGCTGATGCATAAAGGCAGCCTGCTGGTTGACATTGTTCTGCATGTGATGTTGACCCTGCATTCGTTTGTTCTGTAATTCGGCCATTTTAGACTGTATGAGTTGCTCATATGCGTTCTGCAAGTAATAAGCACGTGTTAGCCGGCCTTTTTTTTCCCACCGTCTCATTCGTTCGTTCCTAGTCGAAACTATTGGGGTATGCATCAAGAGTCTCTTACGCGATCCGGTGCCTCTATCAAGGCTCTCCTTTCACAAGTCAACCCAAGTTCAATACACTTTGCTGTGTGGATTTCGTTCGGCATGACCATTCTAAACTGTGTGACTCTGTTCGAAGGGAGGGACGTGTTAGTAAAATGATTCCAAAGTTGAGCAACACATAGGGGTCATGGATTCGGCCATGATTTTGTGATCCACGTCGGCTTACAGTTGGCATGTTTTCCCTAGACGCTCTTGTATAGATAGTCCAGACTGCCAGCCTGTTACTAGTGGAGGTTGTTCTGCGAGATGCTTGAAAACAATCTGGGTGATTTGGCTTGGATGCAAAGGTGGACGCTGCTGCGGCTGCATCATGCCTGCCATCTGAGGCATATTGCCAGCCATGGCGTCGATTTGCCTCGCCGAGCAGTGCCCGGGGCTAGTACTAGAGGCTCGTCGCGAGTGTCTGAGATGACTTTCGGAAGCCTGACCGCGAAGGCTCCGGTTGGCGCCGAGACGCCGGGCTCAGTATTCGTGCAGCAGGTGGAACGGGACTGGATTTGTTTTTCGTCGATCTAACTGTCTGGCGACCCTTGGCAACGGAGACGAGAGGCCGTCGACGGGTACTACGTGAACTAGCGATGATCGTGGGCCATGTGTGAAAAGAAGCTGCTTCGCAGAGTGTACTCGAATGTCTGCTGCGAAAAAGCTGGCCCGCAAAGTCCCGCGAAAGTCCAGACGAGACAGCGGTGAGAACAGACCGCGAATTTCCGTGGGTCGCGAGCTCTTTTGAATATCTCGAGAAGAGCGGTAGGATGCTGGAAGTCGGATCGATCGCGCCGCGGGCTCGTTCGTTGACGAAGCGGTCGTGAATTGGATGTCGTGTCGTGATATTTCCAGGTTCTGGTCCGGCAGATCTTCTCTTCGATGCGCGAGCGGATGGCAGATAATCTGGAAGAAATCTTGAGCAGCTTCAGACGCCTGGAGAAGCTAATACAGACGGGTTGCAGGTTCGCCCAGTTGTTTGTCGGGGTGAGAAAAGGAATGGACCCAAGGCTGGCGGGGGGGGGGGGGCAAGGGGAACGAGCAATGTTAGAGTTTGGATCCGCGAGGTTGACCAAAGGATTTAGGGCCCAACCACCACGCAAGCCAAGAAGAAATCGATAAAGAGCTTGGGGGCAGGGGAAGATGGCGATTGTTTCCCTGTTGAATAACAAAAAGGCCGTCGAGACGATCGGCGCATACACGCCCGCGAAAATATGATATTTCGGGTATAATTTTGGGACGTGAAGTCGTTAAGATGGTCGTCGTGGTCGACAATGCGAGGCGTGATGCAGACGGGAGAGGTGATGAGGCAGACAGAAGAGAAGAAAACCGCGTGGGACGGGGGTGACTGGGGAGGCGCCCACAGCAGGGAAGCAATGGCACCAAGAGACCAGGCAGGGCAGGGGACGAAGAGGCAGTGGGGTGGGGACGGTGCGAGTGGGGCCTTGAATACCTCGAGACGAAGTACTGTACCTCGGGCAGGGCAGCTTCCCAAGTACCGGGAATTCAACCAATTAACGAATTATTTTGTAACCAAGGTGGTACCTAGCTCGCGAAGTGCCTAGCAGGCTTGTAGGTTGGTGTGCCCGGTGGTGGTCGGTCGCAATCATTCTCAACCTTGAGCCGATCCTGTTTCGCGACAGCAGAGGTGGGTTTGGACTTTTTGACAGTTGCTCTCATTTGGCCTGGGCAACCGAGTTATCTGGGCTTTTCTTTGTCGATAATATGTTGATCCTGTGTGCAGAGTGCCTACCTCAGGGGCATCTTCTTTTTCCCGGGTGGTTTTTTTTTTTTTTTTTTTTTCTTCTTCGCTTTTCCGAGTAGCCTCCAGCTCTGCAAACTCTTAGACCAAACATGTGGGTACCTAGGTATTTCTCAAGAGTACGGAGTACTGACCCATGGATAGCAGCACCCAGCACAGACGCTGGAGACCCGCCGCAATATTCACCGGTCAAACATGAATGACCTCTAGAAACTATCTAGAGCTAGCTAGTGGTACGTAACACTATGCTGAAAAACACTGTCAGTTCCCCTTCAAATGCATGGCCTATCTATAAACCTTTCAATCGAACCACATCGATCACAATCTGGTCTGTTTATTGTAGTTGCCGCCGTATAACAGTCGGGCGGGAGCTTGATGCCTTGATAGGCGGTGGGCGTGGAAACCCTTGCAACTTCGGCAAAGCCACGGTCTACAAAGGACAATGTACCTGCTGCACCTGGTTTGTTAATGCATGCATGACTGCCTTGCATGTACTTTACCATCTGGCGTGTTTTAAAAGGCCGTTAACAAAGACCTTGGCTGTGACCACCAGGGTTGATTTATTCATGTTATTTATGTTTGGCATCATCATAATCTTCTTGACGAAACCCTTACCGTGCTCTTTTTGCGATCTTCACAATTCCATCCGAACCACATAGCCCGCGGGGCCGTTGTGGACGCGCCTGATGCTTGGTCTACTCCGTAGCTCCAGGTAGTTCTGATGGGTTTATAACAACAGGTCGGGTAGCTCGCCAGACTAGCACCTTGGCGGGCGGGTGCGGGTACGGAAGTGGACCAATTCACTGGATCCCGGATGGAAGCCCACGAATGAGGATGTGCGTGGCTCATACAATGGGAGACGTGGGAAAGTAGCCCGGTCAAGGCTTGCAGGGTTTGTAAGGTTAGTGTAAAGATCAATTAGCAAAACTTTTTCTACGAGGAAAAGGCAGCTAAAGAGGCTTGCAAAAACTTAGGTAGACTCCAAGAACATAATGCAACCGTCTCCAGGGGAGACTCGACAATCTCGGGAGTTTGAAAAGGTAGATGAATGCTGGGTCTGCTGAATATATCGGTAATCCTAGGTACATACGTTACCCTTGTACCTGGAGCAAAGTAGGTTGTTTCTGCAATGACATCCAATCCAAGTATGCAAGTATCCCGAAACAAGGGTGAGCAGACAGGCTGCTGGGATTGTTCAGCCAAACAAAATAAAGGTAACCTAGAAAGGAAGAGGCGCTGGAAAGCTCCGCCCACAGCCTCAGCGTTCCTTTTCTCTGTTCTGTAGGTAATTGAACTTTGTCCCCAATTTAGGTTTTTGGTTTGTTGATCGTTTGTTTCCCTTTTCCTTTTGAAGGTTGCAAAAACGGGCAAAGAGCGACAATCCAAATTGTTTTGGTTTTTTTTTGTTTTTTTTTTAATTTATTTATTTCTTTTATTTTCCTATATATTATACGGGTTTCCATCGTCAAAACCCCACAGGCGCAGGGACCCCAAACAGCCCCTTCACACTTGAATTTGCCATGGCCTACCCGTAGTCTAAATTTCCAATGCAACATATGCATGCGTTGGCCGATGTTGGGCAGAAAGTTGGGCCCTGTTTTTTCTTCTCTTCTCTTTGGCTGCGTGCGCGTGGGCGGGACATTTCGTCCACTCTTTCGACAATTGGCCGCCGCGTTTGCGGCATGGTCTACTGCCCATGTACTCCGTACCGCCGTACCTACAGACAGGACAGTATTGCACTTCGGTGTATGGGAGGGGGCGTTTAGAACTTGTGGTACATTTCCGTGCAAATAGGTGTTGCTGTATGTATGAGAGAAAAAAAAAAGAAAGAAAGAAAAAGGGTGCCACACCAGATCTTTTTCGGACCCGGCCAAGCTGTACGGCGCTGGCTCCCACCATCTAAAGGGCAGCACCTTGATTGGGAGGCGCGAACCTTGCTAGGATTGAGGCTACGCCGCCTGTCTGTCACTTCTCTAGTCTAACTAGATTATCTTCGCTGGGACGGACAAAAAAGAAAAAGTCTACCACACCCGAACTGTTCCTAAGTCGCCCGAGAACATTCGTGCGTCAAAATGTGAGAAAAAAAGGAGCGAGAGGGACAGCCACAAATTGTCGCTCGAGTCAGCCCTTGTACTCTGGTGACCTGTCTCCCATTTCACACATCGAGGCAGATGGTAGGCATACCCAGTCGGGGATTCGGAATTACCGTGGTTCATGGAAGACATATGGCCAAGATTTTTTTTTTTGGTTATCGTATTTATTTATTTCTTTCTTTCTTTCTTTATCGACGTTCGAGTTGGTAACAAGCAAGAGGGGAGAAAAAAAACCCATACAACAGACCAAGTTATGGCGTGCTTTTGGTCGGAATCCCTTGCTTGCCTCGCGTGAGAGGAGAGGTACGGCCCGTGACAGTGTCCGTTGCAAACAATCCTGTCGTCCATGCGCCCAACCACGGCTCATGGAGTCGCTGGACCGGTCCATATGACTTTTCTGGGGCCATATAGATGACGGTGGCGCGTGTGTCACAAAACTAGGTGGATAGCGCCGATTGTCTGTTGGTGTACAAATGCTATTATCTAGTTCATGTTCAATGGCGGTTTCGGGTGTTACAAGAGCATTTATGTGTTGGACTGGCTTTCCCAAGGGGTAAAATTCTTGTTACTCTTTTTTATCTCCTTTTTACCATCCAACCACATTTCGATAATATTATAATACCCCCCGAGGGCGCATTTGGAGAGCGCCTTTTGCTATTGCAGTAATTCCTGGGTTTCTATATGTTTTGAGGTAGGCCACCAGACGTTTAATGCTTCCCGTTACCTGCTGCGTCCCCGTTGGCCTGAAACATTGTCCCGATCAAACGGTGCATAAGCAGTCTCTGTTGGGACCAAGTCTGTCCGGCTTGAACAATCAGTCGAAATGGCTTTTTCTCTCCCTCTCTCTCTTTCTCGAGGGTTCCAGGAAATCGCGATCCGTGCCGTGTTTTCATTCTCTAGCGCTACAGACCAAGGCGCGGAAAGAGGTTTGGCGAATGTGGGCTTAGAGGCTTGTGCGCGGTGAATGAAAATAACGGCATGGATGCGTAAGTGGGGGGATGATATTTTGGTAGAAAGCCATGAATTAATTTTCTAGATTAGAGTATAGAAGCATGAAGAGACAAAGGATGCATATACATGCCAATATTCAACCATCAATCGCAAATCGTTATCTTTGTACAGAGTAGAGGCGTATAATGCAAGGATTACTTGCAGGATATCATTGATATGTTTAGTTACCCTATCGAGATCCAACAACACGTACAGGAAGTAGCAAGTCCCTCGATTGTTCAATACCTGCAGCTGTTTTAATAGTATACCTAGGTAGGTATGTACGTACTATCTACAGCGCTAAGTGGTGCCAAGGGTGCGACCATCGGCTCTGCGAGGGGTCCCTGGCCTAAACGTCACGGTGGGCAGGGGCAGGCAGCCCAGGCGACCAAGGCACATTGCAACAATCAGGCTCGCATGCACGACGGGGAGCAGTTTTGACAAGTCACACGATGGAACTGTAAAATAAAATAAAAAAAACAACGCCACCGATTGGATGGATGGACGGGGCCATGCTCGCACAACAGCAACACCACCACCAAGGCAGGGGGAAAGGCGCGTCTCCGCACATCGCTATACGCTATAAAGGCGTGTAGAAAGTTTGCTTTTTTAATTCATCTATAATATGCATTTCTCATTTTAACCCAACAGCTGTAGCACTCGCATGGATTTTTTGACAGGACGAGGACGGACTTGAGCAGCATTTGGCTTTTGGTTGTTGTTTTTTTTTGGTTTTGCAAGGGGAGCGAGGGACCCTCAAAACCCTCTGTCTGACCCCCGGTTCAGGACCCCTTGGACGTGTGGATCTGGTTGGGTTGGAGGAGATTCATCGGAGGTACCGGTACATAACAGCTCTGTACCCGCCCGCAAGTCAACAACGCGCAGGCGCCCGGTCAGTATCGAGGGTGAGGCTTGGTGTGGGGCCCAGGTGAGATGCTCATGATTGGCCACGACAAACGGCAGGGTAGGCGGGCACGAGGATATCATTCCATCCCATGGACTGCCAAATGCCGCCAGCCGCCCTGCATCTTTTGTAACACCCCACGGTAGGTGTAGGTAGGTACCTTAAGTTTACGTTTGGGTTGGGTGTACAACCAAGGTTTTGGCACCGACTGCAGGTGTCATTTATGAGTTGGCTATCGGAGCTTTTTTTTTTGCCCTCTCCCGTCCCTCAGTTGACGGGCGAAGAAGCGGTGTGAGAGCAATAGGATGTGAATGGTATTAAAGAGAAAAGCGGGATTGTGCGATACAAATCCGGCAAAGACCGTTCCCTTTACTGTTCGATGGCTGCTTAAACGAGCAAAGAGATCGTCGACGGCTTGATGGGCAGCAAGTTTGTTGTGCTAGGCATGTTGCAAAGTCTATTTTTTTGGTGTGTTGGCGTGGGTAGGTAGTACTTACGTACCTTACCTTACACGTAGGCTAGGTGGTTGTGGCCCGCCTTTTGAATGTGTTGGCTTTATCTTCAAGGCCGCCATTTTGCTTAGCTTTTATTTCATTCTTTCTATATTTTATATTTGAAAAGCCTACGTTCACGTCTTTCGGCTCCCCAGCTGGACTATTTGACCTTGTAGGCATGATTATTCTTTTTCTGCGGACAAGTTGTTTTAGAAAGCAGGGGGGAAAAGCATGCATGGATTGCTATTGCCAGACATTCAAGAGTCTGATTCGCTGCCCTACGTGGCTACGTAGTAGCCTAGGTAGGTACCTACCTAAGTAGATACGGATTTATGGTTAGTGAATGTTGGTACTACCCAGCATGATCGACGTCAGATCCATGACCATCCTTCCTTCCTTCCTTGCGGCTGCGATTGTTCCTTTTTTCGGGGGCTTATTTGTTCAGTCCTTGGGGTACACAAAAGAAAGAAACAAACAAGCCATTAATCATATTGTGCAATTATTCTTTTCATACCCTGTTTTTCTTCTTTGCTACTTAGCTCAACCTCGCAAAGCTATTCCCCCTTTCCTCTCGGTCTTGTAATATTTTCTGACCATATCTTAAACTATACGCGCATGCGTCCCTGTGCGCAGGGGCCAGTCACCGCTTTGGCGTGGCGTGGCGTGGCGGGCAGTCAGTCAGTCAGTCAGTCAGTCAATCAGTCATATCTGACCAGCGTCGAGTACATAGTAAGCGACTAACTGACTGCGCCATATCCACAAGACACAAATTTATCGGACAAACTTCACACACCTGATGAGATGAGAGTTGTGTACAAGCCTGGCAGTTATCCTTCCACCCCATGATTTCTATGCATGTTTTGTCATCCCATGGTTGGCAAGACGCATTCCCATGGGAAGAGTAAGAGGAACCAATACGGATAAATTAAAGGTCGCGCTAAATCACGGAGTGCAATGTAGGTAGGCTGGCAGGGCACAAAAAAGATTAGATGCTTCCTGTCTTTAAAGTTTTCTACGTCGCCCATAGCACCTTTCGTGTGTCCAAACATTCAAGAAAGCTAGGTGGTTTTGTTTGGGATTGTCGACTAGGTATTCCTATCGGATTGTCACCCGTAGGTTCTCTCTCCGCATGCGTTGTCGGTAGGGCTGATGAGGCAGTGCATCGCATCGTAGATTACATGTATCGCCGCCGGGGGCAAAACCGACAGTTTACAACACCCCGGATATAGAAACATTTGTACGGAGCCATAAATTTACTGGGCTGGCAAGGCTAGGTAAGGTAGTCAGTCAGTCAGTCCAGATGCTTCCGCATTTCACCCAAGGGGTAAAAAGGGTAATATTTCCTCCCCACGTCTCTGACAAAAGACCGAGGTGGAGCGCTTGTCTCAGAGGTTACAGAATAAAGGCGACACATCTGTGGGGCGAAACGGGATGGGCCACCAACCGGTCGTGAATTAAATAGCCCTTCGCACTGTACTGAATAAACTGCGGGAGTACTACGCTGGCTGCAAGCCGGGTTGGTGCAGCGAATGATGTCTTGTCGACCAGTACCGTACCGATTAATCATTACCTAAGGTAACTTTCCCACTCCCAGACTAGTGAGACTACAGTATCTACTTCGTATCTACCGGTATCTATCAACCAACCAAAGGTACCTCACATCACCTGCCCCTTACCGCCTGCCGCAGCGTGTCATTACTCGTCTACCTACCTTACTCAACCTATCACAGCTTCCTCATTCTTTCTACCTAACCTCACGTACCTAATTAGATGCTAGGTCCAACAAGAATCTCTGCTGCAGTATTCTGTGCAAAGTCATCGCCTCCTTCTAGACTGCGGCCAGCATTTCGAATCGAACCTTTTTCTTCATTCCGCCAGCACGTGTTCTTTACTACTTCGGTACGCACCATGGCTCCTCCACAGTCGGCACACGAGTTCTTGGACTTTGTCAACGCCTCCCCCACACGTGAGTCCCCCGTAACCATGCTTTCCGTTGTCGATCCAAAGAAACAAAATTAGACAATCTTGATGCAGTCTGAAATGTGTATAAACAAACTCTAGAGAAGAAAGGACTAATCAGTAATCATCATCTCACTTCCCCCACTGCAGCTTACCATGCCGTCGCCAGCTCGGCCGCCCTGCTCGAAAAGGCCGGCTTTGAGCTGATCAAGGAGCGTGACAACTGGTCCCACTCCCTGCGTCCCGGCGGCAAGTACTACCTCACCCGCAACGGCTCCAGCATCATCGCTTTCGCCATAGGCGCCAAGTGGCGCCCGGGGAACCCCTTTGCCATGGTCGGAGCCCACACCGACTCGCCCACTCTCCGCATCAAGCCCGTCAGCCGCAAGACAAACTCGGGCTTCTTGCAGGTCGGCGTCGAGACGTACGGCGGCGGGCTCTGGCACACCTGGTTCGACCGCGACCTGAGCATCGCCGGCCGTGCCCTCGTCCGCGACGGCGAGGGCCGCTTCGCCCAGCGCCTCGTCAAGGTCGACAGGCCCATCCTCCGCATCCCCACCCTGGCCATCCACCTCAACCGTGCCTCCGAGTTCAACCCGAACAAGGAGACGGAGCTCTTCCCCATCGCCGGCCTCGTCGCTGCCGAGCTGAACCGCACCGGCGCTGCAGCTGCCAGCAGCAAGGACGACGGATCCGCCGATGCCGCCAAGGACGGCGACTACCAGCCTCTCAAGGCCATGACGGAGCGCCACCACCCGTACATTGTCGACATCGTGGCGGAGAATGTCGGCGTGTCCGTCGACGACGTCGTCGACTTTGAGCTCGTCCTGTACGACACGCAAAGGTCCTGCCTCGGCGGCCTCAACGACGAGTTCATCTACTCTGCCCGCCTCGACAACCTCAACATGACCTTCTGCAGCGTCATGGGCCTTATCGAGTCGGTAAAGTCTCAGGACAGCCTCGACACAGACTCGTGTATCCGCCTCATATCGTGCTTCGATCACGAGGAGATCGGATCCACCTCGAGCCAGGGTGCCGACTCGAACCTCCTCCCAGCCGTCATCCGCCGCCTCTGCGCCGTGCCAGCCTCACGCTTCGCCGACGACGCCTCGAGCGACAAGTCGTATCACAAGGTTGAGGGCGACGATGACTCGGCCACGTCCACGGCCTTTGAGCAATCGCTCGCCACGTCGTTCCTCATCTCGGCCGACATGGCCCACTCGGTTCACCCCAACTACGCCGCAAAATACGAGAGCAACCACTCGCCCGAGATGAACAAGGGCACCGTCATCAAGGTCAACGCTAACCAGAGGTACGCCACCAACTCGCCTGGCATCGTCCTGCTGCAGGAGTCGGCCAAGATCGCCGCCGTCCCGCTGCAGCTCTTCGTCGTGAGGAACGACTCCTCGTGCGGCAGTACCATCGGTCCTATGCTCTCGGCCAAGACGGGCATCCGTACCCTCGACCTGGGCAACCCACAGCTGAGCATGCATAGCATCCGCGAGACGGGAGGTTCCTACGACGTGGAGCACTCGATCCGTCTGTTTGAGGCCTTCATGAGCAACTACTCCAAGCTCGAGCCCAAGATACTCGTAGATTAGACTTGTACTGTCCCTTCTCGAGGCAAACCTCGAGACGGATAGTGTTGTGTGGCTAGGTCTGTAGGTATTTGACCGCTAAACAAAGCACGATTGCAGATAAGCAAGTTCTATATATGTTCATCGTGAATTCAAGCTGATGACTAGGCTGTTTACTGCGAAGCAAATAACTCAAATTACTCGGTGCATGTATTGATATTGTTTTTTTTTGATCGAGGCAAATCAACGTCGACGTCTCTCAAGGCGTAAAAAACTTGGCAACTACATCTCCTGGACACGTCTATTGATGTGATATATAATACGTTAGGCCAAAAGGTGGCACAATCTTTTGTTTCTTTTATCTTTCCTAACTCGCCAGTCAGAAGCGCTGCTTGGAATATGTTCAAAGAAGAAGAGGAAAAAAGGTCAAAAGTCAAGTGGGGATATTCCGCCTCCGCAGCCTACACATCCGTCCTCATTATCATTGAAATACCTGATATCTACCCACCCGATCTGCCATACGGAAATTCCTACCTCCGGTTCTTGATTAGGTTTTGTAGGTAGTTTCCAAACGTCTTTTTATCGGTCGAAGTGGTCATGCATCGAAGGAATTCGGTCCCGTCGATACCTAGCGCAGGAAATAGCGAGGACTGAAGATGGCTAATAAAGGAATTGCCCGTTTTCACGTAAATGGCCTGCTCCAATGCTGCTATTTCGTTCAGCACCTGTTTGGACTGGGCGTCCTTGCTCGGGTTGAACTGCGGGTCTTGCAGCACCTCGAAGCAGACAGGGTGGAAGCGTTCAATCATAAACTGGTCGAAACCCGGAATTGCCGGGGTCGGAGTGCCCGTGGGAGCTGATGGATTGGCAGAGATATTGGCCACATCCGGGCCTCCCCAGACGCCCACGATCCTGTACAAAGTGCAGAAAGCAAGACGGCTAGCTACCATGTTGACATGACCACCAGTCTTGGCCAAAGTCACAACGGACGAGATGATCGACTCAAAGAAACCCTGGTTCGTTTCACTGACCAGGACTGCCCCCAAGTCATTGTCCAGGATGATCTGCAGGAAAGTGAGATATTCCCTCCTCAGCTCCCCTAGTTGGATCTCGTCGTCGGTGCCATTGATGGGCTCGGCGAGCCCCCCAAAGACTCTTTGGAGAAGTGGCGTGAGGAGCAAGTTGAGAACATCGGAAATCTCCGTCTTGAACCCATAAACGACCTGGTCTAGTAGACGAAGGAACATGGCCATCTCATCCTTGGATGAGCTTTGTGAAAGAAGACCCTCGATCCACTGCGGAAGCTGCGGAAGCACGGCCGAGCCAAGGACGTTGAGCAGTTTGGAGAAGGCCGAGCGGCAGGCGGCGCGGATATCCATACGAGAATTGAGCTGCCCAAGGGCAATCAAAATGGCCTCGGCCGCCCTGGCAAACTCAGCAGACACAAGCTTGTCGGGTGCCTGTCGCTGGTGTCCTGGCTTCGCATGATCTCCAAAGCCGTGGGCCAAAGTACCTAACGCCATGATGACGTGGTGAATCTGTAGAATGGCTTGTGCATCACCCGATTTGGCTTTCTCCAGATGGTTCTCCATGTCTCTGAATAATGGCTCCATTACTGACCTTGCATACAAAGCCTGCTTGTCGACCGGGGTGGCCGAAGTGGATGAAATGTAGCCAATGGCCTCAAACAGGTACAACTGGCTGTTGAAGATGGCGTCGGCGGAGTTGTCGGTTTGGTCCGATGACATGTCATCCTCGGAGCCGTCTTCCGCAGAAACTTCGGCCTTGATAGGCAAAAGATCCGCGATCGATTGTATTATCGTCTCGGCTACGTTGCCAACCTGAGCCCGCAACTGCTTCACGAACCTGTGGAACAGATACCAGGACCGCACTCGAAACCTTGTGAGATCGTAATGGACCAAACGAACAAAGTTCTCCAGCACTCGAGGGATGTAGGAATGGTTGGTCTCGAAGAAGACACAGTAACGAACACAGACCTCCATGTACTGGAGCAGAACTGCTGGGTGGGGAAAGTCGGCGATAGCTTTGTCACGGCCGAGTTAGCTTCCGATTTCGACAGTGATTTTGACAACATCAAATCAAGTGGCAACTTACATGATTCTACCAGCTTGCGCATAATGACATTCAGCCTCTCCGCAGCGTTGCTGGATGGTTGACTTTTGGCAGCCAACCCTTGATTGGGCAGAGCCAATTCCCCAAACTGGAGCAGCTCGTGCAGCGCGAGATCTATGTCCCGCCAGTCCATCTGTGCACCTCGCTCGTCCAGGTTCTGTAGCGTAGTTGCTACGAGATTGCTCATGACGTCGATGAACAAGTTCTCGTCCACAGCAGCTACACTCTTCTGGAGGTTCTGCAGGCGCTTACGTAGCTCGAGGAAGTCGGCCTCCTCTTCAGCTTCTTCGCCTTCGAACCAGTGTGACGTCTCGTCGAATCGCATCTTGGCGACAATGGCATCCATGATAGGGCGCAGCATTTCTCTGTAGCTATCGGGTAGCTCGGGGACCTTGCGCAGAAACGTAAGGATATCTGTAAGGGACGGGATGACTGTTGAGCAGACCTCGTCGTATTCATCCGAGAAAAGACGTAGCAGCAGCGGTAGGAAATCTTGCAGATGCTGTCCAGCCTTTGCCCGGGACTCCTCTCCCACAGATCCGTCCTCTAGAACCTTGACAACATCCGTAACGACCACATTGACCAACTTTGCCACGGATTCTGCCAGGTCACTATCGTATCTGTGAGTGCCACGGAACTGGCTCAGGGGTGGGCTGGCGACGAGCTCCGAGATGATTTGACGCAGGTTCAAGAAGCTGATGAGCTCCGTCTTGTCGACGGGCTTCATTTTCTTGCCTGCTATCTCGGTGAACGCCTCGATTGCTGCGTCTCGGACCATGTCGGCTCCACCTTGGGGGTTTACACATCCGATAAGCGGGAACAGCAAGTTGAGCATGTCCTGGGTGATTACTAGGGATATGTCGATCCAGCTAACCCACTTGGCCATGACCTTTAGTGTGTGCTCCAGGATAGCGTCGTCCCGTCCGGTATACTGCGAAAGCAAATCCTGCCACGACTCGACCACCATCCGCATATCCCGTTCTCTAATGGCATCCTTGAGCTCGGCGTTACGCTTGCCTTCGTTGCCCTGGCGGGCCAGCATGTTGTCGGCGATCTCATCGTGTACGGAGCCTAAGATTCGCAGGTACAGAGTAACACCCCGGACGTTGTCCCTCTGGCGAGGATTGCCCTCCGACGAGGCCGTCAGGGCAAGAAAGTCCGAGAGGAAAGTTTCCCAGCCTGATTTGTACAAGCGTGCAAACAGATATGTCAGAGTCTGTGTGAGCTTGTTCTGCAAGCTGGGAACATCTGGCTCATCCTGAGCACCCGGGCCATAAGTTCGCCTGACATAGTCTAGCAAAGAATCCTTGAGGAACGCGAGGCTGGCAGCGTCGAGCTGCTGGACTTGCACGGCCAGGTTAACGATCTCGAGAGACACAAGACGAACCACGTCGGCCGACCGTGGTGACTTGGTAAAAAGTGTTGAGCATATGTGCCAAGCAGAGGGGTCTGCTCGAAGCTGCTGCAAGAACTCGAAGGCTTGGCTCTTCAGAGAGGGGTCGGACTGAGGGTCCCAGGCTATTTGGATCGCGTTCTCGATCTATAGCGACCGACGAGGCAACCACGTTAGCCACACATTTCGATTCTCGTCCGCCATGTCGACATTAACTGTGCCGCTGGAACTGCCTATAGTGAAACAAGGAGGCCAGCAGACAAGAACAAAACCCTTACCTGCGCATCCATATTGCCTGGTTACGCCACAGCCGGCGAGAGGAATGGGAGTTTTTAAGTTTCGAGAAGGAGGATGGCGAATCGGCGGGAATTTGCCTCGTGGATATTGGGGGTTTCCAGTTTTAGGTTATCCAGGTTAGTCAGCTGCGGTTGAACGGCAGCCCTTTGCTAGTTCATCCAGCATAGTTGGGACTCTCGGGCGGTGAGGTTGAGGCGACTACCTCCGCGCGCACATGTCTAATAGACAGACACAAGCTTGGGAGGTAACGTGGGACTTTTGAACTGGGGGGGAGATTATGAAAAGCTTCGGCTCGGCACCCAAGATAGGCGGGGGGGTTGAATGGATAAAATTCGCGATGGAGAGTCGGACTGAACAAGTCAACTGATGTGTCGACGCTTTGATCGGGTTGTAGACCGTTTGTAAGTTGGTGATCGAGTTTTTTGTGCAAAGAGCGAACCCCCCTCCAAAGTCGTGCGAGAGTGCGGGAAATGATGCGACTGGGAAGTATCCTTGACTGCTGTAGGGTTGACGTTTGATTTTGTTCTTTTTGCTGGTCCCAAAAGGCGGGGCACTCAACTGACTGCCACTTCGTCACGCGTGTAATTTTTGTTGCTGGCTGGCCCAGCTAGCTACGTTGGGTTACTACGTAAATGCCCGCGCACAAGTTCCCGTCCCACACCCCGCCAAAGGGGGTTCCACATTTGGTCATGGCAGCCCGGCGACTTTGCAACCAGATACCCGGGTGCAAAAAAAATATTCAATGGAATGTGTAAAACCAAGTTGTGTCTTTATGCCACTTTGGGAAATTCACAAATAATCTACAGGTAGAACATCGCAAACGCACATGTCGGGACACCCCAGACGTCAACCGTTACGAATGAATAATAAAGGGTATTTATTGTTTGTGGACTGGTGGCAGCCCTCCCATTACGGGATAATTATTGATGCATTTCGTGACCAGTCATTTCCTGAAATTCTCTAAAAGAGACTCCTTCTCCTTCATCCTGAAGCATGACGACCTCTTCTAACAAGAGTTTACGAGGTCTTCTTCTTCTTTTTGGGAGGCTTCTCTGTCGATGCCTCCTCATCGTCGTCGTCATCATCATCGTCTTTACCACGGCCACCCTTGCCTCCATCACTCTCCTCATCAGAGCCAGTTCCAGAACTCTCGTGGTCAGAGTCGTATTCTTCAGCGACGTCACTTTCCGACTCGGTCTGGAAGTCCTCGTCCACACTCTCCTCGTCCTCATCGGCCGAGCCCCGATCGGCCTTGGGTCCCACTTCATCGTCCGAGGAGACCATCGCCTGGTCGCGCATAGCGGCCAAGAGGTTGGCGTCTTCGTCGATCTCGTTCTTAACCCGCAGCTCCTTGGCCTGGAAAAACGTCTCAAGAGCCTTGAGGTCCTCACGGTTGATGTTGCTGAACTGCGATGAGCCGCCGCCCTTCATGTGAATCGTGATGTCGAATGTCTGCGTGGCCGATACTGCACCGCCCACACGTGAAAAGGTGACGGACTGCGTCTGCTCGTACGAGATGTATGTTGCTGGCTTCGGCACAAACATAAAGGCCTTTTCCAAGCAGTACAAGAATCCCTCGCTCGCCTTGATGGCGCATTTGATGCCGAGCTGGCCACGATGTCTATAAGGTAAAAAAACAAAAATAGAAAGTCAGCAAACGTCCCAAATACTCTGGCCTGTACTCGATCAAGATTTCATCTTACGTCTGGAAGCTCTTCGCTGGGGCCGTTATCTTCTTGTTGGCTAAGCCCCTGAAGATGTAGGTCACGACTTGATGTAGTGGTTGCTCGTAGTGGCCCTGGAGCTTGTCCTTGTACTTTCCATTCAACTCCTCCTCGGCCAGGTTGAGGTCCAGCGTGACCTCTTCGTCCCTCTTGAACTGCATTACAATGAAGGGGTAGCGGGTCTGGCCCTGCCGCAAAGGCGGGTCCAGGCCGATACAGATGAGGAAATGCATCTCATCAGGCTTTGGAAGCACCATAAACTTTTTGATGGAGTCGTACTGCAGCTTGTAGTCGTACGTCTTGCCTCGCAACCGAAATGATGAATCGTACATGTCGATATCGAAACGACCTCTGATTACCAGTGTTAGCAACAATCACTCCAGAAGCTAAGGGTAACCCGTGGGGGGGGGGGGGGGGGGGGGGGGGGCGCTGGGATGGACAAACCTTGGCGTGAGGTGCAGAACGTCCAGAAATGTAGCGATGGTGTCTCCGGCAGTCTCGCCAATGTCCGCCTTCTCGATCAGCGTATCGTAGAAGAGCGTGACGGCATTCTTCTCCTCCTCGTCCGCATCGCTGCCGGCGTCCTCACCCTCGGCCTCCTTTCTCGTCGTCGTGCCGGGGATATAGAACCTGATCTCAGTGAGCTGATCTTTGCTCGCCGTAGGTTTCTTCTCCTTCTCGCCGTCGACGCCGAACTCGACCGCGATCTCGTTGCGGCCCGCCAGGTTCGTGTTTGAGATCTCCGAGTACGGCACCTCGAACGAGGGCCGGTTCTGGACGTTGAAGGTGAGCTCCGCCTTGCCAAATTCCGCCTTGCCCCAGTTCCAGCCGCGCAGCGAGTGCTCCTTATTCTCCAGGTTGTGGCTGTACCAGTTCTTGAAAATTTTGCTCAGGCGCTCGTAGTCCTGCGATCGCACACACAAGACCGTCAGCAGATGCTCTCTTCGCTTGCTGGTTTCGCTGCTACACGCCTGTGAGGATGCCGCTTACCTCTTGTTGAAACCCATCCAATTGAATGAGACCTGAGTTACGCTGAAGAATTTTGAGCTGGTAACCTTTCGCTGCTCGGCTCCAGTTTGCGCCGCCAATGTTGCTTTGATCCAGGGTGAAAGCATCACCTCCGCCGGCAGGCTTCCAGCCGAGACCGTTCTCAGCGAACCTGCATTTTCCCGACTCCCTCGAGAGGTCGAGATAGATGTTGTCGAAACTCTCACTAACAATCACCATGTTTGTCAGTATTCCGATCAGATGCGAAGGGCTGCGCACACACAAGCTCCAAATGATAGTTTGGTGCGCGCTTGGGAAAAACAGTCACCTACACGACAGACATGTTTTTTTTTTGTGCGCAAGCAAGGCGCCCGGGTTTATATCCTTCTCAGCCGATGTTCGAGTGATATCGATTGATATGATGCTCGATACTGACTGCGGACGGTGTTGAGGTTCGATGATTGATGGGTAGGTGAGTAGTTTGGTGAGCAATGCCTTGCTGCACTCTAAATTTCATGGGAGGTCGCGTCGGCAACGGATTTTGGCAATCGAGTGGACGCGACTTTAATGGAAGACCCACATTATTCAACAGCCTCACATGGCCTCTTAAAGCTGCCATTTCACATGACAATCTTAATCGCAACTACATCAGTCAAGCTTGCCCTGAAGACTATAGTTTAGCTCTGGAAATAGCTTTCGATTAGCTATGCGCACCAGATCAAGATATAACTCATATCTGAAGAGTTAACATTATCTAAAAAAAATCCCTTTGTAGCTGTATTTCAAACAGGTCCAACCGTCACCTCACTTGTAATTCAACTCCGGGTTCGCTCGAAAGTTACACTGACACCTGCACTCGGGCACCGGGCACTCGGCATGCCTCGCGAACCATTGCCGTGCGTGATCCAGATGTAGGACGTGTTCGCACTTGAGGCAGAAGGTCGGGAATCGTGCTGCAAGCTTCACCTCCGGGTCCGCAGACGCCTCGGGCTTGTCCGAGCGCGGCATGCCTACAATTTCCAGACACACGACGCAACGAGGCAGGTGTCGCTTGCAGGTGGGACAACTGATTCCGGCGCTGACCATCTTGGCCGTCAACGGGTTCTGTTGCTCCGAGCTCGCACCTGAAGCAGGTGCCACGACGGCAGTGCCCCTAGACATGGACATCTCTGCGTCACAGTAGATGCACCGCAGCGCGATCTGTCGGAACGGTGGGCTGATGGTGGGCTGGCCGTCTCGTTTGCTTTTCTTGGTGCTCTCAACCTCGAACTTGGTACGTTGAAAGTAGGCCTTGTGTCTTTGCAGATACGCCCGGTAGGCTCTGCGCCACGCTGCGCAGCGGTAGTCGTCGACGTAGCGGGGTGCGCAGATGGACATTATGAGGATCGCGCTCTGCACATCGTGGAACTTCTGGACATACTTCGCCAAGATTTCCACCATGTTGTCGGTGATGCCAGTGAGCACGATACCCGATATGTCTCCCGTTTCGATGACATCTCGAACCTCGGCGGTCAGCCACTGTGACAACTCCTCATCATTCAGATATCTGACTGCAACGTATACCCGCTCGCGCAGTGGTAGAGAACGTTGGTTTGCAATGGTGAGCCAGCCACGGGTAGCAATCAGGGACGAGATTGCCCTTAGATATGGATCTTCTTGGGGAGCGATATTCTCGTCAAAGTCGAGATGTTCTTTGGCCAGATCGTTGTCGCCCCGCATCATGAGCTGAAGCGCCAGCGAGACGAACATCAGTTCCGGATGTTCGGCGCTCGCCCTTTTGAGCAGTTTTATCGCATTCTTCGTCTCTCCCCTGAACAATGCATGGGCCGTAGTCATGGTGTGCCAGGTACTAGTCTTCTCAGAGGCAGGGATCTGCTCAAACTCCAACAGGTCCATGGGACCTGATCGGCCCCAGCCACATATTGCCAAGCATAGGCGCCGATGATGTGCCTTTTTGGTTTCGGCGCAATCGAATTTGGGAAGTGCCTGTTTTGAGCAAATGGCGCTGATGCTCCGCTCCCACGCTGCTGAGTCTGGTAACGCAGTGCCGCCATCCACCAATCTGTTTGATGGTTTGTTCCCTGTATGAATCCAGTCAGCATAGCGCACGAGGTCTGTGGCGGTGGTCAAAAGTCGAGAAGGCTCACCGAGATCGCTAAACCATATCGTGGCAACTCCCATGTAGCTCAAGTCCAAGGGTGCGGCCGTCATCCCGCTATCCTGAGCAGCATCCTCAGCGCCTATATACTACCTAGTTAGCCAGGCTCAGAAATTGACGCATCGACATATCTCACCTGCAATCCACGCCCATGTGTCTCTCAGCCAAGGGTCATCGGCTACAATCTTCCGATTCCTTTCACAGTCAAAGAGGTACATCTCTTTCGCTCGCCAGAGCATAACATGGTCGATAAAGAGCTGGGCCTCGCTTGGAAAGCCAAGAGTGAACATTGTTGTGGCGAGAAGCTGCTCGTGGCGTTCACGGTAGGTGATTGGATGTTCGCCATCATGAGTGAGATGGGGCCAGGACTTATCGGTGTTCCTCGATGGCACGCCTCTTTGGAGCCCGTTCAAGGGGAGAGCGATTTTTGCATATTCTCTCAATATCCTCAGTTTTTCCGCCACGGTTGTAGCTGCCCTGAAGGAGTCTGGGAGCGGCGGAGAGTCCTCTGCTTCGAGGTCTTTCAAGTGATAGCCCTCGTGAATTGGAGATTGTAGCACGCTGGCAACCACTGCTTGTGCATCCGGTTTGGGCTCCTGGAAGAGTGGTATTTCGGAAAGTTCGTCCTGCACTATCTTTGGCGCAAGAATCTCCCCCGCTTCCTGCGGTTCAAACTGTACAAGATCATGATGATCGCCACCAGCTGGATATTGTCAGCGCTAAGACAGAAAACTTGACCTGGTCTGGGTGAGGACTCCTTACTCTCCAACCCTCTGTTTGGTGCCTGCCATGGGGACAGTTTATACGGGTAAGACTTTGTAAACGAGGGAACCTCCAATATCTCAAAGTCACTGTTGGCCCGTAGCACCAACAGTCTCGGCTGCTGTGCAGCGTTTGAGTTTGTGACCCAATCGAAAGACACGATTCGCTCGTTCTGCTTGGCGGGATCCAAGAACTTACTATCCATTTCATTGGATTTGTTGACTTCCAAGAGTTCAGGGCTACCTTCAACCCTGTAGTTGTCGTCGAGACGTTCGGGGCTTGTCGACATGACTTTCAGCTGGCCGGTACGGGATAGCACTGCAAGCATGCCTCGCCTGTCTCTGCAGTACCGCATAGACCTGATGAAGGAGGTCGTGATATCACCTAAGCTGTCGTTTGATTCGAGTCCCAGAGCATTGTTGAGCTGCAACGCACCGCCCCAGGGGAAAGATGGCTGATCCTCCGTGGCTGTGGTGTAGGACGGAGAAGCATGGAACCTGCTGGTCGCGCGACGGTCCCAGACCATGATTCCGGGGTTGTCAAGAACCGACGAAGCAAAATAGTTGGGGTCCGCATAATCGATTGCAAGATTGTTACAGCAATGGGTCCGGAAAGTCGTTGCTCCCGACGAAGGATCTGTGGGACAGGGGCACAAAAATTTAGTCTAGCGCTATTCGCAGCAACCTTATCTGCCAAAACCGCCTTACGATATCTACCAAGTGTAACTTACCACGTAGATCGTGAATCCTCAGACCATCTCGCTTGGCGCCGATGACCAGCGTGTTTGGATTGTCCTCAAAGAACTTGACGCTCGATACAGAAACGCCCATTTCATTCTTGTAGACAGGGTCGGGGAACTTCAGGCCGTCAGGCAGTCCTCTAGGGCTCGCCTGCGTAATGCTGTCTAGCTGGCTCACATCCCACACGTAGAGACTGTGATCACCTCGGGCCCTCTCCAGCCCGACCGCTAACTTTCCATTGGTGTTAAAAGCCACGGCCTGGCAAGTTCGAGGCGCTCTAGGCCTGATGGCTGACATGGCCTTGGACTCTCCATCGATCCTCAGTATGTTGACATCGCCGCTCGAGTTACCCACGGCCAGGATATCCGGCAGTGTAGGTGACCAGTCGTAGGTCGTCAACAGAGGGATGTTGTCGTACGTGAAGAGCTTTTTGCGATCGAAAGCGCCATTTCTGGCATTGCCAGTTGGCTGATATATATCAACTCTTGGATTCTGGAGACTAACATGGAGAAAATAGTCTCGCGCGGCGCTTGGGTACCATTTTATCAGCCCTGGTTCTGGCCGGTCACCCATGGCTAGGCGATTCCCCTAACAAGCGGGGGACAGGATTTTCACGTTCGAATGGAATCGTGCACATCAAATCCTTCGTCGTGATGCTCTTTGTAAGTCGTGGGTCGGATGATGACCCATACAAAGTGGTGGCTACCCGGGTATGTGAACAGCCATATGCCTATTCAGTCAGGAAATCTCTCTCCTGTTGATCAGCAATCGCGCGGCTGAACCTAAATAGACGCGCACATCGCAGTCCCCTCTAAACTGAAAAGGATGGTGAAAGTGGTCTATGGTGTCTCACGGACGTAGCAAAAACGAAGTGAAAAAAAAATGAAATAAAATTTATTTGGTTTTCTGTCTGTTGGCAAGGTAAGTTGATGCGGGCATACCTAGGTAGGTAGGTAGGTTGAGTGTAAGGGTGCAGCTGCGTTCCTGGTAGGTCAGCTCGAGGGCTGCCGCTGCCCACACTGACGGTACAAGGGTAGGTATTCCAGTGGAGGACATCGGATGCGGGGGAGATAAGATAAGGTGGCTGCGCAGATGGAATTTTTGATCACTTGTACGCAGGCAGTCTCGCTGGGAAAAAAGGTATTGCGAAATTGACCATTAGAGAAAAACAGAGAGAAAGCTCACGCATCCAGACATAATCCTGCCAGAAAGGAAGCACGTTTTGCCCTCCAAAATTTGAGCCACTGCACACGATCTCAGCATTAAGTTTTCTTCTTTCCATCCGCTGTCTCCAGACAGAACAACAACACTAGCCAGCAACCGACAGGCAGCCGAAGATGGGCATCAAACGGCCTCATGCGTCAGTCGACGACATTCACCCCGATCGTGCGAGTCGCATAGAAGGTGGCCCCGCACAAAAAAAATACAAACAAGCCCGGAAGAATCAGGTAGACGCCGATGGCTCGCTGGCGGCGGTCAAAAAGCGGGCGAGGAACATTGAGCGCACCCTGTCGAGGCCGGGCGCCTCGGAGATGCCGCCCACTGTGCGCGCAGAGCTGGAGCGCGAGATGTCCGCACTCAAGTACAGGATAGAGAGTCAGCAGGAGAAGAAGCATAGGAGTCATAAGATTGGAAAATACCACATGGTCCGGTTCTTTGGTTCGTTTGTCCCATGATCGCAAGTTCCTGCGGCAAGCCATCGTTCCCCTTTGGAATCATTTTTACTAACAGATTTTTCCCCCTCTCGCAACCAATAGAGCGCAAAAAGGCACAAAAGCTCGTCAAGTATGTGCGCAAGAAGCTTGACCAGGCCGAAGATCCGGAGCAGATCATCCAACTCAAGAAGGACCTGCACACCGCCGAGGTCGACGTTAATTACGCCATCTACTTCCCGTTTCTCGAGCGATACGTTAGTCTGTACCCAAACACGGAGAAGTCGGATGACCAGTCCGACGCGAAATTGGCCTTGCTGCGGTCAGAAAGGCATCCCATATGGACGGAGATTGAGCAGGCTATGGAGTCTGGACCAAACGCCCTGCCACAGCTGCAAAATCGAAAATCAGCCAAAGCAGCCACGAAGTCGACCAAATCCGAAGCTGCCAGCAAATCTCATCCAGAAAAGGTGTCGGGAGAGAAGTTCGACAAGAAGGGCAAGACGAGTGATGCCAGACATTCAAAGCAGACTCCAAAGGCTCAATCAGATGAGAAGGATGAGGATGGGGATGAGAGTGACACGGGATTCTTCAATTAGCCGACAAAGGCGTTTTCCGTACAACTTGTCCAAGCGAATGGTCAATTTTCTGTTGTTAGCGCTTTAGTATACCCCGAGATGCATTGTCTTATTTTCCAGTCGTTGGCGAAACAAACTGCAAAGCATGTATTTATGTTGAGCTAATGGGCATGGCGCTGGGTTGTATTGCATCAGTACTGTAAGTGAGCATTCATCTTTGTGCTTATCTGGTACCTCAGGACAAAGATATAGGTGAGCCTTCTGCATGAATAAGACTGCAAGGGTTGGGGTTAAAATCAGCAAAGGCCATCCACTCGTATAAAGTAGTCCTCGGTATCTACAGCCTCACCTCTGTCACCCAACACAAACCCAAACCCATACACTTTGCTTTAGCCAAGTAGGTATATTATGCAGGAATATTTCCATCTTCTACATTGGCCGGATGGATCCTCAGATATTTGTCTTTAAAGCCAAGAAATCAATTCGTAACATCATAACCCGCAATTATCAGTTGCCACTCAGCAAAGCCTCCAGGCACGCAATCCACATTTCGAGGTGGTATCAAGCGTCAGTAATACCTACACCATGTCTGCGCCAGCCCAAACTGGCAACGGCAACGAGAGCGGCCTCCTGGACTTTACAAATATCAAGAAGTGGATTGCCCTCCAGGAAGCATCACAGAGAGATACCGGTCGGCCGACGTCACTGACCCCAGCGCAGCTAAAGGCCATTAGGGAACTCAACCAGGCAGCTCTGGTGGCTTTTGCGCCGGTGGAGCCCAAGCCCGACAGGAACTGGATTGGCCTTCTTCACAGTAAGTGGAGGGCTGGTAGCATATCGCCCATACCTACCTATGCACCTCATGCGTGCTTGTATTAATACGATCGTACGCATGTAGTGTACCGGGATGCCCACCCGGATGGCAGTGCGATAGAGTTCGTGGACGAGGACCGGGGTATGGACCCGCGTGGTGGTGGAAGCCTCTGGTGCAGCTTCGTCACTCTGCCCGAGGCCAAGGGGTTGCGATTTCCGGGTCCCCATAATGCCGTGAACCCGGATGGTACCCTTCCCTCCTTTGCGAAAAAGAAAGAGTCTGTATATTCGCATCCAGCCGTCTTTTCGGACGAGTCTTCCGCGTTTCCCCTTGCCTGCTTGTATCCTGGAGTGAATAGTATGCTAACGTCTGTCACAAAATGCTGCTTGCTGTCCTACCCCGCAGTGCGAAACAATTTGCGGCTCGTTGCGCCGTCGAGTGGCTGATGCAGCAGCAGCTCATGCCGGCAAATGGGGAAAGCGTGGTATTCAAAAAGGCTAGGATCCAGACCCCTACGGTCATTAGAGAAGCACCACACAGGGCCGTCGAGCACGCGACGACCACTGCATCAGCCTCGCAGCCCCCCTTGCACCAAACCAAAACTGGTCAACCCGCCACCGATCCCGGTGCTGTGGCGGAGAGCACCAAGGACGAAGCGTTGGGGGACCGTAGCTTCGTCAGCCAGGTCGAACAGCTTTGCACCCAGCTAGGCTACGGGAGGCCAACATACGTCCTCAGGCAAGCCGAGAACACCCAGATATTCTCCGGCTGGGCGGACTGGCGGGATGAGATGCGGGTCCCTGCTTCCGTCGGCGTCGTCAAGGATGTTTGGGGAAAGAAGTTAGTCCTTACCTCTCATATCGTCGCCCCTATGGATCTGGACAGCCCTGATATTCTGCAGATTGACTGACATACAGAGACTCCTTGTCACGGTATAGACATGCCAAAGAGAAGATTGCGGAGCAGATCCTCAGTCACCTTGAACAAGTCCAGGCCAAGAGAATGGAGAAAGTCCGGGCGATAATGGAAAAGTGCCAGAAAATGTATTCGGCCGAATGAATGAGCTTTGTTATGGGTCTATACTCATGATAAACGCTGTGGTAATGAACAAAATTTATGCCCAGTCACTGAGCCGTCGAAGGAAATGGTTGACTTGTACACTAAAGAGCAGTGACGGTTACAAAACCCTCCATATTGCTCCGGCACGGGGAGTGTCGTCTTGAGCATCGTCTATTGCAATCTTTTCAACCCAGTCACTCTCTTGCTTGAGAGCTTCCCTCTCGATCTGCTCCATTGACTTGATCTCCTCTAGCATGTCGTGGGAGAGGGAACGACAAGCGGCAAGAATCACGGTTAGGCTCGACTGCTCCTCCTCAATTTCAGTACTGTGTTTCCCTGATGGTTTCTGGGCACTATCATCCACACCGCCCTCCAAATACCTCAAGTCCGTACGCCAGTTGTCCAGCTTCCTGGCCATCGATGCACACTCGTCATGCCACGCAGCGTCTAGCTCAGAGATGAAGACGAACTCGTCGTCGACGTCGAAGACTCCACATTCTCGCCTGTCGTTTACGTATCGTAAATGTTCAAGCCACTTTTCAAACTGCCGTACCACCCGCGCGTGCCGGCCACCAGGTTCGCTAAGTTCCCAAAGACCCGACAAGACCGCATCCAGTGCCTGCACCTTCTCCTCGAGCTGGCGCGGGTCGTGGGCTCCGCCGCGTCGAACCCAGGCATCCAGCGCCTGGGCGTTCACATCTTCGGTCCTCCTTGCCTTGGCCTGCGTGACAGCCGCGTTGGCCTTGGCGACTGAGTCGAATCGTTTTGCCAGCCTACTGCGAGCACTCGCGTGCCATCGATTTGTAGTAGGCCCTGCCTCCCGGTGGAGGAGACAAAGTTGAAGCAGCTCGGTCTGTCGCCGACTCGTCTCGGCCGTGATGGCAACGTTTGCGGGGAGCTTTGATGGCGATGGCGGAGCGAGGAATGTTGATGTTAGGGGTTTAGGGGCTGCCATTTTGAGTGGGGAAAAGTGCTGTTGCATCGTATTGAAAGCAGGCTTGTTTGCCCGGGCTGCTTGCGGCTGCTCGGGTTGCGGCGGTTGCTGCAGATGCTGCGGCTTCGGCTGATCCAATGTCCTGGTTCTCACGGGGTTCGAGGGTGCCCTTCGATGGAGGGCTTTCGTTTGTGCTGTGACAGGTGGCCGCGAAGCCATGCTCGATGTTGTTGACATGCTTGCATGTGAGGAAGATTGTGCAGGACGGAGCAGGGTTGCTTCTGTGAGTGTGGTCGCCGAGGATTTGGCGCGTGAGTGGTTTGAATTGACCGACCTCTCAGCGCCGGCTGGACCGCCAGAAGTCTTGGGCCGAGGAGCAACGGCAGCTGAAGATGGGGTCGGTCGGCGCAGTCCGGCCCCTGTGCCTGTCACTCCCGATCCCGCCGCGTCCCTTGCAGGCGCAACATTCTCGTTTTGTTGCGCGGGGCGCAGGGTCTTGGAGCCGAGCTTGCTCAATAGTCCTCCCGTCCGAGTCTTGGGGGCGGCTCGCGGGGCGGTTGTCGATGCCGACGCGGTGGTTGTCCTTGTGGATACCGACGCCGATCTGGCGATTCCGGACAGCGATGGCTTTACCGGTAGACGACTGGGCGAGGCAGTGGAAGTGCGGGATTCGCCGACAGCGGGTAGCCTCGAGATATCGGAATCGTTGGGCTCGGCATTGGCAGGTCGTTTTATAGACCTTGTCCTGGAAAGAGGCGGGTAGGCAGACATAATGGGAATAATAGAAATAGGTGGTCGCAGACCGAGCGGGGCGGTGACATTCAGTAGCTCGCTCAAATTTGAAGGTGAATCAAGATCAACCAATACTCGGTCTGGGTTGCCATTGATTTAGTGTTTACTTCTTTGCTACGGTGCAAGGGTCTTACCGCGACCCCTTGCATTGATGACGGGTTGCTATGGACAGGGATACCCCGCTGCATGGCTTGCCAGGCGTGGACAATGTGGGGTCAATTACTTTTGTTTCTGCCTTGTCCTACCGGTACTTAGTCTTCGTACTCGTCTTTGGACCCGCGGAGTGACACCATCCAGAGTATGTAAGTGATATGCGACTTTGATGGTGTATCGCGCGAACTAACCCGTTGAATGCAGAGAAATAATATGCAAGCAGGTATTTGAAAGCGCAACTAGTCAGAGTGTCAAAAATAGGTGGAAGGTAGCAAGTAAAAGTCAAAGCTGGAGTTCCCCATGTGGGACAAACAACACGCCGAACAAACTCATGCACAACTTCCTTGTTTCTGTCTTATCCTTATCGATACATGAATTTTTGGTGGGATGTCGCCCTGGTATTTTATTTTTTTTTTTATTTTTTTTTTATTTTTTTTTTTTACCCGTAGGACCCTAGTCAATAATTAAAGACTTCCCCTCCTTCCTCGTAAATGATTCTATGTAGTGACACAATGGTAGCAGATTCAAACTTTTTGTCGAGGGGACAGAAGGAGTTGCAAGCGCAATTCTTAATCCATTCCTCACATCTCCTTCTCTTTTTCTTGTAAGCTAGCTAGCTACATATTTCTAGTTCTAGTTTGCCATCACCATGGAGTCTCTCCGTGTTCTTCTCATTGGCAACGGAGGCAGGGAACATGCGCTGGCTTGGAAACTAAGCCAGTCGCCCCGCGTCGAGTCCATCATAGCTGTTCCAGGCAACGGCGGCACCGCCTTGATCCCCAAGGTTACCAACAACACAAGCGTATCCGCCGAGGACTTTGACGGTCTCGTCGCCCTTGCTCGAGCCTCTAACATCAACCTCGCCGTCCCCGGTCCCGAGGCACCCCTTGTCGATGGCGTCGAGAAGTACTTTCGCCGTGCCGGCATCGCCTGCTTCGGCCCTTCGCAAGAGGCCGCGCGCATGGAGGGCAGCAAGACCTTCTCCAAGGACTTTATGAAGAGGCACAACATTCCCACTGCCGCCTACGAGAACTTCTCCGACTTCACTGCCGCCTCGGAGTACCTGAACCGCGTCGGCCACAACGTGGTTATCAAGGCGACTGGCCTCGCCGCCGGCAAGGGTGTCATCATACCAGAGTCGCTGGAGGAGGCGCAAGCTGCGCTGAAGCAAATAATGCTGGACAGGGCTTTTGGCGACGCCGGCAGCGAGGTTGTCATCGAGGAGTTTCTTACTGGCGATGAGCTCAGCATCCTCAGCTTTTGCGATGGTTACACAATCAAGTCGCTACCCCCTGCACAGGATCACAAGCGTATCTTCGACGGCGATCTCGGCCCCAACACTGGAGGCATGGGCTGCTACGCCCCGACAAACATTGCCACACCAGAGCTCATTGCCCGTATCGAGCGCGACGTTTTGCAGCCCACCATCGACGGCATGCGCAAGGAGCGCTGCCCGTTCAAGGGTCTTCTTTTCACTGGTCTAATGATCACCCCCAACGGCCCCAAAGTACTCGAGTACAACGTTCGCTTCGGCGACCCAGAGACCCAAACCCTTCTGCCTTTGCTGTCGGCTGACACTGATCTGGCCGAGGTCATGGTCGCCTGCGCCGAGGGTTGGTTGGACCAGGTCACTGTCAAGGTCGAACCCAAGTTCAGCGCCACTGTCGTTGTTGCAGCCGGTGGCTACCCCAACAGCTATGCTAAGGGCACTCTCATGACTGTCGGCCAGCCCCCTGCCGGTGTCACCATCTTCCATGCCGGCACAAAACTGTCAGCAGAGGGCCAGCTTCAGACCTCTGGCGGCCGTGTTATTGCCGCCAACGCCACTGCCGATACCCTCGAGGCAGCTGTGCAGAAGGCATACAGCGATGGAATTAGTCTCATCTCTTTCGATGGCATGTTCTACCGCAAGGACATTGCCCACCGCGCCTTTAGAAACAAGGACCAGAAGCCTGCCGCCCAAGAATCGCTGTCCTATGCACAGGCCGGTGTCAGCATCGATGCCGGAAACGAGCTGGTTGAGCGCATCAAGAAGGCCGTGGCATCGACTGCCCGTCCGGGAGCTGATGCCGAAATTGGAGGCTTTGGTGGCGAGGTGGACCTTTCTCGGGCCGGATACCCCAATGCTCCTGTCCTGGTCGGTGCTATCGATGGTGTCGGTACGAAGCTGAAGATTGCACAGATTGCAGGGCGCCACGACACCGTCGGTATTGACCTCGTGGCCATGAACGTCAACGATCTGGTCGTCCAGGGTGCCGAGCCTGTCATGTTCCTTGACTACTACGGCTGCAGCCAACTTGACGTTGGTATGGCCGCATCCTTCGTTGAAGGTGTTTCCGAGGGCTGCCGACGTGCTGGCTGCGCCCTTGTGGGCGGCGAGACGGCCGAGATGCCGGGCATGTACCAGGATGGCGACTACGACGTCGCTGGTGCCGCCATTGGTGTTATGCAAGCCACCGCCAGGCTGCCGCGCAAGGATGACATGGCCGAGGGTGACGTCGTGCTCGGTCTTGCTTCGGACGGCGTCCACTCCAACGGCTACTCGCTGGTACGCCGCATCGTCGACAAGTCGGGCATCTCATACTCTGACGCGTGCCCCTGGGACCAAGGCTCCAGGACCGTCGCAGAGAGCCTCCTGACGCCCACCCGCATCTACGTCAAGTCTCTGCTCGCGGCACTGAACGCCTCCCAGGGCGCCGTCAAGGGCCTGGCGCACATCACCGGCGGCGGTTTGACCGAAAACGTGCCCCGCATGCTCCCCAAGCACCTCGCCGCGGAGATCGACGTCGCCTCGTTCACCGTTCCGCCCGTCTTTGCCTGGCTGAGGAAGGCCGGCAACGTGGTGCCGGCCGAGATGGCGCGTACCTTCAACAACGGTATCGGTATGGCTATCGTCGTTGCTGCGGGCAACATCGATGCGGTTGAGAAGACCCTGCAAGCTCAGGGCGAGACCGTGTTCCGCATCGGACGTCTTGTGTCGCGGGGTTCCGAAGAGGAGGGCTGCAAGTTGTTAAACTTGGAGGCCTGGGCTGCTTGATGCGGGTGAGCAGGGTTTTTTATTAGTTAGTTGTGTGAATGAAAAAAAAGATGAATGTGCGAAAAATGGAATAAAAAGGATTAGAGCTGCATTTCTTCACGTATTGCAAATGCTGCCTTTTTGAAAAAATTTATCATTTGATATTGTGTCCCGTCGTGCAAGCTCTTGCCCCGAATGAGGCAATGTGCAATGCTTGACGAGAATCACATGAATATTTATGCCTTCATGTTTTGGCAGATACAAAAAAAAAAAAAAAAGAAAAGAAAAGAAACGGTGCCGTGTGGTATCTATCTTTGTTACACAAAAGAAAATTCAAAACTTGAGGGGCCGACGAGTGCCACCTTACCTGTAGTGACCACTCTCTCTAGCTCCGGTAAAACACAGAAACCCGCTGGCTGTTCCCAGATGGAAAAAAGAAGAAGTAAATCGTAAGTATATACAATTCTTTTTTTGTGAATTCAGATCTTTTTATTCTCCCCCACCAGAGAGAGGGAGGAGCGATTTTTGTTCTTAAATCAAAAATATGACCATGATCAAGAAAATGAAACATGGCTGCACGAGAAAATCAAAATAAATGGTATCTTATTTTTGGGCGCCGGAGTATGAAACGGGGTAGTTCCGAAAATCAAGCAGGTGCGGTCACGACAGGGAAGCCCGGAACGCCAGCGATGTTGCTGTTGGTGGATCCCGAGGGGGCGTGCGCCGTGCTGCTACCATGGGTCTTGACATGCGCCATGAGCGCATCAAGATCACCCCTGTTCTGAGCCAGCACGTCTCTACAAGAGGCGCAGATACGCAGATAGCAAAACTTGCACCTGAAGCGGTCCTCCGAGTCCGCCCGGGTGCACGTCTGGCAAGCCAGCGAGTAGTTGGCGTTGCTGGTGGGGACCATGAAGCGGTGGCGGTGGAAGCAGTTGAGCTGAGACCGGCTCAGCGAGCTCATCTTGTAGACGGAGCCCGATAGCACGTCGTCGCTGGTCAGCTTGGTCGCGGGGAAACGGGCAATGGCCGGGTCAAAGTCGTCGCTCTGCACCAGCTCCTTGTAAATGGTTCCATCGCTGCCTGTTGGTGGGGGTCTAGTCTCATATGGAGAGAGGTGGTTCGGCTGATGTTGTTGTTGGCTTGTGGTCGGTCTGACGGTAGAGACTTGGCTTGCGCTTGCATCGGATTCCAAGAATGCTTCTGTTATTGAGGCGGCCTGGGCGATTTGCTGATCTTGATTGTTGATGCGGGCCAACGGGGAAGAGGGTAGCCCTTGAGTCTTGGACGTGGTCCTGGCAGGAAACTGATCGCGCGGGCTGGTAACGTTGGCGCTGTAGCTGCTTTCAACGCTGGGCGACGAAGATCGTGCCCGCGCTTGGCCCTGGGGGTTCGGAGGTATTTGTACCTGTAGCGATTTGTCTGTGGCGGCTGTTGTTGGGTTTGGTGCAGGTTCTTGGAGCGATCGTGTCGATGATCCGGCGGTTTTCTCAACCACTGATGGAACTTCGACAGATCCATGGGCTTTTGTATGCGAACCTCTGGTGGAACTGACCGAGGGCTCCTTGGCGTCTGCTCGGGGCCTAGGGGACTTGGGTAAGCTGCAAAGGTTGCCCATCTTAGGAGCTGGGCTCGCCGGGAGGGTTGCAGCGCTGCTTGCAGGTGGTTTGAGAGCTTTTTTAGGTACGGCTGGACCCTGGTCTGACGACGAAGCAGAAGATGGAGCAACCGGCAACGGTTTTTTCTCATCGAGGTAGGAGCTAATCAAGTCCGGCGAAGATGCTGGTGACACAGGCGATACGACATGTTCAACGATGGGACTCTTCACATCGTGTTGCTCATAGTCGGGGGTGGGAAGGCGACGAATGCCGGCGTCGGGGGATTGAATCGGTGGCTGCGATTGGGCTTTCTGTTGGCTTTGCTTTTGAGAGTGATAGTCTGGAAGGTGACGCACGGCATCATCTTGTTGAGATTGTACGGTCACATTTTCCTTCTTGTCCTCTGCCGGTGTGCCGTCAACAAGCTTGGCTGAACCGTTGGTCCCAATTTTTGACAGGGTATCGCTAGCGACCGTGGGTACTCTGGACCCATTTTGAGTTGAAGTTTCAGCGGGCGCATTCGGACGAATGTTTCTACCTGGAAGCCCACCACTCCGTGGAGGCTGCGGACTTTTGAGTTTCGCGTCAGGAGCCGACAAATTCGTTCCCGGCTGCTGCAAATACTCGGGATTGTGGGGCGACTTGGCCGTTGAGATTGATTGCACCGGCTGGGTGTTGATCTTGGGGGCCGAAGTGGAGCCGTTGGTTGCCGTCAGTTTGAGCTCAGAAACCCCTATCGGCTTGTCTGTCTTGTCGGACCGCCTCTTCCAGATTTCAGCAGGAGGCTGCGTTTTCTTGTCATCGTTGTCCGGTGGCGGCGGCAGAGGTGCCTGGATAGCATTCCCAGCTGGCTGGTCGCTGCCGGTGTTGCTCGACAGAGGTAAGGGTTTCCGCGCCGGTACTGCGCCGTCCTTAATAGGCGGGGGTGGCGGCTTGTCATCTCCAAACATAGTGCCTGAGCTGGGGGAGTCCTTGAAGTCTAGGGGCGGTAATGTGTATGGCGATTGCTGCGGTTTGCCGTCTGAACCTAGAGCCGACGGATAAACATGAGACGAGTTCTTAGAACCTTCTGTAGCTTGGGATGCTTGTGGCACAGCTGGTTCCTCAGAATCCCTCGAGTAGGCCGAAATCAAGCTGTAAAAAGAGAGAGCCGGAGATGGAGGTGCCAGCAGAGCATTCGGCGAGGGTGCGGTCAGAGTAGGAGACAGCAAGGAGGAGGGCTCGGTGGGAGTAGGTGCCTTTGCAACAGGTCTCGGAGAGGTCGGAGGGGCGACGGGGCGTCGTTGAATGGGCGACCGGATCGAATCGGCCTGAAGGAGTGACGACGGAGCTACTTGTTCTTGTAGGCGGGGGAGTGGCGAGTCAAGTTTGGATGGAGGAGGAGGAGGAGAGAACGGCGGCGGCGGCTTGGTAGAGGTGGTTCGCGGTGGAAACACCCTGGTGCTGGAGCTGGAGGTCGCGCCGGAAGCGCTGGCATTGCTGATTGTATCATCCTTGCCGATTTTGCTGGTTTTGCTGCTGCTGCTGCTGTTGTCTGATGGCGGCGGCGGGGGCAGCGCCTTGGAAAAGAGTGCCCGCGCCTTGCTGAAGGAGTCCATATCCTGACACACGCACGGTGTAGTAAAAAAGAAATGACCGGGGTTTTGCGAACCAGGCAAAAGGAGAAGGGATGTGACGACACGTGGTAGGTGCGCCAAATGATAGTGAGGCGAGGCAAAAGAAAAAGAGACCAAAAAAAGGAGAAGATAGGGAAAAGAAAGGATGAACAAATCGACAAGTCTTCTTTCGCCTTGGCTACCCGTTCACTCAGGGCCTTGTCGAGTCCAAAGTGGCTGAAATCAATCAAATGACTGGGCCGTGAGGCCTCGCGACGCCACCCAATGAACGCGTCCGTCGGGGTCGGGAAGAGATTCCGGTAAGCAGCAGGACACCGGCGGCGCGAGATTTGCTGCGATATTTTCCCGTGCCGTCTATTGCGATTTATGGGAGGAATGGAGATTGGGACCCGCCTTAGTTGTTGGAGATATACAGTACAGTAGGTAGTAGGTATTCAAGCAGCTTGTTCCGAGCTTGCGTGATAGGGAGTGAGTGAGCAGTGTTGTAATGGGTACAGTATTGGAAAGTCGGTGGTAATGCGCCGGGATGTTAAAGTGTGGATAGAAAGTTAGAAAGAAAAAAAGAACCAAGGAAATGTATATTAAGGAACAAGGAAGACAATCCCATCTATCCATAGATCAAAAATTGGATATACACCAATAGTGGGAAAAGAAATGTGCTGATAAAAAATAAAACAAGAAAAGTAAAAAGGAAAAAAAAAACGGTCAGCCACTGAGATGGAAGAGATGCTACAATAGCCAAGAGATGATCGATCCGCAATAGCCTAGCTTGCCTAGCACCGTGTCTGCAAGGGGCGATGGCTACGTAAGTTTGCGACAGGGTAGTATTTACCAATTTTATCACCAGCCCCAGTTCGCATGGATGGTTGGTACCGACGATTCCAACGGACAACCCCCACTGCGAGCACACAAGTTAGTGACAAGTATACCATTCACTGACCAAGCTTGCGAGCTTACTCCCTAGTTCTAGTACTGAAGTACCTAGAGTAATTAGTGAGTTCTGCGTTAAAGCATGATTATGAACCACACGGGTACGTTTTGTAATGTGATGGCACCCCCTGACAGCTACTTGTCGTGAAACCGACCGAGTCCACATTATCCCCCTTAGAGTCAAGCTTTTATACCAACGGTCGATAGCCTTCTTGACGCCGTCGAGGTATTTGTGGGATATGCCGAAGTCTAGATGCAATCGTCGCACGAAAATGGAACCGAGCTGTAGTTTATTCATCCCCTTTTTGTGTCGTATTTTTTTTTGCGACTACTGCTGTTTTACTGTAGATACTGTAGCTGCTTTTATCAGTGGTTGAACCTGCAATTGAAGAAAAGGAATGTGGAGGCCGTTTCGGGTCAAAGTCATGCACCTTTGGCGTAACTGGGTAATGTAGCCGACGCATGGTCAGTGGTTTTCTGCGCCCTCCCGTAAAGATTAGATCTAGTCAAGTGCCTTGTCAGGTATTGCATTGCAGTAAAGATCAGCACCAGGGTACTTGTAGCACCATCGCCAAGAGAGGAGCAGATTCGAGATTGTAGGGAGATAAAAACTTCACAGGCCCCATAACCAGACAAGGTTTGCGGCACAGTTTTGGCTCCAATTGTGATACTTTGCATTGGTTGCGTTCTCGATGAATTAGAAACTCCGGAGATAAAGAAGAAAAGGGGGAAGTTTTGCGATACGAACTTTCAAATGGCATGTAGAAGCTGCAAAATCGCAGACACCGAAGAAAAAAAAAGAAAAAAAAAGCGTCTCGGTCTTGGCATGGCAGGTCCCTAACCAATGGGCTAATCCTTCCAGGGCTTGGTCTCAAGATCGGTTCTGCATTAGCCTCCCTATCCAGCACCCAGTACGTAGGGTCGGGTCCGCCGATGGGTCAAGTTTTTAGCATTGGATTGACTGATGGGTTGGCCGCCGCTCAGCCGCATCGTACAGGCTTTACATAGTAACCATTTTATGTACCAGAGTAAGGTATACTTTCGTGACGAATCGCACGGACAAAACAACCCGAAAAGCGTTGCGCGTGTCCACATGGAAGCTTTTCCCGCGACCATGGTTCAGCGAAACTGTTCTAGACTTTGTCTAGGCACTCCATACCTTCTTACCTTGCCTGGTAGGAATCAGTAAGTAGGTAGGAAGAACCTACTTGATCGACCAGAAACTGGATCTACAGTGTTTAGGTATGTATGTTATTTTAACCCCCCCCCCCCCCCCCCCCTAAAAAAAAAAAAAAAAAAAAAACGTCGTACTCGTACACACACCTCGGCAAAAATTTACGGTAGAGAAACAAAACGTGTCGTTGACCTTTGCACCTAACTAACTTCGTATTTACTTAATTGTGATTTCACTATAGTGCCACCTCGCACAAAATAAAACTGCAGTCCTATCAAATAGGTAGGTAGGTGCTTGCGACTCGACTCAGTTGAATTGGTCTCCCAGGAACTTAAAATGCTTTAACCTAACTAACACGTTATTACGTCTGACATCTCTAATTCAAGATTGGACGTGTGTCCCCACTTCAGCTAGTATTCAGGATAGCAATGAAATCATTCAAAAGATACTAAACAATCCGAGCCGCCAACACGCCTTGCCTCGCATACCCTGTCGATTTTTCACCTTGCCGCATCGGCACAAGGCAAATAGATCTACAACACTACGGACACAAACAGAGACCGGTCAGAAACAAAGACAAAGCCACCACAAATCTCCAGCCACAATGTCACATCCCCACAACGTCATACGTCACGGGGACTTTCCAGCTTTTCCCCAGACCGGGTTGCATCAACCTATAATGTCTCGATATCGGTAAACCTTAAATAGTCTCCGTCGGCTTGGGCCTGATAAACCCTTTTTCATTTCTTATTCTTGAGCCCTAGTTTTTTTTTTATTTTAAATTTCTCTGTTTTTATTAGATAAAAGCAAAATACAACTCAGAAACTGAAAGGTTTAATCAAAAAAAAAGAAATCAACAAAAAGTAATACCGAAAACTCCTTGGGGCAAGTCAGGTTCAACAATGACAGAAAACGGTCACCCTAACCTGTCCGAGCGTAGCCCTCTGCTGCGAAATGATCAACCTGCGGTGAACGGGACGTTTAATCACAGCCCCTCGTCGTCCGACTCGGAATGTTCCACGCCGATCCTCGCCGCCGACCTCGAGAGGGTCGTCAGCGCGGCCGAGGATGCAGGTCTCCCGGGCCCGAGTATCGGGGGAGGTGGTAGGGGCGACGCCAACGAGAACGGGAACGGGTCGGCTTCGAGAGGTGGCAGCAGACCCGGTGGTCCTCCCCCAAACATGAAGCTCCTGATGCCTGCCATCAGCATCGGCGTTTACCTTTGCGCCGTGGACCAGCTCCTGGCCGTCGCTACGTATGCCAAGATTGGCAGCGACCTCAATGCCTTGAACAGCACATCCTGGGTAGCAACTGCGTAAGGGACCATAAATGGCCGGTGATGTGAGGAAAGAGAGAAGAGCGGGGTGAACTGTAAAAATGGGTCTTGTAATCGGTTTGCTAAACATTCTTCATTGTGCCAACTGCAGTTACTTTCTCACCCTCACAAGTTTCCAACCCCTCTCCGGCAAGCTCAGCGACATCTTCGGGAGGAAAGAATGTCTCCTCGCTTCGTACTTCATCTTTGGCCTGGGATGTCTTGGATGCGGGCTTGCCCGGGATATGACTCGTGAGATATATTGCCCACTGAACCAATATGCATGATCAACGACGTTCGTGATGGCTGTTTGTTTTACGATGCTAACCCCTGGGCCTCTCATCACTCACCTGTTTCTCACTGCCTCCCCTTCCACAGAATTGATCATCGCAAGAGCAGTCTCTGGCATCGGCGGCGGTGGAATGACCAGCGTGGTCAGCATATTACTCACAGATCTGGTCCCCCTACGGGAGAGAGGAGTATGGCAGGGCTACATCAACATCGTTTACGCCATGGGATCAGCAACCGGCGCCCCCATAGGAGGTCTACTCGCCGACTCCGTCGGCTGGCGGTGGTCCTTCATCGGCCAGTTCCCCATCTGTCTCGCGGCCTTTGCCGCAGTCTACTTTATCCTCAAGTCACCCGACATGGGACATGCTCACTGGAGGGAGAAGCTCGCCAAGATTGACTTTCTCGGAGCCGCCTGCCTCATCGCGGCCGTCTTCTCTCTCCTCCTCGCGTTGGACTACGGAAGCAACAACGGCTGGGGTCAGATATTCACAATCGTATCTCTGGCCCTCGCCCCTGTTCTCTTCATCGTCTTTGTCCTGGTCGAGATGAAGGTCGCATCGCACCCATTCGCGCCCGGTCACATCATTTTCGACAGATCGTTGTTCGCTTGCTATGCTGCCAACTTTTTCGGCGTCGGTGGCCAAATGCCTGTGGTGAGTTACCCGCCGTCCACCCCTTTTCTGACTCGGTGCGACTGTTTGGAGACCAGGTGCTGACCGAACTCTGTGGACAAGTGGTTTTACCTCCCGCTGTTGTACCAGGCTTACTATGGCATGACTGTTGTCGAGGCTAGTCTCTTGTTCATCCCGGGCTCTATCGCAGGCGTAGTTGCCTCCTTGGGTAGTGGATACATCATCAAGAGGACTGGTCGGTACTACTGGCTCACGGTCGTCTCATATGCCACGCTGCTTCTCAGCTCCCTGCCTTTGGTGCTCAGTACCGGCATCCTGACGGATTCCGTTGTGGGTACAACTGTCGGCCTGGCCTTGTCATCCTTTGGTAATGGTGCAGGTATGGGCATCCTATTCCCCCTTCCTCTCCCTCCAAAAGCCTCCCGGCTGTGGGATGGGGATTCGTTAACCAATCCACTAATTCCAACTCCAACTAATAGGTCTGACAACTACACTCGTCGGCCTCATCTCCAACGCCGCACCCGAGGACGCAGCCGTGGTGATAGCGTGCTCTTACCTGTTCCGCTCCCTCGGGCTTTCGATCGGCGTGAGCGTCATGTCGGCCGTGATGCAGCAAGCCCTGCGGACACAGCTGGCGGCCAAGCTCGGCGACGGCGACGAGGCCCTGCGAATAGGAGAGCGTGTGCGTGAGAGCCTCGACTACATCGGTCAGCTCGAGCCCCAGCTGGCAGACGTCGTTCGCAAGTCCTACAGGTTCGGCGTCGCGGCCGTCTTCATGTCCAACGCCATCTTTTTGGTCTTTGCCTTGGTGGCCGCCTTTTATATCCGCGAGAAGAGGGTCACGAAGTGAATCGAGGGGGAGAAACAAGAAAACGGCCGATACAATGAAAGGAGGATTACACAACGCTCTCCCGTCTAGCTGGACGTCCAAAAAGGGTGCTGCTGCATGGGGGAGCTTTTGCATCTATTTCAAGGCATTTCCCTGTGGGCATCAAACAACGAAATGTCATCAAAAGCAGGGACCTCTCTACTTGACTCAAAGAGAAGAGTTGATGGGACGAGTCTCGCCGCGTGACAAGAATAGGAGAGAGATAGAAACAAGAAGGTTGCGTCAGTCATCAAAAGAAAACAAAGGCAGAACTATGCTTATCGTCAAATAAATGGGTCAACCTTATGCTGCCCGTGGGATCCATCCCTCCTTTAGCGCCATTGGAAATGCCTTTTTTGGTTTCTGGTCTTCAGAATGACAAAGGACAAGAGAAGGAAAGAGAAGCAAAAACAAAAATAACAAACAAAATTCCGCCTCTCGCTGGGTAAATTGGTCGTCATCATATATGCCCGTCCGGGTTTGGGTTGTGTCTAGAAAGAATAAAGAAGAAGAAAAAGAAATCCCCCCTCTCCTTTTTTTAGTTTCTCCACGTCCATCTACAAGTTGAAGCTCCTCCTAGGAAAGCTAACGCCCTCGACGGCCGGGTTGTCGACGAACCAGGAACACCTGTCGCCTGTGCCCTGGTTCACGAGGGCGCATGGCAGGCCCGATTCCTGGTCAAAGATCTCCTTCATGATTTCCTTCTTGCCGCCGCCGGTGGCGACAAAGGCGACGCGCACGCTGTGGGTGACCACGGGGAGGGTCAGGGTGATGCGGCGTGGCGGGGGCTTGGGGCTGTCCTCGATGGGGGCAACCCAGGCGCTCGTCTCGCGCAGCAGCTCGTGTCCCGGGAACAGACTGCAGGTATGGCCGTCGGGCCCGCAACCGAGCAGCAGCAGGTCGAAGATGGGGAGCTTGACGCTGTCGCGGCTGGCGAAGCTGCGGACCAGGGTCTGCTCGTAGCGATCGGCCAGCTCCTGGGTGTCGCCGAGGACCTCGGTGTCGATGGCGTGCACAGTCGGCTGGGGGCCCTCGATCTTGTCCAGCAGCTCCTTCTTGAGCAGGCCGTAGTTGGAGTCCTCGTGGTCGAGCGGCACGGCGCGCTCGTCGGCGAAGAATATCTCCCACTTGTCCCAGCGCACTGCGGGCTCGCCGGGTCCGGGAGCGGCGAGGAGGGCCTGAGCCAGGGTCTTGGGGAGGGAGCCGCCCGAGACGGCGACCTTGAAGACGTCGTGTCTTGTTATGCCGGCGTCTTGGCACTGGATGACGTAGGATCGGAGCGCGGGGGCGAGCGCATCAACGCCGGCAAAGGCGAAAAGGTTCGCTTGCTTGCCCATTGTGGTGAGGATGAATGCGAAGGACAGGCAGAGTCCAAAGAGGAAGAGGAGAGAAGTGGAGGCACAGAGAGGCGACGTTGCCAGCAAGCGGCGTGGCGATCGCAAAAGTAGCTGATAGTTCGTCCTGTCTAATATCTCAAGGCTTTGCGCGGGGCTAAATTTTTGGATGTTGTTTGTTGCCAAGCTTGGGATTAAACACTTGCACCTATCGACTAGAGGCGGGGTTGGATGAAAAACGTTTGGGTATTTGTTTTCGATATTGATTTTGATTTTTTTCTCGTGAGATAAAAGACGGGAGTCCCGGGGTTAGTGGTGGGTTTTGGAGATGTTGGTTTGATGGTGGGTGGAAGAAGTGGGTGTTGTGTGTGTGTGTCTGTGTTTGTGTGTGTTCATGAGTGCCTGAGGTAAAGTAATACGCAGTAGACAGCTGGGTGCAAAGAGATTCATCCAAGAGAGAGGAAAGGGAGGGATTTAATTGTGGGTGCGCAATAGTTCCGTCCGAGTCGAGTAATGTATGGCAAGGCAAGTAAGTACCTACCTGTAAATAATAAATGTGGGATGGATGGTTTGATTGACCACGCCAACCTGCGCGGCAACAACTTTTTTTTTTTCTTTCTTTTGATTATCGCCTCTTGCGATAACGGGGAGGCGGTCCGCATTTCATCATTAGCGAAATCGAAGGTTTTCTTGGCCAGCCTTCCTCATGGGTGACCCGAGTTTGAGTATTCGACAAGTACCATGTATAGCGTTCATGTGTTCAAATTTTGCCCACAAAGGTAGGTAGGTGACGGTTATTTCGTTAGTGTTCACTCAAGCATCAGTAAACTTCTGTTTTGAGCCCCTTTGCATACCCCGAAATACCCTCTACTGTGTTGCTGATTACTTACCTGTCTTCATCACATGTAGTCATACCTTGTTCAGCTGCCCTCCATTAACGTACATCGTATAATTACACGAGATTCACATGCACAACACTGACAATTGTTGGTATCAGATGTCTCTTGTAGAATAAACTACAGTATAGAAAACCTTCTTCTCCTTTTCACGGTTCCATACATATTCTGGGCTTCCCCTTGAGCAAGTGTTACAAGCAGAGTTGGTCCAATTTGGGCCGGAACAAACCAAGAGTCGCCTTCTAGTTTGCGCTAGAAGCAGGGACTTCCTTGACGAATGGTATGGGCTGAAATGTGGTTCGATGACAACATCGAAAGTGACAAATCCCTATTTCCCAAAGTCATGAAACCCCATAAACCTGCCCCGGCATGCCCGACCATCACATCACTACCAACATTGGTAAGGGTAAGTAAGCTGGATCGTCGACTGTGGCTTTGCTGTTGGTTGATTTGCAGGCGTCTCCCGAGAGGAAAAGGTTCCACGGTGGATACCAAATATAGGCAGGTATACGTGGTACCGGTACCACAGATGCACAGGCTGTGACACTACAGAAATCGCCAGAACTAGAGAGAACAACAGCACATGTCACGCACAACAACCAGCAGGCAATTCGGAGAAATTTTTCAAAGTGATTAGATGGACACCTGTCGGTACCTTGTGGGATATCAGCGCATGTCGAAGAGGGTGGTGGTTATGCGAACCAAGCGAACCCACCTAGATGTCATGGCGTGACAGCGAAATAGGATGTTGCGTGAGAACTATTAGAGCTAAACCAGGACTAGATAAAGTAAAAACGCAAATTAGCGCTGTCTAAAAGAGGTGTCCGGTCTAATATTTTTCATGTTGTTTTTATGGTACGGAGAGAGTGTTTCCAATGAACATGGCTACCTGGAATCACATTGAAGCACAATACATACATGACTGTTGCCCCTCCGTCGGGATTACGTAGCTCCCCGATTAATTAGCAGCTAGCTAGCTAGATAGGTACAGTAGACTCGTCGGGCCCGTCCGCCCTAGTTGCGTCATGAGGGGTTCATGTGCGAAATTTCGCAGGTAGGGCAGGCCTGTGGTTTGTTCAATGGTGGGGTTGATTCCGGGTTTGGCACCGGACTAGGTCCCGAAAACCCCCCAACAGGTAGTCAATATTCCCACTCCGGCGACCCGACCGAGACCCGCGGGACCTTGACACCGAATCGAGTCTGTCCACCCGTCCGATCCGCTTTATCAACCGAGGAGAGAGAGAGTGTGTGGGAAACAGTGATTTAACCTCTAACTATTTAATTGTATTGAACCTACAGCAGTATACCATACCACCTTACCGAATAGTCCAGCGAAAACGAGAGACTAAAATACTCCTACGCCCACTTCCCCTTCCGACGACCCAGCAAAGAAAAATGGCGCAAACTCAAACCTCACAATTCCTATCTGGCAACACCGCCGCCATCAATGAGTTTCTGGACAAATTCGATGTATGCCATCTCGTCTCTAGCTGCTGTTATAAGTAGACAAGGAAAATATAAACATAATAGGCTCTGCCCAATGAAAAATAACACATGTGCTGACCAACACCTCGTGGTAGACCTTCCTGCTTGACTGTGATGGTACTCAAAAAAAGGCAAATTCTTGACGACGATCAGGATGCAAGAATGCTAACGCTGTGAATCGACCCTGTTGTCAGGGGTCCTCTGGTCAGGTGACAATGTCTTTGAAGGCGTACCTGAAACCATTGCCATGCTGAGAGCAAAGAGTTCGTCAAGATATCCCTTGAATGTTGATTCTGGGTGAAAAAAAAGAGAGTATGAGAAGAGAAGGGTTAAAAAACACGTGCTAAACGCCCAACTCTTAGACAAGAGGACCGTCTTTGTCACCAACAACTCGACCAAGTCCCGCCCCGAGTACCAAAAGAAGCTCGCGTCAAAGGGCATCGAGTGCGACGTGGACGACATTTTCGGCTCGGCCTACTCGGCCGCCATCTACATCTCGCGGATACTCAAGCCCGAGGCGCCCCGCAACAAGGTCTTTGTGGTGGGCGAGCGCGGCATCGAGGACGAGCTGCGCAGCGAAGGGGTGCCCTTTATCGGCGGCACCGACCCGGCCTACCGCCACGACATGACCGACGCCGACTGGAAGGGGCTGGCCGACGGGTCGGTGCTGGACCCGGACGTCGGCGTCGTGCTGGCCGGGCTGGACTTCCACATCAACTATCTCAAGATCGCGCACGCGTACCAGTACCTCCGGCGCGGCGCCGCCTTCATCGCCTCCAACACCGACTCCACGCTGCCCATGAGCGGCAACTTTTTCCCGGGGGCGGGGTCGACCATGATCCCCATCGCAAACATGATCGGGCGCCAGCCGTTGGCGCTCGGCAAGCCCAGCCAGGCCATGATGGACGCCGTCGAGGGCAAGTTCAAGCTGGACCGGTCGCGCACCTGCATGATCGGCGACCGCCTCGACACCGACATCAAGTTTGGCATCGAGGGCAAGCTGGGCGGCACCCTGGCCGTGCAGACCGGCGTCAACAAGAAGGAGGATTGGGAGAAGGAGGACGCCGTCGCCCGCCCGGCCTTTTACGTCGACAAGCTGAGCGACCTGCTCGCCGCTGGTCAATAAATGGAGGGGCGCAAACTTGTTTTTTTTTTTTCGGGGGAGAACGGGGCTTACTTGATAGAGATAGAAGTGAATAGATAAAGTGCAGTATTGGATACTAGCTCAAGGAAGGGACTGGGCCCGCTAGCAACCAGCCATTGGATCTAGATAAATATACATTGTCTCTTGGTTTGACACTGCAGACTATCAGACCTCCCTTTTTATTTTTACCCAAAGGAGCCGCCCAGCAAAGGAACACGTCAGATCCCAAGATCCATTCCCAGTACCCTCAAATCAATCCAGCAAAATGGCACGTTCATATACGGTACATATTACTCCAGCCAGGCGGATGGGCATCATCATCGAAAGCAGTCACAAACATTAACGAGGAAGAATGTGTGAACTCGTAGTGGAAGATAAGGATGCGATTCAACCCTTTCATACTTTCATAAAAGAAAACAAGCCAGCACACGATACATTGCGCTGATAACAATCGGTATCACCAACCGCCGGAACGCCACAAAACCCTAAAGACGACACCCGTAGCAGTTGGGTTCGTTCATGACGTAGAAGTATCAACACTACGCAGTCAAAAAAAAAAAAAAAAAAAAAAAAAAAAAAAACGCATGCAAAGAAATTCCAATATGAACAAGTTGAAGTGAGTGGGGGAAGAAAGCAATTCAGCATATGTATGCTATGACATGCGGAGAGAAGGGTAAAGTGGCTTTTCCTCGTCAGGCCTCTCTGTCTTGATCGGCGGCAGGTTAACCGACTCTTCGACGTCATCGTACTGTCCGCGTCTGAGGCGCTCTCGTACGAGATCCCGGAGGGCCTCGATGGTACGCATGTTCTGAACCCAAGAGTCATACGACTCTGGCTCAGAGCCCGAAGCATCTGAGCATGCCGAGGGCGATCCGACTGATTCTGGACCACGGGGCGTGGAGGCACCATCGTAGCTTGATTCGCGTTCCCGATCCCGACTGGCGCTCTGCAGAATGCCTCCGGACAGACGCCTCTCGACGGAGCTGAAGTTTGAGCCGAGTTGGGCGGTGGCTGAGGAGCCCGCGGCAGCGGGGAGTGTAGGGTAACTGATGGAGGATCCCTGACGGGAGCTTGGGGACAGGGCAGCCGAAGAAGCACCGGGAGAATGGCCCGAGGTGTATGAAAGGTTGCTGGAGGGAGGAGTGACAGCTGGAGAACCGCCGTGCGACGAGGAAACTGCGGTCATGGGCGAGTGTTGCTGTTGGCCGTAGTGGTCGCTCATTGGTGGCCTGATGCCGACAGGGGACTGGTGACGCATGTCGTAGCCCGAACCCGAACCGTAGTGAGCACCGGGAGACGATCCTGAGTTCTCGTAAACGGTAGACTGCATGTGCTCCAGGATCTGGTCGATCTGCTCCAAGTCGTTCTTGGTCCTCAGGCTGGGCATTGGGGGAAGGTAGTAGTGCTGGGCCAGCGGTCCGGCGCTTCCCATGGAGACAGAGCTGGACGGTGGCGGGGCGGCCATGTACTCGGCGGCCATGCCACCAACACCACCGGTATGGACAGACAGGGCGCCGTGCAGAGGAACCAGGGAACGGCCAACGTGGGCGTACGACGAGGCGTCAAACTGGCGACGCTTCAGATTTCCGAAGAAATCATTCAAGTCATCGTAACCACGCTTGCGCGAATCATAAGCCCCTGCACCGGGATGCCCAAAGATATCACCACGAGGTCCCATATGAGGCGGCTGGTAGTACATACCACCGCCATAGGGAGCAGGAGGGTGAGAGTAATAGCTAGCGTGTCCATTCTGGTGGTGGTGCGGCTGACCAAATGCCGACGAGTTAGTACGCACATGGCCATTGTGATCATAGTAGCTAGAAGGAGCTGAGGAGGCGGATTAGCCTCAGAAATTGGAAATAATAAGAAAATAGGGGGAGGCACAGATTCAAGATAAGATTTGGAGCATACCTTTGCTGGCGTGGCCGCGATAAGCACCGGGACCCAAGTTTGCGTTGGGATCCTGGGGTGATCGAGCAAGAACCGAGTCGTCGGCGTGAGTCTATTTAAAGACAAGCATGGTGAGTAACTGCGGTCAAGAAGGGGCGCAACATGTTTTCTAGGTTGGCTTAAGCTTACCTTGACGTGCTTCTTGAGATCCTGAGGCCTCTTGAACGACTTGCCGCAGAAGTCACACTTGTGCGGCTTCAATGGCACATGGACTCTGATGTGAGAGGTGATGTGGTCCCTCTTGACAGTGGTGGTTCTGCACGAGTTCCAGTGGCACGTGAGGTTGAGGTTGTTGGTGCTCTTGCGACCCACGTGACGCTCGCAGATGTGATCCTGTGGATATTGTTAGCATTTTTGGTCGTTTTGACATTGCGGCAAGAATAGAAATCCTGAAACGCGGGCGAAAGCCAATGCAATGCATGCATGGGATTTTCCACCTGTTATGTGCGCTACGTTTGGGTATCCCAAGCATAACTGCACAATTCAATGCGGGCGCAGTCCAGTGAGTGCAGGGTAAGAAGAGTTGGTGGGGCTGTTTCCAACTTACATAGAGGGCCTCGGCCGAAGGGAAACGCTCGCTGCACTGGTTCCATCGGCAAATCAACGAGTCATCGCTGGACTGCGATGTCGCTGTCGTCGACGTGGAGGGTGCGGGCGTGTTGCCATTGGAGTTTGAGCTTGAAGACTCGGTTGTGGGTGCTTGGGTTGTCGCCGGCGCCTGTTGGGCTGGCTGAGCCGATGGTTGTTGTGCTGACATTGCTTAGGCTGATTTTGGAAACTTTGCTCTCAGTGAGCGAGCCACCCAGTCAAGGCAGGGCAGCAGTCAGTTTAGATGGTGGGGGATCGGGGTACCAATCGGGCCCGAGTCCTGCTCGCTTGTTTGCTCGTTATCGATATTCGATATCGCGCCTTTGTGTGCTGCTGCTGCTGCTGCTTGTTTCTTCCGTTCGGGTCTTTTGTTTTACCGATGGTCTCGACGCTCACGTGGGCGAAGAAAAAGACAAATGGTATGGTAAGGTAGGGTGCAGGGGCTAAGAAGAAGCAGGTCCCACTAAAGAGTCCCGAAGCTAGACTTGTTGACGGCACAACCTTTAGGAACGAGTTGAAAGGGATTGAGGTTCAGGAAATATCCTCGAAAGAAAACCAGTGTTGTTATTTACCAAGAAGAAAGAATGTCAAGAAGGAACCAGACTGGCAAAGGACATCAGGGGACAGGCTGCTATATGTTCGTTAGCCTTCTCCCGTGAGAAGGCGATTCTTCTTCCCTCCTCTCCCGCTTCATAATGCCAAGTCTTGGAAAAGTCTTGGCATTCTCGGCTCGGGTGCGTCTGCTTGTTCCTGCGCTAAGAGGTACTTATGGAGTGGCAGTGACTTTTGGAGCAGCATACAAATTTCGGTGGAGAGGGGCTGAGAAAACTTTGCCAAGAAGTACCTCTTAGCATCCAGTACCTTAGTCGGAAACTCCAACGCCGGGCCAAGACCACAAGACTCTCCCAAGGTCTTGGCAGACAGGGATTTGACCTTTACGGAGAATGGCAGAGCCCTAGCCCATCATCCTACTGTACGATTAATCCATCCATCTTACCACCTTGCCTCCTCAACCTGGTTTGTTTGCCTTGACTCTGTCATTGGAAAGCTGCTGTTGCTTTGAAAGATGCTAATTTTTCTCATTTCTCCTAACCACCCCTGAGTTTCCCTGCGTGCGACGCAATACAGATTGATGATTATCACATGGGTCCAAAGGAAGAAAAAAAATAATAAAAAAAATAAGCCCACACTCACAGTAGCAGTACAACAACAACCAAGGCCACCGTCGGGAAGGTATGACATACTGATATCCAAAGCCGCGGGCCCCCTAGGGCCAACGCCATCTTATCCACAAGCGCGGGCTGCCCACTTCGACTCGGTGCCCCGCGCAGAGCGCAACGACCTAACTTTCCGTTCATGTTAATTATTAGCGAGGAATTTTCGCAAAACAGAAATCGAACGATTAATGCTGTACTATATTTTGAAAGGGGGCGACAAGATAATTAGGTCGCTTGTATCGACCCTTGTTTTCTCAGCCCTCTTTTTCTTCCCCTTATGGTTTTGGGCGTAACTGTGTTACCCTCAGACAATCGTCATGTTCTTTTTTTGAGAGTTGAAACGAAGCAGACGGACAGGGTGGTGTGTAAGAAAAGAACACTACGAAACCAGGATGTTTGTCTAGATTAGGTGGGTTAACAAACAACTGATTGATCGGTAAAAAAAAGTATCCCACCAGCGGCCGGCAAGTGATTACTGTACAGTACAGGTATACTATACTCTACCTAGGTACTTTCGTAGGCAAGGCAATACTTAGGTACGCACCGAATTGTCATTGTTCTGTACGTGGTAAATCCATCCAGCCCAGCCGGAGCGGGTCTGTCTATCGAAGGGGCCCAGGCCGGTAGGTTACAGTATTGTATTTTGCGAAGCAAGCACAGTTACACTGAACTCAACTTGTTCACCTTCTAACTTGAAAACAAAGTGGAGAAGGCGACACGCGTACGACCATCAACCCCATAATCGCCCAGACTTGCAAACACAAGCTTTAACAGGCCAAGAAGGCTCTCCGCGCATGCCAAGATTCTTGGCCTGGGCGGCCACGCCCAGAGAATCTGATGCCAAGGTGAGCCTGAGAGCCCTCGCAATATCTTGTCATCTCCACCCACCCACCGATCAATCCCCCTAAGGACCCAAGACAAATGCCATCGTACGGCTTCTTGAGCTGAGACTGACCCGAAAGATGAAGTCCCACATTCAATTTTGGCGGGCTTGTCCCTCCCCCTCCCTTTATTTTTTAGGTGCGAAACTAATACTACCTGCTGGTAGAAGTTTTGTAATGTAATTAATGTATGGTGACCCGTCTCCTGTTTTTGCCCATCAGTGACGAAGAAAAAATCAACCCAAGTCAGGCATAACGTAACCAACAATTCCACTCCCGGCTAAGGCGGTCGGGTCGCACGGCATATTTATTCATTGATCGATTAATTAATTGGCTTTTCATTTCTCTGACGAAACCAGAGAGAGACAGGTACTGTTATGTACATACGCAGCAATCTTGGCAAAGAAAAGCATCGCCAAGCGAACCACAGCAAGAAGTCAAAACTCAAAGCGCAAGGGTGGAGGAAAGAAAGAAGATACAGAAGAAAGAAAAAGTTTTCCCTACCAAGCCTACTTACTGTCCACCACCCTGATCCTCCTTACCAAGCAAGTACTGTCTTTAGCTATAGCCTCCTACCATGAGATTAGGGTGCTGGATCTGACAAGCATTTGCCACCAAGCATCCCGGCGCCGGCCTCATGATCAACATAAGCCGTACTGCACCAAGATTGAAGCTTTAAAATTGGAGTTCCAATTTATCACGAAGTAAAATTATCGAGTCAATCGAGGAGTTCAAATACAGCTTTGCATGGGTACACCCCCGACAAACCACAGCCTCTATGCACACTGTCGGGACTTCCTGACGTCCCCTGTTGTTTCTTTACTTCGTCTTGTCTTGTCTTCCTGTCGTTTATTTTTTTTTTCTCCCGTCATCCGGTGGAGAGGACAAGAAAATCCCAGAAAAAAGTACCAAGCCCAGCGGGGCCATGCCTGTTCTGTTCCTCTCCCGCGGTGCACCCCCCCGAGTTTTCCAAGACTTCACACGCGCCTGACAGAACAAGCTCTTGCCGAGAGAGCCGGGAGAAAAGCCCAAATTGCCCCCCCTCTCAAGCCACACCCCCTCGTGGAGAAGCGGTGATGTGATGCCATCCAGAAAAAGAAAACGAACCGAATTCTAGATGAGCCCACTGCTGTGTGTGCTGTCCTGCTTGTTTTTTTTTTCTCCCTCTGTCTCATTGCCTTGTCCTGCTTACAAAGTACATGCTGGCGATGTGACATGCCGTCACCCGCCCAGCCCCAAGCCATATCATTCGGCAGATGGTTAGCCCCTTTGGGTTTCCTAGACGAACGCCAAGCCCACCCTGACTGTACTATCTGGCGCTGCCAAGAGCCCCCAAGACCGTTGGTCAAACAAAAGATGCTTGTGCAGACGCCTTCTTTACGTACCTCGTGGGATGTAGACGCACCGTTGCTCCCACCGTCCCCCAACTGATTTCTCTCTGTCTGGGCACAAGATTTCTTGGCGAAGGCACGGCTCCCTTCGCCGTCCTTGCCGTGATCTTCATTCCTCGTCCAATACCTCTGCCCCCCATCCACGAGCCAGGTGAGAGGCTCTTGGCGCCACGGCTCGAAATCATCTTGGAAATCGAACCTGGAGCCGCACCGAACAGTACCCAGAGTAAGCAATACAAAGTCAAGCCTTGGCGCTTGGGGGAAATGGAGTTTTCGGGTCGACCAACAGGGCGGGCCTACTGTGATCGTCTTGGCGTATTGGACAGCTCTTTTTTTTTTTTTTTTTTGTCTAGGATTTGACGACCTTTGTTCCGCCTAGTGTGTCGGTATCGTAGAAAAACACTGTCAAAACAAAGACAATACTTCGCCAGGTCGAGATTTGCCGTGTGGGATTCCGGGGGAACCATCACAGGAGGTTTCTTCAACTGCCTCATTCGCCCTTCTCGGCAGCTGCCGCCTCGTACCGGCACCTCTGGCACATGCACCAGCCCCCAAGACTCCCCTCTGCCCACTCTCGGCGCTGCCGGACGCTGAGGTTGACGTCGCAGTAATGGTTGAGTATCTCGTCCCCGGCCTTGATTCCTGCGGCGCGGCGGTCTCCTCCCCATTCTACGCGTTCCTCCTTGGCCCGCAGCACCATCCTGCCGCTCCATTCCCATGTGACGTTCGGGTCGCAGTCATGGTTCGCAAGGCACCAAAAGGGATGAACCGCCGCAACGTCGGGGCGGCCGTCGCGCGTACTCTTTCTCGCCGAGGCTGTGCCGCGGAACTTTGCGTAAAGCGTATTCATAACCCAAGTGTCATGCCGGGCAAGCGTGCGATAAATGTCGACGTCCATCGTCTCGAGGACGTGTAGCGGGGTCTCGATGTTGAACCTGAAGGAGAACGGGAGCGTCCCGGCCGCTGACTGGGCATCGATTCCGTCGCCGCCGTTGCTGCTGCCGCGGGGAACAAAGTCACCCCAGATATACTTGACCTCCCTGACGTCGAGTGGGTGGATGTCTTGGTGTTCTGCCATGGCTATGAGGCGAGCGAGGAGAAGAAGGTATAGCGAGGAATCAATGTCGGCGGCATCGGGGTCTTTTGCGATCGAGTCTACGCCTTTGTCGCAGACTGCCGGGTGGTAAAGCTCCATAGCCTGGTCATGGCATTCCTGACTGCAAAAGACCGTGTCGTAACACTCCTCACAGTTGACGGCCTGTTGAGTTCCCTCTTCACCCGACGCCGAGTCCAGAGAGGGGAGCTCCTCCCCGCAGGCGTCACACACGGGCTCCTGCAGCCGGTTGTTGGCCGTGAGTGCCGAAAACTCCCGCAGTACGACCTCGCCGGGCCCAATGTCGGCAGCGGCGAAGACACCAAGCTGCTTGCATGTACCCTGCTCCGCCACGCCGGACGCCAGCACTGGAAGCTCCGACGCTTTGACGACGCACTTGGGCGCCATGGCCGCCAGCTGCCCGTTCAGGTAGTCGAGTGACTCCTGGGAAAACCTGTCGGGCTCGTGCTTGTTCCATGCATACACCTCTCTGCGGGCCAGGCCGGCGTCTGGCATGTCCTCCACGCTGACCGTATCCCGTCCCAGCCTCTGGCGAGCAGCTGCGTTGATGCGCTCGAGAATCGCGATCAGCTGTTCGTCGTCCTCCTTGGCGGCTAGGCCTCGTTGGCAGAAGTTGTATGCACTTTTTAGACAGCCGCAACGCAGTAGGCTGGACGAGAGTATTTGAAAACACTTTATCGAGACTTCAGCCAACAACTTGGATTCGTCTCCTTTGGCTGTAGTATCCGATGTGCTCGTTTCGTGCAGCAGTTGATTCAGTGGCCTTCCCTGGTATTGGGAGAGGCATTCAAGGGCTGATTCGTGATATTCGAACCCATCATTTGCGACCTCGTCAGTGAGGAGCAATGTCCTGTAAGCATCACCACTTGCCAGGTCTGGATAGCCCAGATCAAGGTGGACTAGCGCTCGCTGGAGGTACACTATGAGATCATAAGGGCTAGACTCTAGGGCGTCAGTGAGCTTCTGTCGCCGCTCATAGACGTCCTTTAAAGGGTCTTCCATTGCTTCTGATGTGCAAATGGAAAGTTGGTTTTAGAAAACCAGCTCAAGTCTGCGACTTTTTGTAGTCAAGAATCGTTTTGGCGACTCTTGGCTGCTGGGTGTGTGAGAAGGAGAAGGAATATCTTGCTATACCATGTCCTCGCTGCGTCTGGAGCAAGATGCAACAACTAATGATGTTACGGTGATGATTTTCCGGCAGCTAGCCTGAGTTCTATCTAGTCACACGGGACAAAGTACGAGGATCTCCTCAGGGCAGACAAATGTAAATTGAAGCTGCGGACTTTCTGTCGAATTTACAATCGAGGGGATTCGAGAGTCGAGATGGAAATTTTCGACCCACATGCGGGGAAGTAGTATTAATAACATACTATTAAACGTACAGGTAGGCAGGTAGGTACCTATCCGCGCCAGCAAAGGGTCAATCATTTTGGCGGCGTAATCTGCCTTGTCCCTGAAGTACTGAAGAAAATAGACAGGCTCTCCAAGCAGACGAATATCTATCTATCTACTCTACTTTTCATACGAAGAAACAGAAAGCGATCAAACTGGCCCCTCGTATCTCCCGGCGCAAACCAACCATCCCTCTCTGTGACTGGATCGCATGTTTACGCAAGACAAGAAAATAACCTACCCTGCATCGCGGGTATTCAATGCATTATTACACTGGGAACGCCAGCCTATACTACGCAAGTACTATCTAGAACTAATACTATTCATACCATGGCCTCGTATACAGGCCTGTTGACGTAACCACCCGCCTTGATCGGGTTCATGCACTATCGACCGCGACTTACCCAGCAACCAGCCAGACAGGTATTACAGTAATATCAAAGATTGCATATACTGCAATGGTAATCCCTGCGCATGGGTGTAACCGAACTGGTTTGCCTACGGCAAGTCACATTAGACTGCAGACTAACACGTATCCTGTCGACCTGTCCCCAACATTTAGTACGCCAATATCTGGACTAGACTAGACTAGTTCAACAGCAAGTTGGCTTGGATAATAAGCCGCTCAACAATAACACGTAATTTGCACAAGAAAGTTGGTTTTCAAACCAAAGTAGTCAAACGTATTTCACCAAGCTGCACCTCCCATATTGAAGAGGTGGGAATATATTTTTCAACGTGCTAACGTATTGCTTCCTCTCCACTATCATATCTTGCCATTCAAAACTTGTGCCACCCTTGTCGCAGTATCAGTGAAGGCGAACAATAAACCCATCAGATGTATGTCAAATCAAAACTGAGCAATGCTTCCCAAGATGAGATACAAAAGCGCAGTGGTATCATGACGCAGTTGAGGATGGCATACATATGAAACCGAAAAAAAGTCGAGCGCCTGTTCGCAAAATGAGAGACAGAGCGGCAAATAAGAAGGGGTATCTTGAACGCGAAAAGGAAAATGTTTTGTTTCATCTGAAAATGGACATCACAATGTGCCGACAGATGACGTGATTCCTCGTCGTTTTCGTTCCGTTTGCCGAAAGTCCCAGGAAAGCCTGGAAGCGGGTATAATGTCGATGCTAAAGACGCCGAAAAAAAAAGAAGAAAATCGGAAGTGCAACTCGATGGTGCATGCAAGTCGTAGTGCAGCCAGGTTGAAGTGGCCCTGTGCTGGTATCGCGTGGCGAGATATGGAAGCCAACAGTTTGTCGGGGAATCCCGCCGTAAAAGAAAACTGATACTCGCAGGAGAATAAGGGTGTGATGGCAGAGGTTCAAAAACCCTGACCATATGCTGGTAAAATTTCAGGATGTTCGCTTTGCACCAGCAGTGTAGAAGTGAAAGATGCAGTGATACGAGGGTGTGCGAGAAGAGAGAGTGTGTGTCAGAGTGTATGCGCGTGTCGTTACTTTTAGACGCAGCATTCCAAGAAAATAAAAAGCCACCAAAAAGCCTACTCTGCAAGAGATGTGACTGATGACCCAACCCAGGAGGACGCCGCCTCAACCGATGGAGCAGGCGAGGAACTATGAAAAGGCATGCCGTGCCTTTCCTCCCCTGCCCCAAATCAATAGTGCCGTCCCAACCCAAACAAAAACAGGCTCTCATGCCCAATCCGAGCCTGTTTTCTCAGAAAACCCATAATCCGTCCGCCAACCTCGTAAGAAAGAACATGAGGGGGAGTTGTGTTTTAAAAATAACTAAGTTGCAAAAGGGGGGATTCGAAAAAGCTCAGCTTCCCAGAAAAGTATGCTTTGAAAGAAAAGTTTCCCATCCTCTCTCTAATGTTTCATGAGAACGCCGCGCCGATGCAGAAAAAAATCCAGACTTGTGTGTTTATACAGAGCCGAGTTGAAGTAGAGCCTCGACGGCCTCGCGCTCCTGTGCGTCAGAGGCCGAGGCGAAGCCCACAGTCGTGTTGTTGGTGTTGAAACCGCGTGGCAGCTGGGGAGTTCGAGCCATCCCGCTGCCATTATATACTTTGTTGACGCCTGGCGAGACCCCGAAACCCGTGTTAGAGTAAGAGGCGGCGCGGAGCCCTGCGGCACCCACAGCGGCCCAGTCCTCATCGTCGGTCGCATCCTCAGGGTCGTCGTGGTGCATCATGTCCGTGTCGATGTAATCGGGGGCTTCGGAGCAAGATGCAGAGGCAGAACCATCTAGTGACATCTTGTCTGCCTCGTTCTCCATCATGGCCATGTCGTGGTCGTAATCTTCATGGGAGAAGGCGCAGGCCGACGCGTCCGAGCTGGAGTGGTGCGGCCTGCCGTCCCATCTGACTGAAGAGATGGGAATTCCCATGCCTTCGGTTGGAGGTGAGAGCTCTCGTCGCGCAGGTTGACCCCGGCGCCGTGCGTCCCACCTCCCCCATCCGACCTTCTCAAAAACGACATCACCATTGATCCCACCTCCTTCGCCTCCACATCCTTTCCCCTCGAGCGCGGCCACGACCAACCTCCTCGCCTTGGCGGGAGGGATGCCCGAAAAGCCGGGCACAGATGTGGTAAGGTAGCCCATGACGTAGCGGATGGCCAGCGGTCCGTGATTCAACATGATCTCGGGAAGGTGGTACTTAGCGAGCATGCCGGGGGTTATGGCACCATAGGAGTCAGGGAGGATAGAAGTCCCCCCCTGGGTCTCACCAGGGGCACTACCGGCGGCGTCATGGTGCAAGTCCAGGTCCGAATCGATTGGGTCAAGCCTAGCCTTCTGCAGTTGCGCGCGCAGGCCGTGTGCCGGAAGACCAGGGGATATGGAGTTGGGGGGAGTCGGGAGAGGAAGAGGGTGATTCTTGGTCACAGGGACGCTCCGGGCCGCTACACCAGTTAAGGAGTCTCGGGGGGAGGTCGCGTGGATATCGTGAGTAGCAGTTGCCATGGTTGCCATTTCGAGTAGTTCTTTTGGGGAGGATCTCGGGAGCAAGATGCCTCCGAGATTGATGCTTCAGACGTCTGTCAAGGAGGAGAGTCAAGGAATCAGTGTGCCATTCGCAGATGTGATAGGAGTCGACCCGACAGGGAAAGATAGCAAGATGCGATTTGTGGTGGCAATAGTAGAAATGGCCAACGAGGGCTGTGTGTGTGTGTGTGTATGTGTTGAGTCACACACGTAATCAGGTCTGACAGGGAAGCCTAGATAGAACAGGTACTTACAAGCAAGTCCGAAGCGATTAGAAGGCTGAATGAGCAAGTCGAACCGGTCCTTGTCCAAGGATCGGAAACCAAAAGAAGGGCAGTATTTTGTAATGAGAATGGCAAGATGGCAAGTGCTGCAACAGCGATTATCGTACTGTGACTAGAGATGACTCTCTTTAATCTTGGAGGGTTAAGGGTTTGTTGTTCTTTGTGCTTTGGGAAGGGAAGAAAGGAAGAGAAGGGGACGAAGTGCGACAAGTGTGTGCGCCAACACCTGCTAATGTACCACGTTCCGGTTCTCACTGGCCCGGACGCTGTAATCAATTACGACACGCCCCAGCCCAGCGACAGCAGCAGCAGTACCGTACCAGCCAGAAGTCCATGCCATGCCATGCATCCACTGCGTCGCTCACCTGGGGCCCAGCAGTAGAGTGGAGAGCTCTCTCCAGACCGGCAAGTACCTCCTGACCGGGATCACCACGCCAGCGAAAGCCAACTTTGAGTCGCTCCACTTGTCGAAAGAAACGAGCCTTCCCTGTTCAGGGTATAACATCAACTAAGTGATTGAAAGCAGGAATGTTCCAGCAGACGATATTCTCACACACACACAAATAAAGCCTCTTTATCTGATTTTTTTTTGTCACTATACATCCTAAAGAGGTTATTAGTATTTCAATTTCGCATGCAGCCCGAGTCGCCAGCCCCCTTACGCCATAGTACAGGCGAATTCTAAATTACCCATCAATGTGTCTGATCCTTTTTTTTTCCTTTGCCCCCGTGTAAAAGTAATATTGTAATCTGAAGAAAAAGGGTGGTGTGGATAGCATGTGGACGAGGAATGCTGATTGCTATGGATGGCTAAAGAGGTACCTGCTTAATTGCTGGGTTGCCAAAATTGGATCAAGTGCAATTATCTTTTTCGTGCCCTTTGCGAGGGTTGGGCCGCGACAATCACCATTAATTTGATCCTCGCACAGTATCAGTATTTCGGACGCAGATGTCATGTCACTGCATGTTCGGACGCTGTCGTTGATTCGCTGTGGCCATTTTTCATGCGCATCTAGCTTTAAATCTTTGACTAAAATACTAAATATAATAATGCGAATGATCCCTCACCTGGAATTCGGCTTTGCCAACCTGTCTTTCGCATTTACCGATGGTCAAAAGCTTCATGGAATGTGATGCATCAAGTCGTGGAAGCCATGGCTTGCATGGGCAAAAGCCAAACAACACCATGACTGAACTGTACTGTACTCTCCTATTGCTTGTGGCTCTAGCGGCATTGGAATTGGAACCCGGGCCGCCGGAATGGAGTGACCAGCCCCAGCGATGCGGAAGCGTTCCCAGCGACTTTACCCATGCCATTATACCTTGGGTACCCACCAAAAGAACCATTCCCGGGTACCTAATTTACCAGGTCGTCAAAACGGCAATTTCACGACGATATCCGGCGCAAGGGAGCTGAACTTTTTTTTTTGTATCTCGTCTGAGGTTCTACCTACCTTGCATTTGCCTGACTGTAAATTCGTCATTATCGGAAGCAAAACAATCAACTGACATTCAGCGATAACAAGTCTCCGATCAGCCCAAACAAACCTTATAATGCGCTCAATCCGGTGACTTTGTTTGCAGCCGGGTAGAGACGGCCAGCTCGACCAATACGACCGAATCGGGATCCGTCGCGTATCCGTGTACTGTATGTATATCCTGGCTGTCATTGTTTTCGCACTAATTAAGTACTTCCCCTGTCGCCTCTCAGGCCTGCTGGATAGAGGTACAGGTGTGGTAGCTGAGGTACCATTGATCCATTTTGCTATCCCCACAAAAGCCGGAAGTGTTCTTTATTTTCTGTTTTATATGCTTTGGTGTTTAGACAAAACCCTATCAGGGGGATCCCTCCTGATAATTTTGGCATCTTTTTTTTTTTTTTTTTTTTTTTTTTTTTTGCGATGTTTGAACAAGGTGCGTTTGATATCTAGGTACTTTTGTGCGCAGCTGAATGCCCTTGCCTAAAGTGGTTTGCCTCGCTTCGCCTTGCTACCTGTGTTTGCCCTGCTTACCTTACCTCACCTTGCTTTGGGTGGCCATTTGCGGCGTTTCCTTGTTGATAAGCTGACGCCGTCCCCCCCCCCCCCCCCCCCCCCCAGATACTGAGTTCGGAGGGGGCAACAGCCCGGATCCTCATTCGGACAAAGCCCTACTTTGTTTTCCTTTAAACAGAATGCCTAAATTTATCAAGGTACCTCGGATAACCCCATCTACTACGCATCTCCCCCATGGTGTTGGTTGTGCCTCATCGGGCTGTCGCTATCAGCGCAGGTGTGCCTGTTCCCGTCTGTCATTGGTCATTATGCGGGTGACCAGGTGACGTCGGCGCTGGGTCGAGAACCTCCAATGGCCAATTTACCCACCCACACATTGTAACGGAATATGGGGGGTGTGCCCTGTTTTCCTTGTTACGGGTTTCTTTGCGCGGTGCGCACAAATTGATTGTTTCGTACCGCGTAGTGGAATGTAGGTACGATACTTCTGGGGTTGCAGCCAAGCAGGTCAGTGTAAATCAAAACATGCTGCCTGCTGCTGTCATCCCCGCGATGCGACTGCGCATCATTGCATTCCCTCCCACGTTGTGTAAGAACTGCTGCAGGTTGCCACTTGTGGCTTGACAAGGAAATTTTCGGGAAGCCGTTCGCGTCTGGTAGCAAGCAAGCAAGCTAAGCCCATCTTGACGCGCACATCTTTATCTCGCCCTGTAAATCATTATCTAGGTACCTATCTTATGCTATACTATAGCTATCAAGAGACTATCGCATGTACTTCGATCCTCGCTTATGGGTAATCCCAGCAGCACCAGCAACAACGGGAACCCCACAATCCGGGTTTTCGCAAAAAGATTGTCCAAATCCCGCTTTTGTACCTGGCTCAAAAGTTCGAAACCAACTCCGCGACAAGAGCATGACACTCGGAGGAGCTTTCCTGAGAGCGGGGATCTACAGTACTGCACTGACAGGTCGCGCACCAGTCACCGCAGGTGGGTTTCGAGATCATCGCCCCGCTACCCGGCATTCCCACACCTTGTGTAAATCATCCTGGGATCCTCTGCCTCAAAACGGGACTTGTTTGTCATCCATTAGGTAGTCGTGACCATCACGCCGTCCAGTGACTGGCTGTGAATTCTCCCCTCAACGCCACAAAAAAAAGTCTCTTTGAATAATACCACAGCCCCGTTCTCTACTGGGAACAAGACACACAAGACACAAAGAAAAGAGTTTTGACAACAAAGCTACAACTGCGGAGCCGTGGAGTTCTGGCAAGGTCCACAAACATATGCACGGTATCATCATCAGCAGCATCGCATAGCCACTCCAGAAGCCAATGTTCCTTGTTGCAAGGAATAATGTCGTACTGACGGCAGGATGGGAAACATGGGGACTACCAACGATTCTCCATGCTTCAAGCACGAGCAAAAACCATGACAGGCGATTGACAACAAACTCACGATAAACTTGGCGGGGGCAGAAGCCCTAATTGACGCGACGACTTCACCATCACCAATGATGCCTGCACATGAATGAATACCATATCCGCATTCGGAGTCTCGGGTACAAGCTCGGCTTGTGCAAATATGTCCATTCTCCGTGACTTGCTGCTGCGTAACACAACCGCCGCCTGCTTACCCCGCCATCGGGACACATTACCTAAATGTTAATTGAACAGATATTGTCTGCAAGCCTGTCCAGATAAACAACCGGCAGTCAGAATCAAAAAGAAATGTCAAAGAATGGTGTGTGGTGTGGTGTGGTGTGGTGTGGTGTGGTGTGGTGTGGTGTGGGTGTGTTTGTTGGGGTGGGTGGGTGGTGTCTGTCTCTTCGATGCTCTTGGCTCACAAGGCAAAGCAGGAACATGAGGGAATTCGTGACACATAGATGCACTCCCTAATTCGCGCGACAGTAACGTCCTTGACAAGGGGGCTCAAGGACCAAAGCAACATTCCCGTTCGGGTATTACTCACCTGTCGCAAAACGTGGAGATTCTCAGCCGATAGGTTGTAGACGTGACGATACTGCCGTATACTCTCTTCGAGAACCCCGTCCTTTGTTGCACGGCCTTCGCAGATTGCTTTCATGTTGGCCTCCATCTCTCGTCTGAGGAATGGCTTGCCAAGGCTCATCTCGAAGTTCATTCGGTCAAACCCCTCAATGAGTGCCACACCAAGTTGTGTTGGGACAAAGACCTTCACACCACCACGGCTGCCACTGCTGGTTGCACCGCCCCCTCTTCCTCCTCGTGTGCCACCACGACCTCGGCCTCGACCCCGTCCTCCCCGTCCTCCTCTTCCGGCTGGTGCGGCCACGTCGTCCTCTTCAACGGCTCCATGGCCAGGTTGAGCATTCCGTCCTGGCACTTCAGTCGTGCGTGCGTACTGTCTCGTTTGTATGGTTTGAATATGCTCTGCCATCGTGGCATCAGTCCCAATCCCATTAGCATCCATGAGAGCAATAAGGTCAGCCTCAGTAAGATAGCTTGGCGCCTGTGTTTTGCCTTCAGTCATCATCGCCTCTGTCGGGCTGATCTGCTCGCCTACGGTAAGCCGGGGTAGCTCCGCTGAGTTGTTCCAGTTTTCGTAAGGGTAGACGTCAAGATAGTTCCTCTCGATGACGACAACACCATGCGCGTGGAATGTCTCCGGCCCATAGGTCACATCAATATCTGTAGCCATGCCTTGAGCGTCTTCTGAGCAACACGCAAGGAACCGACGCACTATGAGTTCGTACACCCTTCCTGCTTCCGCCCCGATTTCGCTGAGAGCAGCGCCGGTGGCATACGTGATTGGATGGATTGGAGGATGCGCTTTGTCATCGTGACGGCCGTTGCGAGGCTGTTGGAACCCGCCATCAACCAGTCCCTGAGCAAAAGGACCCCATCTGCCGTCTTGAGTCTGCTTTTGCACCAGGGTCCGCAGATTCATACCTTTGTCAAAGCGATCTGTCTCGGTTCTGGGGTAGCTGATGAAACCCTTTTGGTAAAGTTTCTCGGCGATTTCCATAGTTTGCTGACCGCTTATACGTATGAACTTTGTGGCCATCTTTTGCAACTCGACTGTGGTCAAAGGTAGCGGCTTCCATTTTCTCGTCGGCTTCTCCTGTACTTTGATGACGGTTGCAGTCTTGGCCTCGATGCATCGTTCATAGAGAATGACTACAGACGCTCGATCAAAAAGGCGACCCCTGGTCCAGGTGAAGTTTCCGGTCTTTCCATCCTTCTTGATGCTCAGCTTGATGCTCCAGAAAGTCTCGGGTACAAAATTCTTGACGCGAAAGTACCGGTCAACCACGAAGCCAAGAGTAGGGAACTGACATGATCCTGGGTCCTCCATTCGGTCAGTCAAAGTTTACAGCCGGGTCTGGCAGGTGTCTTTTACCGTAACTCAACACGAGGTCTTTTAGCGGACCGTTGAGAGATCGCAGGTTGATGGTAAGAAACCTGGTAAATGCATAACCTATCCGGAGATCCAGCTCTATGCGCGCTGCTACAGCAGCAACCTGCATGTCATCCAGGTTGACGGGGTTTCTGGCAGCTTGCAATATGTGCCTGGGTTTTTGCAGGTATAGTCAGTAAGTCAGCCTTCAGGGAACCAACAAGATGTTTCCATTCCATCGTCCAAACATACGCCCGCTCGATGTTGCTGAATCTCGCTCGTTTGACCTCGATACCAGGCTTGCCTTTTCTGGCTTCTTCTCGTATTTCACCACCAATATGTTCTCCTTCACGGTCGCAATCTGTCCATATGAACAAAGCCCGGGCGTACTGCGCCTGATGCCGTATGTTTTCTGCTATTGCTTTCTTGTCCTGCATTGACACACGCCCATCTTAGCCATTGCATTATCTAGATGGCCACAGAGCAGTTTTGACATGTCAAAGGACCACGGTGCCAAACTGTAATGAATGGCAAGTACCAGCATGGAGGGCTAATTATTACGCACATTTGAAACCTGAGTGTGCAGAGGAGCACTGAATAGATGGTCGGGCGTAGGCCGATTCCAGTCCTTGAAGTCGGGACCAAATTGTACCTCGGTCAAATGCCCGGTAACGCAGGTCATGGTGACCTCGCAGTTACCCCACGGGTGGCCAAAGTCATAAGTAAAAGAATAGTTCTTGATGTATTGAACGCGTGTATTATGCTGTGGCGAGTGTGAGTATCACCAATGAATGTAGCAGCAGCGACAATCTGGAAGCTTCAAACGGACCGTTTGGAACTGGCCACCGGAGAGGTGACCGGCGACAGCCTTGGAGATAGACGGCTTTTCAGCCACACATAGTATCTTTGTCATCGTGTGTCTCTCTCTCCCTCTCTCATAGACGCGTATTCACGAGGCTGAGCGGTCGCACGGTGAACTCATGACGTGCAAATATCTTCCCCCGGTACAATCTCAATTCCCATTCGCTAATGTCGACCACCTTTGTCAGCATGTACCATCTCCTTGCTGCCTGCGCCATGAGTTGTACAAGGCTTGTATCCCTACCGTATCGAGAAGCCAGGAGAGAAGACAGACAGATTGTGGTGTGGGCAAGGGCAATTACGGTAGTGGGCTGGATCAAAATCCAAATGCATTGATCTTCATGCAGCTTGAAAAAGCAACAATATTGGTAGACGCGCTTATTGGGCCAGTCCGTCGAATGCCTTTGATTGATGTTGCGGTTTGGGTGGCATTTTTGTGTCGGCTTCTGTTTTGGTTGGTTGGAGCTACAATCTCGGCAAGTGACCCGCTGCAGAGTAACAAACGATTGGTAGTGAGATCCATCGATTTGGAACGGTCTTCTAGAAACACGAACTTTAAGCTTCATCACCAACCCTGCACCCCCTGCAACATCCATGACGCAGGGCGATCGCCAGAAAGCGGGACAATGGCAGCAGCATCGGAGCTCGGAGAGCGCGGCTTTTTGCGCTTGGTGAACTTGCTTACAGGGAAATGACGCGCACACTCTCGAAATCATCATCCTTTGTCAGGCCATTGTTCGCAAACGCATTGTAGCAGTAAGTGAGCTTCCAAAGAGCCTTTTTTCGTCAAGTCCGAAAAGTAAGGTACCCAGGTAATCCAGACCGCCAAGCATCAATCGCGCCTGACGGGGCCCAAACCGTTGCATCGGCCTTAGTCCGCCATCTACCGGTAGATCTCTCGGGCTGACTTCCATCTTCATAAGAACATCGCAAACAGCGCCCCTCAGCGACGCACGCCTGAAATCTGCGACAACCTCAACCACCAAACACAATACGCCCAAAAATACGCCCTCGATGGCCCTTCCAGCCTTGAACGCGCTGGAGGAGTGCTCCGATTTCTCAAAGACAGTCGAGCCCTTCCTCCCTCAGCTCTACGAGCTTCCCAACAAGCTTGCCGAGGTCTTTACGTCAGGTGGAAGCCTGCGCGCGCTCTATCTCGGCACCAACCCGCTCATCTCCGCGTTCGCCTTTTCGCTCGTGCTCGGCTTCGTCTTCTTGGTTGTCTCCGAGATCAACAAGAACTATTCACAAGTTGACAGATGTTGGAGCCTGTTGCCCACGGTCTACCTAGCCCACTTCGACGTGTGGGCGCGCATGGCTGGTCTGCCTAGCGAGAGACTGGATACCGCCCTCTTCTTTAGCACCGTTTGGAGCGTGAGTGAAGAGCCATCCTAGGTCTTATTAGGTCACATTGTGATTCACTGCTGACATGTGGGTCGCTATTACTAGATTCGATTGACCTACAACTACGCGCGAAAGGGAGGATACAACGTTGGCTCTGAGGATTACAGATGGTGCGCTCGCTTCCCACCTTTTGCTTGTGTCATCAGGCCGGGTACTCCCACGATAATGCATAATCATCTTACTTACTGTATTTGACAGGGAGATTGTCCGCAAAAACGCTCCAGCATGGGCCTTCCACCTCCTCAATGTAGTCTTCATCTCTTTCATCCAGAGCATCCTCCTATTTTTGATCGCCGCCCCCGCATACCCGATGTTGCTGGCCATACAGTTCGAGCCGCAGGCCTCTACCGCAGACTATGTGTTCATGTCCATCCAGCTCGGGCTTGTTGCCCTGGAGTGGTTTGCGGATCAGCAACAGTGGGACTTCCATGGCGCCAAAAAGCAATATCAGGAGTCTGCAAAGGTTCCTCAAGGATACACGCACGCCGAGGTGGAGCAAGGGTTCGTCTCAAGTGGTCTTTGGGCTTACAGCCGGCACCCCAACTTTGCCGCCGAGCAGACCATCTGGTTCCTGCTCTACCAGTGGAGCTGTTATGACACAAAGGTCCTGTACAGCTGGGCTGCTGTTGGCTCGGTGTCTCTGCTCTCGCTGTTCCAGGGTTCCACATGGCTCACTGAGCTCATCACTTCTGGAAAGTACCCGGACTATAAGGACTATCAGAAGCAGGTTGGCATGTTCGGTACCTACAGGACCGGCCTACCAGGCAAGGGCTATTTCCAAGAAACCCAAGATCATCAAGACAAGCGAGCTTGCCAAGAAGAACGAGAAGAAGAAGCACAAGTAAATACTTGATGCTGTATCCGAATCCCTCCGAGAAACCACTCACTGTTAGAACTACTAATGGAACCGACTCTGACTCTGACGGTATTCATTTATCTATTAGCGTATTAACGAGCGAGGCGTAATCATTTGGATATAATTAAAGTATAATACAGTGCGGTTCTGAATGCAGTGCACAATGCTGATTTCAGGTGACTAATTTATGTGCTGAGATTCTCCAAAGGATACCACATGTCAAGGGCCTTGGGGAGTTGGTTCGGGATTCTTTTTTTTATTATCAAGCCGCACCCCCCCCCCCCCCCCTTTTTTTTTATCCATTTTGCGGGATGACATATCTTGCGAAGCTAAATCTAAGTTTACATTAGATCTCTCATCTGATCAGCACCGGTTTATCGAGTATGTACATCGACAGCTACGTTATCTATGTCACACCTAGTCCCTTGCAATGACGTTCCTGGGTGAGATGAGACGAGCGAGACAAAAGGAATGACTGGGCAGTATCTCTGTGGTGAGTGTGCTACCTACGTCACAGGGATCAAATTGGCAAAGTGATATTTTTAAATCTTTGTTTTTCCTTCTTTTTTCGAAGTTGTCTAGTTGGCACGGGGACGTCCGTAACTGCGGGTGAATGATGCTGCACCATCTCATGCGGACCCAGAAACAGTAGTAGTCTGGCCTGAGGTTGGGCGGGGTTTTGTTCATCTTTTACGGGTTGTATACCACTTACATACCGTTATATGCATGCCCAAATACCTGGTATCTTAACCTGCAACTATAGGCAACCCCGAGGTTGACTCCTAGAGCCGTAGCTAAACAGCCCGAGCCACCGCGCAAAAGAACCTCGGGATAGATGGGTATATAAGTAATAACTCCAGGCAAGATGTAGGCAGGTGCAGCGACATGGGGAAAACAAAACCCCATCGAGGGAAATTTCGGCCACGCCGCCTGATGGAAGCAGGCATGACCTAGGTAGGTAAACACCAGAAGGCAGAACAAACAACCTTGCCGCAGGTCAGACTAGCCACGAGTAAATCAACCGATATTTTTATTACCTACCGGATCTTCGGGACTATCAAATCAAATCACGTCGCAATTATACAACAGTCCTAGGAAAAAATTAACAGTTTGCCGGGCCTTTTTTTTGTATATTTAACTGTGAAGAATCGCTTCATCTTGACTAGCTCGCCACCCGCGCTACTTCACCGTCCTTGACGCTTTATGCGAGATTAAGTTTTGGTTATTATTTTATTTATTGTTTATCTGTTGCGTTGGCATAGATACGACGCAAGTGCCTAGAGAAGAAGAATACTATAAAGAGCACCGTAAAAGAGCTTCAGACAGGTCGCTGGAAACCAACACCGCGTGAGCTCGCCTGACATAGCATTTATTCCCTTGGGGAGTCCCGAAAGAGGTCTTCCTGTTCACATCCTGCATCAACCGATATCACTCCCCGAATCCGCCCCTCAAATTTCTAGTTTCCGCGACTAGACAGGTGTTGAAGACATCTCAACCAACAAGCCCAAGTCGTCCGGGCCAAGATTCAACAAAGATGGATTCCGACGACGATTCTAGGACCCTAGGCTCCCTCAATAAGTATCTCAGAATGATAAAGGGCCGAGACAGCCCCCACAGCGCAGTCGACGATGGCACCTCAGCTCACCCACGTACCTCCACCACCTTATCCTCAGCAACCAAGCCAATCAGCCCCAAAGACGGCCAGCTTCCGACACGTTCGCACCGTAGCTCAATCTCGTCAACCGTGTCGTCCACCATCACCGACCTGAGCGACGGCCGCTCGGGCCTGCGAGGCCGCAACTCGGCCATCGCGTCGTCGTCCTTCTCCTCATCGACGAGTCTCGAGTCGAACCGCACCGCCTCGCTCAGCGAACGCCAGCGCGACCCGCTGCTCAGGGAGTTCCCCAAACCGCCGGAGCAGGTCGACATTGAAGAGATGCTCACCAGGCCGCCGGGCAAGTGGTCGCTCGGCCACTACTTCAACAAATCTAGACACGCTGCCAAGGAGACGACGCTCAAGCCGACGCTGGAGGATCGAAAGGGCGAGCTGGAAGAGGCAAAGAAGCAGCTGATTGCGGCGAGGAATGAGATTCGGCAGCTCGGCACGAAACGTCCCTGAGATCTGTCAGATTGGTGTCTGTTCTTCTTTTTAGTTGCGAATAATCTTAATCGTTTTTTGCCCGGGAAGAACGACTGACGAATCATTGCATCGACTATACCTTGGTGTCCTATAGGAGTACAGGCGGATGGAAAAAACAGCTTTCCATACCACAGCCTCCAAACCGTGTTAGTGTTCAAGGAACGCGTGAGAGGAGGATCGGTTTCAAGCAATGGCAGAGGAAGACATCTGTTAAATTCCGCAGCCCTTTTTGGATTTTGTTGATTTGGATCTGGCTAAGTTTGCCATGAGGTCTGATATACCCATATAGAATAATAGCATTTGCATTATCATCATGACAGCCGACTGCTATGCTATGTCATAGGTAAATTGAGCAGCTCTTATAATATTTGTCAACACGGCAACAACACTTAGATATTGTTCCATTCCTGTAAAAGTTTCATCACCAAATACGTCCAACACAAGATAGTCTGATGGGTACCCTTAGCTTGTTGCATGGTTATACTTCAGTGCAGATGGCCTGCCAAAGTGAAGCCATAGCAAATGAGGGCGATAAAAGTGCCGAGGTTCAGCAGCGATGATATGCCGTGAAGGATGCCAAACTTCTTGTTCAGTGCCTTCATCTCCTCTGAGTGAGGAGCGGGATCGTAACTACGTTTCCCATCCTTCTTCTCTGTTTAGGGAGAGTGTTGTTAATAGACCACACCTATAATTAAATGGGCAACCCAGAGACAGACTGAGCAAAATAAGGTGAGGGATAAGGAGAGAGAAGCCTACCCTGCACCCGTCTCTCCAACATGCATCCTGTTGTCGCCGGAAGCAACCAAAGCAAATTCGCTACACCTGTTACAAACATGGTGCCTATAGGCACCAGCACGCCCCAGCGGTTTTGCTCATCAAGTACACCGGCGATGCCCGATGCCGTACTCAGGAGACCATTCCTGGATCCAGGCCAAGTCAAGGCGAGTGTGACTGGAAGCACCGATTGAATGACGAAATAAACTGGGAATATCTTCTGTTGAAGAATCGAGAACTGCGGTCTCGGCAACGCTCTGAATGCAACTATTCCATTGACGAAAGACTGAAAAATCGGGACTGGTTAGTATTGCTTAGATAGAAAGCAGAAAAAAAAAAAAAAAAAAGAAATATCCTAGGAGGTAGTCACCAGATACTTACCTGGAAAAAGGTGGTCCCCAGTAGCGTGCCATATCTACAGTGGTGAAGCGTTAGACAACAATGAATTTGTGGAGTATAATCCACCATCAAGGTGCTTCAAGAACCTCGGTTCACTCGGAAGCACTCACGAGATTATATGGTACGGAGCAGGCGAGAAAATGAGTGAACGTTCTGCCATGTTGACGAGTATACTAGCGTAGATCGAGCTCCTAAGAAGTGTTGGTTGTACAGAGGAAAGAAGAGAGGGGAGGATGAAACTCTGTTCTGTATTTCAAGGTTCGGTAGTGACGGCGTCGATTGACTGTGGCGAGCGGTAACTTAAAACGCCCGGCATTCCGGTTAAGGAAGCGATCGTCACGTGACGGCGCGCTGTCATTCTCAAGATCCGTCGCGTCGCGTCTCCACTGTGACTGCCTAAACTGGGGTACTCTCCCCTTGATACTAACAACGCAGCAAAACTTGGGGTGGTTGATCTGCCTGTTCATACAAAAGTCGTCTCTGCATCTTGAATAACTGAGACCAAGAAATGAGCAAATTTCTTGACATGAAAATCCTCCAATTCTAGTTGACAAGGAGAAAGGGACAAAAACACCAGAACCCGTCAGACCCCCCATACAAGATGGCTGACAAAGAGGCGACCGTCTATATCATCGACCTCGGGTCTTCGATGGGAGACTGTAACAACGGTCGTACCGAATCCGACTTGGACTGGAGCATGCGCTACGTTTGGGACAAGCTATGCACTACGACCGCCGCATCACGCAAGACGTGGCAGGTCGGCGTGGTGGGCGTGCGGACGGATGTTACTGACAATCCCCTGGACGACGCTGGTGAGAAAGGCTACAACAACATATCTGTTCTCCAGAATGTTGCTCCCATGACTCTATCTGCCCTCAAGTTGCTGCAGGACAAACTGGTCCCTAGCAGCACTTCGGATGGTGATGTCGTCTCGGCAATCGTGGTGGCAATCGCCATGATCGACGAGGCGGCGCCTCAGCGGCTCAAGTACAAGCGCAAGATTGTCCTCGTTACGGATGGGCAGGGAGCAATTGATGGCGATGATGTGGGCGATATAGCTAGGCGCATCAACGAGTTGAACATTGAAATTACGATCATGTAGGGCTTGCCTTGTCTTGGTCTTTTTTCATTTTTTTTTTCATTAACTCTACCTGTCGTTTCGGACGTGCCGTTTGCTGAAATATATATATATATATCAGAGGAGTCGACTTTGATGACCCTGAATATCCATTCAAGGAGGAAGACAAGTCACAGCTCAAGGTATGCTTGACCAAAACATCTCTAACCAGCCGGTACCGTAGCTGCTAACGCTAAATTTACCATCGTAGGCCAGAAACGAGAAGCTACTCAAGTCCATATCGACTGAGTGTAAAGAGAGTGTTTATGGCACGATGATCGAAGCTGTCGATGAACTTGACACGCCCAGGATCAAATCGACAAAGCCATACAAAAGCTTTGACGGCCAACTAACGCTTGGTGACCCGGAGACATACAAGGAGAGTGCTCTATCCATTCACGTTGAAAGATACTTCAAGACAAAACAGGCCAGGCCGATTACCGCAAGCAACGTCATGGTCAAGTCGGAGACAGATGCTACACAATCAGGACAGGATTTTGAGGGTGGCGACGGTGCGGGCGGTCAGTTTGCCGACTTGAAGACGGCGAGGAATTACAAGGTCCTGGACCCGGATGCGCCAGGTGGTAAGCGTGATGTTCCTCAAGATGAACTGGCCAGGGGCTACCTCTATGGCAGGACTGCTGTTCCAATGCCCGAGTCCGAGTTCAACATAACCAAGCTCGAGACCAAAAAGAGCTTTACAATAATTGGTTTTATTGCGTGGGAAAAGGTAAACATCCACGCTACCCTCTATCGTATGGATATCGTGAAAGGCTGTGGGTTGAGCTAACAACAGAAAAAGTACGAGAGATTTCTGAACATGGGAGAATCTTCAGTCATCTTCGCCTCCAAGTTCAATGAGAAAGACGAGCTCGCCTTCTCGGCTCTGGTCAACGCACTATACGAGACAGAGTCATATGGTGTAGCTAGACTGGTCGCCAAGGACGGTAAAGAGCCGCAGCTTCTGCTGCTGATGCCTCACATAGACACAGACATTGAGTGTCTCTACGATGTTCCTTTGCCGTTCGCAGAAGACATTCGCTACTATCAGTTTCCGCCACTGGACAAAGTCGTCACGCTCGGTGGGCAGACTCTCACAAAGCACAGGCTACTTCCAAGCGACGAGCTGGAAGAAGCCATGAGTGACTATGTAGATGCCATGGACATTTCCGCAGCTGGTGGGGATGATGAGGAGTATGTTCATCATGCGTTATGGGAACATGGCCTCCCTCTGCTTTGTGTCGGAGATGACTGACAGGTTTGACTTTAGGGCTCAAGAATACGCTCCGATCGAGGATACATACTCCCCGATAATCCATCGTGTCAACCAGGCTATTCGCTTTCGTGTAGTCCACCCTGACAAGCCACTTGGTCTGGACTCTGAGGTGCTTACAAGGTACTCAGTTCCGCCTCGGAAGGTCACTTCTCACGCCAAAGACCAAATAGAAAGGCTTATCAAGGTCGCCGAAGTTAAGAAAGGCAAGTTTTCCCTCCCATATACCATGCGCGAGATTGTGCTGACCGGTTATTGGTTTCATTCTGCAGTGCCTCCAAAGGCGAAGGGCAAACGTCAACGCGAGGTTGTCAAGCCGATTTCAGGCCTCGACGTTGACGCCTTGTTGAACAATTCGAGCAACGGATCTAGCAAGGCAAAGCGAGCAAAGATCTCTGCCGAGAACTCGGTGCCCGAGTTCAAGCAGATGCTAGCATCGGCTGACAAGGTCGAGACTATCGAGAACGCTACTAAGCAGATGGGCGAGGTAGTAACATCATTCATCAATACCAGCATGGGTGATATGAACTATGACCGCGCTGCAGAAAACATGCGGGTCATGAGGGATGAGCTTGTTGCGCTGGAGGAGCCTGTGTTCTACAACGATTTTTTGAAGTCTCTCAAGACCAAGATTGTATCGGGAGAACTCAACGGGGACAGGCGCGAGATGTGGTGGAGGATCAAGTTCGAAAAGCTGGGCTTGATCACCAAGAAGGAATCCGAGGTATCCAGCGTCACAGAAGAGGAGGCTGTCCAGTTTTTCAAAACATCTTGAGCGTTGTTTATGTTTGTCAATTTCACGAGCTGCTTAATGCTGGGCATTTTATGTAGAATACGGGCTGGGATTATTGTTTGGCTTGGGGCGTTGTGCAGTCTAGTTGATTGATTGGTAGATGTCATGGCTTTTGTGAGACGTGGGATGACATTTAGGTACCACCCAAAATCCTACTTCATTCTGCTCACTTTTTGTGACATATCAAGCCATCATCCTGTTTGCATCCTTGAAATAAACAATCAAGCAACCTTGAAGAAGCAGTATTCCTACCTTGGCTTGGATTAGGTGTAGTTCTAGTGACATACGAACGCCAACAGTTAGGTCTCATTCTGCTCGTCCCTTCCTTACCGGGCAAGCAACCTTCCATCACTTTCTATTCATTTAACATGCCGTACCTGCCGCACCTGGCCACCTAGGTACTTATTTGCTCATATTCCATCCTAATTACCACTTCCCCAGCCCGTCGAAGAAACATCGACGTCGCCTCGGCGTGCTAGGCTGTCAAATTCCAACCGCCTAGCTAAGAAAGATTCCTACCGCCATCCCAAAAAGACATGGCTAAGGACTCTAAAGGCCATCGTGCCATCCTTGAATCCATTTTCAACGGCGAGGACATCTTCGTGGATCCCAACATACTGGGACCAGATCAAGACGCTGCCGTGGACGCATGGAGCATGGGCGCGGTGAAAATTTCTGATGATTTCGCTGGCCAACCGACCAGACTCTGTTCAAGCAGACCCCAGGATATCTCGATAAGGCCCAAGAAGCAAGGCAGGACTGGCGATGAATCTAACAGCTCAGACGGTCCGACCCTTCGCAAGACCCAGATGGCCAAGCAGCAGCAACAGCAGCAGCCGAGGTCTGGATATCGCCATATGCTGCGCCCCAAGAAGCCGAACACCACTGCCGGCGACCTAGATGTCGACGATGTGATGGCAGATGAGGTGAGGCGGACTCAAGACACCACTTGGACAGGTCTGGGACAAGGTCAACTTGCACCACGGGACGAGTTATTCACTCCATGGTCACTTGTTGAGAAGTACCCGGTCAATTTCATTGGTAATAGCAATCGACCCGCAGCCTCTCCGTACTTTCAGACGCCGGCGGTTTATGACAACCAAATCTGGGACTTTTACTACATCCAGAGTCCAGAGGCCGGAAAATCGCCTGTGCTGTTTGTTCCGACAAAACAGTTCCAGCATCTTCTCAAATATATTAACGCCGCTATCGGTATCAACCTGACCATCCCCATCGGCACCAACGCGGATAAGTTCAAGGTCCGGTTCGGGCTGGGCGGCACACCCCGGCCTCGCTTCCTCGGCCGCACAGCTAGCCTTGGGGAATTTCTTGCCCTTCCCAAACTCAAATCGCTTCCCAAAGATAACCCTTTCAACGGCGTCACACCCCAGGCCCAGCAGCAGTTCCGGGAACTTATGCAAGGGCTGAGCAACGTGCAGACGTTCAAAAAAGGGGATGCAAAGAAGAAGAAGCGAGCCATCCAGCGAGTTGCTGACCGTCAAAAATGGGGCTTAACTACCAAACGAGTACAACGCTATCTCGGCCTTCGCCAGGGCAAGCAACAGTCTGTAGTCCAAGAATTGCAGAATCTTACCCTTGGCAACTCACAAGCAAAACTTCCCCCCAACATCAAGTTCGCCTGTGTCGATGTCGAGACTTATGAGCTGAACCACAACATTGTCACCGAGATCGGCATTGCCGAAATCGACACCTCCTCCCTCCGGGGCATACCAGCCGGGGACAAGACCCAGAATTGGTTCAGCATGATCAAGTCGCACCACTATGTGGTAAAGGAAAACGCGTGGGCCACGAACGGTCAGCATGTGGCAAACAACCAGCAGAACTTCAGTTTTGGACAGTCGCAACTGGTTTCCAGGGCAAATATCGTCCAGCAAGTGGCTTCTCATATCGGCATGCCCTCGCCGAGCCGGCCTGGTTACAGAGATGCTTGTGTTGTACTCGTTGGCCACGACATAATGGCCGATGTAGAGCATCTCGAAAAGGTCAACTACGATGCGCGCAAAGTGCCCGAAATTTTTGATGTGGTCGACACAGCGCACATGTTTCAGCATTGGCGCAGGGAGTCCAACGCAACCAAGTTGAGTCGTGTTTTAGAAAGCCTAGAGATACGTCATCGGTATCTTCACAACGCAGGCAACGATGCTACGTACACTCTTCAGGCCATGCTCGCAATGGCCCAGGTGACTCGACAGGAGAGTTTTGATAGGGCCATGGGCAAGAAGATGTGAGTTGCCACCAGGTAAAAGACCAATGTCGATGCCAAAGACCCTTGTTAACCAAACCTACTCGTCAGCGAGCGGCCTTTCCAAGAGAACGAGGTAGATAATGAAGGTGGTTGGAGCTCTGACGAAGCGAACGACGGCGGTAACCCTGTTGTCTTGCCCCGTGCAAACGGATATGATTCGACTTGAGTACATACTGCAGTGGTCAAGGGCGGGCTTACAACTCTACTCATCATGTAGAAATGATGAAGCGGGCGGTTGTTCCTTATGCGCCCAACTTGGGGCTCTATTTTGGTGGAATAGTGAATAAGGCCAAGGCCTTAGCTGGGAGATGGTTCTAGCATTAAATCTATACAAGTCCAGCCAAAGGGTCTCAGAGAAATGCAAGAGCCCGTCGTCTCCTCCGACTCCAAACGCCGTTGCCGTCATGATTGGGTTTGTTGATACAGTTTTGTGGTTTGATATTCTATATTAGTACAGCCAATGCCTGATGGGTAGCAGACTGGTCATAGCAGCAGCTGAGCCAGCAGTCTTTATTTTGAAACAGCCTGTCGCTACGAAGCCTGCTTTTCGAGTAGTTCCTTGGCCTCGTTGATTTTGGTGGCAAGGTATGGGCTGCCGCCTCGGTCGGGGTGGTTCAGCAGCATGAGGGTGCGGTGTGCCTTGCGCACTTTGTCTTTGGTGATGCTCCGCTCGCTGTTGAGAAGATGTTAGTGTCAGTGATGTTTATTTGTTTCGGTGAGATGACTTCCTCTAGAGCTTTCTGGACTCTGAGACGGAGCAAGTCGGGAGCCATGAGGCACTCACTTCAGTGATAGAATCAGAGAGGCTTCTTTCTGGTTCATCTTGTTCTCGAAACCGCCCTTGTAAAATGCCTTGCCCATGGCGCCCACGCCACCACGAGACCTCCTCAATGCAACGTAGCCTGCGCGACCCTATGAGCGAAAGTTTTTGTCAGTACTGACTTGAACATTGCGCAGAACTGAGTTTAACGGAACCCGGGAAACGGAGATAATCGTACAAGAAATGCTGCGACGGCAGCGCCGGCGACGAGTCCAACTGTGGAGGCCATGATAAAAAGATGTTTCTTTTTAAAGAAGAAGCTTGTTGTTGTGTACAGGGTGGTTGGGCACTTTGAAGCGCTGCTGGAAAGTCCTTTGCGACGGTGTAGAGTGGTCTTTGCTGATTATGTTGACGATGGCACAGAAGAATTTTGGTCGGCTCCGGACGTCCAAACCACGAGACTAGGGGTCGCGTCAACGGCCGACTAATGTCGGGCGACTAAAAGGCGGCGCGGATGACTCTGGTTGGACCAAGATAAGATAACGACTCAATTCCGTTCCACCCGCAGCGGCGAAAAAAAGTTCAGCCCCACCAAAAAAAAAGTCGGTGTTGGCGAGCGGCGGACCTTGGCCTTGCATCTGGTTTGGACGGGCACGATAGTGAAGCGCTTGTTCTTCATATTCAAACAGCCCGACATCCTCCAGTCGCAAATATGAGGTAAGAGACAGCATTATTATCGACTGCATGGGAAATACATAGGGACAATGCTAATGCGGTGCCGCTCAGGATCGAGACGTGCTATTTTTGTTCCAGGCCGGCCTACCCAGGCAAGGGCATACAGTTCGTCAGGAACGATGCTCGGGTATTTCGGTTCTGCAGGAGTAAATGCCACAAAAACGTCAGTATCACCCTGGCTCTGGGTGACACGACGAGACCGATGTGGTCAAACGACAGATTGCTAACTTTTGGACGACTTTGTCTCCCCCGGCGTACAGTTCAAGATGAAGCGCAACCCCCGCAAGCTCAAGTGGACAAAGGCCTTCCGCAAGGCGGCCGGCAAGGAAATGACGGTCGACTCAACGCTTCAGCTGGCGGCGAGGCGCAACGTCCCCATACGCTACAACCGCGACCTCTTCCAAAAGACGCTCAAGGCCATGGACCGCATCGCCGAGATCCGGGCCCGCCGCGAGCGCGTCTTTTACAAGAAGCGCATGGCCGGCAAGCGCGAGCGCGAGGTCGCCGCCGCGCGCAAGCTCGTTGCCGAGAACGAGCACCTGCTCCCGCGCCTGCGCGGCTCCGAGAAGCGCCGCATCGCCGAGGAGCGCGGCATCACGGTCGAGGAGGTCGAGGAGATGTCGGTCGGGGAGATGGTCGAGAAGGCCAAGCTGTCCAAGAAGGCGGGCAAGAGCAAGCTCTTTGGAAAGGAGGTCGTGCGCCAGCGGGTGCGGGCCGATGGTGGCATCGACACCGTCGTGGAGAGGACGGTCGGCGCCGGCGAGGACGACGACGAGGACGATGCCGAGTGGGGAAGCGACGCAGACGATGTGGATGGCATGGATACCGACTGAAAGACTGGCTCTAAAACCGCCGGCAACCCTCCTTTTCTTTTGCCTGTGCTATTGTTTCTACGGCGCTTTTTTCGGAATTGTTTTGTCCCCGCTAACACGACCTGCAAGCGGATTTTCTGTTCTTGAGTTTCGAGAGGGCATCATCGGCGTTTTTTGGTATCAAAAGGGATATATCTTTGTGCAGCTTCGAAATATTACGAGGAAAACGTTTTGTCGACATGAGGAAACGCTGAAACCAGCAACTGCTAGGTGTCTGTCGAGGCATCAGCCAGGTCTTGTCTTTTGGGCGGGTTAGCCAGGCGTAAAGGGGCCCGGTTCAAATTCCACCACCAACCAATCATCATCACGGCGTTACATTCTCCTCCACAGACCAGGATGTAGGGACATGGTGACCGCAGATTTCTCTACCTGTCGCTCTTTGTTATGGAGAGCTTCTATCCTGTCCCTAAGACTCGATCCGCTGGCGACTTGGGTTGCTGGACGTTCTTGATATACCTTGGTCGCTATACCTTGTCAACTGAGGTTACCCGCACACTTTGTTCATCTTCCTGGTCACATGCCTAAGCACACGGGAGGTTTAATACATGTGGGTTGAGGTTCGCGCTCAGAGCTCCAAGTGTGGGTTCGCCATATCTTATCTATACGGCCATGTCTTCCTAAGTAGGAATATAATACAATCCGGGTTTGAAGGCGAGAACGTCTTATACAATTATACAACCAAGTCGTGAAAGGATCCCTGTGCTTTCGTATGTTGCTTCTTCGTTTGTTGCTCAAGAGCTATGGCGGCGTTCAAACAGAAAAGAACGTACTCGATATGTGTTCGCCGCCCAGTTGTCATTGTATATAACCCATGTGTTATTACAGTCAACTACCTACGTATACCCAACCCGATGACAAACTATGGCTGATTTACACGTATAAGTTTGACCCATTTAGGCTTTTGCATAATGTTATTTTTCAATCTTTCAGGGCTAAAACCGGCCCCTGAAAAATGATTTAAGAAACCTCGGTAATACGGAAAAATAAAACTACCGTCCCCATCCCTACCTCAGACTAGAAGGAGCGCTTTTTACGGCCAATTCTATTTGTCGAAAAGCCATGTGGCTGGTAAAATACATGGAGCGCTCTGTCCACCTGCAACGCAGGGGGTCTAGTCTAAGCACTGAAACTACTTCGTACTATGTAAACAGTGTACCGGTATAATAAAAAAATAACCTGACCGAACAACCGATTGTTTGGGAAGGCGTCAGCGGAGTGAGGAGTTACGTGGTGATTTCCTTCCGAATAACTTCACTTTTTACGCTAAAATCGACGCTAAAACTCTCGACCAGTTGCGCTTTGAGTTTGCCAGATCCTCCAATAGGAGCAAAGCAGGTTAAACCAATGAGAGGCCGAGAAACTTTCCCTGCACGGCGAGGTAGAGTAAAGAACACTACGCTCAAAGCACGTGGTTCGCTTCGCTCACCACGCCCTCCTCACTCCGCTGAATAAGGCAATTCTACGCAAAATTATACAGTAGCAGTAGAGACCGGGGGATCGGGGTACACGGCGGGACCAGGACTGTCCAGCTGCTTTTTTTGGGCATGACGAGGACGGAGATCAACAGTTACAGTGTGAGAGCAAAACTCAAGTTCACCTGTGGACCTTCCTCATGGGCGCTAGCTACGAGCACTTGTCCTGTATATAGCAGTACTCCTCCATAAGTACTTCGGTACCTGACTGGTTAAATCGTGCCGGCTGCGCCAAAAACCCCGAACGGAGAGGGCGCTTCGCCGATCCTCCGGATTTTTTTTTCTTCTCGTACGACAAACGGGATTGGCACGCCCCAGAGGTCGATCCCATTTTGTGAGTGCAACAAGTAGCGATGACGGCGGAATACAGACTGAAAACGTACTGTAGACACACAGACAACAAAATCAGGCGCAAGGGAGCATATGCAAATGCAAGGTACAATCTTAGTAGGAATAGACACCACAGCAAAGACAAAATCAAACAACCAGTGACAGCGTAAGACTGGCGGAAATAGGAAATTAAAAAATTGACTGAGCTGAGTGGAGAGAAACAAATGCCCGTCCCCAGAAGGTTGACATGCGTCGTTGTTTTTTTTTATTGGGGCAAAGCACCTGTCGATCCCAAGAATCTAGGCCCTTCGATGCATTGCGTTAAACCACCACGTAAAACAATTATATGAAATACGGCTGAAGAGAGCCACCCCCAACGCAGATCAGTTGTCGGCGAGTTTTCTCTTCACTGCATGCGCATACGGTACGACCGTACGGTAGATACCAAGAAATGACTTGCATACCCAGTCTGCCTTGTAAAGCTGGGTAACTGTCATTTCAACATAGCAAGGTCGATCTTGGCATAACAAAAAAAAAAAAAAAACCCCAAAAATATGATTTACCTCCAACCTACCCAGCCAACTTAGACAACTACCAATGCCAAATTGTAGTCTTGCCCGGTGGCTGAAATGATCTCAATTACTTGCCTCTTTGAGCATCATCTTCCAACAATGGGTAATCCGTACTGTTGGACCATTTGGCGAATGCCCGTGCCGCCCGAGCTAGCATCGATCGATGGGCACAAGGAGGCATGTCCCCTGTCTGTCCAGCTCGGTCTACCGACGAAGCCGTTTGAATTATGTAGTAATTACGTTTCTCTGAGGATTTGTTTCGCGTGGTTTAATGATTGGCCCATGTGGTTCGGGGCGGTTCAGTGGCCTGGCGCCTCTTTTCCCTCCACCCGGCTCTCCTACTGCCTGTCTGTCTGTCTGCTAAATACCTACTTCATGACACGCAAACAGTAATCCCAACTCCACTTTTCAGCAGGCTACAAAATTGCGGCTGAGTTGGTTCGTCTAGAACAAGTCAGACATGCCCTATTTAACGCTTAGACATGTATTTAAACAGAACAACAAACACAGGCAGCATTGTTCTCAACCTTTCGAGTACCGATCATCGAAACACTTGAAGGTAAATTTGAAAATCATCATGGGTAAGCGTTTGACTTGCGAGGCTTGGACCAGATCTGCCCGCGGGAATGCTTCCACGGGTACCTGGCGGACAATGCATGTTTTGCAATCCAGTGCTGGGCATCTGTTGGCCACAGTTTACCACGGCCCACCTGGCTGGGTGGGGGGGGGTTGATCTGATCCAAATTCACGGTGAAAGCTTTCCGACTGTGCACATCCTCGCCAAGCACCGTCCTATTCGTACCGTACGGCAAGCCGGTGCTTACCACGTACTCCGTAGCACCTTGAGTACGGAAATGTCTTGGTACCTTGGCTAATGCAGCGCTGCCCATCATACCACAGTACTGGGAATCGCGGTATGAACTGGCTGGGCTTCGACAAGTCAGGAACCTCCCAAACCTCTGTAGTAGAACTAGATAGTCCCTCTGTAGAACTAGTGGTCGGCCGTGGTAAGCGGAGATCGAGCGACAAGAAAAAAGTGGGTGTACATACATGATTGGTTTCGCGCCCGTTTGGGCTGGGACTTGTTGAACCTGGCTTGAAGCGAACTTTGTCCATGGTGTACAAACCGGCCGTTCCCCCCAGGAAAGTGTTTCCTGTTTCACACATTTATTACTTTACATGAGCACTTGGTATTCTTACCGAAATCCGAACCGATCAAGTGTCCCAAAAGATGGCAAGGACAACAAGGGAAACTAGATAGGTAGGTAACTAACAGACATAGAGAGGTCCATTGTGACGGAGGCCAGAAGAGTCCCAACGTTACAGCAATACCCGAAAGGTTTCTCCACTTCCCCATCAATCATCCATCCCGATGATCATCGATCAAATGAACAGGCCACCCGACAAGGGTGAGAATTCCATTTCACTGTGTTGTACTGTATAGTGTGTACAGTACAGTACAGTACAGTATATGTTTACAACTACGTTCAAATAAACGGATGCCCAGCTTGCCAGTTACCCGTAGATTGAATCAAAAGACGGTCCCAGGAAACCAACCAACCAAAGCTGCACAGCTTCAGCCAACAGCAACTGTTACTCCTCAAATCGGTCGGTCGACTAAACCCCTCACCGGCTGCTAGAGGCTGTGCAAATGTGGACAATGCTGATGCTTGAAGGACTGCAACCGTTTCGCATCCTCTTCGGCTAGGCTGGATAATGCCAAACGGGTAGGCACAGAAAGAGGGGTAGGATACATGGACCAGAGGGAGGAGGCAAAAAAAAAAAAAAAAAAAAAAGGAGGCGCTGATGTTTACCTACTAATATGTACTGAGCTGAAGGGGGGAATCTTGGGTGTGTCCCAAATGGCAACGCGTGACACATTCCAATCCGGGATTGGCTAGGGTGCTTTTCTTTGATAGGTAAAAAAAGAAAAAAAGAAGGGAGATGAAAAAATTCAAAATTGCGACTACGGTCCAGTAACAGTACTTGGCCAAGCCCGGAGCGACAAGTGGCCTATTCAGCAGATAGGGCGTCCGGCGTTGTCGGTCGCAATGTAAAGCAAGCAATAATTTCAATGCATCGGTCTCCTTAAAGAGGGGAAGTGTGAGGGGGCCGTTGTCGCTACAAAAGATATAAACGTCGATACGTGGTGGAAAGCCATGGATCCGTAAAGAATCGACAGTGCCTGCAAGGTACTCTAACTGTACGAGCAAAGTCAATTAAGGTACATTGCCTACACCGTACTGTACTTTGCTTTACTATTGTTAATTTCCCCCCTTCTGTCTGTCCTAGATTCACCTGCAGCTTTTTGGTCAGGTGAGTTGTTAAAAAAAAAAAAAAAAAAAAAAAGTAGACCGCGCTGCTTGGCCTGCTTCCCGACCCAAAATGCGCTATGACAACTACCTAGGGGTATATTTATTCCTAACACTGGTCGCTCTGTTTTCCTCTGTGGCTCTGAATTTTATGTTGGGGCCAGGACAGTGGTACGGTACGGTACGGATATCTCACAGTCTGTTTTCCCCACCTCCATCCAGATTGTCCTTTTTGGGGTCCCCAAATATTTCACTGGCCAGTTGTCTCTTCAAGTGGCAATGATAATCATAGCAAAATTTAAGTGCCAGTTCTGGTATTTGAGATTCCTCGTACTGCGTACATGTTACGTCGCCAGGTACAACTGCCCTAAACTTTTGTTACGTGGTTCAACATAGGGCCGAACTCTGAGGCGCCGTGTTTACATCTCATGCATCCTTGATTGAGCTCAACTCTTGTGTACTAAAATAATCACCCACCCCAGTCCAGTCCCGGCATGGGCAGGTTAGCTTTGGGCAGGTCCCATTCCAAGGCATTCGTGGTAGGCAAGGTACCTACCTGTAACTTGCTCGGTCCAGGTAGCGTTATCCCGTGTGTCTCAAACCCACAATTTGGCTCTCTCTATCTCCTACTATTGGGCAGGTGCACCCACCCATCCACCCACGGACAAAGTCAAGGATGGACCGGCGCTTTTGATTTCATTGTGTCCCTCCGTAAAAGCCCTTGCTTCCGGGGGAGGAGCTGACTTTGGTTGGTCCCAAGTTCCATAATATTTTCTCAACCCGCATTTTGCTGCCACCACAATCCGATCCGCTACACCAAAAAAAAACCGAGAAATCAGACAACCGCAACACCAACGCTAGTGGTTCTTACTTTTTGGTCTCTTTTTTTTTTTTTTTTTTCTATTCCTCCCTCCTCCAACTCTCTCTCCTGCAAAAAAGTCTTTGACCGCTCTGCTGTTCACTTGCTTCGGCTCTCTCTCGCGAATTGGAGCGCGAGGAGAGAGATTCTGGCCTACTTTTGTCCTGAGTGAATCATAAGACAACCCCGAGGTATCCACCCCTCGCTGTCCAACTTCGGCGATGGCCTCCTCAAAGGTACGAGAGATGCGTCGATCACTCCAGTGACTAGGCGGTTTAGAGGTGGTAAAGTTTGGTCAGGGCTCGAAGAGACCGTTGCGCCAACGGCGAGCTCCATGATTACGCGGCCACTTGTGCTTACGCGCCTCGTCCTCGTCACTCTCACCAGGAAATGCAAACTTCGAGGCCATTGACGCACCGCCCTCCGATCCCAACCACACAAAGTTCAGCTTCGTTGATCACTCGACAAACCCATACGAGAACGAATTCCTACTCGACTTTGAGCGCCTCCCTCAATGCTAGCCATCGTGTCACTCGTCGAAAGAGCATGACGAGCTCTGCTGCCAGTGCTGCAGTTGTTGCGGCGGCGCTCAGCGGAGCGGCTGAGTTGGTGGGGGAGAAAACATCCGTAGGACCAGTTGCCATCGGCGGGCGCCGTAACACCCTGACCAAGTCCGGCATCTCCCGCGCCATGCTGGCCGCAAGCCTCCCTATCGAACAGGCTGGCAGCCTTTCAGTCCCGTCCAAGGAGGCCGAAGTTCAGAGCAAGGATGGTAACCTAGACACGTTGGAGAGTGCCATTGACGACGACCCGCTCGAGACCCTTGCCGACGACCCGGAAACACCGTCCCAGGACGGCAGGATGCGTCGTGCTAGTGATGGCCAGCCCTTGGTAAAAGAGGGAGGCAGCAGGAAAATAAACCGAGTTGAGCTCCGTTGCGACAAGTGCGGCAAAGGATACAAGCATAGCAGTTGCCTAACCAAGCATTTGTTCGTGCCCCGTTCTCCACCCTACCCCACCCCTAGATGGCCTCTGGCATGCGCGGCCGGCGAGGCAGCAACTGCGGCAGGGCGGCCGTATTCGTTAATTGTGTAAAGGGCCAAATGTTGACTTGTATGCACCCCGTCCAGGTGGGAGCACACTCCTGAATGGTCATATACCTCCAAGCTTCTGATATCGAAGCACCAGCAGGTCCAGCTTCTTGAAGCGGCCTCTGTGCTCGTAACCATGAACAACTTGCCAGAGATGACGACTCCACCAGAGCCAGCGAACGAGTACGCTAGCGATCGGGATTCTGCATCCCCAGCAGCTTCGGGCTACTCTGAACTGATGGATGGGCGCAGCTCGGCCGACACGACACCGCCGCCTCAGTTGGACGGGTCGTATAATATAATATCAAAACGCTACAGCAATGGTAGTGGCTTTGGTCGTTCATACCAGTCGGCCGTGTCCGTGGCATCTCTGGCGAGCAGCGCCCCTAATGGACACGGGTTCGGTCATGGGGGCCACTTCCGCCAGCTCAGCCAAGAGCACCGTCCACTATCTTCGGGCAAAAATGCCACTGGTCAGGAGGATCAGGATCTCGCTGCTGCCGTTGAACTTCTTAGCTGCAGCTTCAACAGCAACAACGGCCATCGTTCTGTGCACCTCCCCCCGGACGCCCCTCCAGTCCCACCGCTTCCAGCACAGTACCTCGATCAGGCAGCCGGAGCAGGGTTCATCAACAGCTTTCCAAGGCACGCTCCTGAAAGTTTCCTTCGAGGGTCTCGACTCGAAAGCGAGATGCGGCACCGTGGCGATGTCAGCATGGAAGAGAGCGCTGATAGTACGATGGACGACGATGACGATGACTCGAGATACCGGGCTCGAAGCGACGATGACGATGATGGCGTGTTCGGTCGCATGGAAGTGGAATAGCGAGACTGGTCGATCGATTTCTGCCTGAGTTCTTCGCACGCGGAGTTCGGTAGTAATAGGCTAGGGAGAATCGCTCTCGTTTGTAAAACCTATATTGAGCCTGGTTTCCAGGTGGCTCGCCTTGACCCGATATTCTTGGCACCGAAGAGTGGACAGCCGGCTCCCTTCTGAAGTATAGCATGGGGAGCGACATGTTTCCATGAGGTTAAAGCAGGAGTCAACAGAGCGTCAACGAGCACCTAATCGGTACAGGGCATACGCCCGTTTCAGGATTGAACCTAGAAAGAAAAAGAAGAAAAAAAACCAAACAAAATAAGAAACCAGCGTCTACGCTATGAGAACCTACACTTGCAGATGGTCTATATGCTGTGAAATGGAGAAATTCCAAACCACTTGATGAAATCCACTGACAATCCGGGAGACCCCAGTATTTGTAGCGGCAAGATTCTCCTGGCTCGGTATTTTAACCAGAAACAAACCCATATTCGTCATTGAGACGGATGATCAGTCCTCAAGAGGAAACGACCGAGATGGAAGAGGAGACGCCAGGGCAGACAGGATGGATGGCAGATGATTGGATCGGCATGGCGGCCAAGAGGACTATCCTCTAAGCCTTGGATCATCTACTCCATATCGTTCTGGTTGAGATCCAAAGTTGAGTAAATCGCACGACTCGTTTGGCCCGAATGTCTCGGGTGTGTTCACACCGGTCGTCAGGTATAGATCGATCCATATACCAAGTGCTCTCTCAGGTGTTCTTTTGGATACTCAGAAACGTGTGCTTGAAGACAATTTGAATGTACGGATCATTATAATGATGATGCTTCGAGCAAGGGCTTGTAGCTCCAGTGCTTGTGTGTAAAGAGAAAAGGCATGCCGTTAAGTACCTAGACAAGTATTAGGATACCTTACCAAGAAGGATGAAAGTCTCTGTTCGGGAAAAAGGAAGGGTCCTGGGGAAAATATCAAAAAGGGGACCTTCCGAGGTTGGGCCCGCACTTTTTGTAGTCCCATGCAGAGGCGAATTTTTTTTTTCTTCCTCCAGTTTTGACCCTATCCACCCTGCCACAAGTCCACAGTACACGCTTTAGATCTAGCGGTTTTCTCACCGCTGAACCCCTTCCAAAGTGGCCCTTCTCGAAAGAGAAAAGCGGGACGGATCGCGGAGAATAGGTTATGCTAGCAAATTTTAGCATAATTATTGTATTGGATATTTATGATCCTTCAAAGCTGGAAAGAAAAAAAATCGCGGATGTTTTGATGGTGGCTATTCGAGAAAGGGATGGATCTTGTAAACTACGCGTACGTTGTGATGCGGCCGCGAGTGGTGGGTGTTTAGCTGTTTGCGGGGCTGTCGATTGGTGCTAGTCAGTCATCTGGCCAATCGAGCTGTCGTCCCCCTCTTTGGCGATTGGAAAATCACAACGACGTCACTGGCATGGATTCTCCTCACACATTTTGGTTGCTAGACAATATACAGCAGAAAACACTTGGCTTTGAGTGAAAATCACTTTGAGCTTATTGGAGAGTTGCGCGCGTTGTTACTTTTCCAAGGGCGATCATCTTGGAATTCGATTCCCTTAAACCAAGAGGATAACCAGTTTTATAATTACTGGGCACAGCGCGCTGGTATAGTGCACTAGGTCTAGGTTTAGTACCTGCCTAAACTCGGGAGAAGGATCGCAAAAAAAAAAGAGGAAAAAAAAAGCCTCCAGCTCACAAACGCGTCAGCCACCACTACTCAGCAACGCGACAAGCTGACATGTCTTCTCCAATCCGGGTCCCGACCGCTGCGGTCGAAAGCTCAGATCCGACCGGAGACTTGGTGTCCGGCAAAGACGCGCGCCTGATGTTGGAGTCGACGACGCGACAGAAGACTTCGCGCCTGCCGTCGGCGCTTCGCTTCCCCCTCGTCGTCGTGCTCAGTCTAGCGTGGACGGCCGTCGGATATGGAAGCATAGCACAGTGGATAAGCGAACAGTTATTTTCCTTTTCGAGGTCGCTGTCGCGCACACAGGGCGCTTCTCTGTTGATCTGGAGAGTGTAAGCATGCGCACGTGTACTTGGGTCGGCTGCGGAGCCGTGACTAACGTTGCTTTCTAAATCTCTTCAGGCTTGAACTGGGGATAGGATGGTTCGGCAACTACGATAGCTACGACCTCGCCGCAGTGAGCGTTCTATCACACGGTCCCACAGTGAGTCGACATCCCCGCGACAAAGCATTGATGGTGCGAACAAATTTGCTGACTTCTCCCCTCCGCCGTTGAAGCTCTACCTGCTTTCCACTTTCTATGGAATGCGACCGTTAGCCGCAGCAACTTGCCTTTCGATCGATGTTCTGTCCAGCG